>NC_053518.1:67930164-69353914 GCF_016920715.1 Anopheles arabiensis | reverse complement strand
ACTCCATACGAGTCCAGGGGTTTCGTTTTTCACCTTTCACACCTGGTAACGCGAAACCAGAACCAGCTTGCATCATCCGACACGGCTCCTCTCTCTCTCTCTCTCTCTCTCTCTCTCTCTCTCTCTCTTGCCCGTTTTGTCCGGTATCCTCTTTGCGCTTTAACGTAATCGAATTTCGTGCGATAGCACGCCACGGCGAGGTGAAGTCAGCCTGAAGTCATCATGGCGACGATGCATGGCGCTTCTTGATCAAAGTGCATGCCGTGTTCCGGGTCTTTTTTTTGGTTTTGCGCGCGACTCCCCTTTAATCAGCACTCCGGAAATGTCTCACCAGGCGCCCGTAAAAGCATTGAACCACATGAAAGCGCATCTTCGCTGGCAAACCATCAAACCCAAATCCATTCCTGCAGCTTTTGGCTGCTGCTCACACAGGCTCCGGTCGCGTGCGGTAAGGTGTTCATTAAAAGCCGGACGCAACCCCAAAAGCTGCAACGTCCAGGTGGTTAAGACTTCAAAGCCTGCCGAATGGTTGGGATCCGTGTGTTTCGTGTTTTTGGGTCCATTGGAGCGGTGTGGTAGTGGGAAAGAATTTTGGCCTGCTAGTTCAGAAGCATGCACATGGGGTGGATGTCATCAGTCGACCCGAGCCGATCATCCAGCTTGAGCGCTTTAAATGCTGTGTTAAATCTAATCTCTGTGTCCCTGTAATTGGCACCAACGGTTCGTTCTCAGAATGTTGACGCAATTTTGCTACCTTTTCAGTCTGCCTAGACATTTTCTCACCAAAGGAATGGGCGTTTAACTATGGTCTCGAACGCAAATTAGGCAACGGGGCACACAGTGGCCATCTTCGAACAACACTCCCGAGTCTACCAAGGTGTACAGGAAGCTCCTAGAATCTGCTGAGTGATGCCTTTAATCATTCAGCAATCCTTTGCACCAGTAATCATCTAATTGCACTCATGTGTTGGGAGGCAACGGGGGGAAAAAAGCAGCATACAGAATGCAAACACTCTTCCTTAATTCCCAAGCCCGGGCCGGACTTCAGGGTTGGGAAATTGCACTGCAACAGCGTTAAGTACCGTTGCAACTTAACTGACACAACTGTCAGTGAGGCCCCGACGTTGCAGTAGTCACCGTACTTTTCTCGGGTACCGTACCGCAAAAGACGAGCCACACAGCGGCACACAGCTTGTAAAGGGTCAAGAAAGGACCTGCCGTCCGCACGTGTGTCCAACCCTTGGCCATTGACCGTCAATCCGGGAAGAGGTAGAGGTCTGGGTAAGGTCGGGTCGGCTTAGTCGGCTTGTGTAAAACCTCAAGCTCTCTCACCATCCGGTAGCTAGGGTGCGAAGTGTGCTCCACCGTACGGGCCCCCCTCCTGTCAGGGACTATAAATTAACGCAAATTGCTTTTCATCCCCACCATAACCCAACCCAAGTACACTGCATTGCCGATGGATGTGTGAGCGTGTTTATGTGTGTGTGAGTGTGTGTTAAGCCCCAAGAGAGCAGTGCTTTCGATGCTGGTCCCGAAATTGCGCTGAATGGGACGAAAATCCCCACAGTTCCGCGGACGTTGCAAACATTTGCGCCCGAGCGCCACTTCAAGTCTTTAATTTAATTTAATCTAATTGATAGTATGCACGCACGCACTCAATGTATGTGCGTGTGGACACATACACACACACGCATAAAGCCGGGTTGGAGCAACCGCACCGAGTCGGAGTGCTAAGCCCCCCGTACGGAGGCTTCGAGTGACGGTAATTGTTCCGATAATTTGATGGACATGTGAATGCAATATCGTTAATTTACATTCTGCGGTTGACCAAAAAGCTGCTGGGAGGAACGGACTGGTGTGGGAGCAAGCTGGGGACGCATATTGGTTAAAGAAGAGGAAAAAAACGAGTTGCCTGGTTACTTGAATGCGTGTCCCCTTCCAACAAGGGAGTTGACGGATCTGTCCGCACGGTTCAGGATTCGTCTGTCAAACGGAGGGTTTTGAGGTTTATGTTCTCGTTTTTTCAATCTCTCTTACTCTCTTTCTCTTTCGCTCTTTTTCTGTTTTTTTTTTTATATTATATTAAACTCTTCTCTTGGCAGACAGGGGCACCAACCACCGCAGACCACAAACATCCCATTAGCCCGGGTCGGGAGGGCACTGGGATGTCGCAGAAGGCACACTCTGTCCTGATGTGATGTCGTTTGCTGCACACCGAAATCTCTCGGTCGATTACGAGTTGTCAATGACGGTCCCACCCGGGAGGGGAATTCAAGCTCCTGTAGGCAGCACATCAAAAATAGATAGTCACAAACGATGTCAAACGAAAAACCAACGAGCAATTATGGGAGTAAATTAAACTTGCTCCTCACACTGTGCCTCGGAATGAGGCAGACGATGGAAAGGGCTCGTGCTGGATGAGCTTTGCTGATATGGCAGCAACAAAGTATACGTTGCTGAAGCTGTGCTGTTGTTTAAGTCATTATTCCTAGGTTGCCCCTAGAAGGCAAGCTCTTTTTCCAATAAATCCGAAGATAAGACACAATAATTCCTCTCCCGGGACCCAAAAACCTTTTGCAGAATGGTGCCACACTGTATCCCGAAAGAAACGAACCCAAGGAACATCCAAGGCATTTTATTAGCCCCAACCTTAAGGCAACAAAGCAGAGCAAAAATTGGCAATCATTCGTGAAGAAGTGCTTTAGTTTAGAAGGAATTAATAATGAATCTATAATGCCTTATCGTCTACAGGAGCTTTCCATTGGTGCGTGCATAAAATGTACCCCGATTCGGAACCGACGGTAAAGGATAAGTTCCAATCGAATGAAACTGTTTATTTTTTGCTATTATACCGAAACAGCAAGATTTAAAAGAGATTTCCTGTAAGCATCATCTTTCGGAGATAGGATCGAGCAGCACTTAGCTTTCATTAGGTAGGCACATCATCGGCTCAATCGGAATTGGCCAATTCGTCAATATTGGGCCCACGCTCGGAGCGATCCTGAAAGCACGAAGCGCACGGGAACGTGATCAACCTCGTCAATAATTAAGGTTAGTTTTTCGGGCCGTTCTACAGAATGCACCGGACCCGTTTCGGGGAAAGTTGTCCGAGTGGAAAAATCCTACCAATTTCTCTCCATTCTGCGGAAGAGCAGCAACAAAATCACAATAAAGCTGAGCTTGTCCTTTCGTTTTTGTAGTTGGAATTTGAGCAACGCGGCCAGGAAGGAAAGCATTTTTGCCTAATGTCCATCATAGCTACAGATTTTGCATTTGATGTACCAAGATAGTTTTCCCGTGAAAATTGACGTAACTTGCGAATGATGTGTTGCGTTTCGCTTTTTTACACACTAAAGAAAACAAGCTTTTGGTTCTGAAAACGATTGCAATCTCTCTCCTAGGCATACGGCCTACACACGAATCCATTTATCAATTAGTGTTTACTTAACCGATTGAGTGGGTATTGAGGAGCATACAAAAAAGAGTCGTCCGCCCGAAGCCTGTATAGATCAAACTCTGCAGCTACAAATGAATATGTGTCTGAAGTCTGGTGCCTGATGCTAACAGATCGCATGAATCAATCGTTCATCTGTTACGAACCGTACTACAGAGTTTCGCCGGAAGTTGGAATACACCAGCGGGTAGACGACTTTACACAAATGCACACACACACACACAGTATCGACGGAATGGGTATGAAATATACAACAACGAGTGCCTAACACACCAAACGCCATACACGCTCTGGTACAACCACCGTAGCGGGTGACCTACAGAGTTTTTCGACAGAGGCAAAGTGTTTCAAAGAACGGCAACCGAAACTTTATCCAGCACACACACAACCAAGCTCGTCCTGAAACTCATGAAGGCAATTTGTTTTTTTCCCCACGAGTGCACACACTAACGAAGCAGCGTTCGGCAACCGCCTGGCCTGGCCTGGCATCAGCAGCAGCAAAGGAGGACCCATGGACGGTCGAGGGGCAATGCAAACTTTAAAATGCACTCCTGTCTATCTTGCTGGTTGGTGCACCCTCAAGGCTCGATTTTTCGAACATTGAAGCAAAAAAACAGTCGCTGCTGCTGTGAGGGGGAAAATTCTCTCCCGACCTTTCCGACTCGGGCTGCAAGTGATGTGCACATATTTTCTCAATTTAAAACAACAACCATCTCTAGACAGATGCACCGTGTAAAGTGAAGAGTGTCGGAAATTTATGTTTTTGGGGTAATTTCGGTTGCCAAAGGGAGAACGAGAGAGAGAGAGAGAGAGAGAGAGAGAGAGGGAGAGAGAGAGAGAGAGAGAGAGCGATGTGATGTCCATACGCACTCGGTGTGTTTGGTTGGTGCATGTGGGTCCTGTCCTCTGTTACCGTCGAGTGCTTGTGCCAGCCCACTTGTCGTCAGCCTCGACGTTGCATCGCACTTTGTTTGGATTTGTTTAATTTTTCTTCTTACACGCTCCCGCTTCCCGCGTGTGCGGGCAAACGCAAATAAACAAATAATTCCCTTGCATCTTGTGTGTGTGTGTTTACGCGATAACCATGCGCGCGGTACGGCGAAGCGCGAGCCCAAACAGAACAGTTGGATCAAGTTTGTCGTTCGTCTCCCGATATCCTTGGTACAATGTTGCTTAACGGACAGCGGAAAGGGAGTGTGGGAGAAGGCCCCGAAACGCCAGTCGCGTTACGGATATTTACATATACATATGCTCTTGTAACTGTCACGGTGCATGCTGCTACTGCCGTCGTTTTGCTGCGGTTTGTCTGCAGTCTCGTGAGAATTGAACCGAAAGCAAATTCTGGGGGAAAAGCCCCGCCTGCATTCCCACCCATTCACAAGCCCTGAAACATCTTGATGATGCGAAAGCGCCACTTGGCACGTACGGCTTGAAGCCACAAAATTTACAATTATTTAATCAATAGACGAGATAAACATCAACTTACGGCTCGTGCCTCTAACCGCTCCGTCCGAGGACTTCCTGGGAGCAGTTCGGAGTAGTGTGAAGATGCGTCCAAGTGCATCCAGGCTGTAAGTGGTCGTGTTTTGCTGAATGGAGTTTGCGGATTACGCTTTTGCATAAACATAGGCTTCGAGGAGAGGGCAGGAACTACCATCGTCCATCCCAGGCTCGGAGATTCCCGGACCATGTTATCACATTGAATGGCAATTCCTGAGCGCATCGGAATACAAAACACCCATGCATCGACCGGCCGTGTATCGGAGGCTGAAAACTAAATCGATACAGAATCGAAGACGACCCGTACACGATCTCCTCCTCTCCCACCGCTGTCAATTCCTGAAGGTGTCTGTTTTACATAAAATATATCTAATTGCATTAATGAATGATCTTTATCTTTATCTCGGGCAGCTTCTTGCCCAATCGTGGGAGCAATTGGGAAGAACCGTCGACTGACTAAGGACGTGTTCCTAGAGGAACAGGACAGGGAAATCAAATGATCAACCATCACCCCAGGACCAGCAACGAGCGGGTTGCGGCGGCTGCAGGCCGGAACGGATTTGCCGATAAAATTTATGCACATCGTGTCGTACACAACTTCTGCTACATGCAAAATCGCACCCAGGGAAACTCGGGAAGACACTCGGACGCATCCCGGAGTATGGAGGGATGGTTGACGATGCAGGACATTGTTACAACGCCCTGCAAAATCCTCAACACGTCAACCAGAGGGCTTACTGGTCCCGCTTTTCCCACGAGGAAAGTGGTCCTTCGTTTTGCGGCGGTGGATTAGTGTGTGGTGTGTCGTAGCAACAACGAGCATCCCACACGCATCGAACATTACTGGACCACATCTTGGATGCCCTCGCCTTCATTACACTGAGCAAAGACCAGTGCCGAAGCAACCAACAGTCTCGTTGGGGGGAGACCGTTGTGTCTTTACCTTCGCCTACCACCTAAGGAAAGGTTTTTGTAAGCATCAATGGAACAAGTTTTCCAACCGAACGCATACGACCAAGAACGTAGGGTCCGTATCGACGAAAATCCCTTGCATTACGTCGTTCGCTTGTTTGGTGAAGCACACACAGCGCCAGAGTGGCAGGAGCATATAAATACCGCTTGGTACGTTCGTCGGCTAGACTCCCTTCTGTTTCCTATTGTGGTGACGTGTACGTGCAGCACAACCATGTGTGTGTGTGTGTGTGTGTGATTTGTACCAGCAGCAACTACCAACTCGGTTGACACAACACAACGCCCAAGACGACGACCAGAATGGCAATATTGGTAGCATTCGTTGTGCCAAAGTCCAAGCTCACCCGCAGGTGCCCAGGTTGAGCCTCCGTTGCGCTTATTGCGCACACATTCAACCAGTGAACCGAATTGCCGGAATGTCTCTGCGAACCTATGCAGCAGAGCGACGCGTACGTATTTGACGGTCCATTACGATGCACCATTCACTTACACTCGTGGGAGGGGGAGTTCCCTGTTGGATGCGGGATGCAAAAAATATGCAAAACTGTCTTCACATCCCCTCTTCCCAAAGATGGGGTAACCATCATCAGGGTTCCTTACCGAACCCAGCGACAAGACAGTTGAAGACGGTACAGAGCGCACCAAAAGCGGTAAGATGTGTTTGTGGTGTGTTTCATCCTCGACAGCCAATGTCCCATTCTTCCCGAACGAACCCCTGCCCTGGGAATAATGATGATGCGGGCCTCCCCCCGATTTCTGCAAAAAGGCATCCATGCTGTTGGTATGTTGTTGTGCTTACTGGATGTTTCACCATCCTTCCCTCTCACTGCTCTCACAAGAGCTTCTGGGAGCTTTCTTTGCCGAGCGAATAAAGCATGATCGCTCGGCCAAAGTGGCCAATCGTTTGATGTAAAACGCTCCCGGTAACAAGCGTATGATGGCCGGGAGACAACGGCAGCTCAAAATCGCCTCTTGACTTCTTCGGCTTTTGGATGAGAGGAATGGCTTAAAGTCCTTCGAATCGGTACCTTTTACAGCGGAACTGGTAGCCAGTTCTCAAACACACATGCCGCTGCTACTTTGACAATCAGCGAACCCCGGGTGATCCACGGGGGAGAGGACGAAAGCCGGACCAAAAAGAATCGCGCAAGAGTGCACGTTTCAAGCGGCTTGTTTACGAGCGTATCTCCTCCCGTATTTTCCCAAGATGCTGCCAACGTCAAGTGGCAAAGAATGGAAATTTGTTTTCTTACGCTCTGTACGCTCAGTACGAGTGATTTCCTTTCGACAAATCAACCGATTCTGGTTGCATAATGCACCCATGGTGCTGACAAAAACCGGGAAAGCGCATTCCTGGTGGTTTGAAGGCACTATTAGCGAATGCGGGGATAGTTTATGGCGTTCTCGTGAAATGTTTTCCAAGCAGTTGTTGTTGAAGTTTTCACCCCAGTAGTTCCTCCCTTCGGATGCTACCGGATAAACGGTTTGCTCTTTCACGTGTGCGAACAGTTTGAGCTCACAGCTTTGAATCCGCTTTGAAATACACAGACGTAACTTCTGGAGTACTTTTTGGGTTTTGCGCAATCGTTCTAGCAAACTCCACCAAGAAGACGGTACAAGACGATAGTTTCCTGTTGCCACACAAAATCTTCTTCTCCATTTCCCAAATTGCATTACGCTGATGGGAGGGCGAGGAGGGGGAGAGTTGGATGGGTGTTGAATTACGAGCTTCTACCCCACCATAAACATCTTGAGTGCCGAACACCTTAGTGCCAGGCAAATCCACTTTACGGTATCACCCCGGCCGATCCTTACCGCTCAATAATTCACCGGTTCGATCCAATTGTGGCAAGTATGAATCACAGATACGTTTCAATTATTCCAAGCCAAACACCAGCCAACCCGAATGTATCACCCGGCAAGTAGGTACCCTTTTCGCTTGCAACACACACACACACACACGGGTCGGTTTTGGAGAAGCACACATTTCGTGAGCGCTGTTTAAAAATTCACCAAGGGATTTTTCGTTGGAAAATCTTATTTACAAATCCCCCGCCTGGAGAACCCCTAGTTAGAGGCGGGAGTTTCCCCGTGTATTGGGCCACTCTAGGCGCATCCCCAAACACAAACTTCCCCCCCCACCCGGGGGTGGCAATCCCTTCCAACGTGTGAGGTTTTGTGTTTGTTTATCTCCTTGATTTATGGTGAGTTATTTATCAACCGGAAAACATCGGTTACGATCGGTCCGGGAAAAGGTTCCTCGTGTTCCAGCGCAACGTTTTGCACAGCGCCGTGCCGTGTGTACACACCTTCTTCTTGGAAGCCTGGATTGATTGAAACCTGGACCAACTTTGTGGCCCGGTTTTACGCGTAGTGGTCAGAGCTGGTGCCAGCAGCAATTTGATCGCCTGTCTATTTTCACCTCCCAACGCAGGGCCTGGCAATGTACTTACCTAGATTTCCGCTCGGAATGTAAACGTTGCCGGACGGCGTCCGGACCAGACACGACGGTTCGAAGTCTACACCCAGCTCGGTAGGATTGCCGGTGACGCGTCCATTCATTCGATTCATGGTTGGATTGCGCGGTGGTACATCCGGTGGAGCTGAAGGCGGAACTCCGTCCAGGAGACAGCCTGTACGGGGAGAGAGAGAGAGTGAAGAAGAGGAAGAAAAAGTTGTGATTAGTTTCCGATTCAATGCACCGATTCAGTGGGAGGTGTAGAAACAAACACACAAAAACACAGAACAGAGAGAGTGAAGAAAACACAGCACGGGCAACATAACATAAATTAGTGAGAACTTTTGAAGTTTGTCGAAATTGATTTTTAGATCATCCCAACCGAACATCCCGAATAGGAATATTAATTTCATTCCACTACTCGACTACCTCTCCCTGGAAACGGTCTAATTGGAAGGTTTGATTAGTAACAGCGCTCATAGCTGCCGCCGGAGCGGTGACTCCGTGCTTGGAGATTGGAGCTGATGAAGCACTGGTGTATGATTAGGTCGCGAAATAGCCGATACCGATATCAGGGGGGGAGCACGATGACAGGTCAAGCATACATCAAACCGCGACCGCCCGAGTGAGAGATTACCGCGCGTGTGTGACAATCACCACGCTTCTCGCTCGCGGCAGAATCCGGCAATCGAAGTGACGTTAATTTGATGCCTCCATGATGGCACCAGGCGAGGAGTACTCGATTAGCCGAAGCAGACTGGAGTATCCCTTTACCCAGGGTGCAAGATCGAACAGGTCCTATCGAATCGATTGACTCGCGCTTTCTCTCTCTATCTCTCGCTTTGACCGCGTGATATGCCTGCGGGCAATGCGTCATATGTGAGCACGCGTCCAGGCTGGCGTCAGTAATTGTATCGCCATTCGGCAGTACAAGGCTGCGTGAGCGGATACACGGCACCCGGGGACGGGGAAGTTTGCGGTTATAATTGGTACAAACTGTACGCCGCAGGTGAAATGAGCATCGAGCCTATCACTTATATTATTATCCGAATCATCATCAGCATCATTCCTGGTAGCGCCACTCAATCCCGGAACATCATCATCATTATCATCATCGTCAGCAAGGTGGTCCTTCCAGGAAGAATCATGCTCGATGCGCGTAAGGAGCGATGATTTATGAAGTGCTGAACTGGGTCCTCATCTCGTGTCCAAACTCGTGCCAAACCAGTGTTGCTTGGAGTGGCACCATCGGGGGGAGATAAATTGGACCTGAGTTGCGTCAGATCCTTGGACTATCGGAGACTTCTTGGCTTGACTGGAGGTGGTAGCAGACAGGATGCAAGTATACATAAATTTCATTCCCTTTCACAGTGTAATTATCGATCAAACGTGAGTACACAACGTGTCTTATCACTATTCCGTCAGCCGAGAGTATGATAATGCGAGGCGAGTTTCGGTAGAGATTGCCGGGATTTCAGTAGCGCACAACACAGAGCAAGTGGACGATGCAGATGCTCGTGTGCGCTGAATGATTACTGTAATTTGTATCCTGTTTTGTCAGCCAAGTGGAGCCACTTCACACAGGCTCCTGGAATGACGAATTTCCCCTTTTTGATTTCGGGACAAAAACATCACAGACATCCAACAAGATCAAAGCGCTCTAGAATAATGGCGTCCTGCCCACCTTTGGGCATCAAATTGGACTGTTTCGCTGAGGTGTGTGTTGTGGCATGCCACATCGTTTGGATTTTGGGCAGTTGTAGCAAATTGTCAATCGTACCAATCCCTGTTTAATATGCACTCTTTTCTCTTCAGTACATAGACACATCAAACGCTCCCCGTTACGGTAGTTGGTGTGCACCAAGTGCATCAAGTAAATAATTACAGTCTGTGTGCAATGGTAAGCAGAGACAGAGAGAAAGATACGCTCGACCCTAATTTGACGCTCGTCAAACGATGATGATCGTAAGCAAATAATTTTACCATCTTGTAACTCCCGTCCCGCTTCACAGCTCATCTCATCGTGCCCTGGAACTTCCGGAAGTGAGAAATAAAACCCCGCGCCAGAAATGGTATGACCCCTATAAGTGGCAAGGTGGTTCCAGGGTCTAAGAAATGGGACGCAGCTTTACAACATCAAACCCCCCTTAAACCACGCACCACGGGGTCAATTAGGCGTGCGGTGTTAGGCAGACCTTTGCTTTGTGGCAAGCAGAAACAACAAATGCTTGGGACCTCCATTAAAACTACTACCCTGATTTACGACTTGCGCCTAAAAAATCTTAAGCGACCCTAAAAAAAATACACAACAAGCATCGAGCAATAGACACGTTTTTGGCGAAAGCATGCCCGAAGACTTTTGATGGGTTTTGAAGTGGAAGTGGCCAGAATGGACAAAAACAGAACGGACAGACAGCCAGACGGATAGACGGGCTGACAAACAAACGGACGCAGACAACTACTCCAATTAACTCGACACTCAAGCCTCCTGGGCCTTCGGTAAAGCAACCAAAGCAACCGTCCCGTCAAAATCGCCAAACGAAAGATGAAGATGGACGCGCTCGTGCGCCAACCGAGGAAGAGGGCAGTTGGTTTGTGCGGCAAATATTTGCATAATTTATGTTAAATTATTTGTACGGGAATTTTATTAACCATGCGTCGTAAAAGAAAAGCGAGTGTGGGCTCTTTCTCCCTCTGGCTGGCTGAGGAAAACCTGGACAGTTAAAAATGATAGCACAAGGGGTCCGAATGGTCCCCGAAATGGCGTGTGGAGTGGTGAAGAATAATGAGGAACGGTAATAGCAATTTTCTTTAAATTTTATTTATTTTTCCCCGCCGTCCTGGCTGGCTGTGGCCATTAGAAGAAGTTTTGAAAGCACTCCTCTATCCTGTGCCACTGACGAGAGTGAAGAGAAAGAGGGAGAGAGGGGGTGAGGAGAAGCAGCAGAAAAGCCCATAAAACATAACCCACCCGGCCCGGGCACCATTTATCTCCGGCTTCCGGTTTATCCGTGGGTTCAGGTGGCTGCCAGGATAACGGCGGGTTAGAGGATGCGTCGTAAAAGCGGCTTCCCTGCATCGATCAACACATCTGGACACCGGACAGTGTCGAGTGAGACCATAAAATTAGTTTAAAAGTGTAGGTAAATTGAAAAAATCGTCCCCTTTTTACAGGTTTGCTCCTGTACAAGCACGATCCGGCTCGAAGGACCAGCGGCAAGAGTGTCTTAATAAGGAAATGGCAGGTAGAAAGAAGCCCGTGCCTGCTGTGCCGTTTCAGGTATACGCCTAATAGTATGCAATAAAAACGAAACCGTTGCCTTCCCGGACCCACCGTTTCATCGCTTTTCTCGCATGTGTTTATGAATATTTATCACACCGAAGGCCAATGTTTACGTTTACGGGTTAGCTTCGATTTGCTTGGCACACAAGGCCGATCGTTTATTTTTGTTGTTGTTGTTGCTGCTTCCACCGGTGCCTTGATGACTAATCGGAGGGCTTGAAATAACATTCGTCCCGGGGGGGCCCGTAATGGGGGACCCCATGAACGAAAAAAATATGTGCCAAATGCCCATACGCCCATCGGACGAACGACACACAACATGTGCCGTGACGGAGCCTTTGATAGCAATCGGCAAGGAATGTCGCACTGTCAGTGTGCTGCTGGAACGGTCTTCAGTTTATGAGCCCCGTTTTATGAGCCCAAGAAGCAGCAGCACTTAGCGGCCCGAAGAGCGTAGAATTATGTGAGTAGGTCGACCTTCAGTATTCAACGGCTTCTCGTTTGGTGCGTGGGGGAAAAATTTGCCCAAAATTGAGGCCTTAAATTACATGTGTGTGTGTGTTTCATTGGTGGGCTGAAAATGAAACAGTGCCTGACGGTGCCGCCGCCTTTGAAAGATGATCTTCGCACAGAGGAAATCAGATCTCGGTGCTGGCTGAGATCCATTTAGCGCTGATGGCAATAAAAACAAAACATTCAGATGAATTCGAGCGCTGTACCGGCCGGGAGGTGTAATTTAGAGCGGAAGATAAACCGTAATGGATGTATATTGTCGTGTCAATTTTGCACGAATTTGTTAAGACGAGACTGAGACGGCTGAGAGCACCATGATGGATTGATTGAATTAACAGCGGCAGCGTATTTTTATGACATTTCACGGGAATAAGCTAAACGAATCACAAGAATTCGCTACATAAAAAGCCATCAAATCTTCCTTAAACCTGGATCACAAATCGGTTCCACTTCTCACTGCAATCTTCCTTTACCAGGCGACAGAGAGCGACCAAGAGATTAATGCAAGCAACCCCTGTTACGCAATAACTCAATCAACTAAATCCCATTCTTTTTTTACTTTTCCAACCCAACATTCGCTGCACCCGGTGGTGGCATTACCCTGGTGGGTCACTTTAAATCCTGTCACCGTAAAATTTAACCACCGGAACATATTGAACGAATCCTTCAAAACCGGGCCCACAGAGCACACAAAAAAAAGCTCTAACTCTCCTCAGCGGGGATTGCGTGTCGGATGTTGTTAATGGGACTTCCTTTGCCACGCTTCCTGTACGAGTTCCAAGGGAAGTGTGTGTGTGTTTGAGTGTGCTCTTGCATCAGCGAAAGGGTTCACCGTTCAGGAAAGGCTATGAAATAAATCGCATCGGCACACTACTACTGGCAAGCCGTCTCACTTCCTTCCGCCCAGGTTGTGATGACTTTCACGTGTGAGCGTCACCTAGAGGTCGCTTGTTCGCTATTGGAAAGAATGGAACAATTCCGACCGGACGGGGACGGAAACAAAAATACATAAATAACACACCACGGTGCAGCCCCGTATATGACGGCCGTGGCCCCAGGGGCGTGCACCTACCTTTCCCGCATTCTAGGAGGACCCAATGCGGGATATTCGCTTTTTTACGACACTGCTGCTGCTGCTGCTGTTAAGCTTCGTACGAATTTTTACACACCATTCCATCGCTAGAAGTCTTTTCCCGGTAAAGTGTTTGACAGAAACACACACAAACACGTACACTGGAGGCATTTCAAAGTAGAAACCTTTATGACATGCGGCCTGCCACTCTAGAACTGGTGCTCGTGTGTGCCTTTGACGTTCAATCCATCGCATTCACTCGTTCTTTCTTCATTCACCACCCGCTCAAAACAAGCTCGCACGTCTATTTCTAGAAGTCCTTCTCGGCTCTAAATAAATGCAGACGGGTAAAACGGTGCCATAAAAATCGCTTCCCACACCCGTCCGCCATCGCCCGCCATCTTGCACGAGAGAGAGAGGTGCTTTTTCGAGAGAAGCTTACCGTGCGATCTAAACCAACGACCACGCGTCCTCGCACACACATACACTCAGACATGTGGTGCCTATTTTATGGGAGCCGCGATAAAGAGACAATATGGAGATATCGTTTCGCTTCTCCCTCTCTCTTTGGTTTACCACGTCTTGCTGATTTTTACGACCCGATCCACGACCCGATGCGACTGAAGTGTGACGCCCGGAGCTCAAAATAAAGAAGCATTTTGTCTTCCCTGTAAGCAGCTAAAAGCTTTGTGATTCTCGTGCTTTAATCAAAGTCTTTGGTGCGTCTTAAGTCAACAGCGCTCGGGCTTCAGATTTAATCTTTATTTCTTTTTTCTTTTCTTCCTGTACTTAAAGTTGAGTTCGTTTCCTCGTCTGGACAGTGGGATTGTTTCTTTCATTCGTCGGAGCTTCGGTAATCGAGAACTCCAAGCCGCTTCTGGCAGCATTTCGGCGGCAGAATTGATTCCAATATGCTAACCACGCCATTACGCGGCCAGACCCGTTGGTGCCGGGCCAACTTTGCCAAAAGCACGCGGAAAACAAAACCAGCCTGCAAAGCGGAGAACGTCCGCGCCAGGAGCTGTTGGAAATTGGAAACCGGAACTAGCTCGCGTAGCTGATCTGCCTGGGGTTTTTTTTGCGGAAAACGCTACATTTTGCTTGGGGTCTCGGGTTGGCAGCATTATCAAAAATCAAATATAATCACCCTGGCGCCGATCATGCGCTCCGGTCGCTTCTATCCCCGCGGTGGTGTCCCCTCGGATACGGCATTGACCCTATTGGGAGTGGGCAGAACGGGGTGGCGCATTTATCGAATATCTTCTTTTTTCCCCATGTGCTTTGTGGCCTTGCTTTGTCCTGCTTCTTCGCGGGAAAGATGATTTTCATCGCACGTCAACTTTACGCCCGACGAAGGGAGCGTCATATTCTGTCCCATTTCCACACTCTTTCCGTGTCCATTTCATGCACGATTAAATGGTGCGAGAAGCTTCCCACTACCAACGCGCAATTTCTGAAGAATCGCTATGGTGCTGGGGTTGATCAATTGCCATCAGCCATCGTGCCCCGCACGGGCGCTGTTAAATGACGCGAAACCAAATCGGTTCAGACCGGTGTGGTGGTACGGTCGGGTTTTGGCGAATAATTCTGCGCGCAAAATGGAAAAACCCCGCGACAACAGCGGGAGGGAACTTTTGAGGAAGCAAACTCCTGCGAAGCCATTGACCGGTTTATCGCATCACCAACCGGGCGGCTATCACTATGATGGAATGACAATCGCTTGATGCTTCTCGTTTGCAGGTCGCCGTTTGCTGTCCTGGATTTGCCATCACCTTCAACTGTCCTTGATGGGTGAAAACGTCCTTTGCAAAAAGGAATTGCATTGCCATCTCCGCTCTGCTTTAAAGAGCGTGAAAAATGACCCATAACAAAGAGAGTAGCACATGAAGGACGATGATACAAAGCATTATGATGGCGCACAGCACGTTTTGATGATGCTGTGGGCATCCGTCCTTGGCCTAGGCCTGACAAGGATTTACCTCCCATGCTCATGCTTCCAGTAGCCACAAAGGCACAGATATTTTCTATTAATCCCCGTGTTCATTATCCGTGTCCGGTTTTTGTGGAGGCCGGTGGAGTTCCGCCATGTCAAGGCGGATGTGTGGTGTCCTCGCCTTCATCTCCGAACAGTCGGCCGGAGTGTCCGGGCAGTGAAGCATTTAACATTTTAAGAAGCTTCAGCACGGTTCGAGGCAACACAAACACTTTAGGCAGGGCAAGAATGTAGTGCCTGTCGTATCCACGAGCAGAAAAAGAAACGGCAGAATAAAAGTCACAGCAACTACATGACAATGTCATTGTCGTACGAAGACACTAGACACAGTGTTTTGTACCGTTTGTGCCGCTTCTCCGGGGTAAAGATGTGTCGTGTGTGTGCATTAAGATGTCCTCTTGGTGTTTCGTGCGCCTCTCCCCCCTCGTGTCTGTCCTCTCCATGGGCGACTTGATGTCCCGCATTGTTGGCCTGTCCATTTCATTTTCACGCCCACCCAGGATCTCCCATCCACACACACACACTCTACCATCTCAATCTCTTGTCCGATGTTCTGGTCGTTGCCGAAACAAACGATCCTTGATATCGAAGGATATGCTCTTAGCGTGTGTGGTTGTGTGTGTCCTAAACGAGGCCTTAAAGATATTGTCCCACGATATGGTGAATCACCGGCATGCAGGGGGGAAAGGGCCAGCAAAGACAAGGGTAGAGCCTTGCTGTCTTGTACTTGACTTAATATGTCGCCCCATGTCGTCCGCTCACCAGCGAAGGACACACCATTGAGCACCGAGCTGCTGTATATTGTTGTCTTCTACAACCACCCAGGATAATGTATTTTGGGACCAGCAACTTTGGAGATGAGGAGGTAGCCTGCCTGCTTCCATCGATACGCTCTGCAGGGATCTGCCATTGCAAAAGAGCAACACGATAGTGGCCGATAGTGGCCTTATCGACTGCATTGAAAGGAAAGGAGGCTCTTAGTTTCACCGGTCAGTGTGAGTGTGTGCGATGGAAGTGGCTGGAGGCGCAAAACAGAAAGAACTATTGACAAAAGTCTGAAGAATATGGCAATATTCCTGGGAGAGTAGGTCCAGGATCCAGGCTGGGAACAACGGCCAGCTGCCACTTATCAGCCGCAAACTCTACTCCAGTGTACATGAAGTTGACATCCAAGGAAGGGAGGGTGCAAAAAAAGCTCCCTAACAAAGTGTCTTGAGGGACTTGCAATCTGTGTGCTGTTGCTGGCATGGCTGCAATGCCCTTGGCGTCTGCTTCCAGCAAGCGTCCTATTACGTGTGAGCGCATTCGTTTAATTTATGTCAAGTGCGCACACGTTGTCGTCCATCCCCCAGAGCGGGAACGCTCATAGGCAGGGGTGTAGGGTCAGTGCGATGCTGCGGAGCCTCCACAACACGAAGGACTTTGTAACATCGGTGGCAGGAAATCGATGTTAAATTGAACACCACTGGGACACGGGCGGTAATATGCAACCTTCTTCCGTTTTTCCTTTTCTGGGATCAATCCCAGCCTAATGCACAACTAAATGTACGTTGTGTGCGTCATTTTGTGGCCTCCAGTACCAGATCCTGACGTCCTCCTCAAGGAATGGACGGGGTCCGCAAAGGTTACATGGGGCTCGCTCGTGCAAGATGAGTTCGACCTGTCGTCATAAAAACCATCGCACCATCGGTAGCTGTATTACCAGGGGCAGGGTAAGAAATGTCCACACCGTCCATCTTTGGAATCTTCTTCGCTCTTTGGACGGACATCTTGCGCAAATGAGTGCGAGCATGACACCGGTGGACACGGACACGTACGCAGGCTTTCATAGCATCATCATTACCCGGACGGAACGGAACCTTTTGCAATGTGTTTCGTTTTTATAACTCTCGTTTAGAGAGCCTCTGGTGGAAGAATCTGCCCCCAAAGCCAAGGTGGCACACAATAAACAGGAATCTTTTTCCTTCATTTTTTGCTGTTGTTGTTGGACTCGTTTACGTCCCAAGGGTCCCGCGCGAGGGTTAGACATAAAGCTGAGTGCGAGAGAAAGGAGAGCGAGAAAAAATGGTCCCAATCTTACGCAGCAAAAGAAAGGAAAAAGCGCTTCTACGCAACGTCATTATTGTTCGGGAAGGCGCCAGAAGATTCAGGTCTTGCAGGTCGCAGGGCTTATCCTTTCCTCAGCCGGTGTACCACAAAACGGTAAGAAATAAAGTTCGAAAAAAAAAAAACAGAGTGTGAGAGACGCAGTGAAAGGAACGAAAAATAATAAAAATATTTTGTCACCTATATAATTCACGAAACGTACGGCGAGGACGATATTAAACACGCACTTCTTCGGACCTGTTTGTCGTCCGAACTCCCCCAGCGGATTGTTGCAAGGGACAGAAACCTTGGGCATGTGTCTTATAGATCACACCTCACACCCGGTCACGCACACCCCACTGGACCAACCTGAGCTTCTCGCCCTGTGTGCCTGCCCATTGCCTGGTGGGAACCTGTAGTGGGACACCCCCAAAATGAATGGGACGGATTTTTATGACCATCAGAAATAAGCAGAAAAAATAACCTAACCTTTAGATATTCAATATCTTCCGTGATAGGGGGACGCCCCGATCGATTCCGGTCATGCTGAGTCTGTTATTATATTTTAATATGATTCCGACCCAGGGTTTTGGACATGTTGGTTTCCATTGTTCTGGGGAACCTTTGGGGCCACCCAAGCCCGAAGAGATGGGTAATAATTATGACTCGGCGCTGGAACCGAGGAAACAAAGGCTACTCCTCCCCGTCCAAAATCGCTTATTGTTTCTTCGACGCGGTTCGGGTTAAGACCTTTTTCTGTTCTGGCTTCATTCTTTTGCCGAACTATCCACGGCCGGATGTCATGTACGAGATCTTTTTGTGACCCTTTTTTTGTACGTCCAGAACGAGGATGTGTTTATGTCGGTTGACTTTTTTTTGGGGGGGTGGATTGGAAAGGGCATTAAAAGGATGTCCCTCGAAGTATCGCTCCACGAAGACGTCCGCTGTACACGCAAAAATGCTGTGCCCTTGTCACGCAGACAGCGCCCGTGTGGCAGTGGCGCATGAAGCATTAACAATAGAAGAATTGTACAGGTTTGAACCTTGTCAGCTACCGGGCGGGAAGCATCCTTTTTCCAGGGTGCCATTATTAACTGCCGTGCTACTGCCGTGGGAGCACGCAGCTTCACGAAGTTGTCATCGACCGTTGCATATGCTACAAGCGCGCACAATTCCAAACCACATCCAAACACATTCCCTCCCAAAGCAGGCCGGACGAGTTCGCGAAGTAGCATGTGAGGCTGCATACAGGAGGATACAGTGCGCTCCAACTCCACCGCCTTTTCGTTTATGGTTATGGTGTTCTCCGCGTGGAATGCATCGTTACACACACAAAGCCCATGGCCCGAGGAGTTACCTGCAGCGCAAAAGCAATGCAGAAAATTTAATATAAATGCAAAGAATAACAGCTAAACAACAAATAGACAGCAGAATGAATAAACAATCGAGCTCCCGGGAGCTCGGCGGACGGAGTAGCAGTGGTATAACACACTCGTTACTCGGGCATGGTGGAGTTCGCGTGCCTTCGTCGAGATGCCAACCAACAACACGGGGGTACGAACGTACGGAGCGGTACGTATGGGACGGAGCAAAATGCAAAACCAAAACCGCGCGCCCCTGTCGAACGCTACAAATCAATAAAGAACGAAACCATCATTACCGGAGCTAATTGAATGGTAGTTCTTGCCCACCAAAACACAATGACGTGCATTGCTGAAGATTTTTCAATTTCATCCAGTTTGCAAACCTTTCGTTCCACGCTGATAAATGGAAGGCTGTTTTAAAACATTTTAAAACCCATTTCAAACTGTGTAACTGTTTGTAGATAACGCAACAGAATGGACTTGATGCTTGGTGCTTTTACGAGGGCCTCATGCAGATGCTATCGGGCGCTGCTTAAGCTTTATCGCTCAGGAACACAACCGGAACAATTGCTCCCCACCTGAAAGCATTATTGGCAGCGGGGTACGGTGTTTGCCGTATATGTCTTCACTACACCGTTTAATAGCTCTACTCGCTCGCTCGCTCTCTATTTGCGAGGTTCCCCATTAAAGGGATTGCATTGCAACAAAAGCGAACTGTAGAATGCAGCACCCGCACAGGACCCCGTGCGAGTTGAAGAAATTGAACAATTTAATAACAATAATAAAGATGATAAGCGTGCACATTTTATGTATGAAGCGAGTCCGCTTCCCACTGCACTGCAGCAGCACTTTACCACTCGCCACTCCGCGATTTCAAACCACTTTCCCTCCAATGGGTCGAGCGACTGGTTGCCGGAGTTGGCGGAATGTGAGAAGGTTCGTCTTCTGCTGCGCTGCTGCTGCTGCTGCACGGGAAACTCGTCGGCATTGTCCCGGGCACGGGTGGTAAAAAAAAAAAACAAACCCGTCTACATTATTCAGCCACGACGCGTCGGGCCGTGGGACGCGTTGGGAGAGGGGTGGATTTTTCCTTTTTTGGAAAATTCATCCCAGAACACGAACGCATTGGCGGGTTGCGATGGGCGCGCGTTTGTTCCTTGGGAGCGCACAGAAATGGTCACAATCGTGCTGATGCTGCTGTTGCTGCTGGTCGTTGTTGCAGGTCGCGACGGTAACCTTGTGTGCCATGGCGGCGCGTCCGTGCCTGTAAGCTTATGGGTAGGTTAAGTTTATTTAGTCCACCCAGGCAATGGTACAACCGTTCGTCGTTGCAATCCCTGCGTTGCAAAAGGAGCGTAAAAAAACCAACAACAAGCTCGAGCTCTGCCAGCGTCCGTGCCTAATTCCGGAGCGCGGCAACAAAAGAGCCCCGGTCGTATGTGTATATGGGAAACGGACACACATGGACGACGAATTTTGAACGCCGTTTTTTTTTTAACGCGACCAGCACCGGGTGGAATACATGCAGACGAGATGCAGGCGCACTCACCCTCACCGACCAAAGTCTTGCTGCAGACGCTTTTCACTGCACCAATCGCCTTCTTTTTTTGTGTGTGTCGTCTCCCATCCTCTGTTGCGTCTCGTTATTTGTTAGTTCAGGGGAGGGCAGAAATCCTGGAATTCGCTACGGAAGCTCTCGCGCCGTGTGTACGCATGCCGTGTGCCGTTGCGCTTGGTGTTACGAATTCAAACAACACGCGCGCGTGCAGGACGGAACGCGCGCAAAAAACGCGACAGGAGGACGATGCACGCCGTGTGTGTGTGTATGTGTGTATGTGAGAATGCTGCGTAGGTGCAGCACAGCACAAGATGGACACGGAACATCCGTGGTTGGTGCGAATGAGCACAAACTCCGACGTCCGATGTGTCCGAACGTGACAACGAAAAAGTCATGTCACGTGCTAAAGTAAACCGTTTGGGCGTATCTCGCATACACTCCCTTCTCCCTGTCCCTGTCCACCTGTCTACCGTGAACTGAGGAGCCTACACAGAGAGCTTCACTGCCCGTGATGCGTGTCCTTCGCAAATGGCACGCTTGCCAGCTTTGGCCAGTTTTGTGCCTCAATGACCGTGGCATGACTCCGATAAAGCGCAAGCGGTGCTTTAACCCATCGCACAAATGTTTCGCTATTTGCATGGTCGCGCTGGTGGCCTGGGTGTGTACGTGTGTATCATTCATTCCCCAGAAAAGAGGTCCTGCCAACAGCCAACAGCAAAAAAAGGAAAAAGCCTGGAATCAGGGACAGGGATTATATTCGCGAGAACTTCATCAAACCCTCGTCATGCGGCTGTCAGACCATTTTCTCCGTCAAATGTTCCTTTCGGTTACCACACAAACCCCGGGCACTGCTAAGATTCTCCGAATTTGGCAGGAATCTCCCAGACAACATGAAGGTTGGTGCTGGTTGGTTTGGTCTATTATTCCTTTTTTTCGTACTCTTCCCGTTTTTGTACTTCTAAATAGTCAACTTGCGGGCTTTGGAGTGTACCCCGGGGCCACACAAAAGTTCACAAAGACGTCACACCGGCGGGACGTTTGCCGGACAAAGTTTACGCACCCGTCACAACGTTCGTCGTACGCCTTCGTTGGGTGGACAACGATTGACATATTTGATGAGAGTATTTATTTTTTCTCCACTGCTCGCTTTCTTCTGCGGGGGACGGTGAAACCCAATCGTCGTTTTACATGACATGTGCCTGCCGAAATCAAACCCCCCTCACTTCTGAAATTGAACTACATCGGTTACTTGATTATGGACATAAGTTTTTGGGTCGTTCAGGACTTGCAAAGCGGGAAGTTTTCGGCTGCCGGCAGGCAAGGTCCGGAAAGATTTGCACAAGATTCTGATGTACGGAAATTTGATAAGCCTCTCCTTGTGGGTTGTATCAGAGTCAATGGTTTAATATGTGCTGTGCTTTCTACAAACAGCTCAACCTTTTCTCGTGCTTCAAAGATGATGTGCCAATCATCTTCTTGGAAGGAAATGCGCACATGATGGGTGGCTCTGTTTGTCGATTCTTGTCGTCCGATGGACGATTTGAAGCGACGAGATCTCTAACCTCTCTCGATGCTGCTAGTTAACTAATAAGCTACCACTTGAGGCTTCTGTCCGTGTTGGTGAAGCATCCCCTTGGGGGTTTGGGGAAGAATGCGCCGAGGTCGCACCGAACAGTCCCCAGAGTGGGCACGATCTCAGATCCCCGTTGTTGGTTGTCATGTCAGCTCGCGTCCAGAGGACCCACAAAACAGGAATTGCGATTGTACCTTGGCGATCAAACGCGCTGACAACGACGATTCGGATCGATAAAAGCGAATAGCCGACCTAGATTTGTAATTCCAGTCCCGTCCACTATTGGGCAGACGCAGACGGTTCGATTCCCGCGACGCATTTCCCATGGGAGGGACGGTCGGGCACAACTGCGCTTCGGACGATCGAACCTGCTGCCTGGTTGGTCGCAACAGCACACACTGCCATAGAGGTGGGAACAGGCACATTCCTCCCGGGTACGTAAGCCACGCGTACCCACTGCTGTTGCTGCTGCCTTGCGCCACTTTCATTGCTGTCAATAACGACGGCTTTTTTTCTTCTCATTCTTGCCCTGCCAAGCAGTGGGAAAAGCGTTCGACGACGCGCCTTGCATTAGCTGCCCAACCTTTGGGGAGGCCCCTTGGACCCAGCCTGCTTCGGTCGAGCCTGTGACAGCTATTAATTATCCCGTCCCGTATTTTGTATGCATTCTGGCAAGCGTTTACCCCTGCGATGGGGCCCAGGCCGAGACATTACCGTCTGGCGGCGGCGGCTCCCAAACAAAGCCTTTGCTCGAAAAGCCAGGGAGCTGGAGGCAAATGACGTGAACTATGCGTAGTTTGCAGTCAGGGCGTGTGTTGAATATTGGCCAAAGGATTTCCATCACCACCAACAACATCAACAACGCACATACAAAATTTGTACAGAAATATTATTGACCAACAAAGATGAACCAACACGGAACAAATTCTACAGGAAAAGAACAACAATAAAAAAAACGGTCTCAAAGTTGTCGACGCCGACAAGTTGCGTTCGATTCTTGTTCTGTATGTTTGTGGAGATGCTTCCTCAAGAACCTCTGCGCATGATTTCCTTCCAGCCAGGAGGTTTTGCGGTGCTCGGGACTTTTTAATGAATTCAGTTTGTAATTGAGGCTGGATGATGCTTTTCGAAGCCCCCGACGACACCGCGCAACTGTGTTCGTGCGTTTTGCCAAAAGTTTGCTGCCTGGAGTGCGCGGAACAGCACCAGGAAAGTCAATTTATTCCTGTGCTGGAAGGTCCAAACCGTGCACCATTATGCGGTGTGTGTGTGTGTAGGAAAAGGTAAATGGAAAGGATATCGCGCACTCTCTTTCTCTCCATGCGTACTTGTCGTGCTTCGGAGTGATGGTGGGGAAGGACCATAAGAACTAAGTAGATAAAGTTCGTTGGTTGAGTGTCTGTGTTTTTTCGTCTTCTTCTTCTGCTTGTCGCTTCTCTCTCCCTTTCGTTGCCGCTGGCCGTCTAGAACGGATCCCGTGGATGCTTCCGTTTGTTGCTGTCGCGTCGCCTGGTGCCGTAATCCCGGTGGGATTGCAAATAACAAGAATCGACCGAGCAATAATAATGCTGCTTGCGGCCTCCCAGTCACCGGTCTGCAGCTCCACATACCTGGAGAAGCACGTGAGGACGAGAAGAAGGGCAACAAAAAAAAAAAACAGGAACAAATGCCTATAGAATTTTACAAATAGGAAGCCATACCCTTACTCTACCTGGTCCCCTACTCCAAACTCCAAACAAGCTAAGAACGTTACGGCTCCAGTAGCTCACAAGCTTGGCAATTGAAGTCATTATGTGATATGGTTCGACTATCGCCCAAGCACTTCGTTTCGCTTTTGCATGCATAAGCAGCAGTAGCAGCAGCAGCAGCAGCCATGGAAAAGCAAAAGGCATCGTGGCTTGTAAGCAACCGTTGTTCCATGAGCTGCGGGGCCGGGAGCGATATCTACAGCAACGCTACAAACTGCCTACAATAAATCGACTCCACACATTTGTGCACAAGCTCTGGAGTGGCCTCCGGGAGCGTGACAAAACCTTCCGCGACCACGATCTCGTCGCTTGCCACACCAAATTGTGTGATCTTGCACGGCTGATTAGGCGAAGGGACGAGGGTGAGAGCCGTGGATTTGTACACAGTTTTTGCGCAGTGTAAAGTGACTTTGAATGGCGCTATTTGAATAATTATTTACAAGCCAGCCAGAGCTCGGAAAACTCTTAACGCAGGACACGATCCTCGCCGACAGATAATGAATGTAGAAGAGAGAGAGGTGATTATGAAGAGAAGCAATTAAGAGGGAAAGGAAGGTAACTGAAACACAAAACCAGCAACCCGAGCAGCTACAAATATGGACAAGACATTGGATTGGACCGTTGGACGCTGATGTAACCCAGGAGCGCTTGTACATTAAAGGTGCATCGGAATTCCAGACAGATACATTCCTTCCCAAAAGGTACGCTCCAGTGCTCCATGATTCGTTTATCCCTCTGGGGACGTAATTCAGTTTTTTTGGAGTCCCTTTTAAGCTATTGATCACTTCAACTAAGATGATGAAAAATGTGGAATCTCTTGCTTGGAAATCTTGATGCAATTGACGGTACGATGCTCTTCAGCTGTCACGTACACACACACACACACTGAAGACAAAATGGATTTGAGTTGTTTTGGAAAATACCGAAAGTTGTTTTCCCTTCAATGAAATGAAACGTTGTGTGTTTTTTTAGCTGCAAAGAGACGTAAACACACACACACAATTGTTTATTTATTTACAGCAAAGGAAAGTACAACAAACAGCAGTTTTTCGGACAGCAATCGGATCAAAAAAGTCCTTCCACGCGTGAGTTTCAGACGTTTCGCAGTGCAACATTCGTACGTACGTACTCTTTAAGTCCTCACGCTGAACCTTCCCCGATTTTCCGAATCATCATTCTGGCAACGAACCACCAAACGAACCCTCCCCCTGGCAAAAGAGGGATTGCATTATTTATTGACTTTTGTCGTGGCTCGGGACTGGCGACAAGATTACAAAAAAAAAAAAAACAAGAAGCACGCCAAATGCTGACTACCTGTTCTTCCCAAAACCGGGGGAGCAGCAGCGGGCAAGTTTTGGGCGATGGAAAATTGAATTTCACCCAAGCGCGCTGGACGCTCTTCCCTGCTCGGTCGTAAAAGAAATTGGTTTTACGGACACGCAGCCGACGCAAAAGGTCATCTTAAAGCAGCAGCGGCTCGAACGGTGGTATCGATAGAATCGAATCCTGTTTACAAGTTTGTTGATCAACCTGTTCCGAGGTGCGGAACAAAAACGCTTCTTAGGGGAAGGCTCTACGCAGCACTGGTGGCTGATGGGGGAGAGTACAGAAAGTAGCCTAGGAAAAGATTAATGCTTGTCACAATATTTGAACAGATTAGTCGACTTCATTTGCTGCGTGCTATTTTCGTTTCATTTTCGGGCCAATTTATTGGCCTCGGTTTGCAGTAATCCTGGATACATCGAAACATTATGTTTCTTGTGTGTTGAATCAAAGATGAAGATAAAGCTGGCTGACAAGTTGAGCAGAACTTGGAACAGAAAACAAGAACATTTCACCATAGTATAACTGACTGCAAAGGTATGAAATTCCAACAAGATCTTAAACAGCAATAGAAATATTTACCTTAAAAGTGCAACCAAATTGGTTGGAAAGACATACAGAAATGTAAGAAAATATCAAAAACACGCATCAGCAATAGGACAATAGGACACAGGAAGCAAAGAAACAACGGGACACCACAAGACGCCACAGAGACGAACAAGAGTAGGTAAAGAAAGAAGAAAGAAACACTCATGAACAGATAAAATAGAAACAAAAAAATAACAAGAGATGCTTGAACAGAGGTAAGAAAAAAGAGGTGGAATTAGCGAGCCAAACAACGTGTACAACTTGCAACAACAGAGTTTGTATGTTTGTGTGTGTGTGTGTGTTTGTAGTTTGAGAAGACAAAAATTGCAATTGCCTAAGATGCTGGTTAGGACCTGTGATGCTGCTGGGAAAGAGGAGATAAGGGTTTCAAGGAAGTTGGGGAGAAAAAGAAATGAAAAACAAACTAAATACACACACATAGAGAGAGAGAGAAAGAGAGAGATAAAATGGTGAAGCGAACAGAAATGGAAAAGACAAGACGAACGAAACCAACGTTGTTCAATGAACGGTACACTCACCCATGTTGGGAACATTGGTGAAGGAGTTTTGCGAATGGTATCGCGGGCACACGGAAAGAAAGGTGAAAGATGAAGGTGTGTGTTTGTGTGTGAGGGTGCGAGTGGTGGTGGGTTGCAAGGGTATCGTTAAACGCTATGAAACCTCGGCCTATCAGAGAAACCGGGGGGGGGGGGGGGGGGGCGATTTTTGCTTTATGGTAAAAAGGTAACTCTTTAGATGACCAATCGTCTATTGTTTGTTAATCTTGTGCGCTGCTTTGGAGTGGTTTATCGTCCCGGACTGCGTTTTAGTGTTAGTATTTTCTACCGCAAGACAAACCAACAAGAACGCATCAAGCTTTCCTGTCTCACGCTCACGGCATTGAATTGCAGACATCGACGGCGCACGATGGATGGTCCAACTGTTCTTACAAACTCTACGCACTATCCCCGTTTTAGAATACGAACCTGGAACGAGAGGGGGAGAGAGAAAGGAAAGAATTGTGGTTTTATTATTAGGCATACATCATCCCAGCAAATGGTAGAATTAAAACACACTACAGACTACTTTTCATGATGCGATTGTGAATGAACGTCGGTGCGGGAACGGCGGCAACAGCCATGTTCACATCCGCACACAGCAAAACTGTCACATTCTGCCGAGTAAACGATGCTTGAACGAGCTGCCCTTCCCCTCGGTGTTGTGGCAGACGCAAAATTAACCCAACTACACAATGCACCCACAGCGTCTCATTGCGCTCACTGTACCGCAAAAGGTAGACGCTGTACCCTTCGTCCATCCAGCGACAAACCGGGCACGACGACATCGTCTCCACTAAAAAAGGAGAAATGCGATAATGCGACAAGCCTCCGCACAGTCGATGGCACAGGCAATATTGTCTATTGTCTTGCGATAATTGAGTCGACGGGGTTGGGTCGGTTTTGTGGCGGAGGGTGGCGCTGTGGCGCCACATGCTTTCCTTTGCCTCCGGAACAAACAACCCCCAGGAAGAGGTGCATTCTTCTGCCATTGTTTATTTTCATCTCGGGCTCCCCTGCTCTCTTGCTCTCCGGAAGGGCTTTCTGATGACTTCCTTTTTAGCCTGCAATAGCCTGCGTTTTGGAGACATTGGCTATTGGAGCAGCAAACTTTCGGTCCCAAAGTGAGGTTAAGTTGTGAAGTTAACATTCCTTGGGTGAAGGTACGCTCTCAATGGACCACCATTGATAATGGACGGACCGGGCTACATACGGGCCGGAGTTCTGTTTACGGTTAATTGGATCGAATCTACGCAATAATAAAAACAGCACCAGAGCTTTGGACGCTGGAGCCGTCCCAACAACATGCCCCCCCCCCCCCTGAGGTCGTTGTTATTACCCAGTGCGGGAGAGAAGACACATTCATTGACATTTGTGTATAGGGAAATCAACTCGAAGACACAAACGCAATTGGCAGTACGGGGAGGGAGATAACGCTTTTGCAAAGCGAAAGGCAAATAATAGGCAATTAGAAGGCCGATGCTGGAAGCCGCTGTTCCGAAAATCCTCCCAGTGCTTGCGCGCTGTCGAAGAGATTCCTTACAAAGTCGGCGAAGACAAGAACCCGTGGTTTTCGGGACGTTCGTTGTCAGCGACACACAATTCGCTCACTTACTCGGCGGCCGGATTGGCAATTCGAAAGGATTATGATTTATTAGAATTGAATGACATCTCATCCCCTATGCTCGATTCAATAACATTCACAATACGAATCTCCCCGTGAGCGGTGGTTCCTTTTTTGGGAACCCAATTTCAAATCAGA
Source organism: Anopheles arabiensis (assembly GCF_016920715.1). Classification (NCBI taxonomy): domain Eukaryota; kingdom Metazoa; phylum Arthropoda; class Insecta; order Diptera; family Culicidae; genus Anopheles; species Anopheles arabiensis. The sequence goes on along the minus strand of NC_053518.1, from coordinate 69,326,111 downwards.
TGTGACGCACCGAGAGATGGAACAATTGGCCAATGCCAACAGTACCCCGTCCCCGTGTTTGTATTTGCCGTTTTCACCGGTGAAGCTTACCGGTGACTTTGTTGCCTCCGGGGACCTCAGCAAAAGCGGCTTTTGCGCCTTTTTGGTCGCAACATGGCAGCGCATTTTTCATCTTCGCTTTCGCTTCCACCATCGGGTGCGTTTGATTTATCGATCCATACATCCACTTGGACGGTTTGTGACGGGTGGAGCACGGGTGGAGGGAAAATTACAATATAATACAATTTATGAAATATGCCTTACTTCATCGGCCATCATTGCCAACCCCATCCGCCCGCAGCAATTGCCCTGCGTGGAAAGGGACCTTTCGTTTGGTTTTTCTTAAATTAGGCATACCTTTGTTTGGTTGTGCTTTATTTAGCTTTCAATGGTTGTTTGTTTGCCACACGGTTGGGGAAGGATCCTTGGGAGGCTGTCAAAGGGCTTGTTAGGTTCTCATGTACATATGCTTCCCTCTTTCTTCCACAACGTTTGTGGCGAAGAAAGTGCGCAGGTACTTCGGGCCTGTGTATCGCTCGCAACGTATATGGAAGAGCGCCTGGGTTCGTACGGGTCAAGTGTGGTATCGCACTGGGAGATGGTCCTCTTGCCTCCCTACTATTACCCCAGTCCACACGGGAGTTTCCGACGACAGATCGATCCGTACCGGAGGCGATAAATCTTTCCCCCAGAAATCCGAAACCCATTGATAGAAATGTCAAAAACAAATGGGATGCGGCTGGGAAATGGTTTCTAGCTCGTCGACCCCGCACAAAGTGTCGATTGGCTCGGCGATTGGAGAAAACCCCGAGTCGAGCCGAGACGGGTTTTGGGGGGCTGCTGCTACTCGTTTGATTAAGTGTGCGAAATTAACGGCCTGCTTAGTCTGGAGTTGATCAAAAAGTGTGTAGAAACGAACGAAGACATCAATAGTTCTGCAGTGGCTCGTGGTCCATGCTTCATCACTTGCCCTCCCCTGGCACGGTTATTTTTGTACTTCCCCGTCCAAAAGCCGAGGTGGCGAGAGGGCGAAAACCTTTTGAAGATTAAAAACGCTGGGAAAGTGTTTGAACAGCACATCCTCCACTAATCCACGGCCACCACTTGGAGATTCATCGCCGTCGCTGCCACCAACACCGAGCGAAGGCAGCATGTAAATCCACTCATCAGAAAGAAAAACATCCATCGAGAAAAATGAGAGAACGCTTCAAAAACTGATCTTTCATACAAAAAAAGAAGTAAAATCCTAGCTTCAGGGGGCACATGGGGGCACCTTAGGAACAGTTCGACACCGTTTGGTGCTGTTTCAAACCGGTCGCGCTCGCACACCACGCCGTGTTCAAACAACTCAACTCTGTGAAGTGGAACTGTTGGAGTTGCAACCCCAAAAAGAGAAGAAGAACAACCCGACACGACAAGCCAGGGAGCTACGACTCCCAATTTGGAACACGCCGCAAGTTGGGAAAATATTTTGATGCCGCTGGTACACTGGTGTGCGCCGTGCGTGCGTTGGCCCGTGCGAGACCATTAAACTTTGACATCGGTGCCATAAATAAGGTTCCACGCGGCACTAAAGGAGGACTCCCATCCCTCAAAACACACACACACTGCGTTAACGTTTCGGGGGCAAGCGTGCGCTCCGGGTTCTGCCGGGCTGGGCGAGAATAATCCCCCAGCTCCCGAATATCCACCGACTACGATGTTGTGCCTGCCAGACATCCCGGGGGCTGCTGTTGCTACTGCTGCTGCTGCGTTACATGTCAAACTGCGAGCGAACTAGCGCTGGGTGGAAACATTTTTTATCCGATTTAAGTTCCGCTGCCGCTTTCATCTCTGCGGCTGTCGTCGACGACAAACGCCACCGTCGCCACGAGGCCAAAGATGACGGTGCCGGAGAGCAACAGGCCACCGCAAAGTTCGCGCAGGGTTTCCACTTTTCTATCAAAATAGCTCCAGCGCCGAAAAAAGAAACACACGTACACACTCTGCGGTCCTGGGGTGAACTAAATGATTTTTCCCGGAGAGTTACCTAGCGCGCCGGATATTCATGGCGCCGAGCTCGGTGCGGTTTCTTTTGAGATAGGTTTTGGGCAAAAACCTTGGATAAAGATATTGCTAAGTTTCGCTTCGGAGCAGCGCGAAAGGATAAAGTATTTCGCAGCAATGTCTATCTTCGTTGCGTCATTCTACGCTTTCTACAGGTATTCCCCTTTGGAACAGGAGGTCTTACGATATGGTGATGGCACTTCTCACTTTGATATCGTTTTGTTACTAAGGCAACGAGGCCACAAGCACAACCCAGAACCGCGGATCTTCTCTTGCAAAAAAGCTGTGAAAACGGATCCGGGAAATCGTTCACTGTCCGTTCGTGCCGACAAAACTTTCGTCGTTTATCAGTGCCATCCCAAGCGCCTGGCCAGTGCCGTTCTGGTGTGGGTTTTTGGGGGTTGCCGCAACTTTTGCGCTGCCACTCCAGCATTCTATTGCCAACGGGATGCGGTCAAATAACCAAAAGATGACCGAAACAGAGCCGGGCGGGCAAAAGTTTTCACCATCCTCTGGTGTCTGGTATGCCATGCGAGAAGGATGGCGGTGATTGGGCGCATTTTTTTATCTGTTGGTCTCCCTACTAGTAATACAGGGCGGGCACACACACAGGAAAAGGAAGAAAAAAGTCATCTACATTCTGTTCAGGAGGATCCAGCAGCAAAAAAAAAAAAGGAAGCCAATCGCTCGGACAGAGGACATCGTGTGGGTTTGGCGGGATCTCCTTTTCTCGTTCTCGGACGTTCTACCCATTTTTCGGTTGAACTTTCTAATGAAAAGAAGTTTGACAGTAAGGATGGATAGAGCGAAAAACCTGGTACGATAGCAGCAAAAGAAGTGGAAAAAACCATAGAAGCTTTTCGTGCAAAAAGATTTCCCGTCGATGGGATGGCAGCGATGGCGTGGACGATGTCTGCCTGGACATATCCGTTCGTGCCAAGCGCACACCCGGGAGCCGGGATTTTCCGCGAACACTTTGCGCCCTCCGTATCGGGGCAATCGGTATTGACAGTTTAATTAATGTTGGCTCGAAGCTGAAAATTTTTACTTCCTCCTCCTCTGTCGCCTCCAATGCCCGAACAAATGGGTGCTGTCAGTGTCACAAACAGAGAGCGAGGGAGAGAGTGAATGCCCGAAAGCTGATGGCGGTGAGGACCATCTCTCTTGTTATCGCCCAACCCACCCCGTATAATGTGAGGTGAGATTTTGACAGTTTTGCACCGGCGTCGCTTTCTTTCGCCGAGGTTCCAATTTCTTCTATTTGCAAAACTTTCCCCAAAAGCTGTCCAGTGCTATCAGTGCCCCGTAGCTTTAGACCCGCCAGCGCTGATGAGCTTTTCCTCAATTGCGTTCATTACGGTGTCACTTAATGGGTGATCGGGAGGTGGAGGGTTAATTCTTTGGAGAAAGTGCTACCACCCACCAGTCTCTTAAATGACTTGTGACACATCAAGCAAAGTTTTGGAGGAAATTCAGCAGCAGCAGTAGTAGTTGTAGCAAGAAATCGGTACGTAAATTGTGCTGTATTGCTATAATACAGCTCATCTTCATTTCTCATCATCGCAGTGAAACGATGATGCTCTCAATCGACGGATTTTTTTTGGGAACATGTTGGACATTGCTAATTTCTTTCCCTCCAGACAATGGTCCGTGGAGCGTGAGAGGTAGGCGTGGATCGATTGAAAATCTCAGAAGATCATCAAATGGCGCGGGGAGGTCATCAGCAAAGAAGCTCTCTTGGAACTGAAGATAGCCACAAATTAGTCGCCGGAAATGTTGATGTGTTAGTGTGTACAGATCTTCCAACGAACGAAGCAAATTATGATGATCGAGTTTGGACGATCGGGGAAAAGCGCGTTTGCTGTTGTTTTGTTTTGGGGTTGGTGATTGAGGCCGCGACGTTAGCATAGTTTCCACGTTATGTTTCCGGGGACCCCGTCTAAACGATGTCGCAGCGCAGGTTAAGCGAAGATGTCATAGTTAATGGGTCACCCGTTGCGTGACTAGCCAGTCCGGCCAGTGGTCACGATCGACCGAGCGTTTTTAGCATGTCCGAGCAAGCGCCGAGTTTTGTTTCAACATTTGCTTTCTTCCCATTGGAGCCCTGTGTGTGTGTGTGTGTGTGTGTGTGTGTGTGTGTGTGTGTGTGTGTGTGTGTGTGTGTGTGTGTGTGTGTGTGTGTGTGTGTGTGTGTGTGTGTGTGTGTGTGTGTGTGTGTGTGTGTGTGTGTGTGTGTGTGTGTGTGTGTGTGTGTGTGTGTGTGTGTGTGTGTGTGTGTGTGTGTGTGTGTGTGTGTGCGACCCATTTCTCGATCTTTCCCTTGCCGAAGATCCCGAAGGAGGATTGGGGTGTCCCATGGTTCGCCATAACTAATGGGCGATTATTTGGGGGGGAAATGATTAATGGAGCTATTTCCATATACAGAACACACACGCCGGCTGAACTCTTTCGAACCGGCTGGAAACCAGGAAGCACGAACACAGCTAAAGATGTATTTCCCTTCTTCTGGGTCCTTCTCAGTGTAGGGTCCCTTCATGGAGTGGGCCGTTACCGTTAAAGCCTGGCGCAAATGGCATTCCACCAACCGTATGGCAGCTGAGCACCATACGACGACGACCACGACGACGATGACTGTCAGGCGGGCGGGTGCAGATGTAAACAAACGGTTTCAACTGTCAAACGAGCGCACACAAAGGGTCACGGCGGGACCCGCGCAGTACTGGTAAGCGGCGGGTGCATCGTGCCTGCGAAGAAGGCATGACCCCAGGATGCGCGTTTGAAGGGTTTCGTCGGGCCGAAAAGCCGAAACGGACCGCGCACATCTGGCGCGGGATGTTGTTTTCTTATTACGACCCCAAAAAATCAAGTGTGCGCACGAACTCTGTGTGCTGGGCACTGTTCGTGCTTGGAGGAGCGAAATAATTAATTGTCGATCGACGCCATACGCCCTATGTGAGTGTGTGAGTGTGTTTGTACGTATAAACAAGTCGTAATAAGGGCGAGAAGAAGAGACGCAAGCGAGTTTTTTCGAAATTTTCTTCAGTCGTTTTCCTGCCCATTTTCGGAGGAAGAATTCATTAGCCCATGATTTATGGGATGCTTTATTATGGGCCCATTCGAAAATTAGCGATCCTCCCCCTGAAGCGGTGCTGCGGCAGTGCCGGGACCATAAACCTGACCGAGACCTTCTTGTGCCGCGTGCAGGGTCAACGTGTGTTGGGCCGTCTTTTTTGGCTCCGTTTTCCGCGGCGGCCGTATTCTAGGTGGATCTATGATAAACGATCGATTCATCTTCAGAGGATCGCCCCAAAAAGCGGGACTAACGAATGGCGTTTTTTTTTTCTCGGTGGAGAAGAACACCTCATCCAGATCTGATCTGATGGGTGCCGCTTGCACACACACACATACTCATCTAAATTGATTCCTTTGAATCACTTTGATGTTTGTTTTCTATTTATTTACGGGTTTCTTTGAGTTTGGGGAACTCGCACCGCTAGCGTAACGCGAACTATTTACGATTAATTTTCAATTAATTTCACACTCGTCGGTACGTTTTTTGTTGTTGTGAGCATTTCACGACGCGCAAACCATCTTATTGTGGGTTTGTTTGTTTGGATAGAGGGAGAAAACAATAAGCGAAATAGCGAGCAATCCTCCAAAAAGGGTCGCAAGGGTGCCGATTTGGGAGGAAACCTATAATTCGATATGGTCGCTTCGAATTCGTCGGGATTGTGTTACTTAATAGCTTTTTTTTGTTGCTCTTGCTTTGCTCGTAGCCCTTCGAAACAACGACAGCCGGATCAACTGGATTGATCGGTTCCAACACTCGCGAGTCGAATGTTTGCTTTGGAGTAGCTTTGAGACACCCTTCATCAAACTGCGCTCGAATGTTGGGAGCGTGCAGCGAATCGAATCTACGAATTCAACGATGGATTCGTGTGCTGGTGTGACCAGATGGCGCGCGCACAAATACTTCCAATACTACAATCTTTCTCTTCTAAAATATTCTGATCATTCAAGCACTTACTTGTTCCGGGCGTAATTTAAAAGGCACAAGGCGTCGCTTAAAGCACTTCATCAGCGCAGAAACGTGCACTGAACCCTGATCGAAGCGAGGATTTTCGACATTTGAACTTCAAAAACAAAAACAAAAAACCCCAGAAAAGTTTCCGCAAAACCTTGTCCAGGCTAACCCTGGAACGAACTAATTATAATGCAAAAGACAAATTTCATCGGCAATTTCTTCCTCCTCCACGGGCTCCCCCCTGGGGGAAGGTTACTTCCATCATTGGACCTACGCTGTGGGTCGTTTGAAAATTACACGGATGAAGTAGTAGTGTCCGGACTATTTTTCCTTGCCCCCTCTCCCCGACTGTCTCACTGCCTTCATTTCATGGTTCAGTGCAGAACCTAACGGAATCGGAGCGTTGGGGTGTGTTTGAAAATGTGTTTTTTTTTCTTTTCTCGACCCGTGTTCATTCGTTCGCACCATCCGGTAGCGTTTTGATTGTATCGGTTTAATCTTTAAGGGCTGGTTTTTTGTTTTGTCAGTGAATGTGTGTGAGCGTGTTTGTATTCCACGGTGGAAGAGGTCCTTTAGAAATTGACACGAACCGAGGGCGTACCATGCTGTAAAGAGGGGGTCAGTTTCGAGGCAGTGTATCATTATTCAAATTAATAACTATGGTTTCGAGCTTTGAAGGTTTTGGAAGGCAAACAGTATCGAGCAAGTGGTGGCCAGCTGTAACGCAACAGCTCACACGACCTCCGGTTGATCCGAAGGAATGCCCCTTTTGCATTTCGAGAACCGCTCCAGAAACTCCAGAATGTAGCCCATCCCATATGGATAACGATGCACGATGCGAACCGTTGGCTTTCTGATCGGCGTGAAAGGCTATAATCAAGCCCCAAGTCAACATCTCACGCGCGTTCTGTACAATCTCTTGATTCCAGAAAGCGACACAAACAAGTATGTGGTTTTGCTTCACCAAATTGCTTCAAAATTCAGCTTATTAATGTCACACTCGAGGCTCCCAAGCATGTAGCTTGTAGCTGACATCATGAAACAGCTGCATTGCTTTTGCTCCCGCCGTTTACATTCCAACGCGCACTCGAAGCTATTAAACCGATCGGGTCGTTATTGGCTTCGCTGTAAAGTCGTCCAGTTTCGGCTCTCTGCCTCAGTCTCAGTACGAGCAACGTGCATTAAAAACATATTCTTACGAGCATTCCGCTCCAGAGCGTGAGCCGCAGAATGGTATCCAAATCCATGGTTCATCGATTTTTGAATTTTATGACCTCAATTGAGGTTTCCGAGGTTTAGTGCCCTGGAAGGAGGAAACCAAAACAAAACTCTCCATATGGGTGCGGATACAATCGCTCAAGCAAACAGTGGAAAGAAACATTGCTTTTCCAGAGCACACATACACATATTGTTCACCCCAAAGGTGTGAAAGGAATGGAGGGAAACAAATCGTCTACATCGGTCGGAATCGGCTCTGCAACGCGACGCATTCGTTTGCGTGAACATGTCTATATTTAAACAACTGCCTACCACCCCATCGCAGCGGGGCAAAGTTACAGATGATGACAGAATTTAGTACCGACTGCTCAAACCCGGGGAGAAATGATCTTCCGCTGCTCCGCAGAGTGTTTGAGAGAGACAGAGTCGAACGTTGGAGTGGCATCTGGTGTAAGTAATTAAAGAACTATCCGGTCTCTTTCAACCGGTGCGACAGGGGTGTTCCGGTGCTCCGAAAGCGCAACGAAGCTTTACGCAATGTTCGCCCCGAAGCGTTTGGGGGATTTTGGGGCCGAAAAGAACGACACTTCAAAAGAACCTTAAACGTAAACTCATTCGTGTTCAGCCAACCCCGGAACGGTATGATTAATTAGTACAATGTCCGGAACGAACGCAAAGGGGTCAGTGGGAAGACATCCGAGAACGACCGACTGACCGTCACCCGATTTCGTCATTTGGTGCACTAATTGCTTGGGAGATGAGTTTATGAACCGTACAACGTCAATGTCTTCCTTCCACTGAAGGTAGGATTACGATACATCGACAGTACAGGGGCTAGTTTGAAGATTGATTTCCCTACAGGTTAGTGTCCATTTTAATTACCATACCAACTACAGGTAGGCCTCAGGTCCCTGAATGTCGTACAAGTTAACAATGCCGAATTCCAGGACGTGGACGTTCAATCAATCGCTCATTTAAAGCCAATCCATCCAATCGGCAATCAAGATCGATTGATCGGGATTTGGTTGTGGTTTAGCCGTTTCACCGCGAGCCGGCTGCCATTTTGCAAACATCCATCCACTTCCCCCTGATAGGAGCTTAATGAACGGGAGGACACATACACATCAGATTGCACACGGAGTGACAGTTGTGCGAGAAAACTGGCAGATGAATCGCTGCACAACTGTCACCGTGTGCACCGTGGAGTAACTGCAGCGGCGGTGGTCTCTAATGCCCGTTTTGCCCATGTTGGGACAAGAGGGCTCCCAGAAAAGGAAGCAAAACACCGTATGCATGGTTTCCAAAGAAGCAAGCAAACCACTTCCAAGCAGCATGTTTATTGAACGCCGTAAAGAAATCGGGGATGGGTTTGTTTGATGCCGCACTGGGCGGGAGATCACCTCAAACCCCCAGTCTTAGGGTCGAACATAAATGGGCTTACCGCACTTCCAGAGCGCTACCAACGCCGGGAGAGGCTTTGATGCAGGCAGAGCCATAAAAATAGTCTCGATCCCAGCCGCCCGATACGAGCCCCAGCCCGCATTGACCTGTATTCGGTATGAATGGTTCGCATACTTCGATCGGGGCCTGCGTGTGCATATTGCTGTCTTCTCTATTTGCCGATGGAATAGAAGGTGCCGTGAGAAATTCAAACGCTCCGCAGCGACCCCATGATCAACCCACGATAATCTACGCAAAGGTGGTGGCCGGCAGAGCTACTTCACAGCTCGATGCGTACAGCTAGAGCTCCAAGAGAGTGCCAAACGGTGAGAATTAATAAAAAAGGCACGTTATGCCCTACCCCATCTGCAGCGGGGTAGGACTGTGTTTGAACCACAGATGGTGTTTCGGAGGTCCTCCAGTGCGAGTTCCAACACACCCATAGCACTCGAACCACCCGAAGGGAGGACGATGAGCAATGGTGATTCAAACGTGCTAAATCACTGGAAGTGCCCATTTAGATAAACATATTATTAACAGCGAGCTTTTAAGCCTCGCGCCGGCAAGCAGCCTTTAGGCGGCTGTGAAAAGAGAAGCAACTGGCGCTCAAGTGGGCGCGCTTGTGTGTGTTGGTGTTTGAATGCTGATTAAATTCGACCACTCCACTGGCTGACTGGAGCTCCAATTGAGCAGAAAGCCGGCCGATTCGGAGCACATCAAGCAGATCCGCCAGGGTTGGCTACGATAACGAAATTAATGCATAAACGGTCAACAAAACGGACTCATCTTTGGGTTCCTCCCCATTACTTCTTCCATTCCTGTGTGGGAGAGATGCTTCCCTCGGCACTACTAACTGCAGACCACACTGCACTAGTTGGTAGTATAATTAAGTGGCAAACTCGCGTTGTCACATTATTTGTAGCACCACCGAAGCCAAATACCAACACGCCAGACAGTTTGTTGTGCTTTATCTCCCTTTCTCACTCGCTAAGCACAGCCGCTACCACTTGAACTGCGGTGACATAACAATGCCATCAACGGGACCGTATTTTGACAGTTGCGCTCTAAACATGGCGGCATCTTCGATCGCAGTTGCTCCGCACCAATTCTGGCCCCAACAGTGCGGGCGACATTGTAAAGACAATATTTAAATTTTCCCAAAGATCGATCCCAAAAATGTTTTATTATGCATTCCGTAGATGCTGCTGCTGCTGGTAGCAAAACCCCAGTGTACGAAGCGTACGAAACGGATGCAGCCGACATCCGGAGGCCAATCAGCAGCAGCTCCTTCTATGGAGCACACTTGTAGACAACTTGCACGCTCCTCCTTGCTGTGCTGCTAGATCTTCGGCTTTGTCGGGGCAAACAATTCACCGCAGGCAGTTTACAGGAAGTCTCTTGCAAGACGCGGCGCGGAAGAGTCGCCAAGTCGCCGGTGACTTCTGGTGGCCTAAAACTGGAGCAGGAATCGAAGTGTGGGGGTAACTCTACGATTGCGGACGACTCACTCGCTTGCTCACAGGGTCCATGCTATCTGCCACCGTCTGCTGTTGGTGCGTCTTTTTGTATCGGGCCCTGGCTGTGTTCGAACCAAAAGAGAAAGAGACGCTTTGCAGACGCTTTGAGGTAAACAAATATATTTATCTACGTCGCCCGCATACACGGGTGTTGTCGTCCCCCAACCATTTTTGTACGGTTTCAAATTCCTAGCCTGCCATTCCTGTTGCACCGTTTTTTATTCTGTATATGGTCGTGTGTTGAAAGCAGCACTCCAGCAGACACAGAGACACACACCATACAGCTGATAGTCGAAAGATGTTTTTTTGTATCTGCAGCCACTTGGTGCAAACGGTCCTGCCGTGCTTCTGGTTGCAGCTCTGGTTGGAAGCGACCATGAGGAAGCACCATCAGGACACAAGGAGGGTGTTTAGCAGCAAACACAGCACAACAAACAGCAGAAGGAAGCGTAGAAGGAGAGTGCCATACAAAATCACAGTTGACGACGTTGGACGACGACGACCGGGTACGCCACGGTTTGCACAAATAGCGTTCGCTCCCTCCAGTAGCACGAACCAGGGATATGTCCAGTGTGTGTGTGGGTACCGATTGCATTTAAACTCGCTACTGCGACAACGACGACGCCAACGTCGATTTGCTGGACAGGAAAAACAGGGGGATATTGGGCAGGATCGTTGAAATATTTCATCTTTTGTTGTAGTAAATTTCCCCATTCTCCAACCGAATACCATGCCACATCCACATATTGATCCATCGTGTTGACGTCCGTGATAAATACTGTACCAACGAGAGCAACGCTCCTTTCCGGAGGGACACACTGGTACGGTCGGTTCCGGAAACTAGGACGACGCCACGTTGGTACGTTGTCGTATCTCTTCCTCTTCGTTTGCAGCAATCAGCATCTTGGTAGCAGATTTTCAGCAACATCTTACAACAGCACTCGCACTGGGTCCTCCCAACCAACCAACCAGAGCTCTTTTTAGAGCAAGCTGGCAAAGACAAAGTGCACAGAAATCAAACCAACGCTCTGCTCCGGCTCGGGCTAACGATTTATCTTGATGATTGTTTGCCAGATTGGGAATCGGATGATCACCCAATTCGAGCGCTCCGAAGCGAAAGACGATGCTAGATACAGACTTTCGTTTCGCTTTTGTTTTTGGTTCTCCAAGCAGCCGCTAGCAGCGAGAGCTAGTCGAGCGTACTTGGAGGTACGCGAGCGAGGTTTTATTTTGCAAAAATCGAATCGTCCCGTTCTGTGTCATACATAGAGGAAAGAAGGCAAAACGAACATCCAACCCACTCGGGATTGTCGCTCAGTCCGCTATATTGCATTATTATACGGTGCAATCAGGAGAGTAAATAGAATTATGGACCCCGAAAATCGAAATCGGCAAAGAAACGAAGCGAACGTTTCGCCGGGAACTTGCATGCATCAATGGTTTGGGAATTGTTGTGTTCTCTTCTTTACCTCTCCTTGATTTAGTGGCAAAGGCTCAGCAAGTTCCCGAGAGCCACCCAAAAAAAGAATGCATCGAATGTTCCGCACTCCGAACACTGCCGGTACATGTTGACAAATGTTTACATTAAATCCAGAACCACTCACATATGATTCCATTATCTCGTAATAATCAATTCTCTCAATCAAATAAATTGTCGCTGAAGTGGGCTGAACACACTTCTTCTCCCTCTCGCCATGTGCATGCCCTCTTCTTTTCTGTTGTTGAGAAGAGTACACACGCGCAGCGAGTGTGGGTCGCCGCCACCGTACCAGACAGAAAACGGAAACTTATTGCCCTCGCCGCGTTGAGTGACGCCAGCAAATAAAGTACGCGAATTCGCATACGCAACGCACACGCCGCACGATGGCTGATGTCCCTCGCCACTATATATCCGCTGATGAACTTCGCGGCGCTTGATTAATGAGTGCCATTTTCTACTGCCACCCTTGGCAGTACCTCTGGAGCTGGCATAAGGGGACACCCGGGGAGCATGGTGGTGGTGGTGCTCAGCGAAAAATTATGGCCGCCTGCGCGTAAATGGACGCGGACGCACTGTTTCGCCCAGTGTCTTTTGCCCTTCCTCTTCTGCTGCCGTTCGACGACATAAAGTCGTCTTTACTAATGGACTGTCGAAGCGAGGATTTGCTGGCGCAGTTCTGGAGCGCAAAAATGGAATATTTACATCGTCATCAGCATAAATAAAACGGCATGTTCGCTTAGGCGCGCGTTCTGTCTCTTCTGCGCGGGAATCTCGGGCCAGGTTTTGATGTTTTGGCATCAATCTCGCATACGGCGTCCTGTGGAAGCTGCGTTTGCTGCGAGATAATTGAGTTCCATCGTGCCGTACCAAATCGATTGGATGGATGAGATAGGGAAGGTACTCTTCAAGAACGTACTTTGTTCTTCAGCTCTTTTGTTTACATCCTATCCTCTAGGATGGATTTGAAAGGTGCAGCAAATCTTGGAGCACGTCCCTTGTGGGCGTCTTCTTCTGCATGGGCGAATAGGCTAAGCCTATTGCAATGGTAATGAGCTGCATATACATAGAGTGTGGTTTACCTTGCGCAACAACGAGCGCGTCCCAGGTAGCGTCAGTCGTAGATCAACAATATCCTGCAACAACTGCTGTTACTGCTAACGAGAAAAACTGGCTTTAAAACCATTCCAGAAGGGAAATATATGCCCATGCATTAAAGGGCTGATTATTAAATACAGCTCATTATAGATCCTCCTTGCTCTCTCTCTCTCTCCCTCAAGGGAAGCTTTTAAACGAGCTAGTTTGCGCATTCGAGCTACTTCATTAGCGTTCGGAATTTCAGCATTAAATTTGGCATTCGTACTCCATTAAGTGGAAGGCAATCGAATGTGCTACCCTTTTGAAACACCATCGATAACGCGCATAAATCATCAATTTTCGAGGGAGCTCCAAATACAACTATCATTACTGCACACGTGCACACACACACTCTCCTAAAATACATACATAGGCACACACACAGACACACAGACAAACAGGCTAGCACTACAAAACAGAGCGAGAAACATTTGTTCAGATACACACCTTCAGATTTACGGAAAAATGGATAGTTCATGTGTTTGAATTTTGCGAAAATTTTGCCGGAATTCCGCTGACCGGCCGGCAGCGTGCCGCTGATGCTCGCGTACGTCGGATCCAATGTGATCGCGTTTGGGTGGGCGAGGTGTTTGCAAGGGGATGGATATCAGGGAAGGGAAAGCTCAAACATACCCTTTTGACCTAACCGAGGGGGTTGAGTGAGATTTACGCGTAATCGGCGTAATAAAGTGTGTGTTATCAACTTTAAGCGCAAAACGAGTTGGATTGAGTGAATAGAACTCCACAGACACACACAGAACTAGGAAGAGCAGCCGAATAGCATCTGGCTTGGGTATCTGTCAGCAGCAAGATGGACATCGATTGCTTACCTGGAATAGAGAACAGAGAGGGGAAAAATGGTTAGAAAACTCGTTTTTCTTGCGTTAAGTATTTCAAGGAATGCTAAATGGTTTTGCGCATCCAGTGCCAATGCCGCCCCGGAGCTTAATTATCGTTAATTTTACGAGCGTTTGGTAGAAGAAACTGGTCACTTCCTTTTTCCAGGAAAACATTTGTTTTATAGCACTCTAGTGGTGATTTTGTTGTTGTTAGTTTTGCAAAGATTGAAACAAAAAAAAGCAATACAGGAATCACACATTTAAAGAAAGTTGTGAACAAACGAACGGACTTGGAAACAGAGCAACTAATTCCAAACAGAAAAAAACCCAGAACGCTCGTGTGTTCCACCGACAACGGCAAAACAGCTCCCGGGGGACATAAAACTTTTATAGATCCACTCAGGGCTCAATTCGTTTTTGCTCCCCGCTTGCTGCTGCCTTTAAGAAAGTTCTCCCCCACCGCAACAACCCGCATGTTCTACAGCCACCCCTTTCCGGCTAGTTGGGCGACCACAACACAGCATGTGGATGCTTTACTAAATCAATTAGTCTCTCTCTCTCTCTCTCTCGCGTCTCTCTTCTCTCCCCAACTGAAGGATGGGATGCTGGCCTCCCGTCCCCATGCCACGGGATGATGGATGTTGCCGGCCGGAACGGCAGATCCATTATCAAATCATATTTTTATATGACACCACTTCGTGCTGCGCTTAACCGAGGGAGTGGGCCCCCTTACCGGGTCTCGGGGCCCGCTCCGAGGGGCCGCATAACTAGCGCGCACACACCGACAGGCTAGAGTTTTATTGCACCGCGCTTGGCGCATTTACGAGAAATCAATTCTTTTATGGTTCTGGTGTCATTGCGACGGGCTGATGATGCTGCTGGCTGGATGCTGGAACGCACAGCGGCCGCCCCGCGACGGTTTAAGACGGGCACAGCACAAACACACAGCGACCGCCATTCATAAGCGGAGTCATCATATGCTTCGTTATGTTTCTTTTCCCCCCCTTTCCTTGCTCAGTTGATTTGGGCTTAATGCGTCCGAAATCTTTTCGGGTGATAAAAATTGATAATAGGCCGTCGTCCCAGGGCCTAGAGACTTAAGGGTAAAGGGAAGGCACGCCACCGACCACGCTATTTCGTTATTTACAACCTTTTGTGATTTTCTTGTCTGCGTTTTTTAGTGATAGAGTATAAATGAAAGAAGAACGGGGTTAAAAGTATGTTAAATGGTTTTGGAGAGGGAAAAAAAGGTTAAACCTAAAGTGGTGAGTTGAGTAAAACCAGCCAGCCACCAACGCGCCCCACCGTAAAAGCATGTGCTGTCACGTGCGACTGTTGAGTGAGTGACACACGGATTTCAGCAATCCAGCAACACGAATGACAAAACATCATTCACCGTGTGTTAAGTGTGCGTGTGATGGTGATGTTGAAAAATGCATCTTTCTGCAGCGGATTGCGATAGAGACGTGCGGCATACACACGTCCGCCTACACACACGTGAAGATGCATCGTGGGCGTACCTCGGCCAACACATCGCGACGTTGTTGTCTATTTCTAGGGGCTAGGAGACTTATCGCGATAATCCATACCGGTTGACACGACCGGAATGCGTGTGACGGAGGACAGAATGGGCAGAGAGAAAATTCGAAGTCAAATGAGGCCACCTACAGTGCAGCAACGGTCGCGGAAACGCCTCATCGCCAGCTGCAACATCAATCAATCCACAAGGCACTGTGTGACACACCACCCGCTCTAATGTTTGACTTTTCTTTTATCGTTTTGGTCGAGTTTCGGGCTTCGGTTACCCCTTTTTTCGCCCGACCAGACACTTCTTCTTAAAGGCACCTAATTAAATCATCATGCTCGTTAAAATGATTAATTGCACCCAGGGTCGTCCCCAGGTGTGCGCTTTTGGTTTTGTTTTTTGCTCTCTGTTTGGGTTCCGATAATGATGAAGAAGTCACCTGGGGAGGAAGATCGCTCGCAGAGATAGTCCTAGCCAGAGACCCAACAAAATCAGTCATTGTAATGCCACTCTTGCCTTCATTTTCTCCCCGCGAGGCTAGAAAAGGTGCATCTTTCAGCGGGTTCCAGAAGCATGCGGTCGATTAATTTGAAGTCAGCAGTGGAAGAAAAACAAAGCCAGTCCGTGGGTGCGTCTAATGATAAAATTATGATAATTCAAAAGGTTTGCAGTGCATCGTGGACTTCATTTTCGATTGGAAATGAGGTGGATGTTCAACGAAATGAAGTCTTCAGCTGTGGGATGTAGGCGGTGCGTTTAGTAATTATCTCTAAATTATTCCCGGCTTAAGAAATTGCTCCAGCAGTTCGCTGTCTATAAGTCCCTCAGGGTACTTTTCTTTTTTGAGAAAGCGCTCCAGAAGTGAACCTCATCTTCAATTCTCAGCTCTACAATTGAATACAAGATCAAACATCAAACACGGTGTTTCCGCCTGTAGCTGTGGTGGGACGAAGTGAAAAAAAAGAGAAGATAAATGATTCCAATTCACTTTGCGCTGTGTCACTCTCTGTGTGGTTTGATTAAATGTTGCCGATAAGCAGAAGCTGAAGAACGAGAGAAAAAAACCCTCTTAGCTCCTAGAAAGAAGACGGCGATGGAGATGACCACGGCTACACATAACTATCACATAACTGTCAAAATATTTCCCGTCCCATTCACCAAAAGGCACCTTTAGAGGCCGCCCAGTCCAGAGGGTCGGGCGAAGGCGTTTGGAAGCTTAATAACCAGTTCCCCACCACCCGTCGACGGCAGCAGTGACCGCGAAGTGGAACGGATCCGAGGCAGCCGTTGGTCGCGGGGACGAGAAGCCCATTTTCACCAAACACGATTAGGCTAATGTTTATCGGTGTAATTTGGTGTGCCAGGAGTGTGTGGAGAGTTCCGTTTGGGAGATTGAATTCAAAAAATTCCATTTAGACTTTGCCATGCGTGCCTAGGCACCGGCGAGCCATTCCAAGCGTTAAGCTTTCTAGTCGGAATGTTTGGGGGAATTGTTTGAGGGAGGGAAAGGAAATCTCTTTCAGAATGGGAGTCAATTGTTTGCAGTCGAAACAACACAACGGTAGCCGTGTTCCATTGGCCCTTGCTGGATGTTACACACCGATGTGTCTCTTGCGGTTATAGTTGCCACCAGAATTTACTTTTAACATTAACGCGCGGAATGGAACTTATTCGTAGGGTCGTTGGGCTGTTTTACACGCCTCAGTTGGCAACATGTTTTGTTGGACAGCGATCCCGCGATTCGGTTTAAACAAAAAACCTGCGTTCCCGATGAAAACTTGACACCAGCAAGATAAGCCTCGAAGAAATACCTGTGCAAAGAATTATGCTCGCTTTATCTTGATGGAAGGTACCCTTTTTTTCAACCGCCGTACTGGCATGTCGGATTATTTTCCACCTTTTTTGTGTGTGCTCTAGCCACGTTAGTCCAACAAAAGGCCGGATATCCTACGCCATTCGCGATAGGAAGCGGGCAGTTTTTGGGACATCTTCTCAAAAGCCCCCAAAGGTAGCTCCCCATCTTCCCCGATAGTGATCGCAACCACGGTTGACATCTGTCTTGTACCCTTCTTCTAAGCCCGAGCTCAGTGTGAGAGAAGGTAGAAAGGAATTAATTTCATCTCGGGTCACAGACAAACCCGAATTTCGGTGAGGCTTTTTTTGTAGATCCAACTCCAACAGATAAACCCACCTATAAACCGCCCACTTTGCACTTCTTTCTTGGGGGGGGATTTTCCTCGGCACCTCCAGTCCGCCTAATTAACTGGCTCGTTCCGCCAGAAAAATGCCTTCTCTCGCAAACACAAACAGATCTAGGTGTCTTATCCATTTGACCGATCACACTTTGCACCATTCCGCGTTTGGACGGTGTAGTCGAAAGAGTTTGAGATTGCTGAATCGTGCTCTCTCTCTGCACGGAGATCGGAGATCAGAAGCGCTGGGGACGAATTTATGGCGCTCCGGGGACCGGGTAATCATCGTCGTCAAATATGCTCGTTGCCGTTGCGCGTTCCGAACGATCGATAGCATATTAATTATGCCCATATTTACGGCCAGCCGAGATGAAAAATGCAAATAATCCATTGCTGGTGTGCCGGTTGAAATATAGCCTCCAGTGACACTTCATCTCCATGAGCGTTGTGGAAAGCGATTCCGTGGGATTTGGCAGGACTGATTTTGCAAACCACCATCAGCCCCGGACACACGGTCAGATGCATTCTTTGCCGGGGTTTGGCCCGATAATGAAGGCAAATGATGGAGGATTAAAATTTAGAAGGATCAATTTACGAACACACAGCTCTTCACACACGGTAAGCTTTGGGACGAAAATACCATAAAGCTTCTCCGCATTCTTGATAAGCCTCTTAGCGGTTTGATGGTGATGATGTTGTTTTTTGCCACTATCAGTAACAGAGTGTGTGTGTGCGCGCAGAACCTGAACCTTCCGGAGGGAAAGTTTCCAGTCTGTAATCGGGAAAATTATGTGATATTGTTTTTGGGAGCGGGTGAGGTGCTGAAGTCCAACCAAAACTAAACCATCCCTCGCTCGTAATTACTGACAATCGTAAAAAAATAGCGGAAAGAACCTGGAGCTTCATGGTGCTAATGTTTGATGACGCTGAAAGCCGATTATTGGATGGAGAGCAGCGCGCGAACAAAGCGGTCTGGTCGGTCTGGTTGAGTGTGTTGGATGATTATTTCTGGCGTCGTAAATCGACGGATAAAAGACGGGCATTGTGAGGTTGAAGGACCTGCTATCTCGGGTGTAGCAGCGTTTAGGTGAAAGAGTGAAGACATGTTCTGACAAACATTGCATTGTATCGAAGCGCTTCTCAATAACAACAATAGAAATCTAAAAGAAAAGTGTAAAAGCACCCATTTCTACACCGTTGCAACTCATTACCGTTCAATTATCGTGTCGATATTGCACACATTACATCCAAAACTCAAGCAATGTACACGTTTCTCACGCTCGGAGCAGGCTTCAAAGCCAACAACGCGTCACAACCAACGCGTAAACAGCGCCCTCTATCAGCTGTTAATAAGCCGATTTTCTCCAAATTGAGCAAAGCTTCTCGGAATTTCTCCTCGGCAATGAAATACTGTAAATAGCATCCATTCTTTGATGCCTTCTCGCCCCTGCCCTTTCTCTCTCTCTTTGAGGCATGGGTTTCATTCAAATAGATTTCTTCACCAAGATAGAGCGAACCGCACACAGAAAAAAATCTCCATTCACGACTCCCTTCCTGTCCTGTGAGAAGTCGCTAGTAACGAGACGCTAAAAGTAAACATAAATAAATGCCTCACTGCCTCATCGCACCTTGCGCGCCCACGGCGCGTCTTCCGTAAAGGCTCCCGAAAGGTGTGGATCCCCTATACCTCAATACCCCGACCAAAAAAACGGAAGGACTTGGTGCCGATGGTGGGTTGTGTTAATTGATTCTATTAGCGTGTCAATAAAAGAAAATGTTCATTTCGGGCCCCTGCTGGCTTTTCGAGCATCGAGAGTCATCCGCAAGCGAAACCGGGTTGGCCAGGCTTTCAAATAAATAAAAAAGGCACCTCCATAGAGCCTCTGCAAAGAAAATACAGCAGCTCCAAACGCAGCTGTTTGTAAGCGTTTTTTTTTCGGTCCAAAGAGTCCAGAGTCTGCTTGGTTTACAATTTCCTCCCAGCGTGCGTGCGGTTAGTTTGCTCACGGCGTTGGCTACCGTGGCCAAGGTCCTGCTGCTGCTGCTGCTTCGGCTTCGTTTGCGCATTCCCTGGCGCATAAATATTTGCGCCCTCGCTCACTGCTCGACTGGGAAGTGGCATATGTATGCTTATGTTGATGCCTGTCAGTGGTGTCGTTAGTTTCTTCATGTTTGCCGTCCGCCCCGTTCAGGTTCTTCGTTTCTGTACGGATCGGTTTTTGAGTAGATGTAGCAACATTGCATATTAATCGAAAGAGTAGCCCGAAGGCCCGGACTTCGGAGAATTGAAGATCATCCGTCTACTTATTGCCGCACACTCCCTGCGCTTCTCCCTCGCAGTGAACAATGCGTCCCGATAGCCAGTATGTATTTATGATAATGGTTATGTTTATCATTTGTTTATGTAAATGGATGGGCTTTTATTTTGGTTTTCTCTGTCCATCATTCGAGCGGTGCCCGCACTTCATGCCCGAAGCGCGCGTTGCGCTCAACCTTCTACGAAGTCTTGGATGATGTCTCTGGTTTTGTCTCAATTTTTTTCTCTCTCTCTCTCTCTCTCTCTCTCTCTCTCTCTCTCTCCGAGTTTTTGGGACTTCCCGGATGTGTGGAGGAAGGCAGGAAGTTTGCCTGAATGCTCCCTCAAGTGACAGGCTTAGAGGTGCCAATTAGTATGTACTTTGAGGTTTTGTGATTTATCCAAAATTTCACCCACAACGGCGGGAATGTACAACAGTTCGCCGGAACCAACTCTCCGTCTCTCTAACACCTACAATGCAGGGCCGTTTAGATTAAAATTGAAATAATTTTCGGAACAAACCACCAACACACCTCCCTGCTCCAGCTCTCCGGTGGCAAAACCTTCCCAGAAAAGCAACTGTGGGAGTTTTAACGAGGCTGATAATGATAGCGATTACGACCGATGGCAGAGATGAAGATGGTCCACGTTTAGTGGGTGAAGTTCTCGGAGGTCCGGTCCCGTCGGTGGCTTAGCGGTACCCACGCAGGTGGCCATCGTGCGCCCTTATTCCCAATGGTAAGGCCACACGATTGCGTAATTGCAATGATCTCGCTCCCCATCAGGAGCTCTACAAGGAGAATGCGCTCTCCCAAAATTTGCCCAGGTAGCGCGGGCGGGCGAACGATTTTTGCGGCACCCCCCCTCCCCCCCCACCACACACACACACACGAACGTGCGGGGGAATGTGATTTATGTCCATTTTCGATGGAAATTATGGGTCATTACGCCATTAGGCAACGAGTTAAAACGGGAGACGGAGGAAGAATGAAGCGAAAACGACGCAAATGATGATGGCACGGCACTGAGCCGATGCCGCCCGTCGCTCCAAATTCTTGGCCCAGACTTGGTACAGGTTTTCGGTGGGAGAGAGTGGAATTCCATTTCGACCAACCAACTAACCTGTACGGACAGGCAGAGGAGATGGGGGAAAGCTACTTCCAGCACGACCTCGAGATGTGCTTTCAAGTGAACGAGATTTATATCTTTTCCGGTAATACCTTCATTTACCGACCCGGGGAAGCCATTTAGCTGGGAAGAAACGGGACCAGTTCCAGTTCCTGGGAAGCATTGCGCACGGTAACGGAGATCTCATAGTTGCGGAACTAACGCTTCGATAGCAGGAAGACAAGGTCGATTGCGAATATTCCAAGACATCCCAGCGTCTTTTGTGAGATATTCACACATTGAATCCAAAGTTCCGGATAAAAAAAAGCTTTTCTTGTGCGGAACTCGAACTCCTAATATCCCAATGTTCCACGCGTCCCCACTGTCAGGTTCAATGAATAAAACATCCCACCCAAAACAGGAAACGATTTGACAACAGGAATCACGTTGAGGTGATTTCCCGTAACAAGTTTGAACCCGTGGTCGTGTGGTTCGCTGTGGTCGCTCGCTGTGTCACACTATGTGTGAAAATGTTAGACACACCGCGATGCTCGGAAACACGCACACGCGTTGCGGACGCCTAGACGTGACGTGCCGATGAAGATGTGCTCACGGCGGGATGTCAACCACACCATCAAAACACACTGTAGGTGTTGCCCATCGTCATCATCATCATCATCATCGTGAACACGGGCTGACATCGTCATCGTCCGCGATACACAAAGCGGTGAGATCTGTATCTTCGGGGGCTACCAAAGCCCACGGGCGTGTTAGATCCTGAACGTTCTGGGTGTATTTTTTGCTACTGCTTTCCAGGAAGATGTTGGGTGGCAAATATGCTAGCAGCATAACAACGCACCCCACGCCTTCCGTGAGCAGTGCCCATGTTTAGTACAACAATGGGAAAATTTAGCCCATAGCACAGCGGGACATAGAGAGCGATAGAGAGAGTGAGAGAGTGAGGGACAGAAAAGGGATCCCCTAAAAAGCTCCCAAGGATATGGGGACGTCTATTGTGCTCACGGTGCGAAGCCCTCGTCTCGTGCCGGAGCCGAAAGAAAACCTTCAACGTTTTTTGTGATTCTGGGCTTTTGCTTTTTTTTCACTGCACACGCGCCCGCGTTTGTGTATTTGCGCGCCTAGGCATCAAGGATGGTGCCCCGAAAATATTTAGTCCTTAGAATTGGAACGCTTCTCGCTCGCCTTGCTCTCTCTTTTTATCTCGCACTGTGAGTGGATTTCGTACAACAAAAGGGAAACCTTCACCACAAAAGGATGACTCGTCGTTCGTTGGAGTTGGGAAGGTTGGGACGAGAAAAAAAGGTAGAAAAGAGCTGTCTCCCACCATCTCACCCCATCGGTTGGACACAAAAAAGGAAAGACAAAATTCCTTTCTGATGAGAAATTGGTCCCAACTGACAATGGGAGGACACACGCAAGAATCGGACCGGGTGGTTGGGTGGTGGCGCACGTGTACTACCAAACCGGAACAGGAACGGAAGAGATGCAAGAATGGATCCGGACGGAGCTCTCTCAAACAACAACCAAGCCAACAAGAAAAAAAAAAGGTGACGACCGAACATGATCATAGAAACACCCAAAACCGTTTAAAGGTCTTCACTGAGCCATGGCTTGAATAGCTTCATGGATGGCAATGAATGGGAAAAGGGAATAGCCGAGCGAGTGCGAGAGTAATTTTCATATTTTCCGATTGGCCGTAGCCAGGGCGTCAGTTACTGAGGTGATATCAAGTCACATCTACCCACACACATACAGACACTTATCATTTGTTGTGGAAGTGACAGCCAAACACACGCAACCTCTTGTGCTGTGTTTTCGCGTTTTTTCGCGTGTCTCCACTGTAAACCACTGAGGTCTGCCTGGTTAGCGAAACAATTGAACCGGAAATTACAACTCCAACTCCAATCGCTGACGCCGAATGCCAGCATATTGTACGAGGATGGAAAACTTCAATCAACTGCCTGGCGGTACGACCTTCAAGAAAGAAAGGACAAACAGCAGCATCCCCTGGACTGCTTTCCATTGCGTATTGTCCTGATTCGAGCAAGATTGGAAACAATTAACAAAACTTTGATTAGAGAACGTGGCGTTCGGTGTGGCGAGTTTTCCGTTTCTTGTTGACTGGGTGGACCCGGTGGAGGCTGTGAAGCACAAAACGTGATGAAATGAAGAACCAATCCATACCCAGCCCAAACCCAGGATTTCTGACATCAGGACTGGAGCAAAGGAAACAATGTCTTCCATTCTGTGTGTTCTGCTACCGTTAAGGCGTTCGTTTTTTGTTTCTCGAGCCCTCCACGACCAACAACCCCCAGATACGGAATCGTTCCAATCTCCGGAGCTCACTCCCATCCGCGCACTGGATGGAAATCGACCGACAAACGAACGGCCGAATATCCAAGGGCGTCAGCGTCGGAGGGTTTGGGGAGTGAAAATCAATTAAAATTTCCTTTTCATCCTCCCCCGGTGCTGGAGAAGATGTTGGTGTGCTCGCTTTATTTACAAACCAGCATTACACTGCCACCAGCCCAGTGCCCTTGGTTGTTCGGCGCGTCTGCTAAGGCCGCTAAGGCACGTACTAAGCTCGGTGGCCGGTAATGAATGGGGCGCGTCCGGTTTGGTGCGCGAAGCAGTACATGTTTCATATTTCTCGCACCAGAGTGTACACACACACAGCACGGGCGAACGGCAGTAGCAGCAGCAGCTGCTGGCTTTTGATCTGAAGCCGCCAACAAATAATCCTTGGGACTTGGTGGGTGACGGTGCCCACCACAAAGTAATCCGGCGCTACGTGACATAACACGCTCCTGCTGTAGGTCCGGCTGCGGTCCGCCTGTGATCCGGGGAAAGGTGAAGCCGCTGCGACATTGGTTTTAAATCAGTGGCAACAGATTTGCTCGCTCCGCAATGAGACATTCAATCCGGCGTTGAAGGGAAAAGGGAGAGAATAAAAAACAAAACAACAAGCCCGAGCCCTTTACCATCATGCCGACAGACACACTCGCGGCGCCGTCGTGTGAGGTCCTCGGGCGGCGTTTTGTTGCACGAAACAAGCGCCACCTTTAACGCGCTCTAGGAGTGGTGCGACGTGCGGAAAGGGGTGTAATATCATTAATCGATTTACGTTATTTCACGCTTCTGGAAATTGAGAACCTTTTTTTAAAAGAAAAAATAAAGTATGCCTCTCACACTTAAACGGATTCCACTCACGTAGAAAAGAGACAGAGGCAGCTTGCTGCGAAGAAATCGATGATGTCATCGAGGAGGCGCAAACCCCGCAAAAGGAATGTCCGTTTTTTATATTTTTGTTTCGCTGTTTCGTGCCTCTGTTCTTCACATTTCCTGTCCAGTCATCCAGTCCTGGGAGGTGACTAGTTCCTTTTTGTGTGCTTAGCTTATTCCACCTTCACCTAAGCCAAGCCAAGACAACAAAGGAATGTCAAACGCGAGGAATCGTTCGATTCTAATCCGTCTTACGGCGGGAATTTAAATCGTTCTTTCGGCGCCGTACCTTTTCCAAGATCGAAGCGCTTCTAGATGGACGACACCCATAAGGGTAGCAGCATAAGTCATCCATGGGGACGCATGTTTTATTCACGCCCGTAAATCATCCCTCCGTGGTCAGGGTTAGGTAATTTTTTTTTCTGTTGGAGTCAGAAAGCCAGAACGAGCAGCGAAATATTTAACTGCACGAAAAATATTTTGATGAGCCACTAAATAAGCCAGCCCAGAGGACCCGTCGCGGTGGTTAGAAAAATAAACGGTTTTGCTTTACACATAAATACGCACGCGGCCACATTCCACATAGAAGAGCTAAAGAGCTTCTTGTTTATGTAAGTTTGCTGGTTTGCGGGCTATTTATAAGGGCAGAGAGCTTCTTGCAAGCAAATATGGAGCGACGCAGAGTGGATTGTTTAGTATTATTACTATCTCACATCGTTTCCCTTGCGACAACAAAACAATCTGCTCCGTTTGCACTTGCTGTGGTTTGGTTTGAATTCGCCCTGTTTTTGCTGCTGTTAACGCCACCCAATCATACGCACGTAGCGATGATGACTGGTCATTCTGCAATGAGGTCATGGAAGATCGTGACTAACCACGGCAAACTGATCATCCCATAACCACAACCGTTCTCCGATACGGCCGTTGTTTTCAAATTCTTGATCCCCCCGAAGCATACACTGCAACGGTGGTCGTACAAAGTTTCTAATTGTTTACTGAATGCAACAACGATCGATACTCCAATTCTGTGGTGCTTCAGAACCTCTAGCAAAACTCCCGCGGGTAATAAAAGCCGCTCCGAAACTTCCTGCTTTTACGCCCGTAAACAACTTTGCAAATCAAAAATTCCACACCATAAACAAGCGTTTATTAACGTTTTGCCGGAGAGTAGCGTCCCGGTTTTGGAGGTGATGGAGGCATCCATCATCAGCAGACCTCCTCTGCTTTCCCGCGATAGCGCACAACCCCTGTTTCCCATGAGAGATGACGATGAGACACGCTGGGTGCTCCGACAGAAAGGGTTTTAGCAGACCCGCATCACAGCAACGCATCCCCTTTGGTTGATGGACATGGTCATGTTCTCTGCTTCTCGTCAGCTCATCCTGCAAACTGCAAGCCAATGCGCGCCTTTTTGTCTCCCTGCAAACCCTCACTCTGGCTCTCTGTATTGTATTTAATTAAAGTGCAAAATCCCGACGGGAGGGCCAAAGAACAAGTACCGAAAGCTGCATATTTTGAGCGGTGATTTGAGCGGTGCGCGCGTTCGCCCAGGAACAATATTCTATATCGCGCACTACAACCACCATGGTGTACGGCTGGTCTGGGTCGGGTGGCCGTTTTGTTGTTGTCCGTCGGCAACGTGTGTTTCGGGTGAGCTTCAGCGATTATTTTAATATCGCCAACAGTGCCCGGTGGGGCTTGTAGCTGCAAGCTCAAAGCGAACTCCAGACCAACCATCAGTACGATGGACAGTTGGTTGGGGGCTGACCAAAGGGCAAAGGATTTAAAACATTACCACGAGAAAGAGATAGCAAGCGACGGACATCCCAAAAAAGGAAAAACCAGACGAAGTAAGTGCAAGCTTACAGCAGAACAAGCCCCATCCGAGCGTAATGTAACGAGATTGGTCTCTTGGGCTAATGCTACAGTGGAAGACCCAGTGGTGGGTGATAGAACATACACGCGCTGGCGTCCTGCTACACCTCGCCTGCACCTCAGCAACGGACAGATAATTACATTATAATATTCGTAGCACTGGCGCTGGGATAGGGGTTTTAAATTAGCTCTGGATGGGTTTCGTTCACTCGTACGTTCAGGGCCAGGGCCTCTTGCAGAATGGTGAAAAGGATTTATACAGAAAAAGCCCTCCCCTCGATTTTGAAGAAGGCTGGTACGCACTTCGAGCTGCAGGGCGTGGGGGTCGGCAGTCTTCTGGAGAATTATGTAATTTTACTTCCCGGTTTTTTTTCTCCATTGGATAGCCTGTTGGTACAACAATCCTGTTACAATGGCTGGTTCTCTCACCCCGGCAGACCGGCACATGAAAGACTCGTTTACAACGTTGCGGAGCGGCACATCGCAAGGACTTGGTCGCTAAATTAAAAATTAGCCACACTTTACGTGCAACGAGGTGGCATGATTATTTAACTACAAGTTTAACGCCGCCATCGGGGCGGAGAGCCACAAAATGTAATAATAAACAGCACGCGGGGGCTCATCGTTTGCCGTGTCGTTGATCGTTCAAACATTAATTTTCCGCAACACCGTCCGTCCAGCGCTTCTGCTTTGAAGTGGCTACTGGCTGCCCGTACCTCTGTGCGCCCGAATAAAGACCTCAATCAGAAGTTCGCCTTCTCGTTTGGCTCGTTTGGCTGGATGCGTTTGGCGGGCGCAAGGTAATGATCACGGGGGCTATCCCCCGAAAAATCACGCGGACCAAAAACCAGCGCCCCATCAGCCAGCATCAACGCAAACGATTAGAGATGCCGCCGCGGGGGGAGCAAGCGAACGAAGCAGCGGGCGAAAGAGGACTGCCCAAAAAGACGCCCGGACACCTCCCGACCTGATCGGGAGAGGGTACAACACGACAAACATGCCCGGGCCCGTACCGCCAGGAAGTACGTTATAAAGTGATTAAATCTCGATTTTCCAGCCTCGCGCGCCACAATTTCGGGAATTTCGGGTGCCCAATTAAAGTCTTGAAACAAACGCCTCGTTGCCGTCCGCTGGGTGTTTTTGGCGATCGACCGGAGCTGATAAGGACGGCGGTTTGCCGGGCTGTTCGGCCCGTTTGCCGTCGCTCGATAAATGAGCACGGAAAGGCGTCGCTGTGCGTTGTCGCCCGTGTGTCCCACGGGGCGTTCATTAATAACGCGTTTAGAACGTGTCCGTCTGGGGCTGGTTCGTCTTGATGATGGGTCCCCGTGTGCTTCCGCCGTGTCAACCTGACGTGATCTTGTGAGATAAACGAAAACAAAACACGGGAACAGGTCGAGAAATCAACAGCAATAACAAAAACGCGTGTTGAGTCTGGGCAGCTCCGCAGGGACTCGAAAAAGTAAGCTGTCACTTTTGACACTGACCGCACACAAACGGACGCTGGCACGCAACATCCCAACGCACGCTCTCTGCCTCTCTCTCTATCTCTTCTCTGCCAAGGCCACAGACACAAAACAGGCACAGGGATTGAATTGTCAACGGGAAATGCCTAGAACAACAGTTCTGCCTGCGCTGCAGTATCGTGCGAGAGCCATCTTGACAGGGAGCGTGGAATAAAAATTCCACTGCACTGTGTGTGTGTGCTCTTCTGCCCACACACATGTGAGTTTGTTTTGCGTCGCCGGTCTTCTATCACGGCCGGATGTGGCAATCGATAAAATGGCTAGGGCACTGTTGTGGAGGCGAATGCGCACATAACACACACACAGACACACTGCAAGCCACGTTCCAGAATAGCCATCACATTATCGGACCAAAACCTCCCAGTGACGGAGGAAGGAAGTCAACCGCAAATCTTTAACAACGTGCAGTGTATAAATATACGAATCGTTACTGCCTGCTGGTGCGCCTGTCTCCCTTTGCTGGAAAGATATGCTGGTTGGGCCCCGCTGCTGAAGTGGGCAATAATCATAAAAACAGGCGAATTAATTGTAGCAATCCACGGATTTGGAGTGTGCGCTCGCGCGCCACTCTCCACACTGGCCGTACTGTGTTCGTGGTGGTCGTACTTGACGTTAATGTTTCTTTATAGCTACTTACGGCGACAACGATGACTATTTTTATCACTATTGGCCAGCTCGTACACTTACACTCACACACAACAACAGGCAGGATATTGAACATTTACAGCTCACAAGAATTGGGTACGATCAGACCGCCCCGACCACTGGGGAGTTGCTTAGCAGAGATGGGGATTAATCCCGCAAAATAGGTGTTTTAAAGCTGTCAAGTTTTTATTACTTGAGTAGCTTAAAACCAAACCCTCCCAAGGGGGTTTTGGTGGAGAAACTTAATGCAAGCAGCTTCCTCCAACACCCCGCCAGCTCAGAATTTCGATTTTAAACCGAAAAGTCTTTATCAGCAGCCGGTCATATTACTGGTCAAAGCTTGAAAGTTGTACGGTCTGCGTGGACCGAGCCGCGAGAAAGCCCGAAGGAAACTTGAGCCTCATCGCTCGTAAATTCTCGAAGAAAACCAATAGCTAAGAGATTATTAATCCTGTGGTTTCTACTCGTGCGGCACAGCTTTCCACCGACCCCGAAAAAAGCTTTCCCAGTACGCTGGACGTCACTGTTCCGTCGGATATGCGTTTATCAGTGTTTGTTACGAGTGTTTTGGATGGTGCTTTTAAGGAAGGAAGGTCGTGTTTTTTTTCGCCCAGTGTATCCCACGGAGAAGAATTTGTTAGCTGCCAAGCTGGCCGATGGGCAAGGCACACCCTACACGAGCAACACACTGTATGCTCTTGCATCGTCTTCTGGCAAACGTTCAAGCCATCATGCTCGTACCATTGAGACGTTTGAGTCGTGCTCATGAGCCATCCACGTGGGTGTTTTGTTGGCGTAAATCCGTTATAAGACATACGCCGAACTAGGACACTACGCTGTTGGTCTAAGACGACTTTGTAGCAAAGTTCGCGACGGCCACTCACCTCATCCGAGGGAGGGAAAGAAAGAATGGGGGAAGGAAAAAGCTGTCTTGCGCTGTCTATAAGAAACAAAACTATTTTGACATTTAGAAAAATCGCTGCTGCTGCTGCTACAGCTTCAGTAAAGAACGTGGCAGAGGAAGGCAGCGCAATCACTTCGCAATATCTTCGCCCCGGTTTTTCGTGTGGATGATCTGTGGTGTTGTATCAAACACATACACATAGCCCGCTCTATCTAGGTGGGGAAAAAATGCATGTGAGTAGGAACAGAACATAAGTCAAGCTGAGAGCTGACATAGAACACAGTGGTGGAGGTAACAGCAAGACGAACAAAAAAACAGAGGCCTGGTAGAAGAAAGTATTATCTGTTAATTAAATCTGCTTTTCCGTTCCCGTCCGTTCTCTGACGATGTTGCCAATACCCAGCTGCTTGGGGAGTTTGTTGAGAATTGCAACTCTCTGACAGGCCTGTGAGAAGCAGCCACACTTAGCGAAGGCTAGGCCGCGTGGGTTTAAGGCGATAGCACACCCCACAAGAGTCCCGAGAGAGTGACGACAAACAACAACCTACGGTGGCGACGCTGCTCGACCCCGATCAGTCTTATCGAGACCCTTGCGCAGAGGGTCTAGAGGAGTTTTGAGGGCAGATCAAGAGTTGGGTTATTTGGTTCCCGATTGGATCGGAATGTACCGCTAGAGGTTATTTACTTGTCCCCATCCCCTGTGGTCTTCTCTGTGTGTGTGTGGGAGTTTAGGCAATGTAAGAACGCTTTTGTTTTGGTTGTATGCCCTCATCCATAATATTTATACTCCCTGGCCCGCAGTAAAGTATTAGTTTGTTTTTCACCCACCACAGAAGTTGTGCAATATCTTCCGAACGAAATTCCAAAACCCATCCACTTCCAGGCTGAGATACGACACTCTCAAGCTCGTTTGTGTTCTTCGCTCTCGGGAGAATTTTGGGTTGCGTTCTTTTTATGGTTCACGTCTGGGTCCACACACATACCGAGCGATAGGGAGGCTTTCTATAAATATCGAAAGTTTATGGGCAGCAGTAAAAACGGAAAGAACAAATTTGGCCCTTGCTTCCGATGGCACTTCCGAACTGGTTCGTTCCGTTCGTTTTCTTTTCCTTTCAAATCCTTCTTATCTTTGGAGTTCCTCACTGTCTTGGCCTTCAAAAAAATCATCAGCATCAACCCATTTTGCTGAAAATCCTGGGAGTAGCTTCGTTATTTGTATCCTTCCCGTTGACGCCGTCCAGTTCCAAGTTGTCACCGGAGGTTCGTTGGAGCTTCTCACCCACCCGACAAAGCGAGCGTTGGAGAGTTTCGTCCGTCTTTGCTAACGAACCTCAACCGTCGGACGTCGGGGTGAAACTTTGTCGGAAATGAGGCCCGTAATTAGAATTCGTTCAAAGTTCGTTTGGCTCAAAAACTCATCCAGCCCGGTTACCCGGGTAAGGGAAGCGCACAAGCCGAACGACGTCCTCCAAAACAATACAATGAAGACGCAGAGTATAAATAAAAGGCCTCCACACCCTATCCGCACTAATGCCCGGATGGTTCGCGTCGAAAAACAGCGAAAGGATGAAAGTTTAGCTCCCACCACTATTGGGGTGATGTGCCTCCCACGCCGGTGAAAGAGTTACGCACGCCGGTGGCGCTTCCGGACCTCCGCCACCGGTTCGCTTTCGCTTTCTGATTCTGATTAATTAATTTCGCTGTGGATGGAATTTTTCAGCCCGTGAAGCGGAAGATCGAACACAAAATTGACAACTTCATCACAACGCGGCCGGGCGGACCTTGGGAACTGATTGAAATTTGCCGCGCCTGGAAGGCCAGCTACATAACCTTCGCTTGCGCACACACACACACCAGTGAAAGGGAAGCGCGAAATCGAAGAAAGCACACCGAAGGCCCGTTTGAAGTCGTCACTCACACGCTCGATTGGTCGCTCTCGCGTGATCGATCGGTCTCGAAAATGGGGTGCAAAATTGAGGGTCCTCCTCGCGCCTGGTACCGGTGGCAAACTTCAGCTTCGAAAGTCACTTGAAGTACTTGAGGAATGTTCGATTTTTTTGCCCCTCTCTTTTACTGCAAGTCACGATTGTCTTATTAGCCCTTTTTCTGAATATGCGCACACTCGCGTAGGTAGGGAAATTGTCGATCCACACGACCCAGTATGGACAATCGGTCCAACATAGCGTGTTCTTTCGCTCTCCCTCCCTCTCAAGTGGCCGCTCCAGGGGAGGTCGCAGAACGGTAATTGTGTTCAAGTGACACGGCTAACTGGCGTGCTGGGCGCGCGGACACCATCATGCACGGGGTCGTGTAAACAGGCATGCGGTAAGTGTACGAACCAGCCAGCCGACAAGCAACACACAATCTGGCAAATGAGTGGTGTAATTATGCTTTCTTTTCCCCCTTCTGCCTGCTGCTACTATTCGCCTTTTCCTCGGACGATCGCAGAAGAAGAACATCAGGAAGAAAAAAAAACGGAGGTTATGTCTGTGAGTCGGTCACCACCATCACCACCATCATAAGGAAGCCGCGCGTACTAAGCGAATTGTTTAATTTTAATTTAGATTTCATTATTTGATAGAACGCAACAAAAGGGAGTGCCCCCATGCGGTTTTTGCCTCGGCTGCTGAGCGGTACGGGACCCACGTACGGGACCCCGACCGAGGATCTTCAACCGTTTAAGACCGAAGTCGTTAGTACCTCCGCTTCCCGAATGCGACTGCAGACGGTTTAAGAAGCATAAGAAAAAAACCCATTGGAAGTACGTCCGGAGGTTTGGCGGATGAAATATGAACTCCCATATGTGTGTGAAGTTTGCTTCCCTAGAGGTCAGCTCGGTTGTTTACGTCTGTTTTTTGCCCAACAACTTACCGAAAACCTTTTGCTTGCTTGCTCGCTTTGTTGGAGCTGGAGCAAACACCGACCGGGATGAGTATGGGTAATAAATTTATGCTACCTCATGCACCCGCACTCACACCATAATTCCTTGGGGTTCCTTGAGAGCGTTTCTGCACCGTCGCTCACTTGTACATTCACAGCTGGTCATCATTTGTTACCTCAGTTGTTGAGGTGCTCCAGTATTTCTCATTTTTTGTGTCTAGCTGTGTATTACTTTTTGTGTTGCTGTGCTGTTTGTTCCTGGCATCGAATTCATTACAGAGCGGAAGCAGCGTGGCTAAACCTGCGGCATGTTGCACATACTGCGGCCCAAAAAAACCCCGAACTCAGACGGCAAGACTGCAAGTACACACTGCAGATGTTGCGCCGTCTGTAGAAGACGTGTCTTGTTTCCTCGTCCGCTCATCGTTGACCTAACTGCGGACGAGGAAACTCTTTGATATCTACAAGCAGCAGCAGCAGTTGGTGAGTTTGTTCAGGGTGCGATGTTCTACACACTCCAGGAAACAAAAACCATACTCTTCCTCAAGTCTTTACTCATCCAAAAGCATTTGATTGCATGTTCACACTTGCTGACCCATACACGGCATAAGCCTTCGAAGCCCAGAATTGGATCAAGCGGTGGTGGGCGTAATGACGCTGACCGTCCAAGGTGAGACTGGCTCACACATTAGCGGCAATCAAAAATGGTAAAATTCTCGACAGAAATGCGTCCCCCATTCGTCATTCATCAAGTCCACGGCGGGGCCAGCGCGTGGAGCTCCAAAAAACGCGATTCACACTGCCCACTGGTCTGGGTCTTGTGGGTCTTCTGACATAGCACCTTTCGGTAATGGAGATTTTAGCTAATAGCCTATTAATATAAACGATCATCAACGTGCTGCCCGGGTACCTTGTGCCCCTAGTCGCCTTCAGTTTCTCTCTCTCTCTCCCTTTGGTTGAACCCACAATCCACTCAGTTTGACGTCGGTCTGGCCTGCCAAGCACACGGTCGCAAACCGGGCCGAGACGGATCATAATTTTCGATAGCAGCTACCACCTGGA
The DNA here is from genome assembly GCF_016920715.1 of Anopheles arabiensis. Classification (NCBI taxonomy): domain Eukaryota; kingdom Metazoa; phylum Arthropoda; class Insecta; order Diptera; family Culicidae; genus Anopheles; species Anopheles arabiensis. Next base: position 69,293,119 of record NC_053518.1, on the reverse strand, counting down.
GCGGTGGTAAAGCCCACACGCTCCGGCAGTGAGCTCGTCTGTGTTGAACTGTTGGAGCTAGCCGTGGGTCGATGCTGGTGCTGTTTCACACGCGAATGAACCTGCTACGAGGCACACTCGTTGGCTAGAAGTTTTACAGTCGATAAGCGAAAATGTACTAGCAACTTTTAGCTGGAAACATCAAGATAGTACTTGGAAGACACAATTTGGACGCTTCACTCCCCTTCTTTGCAGTTACCCGGACAGCCAGTTTTACGATCGAACCGGCGGAAATGGTCAACCTTTGGCACTTGATGGGAGCTTCAAAATCAATCGCTTGCGGCGAAACGGATATCACTCGGAAAAGACCCGAGCGCGCGTCTTCGGAGCGTCACAACAAGATTGACATCTTGAGAACTAAAACAATAAAAGAAAGGACGGTTGCAAGAACTGGAATGTGCTGCGGCAAGTTTAGCCTCCAGTGACGCAGGAGAAAACGCACGCCAAAGAACCAAACAAAAGCAATAATCGTAAGTTTGTTCCCAAGTTTGATTACATTTAGTTTGCCCAGCCGGGCTTTGCGGGCGCCCACAAGAAGCTTGCGACTCAGGCAGTGACCGTCATCGATCGTATTGATCGACAACTTTGCTGCTTTGGCTTTAATAGTCGCTCATAGTTGACGGGAGTTTATCTAATTAGTGACCGAGCTGGAGAGACATGAGGACCTTCGCGGTACGGAGCTTTCGAGCAGATAACGATGGTGACTTTTTGTTCGGACTTCAGCGTTGACCGCGGTACAAACTTTGGCTCCCCACATAAGTGCACGCAACTCTTGGAAAAAAAACAAGCAGACAAGACCGATCAGCATTTTATTGAGCTAGCGCAGGAAATAGGCGAGTGGATTGTAAAACTTTTCCCGCCCAACCTCGGTCTAACGATGCGCTTCAGTGGACGAGCGGTACGTAATTTGATGTATTCTTGGAAATCGACCGGCCTGGTAATGAAGTGGCCCGGGCGCCGAAAGAACCGGGCAGGGAGAGAAATAAAAATTAATTTAACAAGCTACCAGTTCAACCAAACACGGTGACAGTTTTTGACGCAAAGTTGGGCAGAGTTTTCGGGACACTGGTGCCTGAGTGAAAGCGGGAAGCTAATTTGCCATTAAAATCTAATTTCGGTACAATATTTCGGTTGAAATAACTTTAATTAGAGTCAATCACGCCTCGCTCTCTCCACAGTCTGCTGCTTTTACAACAAGGATGCGTCCCAAGTACAGAGGGCTCTCTCGCTGGATGCTGCCCACGGACACGTATTCTCACGTTTGCCCCATCAGCTCGGTGAATAGATGGGATAAATTGTCTTCCTATTATCATTGTTGCCACATCGTGGCAGCGGCAGGAACAAACGTTTTGGACGAGGGTAATGTTTTGCCCGGTTCGTTACCAAAAAACCCCCCCTACCGTGCATGTGAACGAGCACGCTTCCTTCCAACTCTCCGGGGCAGCAAACAACGATGGCCCCAAACTAATCTTCTTACTTGCAGCCAGCACCCGGGTGCGCAGCAGTGTCATCAGTGAAAAGCGAAACATAATCTGCCGGCGGGCACAAACCGACCTACAGCCGTCCTTGCAGTGCTCGCTCCAAGAAAACCCAAGGCAGCAGCAGCAGCAGCAGCAGTAGAAGAAGATAGCGTCGACCGGAACTTCCCAGCCCGTGCCGGGACACGCTTCACCCCAGGAGCGAAAGTTTTTACGATATTTAGTATTAATATAAATTGATGATTGTAAAGATAATAAACAATGGCATTATTTGACGTTTGCCGGCGCACGTCCTTGCCGGATGGCCTGGCAGGGCCAACGAGACGACGCAGAGGGTCCGTAAGACACCAGAGCAAGCAGCAGCGGTGAAAAGAAAATGAGATCTTACTTTTTATCTTCACTCGCTACACGAAGGATCTCTACCAACCAACGCAAGATGCGTTATGCGTAAGATAGTGCGTGTGGCACCCGGGCGGAGAAGGCTGGGTGGCATTTTCATTGCTTCACGGCGGAGGATAGAGGGCCATTTTCAGGCACGCATCAAATTAGGCGTGCACGGTGGTGTAATAAAAATCATCGATTCCAACGCAAACCAAGGCCACCGTGGTGCTGCGCTGGAGCTGTTTCAATGTTGTTTGCGGTTACGGTGAAGTTTCGGAACGTTTTGGAGAACTGAAGCATGCAGAATAGTGGTACGTGTCGAATGATTGGAAGAAAACAAACCACTCACAATTACCTTTGGACGTTTTTTTGGAGTAAACAAACCATCGCAAGCCTGCAATGCCTGTTAAGAAACGATCAGTTTTTTGATATCATATCCACTGCTGGAAGCGATATCGTTACAGCCCACTGCTTGAAATTCATTGCTGTATCATGATGATGGGAAGCTCAGAAGATTGAGATATTTGTTTGCTGTGCACCTTCTGATATTCGTTTTGATGGCTCTTACATGCTTATTTTGGCATAACAAACCAACTTCTCAAAACTACAAGAACCACATCAACCTCACGGAAGTTCGTGTTTTTTTTTGCGTCGGCTTATTAAACCTGTAATCAATGAGGACAGGAAATTGAGTCGCCTGTCATGTAACATCGTGTAAGGAGAGGCCAACAAAAAAAGAACAAAAATCTCCATCTGCAAGAATCATAACACGATGGCGTTATTTTTTATTCAAGTACAAAAACAACACCACCACACATGAAGCGAAAGACGCACAAAGCCAACACGAACACACATACAAAACCGTCCATTAATCAGGCGATCTCTTTACCCCTACACTGTAACGACCGGGTACTGGGGAACGCGCGCGCGCTCGCGTAAACATGCGGCTAATTGATTTATACATCGTAAAACGTCAGTTAATTGACACTTTCCGCAAGTACCCGTAGGGGGCGTCACCGTAGTCGTCGCTGATGCCGGCATCGGCATCGTAGTGTAATCGATTGCGATCATCGACATCGGATGTAAAGAAAGAGGCATGCAAAAGCCAAAGAGTGTCGCCTAAAGCCTTTCCAGGGGAACGGTAGCGATGCCTGTACGATAAATCAAATCGCACACACATCAATTATCAATTTACATCAATTATCTTGGGGCGTTAGCGTTATGTGTGCTTGTCGACTGCATGAGGTGTGACACAACCATGCAGAACACCGCAGCTTCCGTGGGGAGTTTAGTGCAGGAGGCCTTCTGGAGATCGAGAAGCAGAAGTTCAGGTTGCTGCTGCAGTCAGCTGTCAAATGTCAAACGTTTGTCTGGATTTTCCGGAGGACCAACACTGTTGTCCCAGGAACTCTCCCGGGAGGTTCGCCCGCTAGTCTTCCCGGAAAGTGAAACGTTAAACACACACATTTTCCACCAATAATGAAGCCTCGCCCGAACGCCTGGAGGCAGGGAGAACCCCTTATCCAGAAAAAGGGCGAAGCAAAAAAAAAAAACAGCCGTGGCCCTCGTGAACCAAATATTAGAGGAACGAACACCGAAATTGAAGGAAACCCTTGACATGTTTAGCCGCTAATGAACTACAATGGGATGTATTCAATCATTTTCACTCTGACAGATTTTTAAATGTCCGTAAATGTACATTTTGTTTCGTGTTGTGCTGTGGATCTTTGTTCCTCTCTTTCCCTGGTTCCTACTCTTTTTTGTGTTGTTCATAATCTTGTACACTTTGCACCAACTAATGGCTGTGGCATGGTGCGGTGTCCCGCATGTTCGTTACGCCCGGGACCGGGCTCGGGAAGTTTCAGGGGCCTGGTTGCGCGCTCCTCTGATGATCCCTCCAGAAGATCTTTGGACAACAGACAGCCCGAAAAAAAGAAAGAAGCAACCACAACGTTTGTTCCTTGTTGCTGAATCGTGTTGTGAATGTGTGTTGCTTGTTTATCTCCCGTCTTCTTTGTGATTCTTTCAGATACGTCACACCGTAAGCGGGACACGGTTGTGTAGAGTTCATCCAGGGCAGCATCACTGGATATATCCCTTGCAACCCTGAATCAAACATACACACACACGCTGGACACTTGGACACTGGAGAAGAAGATAAATGATTCGTGAGCTAAAAAGGGAGATTAGACCCGTCCTCTTGGTCGCAGTCCTCTTGGCGTCCCAAAAGTAACGTAGATAGATTAGTGGGTTCTCTTCTCCCGAAGACAGAGCTCACTCGCAGGGTTCGGGTTCTTACCGCTTTGCCTACACATACAGTAGACGCCCGTGTGATGAAGGGGTTTTGCTCGCTTGTGTCGAATCCTCTTGCCGAAAAAATCATCCCCTCGGCATTCCCGAGAGACCGTCCGCCGTCCCGCACAACACAACCCTGCTCTCTGTGTGTCTGTGTCAAATTTAATGAAGTATGAATTGATCCATCATTTTTCCTGCTTTATGGATTTAGCTGCTAGCCTTGCCTGCTTCACACTCGCTCCTTGCGTGTGCCCGAAATGATCCATAATTAAGTGAGCCACACGGCGTGTGTGTGTTGCAGCGCTTTAACAGAATCATTATCGATCGATGTGTTTGGCCGGTTGGCCTGTTCTGAACAGTTTCTGTACAGCCGCCCATTTTGGTCATGGGAAAACCGAGCTAAAGCGCCGTGTAAATAAGCCAGCATCCAGTACTGTAACACCGGCTCGATTGCAACCGAAGCAAACCCGCGCCCGGGTTGACATTCAAACTGATTGATCGTTTATTCATACGGCGTCACCTCCAATCGTGCGTTATGTGTGCCGGTGGTGTTTGTCGTTTTCTTAGGTTTCTGTTTTCGACTTTATCGATACCGGGTCTTGCCTTGCCGGTGGGTAAAAGACGAGGGGCGTGTTGGGTATTTTGATGAATGAATGAAGCATAAGAATGTTGGCACCGCGAGTAAAGAATGGGCCAAGCTACTCCCTAACGAAGACTCTCTCCTAGCAAACTAATTAACGGAGGAGGAGCTGTTTTTTTCGAGATTTTTACCCGACCCCAGGAGAAGCGTGTGCGGAGAGCATTCTGACGCCTCGCTCGTGAATCGTGTTTGACCTTTAACCCTTTTTGGCAGGTTCCATTGGCACAGCACACATGTGAACACTCATTCCTCTGGAAAACATATAATTCCACCCACTCGCGACTCTCAATGTCGACGGGCCGCAACGGAGCATCGAACAAAACGTGTTCCTTCCTCGCAGCATGATATGTTCTTCCAGTCGTCCCGGTGTAGATAAACCCGTGCGTGAGGTTTAGTTTCCAGAGAGATCCCCGAAGCAAAAAAAGGGTCTCGGCCAAGTAGGCGGGAATGCTTGGGCGCACTGTGACCATCCCACCGCACCGTATCGTGTGGCTTCGATAGGCTGGGAGATGTATTTTTTAATGTTTGCTCCCTTTCAACTCCAAACCTCCAAACCAAACGAAACCCGACGAACGCGTTCGAGGATAAAATGCGTTATTAATGATGGTTCGATTTCTCGCATGTGTGGGCCGCACCCGGGTCCAATCTTGATGGAGGTTTCATCATAATTTTATGCTGCAATGGGTTTTAAGGCTCTCTCAGTCTGTCGCTTATTCTCCAATCCTTTGTCTTTGCTGCAGTTTGTTCACATGTTTTGGGCAGGAAAAGCACAACCACTGAATCGCCCCGTGCGAAAACCACCGTTTACAGCAAGTTACGCCTGGTTTTGACAGTCGTAAAACCACAACGAAATCTGCACGCATCTTCCGAATGCCCAAAGGGAAAGCCAGCGGGGCCAATTTCTTGCGCTCCGTTGGAGCGCTTCATCGTGCCTCGATTTGATGCATACGATTGTGTCACAAAGATACGCCAGATTTGATGTGCGGAGATCGGGGGACCCAGGGCCCAGCGAGCGGGACCAAACGTTGCCATGGGACGGCCCCGGATCGGTGTGCGAAGATGCGGCGCACCCGAGCGTGAAAACTGCATTCCATAAGCTCTGCGTGGTGTGGGTGGCAGAAAGAGTTCTGCCTTGACACAGCCCAGACCCCAGACCAGCCAGTCACCGTCGGCCGTCACCATGGGGACAAATAGTCCGAAGCTATTTTGCAAACGGCTCTAATCAAAACTCGCTCGAGCAGAAAACTCTTCTCGAACTCCGTCCTTTCGGCGTTGTCGGCGTCGTCGTCGTCGTCGTCCGGGGCGATAATTAAAGGGCCACGGGGTAAAGCATTTTCCCCAAATGGGGTTGCGCATTAGCAGCCGCCTGTGCTGTTTCCATCGCTCGTCTGCCACCGATGAGGAGCAGCACGAGCAGGTTCCGGAGCGAAGACGTTCCCACAAAAACCAATGGCTGGAAGCAGGGAAACCTTTTTTCCACATTTTCTGCTAGCATCACTGGATTTCAGTTCGCCGGTGCTAGAAGTTGCGGCTTCACGCCGGTGCGAGAAGTTTTGTACCCGGGATCCTGTGTGTTTATACACGGTCGAGTTGATGTTTATGTGCAGCAAAATGGTAGAAATCAAGGCAAATCCTGAGGCACATTTGAAAGGCATCTGGTGGACAAAAACTAGTTATCTTGAAGCTGATAACACCAAGGTTTTTTGTGGTGATGGGGAAATGCGAACATTCGTGTTTTAACTTTAGACACTAAAGCTTCCTATTTTGACTTTGGAGCTGTATTTTTACAGGACTTTAGGACTTAAGAGTTGACCCTAGGTTTAAGACACCAAAGTTGATCTAACCAGGATATTGGGTCAGGGTTCAGGTCTTGATGAAACCACCGAAGCTCATTGGTCACACAGTGAACCTTGGGAGAAAGAAAACCCCCAAAAAAGTTTCCAATAAAACACTAACCTAGTTTGTATGCGTTACATGCGTTCTAGTAGCTCCAAAATTCCAAGATCCCACCAATAAAGGCAAAAAACATCCATTCCACTCTATAAAAGCCATGTTTTAACTCCCTCAACTTCAACACAGCCAGCCAAGCGCTAGCGAAGGGAGATTTAGTATTGTGCTCACACGAAAATTCTGGAGAGCTGCATCCAACACTGGCAGCTCTGGGGCCTGGTCGCGCTACCGTAATTGCGGAATGCCTCCGGAATCGCCGGGCACGTCGCTAGTACGCAAACGGTTTTTGATATTTGAACTGTGTGTAATTGAAATGGCAGGAGGGATTTCTGCCCATCCCTGCCCGACCATACATTGTCCAGTGCTCGGTTGCATTGTGTGGATGTGCGGGGCTTACGACCAGTTCTGGCAGAGCGCGTTCGCTCCGGGGCTAGAAACATCCATCGTTCGAGGGCTTGTTTTCTTTCTTTTTTTGTATTGTTGTTCGCTTCAACTCCACCCGGATGCACCGACAAAGGTCCTGCGAGCGAAAACCAACGCCAGCTGGTAGCCTGGATGTGTGGGTGTGCTTTTTTCCACTCCCAGCCGCCGCCCGATTTTCTGAAGCTTCTCACGAATCGTAAAAAATTACTGAACCGAAAACAGCACTCTCCGCCACTCGCACTCCACGTCCGCTTTTCACGAGCACAAAAATTTGCTTTGTGGATTTTTCCACCACCTTTTCTGCCATGGCAACACACGCAGCGGGAAGCTTTTGCTGCAGCAACGTTATTGGGGTTGCGGGGCTTCGGTCCAGTCCAGAGCGCGCTTGATCTCACTTTTTCATTTACTTTGTACGTTTGGACGAAATGTTTGCACTGGCGCCCTACCAACCGGAGCAAGGCTCCGGATAGGAGCCTTAGCAACAAAAGAGACCGCTTCTGTCAAAGTGAAAAACAACACAACATTCGCGCATACAGGCGGGGAAACCCCAGTCCAATGGCGCATTACAACGATTGGTGCTGCTGCTCCCGCGAACGTCCGGGGGAACCTTAATTTTTGTATTTTTGTCTGAAGTCAGTCAGCGAGCGCAACTGGGTGCCGGTACTGCCTGGGTGCTATAACCATAACAACAACAGCAGGAGCAGCAGCATCGTTGCACAATGTTCTCCTGAGTGCAACAACAGCACGAACAAAATGCTCCTTCTCTGCTGACTTCATCGTTTTCTCGCTCACGATGCACTTCACAGTAAACGGAAAAGATCAAGCAGGATCCTTCTGCAAATCGAGCCAGGGAACTCTGTGTGGACCTGTGTGTGTATGCGTTTGTTTGAGAAATTACGAAATTTTCCAACCTTCTGCGGAGAGGTGGAGTGAGCAACGTTTTTCCCTTTGAAGATGGTTTCGTGAGGGCATCGTCGTGTACAGTTTCGGGAGTTTCTAGACGGCTGTGTGCTTCTTGCACATCGAAAGCGTATTTTTTGCAGTGATTTTTCCTTCGCAGAGACTGGGACCTCCCGGGAAGATTGGATCTTTTGAAGCGCTTAAAGAGGCGCGAAATTTGTCGCACTTCGTTAGCTGCGATACGTTGTGCAGCGGAGAAGCCCTGCAGGGCACCTCTCAAGCCGGAAGAGGTCAACGAGTAGTTTAACGTTGTTTTTTCCTCCCTCCTAAGTGGGAAGCAAGCAAGATTCTGTGGAGGTTGGATTTCGAGTAGACGTTACCCTGACGGTCGAGTGTTGCGCGGCAATCATTAAAACAAGATCCGAAAAATCCTCTAAAGCTTCGCTTTGATGTGTGTGCCTCGTTACGACCAAGCTGAGATGCTTCCTGCAAGAAAGCGGAACCTGTCCCGCAAGACATATGGGTGCCTGTAGGAAAAGCAGAATGAGCCATGGAAGTTTTGCTATATTTCTTCTTTTTCTCACTAGGCACACTTAAGAGGTCAAGAGAAAACGGCCCGACGCATCTTGAGAACTGGAGGGAGGTCAAAAGAGGAAAAACTTCTTGAGCAACCCGTCTCAAGAGAGCACGGGGACGGAACGCGTCAACAGCAGAAGTTGTGCCACACTAATGACCAACAAAATATCTGTGCCAGTTGTGCCGCACAGTTGAAATTTCCCCAGTCCCAAAGGGAATGAACCAACAAAGTTTAGGCCAGAAAAAAAAGCTTTACATTGTCCTGTCGATTTTCCCGGCGATAGTTTTGAGCGCGAAATACTGTGAATTCTTTCCGCGAAACATGTTCCACAAACAGCATTCAATCGGATGTGGGAGATTGCACGGAGTTAAGCAAAAAAACCCCTGCACGTAGTAACTACTGTTAGTATATAAATATACACTTTGCCTCGCACGTGTTTCCGTCTTTTGCTGTATTTTCCTCCACGAAAATCGGTGTAAAACCGCGGGCACATGTATTGGGAATGGTTCAGGAAGAGGAGCAATAAAGAAAAAAAGCGACATCAACCAAGAACACACCGGTGCTCGAAGGACGAACTTTTGCGCTTCCATCCGCTTGTTGACGCTACCAGCATCAATTGACGGTGGAATTGCCTGCCCGCCTGCGACCGTTGCTTAGTGAACGGGAAGCCAGGAGACATACACCAGCACTCTTCACCAAACCACCATTCAGCAGGGCATGAGGCGCATGAGAGGAGTGAGCTACTGAGGAAGAAAACGAGAAAACTTTGCCAAATATTTACTCCAACGTGGCCAACACAGGGCCCGCGTTGCGTTGATGCCACGTCTTTTTTTTTTCTTCTCTGCCCCGCGGTGCTTCCAGCGTCATCTGACGACGTTATGACGCTGTCGCGCTCTTCCAACTTCCAGCCATCATTTTCCGTACGGTTGCGTTTTGGAGTAGCAGCAGCAGCAGCAGTTTTCAAGTACACTGCCCCGAAATGGTTCGCCAACAATTTTCGGCCCCCTAAACCAGGATGAAGGAAGGAAGGACGACGCAAAACACAAACACAAAAAAATCATCTGTGGCATCGATTTCTTCCACTCACTTCCGCACTCAGTGTGTGTGGTGGGAGTAAGAAGTAGTACTAGTCGATGTAGACGAAAAACCACCCAAAACTTTCAACCAACAATTGAACATACACACACACACAGTGTAAGAATTGAGGCAAAGGAAAAATGCTGGCCAAGTTTTCGGGGTGGGAAGGTTGTCGGAAATGATTTACTGCACTTTGCTGGCAGCGGGTCCTGCCACAATCGATCTTCAGAGGTAGAGAGGAGGCAGCAAGCGGAAGCCCGGGAAGTGTGTGTGTCTAAGCTGGCAAAAGTTAGTACACATAAAACTTGGTACATGAACTGACGATGGTCTTTTTTTGGGGTTTTTTTTCGTATGCCTTCAGGGTGAAACCAAACTTGGAACATGATTGACGGAATGTTGGGAAAAAGGGAAGGACTGTTCTTTTTCTGCTACAATATTTTAAATCTATGGACTTGTTTGGGATAAAAACTGCTTAGTGATGCTGTCCAATCGTTCGTTTTGTATGTTCTGTTAGAAGGTTTAATTAAGCGAATTGACCAGTCACTGTGTCGTAAGAAGTAAAGTTAATATTGACAGCTCAATGCACAATATGAATGGAATGAAGTAAAAGGTTTTTAATTTAAGACTTTTTTTTGGAAAACAACTCTTTCCACACGTGTCACAGAAGTTAATACTACATAGTCCTACACACACAATACTACGCACCTTAACCAAACAAACAGGTACAGTGTCTAAATGCGTCCAATCCTTCCCAGAAGGATACCAGCTCGCTTTTAATCACACGTGGCTTAACGTTTTTCACGATCACACGCCCAGTTGTCCATCAAAAAGGCATCCGACAAATATGCAGTACAGGTCTGCACGATGGTCCCGAAAGCACCTGAAGCCACCAGGGTTATGTTAGAAAATAGCTTCTTAAGGTTCCTGCGAGCCTTCATCAAACTTTTACCCATGCGCACGAACCATTGGACGAATGATGCCCGCCAGGTTTGCACGCGATAATATATCCAGACTAGCGCACCACCGACCATTTTCCAATTTAATTATAATTATTCGATTAATCGATTCGATCGATTTCCTCTGTGGTGCTGGTGGTGGTGGTGCTTGGTGGATTAAACACGACACGGGAGTTTTGTGGCCACTGCAGCCGCCGTCGCCGCAGGGGGTTCAACGAGTTAGCTGGCTGTTGATTTGATTCCGGTGGCCCAGCCAGTTTTGACGCTCATTTCACTAAAAGCAATGCGATTTGTGGTAAAAACAGGATCCCCATAAACAGGCTACCAGTGTAAGCCACTCACACAGCGATGTTTAGAGGGTCCATAATGAATTGCACGATATTAAAATTACGTTTGATGGGTTTGACATTCGAAATAGGGAGATAAAAAGGGCTATGTGCGTGTTTAATTTTGTAATTGAATCGGCAAAGAGAGCGCACAGAATAAATATTATGCATCTGTTTAATTTAAAGGCAAACGAAATCAAAGCCACGGAAACAGTGCTCGCGCTAGAGCATTAAAGCAAGGTCCACAAACGGTGGTGAAGTCTCAGAGAGCCACCCCAATAAACATCACCATCTGGAACACGTTTACGATGACACTTTTGCCCTTTTTCCACTCGTTTTTTTTTCTTCTTTTTCGGCTGATTAGCCCATTCGGCGACAGAAATCGCGCCCTTCAAGGCCAGAAATCTTTAAAATGCTTTCTTTCACCAACGCAATTCAAACGCCCAATCAAAAAAAACGAACGACTGCTTCCGTCATCTGTTGCAAACAGATGGCAGTTAGTGTGACACCATAACAGACCCGACCCTTTTCCTTCGAATTTTTCGCGCCCCTGATTTGACCGACGCAAATAAATGTCGCGACGTGCGCGGTGTTTCGCAAAGCCGGGTAAGATGGGAATATTACTTTTTCTTCTTCTTCTTCTTTTTGTTGTTGTTAAGACGCACACCCTTCTCAAGTACAGGCTGATGACAACGCGCGTCACATTGAATTCCTTGCCTGAATAGGAGTGAAGGAGAGTTTTTCCCGCCACGCTTTGACTTTGTGGTTTTGGAGGATTTTGTTTGCGTTAAAGATTTGCTTTCCCATCATCGATTGATTTTTCCCAGTTTTCCGAGGAATAACACACATAAGCACACGTCGTTGCGCGTCCAAAGCAAACATTGCGCGACGAAGAAACTAACCACAAACGTGGATGCAGAAGGGGCCGCCTGTCAATGGCAAGTGCAGTCGCTAGTAATCGCTGCCGATTAGCAGCTGTTTTTTTTGCCGCCCACTTTACTTACCCTTGAAACGGAGGCTGAGGAAATGAGGCTGAGGAATTTCTCGGAGCAAAAGCAAAGGCTAACCCTCACGACACGCTCTCGTGTGAGTGTGATTGTCGCATGAGCAAACACGTTCACCGGGAGGCCACAAATCGTGCAATACTTATGCTGTGTGAGCAAAAACTTTCCATGCGCCGGAATTGAGACGCAAGCAAAAGGGAATAGCAATATTTGCTGGAGAAAATTTAATAAAAATCTGTACAAGTGCAATCGGAGTAGGAAACCCGGGAGGGGGAAACTAATTAATATTTCTTCTTTCCCCTAATGAATGTCAAACAAACAGTTCAAACGACGTCTTGGTCGGTGGGCGTAAGGAGTAATTTAAGATCATCCCTGCCTCTGCCCGTTGCTTGCCTGCCTGCATGCTTTTGCTTGATGGAAAATTTAACCCCCGCTAAACCCAGCCCCCACACTAATTGGGAAAAGGCTCAAAACGAATTTCGAATAAAAACACCCAAAAGCCCAGGAAGTGGCGTCTTTTGCCCGCCACATTGCGAAGATTTGCCACCCAAACCGACCGAAGAGAACAACAACATATGGCCGTGTCTGCCGTGAAAATATGACCCTTGGCGCATTGTGAAAACCGAGCAACGCCAAAATCGTTACTTCCCCCTCGGGGGAAAAATCAACAACAATAATTGGAAAGCAGCAAAAATCATGGCAGCTCGTTTGTTTCCTGCCCTTTCCCAGTGCGAGTGACGTAGGTGTGCGTGTGTGACACATTTTGGCACCTTTCGTTTGCTTGCTTGCTGGACCTCTTAATTTCCAAAATCGAAAACCGAGCGCGGCCGCAGGGGGGTTTTCGTGGCAGATTTTCACTTCACCGCAGGATTCCCGTTCCCGTAGGTGACAAACGATTCGTGGGGAGTTTTTTTGTATTGCTCACCACCATGTAACATTGACCCTCTTTGCACGCCCGGGGACCCGTCGGGGTTGGGTGAGTATGGGTAAATAGCAGTTTTATGTAAATTTTTTGTCACCGTGCCCCGACTACGCAGTGTCGCAGTGGGCAGTGAGAGCTGAAGTTTGGAAGAAAATTGAGTAGTCGAAAAAAGAAAAATAGAACAGCAAAAATGTATCCTTTATACCCACCGGGGACGGGGACGGGGACGAACAAAACCCAAGCAATACAATTCCAATGTGTACAAGGGTGGAGTCGTGTACGAGAGCAGGAAAACCACCGCCGAGGCCAGCCGAGGCGGCAGCAAAACGATTTAAAACATAAATTGTTTTAATTTTGGATTGATATGCAAATGATGCGTGGCGTGTTCGTGCGTTTCCCCGATCTTTCCTGAGGGGTTGTTGGTTGTCGAAATCGAACAAACTCGAAATCGTTATCCTCGAAAGGATGTGTGTGTGTGTGTGAGTGGTAAATTGCCCCGATGATGGTTTGTCCTAGGGGCACTGCCAGGATGCGTTCTTCGAGTTCTTCCCTCTTCTGCTCTGCCTTTTCTATTTTCAACGATCGTAAAAATTCAACTGCGTGTAGCAATATTAATGATATTATTATTTTATTCCACCATCATCTCTCTCACTCTCTCTTTCTCTTTCTCTCTCTCTCGTTCGCTCACTATCATCACATTACAGCAAACAAAAGGGGCGAGATGTGTTCCCCCTTTTAAAGGGGATAGCGTAAAAGCGACGCGTTTTTCCGACAACAAAAAAAGGGGAGAGAAGCTTACATCGTCAGTTGAGCCCACCGTCCACCTATGATGATGATGATGGCAATGAAAACTTATCCCACCGTGCACACAATTTCTTATCGATTTTTCCGCGAGCCGTGACCAACCATCAGCGAGGCGAACCAAAGCAAACGGAAGGAGGTTCATCTCATCGCCACTCGAGGGAGATTCGGGCCAGATTGGGAGCGATTGTGCGATAAGATTTATGGAAAACGTGCACACCCACATACACCGAGTTTGAGCTTTTGCACCCCGACGCTTTCCCTCGCTCCCTCGCGAGGCTTTCGAATAATAAAAAGCGATGTAATCGGGTTGTTTGGTGCTTCATCGGCAGTGCGAAGGTCCTAAATTGTTAGGACGCCAAAGTTCGCCAATTTCCCGACGGGGGAATTTTTCGGCGAAACGAGATTTTTCACTTTCACCCTCCCTCTGTCATACACACATCTTATTGTGTACAATTTTTCATTTCCATTTCATTCACTCGCACAGAGGGGGAAAGGACCGCGAATGGAAGAAAAAAAAAAAACAATGCGAACGGAATCTAGGCAAAGGGCAGACCTTTAAAACAGGACCTGTGTGTTGTATGTGCGTGTGTGTGTGTGTGTGTGTGTGCACGATTCTCCCGGGACGACTCTGGGTCGAGGCCTTTCCACATTTTTTCCGGCAACTCCGGTAGGAAAACCCCCGGCCACACGAAGGACGCACAAAGATGATAAATTGCAAAATTGTTTTCCCTGCAGAGAGAGAGAGACAGAGGGAGACAAAGAGAGAAAAACCCCCGAAATCCACCACCCGGGGGAAAAGGCGATGGAAATGCGCGGGATGCGAAAAGAAATGTGTGAAGTAAAATCAATTTCCAGCGGTCGATTCCACTGGGAGCTGATCTTCAGCCGGGCTCTGTTCTGCACATGGAGAGAACGGAGGGGCAGATGAAAACCCCCGCGATTACAACGACCAGGTTGTCTTCCCCCTCGTTGTCTCTCGGATGTTTGGTGCTGCTTCGAGTGTTTCGAGAGTGTATTTGTCATCACCTTTAACTTCATTATTTTTCCCGCCCGACAGACTTGCCCAGACTAATGACTTTTCCTCCGCGGTGAATGCGACGAACATGCGACGAGCAACGGAGCGAAATGTGGTTTCTGCCGATAGATTGGATTATCCTTTCGATCTTTCGTTGCGATTCCACGGCATGGCTGCAGCTTTTCCTGAGTGCAGTAAATACCGACAAGACCTGGTGCAGGTTGCAAGTGGTTTTTCATTTGTCGTTTCATTAAGACAGAGCAGGAAAGGCATTTTCTCCGTGCTCTGCTGGTGGTTAAAACGGGATGGGTCAATCAAGCTAAGAGTAATGTTTGTGGAGGGTTTTTTTTTTCATCGGAACGATTTAGTGCCAAATTAGTGTGTCGATTGGTGCTGAGAGGAAAAGCCTATTAGCTGCTTGCTGGGCAGACAGTAAGCGTTGTTAAATCCTATTTGCTGTTTGACGGCAAATTAATACATTGATCTGAACGGAAAGGAGTGTCTTAATAGGAAGTATTGTTTAGTCTAGCTATGATATGATAGGATTCTTAGATAATAGTCAAATATTGTTATAAAATTTTCTCATCAGAATATTGTTATTCTACAAGAAATGGTTTTAAAAGACATGATTTTGCAAATTATTTGTGTTGACATAAGTGGTAAAATTAATTTTAGCTTTTTTGTTTCTATCAAGCTACGCGTGTTATTCGTTATTGACAGGCGGGTGGCATCACTCATGCCGCTATTTAGCGCTAACTTGTTGACAGTAAAGCTAACCAAAGCAATAAGCCCGTAAATCAACACAGGAATCGAATTGGACGTTGCAATGCTGGCTGAAAACACCAGGTTAGTGGGAATAGGTAAAGCAAAACGGAGCAAAACAGAAAGCAAATACCAAAACAACAAAAATACGTGTAAAAGATAACCAAATTAAATAAACAGAAATAAAACAAATAAAAAATAATAACCTCGATTGGTGTGTTTGATGGCACCACGCAGGACACCGTTCTCGCGACACTCCATCGTAGCGCCGTATTCGTACGAGTTGTTCATTGCACCCGTGTGGGGTGTTGGTGATGGTGGGGCCTTGGGGGTACACTACTGCCTTCGTTGTTGCAGTAGCACCGTTGCAGCAGCAGCTCCGTTTGCCGGAATGCAGTACCGGTCCGTGCCGCCGCTCATTGGCACCGGGCCAACCACTTTACAAGCCACATCGGGAACCACCCAGTACTATGCTGTGCTGTGGGCTATGAGAAGGTTGGTGCAATTTTTCCTCCACACTGCAGCAGAAACTTTAAATTTCACTAGGTTTTTTTTATTAATTTTTATTGAGGCGTTTAACGCAACGCTAAAAAATCACGAAATAAATTCTTGATGAAAACACTTGTGCCTCCTATAAACACACACTAACACGAGCACACACACACGCGCAGGTTGTCAATTTTTCGGCTCCAACAATTCACAACCCCACGCGTTGATACACCTTTTATAGCACCGGGCACATTATAATAAAGCTTCTCATCAGCACTTTTTCACTTTTTCCAAAAAAGAACCAAAAATATACGCGCACACTCATACACTAACACAAACACACGCTGCGAGGATTAAAATGAAATGTGGAAAATGAAATTAAAATATTTTTGAATAATGCAAGGCACGAAACGGGGTAAAAAGCGAGTAACAGCAACAAAAACAACAAAAAAAGGTAAGATAAACCCTAAAACAGGCACGCACGGACGGTCGAGTATTGCAAAAAAAAAAACAAGCACGGAAGGAATAAAACGCAACGAGCAAAAATCGATGTTCGCGTAAACGTTAAAACGTGGAGAATGGGGTTTTTTGATTCACTTGAATGTGCAAAAGAATTCGTTCAAGGCAGGCGAAGGGATGCGGGAGAAAGGCACGAAAATCACACAAGTACACAGTTCGCCGGCACGCGGAAATGCTATTTTCATCCGATAAACCACACGGCCGTGCTTCGGGAGGGAATAAAAAAACAATTATTTCCCTTCTTTCCACACTCTCCACCAACCAACACATAGAAACACGCGCCTCGGTTTGTACACTTTCCTCCCAAAAAGGCTCCATGTTTTGGAGGTTCCTTTTTTTTGGAGTCGAGCACATTTTTCGTGCACATTTTTCCAATAGTGCACTTGAAAGTTGTGATGTTTTTTTTTTTGTTCAAACGAGCAGGCATTTTTAATCGTTCTTTTGTGGAACGTTTCATTCAAACACTGAAAGAACTTTACGCGTTTTGGGCGTGAAATGACGTTTCGGGTTGGTAAAACAAAAATAAAATAATAATGAACACAATCGTTCACTGGGAAAGACACTGGGAATGAGCAATCGAAGGTATCGGAAAAAAACCATTGGAAAAACGAACACGATTCACACGAGACTTCATTGAAAAACGCAAACACAATAAAAAAACTATAACATCAGAACAGACATCAGAACAGAAAACACGAACAGAAACCATGCATTTTGCATTTCCGGCAAACGGGAAATTCCGTGAAAACTTATGAGGATCCCATAAATTTTTGAATTTCTTCACTATTTGTCACTGATAACGCCGACGCCTGCTGGTTTATATTATTCACTGAGTCACTTTTTTACCGTTATTGTTCTTTCGCTCGTACACTCACTTGGGTTTTGTTGTTGTTATGGGAATTTCTTTTCACTGCACTTTTGTTCGTGTAGATTTTTTTTGTATTTCTGGCGACGAGTTTTACTTTTTTGTATTTTTTACATCAATTTACAGATATGTCCCACTGGACAGGTGCATTACGTTGACAAATCGATGAATTGTTCAATAAACAGCAGTGGAAACGATGGCAAACAAAACGAAAAAGCAAAGAACAAACAAAACACAAATAAAAATGATGAAAACAAACGATTAAGAACTCGAAACGGTGGTGAAGGAACAATGTGAAGGAATGTCTATGAATGTGCGTATGCGTATGCGTGCGTGCACAACAACAGAAAGAAGAGCGATAAGAGCGATATCCCAGGGACCCTAAAGACCCATGTCCTGGTGCCGGTTTGTACATGATCCCTTCGGGGTAAAACAAAAACAGAAAGATACCCAAAGATATTGCAGGTAGAAGAGACGAAAAAAAAGCATCCAATCCGAATGGTGACTCACTGCTCTAGCTGCTATTGGAATGTCATCGCAGGCAAAACTGGGAAAGGCCTCAGGGACAGAAGGAAAGCTGGCGCTTATCGGTTTTATGAAGCAACCGCCATTCTTTTACAAAGCAACACTGAGCCAACGGTACCTTTTTCGGGATGCTTAAGGCGTTTCCAAGAAAGCAAAGCACCCAGGTACCTGCGGAGACGCGATGGGAACGAGCGGCATCCTAGAAGCTTGCCAGCATCAGGGTAGTGCCTTGTGTCCCTGAAAGAAGCTTCCGAAGCGGTTTACCGGAGCCGACAGAACGGAAGATACGGGAGTGATTTTCCTTACACCCGACCCTTTTCAACACATTCCAGCGCACAATACGTACATCCTCAGCTGACGAGCGCCTCTCTCTCGGTCAGGAGGAAAATCGATAAATTAATAAAAAACAAACCCACCCGCAAACTCTGCCTTCCGCGTTGGAGGTTGGCATTCGCCAAATGCGGAAGAAGTTTGGCCGTGGTTCGATCTGGCTGTCGCCAGAAGGTCGTCGTCGTCGTCGTTGTCGTCAGAAATTCTACTCCATTGGTATCCCAAAAAAAAACAAGAACAGTTTTTGGGTTGGGTGTATTTCGCGTGGGTAGGACAAATGATTGGGCTGTGTGTGTGTGTGTCTGTCGAAGGGTTTCAATAATTCATCTCCCGGCACCAGCACCAGGATGACGACGAACAAAACGGGGTCAGACATCGGAATCGGCGCGCATCCTTTCCTCCAAAGACATCCGGAGACGAAAAACAACAATTCTTCTGGGGCGTACCAACACGCAAACAGCCAGGTTGTAGTTGCTGTCGAAAAATTAGGCTACTCAGGCAGGCAGGAAAAACGCACACCGTGAACTTGGTGCCACAATGGCCTGGGACACAGCGCAAGAAGGAAATGGGAAGAGACAACGACAACAAAAAACCCAGCTCGAATTACCGCTCAGCTGAAATCCAAGCAGAGCAGCACCCCGAAATTTGTCCTTCTTTTTTTCGTGGCGCGATGGAAGTAAGAAGGGGATTGCGATGCTGTGGGTGAACAGGACGGACCGTAAGTTACGTAGGCTACCGGGAAGCGTTTTGGTGCAATGGACTTGGCCGCCGAACGCACGCGAAGCAAAAAATCCACCGTGTCGTCGTCCTCCAACCCGAACGATTGGTGGGTAAAGGGCGAAAGAGAAAGAGAGAGAAAAAGATAGAAAAGGAAGCAGAGATGTTGTGTGTGTGCAACATTTTCATTGCCGAAAATCGGGAAAAATTACCCGAATGAGAGAGAGAGCGAGAGAGAGAGCGCGTGGAATGACCGTGAGAGTGTACGCGCGAATTGCAAAATTTTCACCACCCGAATCCAAATACGAGAGTTTGCGAGAGCAATGCGTTTGAGAGAGAGTGTGAGTAAATGGGGAGAGTTTTTCCAAAACCAATGTTTTTTTTTGCTGGAGTAAGGAAAAACGGCAAATTCACGAGAGAGCGAGAGGGAGAGAGCGAGAAAGTGTATGCGGAAACACCAAAATCGAGGCCAAAAAGGACGAAAACTGCGACGCACGTTTTGCAGCGCCCAGTGTACACGGTTTTCGGGTTCCACTGATTTTCCCTGCTGCTCGGTAAAGCGCTGTGTGCGTGTGTCTGCGAGCGAGGGAAAAGCCCGGGAATGGAACACGAAATTTGGGGCCCGAAGGCAGTGAGGAAGGACGCGCGAATTTTTCAACTCTACACCCCAACGTGCGACATCTCGTAGCAAAAAAGCAGCTAGTTTTCCCTGGGCTTTCCCTTTGATATGGGGGAAACCCGACCGCTGGTGTGGCTCTCTTGGTAGAGAATTTTCCCACGCGCAAAACGGATGTACCGATGTAGCCTACAACAACTCCCGGCTCGGTTCGTGCGCTGGCGGGGGTGTTGCGGGCGATAAGGGCAGCCAGAAGGAACCAGCTCCCCCATTTAGCAGCTCGTGGGAGGGCGCTCGGGGTGTTTATCGATTTATTGTTTTGGTTTTGGTTGGGAGCCCAGCACAGCACACAGCGCTACTGTCTTCACCGCAAAAACGCACACGAATCTTTTTGCACGAAGCGTTCCAGTCGTGAGACTTTCCTTGAGCTGTTCTCTCCACCGAGGGAACGTATTTTATTCTCAAAGACTACCAAAAACACACACACACACACCACAATAAAAACATCGAAACGTGAAACATGCTTTAATGTAGAGGCCCACTGGCAGGAACGTTTGCTGTAGGGATAGGTAATGGTAGATGGAAAACTCACTTTCTGAACACGCTTGAACATGAATGCCGTACGACGAAATGCTTGTTGTGCGGGGCGAACAGATTATGACGCGTTGGTGAACAGCACTTTCTTCCTCTGCAGCAGCTAATTCTAATGCCACACGCACTCCCACACTTGCCTCTTTTTAAAAATGACACTTTGACTTCGCGTAATGCTCACAAACACTCCAACATTCCCACCACGAAGGATTGTTTTCACTTCACAAACGGCTCAAGATTTTGGTTCTCAATTAATGAACAATAACACTCCCAATCGCGCACGCACACACAATTAGACGACCACTTTCATCACCGCTTTCTATTGCAGCTACATTCTGGAACCTGGATGCAGATGCGATGACGATGCTGTTGGATGCTGCCCAAGCAGCGACTGTTGGATTTCGGATTGTTTGTTTTTGTGCGAGCCAAGAAGGGCCCAAAACTGCCCACAAAACTATTCGGCTCCTATCTGTTCATTATTCTGCCACAGAGTTTTGGTTTGGTTGCTGCAGTAATACAAGACAGAACAATCAAACACTCACTCCTATGAAAACGCTTATTACCTCTCTATTAAACTGAATATTTCTTCACGGGTTTTGCTTTAAACTACCGAATAGTATTCACACGGTTATGCTTCTCTTTCTTGAATTGTTATAACACTTGGTCTTAGAACACCATCGCAATGAAACCCGAGTTTCTTTTCCCCCGATCGCGTACACTGCACTGCGCGGACTGATGCGTACGAAACGGGAACGCGCGGCAGTACGTCCACACGCTCTGACGGTCGGAATCAAACTGCTCGAATACGCTCGATTTTTGCTCGAAACGCCGCCGCACGGGTGCAATTTTGACCGTTTCGTGCGCGCTACTCCCAGTGTATCGGTCTCGCTCTCTGCATGCGCTCACTCTCGCTCTCTCTATCTCTCCCTATCTCTTTCGCTCGCAGCATAGGTTATGTTTTCATCTCAATTTCGCTTCGCTCTCCAGTTACGCACGCACGCGTTCGAGCTCGTCTATGCGCCCGCAGCATGCAGCAAAGAAGAAACAGAGCGAATTCCGGCCCATATTGCTCACAGGATTGCTCTCCCATTATGCAGCTGATGCTGAGCGTGAGAATTGCGCGACAGCTCTCTCGCACTCTCGCGCTCTCTGTCGTGCGTGTTTACTTTTGCACTTGACAGGATGAGAGCGCGCTCTTCGCGAAACTGCAAAAACCAGTGCGGTGCTGAAATACCCTTAGCGAAAACGAAGATTTTCATCGATTTTCCTGCAACGACCCGAGAGCACTCGCGGGACATGTTGAAAGGGCGAAGAGCGAATTTCGCTAATTTCCCCTTTGACGGGCATATCGCTGCTCTTTCGTGCAAAGGTTTTCTGTTTCTGCTGCTCTGTGGGAACTCAGCGTCAGGAGTACGGGCGAAAACTCACTGCAAATCACAGAATCCTTTTGAGTGCCACCAGTGCGAAAACGGGAACGTACGGGCAGCGAATGAGAAGGAACTTTTCGACCGACTTCTCGCTCTGGCCCGTGCAGGTCGATTTTCGCCCTCGAATCGAAATGGCCTGTTCGTCTTTCACTTGACTTTCCCGAGGACGACACAAGGCGACACTAGGACACATACGCTCACGCAGGAGGGAAACAATCTGAACCGAGGGACTCGACTCCAAGGGGAGACAGGAGCAAGAAAAGAGGAACGCGTTGTGAAAAAAGAAAAAAAAAAGTCGGCAAGTCTCATTCTATCTCGGGCGAAAGGACGATTGAATTTTTCGGGAATATCTTCCTAATCGCCTCCGGTACAAGTCAAGCCACCCGGGCAGCCCGTTTTGGAAAAGATTTTCCTTTTAAGCAAGCGCGAGCGGGTGAAGAGTTTGACAGCTTATCTTTCGCTCACTCCTTTGCAGAAAGCCCTTCATTCAGAAGTTGGGGACCGAGAGTGGAACAAAAAACACGCACACGTCCTGGGAGCACAGGGTAAATTCTTAATAAGGATCTTCGCCGACTGTGCGCTAAGAAGGTATAGGGCTGAAGGATTTTCTTTTGGGCCCCGCACTCCGGGCAAGAAAGGACGCAAAAGCCGTAGGCAAATCCGTAAGTGTTAAACTGCATAAATCCATCCCGCAGGATTGGCCCCCGGGCGTTGGTCGTCGTGTGTTTTCCGGGTTTTCTACTCCGGCGTTGCTCCATCTTTCTGAAGGAATCTGCGTCACAACGGTGAGGGGAACGGAGAGCACGCAAAGTCCCTTTTTCTTCGTTTTGGTGGAGCATCGTTATTCACGTTGCTTAACATTTCCTCCCGCCGGTGGGGATTTGGATGGCGATGGGAGCTAGTGAGGGACGAAGAATAGGGAAAGTTTTATTTTCATTTTTCCACCAAATGGAGACCGGTTTCAGAAGGGATGAGAGGAGGGGTATGGTTCATGTGAACCAGGGACGGAAAATCAGACAACTTTTACCCTTTTGCTGAAGAGTTATCTGTTTCATGTTCTTTAGTTTTGTTGTTCTGCTTTGCATCCTACCGCTTGTGAGGAAAGACACATGTCGGAAAGTTTGGAAAAGACAGGAAGCAAACACAAAATATAGGCTATAATGTAGAAGCAACGTCCACATTTAGCTTTAATACATCTTGTTGAGTATAGGGCTATCCTCACAGCATCCATTGCATTTTTAATTGAATTTAAACGGGCAAGATAAGCAATTGTCTGATACCAATTGATTATTATCTCTACTTTCATGGTGCTCTTCTATAGTGTCGCGTTAAAGTGCTCGATCTCGCACACCACTGGCTGTGAGTTCAAATCTCGGCTACATCGACATCGTCATATTCTCTCGTAGATGTTGTTTTATTCGGAATTATTTGCCGTAATAAGTCATAAGAAAACGTATGACGTGCCTCAGTTCAAGAAAAACCCGATTTTATCACAACACAGTACTGAACACAGTCCTTAGACTTAAAGTACTGGCACGGCGCGGTACCGATAATCAAAACACTTTCCCTTTCCACAATCTAAAGGCTCTCTCTCTCTCTCTTTCTCTCTTTTCTTTGCAATCAAGGCCAGATATTTTCCACCCATCAAACATCGATCGAATTTTCATGCATTTAATAAGAACGTTCTTGTTCGCTTTCTATACAAGGCTACCTTTCCTCGCACGGTCGCTCCTTCCCGGCTTCTTGGGCGGCCTTATTGCTCCGTTGCCCACACTCGATACGTATTAATGGCGTGAGGGCAAATTCGATTATGTTTAGCATATGTGACGTGTGCGTGGGATGGGTGGCGGTCCGGACCATCGTTTCGTGCCGTGTCTTTTTCGGGGCTCGACAGAATCTCGTTTTTTTTTCTTTTGCCGTTTCGTGAACCCATGCTGCCAAGACAGCATAAAACAAGGCCGGGGCAGGGAGACCGAACGAGAGAATTTGATTTTGATTTCCAAGGGCAACCTTCGCTCGTTACCAGGACCCGGAAAAGCCGAATGCGGGAAAAGCAGCTTACGCAGCAGCAGCAGCAGCGGTGGTGGTGGTGGACCCAGCGGCTTCAACCAAACGAACGAGGGGTAAAAACCTCTTGGAAAATCCTTTTTTTGCTTGCTGCCGAGCTTCACCTACTCCTGGGACGCCACGGACGCCTCGGAATTGGATGACGGATCCTAATGGGATCACTTTATGGATTGATTTTCTTGACGATTGCACTTTTGAAACCCCCTCTATCCTCCCCCCGCGCCGAGATGTACCTCTCGGGCACTTTTTGTCCCCAAATCTTCGGCACACAACTTCCACGGCTTCATCATTTCGAGCGCAAGTTCAACTGGACGAACATTCGGGACGAACAAAACGCAGAAGGAAACTTCTAAGGGAAGTCTTCCGTGTCCTAGGCTTCAATCAAGCCATCGTCTGCGGTACGTCAGAGTGCAGAAAAGGGGTGATACATAAAATCCGGGACACTCCGGGACTTCCTCCTTTCTAAAGCCTTCGCGCGCGGGTTGCTTTTAGTAACGCCGAAAAGGATAAATAATGTGCGTGTGTGTGTAAGTCTCAAATCGGGATGAACACAAATGATGGAAAGGTGGTATATGGCTTGGCTTCCTCGCCTCATTTTTTGCGCGCTCTCAAACGACCCCGGTACCTTTAGTATCGTTAGTTAAGATTTGAGAGCTTAGCGTCGCATGAGCAGCTTTTGCTTTGTTTCTTGTGAATGAAGGCCGGATTTCGGGAGAGCGGCAACCCTTAATTTTTGGAGGGATTTTTTGTTTGCGTAAAATACCGTCTAATGATGACGTGTGGAGTTTTGGCAGAATATGAATGAAGGTGCATTTTTAGTGTTTTTTTTTGTATGAAGACGTAAGCCAAAAATTGAGTTATGCCAACGATGTTAGGTGATACGATAGGATCATTCGCGGAGTTCATTAAAGGGGATGTACTTACTATTTGTTTTAGGTTCATGTTTAAGTCAATGGGGTGATATTGATATCTTTTATGCTTTTTTATATCTTTCATATCTAGTTCATACGACATTTCAGTATTCTCTGCAGGTTTGCAGCCAATTCTCATCCTAAAAAAAATCTCTAAGATTTTTGACAAAAATCTTCCATCATCATCGTTTCAATCACAATTGACATGCTTTTCACAATGTTCACACCGGCACAGATCGATATCAGTTTCGGCTCCTACTGCCAATATTCTTCAGTGTTTCTTTTTTGAGTTGTCGAAACAAAAAGTGATGCAGTGTCGTCGGTTTTTCTTTTCGTGGACCCAAACCAACCGTACACCGCACAAGTTGCGAACCAGTGTCGAAAGAAAGCGAACGAACTTGAGCAGGTCCTGTCGTGTATTTTCCTCTGTGTCTTATTGCACACCTTCATACCTCATCAGTATCATATTCACCTTCAGCGAAACAGATAGCGCCCCTTGCCCCCGTCCGTCGGTACGTTTTCCGATCGACAGCAACGCGCAATCATTTTCACCTTGTGCGATAATGTTCTTTTGCTCCCCTCTCGTTTTGTTTTATACTCTCCGCTATCTCTTTTCAAAAAATCGAAAATATCAACCCTCGCCGTGCTGCAGCTTGCCTTGGAAGTGACAAGAATTTTACGTGCCGTATTAAAATGGCATTTTAATTTCGCTTTCGTGTGTCTTACGTGGACACCGCGGGGTGAGACAATGGCAGAAAGTGAATGGCTTTTTCTTACGCCATTCGGCGGGAATGGAAGCAAATTTTCCTCACAAAAAAAACGAAATATTTCGTTCGTTAAATTTGCGTGTGTATTTTGTTTCGATCTCACTCTTTCACCAGCTCCTCCGGTGTGCCTCAAGGGAGTAATTTGGGACCGCTACTCTTCCTCATCTATATAAATGATCTATCTTTCGTTTTACCGCCAGGCCAACACCTAATGTACGCCGACGATGTAAAAATATTCGCTCCAGTTAGAAACGACAGTGACTGTGTACGCCTTCAAACGATCCTTGAGAATCTGGATAGCTGGTGCAGCAGAAACGCTCTCCAAGTGTGTGCTGATAAATGCCAGTGTATATCATTTAGCAGAGCCCGTCACCCCATCACGTTTACATACACTATGCTCAACACGGCTTTGGCTCGCACGACATGTATCCGTGATCTGGGGGTGCTACTCGATCAGAAGATGTCATTTCGCCCTCACATTGATAGCGTTGTTGCGAAGGGAAATCAGCTACTTGGTTTAATTACGCGGACCTGTAGCGAGTTTACCGATCCCATGTGCGTCAAGTCGATCTTCTGTGCCATCGTAAGGTCGTGCCTGGAGTACTGCTGTCCGATCTGGTGCCCGCTTGGCGTTGGTGACATCAATCGCCTCGAAGCCATTCAACGGAGACTCACCAGGTACGCGGTTCGACTCCTTCCATGGCAATCCCACCACGCTCGGCCCACCTACCATCAGCGGTGTCTGCTTCTCGGACTTGAACCACTCTGCTCTCGACGTAAAAACGCCCAATGCCTTTTCATATTTCGGCTCCTTAACGGAGAGATCGATTCCCCGGCATTACTAGCCAGCATCAATTTGTTCGCTCCCTGTCGGATTCTTAGATCCAACTTCCATCTCCGTGTACCGCGTACCCGCAACAACCATAGCCAGGGACACCCTATTATACGTATGTCCCTCGAGTTCAATGAAGTGTTAGATTTGTTCGATTTTAGTATGTCTACTTCCACGTTCAAGGAGAAATTGCGTCTACGTCACATGTAATGTTTGCTTATAACTAGATGTTTATTTATATGCTCCTTAATTTAATTATAAGGTTGCCGATTAGACACGATGGTCCGTCGGTTTATATATGAAATAAATAAATAAATAAATAAAATGCTATTCTGTTCGATACTTTGGGGCTGCTTCGGTTGTATCTTCAACAAGGAGCCAACAAAACGGTGTACCAAAAAGTTTCGCGTGTAGTGACCTTCAAAATTTTGCTTTCTTTCTGCACCTGTCGGTGCGAAACACACAGTTTCTTGAGTTTTCGTTTCGTCTAGTTTGAGGACAAAAATGAAGTGAGTCAGTTTTTTTGAAATTATGAGCAAAAAAGTGACGAAATAAAAGTTCAAAAGGCCCAACGCTACACGACAGCTTCGCCCTGCGGAGCACGTAGGTCATTGAAGCTAAAGAAAAACAAAATGATTCACCAAAAAGCATCCTCAAACCCTCCCGTTTCTTTTGGCAAAGTTTTCAGTGGTGAGAATTTATACCTTGTTGCGAAATGAAAGCGACAACTTTCCATTCATAAGGTGTTGAGCCTGGTAGGGTTGGCTGTTTTTTTTTGTTTTGTTTTGGTTTCGCCTCCATAAATGCTTCACACTTTACATCCCTTTTTGTTCCCACGCTGCTAGTAGACGCTTCTGTTTCCTAATCACGTTCGCGCTGTTTATCCCTTACGGCGCTTATTTCGCTATCGGCACCGTCCGTTTGCCGACAAGGAAGTGTTGAGCTGCGCGAATTCTTTCACTCCTCTACCCATTGCGGAATCGTTTTTTTGTAGCAAAACTTACCTGAAACGAAAAAACGAACGGGAAAAGCAAATAAATAAAATGTATTGCAAGATGTTGCGCTCGACAGCGAAGGCGATCGTTGCCAAACGGATGGGGTTAAAGATATGAATGCAAATATCTGAATGAGTTGTTCTTCCTTGTAAGGGTTTAAAAACGGTTTAAAAGGAGTTTGTACATATAAAATATAATTTGAAAGTGTTTCTAAGACAAAGGAATATGATTTTCAATCTAACTGTTTTTGCACTTTCCAATCAGTGCCACACATTATCGACATTGAACGATCGTGCCAGGAAGAGGCAGCTCCTTCCAGCGTTTTTTTGCCATTTTATTGTCCCTGTTTGTTACTACCGCATTACATTGCAACTGATTGCAAGCGCACGTGACGGTATGTAAAATGGCTTTTGGGTTGGCAACATTGCTACGGAGGCGGAAGAGCACAAACAAAGCGGCAAGACAGTTTTTTTTTCCTCCAATCCTTGCGCGGACCATTTAGCGTCTAATGCATTGTCTTATCGTTATGAGCACAAGCATCTGATTGTGTGTGTTTCCACGCTTTGCGTTATTTTCCATCTCACAATAAAAAGCTTTTTCCCGTCAGCTATGGAACTCCAAGGTATATTATTCCTTCGCTCCATTCCATCCGCACAGTGCAATGATTTACCACTCAACCTCGTCCAGGCGGGTTTGTTTTTGCCGTCTGTACCATTTCGCCAATGACAGAAGGACACAATTTAAAACACGCCGTCCGGTGGCAGCGTTGTCAAATAATTGTAGATGCTTCCAAACAGGCTTCCGCCTCAATTTCCAGCGCGAAATGGGTGAAAAATTAAAATACAATCAAGCGAGTTGACGCGTTTTGCTGTAAAGTGTCCGAAAACAACAAAGACCCATTAGAGAGAGAAAGAAGAGAGCAAAACAAGAGAAAAAAAGCCACAAGGACAGATTTTTATTCACCACGATACGATCGAAGGAAGGATGGTGGAGAGAAAATTAATGCTTGCCCAGGACATAACCGCACAACCGGATGAAGCCGAGGGCTGCCGTGGAGGGAAAACATTCTACAACACTCATCCTCATCGCTCCTGTCCACTTGCTTTCCACATTGCTTGCGGGTGCCATTTGTCATCGAAGTTAATCGCTGATCGATATTGCTGCGGGATGGCAAACATCCTGCCGGGTGATGGTATTTTATTTTGCAATTTATCATTTCATCACTTTGCTTCTGTTAAACACTTAACAAAAAACAATGTTTAAGCAGAATAGAGGACGTTAAAATGATGAATAATTTCAAGACAACTTCGTTTTGTGAATCTATGAAAATGAGTTTAAAACTTTTCCAAAAGCTTGTGAGAACCCCTGCATCATTAGTGGAGGACAGGTCTGTCTTCCTTCCGAGAAAAAGCCTGCGAAGAAAACTCGTCCTAACAGGCAATAAAACCTCCTCAAAAATCAAAAGCACCCCAACAAATCTTTTCGGAAGCTTTTCAGTCCACCCATGCCATCGCCCATGCCGTCAGCCCGTTCCCGCAGCGAACGAAATCGATTTTCTTCACTTTACCCGCCTGTTCTTCGCCGCGAGCTTCCCTTCCACTTTCTTTGCGACAAAGGTGAACTTGACAAATCCTTAGCGCTGCTGCTGCTGCTGCTGTGTTTGTCTCTTCGTGTCCCCGGGATGAGTGTCTGTCGGTGTGTGTGCGGCTGTTATTTTGTGTGTCCCCAAAAATGAGTGGCGATTTGAGGGAGCTTTACCCAATTTCCGGTCCCTGTCGGAGCACACCTGTTTCCCACCTTGGAGCGAACTGGAAAGCACGCTAAAATATTGGCATGAAGGAATGTGGCAGGGAGGCATTGTGTCAAAAGCTCCCGGGTTGACTCTTGCGAGGAGCGAGATGAGAAGCACGGCACAAATCTCGGGTGGTGAGATTGTTGTGGAATTGCTTCTAACGAGTTTGGAAGGGGACACACAGGTGAAACGAACTACCCGAACTCTGTATCTCACGCAAACGGTACGCGGGCTTTGGTAGGTCCTCTGCACATGATGGTTCATTTCCGGGGAGCCGTTTGGCTTGCTCTTTTGGTGTTGCCTTTTCCGTCTTCCCACGTTGGCTAAGGAATGGAAAATTCGATTGGAAATTGGGCGACAGTGGCGGGGACGTATTCAAACTGTCGGGTGAGCTTGCTGTGTGTGCGTGTTAGAGGAGACATAAATCCTCAAACACAGGGAGAGCGAATGGATGGTATGAATAGGAGAGTAAGTATTTGGTTACGTTTTTTTCGATAACACAAATTCAAACAATTTAGCAATGTTTCGTTCTAACTGTTTGGTTTTACTGCTGAAATGTAACGCTTTTGTTATGAAGTTTTATTTAAAGATGTTTATTTTCGTTTAGGTTTTGTTTCTTGAAAGTTTGCTCTATGTTTTATAGATTTTTAATTGTTATTATTTTATTGTATTGTTTCATTTTTATATGAAAATTAGATTAGTTTTAGATTTTCATTTGTCTCATTAATTTATTTATGTTTAATGGGCTTCATATACATTATTGTTTTTCATAATTTTCATCTTTTGACTATGTTTTTTTTTTGTATTGCTTATGATTAAGCTATTATTGTATTTACTCAGTTAGCTTCCCATTAAATGGTCAAAAAAGATGATTTCCTTGCTTTTCTACATGCACAGCTGATGTTTGAATTTCTGATCCTTTTTTGCATCCTCTTCATCGAATCAACTAAATACAGCAAGCAAAAAATCGCACCACCTCGCCAATCTCACCAAAACTGCTCAATCGTGTGATTACCGAATCGTACTACTCGCCCTGGTTGATGCCCATTGATTAGGAAATAAGAAAATGGAACCGGTCCGAACTGAGCCGGAGCATTTGCTGCCGTGTTCTTCCTTGTACCTGCCGACGGGGGAAGAAATTGGCAAATGTAAAAGAAAAGCGCAGCCAAAGGTAAGTGTACGCCGGTGAAAAAGGTGAAAGGAATTGGATTTGAATGTGAAATTCGATTTCCGGCACACCCAAATCGAACTAAAACCGAGGAAAGCAACGAGTACGGGGGGTGGATCACCATTTTCACCAGCACTGCTACTGATTTTCCTTTCCGGTTGCCGTGTACCAGCGTGCTCGATTTTTAGATGCTTCCGGTGCTGCTGCGGGAGGCTTCAGCGGTGAACACCAACGGGATGGCCGAATGGCATGGCGTTAATAGGTGTGTGTTGGTGTTATTTCATAAAGAGTGAAGCAAGCACGGAAGGAGTAGAAAAATACAAACAGGAAAAGCCATAACTTTCAGGCTTCTTCTCGCTCCTTCTCGCTCCGGCATGAGAGATAGAGTGTGAAATAAAATGAAGTTAAGAAATGCTGAGTCGAAAAAAAAGGGTTAGAGCGTGCCTGGGCGAGTGCGTTTGAGTGCCGTGGCAAAACAAACGGCCAATCCCGCCGGACGGAGGTACGGGGTCGTCGTCGCACCGGGACGATAAAACGCTGATTGAACCGATCGGAACGGCCAAGATTAGGATCATTTTTCTTCCCACGATTCATGGGTTCGGGTTAGCTTCGTTAGCTTTTGATGAAAAACGGCGAATAGAAAGAGGAAAAACGTACTCAACAAAAAAAAAAACGAAACACCCAATCGAAAATGGTTGTGTTTTTCCGTTTCATCGACAGTGTTTGTGTGTGTGTGTGTGTGTGTGTGTGTGTGTGTGTGTGTGTGTGTGTGTTTTCGCCCTTCGCCTTATTTCGCTGCTGTAATACAATTTCCATTCAATTTAGGTAACAGCGACAGGAAGCGACAGGATAAGAAAGCTCGAAGGTTTTAAAGAAACCCCAGCTGTATTGATCTTTGAAGGAAGTGGGCAGAAAAAAAGGTAAAAGCTTGCCAGTGGCATTTCCGGTTGCTGAAAGCTTATCCAAAGAGTCAAAAATTAAAAAAAAAAATGGGTGAAATCGTTCCAGTGGAAGAGCAAATCTTCTCGGAAGTTTTTATTTCTTTCCTCATTTTGAGATCCTTTTAATGACCTTGAGCTTTATGTTAAAGGTTAACATCCGGTAAAGAAAATCTGAATGAAAATGTCATAAAAAGGTTGCACTGTGCAGGGAACGCTGCTAATTTTAGAGCCACTTCATTGAAGCTTCCAATTTAGGTTTTTTTTTTTGTGGAGCTGAATGCTCAAATATCGTCAAATGGTTTCTGAACTGAAATTTGTATTAATAATTTTTGAACGGTTCTAGAGAGAAACTACTCTGAACAACTCTCATGCATGTTGTTTTTGCACATTTGAAACTAGTTCAAGTACAAGTTAACTTCAGATTTTCGCTAGAACGGTTCATTAAAATGAGTTTGAAATTAATTTCACTCAAAATGCTTCAACTAGGTAGTACTTTTCGGTTCACAGGATCGAAAACACGCATGAAAACTCCTAGCACGATCATCAAGTACATCAATCGCACGCTTGCTACCACAGGGAAAAGGAACATTGCATCGTGAAGCACTGTGTGAAGGGTTCCACCAGGCCAATCCGTACCACAAATTGACGCAGACTCTCGCTCCTGAAGGCTCTTTAATGTGAACCTTTTTGCCGCGCGACGTTGAAGCTGACGGGGAAAGGCGAAGCGTTGAGCGAAGGTATAAATGAAATAAAACTTGCACACACTCATGCACATGCACGAAGGATGATTTTTGGGAATAATATAAACAAAACGGTTGAAGCTCCGCCTGCGATGGCTTTTTGGTGAAAATGCGAGAAAAGTACCGCAAACGTTACCATGGGAATGAATAAAATCCTCCAAAAAGGCCTTTCTATGTGTTCGGTTTTATTTTCCCATCAAGTGGCGAAAAACGTGAAGCTTCCAATCACCGCCCCCTACCAGCCTCATCAAACCGAACGGAAAGCCGGGCCTCTTGCAAATTTTTCCCGTTACCAAATTGCCGGTAAAAATAAACTCCGAAATGGATTTCCACGAGCGAGATGAAGCGAGTGGAAGAGGGATAAGACACAACCGCCCTGTGATAAAACCTGGCCGAGGCAGCATACTACGCCACGCCGGGTTGGGGTTTGAGTTTTGGGTGGAAAGGAAAGCATGCCGGAAAAGCGCGGCCCGTTTGGTGCACCTTCCTTTTTTTGGCATTACATTTCCGCAAAAAGCACTTCGCAAACCGTGCGTGTATGTGCACTCGGCGTGTGCTCTCTACCGGAAAACTTTACCTATGAGTATGTTTGTATGTATGTATGTGTGTGTGTGTGTGCTTTTTTCGGGAAAATTGAGAGCTTTTGCGCGCCTTTTCACCACTCCACTTGCCGGTTTTACCGTGGTGGAGGAAAATTAAATTGTTGATTTTACGAACCAGTATCGCATTCGAGTGTTGTTTTGGTTTGAAGGGGCACCCACATCCACCCTCAAGCAAAGTAAAACCTTCTCAGGTTTACTTTTTTCTCCCTTTTTTGCATCTAAAAGGCCCTTTTAGAAAGGGGGAGGAGGTTCCTTCCCGTGCCACGTGGCGCACGGTGGCTCCATTTGAAATGGTGTGATTTTCACCATTTATTACGATATTATTATGAGCCTTTCCCGAGGCACAGCACATCCTTGCTGCGAGCTTTGCCGGCACCCCAAACACTGTGTGAGAAGGAGAGCTTTCCCTCGCCGGGAAAAACGGTGAAGCGGGGATGCAAAAATCCTATTAAGGACGACACGAGACCGTTGTTTTCTAATTTTCGGTCCTTCACGCACTACCACCACCAAGACCAGACCACCGCGCGTAGATAAGATTTGCCTGCAGATGGGCACATAAAAAAGGCGAAAGACGATTTTAATCAGCAACTGTACGAGATTGCTCCTTCTGTGCTGTAGTGGAGGAAATGGGTTTTCGTTTATTTTTTGGTGTTTGGCAGGGAGGCGTCGGAAGAGCTCAATATTCTAACCATCTTTATGGTTGCCCTCTTTCTCCACCGGCCCCAAAAGAAACCCTGCCACCGGTGGGCTTGAGGTCACCGAACTGCCCGAAAGCTTCCCTGCGAGCTAACGGGAACATCGTGCCCATCATCATCCTTCGATTAATGCTCAAGCACGTACATCACCTTGAGCAGCGGTAGCAGCGGTGGCAGCATTCAGGCACGCGGGTTACGTTTGCCTCCGACCGTGCCTCGAGAAACAATCGACTTTAATTCAATTGGAAACAGCCGGACAGAGACAGAGAGCGCCTACCGAGGCCTACACGCGGGTAAGGTACTAGAAACGGCAATATCTGTGCTAAGCAGCAGCAGCAGCAGTAGTAGAAGCAGCTGAACAGCACTTGATATAATTCTCCCATCGGAGTTGTCCAGTCCCAGCGGAGGCCCGAGAGTGCGCGCCTCGAAATGTGACCAACTGTCCATCAGCCCCCGGGTCGGTCAGGGATAGGGGCGGCTTAAGCTCTCATGCGGCTTAGGCAGGGGCCTGCTGAAGAGCTGAAGAGGCGAGTTCTCGTTCCACCGAGAACGAGGAGGTGAATCGGTCCACTCGAGTGTTCGGAGAGACCACTCGACTTGATCTTCCACTTCGCTCTCCTCCCTCAATATCCGCGTTTTGGTTTGTCTGCTGTTGTACACTAGCAGACACAACCTTACAAACTGGCGGTGGCTGGCGTTATGTTTGCAATCGCTTCTTCCTTCCCGCACTAAAGCTTCCAAAACATGCTTCCAAGTTAAACAAACACATCGCCTTTCGGTTTGTGAGGATTTGCCGACCATTGGATAGTGGCTGGCAAGAATGCTTTGGAAGAAAAGTGTATGAATCTTTGTGTTTGGGAGCATAAAATGAAGAATAGCATCCGGAATCTATTGATAAATTCAACGTGAAACACTGTCCTGAATTCTAAGCTCAATTTAAGACATCACAAAGCGCCCTCTTGCGGGAAACAGCTTCCCGAAAGCCACTTCAATATTACTACAACTTAATCACTTTGGGAATTTCATGCAAATCACTTCGGGAATTTAGGAAACGAATTAAAACAATTGTTTGAATTGCTGTCTTCCAAAACAGTTATTGCTCAAAGTTTGTCATGCTTGAGCAAACGTTTATCCTCTGAATTGGAGCAACACACTCCGTGGAGCTGCTTTCACATATGATAATTGCTTCCAATAATAGTTCGCTTCATCAAAAGCATCAGCAGCAGCCGGCAAACTATCATCTGCTTTCCATTTTTATTCCAGATTTCCCCCACAAAACAGAAGCTTCCAAGCGAGTCATAGAACAAAACCAAAACGATACGAAGCGACTAAAACGAATGCAAACACACGCACACACTCGCACGAAGCTCCTCAATGTTCTTTAGCTTCGATATTAAATGAGGAAAATTCATTTTTCAGATCTCAATTTCGAAGCAGCAGCCTAGCCGAGGCCGGGGGGAAGGATCGGTGAGCGGGAAAAGTGGTACAGAAACAAAATGTTTGGAAAGCCACTTAAGGCGGAAGTTGATCATCGTCGTCGAGTTCGGAGGTTTTTCTCATCGACTGTCGAGTGCAGACGAATGTTGCTCGCTCGGAAAAACGTCGGTGCTCGGAAAAGCGAAGGATAAGAGAACGCTCGTGTGTGTGTGTGTTGGTGTGTTTTAATGTTGTGCTCTGCACTAAAGATGTTATTTCTGGGTGGTTCTTACTGTTCGAACCGTTCCTCCGCTCCATGCTCCAGTCTGTGTGGCTTCCGGGCTTCAGCAGGTCTTCGCCGATCTTCTGCTCCAGCAGAACATGACAAACGAAACACTGCGACTTGTGATGCCACGCTCGGAGTGTGTCTTGTGTTATGTTTTTGTGCGTTTTTTTTTCTTCGTTTGTCTGCTCGTTGTGTGTGTGTGTTTTTGATGCCCAATATTTCATAACACAAAACGAGAGGACTTCTTAGAATCGGTTGGTCGTTTGGGCTGACGGAAACATGGGCGTACAATTAACAGGCTACCGCTATCAAACACATTGCCAGCTCAGGGTGGGAGTGGTGATGAAAAGTGGATCTGAAGTGAGTGCTGCCTAGTTGGAAGACGAAAGCAAATGGTGCTTCTTTGTAGCCAACACCAACACGGGGGCTAGTTAATTTTAAAGATGCCAACCAATCGCCCCAATCGAAGGCTGAATATTTAATGCGCTGCTGCTGCTGCTTCGCCTGAATTCCAATAAAACACCACCGCTACCAGGGAGGCTGGAGCTCCGGAGGGGGAACTTATAGCGCTTAAATTTAAATCTTCGTTTTATCCCTACCGGGGAGCTAAAAACCTGGAGAATCCCCAGCGCTATCGTAAAGCAGGCCGTCAGCAGGCGATCGGAGCAGCTGTGAGAATCCTTTGCTGCAGGATTCCGCAGGAGCGCAGGATGGTGTGTGCCGGCGGTAGATATTTCCGTCACTACCACCAGGGGAGTCGTACCGAGGGGTTGATTCTACGAGGTGTAAAATCAATAACCAACCTACACAACCACCTTGGTACACTTCAGAAACCCAATCCACTGAACCGTGCGGAAAAGGAAGCGAACGTACTTGGGTAGTGCACGGGTGAACTGCAACACATGTGCACCGGTGCAGCGATGGAAATAGGGTTTTTGTACCAACGTTCGTTTGGGGCCGTTCGGGATGGGATGCACGGAGGAATGCACTACTCCGTCAGTCATTTCTCACCTTCACTGACAGTGGGATCGACCGAATGGAAATCGACTAACGGTATGATGGTTGGGGCCTTCCGAGCTGCAGGAACCTTCCGAGAACAGTGGGCTTAGTGCGGTAGGTTTGGATCGTTTTGTTGCTAGGGGAAATAGAATATTTTCAGCAAATATATGTCAAAAATGCACAAAGAAATGTTGTTTATTGGAATATCAGTAAATTAAGTTTATGTCAACAGTTTTCTTTTCTTTCTTGGGCTTATTTTTGTTAAATTTCATAACACTTTTCACACATTGTACCGGAAGGTAAGCTTGCGCTTCTACCACTGTGCTCCTTGATCAGGGCCTTAATAGTGGCACTTAGAGACCGCTCAACTCCTGGGTTTCATCGTTTGGGACCGGTTCTCACATTAAGATGTGCGAAGATGTCGGTATGTGTGTGTTATTTTGTGCTGCTGCTGCTGCGGCTCTTGCTAACGTGTCCATTTGGCATGTGTTTTACGCTCGCACAGCTGAACCGAAAGGAACAAGCAACCGGCCCCGATAGAGGTGAAAAGATCACACTCACCGTCCGCCTCTGCTGGTAACATAAATCGATCAGGTTTAATTGATCCCCGGTGAAACATTTGAATGATGCAAACACACACACACACAGGCGGCAACCGACGCCGTAACGCCAAACGGATGAAGATGTTCCGCTTGCCATGCCATGCCGTTGGATTAGCTCGGGATTCTGGGGCTGCAAAGTGGGCAATAAAATCATTCCTTTCCCGAAATTCCAACAGGCAATTCATTGTTTGCCAGCATGGGGTTTTGGTGCGTTGTAAAGTTATAGAGCCCTTGTCAGTGGGAAGAATGAGATGCGCTTGGCGTAGAAGCTGTATGATATTACTGCTCTTAAGTAACTTGACTTCTGGTAGTAACGCTCATACCACACAAAGCACCTAAAATACATCGCTAAAATGCCTTTGCACTTCGTCTCGCGTTCTATCTATCTTATCTTATCTATCCGAACCCGTGACTCAGCTTGCCCGCGAGTGCGTGACAATGGATTTTCGGAATTCTTACTTCTTTTCAGGCTGGGCTCACCGGCTCACATCAACACGGGATGTTTGACATTTGACAAAGCAACACACACAAATTGTTTATATCGGACATCGAAATAGGCGATAAGAACGACTTCTAATCAACTTTCCACCGCCAACCAAGGACGACTTCAGGAGATACCGTGCGGTGCACCGTGCTGGGTTTGATGGGACGCCTTGTCCGAGCGTGTGACAATCAACAGAGCCTGGACGGACCACCGTAGAAGCAGTCCCAAAATCCCGCAAAGAACGAGTGTCCTGGAGAGCTCCGGCTCGAGGCTAATGCTTGTTTGATGTATTGACATTTGATAATATTTTCGTTGCCGCGGTGTACGCGCGGAGTATGAGCCCACTTGAAGTCTGGAGGCTCCTATCGCCCGGGTCGCTGCTGCAGCGACCCTTAGAGGGCAGCACTACTTCCGACGGTGGTCGAGGAAGGTGGCTCGTTCTCAAGTGTCCGGGTGTTTATCTTTTATTCCATTTGCCTCGACTCGTTCGCTGCCCTGTGTCGGGCTGAGGTGCCAGTTCTGTTGTGTCTTCTCATTTCCATCAACACCACACACACACACATCATGGGGAATACCATGGGAGAGAAAGGGAAGGGAGATGGAGGGACCAAAAACTCTCAAGAAGATCGGTTGTAAAAACCAATAAAACGTGACTTTTTCGTAGATAATTTTTTGGTGAGTGGTTTCCTCCCGGAGCGTCCTCCTTTCCTTTCTTTACGTCCTCTGAAAGCCCAAAAACCCTGTAATGTTCCAGAGGAGGGTTTTGGAGGGAGCGGAGTGTCGAATGATTTCGGTTATAGTTGTTCTCGGTGCGTTTGGACACACACACGCACCGTTCGATTTTTTCTTCTCTCTTGTCTCTCTCTTCTCTGTTTCAGCGTTTCAAAACTGTTTCTGTTGTTGCCTTCATTCAAATGCGAACACATATGGTTCTTGTTATGAACGCTGTGTACCGTGTCTCTTTTGTGCGTACCAGACCCTGTACCAGCGCGGGCTGCATAATGTTCCCGTAAAACAGGCACGAACGTGCGCCTCGGCTGTGACTGAGACCTCCAGAAGAAACCGGGAACAACGCTGAGCAGCAGCGGAGGGCACTCTTTAGATCCCCTTTTTGCCGCACGACAACTCGAACCATTCTCGTAAGAAGCGCCTAGAACATGGTCCATCGGTTTACGACGGAAAATCACTTACGAAGGACGCGGGACGCGGGTCGAGATTAACGCAACCCACTGGTTCTCTCTGTCATTCGTCTGCTGACGTTCAAGACCGTGCCACCGTTCGGGAAGGCAGGGCGAAATGTGGAGAAGAGCAGCACAAGAAGAAGACAACACAAAATATCAGAATGTTCCAAAAGTGTAAGCCAGTTTCCTCTCCCTCCTGCCGGTTCGGCCGGTTCTCGCCCAGCGCGTGACATGTTTTGTAAAGTGGCCTCACAAACAGCATCTACAGCAGCCCGCACTAATTGTTTCATGTGAAAGGAAATGCAGCAGTGCGCTAGAGAGCTATTTGTCGAATTCTGGTAGCATGAGAAATTGCTTGTACAGCAGCTACACCCAGCATACTCGGCGGCCGGTTTGCCGACAAAGCGAAAGAGTTTTTCCGTATGGGAAGATGGAGTGTTGGAGTAAAGCGATGACTGTTGAAACGATTGACTTGGTTTGGTCATCCGCTTTTCCCTTGAGAAAATTGTGCGTAAAGCAATAATTTTCACTCGCGCTGTAAGTGTAAGTTTTAATGAGCGAGGGGACGATGGGAAGCGAAATAGAGTCATCGATCAAGTGTGATCTACTTGGGAATGGATTTTCACGGAATTCGTGCATAAAATTGAGATACGGTAATCAAATCATTAGCATCTTGAATGTAGTCTCTTTTCAGCAACAAAATATGATCTTTAGAGATCTTGCCGTTCATCAAAACCCAGGCAAGCAGTGGATTAAAACTTCCAAAAGCACACATGCATTCTGGGTTCTAAGACCAGCCAGCCATATTTCATGAGTGCTGCAGTATTCATAATTACGGCGAAAGTATTTTTCCAGCCGGAGCTGTGGAGATGTGGTTCACAGCAACCGAGGCCGCCGACGCTGCCACAGCAGCTCATAAATCCTTTGAACGTCTCACAATATTGACTCAAAGTGCACGGTTATTGTTTGCGTAGATCTCGTCTTACAGTGCAGCCGTACGGTGCAATGTCGTGGACAAATGTTATTTTAGGATGAAAGTACCGCGTTACGGTCGTTTCCGCTCGGGAACCGGGCCCGAGTTTTGGGGCGTTTTTCGACAGGAAGTAAGAACACAGAGCTGCGGTACTGTTGAGCGGTAATGTTTGTGAGAAAACGGTTTTGGGTTTATCGTTTGCTTAAAATTGGTTATTTCAGGCGAGTTATGAATGATGGAACTAATTGGTGACGGTTTGAAAATGTTTTGAAATGCTTGAGAAATGAACTCTTTGGAGCATAAATAAGATGCTTTTATGTTTCTTGGGAAACGATCAAATAAATTCAATTCTTATTCTTTTCAATCCATAACAACATATTAAGCTTTTGCGATGCGTGCGTTGTTGCCTCGATAGCGTGCCTTTCAACACTGTTCGAAATAAATTAACTGCGATGCAAAACACAATGTGCAAAACAGGAAAAACATAAATGACATACACAGAGAGAGAGGAAGAGACACGAACACCAAACGAATAGATGGGCAGTAAACGGCCCCGTCAGAACGGAACGACCCATCCGTAAGGAATTGATCGTGTGCAACTTCCCGTACACGAACATGTATAAATTCGCAGCATAAGTGGGCGTCAATGTTTGACCCATGGGAAGCTGGCAAGGAACGGAACGAACGGAACAAACGAACAGAAGAAAAAAAAAAACCCAACCATCCCGCAGAAAGCATTAATTTATTCAAACGAACAAACGAATAAATGAACGAAATGATGATCATTTCGCGAGGGCACGAGAATTGGCTCTGGCCCATGCGGTACGTGGTCTCAAGCCAGCAACTCTGCACTCACTCTTGCTCTGCCGTCTACAGCGTTTGCGGCATTACCGCCTACGTACTTGCCGGGGTCTGTGTCGGGGGCCGTTGATTTCCACGCCGTGGCGCAAACCGGTATGCGCCAGAGCAAATCGAAAATTACATGACCATTTCGCTCGGTCTACGTACTGGCGACTAGAAGAGGATGGTAACCGAAGTCCCAAACCCGAACTGGATCTTTGGACCTTAGGTGGGTGCCACAGAAGTCACCGGCGCAAGTCTCGCTGTCGAGTCTGACTGCCACAAGCTGGCCCAACAGTGCTGGCGCTGGAGCAAAAACAAACCCGTCAACAGCAACAACCCCCAACCATGTGTGGCAGTGTGGTGGTTATTCAAAAGCCGCAAGAGAAAACATGCATCGTAGCAACGCCATCGCACAGTATGTCCCAGCGTGGCCCGGCCACGGGGTTTCGGTGTAAAAGAAAGAAAACGCCACAGGAACGCAGCAAAACAACGGCGAAAAAAAGCGTATGGAAACGGAAAATAATTGCAATTATTGTACTGTTTCTTTGGAGATTTTTTGCTCCAGTTACTGTTTAGGTTCTGTTTCTGGCCTTTGCTTTCGATCCTCTCGTGGCGGTGTCTCCTGGGAGTGCTGTGTTCTATTGCGGCAGCAATTAGAGGTTATAGTGTGGTGGTGATCTTAGACCATCGTTTTGAAGAAGATCCTTTGTGTCTTATTGTTACATTGAAATTTAAGTTTTACAATTAAAACATTCAGTAAATGTAAGTTAGACATGTACAAAATGTATCGTAATAAAGACCTTGCAGCAGACAACAAGATAAAACAAGTGCAAATAAATATTATTTTCATGTTCGTTAGATGTTTCAAGTCATTTGTGTGAACTTTTATATTTTTGGTTTAATTTATTTTTTCCAGTTTTCTTTTACTTTGAACATTCGCAACGCAAATTGGGATAAGTTAAATGTTACAACACAGAAATGAAATGTTTGATGCAATAAACATAACTTTTGCACTAACAGACGCTACGAACCCATCAGTTCCGCTTTATGTCGCTTAAAACTGCATTTGCTGGAGCTATATTCGATAAACCACCATGTTTACAAGCCCTCATCTTGCGCCGTATGACACATTTAGCTCTGACTAAATCATTCCCCAAATGTTGCATTAATTTCATCTTAAAACATGTGAAACTCTTTCTAATTAGACCCCCGATGGGGTCCCAATCATTATCAATTCCCGCGCTGAACCGTGTACGCGCTTGATGCAACGTTTTCGTTTCGCTACTTCCCGTGCCCGGGACTAACCATAACAGAATGAGAGAGTCTTCTTTCGACTTTTCTTGCCGTTTGTTTGTTGCTCTTTTCTTCGTACAAATCGATACGTATTCGTTCCTTACCGTATTCATTGATTTGCCTACGTTTGATGTTCTGCTTCCTGCGGGTTTTTCGAAATCGGAAACACATCAAAAACCCCACAAGACATACCCCGCTTAGCAACGATGGCAACGATTTTTGCTCGCGCTCCAGGAATTGCATCGCACCGCGAATGGAATCTTGTTTTAATTAGTTTAAAAATGTTCTCGTTCGCTCCACCGCAAAACGCTAACCCCCATAGCGAGGGGGTAAAAGGATTGCTCCATGTTCGGTTTGCCATTTTAGACGCTTTGTGAAGCGACACAAAAAAAAAAAACACACACACGCTGTTACCACTTTTGTCTGCGTTTGTCTAACGAGAACAAACGGCAGGCGAGAAGTACAAACACACACACACTTGAAAGTTTGGCACGCAAACCGCACAAAAGGCTCATCATGTCCTCAGAGTGCCCGCAGCAGCAACAGCAGCAGATCCCGTTCCCCGGGAGGGAATGCAAAGTTATGCACGCGATCGATCTTTTTGCGCGTTGTTGTGTCGTTTTGCCGGCTTGGAGCGATTGGCTGTGACTTTTGTCTCAGCGAGCGTTCTTGCGCGAGCCAAACTTGGATTTGCTGCCAAGATTGCATAAACAAACAAATTTGTTACATTTCTTTACGGCTGAACTCGTTTCGCGACAACACTCGATGCGCTCTGGTTTTGATGAGCACTGAACGGGAAAGGGAAGCGGCTGCCCTCTTGCTGTTAGCGCGCTTTGATTTGGTTTCTCGCGTTCCGTTTCGCTCGGGGAAGTGTCAACGGCTAAGCGAATCTTCACCACCCTCAAAAAAAAAAACCGAGGTGATAAAAGATTCTTCACGGTCAGGTAAATGACCAAACAAGCACAAAAGATCGATTTTTCTTTTGCCGTTTGTGTCCTGCCTTACGGACAGTCTACACGGACACGGTGCGGGAATGCGAAAGGGTGACATTTTTGGCACAATTTTCGGGGCGTGAAATGTGTCCATTAAATCGTCCGATCGTATCGATCGGGCTGTGGCATGTTTGGTGCTGGAGACTCTTAGAATGGAGTGTCAATGAAGTGTCTATGTTTCAGGATGCAAGGAAGATTTATCTGAAAGAAGTTTCAGATTTGGACGAAGCGTTTGTTGGAAGAATAATGTTGCATAAAATGCACAATATCTAGATGGAACATGTTTGATGTATATTGTATATCCAAGACAAGTTCTAGTACTCTTGTGTTTATTCGAAATTTGTGGAATTTGTGGAATTTGTGGTCAAATACAGAAATTATACCCACTTTTCGAAAGGAGGGAAAATACATCAAAACCTATATAAATTTGAAACCATCGAAGTTCAGTGAAATTCAAGAAAGATATTTAATTAAATTACCTGGTTAAAAGTAAACTTCTTGAGTTGAAGATATAAAGAAGTATCCCGATACATTTTATCTGAACCACCTCCAATATCTCTAAGATAGAGCAAGCTCAGAGTTCAACAAGCGATGTGTAGACAAATGAAAGGATTATTGGATGTTGATATGGATGTTGGAGCCAGGATGTTGTGATCTAGAGCTTATAAATGCCTCTGTTGAAAAGTACTTGTTGAAATCAGATCACAGTTAGGCTTGACAGAAAGATATGCAGTTGTATTAACTCTCAGATATCCTCAAAATGATGGCTGTACAATATAAAAGTTACAAAACTGTCAAGATGGTAAGATCCGTACCTTAACCAACATATCCTGAAGTGTTTTAGTGATAGTCCTCGGGAATATATTGTTTTCAAAATGATGATCTTAAAACCTTTATTGTCCAGAAACGAAGAGGACATTGATAACATACGCTAATAAGAATCTACGTTTAAAGACACTTGAATTAGATTTTCTAGAAAGAGTTGTTTGATTTCAAGCTTTTCTGGACATTAATGCCCGAAATGGAACAACTTCATTGACCTTTTTTGTAGCGCAATAGCAAGTGACACTGAATTTCAATACACCTTTACATCATCCCGGTACAAGCTCAGGTACTCGTACACAGCCAGCATCTGCACAACCACTCCACTAAACAAGATGCACTTACCGAACGGTACTCATGTCAAACAGTCCGTTCGAATGTAGAGTTCAAACGTATTCCAACGCCAAACGATACTATCTTGCCTAAAACAACAACAACATTATGAATCATTGCCTCGTGTTGTATGGATTATGTCGCTATTCTCGTCCAACAGTCAATCCCCGCTTAAACACCGCTGGGAAGTTAATGGGGGGAGTTAGCAGCAGACGGGAAAACATTGCATGTCCACTTAGCAACCAAGAAATAGCACACACACACACACACACACACACACGAGTGCGATCGATCGTTTATGGCACAGCGGGTGTACAGTTTCGCGGAAATTAACATAGCGAGCGAGCGTGTGTGTTATGATAAGATGATGCACCTTTTGCGCAGTCAGTTTGCTTTGTTTTTTCTTCATTCCCACCCCATGTTCCGGTTGCATGTGTGCGATGAGACCGTACGGAACTCTACCGGTAAGCGATGATGCGTTTTCATGAGTTTTCATCATAAGTCTTCGATCTCTGGACTTCGAGGAGTTGTACCCTTTTGTGCGAGGTGAGTTAAGTTCTGTAGCAGTTTGCATGCCACTACGGGACAAGTTGAAACAATGAGCCCGGCTGCCTGCCTGGTCGCCTTTAAGCTCGCTCCAACACGGCACAACATCCGTGCAAAAAGGAAGAAAGAAACAAAATGCAAACAAAACCACGAACGATATATTCAAATTTATGCTCACGCATCTGCATAATTTCCTTCTCCGTT
This sequence comes from Anopheles arabiensis, assembly GCF_016920715.1. Taxonomy (NCBI): domain Eukaryota; kingdom Metazoa; phylum Arthropoda; class Insecta; order Diptera; family Culicidae; genus Anopheles; species Anopheles arabiensis. Next base: position 69,249,007 of record NC_053518.1, on the reverse strand, counting down.
GCGTTGCACGTTCCGATGTGCTTGCTGGGAGGTGGAAGAGGGGCACATGAAAGAGCAGGCGAACGGGACCGACGGCTGTTGTGATCGGATTTATTTATTGGCATGACAAATGCAACTGAGCGAATGTTTGGCATTGGAAGTATGAAGGGACACAGAACACGTCCACCCAAATGCGCCACCGACGCCATCCGAGCAGGGAGAGTACCGGCAGTATGTGTGCAGAACGCCCTACGCCTCGTTTTTTTGTTTCTAGCGTGGCGAAACGGAAGCATGAGGTGGTCGGCCAATTAATGAAGTAAATAAAAACGCAAAAATCTGTTCGCTGGCGCAGCGTTATTCATTCGCGTGTGCGTGTGTTTTTTTTGTCCCATTCCATTCGTTCACTTTGTCGGTTTGCTGCGGAAGGATTCCATTACTCGTGAAGTGATATTTGCGATTGGTGTGCGAGCGGGCGCACGCGTTTCAGTTTTTGTTTGCTGCTGCTTCCATTTAATTTCCAAAGGCTCGCTCGTTCGCACCCGCCATTGGAAATATGATTCCCAAGCATCGATGGTGTTAATGAACGGTAGGCTCGCGCGCGGGTTTTCCCCCTTCCTGGGGCTGGCTGGCTGGCCCGCGCCCATCGGCGAAAGGCGGGAGGACAATTGCATTAATCCGTGGCTAATGAGATTGGGTTCCGGCGGACGATGATTTATGGGCCCGTGTTGGGGTATCCGATTGAGCCCCGGTACCATTCGGGTGCGTAGGATGCAGCCGCGCGTTCACTGAACTACGGAGGCGTATGTGAAATTCCGCAAAAGGCACCGACAGCCCGGCGGGAACATGTTCGCTGGTCGGCTACACAGTTGCAATATTTCACAAGTGATCGCAAAGTTTTGTTTTGCACGTTTGATCATCTTTTTCACATGTCCATTGTGGAGTGCAAACGGTGGGCTTTGAAGTTTCACGACCGTGCACCATGAGTTGGCACCAGTTTCACACACACTAAGGGCAATAAGCGGTGGCATTTCAAGGTAAATCATAAAAGATTCGCACCCAAGGCGTCGAGAAGCTCCAAGTCATCGAGGGTTGAGTGTATGGACGCGTATAAAAAGCTGATCGAAGAATTGGTTCATTACCTTGATGATGACGTGTTGTCCGCTTGGACGCTGGAGATGGCGTGGATTATAAAATGCATCATCACTTGGTGGGGAATTTAAGAGCTTTTGGGAGACTCATAAAAGGGAGCGACGATGACGATTTTTTTTTGAGAGCATTGGATGCATGAAATAGGCAATTAAATCACAAAATTAAGGAGTTAACTGTGACTCAAGGACGTGGTCGTGAAGTCTATACGTGAATAATGGTTTAAAGGTGCGTTTGAATTAAGGAAGTTGAGCGCCTCAATGTCCAGAATGTTATTTTAAGTATGCTTCTGGAGGCTGTTCTCGTGAAATTCGGATAGTTTTTGAAGCATAGTATTTGATATCATTTGTTGTGTTCGGAGTCTGATGCTCCTGTACTGGTTAGTTTCTTTTAAGTAAAACTGAGATATTAAATCTTATAGAAGTTAATCACTTTAGGACTTATTTTATAAAAAAGAAGTACAGAGGTTAAGTCATTACATCTACACAGAAATTATATGTCTAATTCTTAAAAGGTCTCGAAAGCGAGAACAGATGGGATACATGTCATAATTGAATCCAATATATCTTTAACGTCTAGACAAATCTTAAACTTCCATAACTCCTACATATACCTTTTTCCCCAAATCTGAATTGAAGAATATTAGTCTCGCTTCCCACAACCTCAAAAATCCATAGTATGACACATCACACACCTCACCGACTTAAATGAGTCTTTTGCAACACAGCCACCCATCAATGTTTGTGCCCTTTCACAGCTCATTCGAATCAACCCTAATGTTCGACACCATCACTCAACACCTCTAATGAATCCGGCCCGCCTTTGCGCAAACCCCAGGCCCCAGGCTCTCACAACAACTAACGACGTGCCCGAACGAGTCTCGGAGCATTATGCACCTCCTAAACTTGCTAACTGCCAAAACCGTTCGAGTGAGCTCAATGTTAACGTGCAGCGCGCACGAACATGCTACTGGTTACTGCCGCTTCCAATGATTCCAATGTTCTCAGCCCCAGCAGGGGGGGGGGGAAAGGAAACCATCACTTCTGGCTTCTTCTGCCATGGCACGGCGAATCGATTTCGTATGCATCTGGCGCGAAGTGACATCGTAAAGTAAGTGACCTCGAAGAATAACTCCAACTCTGTGCTGGAGAAGCGTGAGGAGTGCAGTACGCCCCTACCAAGCGACTGGAATGGGAAGTCTTAAGCGACAAAGTGTTGAGCCGAAAAGCCGCCCTCCTCCAAAAAAGCTCGAAGAAAAATGAGGAGCAACGAATACGAGAACGAACAACGTTCTTAACTTTCGGCAAATGTTTCGGCGGTGCTGGTCAGCTGTGTGCCGTCTAGCGTCTTCAATCCTTCAAAGTGAAGCCCTCCAAACGTCCAAAGCGTTCGCTCTGCTCCGCTTCGCTTCGAGCCGAAATAAGCTCCCAAAAACGGACGTCGAAGCGAAAGACGAGCGGAACAAGTACAAAAGCGAAATGCACAATAATAAGGATAATCTTTAATTTATAAACCTAAGCCAAATGAGGTGAACGGTTACGTACCGGGCGCACTCACACAAACACGAAAAACTCGTCTGTCTTCAACTGTTTGGCAGTAGCAGCAGCACAGTCTTGTTGGAGATTCGTGTGGGCTGAACACTTTCCGTTCTTTCGGATGGGTGGAGTGGTTTCAGCTGTGGCAGGCGCTCTCTCACGGCTTGTAATCTTCGTCCAAGCAGGCAAAACAACAGCAAAAAAACGAAGGACAAGGAGTTAATGGACAGCGGACATGAATGTCGTCGTTTTCGGACGCTATCGGAGAACATGTGTTTTTAATTCGTTTGCTTGTTTTAACCCGCCTTCATCGGCACCGTTTAGCCTGGCGTTGTACATTTAAGGCGCTGGCCCGGGTCAACGCTTGCCACAGCTTCTTTCCACCTCCACCAGAACCAGCATCACCAACGTCCGATCGATTAGTGGGGCGCACGGCGTACACTACCTGTCTGATGATGCTTGGTGCGTTCGCTGGAAGTCAAAAGCGGCGCGTTAGGTGTTAGGAACGGTGACCCGCCGCGTTTTGTGCGGGTGGTAGCGAAACAGGGGGTAGAATTTATCGACGACGACGAACGATGTCATCGCCATTTTGGTGGCTCAATTTTCCACCATCGGATTTGGGGCAGAAGTTGAAAGGGGCAGAACGAACGCGAGCGATTGGAGCCGTTGTTTATTAAAGCCCGGGTGGAGCCTGCTCGATATTTATGCCCGAGGCTGCTCATTAGAGACGCCCAGCCGGTGACGAATGCTAATAGCCGTTCGGAGACTTTGTATTTACTTTTATCTCAAGGTGCTGCTCGTGTTGAACGCTCAGGGGTAATTTTGTCCAAAGTAAAGCTTAATTTTTGGAAGTCAACTTCGATCGCTGTTTGGTCTGCGAAAGTTGCCGGATCGCTCGTCAACTGCAGCTGCAACAAATGTTCTAATTTTGTTTGCTGAAATTAAGCACACTTCTCCAGCACGCTGCTGGGGATATTTTGAAGCTCATAAAGCTGCTACTTCGTAAGTCCACTTCGGTTTACCGGTGCTGCTGGAAGTGGCAAAATATGCAAATTTCCAGCATGCCATTTTTCTCTCCCAAACAAAACGAAGCAACAAAGCGTTGAAATGTGAAACGACGACAATATGAAACCTGACCAAAAATGTAGTCGCTTGGTTTTTTGCATCTCCAAAGTTGACTGGAACAGAGCTGGAAGCAGAACGCAACGGCTAAAAGAAAGCTAAGTAAGCAACTAAGAAAATAAGCAACCAAATTGACGACAACGTCCCCCAACGCTATCCCATCCACGACGCTACCTGAGTTGAAGGCAGGCATTCTCAGTGTGCCAGCTTTTTTGGGCAATCACCACCATCACCACCGTCAACTTCATCCAACCTGCGGGAATGCAACACTGATTGCTCCGATGGGGAGAGGGAAAGATCGTTCGTTCCAGTATTTGATTGCGATCGCAGCCGTGCCATGCAAGACGCCCACCACCCGGCTGAGCTGCTGACCTTCCGGGCGTCCTGCCCGGCAAAGCGGTGCACGTTACGAGTTTGTTTTACAAGATGGATATCTCCTCGTTTCGAGATAAGACCCGAGATGCGACCGTCTGATTGCGCGCGCGAGCTTAAAGAGCAGCAGCAGTAGCAGCAGTGGCAGCAGCAGCACGGAAGAAACCGATTGACGTCCACAAGAGCGTGGCTTTTCGGTGGCGTGGTGGCCGTCTTTCCGTCCGTCTGCTTGGCTTCTGTGTTTGCATCATTAGGATGTGGCTGCGCTTCGTGATGCATCGACGTTTTGTGCACGATGGGATTTGCCTTGCTAACGCGGCAGAAGACGGACTGCAGACGGACTGTGAAATCTGCTCGTTTGCCATTCCGGTCAGGGGCTGTCAGGAGAAGCGCAACACGTTCCTCTGCTTCCGGTTTGATGGACAGCCAGCGCTACGATGCTGGAGCTATATGGTATTCCAGGGAGGGAAAGGAAGCCTTGTTTGATGCTCGTTAAATGCGGTATAGAGCATTAAATAGCTTCCTTAGTTGAATGTTTATTGAAACATATTTGTTTTCCACAATTTTCTACAATTTTATTCAATGTTTTATTGACTTTAAGTCCTTGTAGTTGTAGTTTTGGACTTTTCAATTACTTAATCCTAATTGCCTTTTAGATACCAATGCATTTAAATAAAATATTCCATTCACTAAATGTATTGTAAGCAGCAAAAAGACCACGCAGAGCATCATGTCTCAAGATAGATAAACTCTTGACGTATTTTGCCAGTTGACTTCTAGCGTTTGCTCGCGATTTGTTGCTTTTTATGTACTTCCATTCCTTCCGCCGTATGGGGATTGGTTTGCGCTGTGCGTTTTTGCTTCGCTCACATCCACCCACTGATGAGGCCCGAACCGAACGAAGAGCGCGCGAGAGAGACCCGCTGCATTCAAACATTCCACCGCAAACAAAACAGTCCCGTCCCGACAGTGACGGATGGACGCGGTACAGATTTCCGCGTCGGCTCTGTGCACTATCAAGAAGCATCCAAAAACGGCCCCGCAAAGGGGAGCAAAAAATAGTTTCGAGAATGTCTTTTCCATGTCGTTTTGAAAGTTTGACGATTGCACCAGAGCGGAGCGCGCGGCTTCGTCGATAAGGCTCTCGAACCGACAACCAAACCAAAAACAGAAGGAAGGAAGGCACAAAACTTCCCAGTGAAGAGGTTTTGACTGATGCCGTCAAAAACCGAAAATTGCTTTACGCTCTCCACACATACGCTCAACCCAGCCCCATTCCAATAGGGGTTTGGCTCTTCCTTTGGCTTTGGCCAGAAACAAAGATTCGTCTTTTGCAGGAAGGTTTGCGCGTTTTTTTGTTTGGATGGTCGTGTTTTGTTCTTGTTGTGCCAATCTACGGGCGTTCAGTAAATGGGTTCAATTTTATCCTCTATCGCTCTCCATTTGGTGGAGTGTTTTGGTTTTGTTGTTGTAGTTGTTGCTTTTCATTGCTGTTTGTATTACCGTTTCAGTCACGACTTTTGTTTGGGAGCTGAATTTGGCATTGCGGGATAAAGTATCAAGCCCATTTAAGGTGCTGGAAGTAGATTCGTTCGCTTGAGTGTCTACATAGTTTGGGTGCCGATTTCCGAATTGGACTGCTGCTCGTTTTGCTCTTGGCTCAAATGGATGTCTGAAAAGGTGACTATATTACTATGAAAGTGATTTAATGTAATTAAAACAACATTGAAATGAAACTAGACTAAGAATGAAAAGATTTAAAATACAAGAGAAACTACAGAAACTTAAAAAAAAGACAAAATTAAAAAGCTGTTTGGGAGTACAACAAAACGACATTCAAAGTATTGTAAAAATTATTGATAAAAATGAAACAGGAACAGAAAAGAAAACATAGCAATGAAAGTGATCAACAATACCGAATAATCATAAATAAATATTTCAAATCCATTTCACCCGAAACAAAATACCAATTATTTGTCAAAACCATGGGAACACCAACAATTACAATCACTCCACAAGAGGAAACCATCATTGAACATCACACTGCTCGCTTAAGCTACCCAAATCTCTACCCAATTGTGTGAGTGTGTGTTGTGCTGTGTTCCAAAACTATAGTTTTGTTGACTGCGGGAACGAGGAGAGTGATATTTGACCCATCAGAAAGGGGGAAAACCAAAAAATAAAAAATAAACTCAACTATCCCAGACAAATGACCATGGCAACGAACTATATTTTACCCATAATCTGACCCCTCAATATCGTCCCAAAAAACCCAGGCCCGAGCCCGCGTTTCAATTCCCAAGATGGCGATGATCCTAATGGGTGGCCAGATGGGTCTAATCCGTGCCACAATCGTGCCACTAGAATTCGCCGCGGAGAGCAGCAAGCAGAGCGAAACAGCAGAAAAAAAAACTGAAACGAAATATTTCACCCCCATTTTCGCCTGAAATGCCTGGAACACTTCCTGTGGTCAGTTACCACGGTTACCGGGCGGTTCGCATTCCCGTTCGGGAGGTTTTGAGCGCCTTTTTGTGCAGGATGGTTAGGAGTGGATGGCAGATTTTGATTTTGCGTGACCATTTTTTTGCTTTGCACCATTCTTCTCATCGTCTATCGTCCACCGACGGTCGAGTTTCCGAGTTTTTAATTCCCCAATCTCCCAACAGGAGGACACCCACACGCGTCCGGTCGAAAGGTGGCGTGACCGTGTTTTTCCTCCGTGTTTGGTACTTCACGCAACTTTAGGGCAGCTGCGGCAGGGCGTGGGCATGAATGTGTCACGAATGCAGTTGCACGGCACCCATTACTGCACATTGCACCTCTCTCCCGGCACGCTTTGGTCGTCCCCAGGGCCGGGAGTATTTAAAGTAGGCATAAAAATAACAATGCAAAACCGAAACGAACGCAGAAGCCGTGGTAGAAGCTGGGGAAGAGTTGAAAAATCAACATAAACCGATCGGTTTCTTTGGATTGGAGGGGCGCGATCAGTGTGCAGTGGAAGTGCAGCGGTGGGGTTGATAAAGTACGGGCTGAAACACACAGCAGCCAGCTTAGGGAGTCGCGTGGAGTTGTGTCCGGTCCGGCCCGGGCGCTGATAAGACCGTAAATGGAATTTTTATACGCGAACACGCTCAGGATTTGGCATGACGTTTATTTTTTTGTCTTTTTTACTGCAACCCAAGGGAAGGCATTGGAGGGGCACTTCGGGTTGGGTAACGGGGCACTCTTGCCCGACGACTGCCGGTCTTCCTTCCTCTTCCGACAGCCGATCAGCGATTGCGCTCTATTATGCACATTTGGCCTCGATTTATGCTCGCAAAATTGTTTGTACAAATTGTTGGCCTCGGCCTATTGGCTGCTGTTGCTACTGCTGGTGACTCCGGTGTCACTGATAGTGCTTTCCGCAGAGTAGTGACTTTTTTGGAACGGGAACGGTTTTATGGCTAGAGAGAAATGAACTCGCTTTTCCGTTCGTGCAGAAAAAAAAAGAAAAGCATCAACCCTACCCTGGAGGATTTTGTTTAAATTGTTTGTTTTTGAACCAATCCAGGTTCGTTCAGGGGGGCGTCATCGTAAAGTGTGAGCCTGCATGGGGGTTTCGATCAGGTTGATGCTAAAGTCAACGACGATTGGTCCAAGTTGGGAGTATAGTGGACTGATATCGAGTTTGAAATTGTCCTGAGGATTCATCAAAAGTCGGCACATTGAGATAGTAGATTGATTTTTAAGGACATTTATAGACCTTAATTCAACAAGTTATTATTAACACTTTTACAATGTGCTAGTAAGAACAGTGAAGACAGTGAGAAATTAAAAGAACAACGTTGAAGTTTTACTCTTCAAAAACTTTTGTAGATACTGCGTTTTAAGTCGAATTCAAGAAACAGATGCTAGGTCCGTTCCTTCGGGTTTGTTTTTCATTCGCTTGTTTTTCAAAACATCACCGTAATTGCACAACTCAATATTCTCATCCTGTTTTAGGTTACGTCTCAAAATAATCATTGCTGTTGTCAACTTTGACACATCGCCCTGGTGAGTGACGGAGTGTAGTGATGGTTCGAAATTAATTTACTTGTTTTTACACCACTGTGAACTCTTTCCCTGAGCACGGATTAAACCCGGTGCTCAGCAAAAAACCGGGGAGGGACGGACAACTGATGCCCGATTTCGGACAGCTCACACGCGTGCTGATACGCTCTGGGGATGTCGTACCCGATGCCCTTGCATCATACGCTCTTATCTGTCGCGTCAGTAAAGCCGACACAGCTCAGGAACGATGCTGCAAAACACTAATGATGCGTCCCACTTCAATCGCTGCGTGATGCTGATAGCGCGTAGCGCGTCCCGTCACAGATCGATGCGTTTCGATGCTTGCATAAGAGGAGCGCACTTTATCAGCGTTTCGTTTTCACCCTGGACTAACCCTGGACTGGTCGGCAGCTGCGGAGCTGGCTTGGAGTGACTCTAATATTTTTACACATCGATCAACAAGCCATGCCGGAAGCAGGGAAGCGGCGTGCTGTTTCCAACGTTCACGGGCGTTGTTTTGACATGTCCAATCGGCGTACGGTTTGCGCACGGACGGTCGGATTAATTGATTCGTTTCTCCATTTACGTGCGTAAACGGTGATGGGTTTAATTTTGTTTGGCTGCCCTGTCTGTGGTGGTTGTGTAAATCGATTCGGCACGATCTCGCGCGTTGCATTAAGGTTGATCAGAATAATAATGACTCTCGGATCTCGTTTCCGACGTGTTGGATGACTAATGCACGCGCTTTATGTAAATAAAATGGAAAGCACATAGTCAGACAGTCATGCAGAAATGCCCACGAAAGAGTTAGAATAATAGAAAGCATAAGAACAATTAGAGCAACACAATGGAAGATGAATTATTCTTTATTTAGTCGAGAGGTGATTGTTTGGGAATTGCTATTTTATGAAAATTGGCTACATTCAGCTCTTACGAAACAAAACGCACCAAACGATACAATCAAAACGAGTGACTAATTCTTTCCCTGTGATGTCCCATTGCACCCTTCGGGGAGCCTTTTCTTTCGCTCCATTCCTTTACTGTCACCCTTAAATCACGCGCCTACGAATGGTCGTTATTTTTTATTTTAATCATGCACCCATTTCGAGTGCGAAGAAAGCACTCGCTGTTCGTAGTGTGTTTCTCTCTCTCTTTGTTTCTCCTGTTCCCTTTCGTTAATCGAAGTATTTAGCTAGTACCTATGGGGGAGCCAGCCCAAGCAAACCTCAATTATGGGCCACCAAGCACGTCGCCCTTCCGAGCAGGAGTGAGGTGCTGGTGCTGGTTGGGCCGTGGTGCGCATATTAACATAATCGACCAGGTCGCAAGTAAACGCTACCGCTCGGAGCGGAGAAAACGCGCTTGATTGATAATGAGAAAATAAGAGAGGGGAGGAGATGTAGTCCCTCGGTGGGTGTCCGTGATTTGGTGGAGGTGTGGGTGCACACGGTGTCGGTGGTTCATGATTTGAGTGGCACGATTTTCTAGCCCGTAAGGTAGCGGCGAGGATTTGTGCTGGATTTCGATTAACTTCTAACCTTCCTGTCCCGGCTTGTCGTGCGCCCAGTTTGGCGTGCCTGGCATCGTTCCGAGCTAATGTTTTGTTTGTTTGTGCGAGTAGTTTATCTGACGGTCGGTGGCACTTTCTCGGGGATATCCATTTTTATTTGATCGTTTATTATGATCGGTTTGTTGCTCGGGGATTATTAGTATTCCTTGGTTGAAAGAAAGAAAGGCGTTGAGAAATGTCTAGGAGCAGGCTTGGGTCTTAGCAACTTAAAACAAATTTAGATTGTCTTGCAAGAAGCATCAAATTATGAAGAATCAGCTGTAAATTAAACTGTAAGGACCATTTAAATACGTTTCCCAAATTAATTCCTTTCCACTCCATTCAACAGACACAATTACTGTTACCATTTGAATCTCGCAGCTTAATTGAACGTCAACAACAGGCTAAGACCGGCAAGACTCACATTGACACAATCTGCAGCTGTTGACTCATATACGTTCGTCATTCGTCAAGCGTTTTAATCTGTCACTCGCTCTGTCTTATGCCTGGTGTGTGCGCGCGCCCGAACAATAATCTTTTCCGCGGAGGCCTGACTTATTCGCGTCAGGAAATGAGCCTACTCGTGGCGCAGATTAATCCGTCAACTGTCCGCCTACGTACGAGTACACCAGTACCAGTACCCATTTCAATTCCACGCCCAGTGTGGTCTGGCATGCGTTCGATGGGGATTTTTTTCTTTCGCTTCTTTTAACGTTCCAACTCCGGATGTCATTTAATTCGCGGTTTTATTCCACCACTTTGCTTCCCTCAGTGTGGCGCACCAGGGAAAACATATGCGCCAGCCTGTGTGCCATGTGCAAATGCAAACGAACCGCATCTTATACCCCACGAAAACTATGGGAGGGCTTGAGGGGGAAAAAAACAACTCATATATGTGTATCAAAAGAAACAGGCAACAGAAATAAAGATTAAACAACGGCGAGCAGTGTGCGGACTGCTGAACCGCTTATTCGCTGATAGAAGTTTTGCGATATTTGTTTACGGTTTCCGGTGGGTACGGCAAGCGACGGCGTCTGGCATGTGACTCTTTTTTTTCTCTTTCTTAAATTGGCATCTTGCAGAAATGGATCTCTAGGGGTGCTCAATTTGTGCTGTGGCCCCGGCGTAGGGCGTAATCGATCGATCGTCACAATGAACAATGTACGACAAATGGATCTCTAATCTGGGACCGGATCGATCTTGGAGTTTGTTTCCGCTGCCCCAAAAAAGGGGAACCACAAATCTCGTCGTTAAAATCTGACAAACAAATTGTACATTAAAGGAACTTTCCCTCGGACGAGGCATGATTCGTCCGCCAAAGAAGGACATTATTCTTGAACATCTCTCCAAAAAACAAACTACACAAAATCCCGATCTCCGATCAAGCAATGTACCGTGCGAACGTGAGTTGATGTAAAAATTATGTACAAAACGACACCAGTGTTGCCAGCTGCGTCGTACATGGTGCCGTGTTCCATCGCGCGGACAAGCACAACAAAATGAAGCGAGCTCAGAACAAAGTAGTTGTGTGGGGGGTATTGAAGCAAAAGAAAAAAGAAGGAAAAAAACAGATCACAACATCCGTAACGAAATTGGATGGATGCAGCAATGTTACTAACAGCGGCCCGCAGTAAGATGACTAACTTTCCGATGCAAGGCTTTATTCACCACCAGCGCAGACACGGGGGAAGGCGGACGGGCGCAGTAGAGCAGCAGAAAAGAAACTTTTCAATTCGTAGAATTTAAAACACGTCCCTTAAAAGAAATAAAGCAGATGAGCATGCCGAGAGACCCGAAAAAGAAACTGGCGGATAAAAATAAAATAAAATGACAAATCTTTCTCGCACTGCGCTCGCTCTCCCTCTGCGTCGTTCGGAGTCGTTAGCAGCTTCGATTTGTGTGTGTGTGTGTTTTGCGTATGGGACGTGTTCGCGTAAGTCACCCACCGGGAGGCATTCCGTCGTCATGCCGCCGCACCGCAGAGCCGTGCCCTGCGCGATAGCATCTCCATCACCGTTACACACGCTGGGTGTCGCTGGGAGCACGAAGACAAATGGCAAATGCGTGTTGGACCTCGAGATTTATGACGTTCGGAAAGTCGGCAAATAGTTGCTGCATGAAAAGCCGAAGCGAACCGGGAAGGGTTTGAGAGAGTCAATGGCAAGTCTAAGTGGGATTTTTTGGTGACTCGATCGGTCAAATGGCGAGTCATCCTGGGGGTGGTGGTGATAATGGAATAATTTCACACCGGAAGCTGCTTGAGATGCATATGAAACTATATTTAATCGTCAAATATGCAAATTCTTAAATAATATGCATTTTTTTAAACAAATTTTGATGTATTTTCATCATTTTTGTGCTTTAATAGAGATTGCCTTTATTGATATGGTCCCTCGAACCGGATTCTTTGTTATTTTTTTGTTTTTTTTTTAAATCATTCTTTGAGGTCAATCCGGTTCGAAGGACTAAAGTTCGTTAGGCTTTAGCCCTAAAACAACTGAATTACTTTCATTCAGTACATGCATATATATTCTTTTTTAAATAATTTAAATTTATTGCGCATTTAAATGCATATTTTAGTCTTTAAGGTAGCATTTTTTAAAAGCAAACCAACAGCACATCTCTCCAAAACTCCTGCTTTCTTCTAACAGTACTTTGAACTACAACTTCCGCCACCATCTGAACCGATCGTCGACAGTGATTAACACTGGTAAAACATCGCATCACTAACGAATCGTCGAACCGTTGTGCATCGTGAACGATCGATCGATTACAACATGGTCAGCCAAACCGGGCCTAATGAGCCACCGGGGTAATTACTTCATCAAAAATTCACAGCTAATCGATCATCCTGAGCATCGCTCCACCGCACTTTACACTCACACTGTGCCTTTCAAATCACACACTGAAAGATCCACGCGGGATATCGTTCTAATAGTCTCGTCTTGCCAACATTTGCCAGCTGAAGGAAACCAGCAAAAACGGGGCAAAAAACAGGCAAGCTCATTAAACGATCTAAAAATGCGATCGTGCGCGATCGGCCCCGGGAAACGAGCCGGGAACGAGAATCACATTTTAATTGACCAGAAAAACGGACACAGATTTTGTTTCGCTTGTTAATAGATTTTATCGCTAGCGTTGTTTTCGGGGAGGGCGCCCACTAGCCACCAGCCCAGCCGATGGCTCCGGTCAAGTGACGACACATCATTAATATTCATAACTTTCCTCTTCGCCCGATCGATCCAAGCGATCTCGCGCGGAGGACGTGTAAACAGTGAAGCTCTTCCAACGGCATCTGGAGGATTATCGGGCAACATCTGACTGTGAGGGCGGTGCAGGATGCTGTTACTGTAGCGAAATATTCCTGCCAAATCACCTTCCCAGCCCAGATCTTCCTCAGCCTGCCCATGTTCCGCGAGACAAAACCCGAAACTCCCACCGGGACCACCAACCGGCAGCAATCAAGATTGTGAAGTACGCCTCGAACGAGGTTGCTGCTGCCGGGCACTATTGTTTTTCGCCCAGCCATCGCGCGATATGTGCGAGAGATAAAAGTTTTCTCCACCACCACCAGCCTCCTCGCGATCAACCCGATCAAACGACAATGACATTCTAATTCTTATCATCAGCTTCAAATCTCGCGACACTGAACGCTTTCCCTGAGCGTTTCTGTGGGATTTCGGGGTGAGAAAGCCACACCGACGAGGGTTTCACTTCGGCACACCGGCTGGAAAGTTGAACGGAACAACTTGCTACCAAAAACAAAAGCAACAGAAGCAGCAACGGCAGCAGGGACAGTGCCATTATTTAGTTCAGTGCAGTACTAAATGCACCACTTTTCGTATGTTTCGCCTGCAACAAGGGACTACGCCGGGCGCAGTAGTGGTCGGTCGTTTTTGTTAAGATCCGCATGGCCAGCGTGAAGCGAAACAGTCACCACCAGGACCAGGTCCTGAAGTTTGAGCACCCGAATCTCATTTGAATATCATTAATATTTGCAATTTCTCGACAGTGTGTATCTGAAATCAGCTCTCCTTCTCTCTCTTTCACTCGGTGGCAAGCCCGTGGACATAGTGCGAACCTGACATTGAGTTTTGGTCGTGAGGCGTACCTCGTCGCTCTCTCTCTCTCGCTTTTTCTGTGTCTATAATCAAGCAACCGTGGAGCAGTCGTGGTGCTTTGCGGTTTTGTGCCCGGTGCTGAACGGTGCGGTTTTGACGCGGCCTTACCCTCGGCGGCCGACCCAGATCTGACCGGTGCGATCTCGAACAGGAACGGTAAGGATCCGGCATACTTGTCAAGTGGTTGAGCTCCAGCACACTCCCAGTGCCACAGTGGCGCAAACACAGGACGGTCGGTCGGTCGGTCAATCCCGTGGACTGCTAAGTCCACTTGCCGTGACTTCCAGGGTTTGGGTGAGATTGGGTTTGGGCTGTACCTGACAACTGCACCATAAGCGAGCCGTTCGCGGGATTGGCATGTGAGCTGAGTGACTATTGTGACTGGAGTGAAGGTTTCTGTAATTGGGGGCAAGCAATGGTGTAGCTGTGTATGTATTTAAAATGTAACTTGAACGAAGAACTTAAAAAACTTCCACTCAACGCACTCCCAAAATGTGTCTGAAATTAAAGTTGTCAAGCAATGGCCGAGGCTCGAAATAAGCGCTGACGCCGGGCAACGCCTGCAAACTCCAATTGGCGGGATTAGCTCGGCTCATATCACTCCTCCTGACCTCTCCTCTTTCAAACTTCATAACCGCCAGCACACTGTAACTGGCGCACGGAAGCCGAGATTAAAACAGTCATCTCCAGTCCTGCAAACGTGTAGCCGGAAGTGCCCCACCCGCAACACCCACTGACCCACCAGCAAACTACGCCACCAATGGCGGTGCGAGAGATCACGCGAACTTTGGAGCCTCGCGGGCTCATTATTTTATTTACATTTTAATCTCGACGAAACACGAAACGGCATGAAACACACATGAGCCGTGGTTCGACTGTGCGCGGTTTTTGCTGCGATAGGGATGGAGGCTTTTTTTGTTGTTGTTTGTTGCTCCATTCGAAAGGGATTGAGGTGCGATCTGGTACTGTGTGGTTCTTGTTTTTCATCCCTCAACGCAGAATGCCCTCGGGATGTTTTCTTCCGCCAAAAGGCTTTCGTTTTCTTTTTTTTTTTCTTTTTTTGGTTCAGTAATTCAGGAGTGTAGTAAAGGAGTACGACACTCGGGGTCTCTGTTTTTTGCGACAAACATTAAATGCAATGGGCAACTTGGGTCAGAAGTTCAAGTGCTCTGTGTGTGTGTGTGTATGTGCAATTCGAAAGCGGGAAAGGTTCAAGTGTGCGAAGAAATACGAGAACGCACGGTTGGCTTGGTTTTATTTTGGTTTCTTCCACCCCTTTGGGACGCTTTTCGGAGGACGGGAGCCTTTTATCATTAACAATGCATACTGCTACTGGGCTGGCAGGATAGTAGACAAGAGGTCCTCGGAGAGTGGGAGAAAAAGGTTATGTGATGAATATTTGGAATGAAGCAGATATATTCCGAGCGCAGGTTCGGTGCCGGCAGGTACTTAGCTGATTAAAGTTGAATATCGGCGGGTCCAACTGATTGTAGTGTTGGGGACAGTTAAAGAGTTGCAATGGAAGTCACAATGAGTGCTTTAAGTGTTGTTGATATACCAAAAAAGGTTTAAAATTGTAGAACAAGATGGTCTTCTTACCATGATACAAGGTTCCCCTATCTCGTCTCGTCATATTTGCATTCATTTTTGACAAACATATTGAGTTGCTGATTGTATCTTACCTGCAAAAAATGGAAGAAAAAGAGAACTCATTTAATCAAACGCACCTAATTGTCACATCCGCTTGCTTGCAAAACTACTTCCTTCCTTTCGATGCGGATGAGGTCTCTGTAGAGACTTCCTTCCTCGAGAAAGAAACACAGCATTTCAATTAGAAGCCGGTTCGACCCAAGGGAGTGAATGACTTCCCAAGTTCACCCACCCGACCTCGCCCGCTTAGTAGTGTGACCGACAAAAACAGCAACAACAACAACAAAAAAACCCAACCTCCAAACGACGGAGATCAAGTCTTGCAAAATCCCTGCGGTTTTTCGGGTCGCAAAGCGTCATTAGACTCTTGTGCGAAATTTCCGTCCACGCTCGCCGCGGTGATCTATGGGCGCGCGGGAGTTGAACATTCCATCGGAATGTTCTTTGTTGAAGTGTTTAAAGTTTTGCTTCACCCCTGCCCCGGCACTGGCTACCTTGGCTTCGAGCGCATAAGAAGAAATGTCTTGGCAGGAAGTCCCGCTCGCCTGTTGTGCCATTTAGGGACGGGGGGGCGCTTTGCGCCAGTTGGTAGCAGTTGCTCCATTTCCTCACGGGTACTTAGTCGTTGTCGTAATGAGGAGAAGTTTTTTGTACCCGCTTCTCTTCCCCCTCACCGTGACTGTGTCCTGTTCGGATACAAGTTCTTGCATTCGGGAGCGAGATGTTTGCGCGATGCCCCTTGGAAATGGAACTGGGTACCTGGGTGCAGCTTGGAGGACCTTGGTGAGCTGTGTTGCTACTACGGTGGAGGATAATTACATTAGAAATTATTATCTGCCAACTTCCAAGCATGGGAAGGGAAGAAGGCCTGAACTACAGGCAAGTATTGCACGGCGCTGCTGGGGTCCGCAACACTTGGAATGTGTGTGATGACTTTCTTCTCTAGCCACCGACATCATCTTATGGGGAGCGTCGGCGGTACTTTAGAAAACTTCTCCAAAAGTGGGAATTCTTTCTATCACATCCAGCCCCACAACAAGCGCCACTACCTTTGGTTTTTTTTTTTGTTGTTCTCTGTCATCTCCTTCTCTCGTTCCTATTCACCCATATCCAACTTACAAAGACACGAAGAAGAACATTTCCCACTAGACTTCAATCAGCACGAGCGGGAAAGCGGCAGCACCAAAGGGGCCATAAGCATAATGGTGGGCATCATGAGAGTGGCATTAAGCATCGGTAACGCTGCGTGCGTTTATTAAAGTTTACCGTAAAAGTTAGCACGAACAAATAAAGTTCAACATCAAAGTACCAGCAGGAACGGTTTCCCTTTTTTTATTTTATTTTCGCGTACTCGCGTGCTCCGCACTGGGGAACTTGGGGAACAATGCAAAGACAGGAAATACAGGAACAAGAAAAATAAATGAAAAGAACAACACATAACAGCGTTGCGCTGCTGCTTGAACAGAGCAAGTGGAGAAAAAAGAAGCAGCAGGAAACTTAAACATCGTGAAACCGAATTACAAGATGCAAAATAATGGCGCTTTAACAAAGTGCGATACTGCAGCAGCAGCAGCAACATGAAAATGAAACACAAAAGTTGGAGAAACTGAAGCTATGGAAGGAAAAAGAACAGCGTAAGCGAAAAGTAAACAGTGGCAAGTGATGACTGTAGCTGAGGGGCAAAAACCGGGTGGATGTGAACACCTCAAAAGCCCATGACACGACTGCCAAGGTGGCATGGAAGCGTATACGTAATAGAAATGTAATTTGCTGTAAGGAATGCTTCGGTTGGAGGGTGCCTAAGAAGTGGTGCGCAGTTCTGGGAGGAACCTGAAGCAATTTTTTCTTTTTAAAATTTAACCCATTTTTCGCTCTTCTCTTCTATTAATTTAGATAAAATAAACATTCCGGTTCGAAGGGCTAAAGTCTTTTGTATTCCGGAACAAGAGGACCATCAGTTGCGTTTCAATAATTGCATAATTTCAGGCGCTGATAACTCTTAGTTCCACTTAATAAATCAATAATATCCTTCACCGATTTCTTTTCTTTTCATTTTTCAAGGATCACTTACACTACAGCAAATCAATATCAAGACTTTGAGTTTCTTCCTGAACCATAAGAAAGGCGGGGATATTGTATAAGTGCACCCGGCCTTGTGTGAGATTGACTCGCACAGGGAATTATGCCGTGAGCCGAGAACATGCATCCGTACTTCTTGAAGCCTCGGATTTGCAAGCGAATTGTTTTTTTTTCTTCAATTATAATTCCATCACAGCCCTTTTTTTGCTCTCTTTCCTCATCTTTAAGATAAAACGCAGCAAGGAAAGTGATTCTCTGACTCCTCACAATGCAGCGGGTCCTCCACAGACGTCTGCTGGAAAGATGAAACAGTTTGAAGTTTCCTTTGGGCGCCAGGATGATCTCCTGCGGGGCGCTTGATATCTCCCGCTGGCCCTGAAGGCACCCGAGATCAGGAACGTGAAACGATGCGTACTACTCCTCAAACCCTCTTTCGTCTTATCATCCCCGATAACCATCCCTTCCCATTGAATGGCAAATAATATTTTCTTCGTTTCCTTGTTCGCTGACCCACTGTTATCAGTGTTGCAACACTTATCTCACTTCAAATGTTTTCTTTCCCTCGATTTCCGCTGCTCGGTT
This sequence comes from Anopheles arabiensis, assembly GCF_016920715.1. Lineage (NCBI taxonomy): Eukaryota > Metazoa > Arthropoda > Insecta > Diptera > Culicidae > Anopheles > Anopheles arabiensis. Next base: position 69,230,843 of record NC_053518.1, on the reverse strand, counting down.
GCGACGAAGCGTGCTGAATGATCGAGTGTGTGTGTGTGTGCGCGCGGGCAGCGCGTGAGTGGCACTGATCCATTTGCCTTCTTACTTGCCATTGTCGAGACGATGCACCACGTTTACGTGCTTGTGCAGGTTGTGCCTGAGGGAATGGCCGCATGCAACGATATGGCCGATTGCATTTTGCTTCGATTTGTAGCGCTGTTGCGGCGTTGTGTTGTGGATGTAGGATGTGTTTATTATTTTACCCGGAACACTAATGGTGCGCTTAATAATGCACATGCGTTTGCTGATTGCTCAAAAAGGTTGAAAGGTTGTGAGCGGTTTTGTGTTTTTGTTCGTTTGCAAATTGCAAAGAAGATGAACATTTGCAACCATTAGTGAGAAGTTCATTAGAGACGCTTAGGTGTTGAATGTGTGGTTTTTCGCTGAACGTTACACGATAAAAACAAACAACCAAAGGATCACAATGGCAGGTGTAACGTCGGTTTTGAGCTTTTTTGTGGTGGCTTGGAGGATCTGAGCAAAACAACATCGTGAGTGAATATAATGACAAGGTTCTTAGGATCATTAGGAACATCGTTATCAAAGTTTAAAAAATAAACAGTAGATTTATATTCCGAAATGTTTCAGGTTTTGAGGCAAATCAAAACATTACGAAAGAAATCTGGTTCAAAGGACCAATTTTTCAAATGCTGCTTTCAACAATGTTCAAAACTCTTCAAGTTCGCAAAAATGTGCCGCTCGGCTAAATCCTTGTCCAGTAAACCATAATTCATTCGAAGTCATGTATAATAATTCCATACAACACATGTAAAAATCACCACAACAAAGATGAATGCAACTGAAACTAATTTAAAATACAAAGAAAAACAAATCATTTGTAAGTTAAACATTTGACTTGACTGTCTATTCATGCAATTGCTCATTACCTCTAATAATCATTTCATTTTCACAGCTGTCAATTCGTTCGATTAATGGAAGGCTCACTCGATTAAGGTCAACACTTTAACAAAAACGGCATGAACCGACTGAGCACTAACTCAGCAACCAAGGAATGTCGGTGCCGTACCGGAGCCAACTGCAAACACAATAAAAAGGTAACAAGAGAAGAAAAAAGGGAACCCAGTGTCCCAGTATTTGCAGCATCGGCAGTACCGACTTTGTTGTAGCCAGAACACAGCAAAGGATCGCGATAAATTGCGAAGCTTTCTGCAGTGTCCGTTGGTTGTTTTTTTTTCTTCTTCTTTTCTTTCGCGTATTATGTTAGCGCACACCCTTCCGCGGCATAATTAATGTATTGACATGTCCGTGCAAGAAATTCACATCAATGCATTGCGCACACAGTGTAAAGGATGGAAAGGGAGAGACGGCAAGCTACTCAAGGCTACTCACTCCTGTTGCATCATCATCATCATTTTCATGTCGGCTGCCTTCACCTGAACAGTGAGCGGAGCAACCATTCACGACAACTTTTACATAAAGCCTCTACAATCATCCTCCTTCTTGGGAGACACGGGTACTAGCAAAAAAACCCATTCGATCGAAACAGCTCGAATCATAATTGTTAGCAATTAATTCACAAACAACGATTACGCCAGTACACACAGAGCATTAGCAGAGGTTAGATGACCCGCTTTTTGCTTTCCTCTCTCTCTCTCTCTTTCCCGTGTGGGAGCTGCCAGTCGAAATCGTGACGTGAAGAGCCCTTTCGACATGACCCATTATTGGCATTATGAGTGACTTTTTGCTGTGCAGAGGACCCACCGCCGATGCACACATCTCGCAAGCGTATGTGGCTGCGACATCACATAGGAGGAGTAGAAGAAGAATATGATGATGATGATGGCTCTGTTGATTCACTCCCGAGGCACATCACGGTATAGCACCGTACGATGGAAAAAAAGGAAACGTTGCTCCAAAGTCGGTCCTTAGGGCCCCACAAGTCAAGAAGCATGAATCATAAAATAAGTGCTCAAAATTGAGAGACGAAGGCAACAAAAACCCGATTTCTCTAAGCCCGGGTGTCTCTAATAAACCACAACGTTCACTCGCTCACCCACACAAGTGAGGGCGGTGGTGGGATGGGGTTCAGCTGGCTGCAAATGGAACAAAACGTTACAACAATTTACCCGATTGAAGGTGATTTTCCGTCGGCCTACTGCGCCATGGTACCGGGGAGACTTGACGGCTAACAATGCTTCACCACCGTTTGGCCACTCTATCTAGAGCGCCACGTGGGAGTGCAACATAAATTCCAAAAGCAACCCAGAACGGGACACATTAGTTCCAGCTGGTTCCGTCCGTGTGTTTGTCAACCGTCGACTACCGCCCCGAGCTGTGATTTCACATTTCATAAGAACAATTTTCAATTATTCAATCGAATCCATAACGAGCGCAGAGCTGAACCGGGGCTGAACTGTGTCACTGAGGTGGTGCCCGCGATGGGCGATTGCCGCGTTTGCGGAATGCTTTTCGAAACGTTAATTTTCGGCAGGGTAGGTGGGTTGGGATGGTTGAGATTAAATTTACGTCGTTTTTTTTGTCTCGTACGCTTCGACATCGTCTCTGGTGACGTTGGGTTGGAATATTTATACATGCCTGTTGTGGCTCGTTGTAGTGCATGTCGTAGGGTGTTGATAGAGAATCGGAGGGGCGGAGTTGCACGAGATTTGACCGGGGAGATTATTTCGACCCGATGCATGCCGTTCACTCATAGCTGACATTTGTTGGCGGTGGGATATGAATGGCGCTTTTGGGGGTTGGTATTTTATACGTGATCGGTATCGATTTGTTTAATGCTATTAGTGTAGATCGATGGGTTTGAGCTTGGTGCAAAAATATTGGAAAATATAACAGAAACCCAATGGCTGATACTTGTTAACTTATTTTTGCTCTTTTTAAGTGCTTATTTGATTGTTAAATATTTGTTCTCCTAACTCTTATGAAGCTGATTTTGTATATTTTTATTTTGTCTACTCTTAGGGTTGTTTGACTTTCTGTTATAGATATTTATTTCCTTATCTTTTTTATAGTTTTTGTGTGCTGATCTTTCACGTTCTAATTGATTGTTTTGATTATTTTAAGTTATATTTAAGTATATATTTTTACTCATTTTGTTTTGATGTTGTTGAATTATAATGTTGTTTGATGCCTAATTTCTAGTGATTGTCTTTTTTAAATCGGATTTTGATTTTTGTATATATTGTTTTGCTTTGCTGTTCTAGATGCACTTTGGTTTTTGCTTGTTCCTTGTATTCCCTTTTTCAATCAATTTTTGTTCAGCATTTGTCTTCGTTGAGTATTATTTTTTGCGATTTGCAATTGTTATTTGAAATTTTAAATTTATTTCCCTTACCTTAACTTTTCATACTCCCTTATTGCACACATGAGAACCCCCCTTTAACGTATGCATGAGAAAATCATGATAAAGCCAAAAAGCTCAACCCCTTTTGAGCAAATCATTTCAACTCGATCGAAAATCGCGCTCAAAATCCTTTCCCTTTTCGCTGTTCGTCACTTGTACCGGACCTACGTCAACCTTACCCTGACGTAACAGTACCAACGCTCCCCGATCCACAAAGCCCGAACCCGTGCCACAGTTCGATCCATAATCGATCGATCTTTGATGTTTTCGGCCGGGGTGAATGTTGCTTGCACCGTAAGCGCAGGTTAAATGATTGAATTTGTGATAGAACCGCTCGATCCATCCAGTGCATATGTGCGTTGGTTACACTATTGACAGTGGAATCTTTTATGCAGAAAATCGTTCGCTTTTACTTTAGCAGTCGTGGAAAACCGGATGAATTCAACCAGGAGGGCCACTTACTAAATATTCGTTCGATTTTATATTGACATGATTGGTTGTGTGTGGTCGTCGTCGCCTGACCGGTGTACTAGAATTATATTGAACTACTTTCGGATTTAGCAACGCGCAGTGCAGTGCACCGAAAAGCAGTGGCCTTATTGAAAATGTTCATTATTTGGAACACAATGCGTCACTGGGACGATTGGGATTTCGAGCGAAATCGGGCACGGCCAGATGGATGTTTGATTTCACTGGAACTCTCTGCTGATTAATTTATCACTGTGCAAACAGGCAATCGTGCACCAGTGCTGTGTATTACAGAGATTTACAACGGTGAGCTGTGTTTGATTTAGATTACGAAGGCCGCTCCATGGGGGAATACAATGCTTTGAATTATGGACGACGTGATTCTGTTTTGGGAAGTTTGGAAATCGTTGACTGATAGTTTTTGAATGTGATAAAAGACTTGCAGGATCTATATGTATTTTTGTAACCTAAAATAGCTCTAAAACGCAGCTGTCCTTGCAGAAAAATACACAATTTTCTTTAAGACGTTAAACGGCATGCGAGTAATATCGATAGCCAAACCACTGTCTTGTAGCATCCTTTACGACCAGTCTAATCTTGCCTTTTCACGGTCTATTTACACGTTTACACAACCACATGACAAAGGAGCGACGAGCGGACACGTGTGTTAGCACAAAGGCAAATCCCATCATGTTCGAGCTTAGCCTGCGACAAGCTCGGCTGGGAAATAATTAATTAATGTCACCCTGTCGGATATCGGTCGACAGGGACGGGGAGGTTTCTGTGACCGTGATTCACTAATACTTCTTCGCAGCCCAAGGGCGTGTAATGTGTCGTATCGATCGCGTGCACTTTTCGTGGGGCAACTTTTTGGACACCGGTACACCGGCTGGGCAAACGAATCGACGAATAATAGACATATTTTCTTGTCGTAATTGTACGACAACCCTGGGCTGGAGAACAGTAAAACCGACGGGGTCGAAGAATCAATAAATGACGCAAAAGGCGAAATCCCCAGGCAATCTGAATTCTTAACCCTGGCCATCTTCTGTTTGACTTTTTCTTTTTGGACTTTGCTTGGGAAGTTTACTTTTTGGCTCTTTGGAGCAGTTCGACCCGCAAGGCCCATTTTTTCTTCGTTTGGTAGTATCTCTGATCCTGCAAATGACCTTACCTTTCGAAGTCACCGGGGCCATCGGGGCACCACACACGCGGTCAAGTGGTGTCCGATTACGATTATTTGTGCAGTGTCTTGCAAATTCACCCGGCCTGAGCCCAAGAACGGCCGAGACTCCTGAGGGTTTAACCCCACGGGTGTGATTTTCATCGCAGAGACTGGACGCGTGGACACTCCGGTGGCCGGTAAGGTTCACTCACGTGCTAGAGTGGGTTTTCGAGACTTTATTGTTCAAGTTGTGGTAAATATTTGTACACTGGCTCGGGCCACAACACTGCAACACAATTTGCTGCGAGCCCTTTTTTCGTCTGCCGTCCTACGTATCGACGTATGTGACCCCGGGTTGGAATGGTGTGTCCCTTTATGTTCTCCGATAGGGACTTTTATACGAGTTTACGATTACGGGTTTCTTACTGTCCCTGTGTGAGGGTATGTTGATAGTTTGACCAACCAGGAAAAGCGCAATTTTCTTTGTCCATTCATTTGTTGCTTTGAAGCGAGCCATTAATTAATTACGTACTGCCGAAGAACGAACCTTACTAGGCCCCCCGTTTTTATGGCTAGTAGGGGGAGTGTGATGGAAAAGATTGCGCATTCTGGGTGGTCACATAATGTGTACAGCTGCAAAGGGACAAGTTCAATGTCCGGAACATGTAGACAGGAAGGTGTCCCATTAAGATTTCAAATCGGTAAGGTTCTTTCGGTTCGTTCGTCAAAAACGTTTTAACTTGCGTGTGGGTTTTTATCGCAATTGTTCACAAGCAAACTGCGTTCAAAGGCATTCTGGGGTTTGGAAGGTTGTGGTTTAGACTGTCGACTTGCAGGCTTGTTCTTTCCGAGAAGCAGAAGACGACCGATACGGTCAGGTGAGCAGTTATGGTTGAATTCCGAAAGCATATCGAAACGAGTCGCTGGGCGAGCATCCTCACCATAGAGAGTCATCGGATTGACGTTCTTGCAGACACGAGATGACCGGAAGAATAGCTGGAGATGCTTTGCAGTTGTGGTCCAGCAATAAATTGCAAACAATTAAGAGTCTTTACGGTAGTTTGATATTAAATCTAACATTTTAGAAGTGTTTTTTAAGGTACAAAAGTTTGATGTCTGTGCAGTTTCCCGGCTTTGCAAACGTCTCTTTTCATAATACATAAAACATACCCAATGATCATGTCATCCCCTACAGCAATACATCAATGAAGTGCATTGAAGAAGGCTTCTAAAACTCGGTAATGAGTACATTCTGAATGCCTGAAGTCGATCATCAAATATCGACCGCGAATTGATTGGTAATTTCGGGACGCATCGTACCTCCGGAAACAGCGTTTGAAGGCATGGTTTTGCCATGAAGCTGTTCAACGAAACTTCAGTGATGTTTCGCAGTACGCGGTCCAAAACGACGACACACCATACATCCCCGGATGTCCGACAATTAGATCAACCCGTCTGTGCGGAGCATCAGCAAAACCTGATGCACCAAGAGCGTACTGTGCGGGAAATTACTGTCCGTCCGATGAGGATACCTTCGCATAATGCAACATGTTTACGTTACCGTCAGCAGGCGCTACGCCCGCCGGTGATGCAAACGAGCGAGGCTTTCCTACTGCAAAAAGGACTTTTACGGTCAAATTCAAACGGGACACCGGCACTTTGTCCAGCCTGAAGCGACAAATCGGGAAAATAGACTGCATAGTGATTATTTTGCAGAAAATCTGCCGTCCTTCGAGTGGTTTTGAACGTTTCACAAATTCAAAGTTGTGATGTTTCTGGCACGAGGCTTTCGCGTTTGATGGAAATCATTCATCGAAGAATTGCTCTAAATTTATATATTATCTTAAAATTTTCCTTCAAAATGGTAGTTGATTTTCTGTACCTTTTTTTCGAATTCACTCCCTCCAAGTAATTAATCACTTAAACATCAGTGCCAAACTCTTTAAACACTGTCATCCGATGTTTACCGTCATCCGAAAAAAAAACTGCCACCGGAAAGAAAACACAAAATCCCACCGGAGTTGGCCACACCAAGATTTGGTAAAACCTTCACAACGACCCTCGTTAATAAACGTCCATCCCTTCGGCCCGTTATTGGATTAGCGGGACGCTGAAATGGATTGTAATTATGGTGAAAAAAGTGGTTTCTTAATTAAATTGCATCTTTCCCGCCCGTCCCGCCTATTCCCCTCCCACGGGAGACTGTTTGTCTTATCTTTCGCAAATGCAAATGATGGATTCACTGTTTGGCTAGACGGTTAGGGAATCCATGAGGGTGGCACTGAAGCAATGAGCAGCAAGTGATCGAATCCACTTAATGCCTCGGCACTGATTATTTCACTTTGCATCACTCAGCTATTTTCTTGGCTGTACTCATTTCGTGTTTTACTTCGGGAATTCCCTTCAGAGACTAACCACGGAGCTCAAAAATCGCAATTCGTTCACTCGCTCTCTCCCCCACAAAAACAGTCGCGTTCGAGATGATCCGAGCGAAAAGCGCCTTAATAATGAAAATTGCTGCGTGAATCAAAATCCGCATGATGGAAAGGTAAACATATCATTACTCACGGGTTGAGCTGGTTCTTCGATTGGGTTCCACTGTTTTGTTTCCACTTCGCTGTTCTGTTGGAGCAATCGAGAAGCGGTCAATTACGAGGGATGCAGTTTTGTTCGGGGGCTGCCCCCGAACTTCTGTAAGGTTTCATGCTTTCGGAGTCGGCAGCCAACCATCGCTCGCTCTCCCCGGTCGGTGTAAGCAATCAGTGCAATTAATTTGTAAAACATAGCCCACCGTTGAGAAGGTTGTGAGGCGGCAGGATACTACTACCACACGAACATCGGACGGATCCTGCTACAGGCAGGATGATGATGTTGATGATGATGGGACTGCATGTGGTCTCCGTTTTCCAGCCAGCACTTTGTATTATTGAAAAGCCATTCGCTTGGTGTGGAGTCATGAGCGGGGAGTGAGCAAATGTCTTGAGCAACTTCTATTTTTCTACCACGCGGAAAACCTACTAGTTGGATGCAGTCGAGTAGAAAAGTACCGTACCGGTGGGGGGGGGGGGGGTGAAAACTTCCATCTGCTGGCCACATGCACGAGGGTTTTGTGCGCTACTGCTTCGGTAAACTATATTTAACCATTGCCTTCCATTCGTTTCAGACATTCCGTTTGCTCCATTCGCTGCTGTTGGGATTGTTGAAGGACTTTCTTACAGAAAAGACACGCAGGAAAAGTCATACACAGGTAAACACGGGGAAACGGGAGAAGAATGACAGAATTACTCCCGTCCCGGACGTAGCTGAATGCTGATTGAAGCATAAGAAGGGTAATTCAATTAAATTAATTAAAAACAAAGCAGAGAAGAAGCCTTTTGTCAGTGTGTTTGTGTGTATGATTGCTGCGTGCACAAACTGCAAGCGTGAGTATTTGCCGTTACGAATGCAGCGAGCCCACCCAGACAGGGATGGGATAAAAATCACTCAGAGATCATTGTTTGAGCTCTGTAGGGCTCCAAGTTGTATTGCTGTTTGGGGTTTGATTGCACTCTAAGAGGTAAAACGCAAACCATTACAATGTATGAAGTCCTTTTCGAGCAATGATTATGACTGGAGAGGTTTGCTAAGTTTACTTGAAAAATGTGGGAGGTATACATTCTCTTGGAAGTTCTTGATGCAATCAATAATAAAAAGTATAATTGGTAAAAAAATACGTTTCTTCCTAAAAACATGCCTTATCTAACAATTAGGGAGTTTATATTATTTTGTAGTAAATCAGTTGTTGATTTAAGAGATTGTCAGATTCCATATTTATGTTAGGACTTGATCAAATAGGTGAGCAGAAGTAATAAAAAAACCCTAATGACCAGTAAATCGCAACACGCAAAACGATCTTAATTAAACTGTTGTAAAGTCTTTGCATCAACCTAAAAGGTTATTTTTTACTACTTTCAGCAACCTTGATTGCAATCGATTTCAGGTTTTTTTTATACCATCAAACACATTTACGACACCTAATAACCTGCACCGAATGACCACCGGCGCGAATAGTTCTCACCGATCTTGTTGATTTTTTTATGGCCCAAATAATGTTGTCCGTTTTGTAATAATGGGCAACAAACAAAAAACCTTCTTCTCAAAAACAAAAACCCGCTCAGAACTCCCAAAGCGAAACCGACCGCAGATGAGAAGAAATCAATTTTCCGTGGCTTGTCAAAACACTACATCGAACGGCAATGGTCTCCCATCATGTCGCCATAATTCATTTCCACCCATGGGGCCATATCGTTCCCTGTCGCTGTCCACCGCAGCGTCTCCGAAAATCGACGCTCTTGAAGGTGTTTTTGTGTATTCTTTCTTGAACTTGCTTTAGCTGAACTCAAAAAAAAGCAGACCAACCTGAGAGCTGAGGCTGAGAATCGGAGACAACGCGCACTGGAGTGGTTTTGATTCGTGCCGCCACCAGGCCGCGCCGCACCGTGCACAAGACGGAAATTATGACGGAAATGTTCGAGGCCACGGTGCCATCATTAATTCGGGATCACCGCTGTGCGAATGTCATTCATCTTTCCTCACCTTACTGTGCCGCACGGGGGATGGGTGGGAACGTCCGCAGTTAGAGGAGAGAGAGAAGCAAGAGTGCCACAACGCAGTTAAACGGACAACGGTAGAGATGGAGATGAACGAAAAGAACGGTTTTTTGTGAAAATTTGGATGCTTTTTTGTGGAGCTATTCTTAAGACGAAACAAATGAAAGAAGATGATCGAATTTGTTGCTTCAGTGAGATGGAGGGAAAACGAGAACATTTGCTTGATCACTTGAATGTCTGGGTTCGATGGTAGCAGTAGAAGCAGTGGTTTAAATCCTTCCCGTTGAAATAAATCCATGCGCAGTGTGTGCGCGCAGTTGGTGGTGCGTCTTAAATCCGTGCACAACAAGGCCCAGTGCCGGTAAAAGGGCGGAGGTGTTGGATTGAATTTCGTTGCCCGTGTCTGAGCCATTCATTATTGTGCCTTTTTTCTCTTTTTAATTTCAGTTTAATATGATCTCCTGGACTGGGCGGCCCGTGGCCGATCGCGTCGAGTCTGACGCGTGAAGGACACGGTGTCAGAGGGAAATCGTTTTCGGAGCTGCCTCGTGCGGTGCCCGTGACGAATCCTTTGCAATGGATCCCAACCCCTGGCACCCTGGCCAACGGTTTGGGCTTGGCCCACTCGTCGTTACGGCCAAGCCCTGCCCCAGCTGAAAAGCGTAGCTAAAAATTGAATTCTCAACATTGCCACACCAACCGTAATCGAGGCGGTCGAGAATTGTTCCGCGCCCTCGCTAGAAAGATGGAGAAAGATGATCCGGGATGAGCAACGGTTTAAGTTTGCGGTCCGGGACGCTTTCGATCTTCGCGCGGGAAGCAAACAAAAGACTTGTGCTGTGCTCCGGAATCAAAACAAAACTTCAACGAGCGGTAAGCAACGAACCTCCTTGGGCTTGTTTTCTCGTCTCGCGGCCTTTTTTTCCCCAGCTTTTAACGTCGCGGAACGACTTCTGGTTCTCTTCTCTATTCAAGGGGTTGCTGTCCGTTTATAATTTTTTGGGATATTGATTTTCTTCCACTTCCACCCCTGTCTCGTGTTTGAATCATTCAAAAAAGAACATCATTTGTTCAACATTTCTTAACAATGTTATGGTTTCTTATCGCTGTTTCTTGATTTTTACTCTCCTCTTTCTTCTTTCTGGCTGCTTCATGTGCTTACTCGCGTTCAAAATGTAACACCCCGCGCCTTTTTGTTGTGTGATATGAGAGGGAAGTAGTAACCTGATTGAAAATGAGACGAAGATGATACAAAAAAGCATAAAACCGAGAGAGACAGGCAGAGCCAGCCGAAAGAAAACATAATAAAAATCAAATTATGATCGTTTAGAAGGGAATTTCTTTCAATCTGTCTTGCTACTCTGGTCCCAGACTAAGCTAAGCTTTGTAAAAGAAGAAGCGAGAGAGCGACAGACGAAGATGATAATGAGCTGGCGACGAACGCCGGTGGAAGCAAAACATAAGGAATGGAATGGAATGGTGATCGCGAAGCGAAGAGACCAGCGTAGAGCATTCTTTGTGATCGCTTTTGATGAGCCCCGGTAACGGCAAAACAAAACAAAAAACAGTAACAGCGGTAGGCGTCGATGGACAACAAGCGAAAAAGGAACCCAACCTGGCCAAGCGGGGCCAACAACGCGCAACATGGAATAAAGTGATTTCAAGCTGTGCCATTATGGAAACTGTGGTTTTTATGGGACGATAAAGGGTCTTTAGCCAACCAATGCTGCCAGCAGGCGAGAGGATGCGGTGGTCGTATACGGTTTTGAGACGTTCGTTCGTTATCGGTGCGGTAGGTCTGCAGCGATGCTTTTGGGGTGGACACAGTGGGTGAGTTGATAGAGCAGCTGACCGATGCATCGTTAGCAAAACTGTTCAGATGCACTTTGAGAATGAGCAATGGTGTGCTGTGCTTACTTGAAGACTTCAAATATGTTGTTTATGGGTAAGATGGGATATATTTTCAGATGATTGGTCCCCAAACATCGTTTTGAATCTATCATTCAGGACTCTCTGGTATGTTTGTGGAATAGTTTTTGAATCTATTTAATTCGTAATTTAACGTTTAGCGATTAAATGCAATCATTTCAAAAATCTGATTTCATGAAAACATGATTTTTACCAGCTATTCGCAGAGTCTAGTCTTATTATTTAGGCTCTAATCTCAAATAAAACTTAGTTCATGTATAAACCATGTATAATATTTTTTTTGGTTTAAAAATGTGTCAAAAACAATCGTATATCATCGAAGGAGACTTTATACCTTTAAAAATCAAATAAATTCAATTTCAGTGTTTTTTCCCTTTTGCCAAACTGATGCTGCCCACAACTTCAATTTGATATTTGTTCCCACTCGTACTCGAGCAAAGGTAAAAAATACATTCCAGTTGGCTCGTAGGTACGGGGAAAGGTACATTAAACAATCGTCATACGGTACCGGTGCAATGCCGTAGTGTGTTTGTACGTACCATTTTTCCGCTCGCCAAGACCCGCCAAGACACTCACTGCTGCCAAGACGCGTTTGGCGCTGTCTTGGCGCCGCCATCCTCCAGCTCCTAGCGCACCAGTGCAGAAACGCAAACACCACACTTAGTTTCGCTAAATGATGCTGAAACTTTGATAATTTTACCGGTCGCTCCCTTCACTATCCCCCCTAGCCCGTGCCGCGTGTTATTTATTGCCGCACACTATCGTAACGATGCACACGGGCCGCTAAGGAGGAGGAAAAGGTACGTCCATCCGTTGCCCAGCCGGCTCATCGATCCTTCTGGGCTGGTATGGGTCATAAACATTCATTATCGTAATCGTCTGATTTGATGATGATTTTGGGCAAGCGAAGAAGCGCTCAGGACGAGCGTACGACCGCTCAAACGGGCACGCCGATTTACCTTTCGCTCTACCGCCACCGTGACAGATGAATAGCAATTTGGTTGCACTGCTTGTGTTTAGTGTTAATGCTACAATGCGCGCGCTTGTTTTGTGCTGTCGATGACGAAGTCAATCATCTTTCTGTGGCACATCTAGGCGGCTTTACGACGGCGACGAATTGCCTGTTTGCCTCCCAATCCGGTTGATGATTAATAGGATAGAAGCGGACGCATCAGGAGCAGGGGACCAAGGGACACACACATAACTCGATGAAAAATATCAACAGCAACCGCACATTCCGCGCAAGGCTCCACCAAAGGCTCTGCCTCTTACCTCGTCCCACCCGGGTAGTTCCGGGCACTAATAATCGAGCCACCGAACAATTTATGCTTCATCGAACAGCATACCGCACCAGACTGTCAAAGGCAAAGGCGCACAAGAACCGACCGTTGCGCAACCGACCGGCCGACCTAGTGGACGTGCTGCAGAGCGGTGGAACCAACACAAAAAAAAGGCTGTAGAGTGTTCGACCATGCGCCATCTGTGCCTAACGATGGGCCATAAAGTGAACTACCGCCCCCACCCGGTTTGGAAGTAAAATCTGCAATATCTCCCGTAAACGCGTTATAAACGCCCCGTTGTCCTGGCGGAGGACAACCTTTCACCTTTCCCTTGCACCCCCTATTTGCAACTTTATGCAAGTGCACACCAATTCGCACACTATTTCAAAGCACACACACTCTCACTGTCTCTCTCTCTCTCTCTCTTTCTCCGTCTGTTTTTCTATTCCTTCCAAATGGGGCAGCGAAAGGCCAACTTTTCAGTTGCATTTGCTGCACGATAAATTTATTTCTATTGTTTGTCATTTGTCTTTACGCGCGGGCGTTGGATTGCGAGCGGAAGGGCGCGCATCCAACCGAAACCCCAGGCAGGATGTTGCAGTTTAGCGTCCGCGCATTGGAGTTAGGCCAGAACTGTTCCTGTGTGCATTTTTCTACATTTTTATTTCCACCATGCTCTGCTTGTGTGTGTATATTTTTTTTCGCCTCTTATTCCACCCCAGTAATCCAGTTACTATCGCAAAGCTTCATTTTTTTCTTCACCATTTGCTAGAAAGCATCTGTGCGTTTCATTCTACCCTCTATTTTTTGTGTTCGCTCCCTAGCACCGGAGCAACAGGATGCAACTCGTTTCCACTGCTGCTGTAGTTTTGCTAACCCTGTTCCACTCTGTCTCCTCCTCAGTTGGGCAAAACCCCGCAGAAGGTTAATTAATTTATTGCAGTGTAAAGTGTGACACTTTCACTGGGTCATTCATCACACAATAAGTTGCACCCGGTGGTGGTCAGTTGCCAGCTTTGCGCGCCCTGCTCGGTCCGCTGTTGGTCTCGTGCCAGAGTGCCAGTGTCCGAGCGGGGCAGGGTGGAGGATGTGGAGGGTGATTTGCCACCACGGTTTTGACTTATGGTTTTCTGTCTGTATGTGTGTGTGTTGGTACGTTCCCTGGTGGCATTTGCACGTGGTACCGGCAGGCTCAAACCAACTCCCAACCGGCCGTTTGCTGCCGCTGATGGTGATTGATCGACCGAATTGGACAACCGCCGCTTGCTCACGTTTTAGTGACTGCGGTAAGGGAGTGGGAATCGGCCGAGGAAGATGGTGGAGCGGTAGGCTGGTGTCACAGCGCTTTAAAGTTTAAATCGTTGTTGAGTGGTTGTGTAAGTGCTGTACGGTACGGTGCACTTGTAATCGATTTGTTTGCGAGGCCCGCTTTGTTTGGCGGAAAGTACGGTGAATACGCGTTTGAGTATGTTTTATGGTAGGTTTTGTAGGGTTTATGCTGCATTAAATAAAATAAAAAGATATCCAAATCATCATTTTCACACTTTTTGAACCAACCGAATCAACCGGAATGGAAAAAAATAATTAAGGAAACATCGTAATCATCTTCACATTGTTGGGTTTTGCTATTGAATTTATGTTTTAGGTCATTATTTCACATGAAACCGTTTTGTATAGATCTTGAAACATTATAAAATAAATCAAACTAAAACAACAAAACCAACGACATGCTGTGGAGCCACACCTGATACCCAAGAGCCTAAACGAAAAGGGCACAGCTAGATGCGATCTTGTACCCTTCTTGCGAAAAAACTAAACCCTCAACAGTGTACCCGTTGAGTACAGAAACCCGCGGAATTGAAACCTTTCAGCTCGCTATCGCTCAATCAGATCTCAGCATAGATCAAAGCCAAAAACCTCCGCCAAGCTGTACGGGCACAAAAACAAAACGGCTCATCGAGCTGGTTGGTTGGCATTTCCTTGGACAAGCCCTGTTCCCGGGCCATCGCCAAGCAAGGTACGAACCTTTTAGGTGTACGATCGACCACAACTCCTGTGCCGGTGACCACAATGTGTATGCGCTCCCGCGCGTAACATGAGCCACGAACAAAACGTTCCCTGCCCAGGACGGGTTCTTCCCACCTCTCTGTTTTTGTTGGCATGAACCACCGAAAATTAAACCTCAACACACTTGCCGTACGTCAATAGACAAATGAAGAGAAAAAAAAATGGTTGCTAAAACTTATGATCGATGCTTCTAAATCGTGGTTTCGGTTTTCTTGGGTGCTCCCGCTTTTTTTTTGTGCTTTGTAAGGTCCATATTTCTCAGTACACGCCCCACTCGGGGGGGCTCTCCTGTCGATGGGGATGTGGTTTCACCGAGCTAACCTATCAATTTCCGTCGCTCATAAAAATTATGTACAAATTACGATGTAAAGCGTATCGCATAACCGCTCCCCAGCTTACGGGCGCGCGATTGACGCCGGTATTGATCCCGCACCCGGGGGAAGGGGTGACGCATTCGGTGCATTTGAACGAGAGACTTTCCTTTCGACGAAGCATCGGGGAAGGTGACAGGAGCGTCCGAACACGAGAGGGAGTTGATTTATCCTTGCGTAATCAGCGGCCTTTCTTTTAAAGCGAACCGAATGGCTTTTTAAATCCTCAACTGGGCGACGGCTCTTCAGGAGTAGGAGGTTGGAGGAAATAATTCACTAATATTTATAGTACGGCCCGCAATCCGTGGGCCCCATTACGCCCGTGAGACCGCGGCCAGCTGGACCGCGCTAAGCCCGAACGTCTCGGATTTCAGCAGCAAAGACAGTGTACGCCAACTAACAGGCTCCAAAATAGCTGCACGTATTAGTTGCAGAGCGGTGGAGGAGCGCCCGGGACAGGGAATGTCGAAAATCGATCGCTGTTTTTTTGTTGGAGTTGTCGTTCACCTCTCCTTCCCTTTGCCATACCAACGCTTGAGAGAGGTATATGTCTTTGCTGGTGTGCCCACGAGTCACAGTTGGGCTTTTCAGACGAGGTGGAGGGAGTCTTGATTGATTTTTATCGTTTTATTGCCACGCTAAGAAGCTTACTCTGTGGCGTGCAGGCAACAAGGGGAGTTGAGGAGGTCCCATGTTCGTCGGTTTGTGGTTGAGTTGAGTCTTCAAGTCACCTTTGGCGCTATTCTTCGGACGATGCATTCACTCGTGGGCAATTGACCTGTTGAGCGGTTGTTTTATGATCGCTCAAGGTAAGGAGGCTTAGGGGTTGTGAAGATTGTGAACTAAATTTTCGGCTATTATCGTGAGCGATAGTGCCTGCTACCCCACCAGTTTGTCTCTTGGAGCTCCCAAACCAATCAAAAGTAAATTTTGCACGTAAGCTTCTTAAAGCGCGATTGACTCTTTCGGAGGGATACTTCGGCATTGGCCAGCAAGTTGGGCAGCGAGTGGAACTTAATTTGCGTAGAAATTGGTTCGCTGTGTTGTGTTTTTTTTTTTTTTTTCTGTGTGGAAGCTGTAGTCCATTTAGGGGATTGTCATCCGTGCGTTTTGTAAGCTCTGTTGAGATGTGATAATTGGGCTGAGCATAAATTGTACCGGAGCGGCAAACGTTTAACTGATCGTTAAGCCTTCAAAAAACCTTTTCCTCGTGCTTGGTAACGAGGTAAGGAGTAAATGGTGTTTGAACGGCAACGACATTTTGAAATTATGGTTGGTAGACATATTTTGTGAAAGGTTTTGGAAGGTTCGATGGTTAAGACAACCCAGGGAGAGCATAATCTATATCGGGAGTAGTTAATGACAATAGTTGGGATTTGAAATAAATTAAAATGTTCAGTATGCTATGAAATTCTCAAAAGTTTAAATCAAATCATAACAGACGAATCATCCATATCCTGTAAATAAATCGAGTCTGGAAATTCACTATATCAAATCCTTAAATTTACTTCTTAATTTGTTCTGTAACATAAAGATCTTTCGGGAAATACATTTCTACATAAAAACAATATTTGACGTCTCAATATAATATAATTACTGAAATTAGTAGTATGGATTATCAATTTCTTTTACAAGACTTTTGTAATGTGAAGATAATTTGGATATTGGAAGATAATGAAGCAATAGACTTTAACATCTTAAGGATATCCCACAAAGCCTAGAACTAGTTTTTCGGTGCAAAATAAGGATTAAGATTATCATAGGCCAAGCATTATTAAAAAGCTGGGAACATAATAGTCTTGTATCAACGATCCTGGAGATATACTATAAGACAAATGAACATCAATAAACAAACATGGTGCATATTGAATGCAGTTCAATAGATTTCACACGATCGTTGTATGCATAACGGTCAATTATATTAAAACAGATCCATTATCATGCCAACTAATCGTAAAGATAGATAGGCAATCATTACAGGGTTTCCCACGATTTATTGGTTCCCACGATTTATTATTTTCCACAGTTTCATTTCCCATAATTTTTGGTAGCAACCCACGATTTATTGGTGGTTTATTGGTCGGTTCCCAAATATTATTGGTCGTTTCCCAAATATTATTGGTCGGTATTATATTATATTATATTTGGGAACCGACCAATAATATTTGGGAAACGACCAATAATATTTGGGAACCGACCAATAATATTTGGGAACCGACCAATAAATCGTGGGTTGCTACCAAAAAATTATGGGAAATGACCAAAAAATCGTGGGAACGCACCAATAAATCGTGGGAACCAACCAATAAATCGTGGGAAACCCTGTAATAGCTTGAACCAACCTGCTCAAACACCGACACCGCCATCTGTTTCACTTTCCCTTTGCAATCGCAATGCACTTGTGCGTGCTTTCTCAGCATTTTCCAAACATCCTATTAGCGTACCAATTGGCACGATTCTCATGCATTGATTTGCATTTGCAGACTGGCTCCACCGGAGATATACCATATCCGATTAATTTACCCACATTAATAATGCGAAGAATTCATAGGAACTGAATGAACTATAACGCACTGCGCTTCCCAAAAGCACAAATAGGGGAAAGAAACTGAACTGACGATTTCTGTGCGAGCATACGTGACCATTACCTTCGCTTGCAGTGCGGGCGAAAGAACGAAAATCATTAAATATTAAAATTCCTGCGCATGAAGAAAAAGGGCGCCTAATGATCTCGGCAAACTCGCGCACGTCCGTCCCCTTGGCGAGGACGTCCTGGATGGCTAATTTTGCCTTACCTACCCACCCATAAATCATGCGGTCAGCTTTCGGCCCCTTAACGAAGCCGAATGTTGCAATAATCATAACAAGCCGAAGGGCGGCTCAGTCGCATCCATCGATTCGCTGACCGGCCGATCGAAGGTCAGTGAGTATACCGTTACGCCTGGCTGCTTCCTGGTCCGTCGTCCTATTTTTATCCACCCTTTCACCACCCACCACAATTGCAGCAGACGCAGCTGAATGGGAAAGACCACATCCTCGCCGGTTCAGGTTCGGCCGGTCAGCTGAAAGTTGTAAGCGGAACAGGTTGCCCCGCATTGCAAGACGGTAACGTTCCCAACGCCAGCGAGTTCGCCTTTTTTGGACGAATCATTGTTGCTGAAGGGGCAAGAAAAATCGTACAATCACGCACCAGTCAATAGAGCATCGGGTCCGGCACGGCTCGGAAATCCCAACCATGGATGGTGATTATTATTTTCATTTCGCCGAAGAAACATGATGTTTCTTTCCCTCTTTTGCGGCTGGCCCCGCACCACGCACAGCATGCACAGTGTGAACTCGTATGGAATCATATGAATAACTATTCTTCAAATATTTAACGTGTTATTATGCTGTATTATTGAAGTGTATTGAATGGTGATTTGAAGGCGTTTCCCGCGAGAAGGCGTTCGGTTGCGGTCGTCATCGGTCGAAGGAGCAGTGGGGCAACAATAAAACAGGGGGGAAAAAACCTTTACCAAACCTTGCTGTAACCCTATTTCTGCTGACGTGCTGCAGTAGCGTGTGTGTGAGGAGGTAGACGGTCGAGGCGCCTTCACTCGACGTTTATGCTGTTCCTTACCCGAAAGGGCATTAGAAATGTGAGGGTGAAGGGAACAGAAGACGAACCTTACATGCACCGCGTGTTCGCGGTTCGATCGAAACACATCGACAAGACGGAAATCATAATAAAGCCAATAAGGGAGGCGGTCAGGATAAATAATAAATACAACCGATATGGGTACGGTTCTCGCCCGAAAGCTTCTCAAGGGGTTATGGATCGGCGTATCGAACCGGGCGGAGAGCAGCGTTTCGATCTTCAAACGGGCGCGTGGAACGCTTGCATAGAGCTCAGTAACGCGGAACAAAACGCGATTACAAAGCATCTCTTACTATCTTGTCTGTTGGACCATCGTTTGCAGCGGGGAAAGAGGAAACAAACGCCAACGCCCTACCCTTTATGCTCCTCCGTGCTTTATTCATGGAGCGAGAAAATTCCTTCACATTCGATTTTGTGTTTCATTTTGTGTCCCTTCTCGCTCTCTCACTCGCTCAATCCTTTCTTTATTCGATTGTAGAATAAAACGAATACCATGTTCTTTCACCACGAGGGTGTCCGTGAAGACGTGATACCGCAGCAGATGAAGGATTTTTACACACACGTGGAGGAAAGCTTGCACAGCCACATCGTTAAGTGTAGAGTACGAACATCCTTCCGTAACCGGTGCGCGTGTGGCAATCCTTTGGCCGACGTTCTCAGGTGTCAAAATCGATTTCATTTTGATTAGTTGCCCCAAAGGTGGAAAGGTACCGATGGGAAGGGACTGGGCAGGCACCATTTTGAGAGGTGAAAATGAGATTTTGGATAGCGATCTGTGCAAGCACTCCCCCCCCTGGCATTGCGGAGCAATCCTACATTTTGCTGTAAATGGTGAATACGTGCAATCGGTTTCGTGTCCGTGGCAAAGGATTATTACGCTACTGTGCTGTTCGAGATGTGTGAGTGTGTGAGGGAGAATATGATGGAATAGTAAACGATTTAATAACGGCGATAATTGTGGTTAACGGAGATCGATTTTGCTCGTTTATCCGATTGGACGATGTGAGACGATTCTCAGCAGTGATTTGCAGGTGGATTTAGGTGTTTGAAAACGATGTTAAAATGAGTTTAGAATATAAAATTACTCGAAAAATCTAAAACTTTAAATAAAAGAAGATGTCTAAAACATCATGGGTTTAGTTTTGTAAACTTCTATGATCTCACTACTGTCTGTTAGATTTCTCAATGAAGCAATGCCGTGCCGGATAGGTTATTGGATACACGTTTCGACTCGTACCAAAATCGAAAAAAGTTCTGCTCCCAAACAGCTCGATCGCTTGAAGTAACCTTGTTTATACTCGAATAAACAAATGATATGAAACTACTTACAGCTCAATAATTAAAACAAACAATAAATGATAAAGAATAAATAGAAGAAAAAAAGAAGAAGGAGGAGACGAAAGATGAGAAGAAAAAAAGAAGAAGGAGGAGACGAAAGATGAGAAGAAGAAGAAGAAGAAAAATAAGAAGAAGAAAAGAGAAAGAAAATGAGAAACAAGAGGAAAAATAATGAAAAGAAGAAGAACAATAAGAAGAAGAAGAATAAAAAAAAGAAAGTAAAAAAGGAAAACAAGAAGAAGATTTTGGAAAAGAACGAAGAAGAAGAGTACTTGCAAGAAGAGGCATAATAATCAGAAGAAAAAGCACAATAAATGAAGAACAAAGAATATAGAAAGTTTAAAAAAACTTGGGGAAATAAATTTGTAAAAAATGAGAAAAAAGAGTATAAGTGAAGTGAAAAGCATCTTTATCGAGGTTTCTTTATTAAACAATGATCGTAAATAATACAAAGACTCATAACATTAGGTAGTAGTAAGAAAGGGAGACTCAAAACATGAATGCAAATGCTATTCACTCTTAAAAAAGCTGACCGAACAAATCAAGCTTTTATAAAGAATAATTTAAAATCGCCAATCAAGTATTTTCAATCTTCAAACAGCGTTCACAGCAAAAATTCATCAAAATTGATTCGTGTTGACAAACCCGGTCATAAAGGACCGGGCGCGTGAGCCAATCAACACGCCCACCGCAGGAGCCCTCCGCAACCAGGGAGACAAATGCGACGATAAACACCCGCAATAAATCAATGGTGATAATAAAATTAAGAATCCGCAGTGGATACTTCACCCCAGTGGCGCAGCAGTGACGATTGTCTTTGACGCTAAAAGTGGCTGCCGTGTGTCCACTGTGCCGCCGCTCTCCCACCCACGGGACAGAGGAAGTGAAACGTTCGACTCCCAGCTGCTCTCCGCTGCTCCCTCCGTATCCCTTTCAATCAAGCAGTAGTTTTGTGTCTTTCCGTCAATTCCTTTCCTACGGAAGCGATACAATAGATCCACCCGGATCTTCGCTCCGCTTCCGGAGGGCCGGAAATGGCATCGTTTTGGCCAGCGGGTGTCTGCTTATCGGTATTTTTATCCCTGCTTCCCGTTTAGCGCGCCGGACCGCACAAATCACACTCACACAAGCAGCTCGCTGAACGGCGCAGTTATTCATCTGCAGTGGGAGCGTCCTGCTCTTCTTCGGTTGCTTGCGGATGTCAGCATCTTCGTCCGCCTGCTGCCCGTATCTCGTATTTGTGTCCCAATCGTCGTTTGTCATCTCCGCAGAACTTCATAAAGTAGCCGGGCACGGCTGGAGGACCACAGGACAATGGCGCAATATCAAAGCTCCGGTGGTGTCTTCTTCGGCTGAATGAAATCCATCGTCCTAGTACTGCTTCGTTTCTCTCTTTCTCAGTCTCCCCCACCCCCTTTCCGATCACTGCACACAAAACGGACACGTTTTGTCCAGTTTCGAGACAAATGGCAGTGGATGAATTGATTTTTGTAGCACCCGTTGCGTCTCACAAACCTCGGAACGGGAGAGAGGTTTTTCAGATTTTCCCAGCATTTTCCAGGATTTTTTTTCGAAACAAGAGGAAATCCTTTGTACTTCGTGGGCTTAGGACCACACTTTCGCAGGAGCCTCGGTCTCCGCCACTGCCGGTCGTTATAATCGCAAATTAAATTACTGTTTACGATTGTGGTCAACCTTCCTTGTGCTGCTGCTCAGTGGCATCAGCTGGAGTCCCGGGAGTAGCCCGGGCTGGTTGAGAAATCTATTTGATTAGTGCCGGACGGTTGGACATTGCTTTTACTGTGCCGCGCCCTTCCCTGCCCACGATGCAGATGAATTTATTGAACGGTCGCTCACGGCAACGGGACGACCGCATCAGTAACGAACGAAATTGCGAGAACCGGAAAATATTCATACGAGCAAAATTGCTTGGAACATCACAGCAGAACGACCAGAATGTCAATTTGTTCCTGCTGTCCCGGTGCTGCTCAATCAAAGCGTCGAGTGGCAATTTCGGGCTCGTACAGTGAGTAAAAGACAGAGCGAGAAAGAGATAGCGCAATTTGATAAATCCGTCCGTGTCGTCGCGTGTTTGTGGTTCTTCGAGAGCTTTGCATTTATATGCTGCTGAACTTTGAATTAATATTGTACGGTTGTTGGATTTGGAGATTTGGAAAGTGGATGATGCAGCGGGGAGTTTGGAGGAGTATTGTCGGAATCGATTAGAAGTGTTTCACGGGCTGGATGGTAAGTAATGAAAATTTGAATGTTCTATCCTGCTCAGAAAAACTGTTCTAAGCGATTCGTGCTGACACGACCCGTGACATCATCAGAGCCGACGATGTGTAGAAGCATTTCTTCTTGATTGTATGATACAGACATCGCTGGCTGAATTGCGATCAACAAACGACAGGCAGAAAAAAATATTCAACTCACTTCCTTTAATTAACACACGTATCTGCTTAAGTAGCGATTTGAAATTGTATTTCTAAGACCCCGCAGGAATGTGCCTCTGTCAACAGAATTATCCCAATCAAGATCCCACAAAAAAGGAGAGCCTGATGCTTTAAAGCGCCCAGTTGAATAAACATAACTGTATCTGCACGAGCACGAGGTCACCATTGTCCACCGTCGTCCAGCTTTGGAAAGTTAAACGCTTCTTCGCTCTCGCTACACCCGTGCGGCATGAACAATGTCATTCTAATCCGTCAATTATGAGTACATTGTTGGCAGGGCTGGAGCGCTTGATGGCTGACTCATTGCGTCCAGCTAGACGCCGCAAGTCTCCCGGTTCTGCTTGGCCATTCAGAAACGGGCTGATGGCTTGATTGGGACTCCGCCATTTCTCGAGACGCCCGTAGGACCAGGTTTACTGTTGTGAAGACATTTGCGAAGGTTTCAAGTGGCATTTTCTCCCACCTTCAACCATTGGTTGCTCTGGTCGATGAGACTGAAAAGCTGCACAAGGGTCTTGTTTGCTTTTGTAAGGCTTAATATGAATGACTGTCGTTTGAAGTTGACTAGAATCGAACGAACTACGTCAAACGAATCGTGTAACGCTTCAGATAAAAAGCTTTATCTCATTGAAGTTCGCTCAGTGTGAAAAGTGGCCAAAGAAATACTGTTGGAGCTAAATTATTACTTAAAACCCTATTTCCAACGCAATTCTGGGCGAATTTTTAAGTGCTAAAGATAAATTCCGTGCCATAAATTGCAGCATCAAAACGGCAACTCCTAGCCGAACCAAGAAGCACACCTTATCCCTTGTGGGGCATAACACGCTGTGCTTACCCGGAGCAGCACACAATTTTACTGCCAATCAATTGTGATTGGCAGATTTTTCGTATTAATTCTCCGTCCCACCAGCGGCGGAGCAATCGCAAACTCCCACCGGTCTTCCTGAATACCTGAGACACTAAAATCCAGTGAATATCCTCCCAAAAAAAGAGGAAACAGCCGCGCGGAATGAAATCGAAATGACCAGCAGCACTTTATCGATCCACCGTTCGGGGGAGTCATTTTCGACTCGGGCTATAAATTAAAGGTCTCACAGGTTTCAGGGGTTGGTCCCGGCATCTCGCATGTGTCTAGAATTTTAATCCGTTGCTGGGGCGAACCTCGTCCCGTGATCAAGTTGGCAGACAGCGGCCAGCGTCGTATTGGAAGAATATTTCCCCGATTTTGATGTCTAGGAAAGTGCCTTCTTTCGTCCCCTCGAGTGTCTTAAAAGCGGAACCTAAATAAAGCTAGCAGCTGCATTCGGGAGAAGTGTGAGGCTGGGGCCGAAATTAATGATGACGACGAATCATCGCTAAAGCGGCAGAACGCTCAAATTGGACGTCGTACGTGACAAAACTGACTGTTGGTGTGCATTTTCGTGATACTTCCTAGTAAGCGTAAGGATATGTTGGTGATACCCTTGTGGTTAAATTGTGTATTACACGTCCGTCTACCGCAAATGTCTCAGCGATCACAGTGGAGCGAGTTTTATTGGCGGTATTTTTGGACCGCCAGCCGAAAAACGTTTCATGTTTCATCCCACAACTGACCGAAAACGTTGTTGTTCCGCCAACCGTGATGTATCACCTTCACTTAGGAACGTTTCTTTTTGCCGACCCGACCCGAGAGTGACGGACACTGGCGGCATAAAATCCTCGTCACACCTTGTCCTTTTCTCACTGTTCGAGGCCACATTCCTTCCAAAGCACACGCAGGTGAAGGTCAACTCGTGGAGTGGAGGTTGTAACAACAAGCCCGAACAAAATACGCAACATAAACGTGTGCAAGGTGTACACACCCCCATTAAGCGAACGTTCTGTCCCGGTCTGCTACATCCTTTCCCTCCCCCGAAAATCCCCCTTCCTTTCTGCAACCGTTTTAAAACGCGCAAAATGGGCGCCTCGTTTGTGCCGGCAGTAAAACGGCACCGAAATAAAAATGAGGGTTCGCAGGCGTGTACGATACGCCGAAATAAAAATAGCCCTGGCATAGCTTTCGCACTAAAATCGCTTCTCTCGCGCTGCACTTTTGATTTACAACCCATTTACAGCTATTTAATGATTGGATATAAATTTATGCTTTCCGTGGTTGTTATGCGGCTCGCTCCTTCGGTGCATTAAGCGCGATCGTGTGCAACCTCTTCATTTGTCGAATCGCACAGGCGCGGCGTGAGCACATGGATGGTTAAGAAGGTGAAGGCGAAGGCTCCTGCTCCATTGCGTTTGATGCTCAGTGCTTCGTGCGAATGAGTGGCCGAAACAAATATCGGTTAATTTACAAGCGCAAATAGCTCGCGGGACCGAGCGGTCGGTGAGCACTGGCAGGACCGCTCAAAACTGACTGACGTATTTATTTTGCGGGTGTGCAGGCGTCGGTACGATGCCGCTCGCTTGGCAGGATCTTTTGCATGCGGGGCGCGTCCTACGCAAAAGCGGGAAGGTTGAGGTTTATTTTCTGCTTTGCCGAGCTGCTTAAGGAGAGCTTGCAAAAGGAACGCAAAGCAAGTAATTATCGGCTTTAATTGGCTGCAAAATGGGTTCTTGCAAGGAGGTTCTTGCTCTCTCTCTCTCTTTCTCATACAAAGCATCGCGGAATGATATCAATTATTTCTCGGAATTGTTAAAAGATAAAGTAAAGCATTGGAGGCCTTCATTTGCAGAGTTCATAAAAGTATTTGCTTTTTTAGTCTCGGGTATCATTTCACGCAATGGGTGTTAAAGGTGGTCCGGCTCGAGCTTTCGGAACGGAAATGGGAAGGAAAGCCCTGGGTTCAATGTTTTAATGTTTGCAGTTTACTGCGTGGGTCGTAAAAGAAAGCTGAAAATAGCCGACGCAACTCGAGCATTTAATCATGTTTGTTCAGGTTAAATTTATTTGTACATGTGTATAATTGAGCGGCAAGTTGTGGTTGAATATCGCAAAGAAAGACGCTTCAACCCTTCCTGAGAGCGTACATTACAGGTGGTAAGATAGATTCGAATAAGTATTGATTATTTCCTAACAATAAGAGAGCTATTTCAACAAAGAGCAGAACGATTATTACAATCGATAAGCCAAACAATAAAACCAAGTTTAGTGTCCATATCTGTATTGGAGCGTAGAATTTCAAAAAACAACCTTTTGCATGCCGACAAATTGCAAATTCTTCACACGCCAAACACATCATCACCTTCGAGGAAGATATATTTTGCCTCAAGTGCCTTTGTATTCACCTTAAAGATGTTTTTTTTTCTCCATTCAAACCCCGTAGGCACCTGGGACAAGCATCCACAGACACATGGGGATCGCACATTGTACCGGTTCGGTTCCGTACAGACGCTAGCCCAAGGGCGCCTTTTGATATGCAGATTCGAAATGCTCATCAAATCGCAAATCAATCCGCCATTTTTTTTCTCACCAGCCGTGTAGACAATCGGGAAGCCCATCCCCGGGGAAGGATGCATACACGAGCGCAAACATGTTGCTAGACGAGTCGAATCACGCACCAACCAAAATCCCCTGTTTGCGCGTCTCAAAACAGCAAAATGCCAATATATATTGGTACAAGACGCGCGCCCTGTACCAAAAATATCTATTCAGTGTTGTTGTGTGTGGAGTGTAGAAAGCGAAATTGAAATATCGGTTGAAAAACGGGGTGGATTGAAGAGATGGCAGCTTTGCCACCTTCGCACGGAAGTGACCCTGGGAGGAAGGAAAACTTCTCGCAGGAACAAAGAAGCAAGCAGCTCGCACAAAACGGAAAACATCCCCACGATGATGGTGTCGCGCGCCCAGCCACACGCCAACTGATAGTAATATTCAACGCAAAATAGAAACGCGATCTATGAATTTTTCATATCCATAACGGGGACGTCTGATTGAGTCGTTGGCTATGGCTAAAGGATGAAAATCGGTGGTTCGGAGGTGGAGCATTCCGAAGGTTGATTCTATTCGCGTTTCAATTTAAAAAAAGCTCGTTTTACCAGACATAGACACTCACACACATACACACGCGCTTACAGCCTGAGTGGGTCTGGTTGAATATGCTAAAGCAAAGAAAATTACGTTCACTGTGAGTGTGCAAACAGCAAATATGGGGAGAATGCATGGAATTTGCAAGGCATATGACAACGATGAAGATGTAACAAACTTGAATAAAGGACTTGCTTTTCGTGTATGTTTTATATGCATTCAATTGTATTTGAATGTTGAAAAAGATATTGCTTTCTAAAGTGTTATTTTTTACTATTTAAGTATTTAGACTTTGGTTTCTAAAATCCAACCTCAAAGAAATTACTCTCAAACAGGAAGTAGCCTTGTTGTAATCAAATTAAACAGTTCAGCCCACCATTTCCTGGACCATACACATTTGTTCTCTAATTGAATACAAGAGGATCACATCGTCGCTACAAAATATGCACACAATGTCCCCGAAGCGATCCTGTCCACCTACGTGCGCCGGATACGAGCACGGACAAACCACCGGGAAGTATCGCGTCTTGCACCCACCGCTCAGGTGGTTTGACGTTTCTGCTGTTAATACATTTGATTTCGGAATCAATTTCCCACTCTCCCTCTCAAACCGAGCCCCTGGAAGCAAAGCAGCCTGAAGCGAATTTTAAACATTCGTCGTTGCAATCGTCTTCGTTGTTCACACACACACGCCCCAGCCAAGACACAAGAAAAGGAAGACGCGTTCGCGTGCAGTCGCATCGTGCGCCTGATTGAGGGCCTGATCATGATTCCGACGACGGTGATGATGATGATGATGATGATGACGGGGGACGCGATGTTATTTTCATACAATATGCCCTTTAGGAGTTCATAAAATGCGATGAAGAATTGTCGGAATTATTTTATTCCCTCCTGAAGCGCACGGCCCGCGCGCGGTCTTACATTCGGGAGAGACCGGCCGCATGATTTAGCATGCACGGTCGTTCGCATGTGTGGCTCTGCACATGGCTTGCATACAGCGGCGTTTGGGGGAAGAAAGGCAGGATTAAAGGGCGCCAGAATGTTGAGGGGGAGGAAAAGTGGTAAGATTATGGCGAATCAAGTGGTCTGCGAAAGGCTGTGCGGAGGAAGCGAAGGAACAGGTAACGATTTACGTTTTCGTATGCTGCAAATTACCAGCAGCACGGGCGGACTTGTACCAGGGGATGGTTGAGCTGTATGCGAACGATCTTGGGCAAACAGTGTGGCATAAAGCATTTGCAGATGTGGTGCTTATGTGGTGTAACGCTCGTTCATGGAATAACAAATGTAATGGTTACAAACAGGAGTTGGTGAATTATTCATCAACTATCACTTCATAATCGTAAATTGTAGTCCAAATGTTCAAGGCAAATTACTAATAAGACAACAAAGTTTCTTCAATATACGATTGGAGATGAATTTAAGTAGACTTCATTCATTTCAACATTACAGCTTATCATTAGGATAGCATTAGCATTAGCAAAACATAATCTTCCTCGAATCAGTTTCCATAAAGCTATAAATTTGTATGTCTCAGGCTCCAGTTTTTCGTTTTCTAGAATGTATCACTTGGTTTGTGATAGTGTGCGTACTAAAACTGAGGAAATAGCGTCACAAAATCAATAATTCAATGAATACTTACGACGGTTGTGTTGGAGATTAAAAAGAGTCGTTTTTTTGTCTAGACAATAAAGTCAATTTGTAATATTTTGTTCAGTTTTATATCATAATCAATAAGACTTCCAAATTTAAGAGAATCAAACTCTGCTCCAATTGTTCCACCACACTGTAGTCCATTCAAGTTCCGTGTTGTGTCGTTCCATGCCATGAGTAAGAACAGCACAAAAAATAGGGGATTGCAATTTATTCCCTTGTCCCCTGCAGCCACCAACAGTACAGTTGGTGGGCGGTGGTCTTGCCCAATCAGTGCCTGGCGATCTTCGAGTTTCACCACGCACCACACCCGTCGACATCCAACATCGTCGCGCTGATCGATGCCTTCCAGCAAACGGGGCCCTGGATCGCGATCTGTTGCGCGATCTTTTATCCCCAAAAACCTAAAGTCGGATCGATCCGCGAACCACGATACGAAAATTTGCGTTCCCGTAGCGTGCAGAGTTCGTGGGCGTCTCGACAAAAGCGCACCGAAACCTGATTGAATGATTGCACAATGCCCCCCACCATTTCCGTTTCAGACGGCTTGATGTGTGCACACGCGAGGAAGGGTGCGTAATGAGCACGTTGAGCCGTGTGCTCGGTGGAAGTGTTTGTAATGACTGAATTTTGGGCCGCCAAAGCCACATAAGATCAATAGAAAAACGCATCCTTCGGGCATGGCAATAAAGCACGGGGCGAGGTGTGCAGAAAGCATCTTTTCAATTTAACGCACCATCGATTCTTGGGCGCTTCTTCGGTGCGCTTCTCGCAAGCAGTCTCTCTGCAGACCTGCCAGGTCCGTTCGTAGTTAATTTATTCGCTTATTATGTTATTTTTATCAGTCGAGGTAATATTTAACCGTACAGCCATTCCTTTTTGTATTTCTTTATCCCTTTCGCTGTGAGCATCTTTGTTGCGCGATCGAAACAGGAGCATAATGTGGGCTCCTAAGGTTTTTAATGCTCGCGTCACTTCCACGGCGAAGACGGCAGACGGCAAGCATCGGTTAAGGCTAGCAATGCAAATCTTCCAAGCGGCTTATCGAAGATGACCCCAAACAAATAGCTCGTTTTTTTCCTTCTCAACCTTTCCGAGCTGCAACGGAACCGTAGGCGTAGCTAAATCGAGCGCCATATGTAACCTGTTCATTGTTTGGCTCGGTAGCAGCGGTACAGAGGCGCATCCTCATATAGAGAAGAACGCTAGAACGGTCCAGGCTGTGCTTACTGTAAACATTTTCAATTAAATGAAGAAATTAATCTTACCCCTTTCCTACGCCGCTGCTTTTAAAGAGCCCTGGGTTGCCGTTTTTAGCCGAGCTTGTAATGCAGGCGCAACGGGACAAAAGCGCACTCCGCATGCCACTGCTGCTGCACTTCTGATCGTATTCGCACCGAGATAATCAGCTGCAATAATGGGGCACATCGGGAATGTACGGGCGTACCGGCCGAAAAGCCGGCCTTGCGTGTTCATTACGGTTAATGGGTGATTATTCAACGCGTGGTTTAACGCACAGCAAAAGGAACGAGCGACTGACCCCCAAGCGGAGCTTATCAAGCAACCCGGAGAATGACTTTTTAAGCGACGCCGAAGCTTCCCGGTCATTGCGTGCGTTTGTTTGATTTTGCAAAAACGGTAACTACCGGTAACTGGACCGAAGGAAGATGGTTATCCCTGCGGTGGATTTGGCCGAGCTCGGTAGCAAACCCCAGCCATGTCGATTGGCAGCGAAAAGATGGCATTTATGGTGCCGACTGAGGGCACCGAAGTTGGAAGACAAAATTCCCAGCGCGTGTTGCTTATTGGAAACGTTGCTGCTGCTGTTGTTGTGAGCAAATGTCGATAGGTGGTGATAAATCTTAAAACGGATGGCAAACGCAATGCTCCCTGCATCTGGATACATTGTTGCAATGCACAACTGGGCGAGTCAAAAACTAGAATCAGAAGCAATTGAAGCAGAAGTACCAGAGATCTTGGGAACATTTGTATGCAAAAACGGTTTGGAGCGTATAGTGACCGGTAGGTGAAACGATAAGATAATATTTAAATCGAACGACAAGCACATTGGCGAAAGTTGTTTAATAGCTGCATGCTGCATTAAAAATCGTCGCAACATGGCTTTGCTTTATCGTATTACTGATTCATATTTCATTTATATGTTTCCTAAGAAAAATCAGAACAACTCATGAAAAGACGACATGGACATGTAGAATGAAACAACTTCGACATGGACATGTAGAAGTGAGCTAAAAACGAATGATTTATGGCTCCCCAGTGGAGTAAATATGCTCTGGGGCATTGCAATTTTTAATGACATTCATTGCAAATTTAAATTCAATATTTACAGCACAAACTAGTACGACAACATCGATACGAAGACTTTTTTCTGTCAAAATCTGTCAAAAAACATTATTTCTATCAAGCGAGTTGGTAGAATCAGCTTTATATATCAAAAATCCGGTTCGAAGGACCATTCCGTACACATTGCCTAATGTAGGCGTAAAAGCTGAATAAATGCCAACGAAATCTCAGTCCAACGTAAAACTAAACATTAGACTTCTTTTTAACAGATAATCAGTACAAACTGTAACAATTTAGCCGAAAACTATTTCAAATGTCTCCAGCATACATAATGTCTCTTCCAAACTGTCAAAAAAAAACCGGCAAAATGTCCTCCCGCCAGATCGCAGGAAAAAAAAGGTCACGTTGGCTGCCAACTAACGCTTCGTAAAATTGATGGAAGCAAACTTTTTTATCGCTTCAGCTCGTGTGTAATCTCCATAAACGTCCCTCCCCGTTTCCTTACCTCTCTTCCTTTTTACATTTCCTACTACAAACACACTCACACACATCATGGTTGGTTTTTTCGTTCTCTCTCATTGGATTTTCCCGGTGTTTTTTCCTTCTTGCATTCCGGAAAATCATTGCAACCAAACCCAAGCCGGGCTGCATGGCGCATTCCTTCGGGGTGAGTTTTCTTTTCCTGTTTCCGGTCCATTAATTCCTGCCCTCGAGGTGAGGTGGTGACTCTCACTCTCGGCGAGTGGTGTGCGTTCACGAAGGGACGGGTGCTTAAGGAAGCAGCGAAAGATGGAAAGCATTGCAGAAACTTTAACCTCACCTTCAAGATACCTTCGAGCGAACGTGTGAGTATGTGTGCGTGTGTGTATGTGGACGCAAGGCGCAAAGAGTGTAAATTTAATGAGACTCACCTCATCCTGGCGGCAACGCGAACGCGAAAACCTAGCCATGATGTCGCGCGCGCACACACAGACACACTGAGTTGGTTGTCGGGAAAATGGTGTTTGCAAACGACTGGGCAGAGCAAATGTTACTTCACCGTCCCACTAGACGCTCCGGGTGTAATGAGGCAGCGGCACGGGTAGCGGTAGTGAAATGAGAAACAATAAATTTCGCCTTCCAATGGGCCGGGTTGCGCGCCTCTTCGCCAATGCCTGTCCTAGACCGGGGAGACTTGTGATGGGAGGGCGTTTTTCCTTGTTTTTCTGCTGCTCGCGCGTCATGTAAGGCTGGAGGAAATTATCTCCGCACATTCTCGTCCTTCGCAGAGCGGCTCCGGCGTGCTGGCGGCGTGCCGGGTGCGGTACGTTCTTGCACAAGGAAAAGGTTTTTTTCCCCCACATTTGCACCCGACGCTTCATTCGCCGGGCTGCTTTTCTTCGGGAGTAATAAATTGTTAAAAATGTGAGACAATGCGGAGCGATGCCCTCGAGCGGGAAGCGAAAAGAAAATACAAATCGAGCACCGGCACCAGACAGACAAACTATCATTCTCGCCCGGTCTCCGGTCGGGGCGTTCTATAGCCGTTTCCCTGGGCCGTTTTTCTTGCCGTGCCGTTGCCGTGGCCCAGGATTGACGGTGTGTACGAGCCGGTTTGGCATTAGATAATGGTAGACAGTTTTCCTCGACCGTATGAGTGTTTTCCCCTTCGGTTTCGCACGGGTCAAATGGCAACAAAATGGAGTGTGGTTCAGGACCCTTTCAAAGGTGTGCACGGGAGGTCCGTGGCAAAGCACGGGAACGCCATCGCCGAGGGAACAATTCACTCGACAGCAGAAGAGCAAAGATAAGGAATCAAGTGCCGAGCGAACCGAACGCATGACAGGACACTCTCGGCACCCGCGGCTGGGGAGCAATTGTGTCTGCCACCGGTTGTCGAGCCAGTGCTGAGCCTCGTAGGAACCATGACGCACAATGCTTAAGAAGGGGCGCAACTCTTGGGGGAGAGGACGAGAACAAGAGCGAGCAAATTTATCGATGATGATTTTGTAGATCTACAACAGGCCTGTTTTCGGTTGTTCTACGGGAACAAGTGAAAAGTGGAGAATAAAATTAACTTCTAAAAATATACAACATGCGCTTAAGCAGGGATGTATTTAAATGTGCTACTCATACATGTTTTCATATTTTATTATTGCTCACTGCAGCAGCGTGTTGTAAAAGCAAAAGCAAGCTTAAAGGGAAAAATCTCTCAGCTTCAATCTTATCTGGGCAGTTTGCGCTAGGCTGTTGCAATGAAAAATTAATTGCTGCTGGTATTGTTTAAAGGGTAATTAAGACTGTGTAACGCCGGAATCCATTCATTACCCCTGGTTGCTTTGCCAAGGGGTTTCTCGTTGGCGAATGGAGTAGCAAAACTTGGCACTGGGAAGCTTCCGGGCTGACCAGTGTACAGCCAGCCGTCCGTGGCTTATTTTCCACACGGAAGCTTTATTTTTCTTTGCGATGGGTTTCCTTAAGACGGGAGCCAATGTGTTGTGTCATGCCACAAAAAGAATCGAAAAACAGCTGTAACAAAGATGCAATGCAGCAAAATCTTGCAGCTTTAGAAATCTGGAGCATTGAGAAAATTTTGTTTAGTTGACAGAAGCCTGTTGAGGAACAGTTAAGGATTCATGTAGCTTTTCAGTTCGTTGTCCGTGTCCGTACCAATTACCTGCCAATGCTGCATTGTTGAGCATATTGAACGATGGAAACATTAATATTCAAGACTCGCGAGTCTTGAATATTTGATTCAGAATGTTCGGGGTACATCCTGGATATTAGATACATTTGGCTTACGGTTGCCAAAAAATCATTTTTTTCAACAAAGAGAGTCACTTATCCAGTTCAAATCATACAATAGTATTAGGACTCTTTCAAGAAGCAAAGGATTTAAGAGGAGCCTGGAACTTGACTTGGATGCAGGCCTTGGATAGACTTTGGAGTTTACTCAGATCTTCTAATTAGACATACGATGAAAACTTCAAAACGATCATGGAATTGTCTAAGGACTCTTTCAGGAAGCAAAGCATTTAAACGGAGATTGGAACTTGATTTGGATCCAGGCGTTAAGAGGCGAATGAGGTCAATTGGCTCAAAGTCTCTATAAAATAAAGAAAAAAAAATAAAAATCCGGGCCTTGGAAAGACTGTGGAGTTTACTCAGATCTTTTAATTAGGGATACGATGAAAACTTCAAAACGATCATGGAATGGTCTTAGAATTCTTTCAGGAAGCAAAGGATTTAAGCAGAGCTTAGAACTTTACATGGATCTAAACCTTGGAAAGACTTTGGAGCATCTTCAGATCTGTTCATTAGACATACGATGAACACTTCAATCACTTCTCTTCTAAAGCAACTCCTATAACTAGTAGACTCTTAGTAGGAACACTTCAGAATTCAACTAGTCATTTAATAAATCATCGTTTGAATCTTGCACCTCCAGGGCATTCCATAACGTCAACGCGTTTTTATCAATTTCAAGCTTATTCAAAAGCAATTATTCGCATCCATTTCATCCTCTTCATTACAAACCACTCACACATTATCAAACCATCTTCACGATGTGACGCAAATTTAATGCTCCTCCAAAAACGAACTCACAGCTTACAATACTTTCCCAGGTTCAGCCTTAATCAAAACCCTCACGTACCGAAAATAATTATTTTCCCACTGCAGCTCTTCTTGATGCAGCGACGCATTTTCGCACGGTCACGTCCGATGTCAGACCCGTGTGTCGTACAGTGTCATCGGGGATATTCAAAGTGGACCTGCAGTCGGCGGACAGCTTAACGAACGAGCTGTGGATGTCGGCCCACAACGCAACAGAAGACGATCGGTGGATTGACGTCGAGGCTCATCGTCTCGATCGCCAAACGCCGTCGCCCGGTGACAGTCGCGGGTCAGATACCGTGCTGCAGCAACTGACAAACCGCCCCAAAAGCTCCGTCCAACCAAGGAATAACACAAAAGACGGAGGGGAGAGAAATAATCGGGATGAGCAAATCTCTTCCTCCTTTCCATTTACGGGCGTTTTTTCTGTGTGTGTGTGCACGTCTGCTCTTTCTGTCTGTGTTTTGCGTCCCGGCACGTCGCTCCAGGATAATCATCACTTCGATCACTAATAGTCCAGGGCATGGCCGATGGAAACAATGGGCACCATGCCGGTCCGCACAAGCGGTTTCACTCGCCTTAAATCAAACGGCGGCCTACCCGGCTAACCCTGTTCCGCATAAGCGCACGAGACCTTCGGTTGCTTCCCGCGGCCTGTGGCTGGTCCCTTCACCACACGTGTAGTGCCACGGCGAAAGACGAACCACCCGCATTTCGGCCATTATGCTTCATCCACGCTGCGAAACCATGCGACCTATCGAACACGTATTGTTACTCTCTCTCTCTCTCTCTCTCTCTCTTTCGCTCTTTTTCTCTCTCGGCAGCCTTGGCACTTAGTTTCATCGCTTCCA
Organism: Anopheles arabiensis; assembly: GCF_016920715.1. Classification (NCBI taxonomy): domain Eukaryota; kingdom Metazoa; phylum Arthropoda; class Insecta; order Diptera; family Culicidae; genus Anopheles; species Anopheles arabiensis. Next base: position 69,195,783 of record NC_053518.1, on the reverse strand, counting down.
CTCATCCTCTTATCCCTTCTCATAGAGTCGAAAAGCTGTGCGAGCGATTGCATCGATTCGCGAAACGCGACTTGCATCCGCGATGCATCGAATGTGGTTAATGCGCTATTAAAATGCATTTAATATCTCCCGTTGGCACACGGGGCCCGCACGATTGCATCGGCGTGGGATGTGCCCGAGCCAGGGGAGAGGTTTGCCTGCAATCTCCGCAAACCGGGAGGAAGGGACAATTGTAATTGATTGGGAAAAGGTAGGCGCCGCGGTGAGAGAGAGACAGTACATACCTTTGTGCGTTTAGCCAGTTTAGGGCTGGCCGGCCCCTCTTCTGTGCGCTATCGCCGAAAGATGTGGGGCCGATCCGCTAGTTGGCCTTAACGGGGGATTTTCCGGAGGATTAAAAACTTCACCACTCCGGGTAGCGATGCGATTTTGTGCAGCACCGTAGCGATGAGGGAGTACAGTAGTGGACGTATGTATAGAATACATATTAATTCCATAATAAACATTTGGTCCACTTTTGGAGTTGACACTTTCATGGTCTGTAGAAGATTTTGTGAATTTGTATGTTTATTTTTGCTAAAAACTCAGTTTAGATCAACAATTGAACCGTGCCCCAAGTTTCAAAGTGATTTTTTCAAAATCTCAAAAGTGTCAAACTTTCTGTCCATCACTGTGTCACTCCGCTAATGCACTGAAGATAAGCAGTCAATAGCGATGCGGGTGCGAGACCACAGTTTTACTTCTGCTCATCGTACTCCGATACCGAACCGTGTCCGTGGTTGTGTGGTTGGCAGTGTGCATCAGTCTGTCTGGCATCAGGGACAGCCGCGTCCAACCGAACCCCACTTGGAAAGGAGCAGCCCCTCGTTCTCCGCGACCAACCGAGGCATGTGAGCGAAAATCCTGTCCCGCCGTTTTTCATCTCCGGCTTAGACACCACCGGCTCACCGGTGCACCGAGATTCGACCGTTTCGACGGCGAGTGCAAAGATGCTTAGGGGCCGATTAGTGTGCCTGTGTGTTTGTGTGTGCCCGATGGGGTCCAATTCTGCTGCCCAGCTAGACGAAGACTGGTGACTTTCTCCTGCCCCTTTATGCGTCAGCAGTACCCCATTGTTTCGGTGATCGATGGGGACGAAAAGCTTCTTCCTGTGTGAAGGAGAAGGCAGGGGTGAGGGGGAGTAAGAGAATTTGCTGTGCTGCGCAAATCTACATACCGAGGGATACCGAGCGCTGCAGTCAGGCTGACCAACTTAACGGCAAAGCCCCGGCCTTAAACACCGGCACTGGCCGCAGCGCAGATTGAGGTCAATTGATTAAGAATGCAATTATTTTGCAGAATGACTGTCCCCCGGGCGAATGGCTTTCCTGGTGGCATGGAGAGAAAGGGGAGGGAGATGAAAAGGGAGAGAGTGGTACGTACGGATGTGCCGGGAAAAGGGAAGCAATTGTTGAAGTCAATTGATCGTTTAGCTCGGGCTAAGTGTGCACCGCAGTACACCGAGTGCATCAGTGATAATGTTGTGTTGTGTTTTGTGGAAATACAAGCAGATTTGGTCGTTTGCGTTCTAAAAAGAAAGAGGTATTTTGGACTGGAGGGAAAAGTTAGCAAAAACAGGGTATGAATGTTTGAGAATGCAATTTTTGAGATTAAAAATAACATTCTTCAATTGTGCCTTTCTTTATCGAAATTATAAAACAACTCCAGAGATGCTTTAATCCTCTCAGCCTGTCCTGATGTGTAGAACATTCCGGTCTTTCTGCTAGCTAGCAATTATAAACTGCATTGAAGTCATTTCCGGCTGCTGGTGCTGCTGATGCAGTCGATTCTGGACGCATCCTGTTCTGATGAAGTCCCTCATTGGTTTGCAACATTTAATATACGCCTCATTCTTACCTTCAACTGCATCGGAGTAAATATCCGGTTGGAGAGTATACGGTGTGGGGAAATGTGAGTGGTTATACTAAACTCCTTTTTGCAGGTATTTTGCACTTCATTTCAAAGAAATTCTCAACAAAATAACATTACGAAGTTTCAAAGGAACAGTCTCTTTGACCGTTTTTCTCATAAAAAATTCCTTATATACACTAGTTTGGATAATACCTGAAGTATTGATATCTTTAAAAAAATGGCTACATCCTTCGCGATGAACAAATAGTTCAGCAAAATGTTCCTGATTGGAGTTTCTTTTTAACCTTGAGTAAATTCAAACGCGACCGATTACACTAAAATATAAGAACCGATAGGGTTTTATTGAGCTCCGTAAGCCCAAAAAGAGTTCTTCACACGCTACACAACTGCTGAAGGAAATAACAAAGACGTTCCTAAACAGTAAGTAATATACTCTTGAGACTAAAATTTGCTTTAAAATGGCTAGCATTTGTTCCACTTCTTCAAACCCTAATAGACTGTTCCTTTGAGTTACTTAACAACAACAAAAAGGGTGTAGAGTTGAATCTTATCCTCAAAAATACCCTAAAAATGCCACTCAAGCTCGGCAAAGTCCATTCCAGCAAACCCCGGAACCCATGTGCGCCATAAAATCGCTCCCCCTTCGAATGGATTGGACCGGCAAAGGTACCTTGCTACGTGCATTAAACATTTTATGCTTTTTATATTTTGTTTGCATTAGCTAAAATAAATCATTAATTAGCCGCCACCGTGTACGGTGTGCGAGTGTGTGTGTGTGTGTTTGCCTACCGGACTGCCCGCGCCCCGAAATGGATGGAAAATGGACGTTAGCTTGAAATGTCCTCATCAATTCCCCCCTTTCGTTACCGCAGCGGTTTTCCTGTGTTTGACGCTCTCCCGACTCGCCCGATCAAATAAACCACATCGTCGTACCGCAGCACGAACCCAGGAGGTGGGACTCTGTTTGGTGTGTCTCGGTTGAGGATAATATTAAATCCGTAATTTATCGTTCTCCATGTGTTGTGGCATAAAGAGGATTTTTAAGCAGCCGCCTCTGGTTTTTTTCTCTCTTCTTACTGGAAAAAGGGTTTGGACATGGGAGCTAAGGGAGTGGCGGTGTGTGTTTTGGTTGGAGTTATTTCAGACATAGGGTACATGAACGATACGGCCATTCGCGATTTTAATGGCTGCAGACGCGAAAATGGAGATTCCGGCTCGGTGAGGTGGAAGACATTATGTATGGTTTAGGTGGTCAGATGGACGATTTGATCAGGTGAAGTAAAGTGGTTGACTCATCTCAATTGAGGCACAGAAGGATCATAAATAAGGAACGAACGAAGTGCAAAAAGGGAGCATATTTGGGTCATTTTCAAAAGGCTTTTTCTACATCCTATTTGACATATATGCTAGACACTGTTAGCTATTCCAAAGGTCTTATCATTCCCATTCAATTCCTGGCTCTAAGCAAAATTGCAGTGATGTCACATTTGCTCTGTCTGGTTTAAAAATATCCTCAAACGCTTAGACACGCACTCCCGCTCTGTTTGTGCGTCTTCGGTGGCTGCTTAAAACGAATACCGTGTCCAGCTAAATTATGTAGCGCACACTAAAAGGATACCTCTTGCTGGTGCCGAAAATAGTACAGACATGTGGTTGCACTGCTCCTCAACGTGCCACACATGCTAATGTTGGCTACCGCTTGGTTGGATCGAACTAGAAGGCTCCGTTGGACCCAGAACCGTGCCAGAACTGTGGGTCGATTTTCCAAACAATGTAGCTGCTTCTCGATTCCTTTCACGCAACGTTGGGCGTGAGTTGACTTGCCCCAACTCTGGGCTGAACGTATATACTATTTGGGTGGGCAATTTTCTGAGCGAAGACACTTACCTGAAATGGGAAAGAAAATAGAAACAATTTCATTATTCAAACAGTCATGTTTCGCCTCAAGTTCATCTTATGAATTAATTTTGACGTGATTTTTAAATACATTTTTAGATGAGTCTACGTCTCCACAACAGAAGAAAATTGATTCAACACAGTTCAAAGGGCATCCAGCAGGAAAAACAATAGTCCTTTCCTCTTCCTTCTCGGTATTTTCCTGTTAAAACAAACAGTCAACGCAACTCTGTACTCAAATTGACGCCTTCTTCCCAAAACTCTTTGTCCGCCAATTGATACAATGTTTCGTTTGTTTGGGGGCAACATTTACCCTATTTACCCAAACGCCGTATGCGATGTGTGATGAAACTTGTGCAACAGCAAATGCAACCTCAGCTTGCCACCCTTCAGCTCAACGTTCCGCGATCGGCAAAACACCGCAGTCAACCTGTCAAACAAGAGCGGCCCCTGCAACGTCGCTATCGAAGTCAGCAATGGAAGGATTTACGTCTAGCACGCATACACGCGCTCACATCAGAATGTTGGCGTAAGCGGATGTGCGCCGTCTTGCGTTACGCATCAATCGTGTGTATGTGCGGGTTCGCCTCTTGTGGAAAAAAGCTTCCTGCAATATCCTAGCGGGCCCAGTGAAGGCGGACGGGTTGAAAGCTTCCAAGGAGTGGAAAAAATATCGCTCCCTCCCCTTCTTACCACACTCTTCCAAAACGCTCCGAATCGGCGCAGCGCCATGTAGCGAAAGTTTTTTAATTAAAACTTCTGCCGCATGCAGTGCAGTGGAAAAATATGTAAACCAATCGTCGGTTTGAAGTTTGCCTGGTGGGGTTTGTGAGTTTGCCCGCTCAATTCCACGACCTTCCCCTCCGCATTGCTTCCTTCACTCTTTCTTACTACACCTCATATTTGCATTGGATTTCTTACGATGCAGCTGGTGTGCGTGTGTGTCGGCGGTGGATGATGCCGTCGCCAGGTGTGCAAGCGGGGAGCCCGGGATTTGCTTTGAATATTTGCGATTTATTTCAGTTAAAATAATGTGCTTTCGTGATTTTGCAAAGTTACCCCCTCCCGTCCACCGCCAAAGCGGAAGGAAGCTTTTTCGCTTCGAAATAAGGCACACTTGCGGGTTGCAAAAGTTTTACCATGTGCACTGGTGGCGGAGAAGAAGTAGGGGGAGCAAAAGGTAAGCAATAAAAGTGATTATGAGTTCGCGGTTTTTGATTGATCTTGAGTCGATCGGTTGCGGAATTTCGGAGTACTTGTTGGGAAGTTGAAATTTTACCAATATGCACTTCGCAGAACGTTGACTTGCTTTATTTAATTAAACCCACTAACTTGATCAATTATCTTGCTCGCAAAATAAAACAGGTAAAACAAACCACTTCTTCCCTTGCTGCCACCAGATGGCTACCGTACAGGAAAGGAGTTGTTCATTATTTGCCATAAAGATACAATCAATTTGCGAACAAACAAATTTGCACCGTCTGGTGTTCGAACGGAATCGGAAATAACTCCCCCTCCATCCGCTCTCCTTTCTTCCCCAAACCAATTACGAACAAACGCACATCATCACATCGCCACTATCGCTCATAATTCGTTTAGCCCTGCTTATATTATGCGCAATTTTCTTGCGCTTCAATCATTCACGTGTGACTTCTTTTTATCCTTTCTGACTGGCTTCGAGCCCGAACAATAGAGACATCCGGCCATACCGGCCATGCGGCAAACAGATGGAGCTGACCAGGGCCTGACAGTGTAGAAAAGCAGGGCGAAAGGAGCCCGGAGCGTCGTATAATTATTGATGAAAAATTCATAAAACCAATTACTTGCAAATCGAATCTTCTCGCCTGCCAATCGGCACTCGATGCGATTGCCAGAGAAAGAGACTGCCCTTAAGCCAAATGCTACGGAACTAAAAGGGAACGGAAAAAGGGACAAGCGCAAAGGTCGCAAGTTGGCAATCAGCTGACGCAAAAGTTGGCAATCCAGGCCAGCGTTTCAGGAGCATTTAATATCTTTATTTATTTCTTTTATTGTAATTGAAATATGTTCTTTTTCATTGAATTTTGTCTATGTCAATTCTCTTACTTGTTATTTTAGATTAATACTTGAATTGTACTGCTTGCTTTATATAAAACAAATTAAACGACCTTGAAGTTGTGTTCCAGAGAGGACCTAACTTTTTGCCTTCCAGAGCCTCCCTGCTGGCTGATTTACTCGTTAATTGATTTAAGAAGCACTGATCAGGGCTATCTTTCATCGATGTCATCACCAATTCCAATGACACTACCGAACCACAGCGCTCCAGACAATGTCAGATGATTTCTTCCGACCAAATACCCCACCGGCGGTCACCCATGAGCTGCTGAGCTGCCAGCCCTCCAACACTCAGGCACAGTAATGTGCCAACGGGCACTGGATAACAATATGTTGTGTGTTCGGTAGCTCCGGTAGCTCACGGCTTCGTTTGGTCCTCGTCGTCGTCGGCATCATACCAGGATTACCGGACACAAATCCCCGACGCTAGCCGCCGTCGTCTGACCTGCGAAAAGGGGCAACAGCAGAGCAAGAATGCGATAAATTCTGCCTTCCCAATATCCGTTAATTATTTATGCAAATGAAGGGTAATTTATGGACTATCGACGTATGGCTGGACACGGTGTTTGGCGCTGGACACTGTGTGTGTGTGCACCCGCGCTCTCGGAAAATCGTTCTAGCATCGTGGTGATGATGCGTCCCCCCCGGTCGCACCCGGTCGCTGTGTGGTCAGGGCGCTCAGTCCCGGTGTTTGAGGTTATGCCACTTTTGGTGGGAGCATAACGAGCGTCGAGCGCAGGCGACAAGAAAAGCAATGGACAACAGCTCAACCTCCACACTGTCCCCTTCCAAAACTTATCCGGCTTTTGGTTTTAGATCAGATCCAATGAGAGAGAGTATGTGTGTGAGAGAAAGAGAGGAAAAAGAATCGCTAATGAACATAAATTCATTACAGCCCGAGTGTCTCTGGAACTCTGAAGTGGCAGTGCTGCTTCTACTGCTCGTTTATGGCTATTTTCTTTAGAAGCTTTTGTTGGTTATCGGACCCAAGCGCTGTTGTGTGGGATGTGCATCAGTAGACTACGCTGCTCTGCAACTGCCTCTTACTGGAAATGAGTGTAATACATCTGTTTTCGACATCGAACACGACCTAATCGGTGGATGAACATCGCAGCATTAGCGATAAGTGCATTCGGATATTCGACGTCTTATCGGAACCTTTGCTTTTAATAGCATGTTAGAGTTGTGACTTTAGCTCTAACTTTAACGGAATCATTTTTGTTTCAAAATGTGCACACAATTGTGAGAAATTTATAGCTCCTCTCTCTCTCTATCTAGCCCAGAGGCACTTCCAGTGCACCACACTATCCGTCAATTGGATGAACATCTTCGAAAAAGACATAAATTCTGATCGCAATATTAATAGGTCCCCGAGCAGCAACTGTAGCACGAAAGAGAAAGCCCTGCTGCCAAGAAACTGCACCACCGACCCATTAAGCGTCGTCCCGGTCCAACGGGTTGGGTGGTCGGTTCCTTATTAAGTAATTTCCGAGCGTGAGTGTGTGCTGTGCAGTCGATCGTTAAAAAATGGGTTCTTCTCAGCCCGGGAACGATCGATCGATCGCGGAGCGAGCGATAACGGAAAGCGGACTGTAATTTACCAATTATGGAAGTTCAGGGTGGAAATCGTGCCGTATCGGTACCGTGGTTTAGTTTAGGTCACGGTCGCTTTCGGGACGGGGACTGTGGATTTTTGGTTTTTGGGGAAACAGGGTTCAGGCTATGTTCGGTTTATGTATGGGTAATGCATTGTCGATGGCATGAGAATTCCTTTCTCTTTCGATGAGCGGCAGAAACAAGTTGGAAGTTGTTTTAAACCATATTAACAGAAAATGTTGTATGAATTGAGCCGGTCTCGTAGTACAGTCGTCAACTCGTACGACTTAACAACATGCCCGTTATGGGTTCAATCCCCAAATAGACCGCGCCGCCATACGTAGGACTGATTATCCTGCTATGGGGGGGAATCAATTAGTCACTGAAAGCCAAGCCCACAAGTGGCAGGCCTTGACCGACATCGGTTGTTGAGCCAAAGAAGAAGAAGTTGTATGAATAAAAATAATTTAAAATTAAAGTAAAAGTTGCTGAAATGTGTAAGAAAATGACACGTAACATGCTTGGTTGAAGTAACACAAACACGCATTGACAAATGGTGCATTCGATACGGTAATAAAGTGATGGAATGTGCATACAGCTGACGAATACACGTCCTAGCCAGTCAGTCGTAGAAAGACAAATTGACACAAATTAGCGTTTGCTCGTACGGCGAGCGCTTAACGCCACGCAAATGCTGGGAAATGCAAATCTGTCTATTTGTCATCATTACTGTATGACAGCAACATGGGGGGCGCTGACTGCCTGCCGGATTACTCATAACGCTCAGGTGGAAGAAAACTTTCAATGCAAAAACGAACTACCTTCAGCAACAAGGAATAGGATCATAATTTGAGGTTAGTTTTAGCATCATTTCGCCTTTCAACAAAGTATCGATTCTTTGAAATTCAAAAAGCCCGACTGTTTTTCATACGTCCATCGAAAAAGTCAGTCATGGATGAGCAAAACTCTGGTTCTATGGTCCACAAATCAGGTCATCGATTGATGGACATTCCAGGACACAACCGACAGCAGACGTCCAGTGTCCAGCATCGTGTCCTAATGAAGGCAATACCCGGCAGCAAAGGTGGTTTTATCGGTAGCCACAGCAAGGCTTTTGCCCAAAACTGCACAATATGCCTTGCCGGCATGGATTGTAACTGCTGTTGACTGTCTCACTGTAACAGTGCCAGCAGCAGCAGTGGAATGTCATGTCAATCGGTATTAACCAAATTTTGCCTAAAACCATCGGTACCATCGCTTTGAGCAACGTTTTAGGCTTGGACACGATGGGCACGATGCAAAAGAGATTTCCCCGTCGGGGACAAAACCGAACCTGAACCGTATCACCACCGTGTGTGTGTGTGTGGGATGTTGTACATACGGTTGGCCGGGTTGGCATCAAATTGAATCAAAGCGCTAACGTAAATCTGTACCGAAACTGTGAATAGCTCTTTGGAACAGTTCTGTCATCTCAGGGACTCAAATATGAGGAAGCTGAAACGGACAGAAGTTGTTGTCTTTTCGGGGAGATGGTTCCAAAATGTGTGTTCCTTTCATGATAGTTGAATGATGTTTGCGTGTGTCGTTTTGGATTGTACTGACTTTGTAGATGGAGGATTTGGTTCATGTTTGGGCATGGAAAACCAAGGCATATAGCTATACATTTCCATGATATGTAACCACTTTTTCTTGCAAAGTTATTTAAGTAATAATAAAAATGAGTAAATCATACCCTAAACATTTACAACTTGAGGCAATTTTCGCTCCAACATATTGAAAAAATGAACCAAAAACCCGCCCTTGATTGTACACACACAATTCACCCATTTCCTCCACAATAGCACACGGAACGTGCTGTCGAGCGCGTGCTCGATGATTGTGTAAGGCAAAAGTTTATCCCCGTAAAAGACAAGATTATCAACGAGCAAATGCACTTACACTCCAACGGAACGAGCGAACGAGCGTGCGATCGGGTAAGCTTCCCCAATGCCCCAGAGGGCAGCAGCGTGTGTATGCAAAAATGGTATGTTTTCTTTCGCCCCGTTTGCCACCCGCCATCATCCTCCCACTCACCATCCGTGAGCAGAATGCAATCAAGCGGACGAAGAAGATGAGCAGGAAAATTGCGCATAATGCACATGATCGGAACTAATGCAATGATTCCCGTAATTTAAATTGGAGTTTTGTCGAGCGTCTCCAGGCACCCGCTGGAGGGATGCACCGTCCGGTGTGCCGGTGCTGCAAAAGGGGGAACGCATTCGATTGACTTCAATCGACGGGCAAACGGATGCCTTTGTTGTGCATTCTTTTGCTGCTTCTGTGTGTGTGTTTTCCGCTATGCTAAAGGCGAAGAAATCTATGCTTCGTTTACTGCGGGAGGTTTGATTCTTTTTGTTGTTCTCGATTGCAGTATATGATGGGGAAAAATTCTTTGTGCAGTGCGTTTGGTTTTATATTTTTGGTATGAGTTTATTTATTTATTCAAACATATTTTAAGCAATTAAGTGCAATAATTTGTTTAAAGCCATTTTAAAGGTTTTGAATGACGTCCTAAGAAGCTAGTCAAGTTTTTATCTTCTCCATTTCACTCACTTGTTTCACATGATAAAATCATGCAGACCATTGGAGTGGAAAACAAGTATCCTTATACGAAAAAACAATCTTACTGGAAATATTGTACCTTTTTATTCAAACACGATCTGTGTTTCGATCCAATTTCAGATAAGCTATCTTAAAGGCAGCTTTTTGCAGGCAAACGATTCGTGAAAGCACAACTGCTGTAAAAATAAGCTTCAATGTTAATCAATGACACGAAAAATGCAACGATTTTCTTGATCCATTTTTATCGAAATTCTTACGGCGCTAATAAAAACGTGGGAAAAATACTATCGCATAAAAGTTAAACACACTGTCGGAATGCTTTACCAACATGCAAAAAGCCAATGTGGAATGCACTGCAGCAGCTACAGCAGGAGAAAACCATCGTGAAATTAAATCATTACAATTTATCTGAGCTGAAACAAAATGCAATGGTGCAAAATGCTGATAACCAAAAACAAAAACAAAAAACCGCCTTGTAAAGGCATGATTGCAATCCCTCGCACTTGTGACTTGTTAAATTTCAATCAACGACCAAGCTGTTGTGTGATGGTTTGCTTTTTTCTTTTATTTTGGGTTTGGTTTTGTTGAGTCGCCCGTGTCCACAGTCGGAACAAATTTGCAAATTTCGAAGTGACCTGCGGTCATGGCACAGCGGATGGGGTCAGGCCTTTGGATCAATTCGCCTCCCGCCGTACCGACGGATCGAAAATGAGTTAAAGCGTGAGTCCCATTCAGCTGTTAACAGCGTAACAGTAGACAAGCCAAAAAAAAACATAGAAATTAGAACGTTTGCGTCCGACGGGGTTCAATGGGCTCCAATTAGAATTTGAATTGGACGAAATAACAGAATAACGGACGCAACAAGAAGAGCAGGAACACTCTAACGTTAGAAAATTGATTCCCAGCTTTTCAATGGCCCCGAGAACAGTGGTAAGCTCTGGTTAAGAACGGCAGCGATGGAACCGGCTGGGCAAGTGTAGTAACACTCGACTTCAAACGACAACGGACGACGAACACTACACACGTCGAACGGGGTAGCTGGCGCCAATGGTCTGCTACGGTGAAAACATGCATTCCCTCCTCACGCGCCGAATGACGAGCCGGGGATGATTATTATGATTTCTGTTTTCGTGTAATTGAACAAATTGGAATAATTGTTTTAATTGATTTTAATTGGTTGCAGCGACTTTGTGCGTGTGTGTGTCGGTCGTGCAGATCCTCCTGTCTCTTTGTGTGTCTCATTTTGGCCGAGCCGAATTTTTTTACATGAGCTTTGCTTGTTGTTTTGTGTGTGAGTGAGTGACGATGAAGCTTCATTCATGATTTCTTTTGTATGCTTCGAAATTTGATCGTGCTGTGGAGCGTTGCAGGAACTGGGAAAAGCTGTGGCGCAAACAACTCAGCATATTGATTGAAGTCTACCTTTTCAATAGTGAAAGAAATGAGAAAAGCTAATCATCATTTAAATTTCCAATAAACCAAGTAAATAAAAAACGACTTAAGTAAAGAGAGAAAAAAACATTGAAAATGAAAAGATAAAGAAAGAGGAAAAAATGATCTTCAAATACCTAGTACCAAGAAAAAAGGTGTAAAGTTGATAATAAATCTAAAAAAACATATAAACAAGACAAATATAAACAGGGTATACATAAAATTGCAAAATATACACTGAAATGAAAACAAAATTGAAAAAAAACACTAAAAAAAGGGAAAAGAGAAAGTGTAATAAAAAAAACATTTATTACAAAACTGTTCGGTACTCCAAACCGTAAATCAACTGCAGCAAATGTAAATGACAGCAGCAGCCGCAGAGAAAACATCTCTTTTCGAATGAACTCCCATTGCCGGGCGATTTCTATCGGCAAAACTCATTTACAGCGAACCAGTGTGTCACCGGTTCGGTTTCATTAAAAATCTCCAAGCGGCAATCTGCCACTAGGCTGCTCCCGTACCGTACCGCCCCGTCGTCCCCAGCTCCCTCTTTCTTTTCTAGATGACCAGTACGAGATTGTGCGGGTGTGAATAGTGTGCTACTCTCCGCCATCGGCACTAGTGCTTTCTAGTTTTATTTTTTAATGAAGTAGCACAGCAGCACTTCCATTGATAAACATACACACAAACACATCCTGCATCACAATCACAGAAAAAGGACGGACGAGTGCCCCAATCCTGCACTCCTAAGGACGAACGCTGAATAGTAGTAGTAGCAGCAGAAGCGGGGACAGCGAATGGTACACTCTCCGGGAGTGGATTGTAAAGGTACAGTAAAGGCATGTGTTTTTAAATTGAAACATAACCCCACTTTTATGCTGGTGAACCCTACCGCCACTTGGTACACCCGATCAGTTATTTGCAACATTCATTCCAGCCTGCACACCTTGCGGAAAGGAATGGGGTAGGGAAAAAGAGAGAGAGAGAGAGAGAGAGAGAGAGAGAAAAAGAAAAGACACAAATCCACACATGTACATGCGCTCGCTATTGAAAAGGAGTCCTTTTACACTATTGACGCCGTTGAGAGACCTTTTTGCACAAACTTGAAGAGCAGCAGGGAGAGGGATGCGAAAGCAGATGCAGAATAGTTTTGCTTTCAATGCAGTTTGTATTCCCTTCTCATTCTCAACTGAATACACACAGACACACACACACATGGCCCTCGACTGTTATCCTTTCATCATTTGATGTAAATCTGTCCTTTCCGTGCTTCCGGAGGGCTGCAACACGATCCCTCGGCTTGTTTGTTGCCTTTACGGCGATGAGAGCAACATACACAAACATACAAACAGTTCCCCACTTTGGGTAGGGGATGGCAGCGATCCCGGGGGATCCCCGTTTGGGGTCTTTGGTTTAATTATGCTACCGAGCGAGTATGAATGGAAAACGAGGCACTTCCGAGGCAGCCCTTTTTACAGACGATTTCCCGCGCGTTACATTCTGAGTTTATGTGTCTCCTCTGTATCTGTGTGTCCTTTTCTATCCACTTCTAAGAAGCGGAATTGTAACGAGCTTGACGCGGGCACGAGATTGCTCTCCACAGTGTCCCTTGGTGCGCCAACTTTCTCCGGGAAATAATTACACATTGAATGTATTTTGTACCTTGTTACAACTTTTGATTGAAAATAAATTATTCTCTGTTTTAATTTTGAAAACTAAATCCTCATCTTTACTCTGACACTCCCACTTCGCTATCGATTGCGCAGTTACAAGCACAAGCAGTCTTAAAATTGGCAACGCTTCTTAAACTGATTACTTCATTGCCAACTGTCTCGGGCGCGGCTTGGCTTTTTAGCGCTCCAGTGATTCATCAGATCTCCCCTCGACCCCCCCCCTCCCTCTCTTCGCCCTCCAGAAGGTACTGAAATGAACTCAACTCGCACAATTCGCATCCGCCGTCCGACTCAATTCACGTCAATAATGTCGCTCACCCCCATTGAACGCTAATTAAATTCGTTGTCTCCCGCGCAGAGCGGCAGCGATTGCGTATTATTCCCCAGTACGGCAAACGAAGAAGGGACGCCGAATGGAGGACAGTATTTCCTTATTGAAACTGCAACAACAGCAGCAGCACACACAACAACGTCAAAAAAAATATATCCCCGACCCTGTGAGTCGCTGTGTGAAAGGGAATATTTCATAATTTCCGGACAGGGCAGCATCCGTACACTTTGCGCGGCCGACGGATGGGACCGGTGCGCGTGTAATTTATTTACTCGCTATTCTTCTGGCTAATCCGCTCTGGTGCCGAAAACCAATGGGAAGGGGGGGAAGGTGTAGGGCAAGAATCCTTCAATCCCCTACTGAACGACGGCGGAAGCGGAGGAAGAAGCATATTGGCAGTGAAAAGGATTCAACCGCCCGGTAATGGCTCTGCCACGCAAAAATGGCAAGCGATGACAACGCTTCGACTGGCTGCTGCTGCTGGTGCTCGGTTTTGCACATTTAACACAGCGCTCGGGGGAAAAGGCAGTGGAGATGGGGTTGAATTTATTAATGAGCACCGATTGTCCTCCGGGAGCAATTGGCCAAACGCTGAGGAGGAAGGCATGCTTCCGGGGTCTAGCCCGGGCCGGGAGTAACGGCAGTGCAATTTGAATGGCTGAATCTGATGTTCTGCAGATGATGTTCTTCTTTTGAAGAATCGGTGGAAAAGGGAACACGGGGGAATGTGTCTTAGTGCACTCGATTGGATAATGCCACAGTAGAAAAGGGGGTTGATTTCTTCGAAATTATCTGTGTAATATGTATGACTAGAATTCATATAAGAAAAAATATATTCATTTATAGAATAATGTCTAATAAACTAAATGATTTGTCCGAATAATGTTCGTGTAATTTACAGTCAATTTATTACAATCTCACATTGCCTTTGCTGGCCCACACTAGCGAACGACTGTTTCGAGAACCGATTTTCCTTTAAATAAACACCGTTCTGTTATCAATTATTCTAATACCATTCACCTACTTAGCATATTTAATCATTCACGAGTGGTCAAACGCCGCCGCACAGTGCACGGCGCACGCGGCACTCGCAAAACAAACCTGCTCCGCTGATGAACAGCATGTTCTTGGCACCGGTGTACCTTTAGGGACATACATCCCCTGCCCTCCGTCCAGGGGGCCCGGGAATGCAAATCGTCTCCCGGGCGAGACGAACACGCACACACCGCAGCATCTTACACGACGCGTCGGGCGCGTGTGAATGTTATCATGTTTGCCCAACATCATGATTAATTAACCCTTTTTCGTCACCCGCGGGCCTCTCGAGAAAGTGGCCAAGAGAGTGGGAAGTAACGCTTGCCGCAGGAAACATCGAACGGCTCAAGTCAAGAGCGGGTCTGTGTGTGTGTGTGTGTGCTAGGGAAAAGGGGTGCGACCGAGGCGTGTGCAATCACGCAAAACAATGATCTGATGCATAAATGCAAACGACGAATGCGGAACAGTGCGCTTACTAAAGAGAGGCTGACGTTTTCAAGTGACTATTGAATGCAAGTACTGAGGTACAATAATACATTTTTTTTAACAATAAGAGTTAAATGGGGTCAAAAAATGGCGCAAAACTTTGCTTAAAAATTATTAACACTCATCCGTTAAAACAGCTCAACCAATTATCAAAGGCTGTCAGTGTGGCAATACAGCACAATACTTCAGCAAAACGTCATCAAACAAACGCCCGTACTCGTTTTAATCCCACCACCAACCAAGCGTCAAGGGGTGAAACCAACGCATTGTTTTAATGCTTTTCCCCTTGCGCGAGGGGGTGTGTGTGTTCTCTTTTTTGTCCCGACTGTCCACTTGTGGTTTTGCGTGCGGTTATGCCCTAAGACGCGCTTTGCGTTGCTCTTTATCCTTTTTAACCCCTTTTTTGTGGGCCGTTCTTTTTTGTTGTTGTATCTATCTGTTTTCATTTCACGCATAATGCACTCGCATTTGCCTGCATTGACACACTTTTATCTTGCCCTCGCGCCTGCACAACAACACGTTTCCGAAATTGCTTTTGACAGGTTTTCCCTTCAATTCTACCGGGTGTGTGTTTGTGGGTGGGTGATGTGATGTGACAAATAAAGGATTCTGCTCTTGTGTGGCTTTTTTGTTGTTGTTTTTGTGATGCTGTACTTTGTTCCTTAATATTGCTACGCGTTGAAAATATTGTGCACGCTGCACAGTTAATCCTGCGGCGGTGGGTTTTATCGTGTTCTGACACGATTGCCTATGAATTGGATGGGTGTGTGTGTTTGGTGTGCACTTGCCTTCTTTGCCACCGTTTTAATTGCAAAGTGGTGCAAGCTCCCTACCCCTTTTTGTTATGTTGTTATCTGCTATGTATCACGCCTTGTTGGTAGGGTTGGTTTTAATTATTGCCATTAATACTTTTATTTAGAGAATACGCACGGCCTTGAAGTGACGTTTGACATAGATAACAATAAAAAAAAGATGTTTGAACAGTTTGATGCTGTGAACAATGTTACTAAATATTGATTAAAATCCATTACTTATGCGTTTTAGGAAAGAATAAATGTTATTAATGACACGCAGTCAGGGATGTACCAAATAGGGTATTTTAAATTACGGGAAAAAATCTAGGGTATTTTCCCGAAAAGATTGGGTTTTTTCAATCGCACAACAGCTAATGAGTGTTTTTGCATATTAGATGTAATTGGTATCTATAACATTGGTGCAATGGAACGGTATCCAAAGGAAATTTGAAGTCAAAGTGCCAAGCATGGATGCATGAACTGTAAGTGATTGCAGTAGAACATATCTTAAACATTGAAAACATCAAAAGCTACAACTCCTAACAGAAAACGCTTAACCACTTGTATTAGTGATGGGTGGATCAACGCAAACCTTCAGAGCCAGAGCCATCCGTAAGCGACCCGTAGTTGAACGAGTCGACCCGAAAGGTACATTAGGTTCAGTCGCTGGAACGATTCCGGTAGGTGCAAGACACCATAAACGACTTCAACCCAACAATGCACCAACGATTTCGGATCGGGTCGGGCAAAGGTAGGTTCGGTCGTGGGTCCAACGAGTCCGGGTTGACCCGAATTATCATTAGTTGCGAGAAGTACGTTCAATACTCTACCCGAACTCGCGCTCGGTGAGAATAAATATTTTAAGACCGTGTATCACTAATAAATTTGCTTGCAAAAAAATAAAAAGCCAATACACTTAGCCAAAACCCAACCAGTAAGCGCCCAAAATCTTAAATTCAAATATCCCTGCTGTCAGACCATGTATCCCTGAAAGGTGACAATGTGTCTGAAAATGTGTGCCGCAGTCTTGCAATAAAAATCCGTAGATCCCGATATCGTCAACGTTTTCACGTATTGTTCCGCAGTCTTGCGATTGACTCCCGCCGATTCATCACCGTGTCCCGCGGTCTTGATTTTTATTAGAATTCCCCTTTATCAGATCCTATACAGGCTTTCGAGACTTAATTCATTACCACGCAGTCGGATAGCCAATTCTTGCTACGGGAGGACGGTTCAGTCTAGGCTTTAACCTGTGATGGGCATTTTATAGAGTCATTCGAGTTGACGACTGTACCACGGGGCCGCCCCTACCTGCTATTAGATTTAATTTGGAGGATACCAAATGTACCGGGTAAAACGCTTTGATTAACCGCATTTCAGCTTATTGCTCAACAATAGTTCTCAATTCGAAGAAATAGTATTTGCTCTTGTTGATTGAAGATATTGAACACTTTGTGAAATATCAAATCGTCCTTTTGAATGTTTTGATTGAACAAATCGTTTGCAAAACATCTTAAATGAAAACCTAGGTGGCGCTCGTTTGCAGTAGAACAACATTTGTTAAATATATAGGTAAATAAACCTTGTATTCGCAGAAACTGCATATAAGGAAATGGAAAAGTCTATTTTATGTAACCCTACAGAATAATTTCCAATAAAAGTGATAAAAAACATTAAAAATTCAATTCAATCGGAAAAACCCTATATTTACCCGGTTGAAAATGAAAAAGGTAAAAACCCGGTAAAAACCCAAAAAATAAATACCGGATAAAAAGGTATTTGCCCCATATTACAACGCTGCACGCAGTCGTCAACCTACCAGCTAGTTCATCGTTTTATTTAATGCCCAAAATCCACCAACAAGCACAATCGGATGCTTCTTTTATCCAATTTCCATAGAACTGATTTGCGTTGATTTGAAATTAATTCAAACACATTCAAACACATTCAGCACCTTCCTGCAGCCTACGCCACGCGCCCAGATCAAACGAATCAAACGTTTGAGCCCCAAAGCTCAACGCCAAACAGTAGTTCCGAGAATGTCTGACATTCAACACCGAGATTGAAAAATTTATCACGTTTCCACCCGCACGGGAAGGCCCCTCCTCCCCCATCCTACCCAAGTTGTCAGAGAAACAAATGTTTTGCTTCAGAAAAGTTTGAAATCCGATCCGAACCCCCTGCGTAGGCTAATGCTACAACAAGCTCAGTATCAGCAACTGATCGATGTTTGACATACGATCTTCGCCTCGCTGCTGTGCCCGATCGCTCCGCAGCTTTGGCATCTTTGCGTGGTTTGCTTAGCTCTTTTTTTTGCTTCGCTCACCCGAACCTCTTCCCATAACAAATCGATCGACAATGATGGCAATAAATATGTCCGGTTTCTGTTAAAATGTCACCCACGTCCTCTGCCGGGGTCCGCTGCCTAGACGCGAGCTGAACGGCTGAATTATTGCCGCCATCCACAGAAGTAATTGACCGGGACGATGACGACGACGACGATTGAGTGAGCCTTTTGCGATTCCAAGCTCTTCAGTGCTGCGGAATCGTCAACGGAGGCGGCGAGTGGATGCGTGTTATATGGGGAATCATTTCGCGAAATCCATGATGAAGATTCATTCCTTCGAGGGCATCGCCGAAACGCGAACCAGCAGTTTGGATTGCTAGCTTACAAACCATTGCCCGCTGGCGTCTGCAGGCTATTGCAGACTTCGAGCCCGCGGCGGGAGCTGCGTAATTAATCACGACCTACGCAACCCATCAATCAGTCAGCGGGTTAATCAATCAAAAGTATCGGAAGCGGGAGTCGGCTATATAAACCGCAACAACAGCAGAGGTCGCTCGGTGCGCCGGCAGTGCCCGGTTTTGGGCTTTGGGAGCACGCCCGGAGGTTTATAGGCAGCAGCAGCAGAAGCAATAATCAATCGAACGTCGGGATGCAGGGGGCATATTCTGGTGGGAAAATGTACATCGGGACAGTCATCACAACATGTTAACGGTGCAATGCACCATTAACTGCAACCATTTGCCGTCCGGCGGAACACTCCATCGGCGTCGGCCATCTGCTTTAAAGTCTTTAAAACCTTCCCTTAGTGTGCGCCGACCGAGCTGTCAATTACGCTTTATCTTACAGCTGCGAAAAATTCCATCCAATATAGTTTGTAGTGCAGATAGGAAAAAAGGGCGTATTAGAGGGACCTTTTCCTGCATAAAAATTCACCAATTTGACAGTGAAGTAAGCTAACGTCCCTAATGGCGTCAACCTGACAGCGCAAACCGAATCTATCATTTTTTCCGCCGGCAAAACAGTGTGTTTGTACTGTACAGGGCAGGAGCATCGGGAATGTTTCGGGATTCGACATGTGTGGTTGAATTGAAGAGCGGCTCCATTTGCATTCGGCATCCGAGCCGCAACACAGGCCGCGGGAACAGGATTTATTACCAAAATCCATAATCATAAAACCTGACATCGTTTGCAATTTATCTTATTTACGATGCATTTCGAACGGTTGAGCCGCGTGTATGTGTGTGTGTGCGTGTTTTGTGGCTCTTTTTTGTGTGTGACAGCGATACGTCTCTATGCAGCTTATTGGTGGATTTAGCTGCGCTTTTCGACAAAAAAAACTCTTATAGTCGTGACTCAATATTATTGAAAGACTGTGCAATGCCTTTTAAGGGTACGGGAGTAGTAAAAGGATTTTGTTCTTAAGATGCATCTTATCAAAATTGAAACTAATTAAAAGACATGTAAAGCCTTCTTCACCTGGACCCGGGGGGTGAATGAGTAAGGAGGAACTGCATTGCAATAAAATCCTGAAAATGGCTCGCAAACAACCACAATAAAAACGGCCTCACATCAAACTCAACGACGCCACTGCAACTAAAGAGTCATTATTTAATTAATGTAAACGGTGGAATAAAGCACACAAACACAGCGCATTAAAAGCATAAAACCATCAACAGAAAGACTCATACACACGCAAAGATGGAATGTAAATGGATCCCCGCGGTCGGCGTGCGAGTGTTCGATTGCTTTTTTCCATAAAGAAACGGACCATCAACGTGATAGTTCAAGAATGACATATTCGCGCACTTATAAGGTGGACGGCTTTCGGGCTCGAGTGTGGATGAAGATGATTTCGATTTTTATGAGATGATTTTATCATTTCTTATGGTTCTTCGCTTCGGTCACAGCCAGTTTCGATGTTTCGGGACGTAACACACACGCGTGAGCAGTGCTTTTGATGAAGCACTGACAAGCGCCTGGAAACGGGACAGACAATTTATGGTTTAAGAAACAGGTGGGCTAAGGAAGGCTGGAATGAATAGGGAGGGGAAGAGATGTATTTTAAGGTGTAGATATCTTTAAAAAAAAGCTATTAAAATGCATTCACTTAAATCAAGCAGGGCGGTGACAGTTTCTGGGTGAGTTGTGAGAGTGACGTTGTTGACATGAAATGTAAGTTATCATCGTTTTGAAGTGTTTCTGGAAAGGCATTTTGTGGTATTAAATTTATTTTTAGACAAGATATGTTATATTATAATTCAAAGGAATGTATTAGTAGTATATCGACTCTTAAACAAGAATTCTTTTTGACGTGATAACATTAAAAAAAAACGTTTATATTTTCATTCTGCCAAGATCTTCTTAGCGTTACCACTCTTTGCTTTAAAAACGATTGCTCTTTGTATGCTCAACAGTAGAAAATCCAATCCGACATTATTTTCTTGCATTTAGCAAAAATACGCCTGCACAAAGTGCGTAAAAAAGGGGAATAAAAACCATACCAACCTGGGTAGGGGTGCAATAATGCACACGATTCACTTGAGTGCAGTATGCGTACGCACTTATGGCGTGGGTTGTTATGCTTTTTTTCACACGCACTCGCACACACTACCAATATTACCGCATCTAACCGCTTCCCACGCGTAGAACCAATCCAGGAAGCGCTGTGTCTTAAGTAGCTGCATCGAGGGAACGGGTTGTCCTTATGCCATCCCCCATTTGACGAGTCACACCATTGCCGAAGTGCGTTTTTTTTGTTCCTCCTTAACTGTTAAGAAGTGATGCATTGTGTCTGGTTAATAACAACGACAGAAAAGGTTCATAAACAGGAAAAAAGGGGTTCCATGGCGTTAAGTGAACGTGAGACTGACATATGATCATCCGCACCGAAAGGACTCTCGCCGCCGGAAGTGATGCGGGCAATAATCGCTTCACGGTGATAAGATGCTATCAACAAACGGGGTTGCCTCCCTTTAAGGAAGGTTTTTACATTTTTAAACTCTACTCTACCAACTCAAGGGTTGCGCAAAATGGGTTCCTACTGGGGAGTTTTTTTTCTTACCATTTGAGGGAAGTGGCAGGAATTACCGGTGCAAGCGTTAGAGCACCCTCGAAAAGTGTTCCGACGGCGCTTCCCGAGCGGACATAAAAATTGATTTAACACCTCGCGCACGCTGGGCCCCTAGAAGAAGGCATTTACGACAGCACAAGGGGGGAGTTGTTGGTGTTAAAAATAGCACCTACCCACACTCACACACACACATACACACATGAGGCAAATAGTGAAGGAGTTGGAGCTCGATTTACCTTCAGGGGGATACAGCACTGCATCGTAGAATCGATTTCACCTGAAAAGTAAGCAAAGCGAGGGAGTACTGTACTTGTTTCGTCTCCCAAGAACAGACTTTGTTGTGGGCGCTTTGGGACTATAAAAATCACAAGAAAACACTTCCACCGCCATATCTGGCAGCATTGGGGTCGTAAAATCGATTCCCTAGTCTCGTTCTATGACTCTTTTCCGAAAAAACGGACGCGGATCGCTTTAATTCCTTTACAATCGCTAACTCTGGGTGCATCTTGCCTGGGTTTACCTGGGGCCTGCTAGAGCTGCACGGTTTTAACGATCCTCTCCCGCACCTAGGTGCGATCGTAAATTCCTGCCGTAAGCTTGCTGGAACAGACTGGCCACGACGCACGGGGACGACTTAAACAGCGCACGGTTGAGCTCGAACCGCACTGAGTGTAGAATTTATGAGACCTATTAACGCCAACGCAACGCTTGACACACACGCGCCCCGTAGAACGATCGTACAGATGCAGATGCAATTTTTTGGTGTGTGGGGTCCCTGTCAGATGGATTCTGGTGTCGTTTGCGTTATGTAAGGAACGTTGTGCCGAGGGGGAGATGTATTTTACAGCGCGATGACAGCGCACTGTCCGTAGATGCCAAACAGATTGACGCAATGCGACAAAACATTTTTACTCGCCGTGGGAAGGGAGAGTGATCGTCACCGTGGTTCAAGTGTCATCATCGGCTCGTTGATCAGCTTTACTTTTTCGCTGTAGATCGAATCAACAGTGTGGAGTGGAAATTGGCAGCACCAAGAATATGGGGAATTGCATCGATTCGAGTCTCCTTCAAGACATTTACCAAGAAATCGATCCAAAACGTTATAAACTACATCATTGGGAAAAGTGTCCAAACACGAATCAAAATAGAATCTTTGTAATTCCTCCGACTCAATAATTTGTCGGTCACTGTTTCTGCTCCACCAAAGACACAGTAAACACATTTGTCACATTGTAGCACGAAGCAATCGTAAAGTGTAGGTAAAGTTTTCCCTCTGGGAAAGTGTCCTCAGGAGCATCCTGCAACTGGAAGTGAGCTGCCATCTTGGAGGGACCGTACACACACACCACCACCATCACCATGCTGTCTTAATTTACGAGGTGTTAATCCCGGTCGAATGGTGATTACTCTGTTGCTTCCACTAGTGCCACGACCGCAATAGTTTTGTTCGCTCCACTTCGGGAGACATTCCATCGATCGACATCGTTCGACGATCGAACGGAGCTCCACAGTTGTTTTTCGGGAACGCATTCGTGTCACTCCGCAACGGACAACTTTAGGGCATTGAGGAACAGTTACCGATTCTTCTCCGGTATCTTTACGATTTGTTGTTGATGCGAGAGTTGGTGAAAATGCAACCAAGAAGTCACCCATGTTAAGCTCGTTTTACGATAATTGACCCATTTGCAGGACGGACGCGAGCAGCACGACCGGCAGGCATCGGAGGGTGGCTGGCAAACCCCCATAAATATGCCAATGTTAATGGGTTTTCAAATATAAATAATTACCTCACTGCGTGCGCTGCGTTCGGTCTATCGAGGGGTGAGTTATTTTCAACATTTCATAGACGATATTTACCTGGAACGAGAGTGTAATAGTGAAAGAAAATAAACATTAAATGGTGGCTCAATAATGAGGTGTTTTCTGGAGCAAACGTTTCCCAAACCACATTAAAAGGTCAGATTTATTTTTGGCCTCATTCTAAGCTATTTTTGAGGCAATCGTTCCACGCAGACATTCCAAGAATCTTTGTTTCGCGTTCGTGAATGAGCATGAGGTTTTGGTTTCATTCAGCTATTTCCCACACACACACGCCCAAGCAGAAGGCACTCACGCATCACTGATGCACACGGATGCTGTCACTGTTGCGAAATGATAATGCTTCTTTACGAACTCGTTCGCCCCACGCTGGCACGAGCGTCTAATGGGTCGTTAATTAGCACGCGAAGAAGGTCAAACGGTCCCGCGATGGTTGAGGGCGAGTTCATTCAAAAGCTACCACTCGAGACGCACACACTTACATTCCGAAACTCTTTCATTTTCTCTCTTCCCAGAGACTTCAGGAATGTGTTTCGATGCACGCAACAGCACATTCCAGGAATGTTTCAGCCCATGTTACAATAGCTTAAGTTGGTTAAAAAGAAAACTCAGCTGCATCTGCACCGCTTCGATTGACGGACATTAGGGAGTGACAAAACCCGCCGAGGTGAGCTGATTGAGATGCACATACACACATGCAGCATCCCGGATCCCGGACACCGCCTAATTAACTGTTGGAATTCGCAAGAACGCACGAAAAGGTTTGGGAGTTCATTAGACGAAGCACGAAGCAAAAGAGCGCGGTGGGATTTGTGGAACGCGACAGATAAATCTTCGGCAACACCTCTTGCAACTCGCAGCAGCATTGCATGCCTGCTGTCGCATCATTCCGGTGGTGTATCAATGTGTATTTTGTAATGCAAAAAGGGGACGGAACACCTCGAGCAAACGACAAATCAACGGAGATCAAAAGATCGCAGGGTTCAAAAATAGCTTCATTCTAATGCCCGTGACCTAATGTAAATGAGCTGTACGTATCTGTCAGCAGAGTGACTGTGACTGCTGCTAGGAACGCTCCAAGTTGGTAAAACGAGTCCTCAAAAAAGAGCTGAAAGAAATGTAGCTATTTATCATTTCTATTTAATCTCAAATTAGAATGAGCACAAACCAGCAAAAAAAAGGAAACTCTGAACAAGAAACTCATCTCGCAAAGCGACGTTCCAATCGGAAAAGCGAAAAGCTAGCACACCCGTGCACATATTGACTTAACTAAAACGGCATCATTTCATCTGGGTGGTCGGGCGGCGCACCAGACAGAACAAGAAGCGGCAGGATCATGCAGGCGATAGCGACTTCGTTAGCTAAAATAAATCCCGCTGAACACCATCCGCGCGGCAGCCCGTGTTTTTTCGGGTGCACTATGCATTTTTCTTCTCTCCTTTTCGCTACAAAATGTGTGCTCTGTGTATTTATCTGTCTTGCCTTTTTTTTTCTAGGAGATTTGTGACATTTTTAATCCCTTTCCTTTTTTGCACACCCTTTGGATGGTCTAATTTCCAGGCTCGCTGTCCTGTCGCATCATGTGATACACTGCGCACGGATCTAGCAGGGATGTGCTGTGTGGGAAATTCCGCTCCCTGGTGCTTGCATCCATCCATCCAATGGCAGTGAAGGAGTTGTCTCGTTCAAGTGGAGCTTCATTTGAATAAGTCTCTCCAAATGAGGTGCCATGTGTGAATGGAGGAAATGCAGCAACAAGGACAAGCTCTGACTGCGGAAATGCGATACAGAGTGGGTGTGTGTATGTGTATGTACTTAACCTTTGGTGCAATTGCCGGTGTCACTAATGAAGTTGCACTTGACGGGGTTGGGAAAGAGCTGCATGCAAAAGGAACCAGTTTTGTGCTGCTGATACACTGATGAAAGAGGAATAAGTTCTGTTTGTCGACCTCGTTGGTAGAGACTACCTACAAAGTGTAGGTAAGATTACACTCTTTATTACGTTTTTTTTTTAAACTTCTATCACACATTTGCAACATTTTTTAATGAGATAGATTCCCTGGAGTTAAAGCAATAGCAAAAAGGAAACAAACTTAAATAAGATCAAATTAGTTTCAAAAGGAGGTGGAAAATCACTGCATGTTTGGACTGAAGTTCTGAAGACTGAAGTTCAATTGTTTTCTGTCTTCAATGTGTCGCAATTCCCATCTATCAGCAAATTGAAACTATCAAAGAGGGTTCCGAAACGGAAAACGAACCACTGATCAGATCTCCACCATGCGGCAGATCTTGGAGAAGATGGCTAAATACAGACACAACATATACCATATCTTCATTGACTCCAAAGCCGCATAGTCAGAGTAAAACTGTATGACGCTATGAGCGCTTTTGGAATCCCGGCCAAACTGATAAGGCTAGTTAAAATGACTATAACCAACTTCACTTGCCAGATAAGGGTGGATGGAAAACTCTCAAGATCTTTTACTCGAGGTTGGAGACTATGGGAACCATCTTCTATAAGTCAACCCAGATCCTGGCATACGCTGCGCGGTCTGCGGCGCTCCTATGTAGCAGAAGCCTACCAAGGGATCGAGCAGGTGGCAGAGAGCCTCGGATTGCAGATAAATGAGGCAAAGACCAAACTGATGGTGGCAACAATAGCTGGCCTGCCAATAAATAATCAGAATCTACGTAGGCGTGACGTACGGTTAGGTGAACGCACTTTTGAAGTCGTCCCACAATTCACCTATCTTGGGTCAAAGGTCAGAAACGATAATTGCATGGAAGCTGAGTTGCGCGCAAGGATGCTGGCTGCCAACCGGTCATTCTACAGCCTGAAAATTCAGTTCACCTCAAAGAACCTGTCGCGACGGACGAAGCTGGGACTTGTATAGTACTGAAACTCACATACGCCTCTGAGACACTGTTCAACATAAATCACATAAATAACAACTCTCAAATGTCTCTTAAACTTCATCATAATCGTTTCAAAACAGATCAATGAAGAGTAATTTCTTCGTCCAACCTAAAGCTTCCGCAAGCGAACGAACTATTCTTTACAAGTTGTAATTTTAAAGGAAACAAATACGGTCACGGTTACAATCTCTGAGACGCCATTCTATCGCTCCCGATAGCAACAAAATGATAACAAAGCAATTGCTTCGACATTTATTGAAGCTCGTCAACCGTCATCGGTCGCAAGCAGTTCTGGTCAGAGCCTTCCAGCGCTTGAGTGCAACTACCACTAGCAGCAGCCCGCATCTATCGGCAGCCAAATAAATAACACCTAATGAATCACTACGCCGGTTCCGCCGGTTCTTTTGTCGTGCATACACACTTTTCTTCCAGCGCGAGAAAGGAAAAGAACATTGTCGTTGCAATTTTTATCCCTCCCCCCCCCCTCCCTTCCTGATCGACACACCGACAAAGGACAAAGCAAATTAATTTTCACTGCCCCACCACACCTTCGATTGTGTGTCGTTGTAAATTTTCCGAGAATGCACTTAACGCTCCACCATTCCGATAAGCGAACAAAGCTACGGGGTAGTACCCAACGGCATAAAAAACAAGCAAAAAAAAAAACACACTACCTTTTGATCAAACACCGTCCAATGTGTGTGTGTGAAGGGACACGGGAGAAAGTGGTAGAAGACCATCGACTCATAAATAGCAAAGAATTAGAAATAAAAATTTTATTTATCGTTCCGTGCCCCGTGAACGGGGAAACCATTGCACGTCGGTACGGTTGCCCGAGGAAACTACCTTCCGTGTTCCTTTACCGATGTCTCTTGTTTTTTTTCTCCACCCCACCCCCAAGGTGGGTGAAAAGTGTTCCATTCTTTCCGGCCAGCCCCTGACCAAAAGGGAGTAGTAACCTTATATTCGTACGGACGGAAACGACAAAATCCATAACACTTTATTCAATTTCGATTCAACTTGCTCCCTTTTTTGTTGCTGCTCCCGTTGCTTCGCTTCTACACTTCTACCCCCTTCGGGGCACACTAGCGAGGGGGGCAGAAGGATGTACTGCATCAGATGTACGGCAGGCACGGTGGTTTGCTCTTTGTTGCAGTTTTCTGATGCAGCCACTGACGTTCGGCCGGTGTTCGTTTGTTTGGTTGCGCAGGATGCAGCTTTGCAGTGGCAGCGGAGAGAGCAAGACGAAAGGCGAGCAAGGGAAACGTCGTGTGGTGGTGGTGCACTAGCACTGCAACAGCCATTTCCTTCGGGCGGCTCGTTCATGTGCTCTGCTGCTTTCTCGTCGATGCCCTTTTTCCTGTCAGCAATTTCTTCACCTTTTTGCCAAGCGCTCATATTGTGTTCTGGGGGTCTGGGAGGGTGGAGAGACCAACCCTTGGACGAGCTGATGTGGAAGAATTGTGAATTGGGTATTAGGAACGTTCATGACCGGTTTGGGGCGCCATCTGGGGAACGGTGATGAACATGTGGCTGGGCGTTTGGCGTTGGGAAAATCTCCTTCTTTCCTTTTCTATTACTCTCTCTCTCTCTCTCTCTCTCTCTCTCTCTCTCTCTCTCTCTCTCTCTCTCTCCTTTTCTTTCTCTTGATAGAACTCTGAAGCAAGCTGCAGAGGCAAAAATTATCCGCTCAAGAGGATTGTCCTGCGTTCGCAATGGCCACTGCAGGAAGCTGCCGTACCGTCCAGCCGCCGTTGGGACAGGTTATAACCGCCAGACTCACCTCGAATCTCTTTATCTCCTTCACCCGCTTACCCCACAGCATGGATGGATTTGCAAAATCCGATTTCGTCCGACCGTAGCTCCATCCAGAAGCCAGATAAATTCGAAGATGTCACAGCAATGAAAGATAATCGAAGCACAAAACGGTCGCCTTCCCTGCTGCCGAATGTTTGTAAGCTCCGGGCGAACCCTGAAATGTTTGCCCACTGCACCGGTGCCGCTTTGTTTATGACATGGTTATTTTTACTTGCTCCTTTTTTCATTTCTTTTCTCTGCATGTGCATGTGTGTGTGTCCTATAGATAGAGTACGGTTGTTGGCCCTGGTGATACCACTGCTGTTGCTGCTACTGCTGCTGTCGGTGCATGATGGTCGATGATGCAAGTTTTTGGCAAATTGACAGCAGATAAGCAGATGAGCCGGCTCTTTCTGCAGTTGTGGTAGCTGAGAAGCAACCAACGGGGAGAACGGCACAACTAAGTGGGACAGGTGCAGTAAAGGAATTGTGATTTGACGAGGCAAGCTTTTGCAGGTTTTTCGCCTGATGGACATTGATTTGTGTTGATGATTTGGGGATGATGTATTCGTTTCGATTTCGATTTCGTTTCGTTTGGAATTGAGTTACCGATCTCGTAGCGAGGGAAACTGTTTTCGATTATCTTGCAGCTAGCTGGATGATATGGTGGGTTTTTTTAGAATTTTTGTTCCACTGATAAATGAACTGGAAAAAAAAATTTATTGTCGATTGAAGTATCTAACAGCTTATGGTGAATTACAAACCAAACTATGCATAACTGTATGATTGAAACGTTTAATTAGCTGTAGGTTAAACAACATTTTATTTTGCCATCAGAACCAATTCGCTTGTAAATGATGAAATGAATCAAAGAAATTATATTAAAACAATGAACGATAAAAGCGTAATTTTACCGTGTCCTTTCATCTTTAATTTTCCATTGAAACAAATTTTCCCAATTCATCTGTACTTTATTGCACAGTGAAACGCATTTAAACTGTTTCGAAAATGCAAACATTTAGCAACACAGCACAAAGGCTTGACTATGCATTGCAGCATTTTTCCCCGTTCCAGAAACAATTTCACGCGCAATCGACACCGTTGCGATGGTCCTCCGTTTGCACTTCGATCCCTTTCCACCCTGACTCGCCCGCAGCCAGCATGTAAAATCGCAACGCGTTTTAAAATGAAGCAGTAAACTGTTGAAACGAGCTTTTGGTGAACCGCTGCGACATCGCGCGGCTTTTCTCCCCCGAAATCGATCAGGGCGCTCGGGAGCGCGAGCCCAATTAGTTGCGTTAACCTTTGGCTGTTGCGTAGTCACGATAGGTTGTGATTGCGAAGGGTTTGGGGGTTAATTTGCAATTTAAAATCATCTAAAATTACTACCCCTAGAGCCTCCGGTCCTGTGGTTGGTGGTTTTCGGGTTTTTGGTGCGGGACACGTCGCGCTCTCAACCACCGCGAACCGGTTTCCGGTGCCGGCGGAACAGACCAAACGCGCAATAGTCAAATCAGCAACTTGATCTGCGACAAAATAATTGATATTTTGGGCCACTCCCCTCCCTACCCATCAAGCAGTGTCCAAGTCCGGGGCTAAGCCGGGTATTACTTTGCGGGAAAATCGTTATCATTTTTTGGCTCACCGCCCAGCGCACCGGCACGCCAATTGGATGGTCCAATTTTCTGCTTCAATCGTTTCTAGGGTTTTCTAGTGGTTGTAATTTGTATTGTGTGGCTGGAATGTTTGGAGTTCGTTTTTCATGCGACCGGCAGGACACAATTCTATGATAATGATAATGATTTAAAAACTTTAACGTTCATAATTGGCCCCGACTGGCGACGTAATGATGATGGCAATAATCGTCGCAATCGATGCAACTAATAATAAGCCACCGTTGTCGGCGGAGAGATTGTGTCCACGTGGCGCGATTCTTTCGCGGTGCGTTAGGGCAATTGTTTGTACAATCAATTGTTGCATTTTTTCCCCGGAATCCGATTTAGTCTTTTATACTGGTGGAATCATTTTTGGCGGGTGGAATTATTTCACACGCGGATTAACAATTCTTCCGCGTACGATTGCGGAAACGGCGCCGAGGCTATCTTGCAACCCAAACAATGCAGCTTCCAACGTGGACGTTTTGCCCATCGTTGTGAGGCAAAACTGTCGAAATTATAGAAATTATAACAGCACCAGGTCCATGTGAATGGGAAGTCACCGAAGCGAATCAGCCGCCCGCCCTACACAAAAGTCGGTTTCAGTGAAGCGTTACGCACACGGGGACAATTCTGTCAGTACGACCAAACCCAGTAAGAATGACACACACACACACTCATAGTCTAATGCGCATCCATTGTTCGATCCAGTCCAGCCCAGATCCAGTTGTGCGGACAATCAAACAATGTTCACTTGATTACAGGTAATTATGTAAAACGGACTGCGCGCACTGACTACGCTGTTGTCCTATCTTGACTGAGTGCTGCTGGTTCTGCAATTCTGAGTCCGAACGGCTCGCCGAACCAACGCTATCAGCGCCCGGGCAGTCCTGGTTGGGCTGAATTTATTATAGCGAGTAGAGCGCCTCCATTGCAATTTACTTGCTGGGTGGAAGTCGATGTTGGCCGGCGGACAGTTTGAAATATTCAGTGCAAATTATCGGATTAGTGAAATTGTCCATAGAATGTGCACGGTGGTCGTTGAAAGTGTTTCAGAAATTCAAGGCTAGGGAAGGGTGGTTGCAAAAATTATATTCTTCTTATCAAATAATAATTTTATATTCCTTTGGTTTACTCAACCAAATAAAACAATTATTGATATAAAAGGCTGTAAGCTTGTAATATCAATTTATGCATCAGGGGAAGGTAGGTAAAGACGGACACGTTAAGGGAAATGGTAAAAATCTAGGGATATATAAGTGCAACGATTACAATAATGTGCATACTAGGCTTGGGCAATTTGATTCTTTTCAGTGAACGCGTGCGATGTAGTTCGTTCAGTATGATGAACTGAACGCGTGCGGTAGGTCAGTCGCTCAATTGTAGCTAAGTACCATTTTTTAAAATATTATGTTTAATTTTATCGAGATTTTAATGCAAGAACAAAAAGTTTTTGCTTTTAAGGCTGCATTTTTAATTATAAATACCGTCAGTCCGAGATACGCGGTTCATACATAACTAGGTAACTAGGTTTTTACATTAAACCATTTATGTATCACAATTCATGCAGAAAATTTGAAAATTTCTGGTTTTTAAGAGGCTCTACAATTTTTGGTAAAACAGTAATTTATCTTGCATTTGAGAATCCTTTGAGCCAATTATACTAATTGCACACAAGAACTTAGAAAACGTAGCTCGAGAACAAACTGTATATACTTAAGTTGATTTGTAACGAAAGCTAATCTAAATGAGTAAAATCTACAAGCTTTCTTTTTTATGTTGCTGTGCGCTTAACGAGTTCTTTTTGTGCGACTGAACTAACTGAACGCGCGTGCGGCAGTGTGCGGCAAGAGTTCTTTTTGTGCGACTGAACTAACTGAACGCGCGTGCGACAGTGTGCGACAAGAGCTCTTTTTGTGCGGTAGTGTGCGACTGACCCCACTGAATACGCGTGCAGCAGTGAGCGACCGAACTAACAGAACGCGCGTGCGGCAGTGTGCGACAAGAGTTCTTTTTGTGCGGTAGTGTGCGACTGACCCAACTGAACACGCGTGCGGCTGTTTGCGAATGACCCATCGGCTATGAGTGTTCTTTCTCACTCAGAATGGGGTCAGTGTGCGGCAGGAGTTCTTTTTGTGCGGCTGTGTGCGATTGATCAATCTGACCACGCTAGCAATATGTGCATTCTTTCTCGCGCAAAGTGCGATCGATCTTCTTGTGTCGTTGTGTGTGACAAATTCTGCCGACCCAAAACGAATGTTTTTTTTTCGTTCAGTCTATGACACCGACAGTTATCTTGCATCTCTTTCAGAGCACATTTCAGTTAGTTCTGTATGCGTGCGGAAGACCTACCCGTTCACTTTTTCGCGTGCGGCGATCAACCGCACACTATAATGAACTGAGTGTGCGGCATAGGTCTCGCACAATTGTCCCATGCCTACACTGGACGCTGATTGTTGTTTTTTCTTTATTCCATCCACAATTTTCTTTTGCTTTTTTATGTGATTATGGAAATCCTCTTCGCTTAGCCGAACTCTGCACGAGCACAAACCTCGACAACAATTCATTACCGAACGGTAACGGTGTGTGGGCGTGAGAGTAAGAGGGAAGGTGAGTCCAATAACACTGACGCACCTTTTGGTAGCCGAGGCGTAGCGCTAAATAGCTATCATAAAATTCAAACTTTAGCTTTCAAAATGCCCCTCGCGACCAACCGCGGCCAACAAACAAACAAAAAAAAGGAAGGTCCTCACGAAGCGCACACGCAAATGGTTTAGGTGATTTGCAAAAGCGTGCAGCAGATGGAAAAGTGTTGAAGTGTGTGTTGGTATACTTTTTCGTTCTTTGTCGAGCCAGCATGCCAGCATTTTGTTTTTTTCGGTTGGTTGGTGGGTTTTGGTGGGTTACCCTCTATACCTACAAGCATATAATCCTGGCCCTTTTGTTGTTACTGAAGGTAGTGGTAGTGGTGGAGCAGCAGAAAAGGTAACGAACGGCATCAGGTTGAGAGGTACGACGACTGTTGTTGTGGATCATAAAAGTCCTCATAAAAGCGGGTAATTTTGCAGTCCGAAACGAGCTGTAAATCAACGGCGATAAATTAAAATTAAAATTTACAAAATTTCAACCACCATTCCCCAGTTGCGATTTCTCTCTCAACCTCCCTTCGGCAGTGATGGGAAGTTTGTGGAACAACAATGTGGTGCTCCCGAGCGTAGCAACTCCCTGCTGTCGAAGGTTCTACTCGGTACGAGTAGCAGGACTAGGTAAAAGAGGGAAAAGCTCAAACTTTTCTCATACACCACAGGTTGTGGAAACTGATTGCAGCAAAGAGAGTGGCAATTGGGATGGAAAAGGCAGGGAAATTGCTGTTGAAGTGATTGCTATAAATTTATAGCAGCTGAAAATAGAAAACATGTGTACCGGACGCCTCACCCAGAACCCGCTCCAAAAGCGCTGAAAGGTGCGTGAAAATACAGACTGACCAGTGTACAAATGCTGCAAAATAAGTCCCAAATGTTTCCACAACCCCGAGCAAAATAGTTTGAAATGATTTGTTTTTCCTCTTTTCTGTCTCTCATCTCTCAATTCATCATTCGGCATTGAAAAACGTTTTCGCTAACGGCGTACGGATGGCTTGAATGACTTCAATCTCGTCCGGTAATTAACACACAAAGCTAATCGCTGTGCTCGGTGCTCCCGGGAAAGTGAGTTTAATTTTATCCTCCCCTGCTTCAATCCCTCCATCCCTGCGCATTCCGCTCGCTGCTTATTAATCATCAACAGCACGTACTGCGTTTGATGGACTTTCCCGGAGTGCAAAATTAAACACACAGAAAAAAACTCTCTCATTGAAATAAAAGCAGCCGAGCGACCTATTTATGCCACCAGAAATGCTTTTCAACTGGCTTTAACGAGCGTGTTCACCGGGGCACCGGGTGGGACATTTTATAGCTCCGGCAGAAAACACTGCACAAACTACCTGATGAAATTGTAGCCCAAAATAGGCACCCATTAAGCGTGTTCCCGTGTATGTGTAGAGGAATAAAATGGCCAAAAGGCGAAGCTTAACTCGTTTTTAGGAGAGCTTTTAAAAATGTACAACACTCTTCATGGTGCGAGGGAGGACGAACACTGTACGAAAGTGGGGAAATTAATTAATAGAACGCACCCATTAATACGGCACTCAAAATTTTGCAAACGTTCTCGCATTGCAAGGGAGCTATTTTTATGACGGGTCTTCGGGGGGTGGGAGACGAAATTAATTCAAACAACGAGCAGAGCTACAAGCGCGTTTACGAGTTTCTGATGAGCGAATCTAGTTCGAATGACATACCGCGGTCATTTCGATTTATTGTCACAGTTTTATGATTTTCATACGTTTTTAAAAGTATTATTTACGTGTGGGACGTATAATTGTCTTACTTTTAGTTACATTGGTCAACTCACACAAGCATAGGGGAAGGTAGGTAAAGACGGACACTACGGATAAGATGGACACTTCTCATAAATGCATGAAAATAGTAATTTTCGAAAAAATCAACAATGCAGCATCCTAACTTAAAGTTAAACAACATATTTGAGAACATTTTTGGCATAATATATCCAAAATTGTTTAAATCCACGAACAAAATAAATGTTCAATCGTGTGCGCCCTTATGGATCTGATCTGACTACTGCGGATCTTAAGCTATACAACACGTATTGTTTATATTTCCGGAAGTTTTATTTCATGAATGAGTTGTCGTGATCTTTGATGTAAAAACTGGCGAAAGAACGAAAGTGAAAGCAATACAAAATATTATTTTTCTGGTGGTTTAAACATCCTGACACTAAAGCGGGAAAGACGGACACTTTGTTGTAGGGAAAGATGGACACCGAATTTATTGATTTATTTTACTTCTTATTTCAATTGGTGATGAATTGTTTTCTTCAAATACCTTAAATAAGGGTATTCCGAAGCTATAAACCAATCAGCAACTAGAGAAAGTATTTAAATAACCGAGAGCACCGGTCAAAATAGTAGCCTTTCGTTATGCTATTACTCGCTCGGCGCTGATGAGGCAATTCGCAAACCCCAATATTTTGCCAAGAGTTGAACAACTTTAATCAACAAAAAGACGAACCGCTGATATGAAATCGTTCAGGAATAGATGAGAAAATTCTATGGAATTACAAATACCAAATGTTGAATTTTGACATGGTGGAAAATGGCTTAAATTATTAACAAGTCTCTTAAAAAATAGCTATCTTTCGCGAAGTAATTTCCTAAAAGGAAGTTCTAGACTGTTGTTCTATATGCTGGATCAACGTCAGCTGTTAGTGCACGACATTTCAATAATGCTTTAGATGCTGTATTCTACGATATATTCCAAGTGCCGCATACAATTTCTAAATTCATGGCTGAATGAACCGTCGAAGCAATTGGCCTAGAATCGGTTTATGTACGTACCATGATGTGGAAAGCAATAGGATATGTTAAAATACTATTAACCTCTGCAATTTTCAAAGTTTTTTATAGGCTCATCTTTCATGGTGTCCATTTTCCCATATCAGGGATCCATCTTACCCGAACATTTCAAAACTGGACGAAAAAAATCATGTTTTTCATTCATGAAAAAACACGCAAAAATCGATGAAAACTTAAAAGTTTCAACACATTTTCTGATAAAACATGAGTGTAAGATAATGTATGCACTAGGCATGGGACAATTGTGCGAGACCTATGCCGCACACTCAGTTCATTATAGTGTGCGGTTGATCGCCGCACGCGAAAAAGTGAACGGGTAGGTCTTCCGCACGCATACAGAACTAACTGAAATGTGCTCTGAAAGAGATGCAAGATAACTGTCGGTGTCATAGACTGAACGAAAAAAAAACATTCGTTTTGGGTCGGCAGAATTTGTCACACACAACGACACAAGAAGATCGATCGCACTTTGCGCGAGAAAGAATGCACATATTGCTAGCGTGGTCAGATTGATCAATCGCACACAGCCGCACAAAAAGAACTCCTGCCGCACACTGACCCCATTCTGAGTGAGAAAGAACACTCATAGCCGATGGGTCATTCGCAAACAGCCGCACGCGTGTTCAGTTGGGTCAGTCGCACACTACCGCACAAAAGAACTCTTGTCGCACACTGCCGCACGCGCGTTCTGTTAGTTCGGTCGCTCACTGCTGCACGCGTATTCAGTGGGGTCAGTCGCACACTACCGCACAAAAAGAGCTCTTGTCGCACACTGTCGCACGCGCGTTCAGTTAGTTCAGTCGCACAAAAAGAACTCTTGCCGCACACTGCCGCACGCGCGTTCAGTTAGTTCAGTCGCACAAAAAGAACTCGTTAAGCGCACAGCAACATAAAAAAGAAAAGCTTGTAGATTTTACTCATTTAGATTAGCTTTCGTTACAAATCAACTTAAGTATATACAGTTTGTTCTCGAGCTACGTTTTCTAAGTTCTTGTGTGCAATTAGTATAATTGGCTCAAAGGATTC
Organism: Anopheles arabiensis; assembly: GCF_016920715.1. Taxonomy (NCBI): domain Eukaryota; kingdom Metazoa; phylum Arthropoda; class Insecta; order Diptera; family Culicidae; genus Anopheles; species Anopheles arabiensis. The sequence goes on along the minus strand of NC_053518.1, from coordinate 69,159,896 downwards.
TCAAATGCAAGATAAATTACTGTTTTACCAAAAATTGTAGAGCCTCTTAAAAACCAGAAATTTTCAAATTTTCTGCATGAATTGTGATACATAAATGGTTTAATGTAAAAACCTAGTTACCTAGTTATGTATGAACCGCGTATCTCGGACTGACGGTATTTATAATTAAAAATGCAGCCTTAAAAGCAAAAACTTTTTGTTCTTGCATTAAAATCTCGATAAAATTAAACATAATATTTTAAAAAATGGTACTTAGCTACAATTGAGCGACTGACCTACCGCACGCGTTCAGTTCATCATACTGAACGAACTACATCGCACGCGTTCACTGAAAAGAATCAAATTGCCCAAGCCTAGTCCAGTGCGCTTGGAGGACGTTGGACAGCCTCCCTCTCGTGTCACCGTGATCTCTTGAGCCACACAATATCACAGCGCGAAATGGCATAAATCCTTGCCCACCATTTTCACTATCAACGATTTAGCAAATTTTCACTGAGAGATAGCTTTTTTTGTTTGTTTTGTTCTTGATGAAAGAATTAAATCCCTGCCAACCACTTGGGCAACTATGGCGAACTCTACTGCGATAAAGCAAAAACTTTGGATCCTGTAGTTGTGGTGGAGTTGGCGGTGGATCATCTTGAAGGTGAAAAAATGCTTTCCTCAGAGGGCCAACATCGAGAAAGTCCTGATTCATTGCAGACCTCATGAGAATTCCCTTGTGGAAGGTGAAATTGAAAATATAATCTGCTCGAGCCATTGCAACGAATCGTTTCGTGGTGGGGAGTGGTTGGGATTAAAATGCTCAGGAATGAGCATGTATTTAATTTCGGTTGTTTTGAAAAGTCACTAAAACTGTTGCTAGACAAGAGAAAATATGACAAAAAAGGTACTCCTAATTTGATTTCATTTATTCAAAAATGACTATCGAACTAAAGCCTAAAAATAGACAATTCATACCGCTTTTATGGTCATTGAAATCACCAAAAATGTTAAGAATGGAGGGATGTAACATAACATTTTCGCCGTACTCGGGCAAGTGAAGCGTGCTTGTGCCCGTCTGACCAAATGGCTTTGAATGGTTCGGAAGGGTTGGAAAAAATAACTTTTACAGCAGCGCTTGTGTTGAAAGCGAAAGGTCAAGCGCGTGGTTTCCCTTTAATCTTGTGGATCTATTTCCGAGGATGTGCTAAAACATAGTCTTTGATCTTCTGAATGGATTTTCAGAGGGAAGATAAACCATACCTGTAGCAGTGAAGCATGTGAGCTGTTTCGGCGAAAATTTGCAAACAAGTTAATGCTTTGCTTTCATTATGTTTCTAATATTGAGTTTCATGTTTTGGAGGAAAGAACCAAAATACCAAGAGGGGAAGAGAGAGAGAGAGAGAGAGAGGGGGAGAGAGCGAGAGAGAAAGAGAAGCTAGTTGACAGAACAATGAAACTACAGTCAAGAGATGATTTAATGTAATAAAAACCTCACAACTTTATCACACAGTTTGTCTCCGTAAACTCCTAAATCCTTCCAAGAAGAATTAACACATATCTCACATGAATTGCATCGCCCCTGAAACGATAAAGCCCGTAAAATGTGTGGGTCTATTCATCGGTTTTTAACGCACTGAAAAGCATAGGCTAGAAGTTGCACAAGCACACATAATGTATGACAATTTCCTCCAGCAAAGCTTTTGCTTTCCCTTGCGGCAGAAGAATGATAATAAGCTTCACTGGCACGAATTGTGTCTACGTTCTCCCTCGCAGTAAGGGAACACATCTGACAGTAGCCCCGAAACCAACCTGCAGCAGCACCGTTGCACATCCGGCGAGCTACCAAAGAACAATGTTGATCTAACCTTTTGACGAACGAGACAGAGAAAAAAGGGGTGACGGACGTAGGCTTTTCACGGAGCCGGACCGTTCTCGTCAATAGGGCAAGCTTTACGTGAGCCTTGGGCAGGCCACGTCGAGACACATCGTCAGTCCGAGGAGGCAGGTTTATCCACTGTTTTACTGATGCAAAATGGCACGGCTGGAGGCGGTGGCAAAAAATAAAAGTACCCCCGGCCTAAGGTCGGCACAATGGCCCCGAAACGTTGCAACGCAGTGGACGCTGGGACAGCTTACGTTCCGTTGCCTTTGCAGATGGCAAACCGGAAATCAGCGGACAAAACGGGTACCCTGCACACATGCATACATGCCGGAGGTCGAGAGGATTTTGTGGCAGGAGTACATTGGCCATGGCCATCGCCCGCCCGGAACTGAACGATACGTCGCGCGGCTGTCGTACCGTTTGCGGTGGAGGATTTCATTGAGTTTGAAATTTATTTCATGCGGATACATAAAACATACAGCCATGTTGCCTGGTTGCCCACGGTAGGTTGCCTCCTGCGTGTCTGCTGTTGATGATGGCGTTTTTACGGTTTTTTGTGGGTGTGTGTTTGTTCTAAACTCCAAACGCATTGGTGCAAAAATGTGTCTAGGTTCAAGTCTAGGCCCCACTTTTTTGAGCGGAGCAGCAAAAAAGCGGGCAAGAAAGTCTTTTGGTTTCAGCTCAACTTCATGAAATGCATACCCGTCTTGTTTCTTTTTGGGTAGCATGTCATCTACGGTCACCTCAGCACAATGATTCCCCATGGCAGGGTGAATGTGTGTTTTATTTATTGTTTCTACTTGCATTATTCAAAAGGGAACGCTCTGAGGAGGGGATGAAAAACCTATGTCCGAGAAAATCAGTCTGTAGTATTCATGACAGGAAAAAGGTCATGCATCATGTCCGGAAAGGTAAAAAATTTAGCAATTTTCGGTCAGATTTGAGCATTGAAAATTTATTTGTGTTGTTTTTCAATCAAAAAGCCTCAACAATGCTTAAATGTTTTTCACTAACATCGTGTTTGTTTTTGCTTAAATTATTCTTAAACATCCTCACGAGCATCAGGTGATTAACATTAACTGATAGCACTCGGTACAAGAACGCCATTGCTTCTTGCAGGTGAACATTCTGGATATACACCTCAACGTCACCCAATGCAATCTACTAATTCCCTGGATACAATGTTGTTAAGCATTCTGTCCTCAATTCTGAGCAATTTTCAAACTTCAGTTGAGTGCAAATAATAAGAAAAAACTTCGCTCAAATGCTCAACCCTCAACACATGTGCGTTCTTCGAATGAAACGTGAGCACTGAGCTGCAACTGGCTCCAAAGGCATTCTGACTGACGCGGCCACATCTGGCGATGTGGGTAGAAGTAGTTAGGTGTAAGAAACTCCTGCCCGTGTAGAAATCACCCGCATCATAATTAATCCGCATGTCCCGGGGCCCGGCACGGACGCGTGTACCCTCTGCCAAGAAGTCTGCGCCGCGTCCAAAACTTTGCCAAACACGCATCGACCGAATTTATGCTCGATAATTTGCGTTCCCCGTAAGACCAGCTGCGTTTCGGTGGGCGCATTGCCGAGCACTCACGTGAAGCTGGTGAATACTGGATGTGTTGTGCGCACAGGTTTGCCATTGGGGAGCAGCTTCTTGGGGAGTGAGCGAGTGGTTTACAGTAACCATAAGCTGGTACGGCGTTGCGTGGCAACGTGATGGTAGGAAGACTTTGGTCGACACTGTCGTCCGCGCGCTAGAACAGATATCTCCCGAATATCTCTGTGACCATTGTTCCAAGGACGGCTGTCGGTGCGGACGTGGGGCGAACGCTCAGGAATGAAATGAACGCTTTGAACTTTGCGGAAGATTCGGACGCGTTGATGCGTTGATGAAGAGAAGTCGATTCACTGGGCTGGGAGAGGCTAGGAGATGTTCTATTCAACCACCACAAAACCCCTCAGAACCAGGGAGAAACGATCGGTTGAGTGGACGACGGAAACTAACTTTGACTATCTAGCCCAAGTGCGAGCTACACACCAGACGTGCCAACACCTTCGAAACCAGGGACCGCTTTTCCCGTCTCGTTTCCAACCAACCGGACTAAGTTCCTTGCTTGCTAGCAACTAGACATGACTAACTAGTCCCTGCGGAGCATTCCTTAAGTTCGTAGCGTACCGTAGCAACATTATCCCGTTTTGCCACCTTTTGCTAACGTGACGATGAAGCTGACAGCTGGAAAAACCGCCCCGAGTGATCCGAAAGTCCCGAATTCAGCTCCCAAAAACCCAGTTTCGGATTGGACGGTGAAAGTGCATCCGGTATAAACGGGGTCGACTCTCCGTTCGTGTTACATGAGGTACACTGTATCCACTAGCACGAGCACGGGAATACATTCTTCACTCTTCCGAGCTAACAGAAAGATCCATCGGGTCTGTGATGCGGTGGTCTCGTTGTTACTGACGCCACCGCACCCCGGGGGGAAGCATTAGGTTTGCGCAACTATTGGTGCGAGAAAAACCTCAAATTCTGAAATAAGGTAACATGGATGATGTTCCCGGTTACCCTTCTAACTCGATCCCCTGGAAGCCCCTGGTAGTCGAGTACGTCCGGTCAAAAAGTAAATCAAATTAAATTATGGCAGCTTGCCCTGTAGCTTACATCCGTGTAAAAACCGCATGTATATTCATAAAGTCTGCAAGTGTTAATCAGGAAATTCACTTTGTTTCCCCCACCGTTCTCCCCTTGGCAGATGTGTTCCGAGGACGGGGATGCTTGTTATCTGAGGAGTGTTCGAGTGTGCTTTAAATCGAATACCGTCAGTTGGGTCTGGACTTGGACTTGTTTCCCGTGAATGACCCCACAGGGGTTGTCAGTAGTAACGAATGGGAAGATTTGGTTGTAATTGTGGTTTTACTTCGATACGATTGAGTCAAAATGCTGAAAACTGGTCGGGTTTGAGTGGTAAGCTTTCTGTACGTTAAATTGCAAGAAAATGGCAAGGGATGTGTGTTGATTTCGGGATACAATGAGTGATTTCACTTCTTGGTTCCAGATTTGCTGGAATATGTGTAATGAGATTGTGTGCTTCTTTTAAAACTCCAATCTCCGAAGTCTCCAATCTTCAAAACTTTTGCCATTAGATTCGTTAGAGGTTTCCATGAATTCTTCAAATTGTGCAAATGTCTGTTTTAAGATTAATATATTACAATTCTAAGTAGTTTACTTTACTTACTTAACCCAATCACTCCAAATCTCTACAAGCCTTAAAGCGCCTAACCAGATTAAACCCCGTGTCATACATAAATGCGCATATGTATAAAACCAAACACTCAAATTGACACTGAAATAAAGCTACTCATCTCGCAACCCGCTCCTCAACACACCCTTAAAGCAGTCTTTCCTTGAGAAGGGTTTTCATGGGGCCAATCAGGTTGACTCACTGGCTCAAGTGATTGGGTTCATAAACTTTCCTTTCGTCTTCAGCATCACCAGTTAGTTTGATTTTTAAATCACTTCAACCATCACGCCTGCTCGCTAGCGCTGGTTTTAATATACACGCGTGGGTACGGGTAGGGCATCAGAGGACCCCAACTGGAAAAAGGGTTGCCTCATAAATGAGCAACCGAGCAGCATCTCATACCATCGGTGCCAGTCTGCCGTGTTGGGTCAAGTAGCCTGAAAGACATTAAACTCTGGGCACTCTGAATTAGTTACATTGAAAGACTTTCACCTTCGTTGCATCTTATTGGCAAAACTTTTGATACTGATGGAAGAATACGAGAACAGGGAGGTCTTTTCACTTCCCGGAAATTGGGAGTTTTTGCGGCAAAGTTCAACAGGAACGAGCTACCGAGAGAGATTACCAGCGTGGAAGTGTGGCGTCTTTATTGCTTTTTTAAAAGAGACGTTTTCAGTGCGCGGTGAATGACAAAATAAGCCTACCGAGCCTGGGTTGGTTGTTGAAGAAAACGATAACTTTTGGTAAAAGGTTCGATCGAAGGGGCTTGGGATTCTTGGTGACGAAATTTCACCAGAACCAATTTTTGCAGGCGAAAACGAGCCCATCAACTCGCTTGGAGCAACTCGAGTGTGTAATTTATTCCGAGGTCTTCAAAACAATCGCTGGTTGGGGAGGCGGGAGGATATTCTGAACTTTCCAACACGGCACCAAGAAGCCGTGTTATGGCTAGAGCGACTAGAAAATGGCTAGAGGAACCTGCAACATTAAGCAGGGCAAACAACGAACATCTCTTCAATAAACTCACCACAACAAACACATACACTCGTTGCCGCTACTGTGGCAGAGCTTTGTGCGTCGAAGAACGAGCAAGCAGGCTTGTGTCCTTGGAAGGAAGCTCATGTCATGGTTTGTGTTTTCGTAGCATCCCACTCCGTTTGTTCCGCCGGCTCGTGCGATCTCGCGCATGGCGGTGGGAGGAGGAAGAGGAATTTTAATACTTTTGTTTTAGTTTGCGCCAGAAGTCAACTGGCACGGGGCAAGTCATCCAATTGCGCCAACCCACTCCCGCGTTACATGGTAGCGGAGCCGTATTTAGTCGCGGAATTAAAATAACGAGCATACGGTTCGCGCCGGTTCACTTCCCAAACCGCGGCAAACATGCGAGCTTGCCAATGCCGCTGGTCCACAGAAACGGAACCGGCGCTCACATCCCCTCCTCCTCAGCTCCTTACCTCGCTTTGTATGTTTATTTGTTTCTGCATAATTTTCCTCTTCGGTCGTTCGGTTTGGCGCGATGTTTGTCGTGGTGGAAACGATGGTGCTATTCTCTCTTTTTTTGCACTTCTTCCATTTCTGCACACACGAGAGCGCCCACGCTTCCGCGAACCGGGCAGAAGCATAACGCTCCAAGCTTCAACCCCGCTTGCGATGTGTCGCCGGGGTTTTGTTCTTGTTCTGGCGGGATGTGTGTGTGTGTGTGTGTGTGTGTGTGTGTTATGTTCCGCTGTTTTTCCCTATTGTCAATCCTTCCTACCCGCGCGGTTTGGCACTACTTTGATAGGCCTCTTGAAACAGAAACACAACTTTTCCGATACGGTTAGGCTGGGCTTATATGGAGCTGAATACACACGTGACAGGATGGTGTACAAACTCAAGCTCAAGAAGAGGGACGGGTCTAGGGCGTCCAATGAGGGGAAAAGGAAAGCTCATTAGCCAGTACAATACAGTTCCGAGCAAGAAATTTGTTCTGGTGTTGAGCCTTAAGATATTGTACTTGTAGCTTCTAATGAAACTGGCGTAGCATCGAGTAGCTAGAAGGGAAGAGTTGTTTCGACAACGGAGAAGAACTGTGGATTTTTTTCCGTTGATGATCTTAAGTTCAGGAACATCTTTGTACAACCTTTGAGGGAAGTAATTTATCCAACGGTTTAATAGACTAATTAATAGGAACAACATCTAGTGCTAACAGATTTCTGGACATGCTTCAGGAATTATGATACCTTTTTTAAGGGGAATGGCAGACATAATATTAATATTCTAGATCCAAAATCAATAATAGACCCTTGTTGGTAAGACTTTTAGCAGCCTTGTATTAGTTTGAAGATACCATAGCTAAATATAAAATTAGAACATTAATTGATCAGTTGATGTGAGTCAATTCTAGTATCATAACTTAAAAGCTATTTGAAAGTACACATTCTGGGATAATGTTTTGGTCCAATGTGTAGTACGGGTCACATAAAGATCACGGAGGTTCTTTACTCGCAAATAGATCATATGGAATACTTGATGTGAAGTACAGATTATGGCGTAATGTTTAGGTCCAATGTGTAGTACGAGCCACATGAAGATCTCTGCGGTTCTTTACTCGCAACTAGATAATATGAAATATTTGATGTGCTAGAATACTTTTTCTGTGTAGTATTGTTTTGAGTAAGTATCAAGGATTTTTTTATTCAAATGAACCCATAATTGTACCTTCAATCTCTTTAGCTGTTCTATTATCTTTGATTTGCGGTCCTATCAATACAGAGTTAATTAACGAACTAACAGCAAGAAGTCTTGTTTCACCTTATTTCAGAAGGAAGACATTGCAAACTGTTCAGATTACTACAACTTCATAGAGATGTATTGCAATCATCGTTGGTTCATTTCATTGGAAATTCATAAACTAAACATATCGTGTGAAACGCTGGCAAATATTTTCCAGAAAAAAACCCTGCTTAGAGAGCTTTCCCATCATCGAGACCAAAATATGGAAAAAAGGTCCCACGAATACCATCGTCATTGATACCGTTGGCATGGTTTTGCTGTTGCTGCTAAACGATTTGTATGCATAATACACACGATCCATTGCGATGCGGACTGAGGACGCAACCCCGACCGGAGCAGTCTCATCAAAACGACAAGTGACATACGTCCTGATGGGTCGTCACCACCATCTCCACAACGCTTCTGCTCTCCCGGCGCATGAAGTGATTCCGTGTCTTCTGTAGACAAAAAAGCTCCCGCTAGCATGAAGCCCCTTTCATTCCCGCGTGTGGTCTTGATTTCCCCCAAGCGGTGTGCGGTGAAACGCTGTCCCCTCCCAGTAAAGATGATCCACTCCTTCCCAAAGCAGAGGAAAATGGGTCAAAAAGGAAAGCAGAAGATACAGAAATAGCGAGAGAACAGAGAGAAAACTCAAAAAGGAACAACACCCGAAGAGTATAAAAATCTAAAAGCCACACTCAACTCGGAGCTTTTCCGTGAATTTAAGACTTCCTGGAGAGGGAAATGCCAACCCGCTTCCAGGGAATGGTGTTGGGGGAAACATGTGTCGTCGAAATGTCAACAAGCGGAATGGAAAATTTATTGCGACGAGAACTCATCGTTCTGATGACTTTTCCTGCACGAACGTATATGTGTGTGTGTCTGCTCGATTTTTTTTATTTCTTTTCCTTTTTTTCCCACACCCCATCTGCTCCCCAAAACCAAGAGGGAAAAGGTTTACATTCTTTTTTGTTGCTCCAATCCGGTGCAGCATAAATGTTTGAGGTTTTGAAGGTCTGGTTGATTTTCTTTTCCCTGCCCCGTTCGACAAACCCAGGGAAAAGCAAGCCAACAGCGGCAGCAGCGTGTGTTTGAAATTCATCCAGAACGAAGCTCGGTAGGAAAATTTGCACAACCTAATTCGGTCGGGTTCGTTGGGTGAGAAAATGTCAAGGCTTTCCACGATGCGTTGCCTCCAATGGCCGCCGTGACCCATGTACGGGTCACAAAAGGTGAAAATGCTTAGCAGAGTTTTTGCTGCAGAAGGGTGGCTAACTGCTCCCGGGCGACCTTCCTGAGTGTTAAGTGTGTGTGTGCCTATGTGTGTGTGTGTTGATGTGTGGTCAATCAGTTCTAAAACTAGAAAACACTCCACACATACACACACACAAAAACCAAACGAGCCGGGAGCCTTAACACGCACGTAAAGCAAACGAACTAACTGTGCTTGCTTCGGGTTAGCTTGTAGGCGTACCGGTGAGTTTATAGGTAGGAAAAACAACCGTGCCTCTCCTCCCTCCTCAAAACAACACACACACATTCACACACACACACACGTACAAACAAATGCATGCTAACGAACGGGCGAACAGACCGAAGGCTCAGCGGAAGTGGAAAACAACCTTAAACCATCAAATTTATGAGTCCCGGAAAGCGCACCGAACGTGGGCAATGCATTCACGTCAAAAGTTAGGTGGTGCGCCCAGCTCCCGCTGGCGGGACGCGAGGTTGAGGTGAAAATTCTAGCGAGTTCAGTGGAAATCGTTCACGAGACCACTTCTAACAAGAACAAGCAACCGAACCAAAACCAAACTAACCAAAAAAAAAATAGGAGAAAAAATAGGAATCCCCCGCGAGGGTGAACTTTCCATCCGCTAGTGCGCTATATTTTTGCGCTAGTTAAGCGCGAGCCAACACCACACCGTGGCGGGAAAATGAAGTACTAAAATCGGCTGGAAATTAGCTCAGGAGGAGTGGCTGTGGTGTGAATGAAAATGGGAGAGTGATGGAAAAAAAGAAACCTCAAGCCCCTCGTCAGTTTGAGAAAAACCTCTCGGTGCTCAAACTCTTTTACTACCTTACGGTTTGCCTCACGAACGTACGGACTCTACTTGGTTAGTTTTCATCCCTCTGCTTCTTTCGCTTGGATAGTTTTTTTTTAAACGCCACCTTGCTGCACAAGGCAAGCATTTTCAGCAGTACCTCAGCTAACTAGTAGTAGTAGCAGCAGCAGCAGCAGCAGCAGCAGCAACAGCGGCAGCAGCTTCTCGAAACGTTCCAAAGGCACCAAAACTCACTTGACGATCTATTGGAAAACTCCGCAAGGGAGGTGGAGGAGGAATTGGGTTTGCCTCACCTTCCTTTTCCGATGGGGACGGGTTATAAAAACCTACGATCACCGCAAAAGCTATGTTAATAAGAATTCATGACTAAATTATTTAAATTTATCCACCGAGTGCCGTTTGGCGCGCAGTTCGAGGCCCGTTTCACCTTTCCGCGCGCGCATTGTCGGCGAGGTGTGCCAGGACGTTCTATGAGTGTGTGTGTATGAGTAGTTTGTGGTGTATTTTTGTGTACAGTTTGTTCTTATTGAAGTATCTTCTAGCTTAATAGATTCATCAAGTAAGTTTAGATTTTATGTGCAATGACGCGGCTAGAGAAGTTCTATTTTCTTCATTTTTCTTTATTCGTTCATTTTTATCTAGTTTTTGTTTTTTCTTTTCTTAACTTTTCATTTTCTTCTCCTCTCGTTCTTTTAGATAGTTTTAATCTTTTTCCATATAGTTTTAGCTTGTTCTTCTTTTTACTCTTTCTCCCTTCACTTTAAGTTATACATTTCAAATGTTGAGTTATTTCTATTATTGTTTGATTTTTACATAAAAAGGACTATTAAAAGACAAGACTATTAAAATTTCACTTTATTGTCCTCTCAGAACATTCGCTCGAGTAATGATTGAAAAACACAACCAGGAAAAACCTCCTACAGCACATTGCTGTACAAAACTCCCATTGAAATGCGTAGGACATCAAAAACACACCCAATGGATAAATGTTCCAAATCGTGCCAACCACGACAGTGTAACAATGTTTTCATTTTAAATGTTAATAAGAAAAGTTTTACCCTCCCGTTGCTTGATTTTTCCCACAAACAGTGCAGCTGAGGTGCCATGGGGATGCGTCTCGACCTTCTTGGGATAAAACACGTCGAGAAAAACACGGGCAAGCGGCGTTTCAAAAGGCGTAGGAGATGGAGCAACTCGCAGCTATGGTGCAAAAACACTTCCTGTAATAGCTCAATTGCTCTGGTAAGGAGGGAGAGATATCGGAGACACTCGAGTGTGACTCTCCCGGAACGATCAAGACGCAAGTTGTCACAATCAACGTTTCTGCCTCCCCACGGGGCCAGCAAAAATAGAGGGACGGGGACCTGGTACTTTCGCGAAAATCGCGTGTGCGTGCACCATTGTGAAGGAGTTTTTCATGCTCTGTGCGTCTCTCTCCATCGCTGTATGCTCTTACTCTTACCCTTCGCCTCTTAGATCCTAGTCATCTTTCGCTCCGGTGTGTATGTGTTTTCACGAAGAGGTTTCCATATCTTTCGCCCCGTCCTTGTGGCACACGGGGGCACAGAGGGCAGCACGCGAAGCCAGAAAGTCAAGCAGAATGGATTCCCAGATGATTTATGATAACAATGTATTCATAACTTGGCAATCTCGATGACGACGGTCCATTGGGTGGGACTCACTGGAGCAGAGGGTGATCGGGTTTTTGCTCTTGGGTGGATTTTACACGAATCAGCAATGTGTGCTATCCTTACCATCTCACGGTGTTGTAAGTGAAAGTTTGCAAAAGTTGAATGCCAAAGTGACGTTCAAATAAAAATATTGCTTAGCAGGATGTGAGGAACAATTTGTTGAGCAAAAGGTTTGATTTGTAGTTACGTGAAAACCAACAACAATTGGAAGCTTTGAGTGTTCCAGAAACACGTGTAGCCTTTTGTTGACTTATTTCGTTGTAGTACTGATGTAACCTATAGAACTAAATTTCCTTAAAAAACTAATAATTATCATAAAAGGATTCTGTGCCATTGCATTTGTTCGTTTTTTCGTCTTAAATTCCCTTTTGAAGTCATTATAGGTTGCCTTTTGGCACATCCATTCAAAGCCTTGCAATCCAAACTAAAGCATTCCTTCGGTCTACCGGGCAGAATCGATTTATATTTCCATCACGTTCAGCGCATAAAAATTACCTCCAAATAAATAATGGAATATATATACACATTTTCCGTACCGCTTTTGCTAATGGCGCCCAGAAGGGTGCAAAATTATTCGACCCACTGTGCACCGTCCCCATGCCTTCAAAAGGGTGTAGCTAGCTATTATCGCAGCCCCGAAAATAGGCTTCTTTTTTTTCACCCCGTAAGGGTTGTTTGAGTATTTTTGTTTCTATTTTTCCCCATTCGAAGAAATGAAGCGTAATGCATACGCATGGTGCTTTCAACAGTGTGTCAACGAAGTTCGGCTTGCTGAACTGAGAAATTTCTTGTTCAAAATACACCAAGCTTGGACCTGTTACAGGGAAGCATTAATTTCGCTCTCTTGCTTTGAACCACGTGCGCTTCCGTGTCCGCCCGGTTTCCCGTGCGTCGCGTGTGATCAATTTAGGCAAAAACAGTGGAGAGAAATATAGGGGGCGAGAGAGCAAGGAGGAAGAACAGGTGATGCCCATTAGGCTTTTGTTTTCATTGCGCTTTCCCTGCCATTGCGAGCGCCCGCCAGGGAGAAAGACGTTAGGGGCAAGCCATAAAACATTTAGCAATAAAACAAATCAGCGCACTAATTCAAAACGACCAATTTGGGGAGCCCAGTGAATGGGATTGCTACCTCAAAGGGGGAGAAAAAGAAAGGTATTTTAGGGGAAAGTATTCTTTTTTCGGTACATTGCTTTATCCGTTTTCAGGTTTCCTGTAGAAAATTATATTACTTGTTTTTCATTCAAATAAATGAGAACAACGCAGTTTTGTAAAGAAAAATCAAGGAATACTTTGTCGGCATTTTGTGCACAAAGAACTCCTCCTCTCTTTAATCAGGCGTTAAAAGGTTGACCAACATTTTCAGCCCAATCGAGTACCAGACCAACACGTTTGACTTGTTTGCTTATTTACCTGTTTGATTATTTTCCTTTTTGTATCGTGAATGAAATAAAAAATAAAGTTAAAAGCAAAAAGGACCTCCAGCGAATGGTAGTACGTCCTGTTACTACAAAATGAAAGAGAAAGAAAGAAAAAATAACAAAAAATCGTCCGTTTCGATAACGGTCTATGGTATTTTCGCAATTAAGCCAAACCAAACCACGCCATACAGGGGGCTGCTGCTCGTTTGTGGAGGAATTTTCCCGTGCCTTTTTCCCACCCATTAGACCTCGCATGGGACGTGGTGTGTGTGTCTGTGTGTGTACACCATGCTGCGGGTTGATGAATGTTTATTGTTTTACTGATTATTTTATTGTTGTTTGTATATTACAATCTAGCCGAAAAGGGACATTCACACACACACACACACACAGACGTACACATTTTGGGCTGGTTTTATTTTTGGGAAGCAACACCAACAGTGCTCCTGCACGCCAGCAATCGATGGCAATCTACGCGGACCCAACCCCCCCTTATCGCCGGATATGAATGGTTCGTAATGAAAATCGTTCATTCGCCGTGCTTTCCTTCCTTTCGTTGTGCCGTCCATTTGGAGCACAAGATCATAAACAATGGCAAACGAATGGGAATCGTCCTCGTCAGCGAAACACACACACTCACACAGCGAGACACATACTACATTCGTTAGATCATCATCGAAAGCCATCAATTGGTCTCTTGTAAAAATATTTGTTTAATTTTCAATTGGTTGTGTTTTGCTGTTATTTTCGGTGTAACAGGACGACAATTTCCAGCGAGATTTTTCCTGAGCTGATAAGATAAAGCACTGCGGTAGTGTTGGTGTTGTTGGTCAAAATGCAAATACCGGACCCCGGACTTGCACGACACCCTTTTTGGGTGGATTTCATGATTGCTATTAGTATCCAGAGGAATTACGCTTTCCATTGCCAAAGCGCTTTGCCGCTTTGCGTGGACATGAGCTTTGCAAAAAGGGGTTTGTTTTACCTCCCCCCTCCCTCCCTTCCCTAGCCTGTTGTTGCTCTATCTATCGTTCATTTGCTTTTGCTGCTGCATCCGAGTTGCTGTTTTATTTCATTTCCCATTACCAGCAATTTCAATCCTGCTGCTGCAAAGCGCTGTGTTGTTGTTTTTATTTCGTTTCCGCGACAATTCGGTTTGTGTGTGTGTGATGCTATCGCCAGCCAGCCGGACTGCACTGTGGTGTGTATTGTTTGAGGAAATGAATTTTCACAAAACTACACTCACACGCGTGCTCTACTTCAACTCTCATGCCCAGAGTGGTAGCGATCGCGGGAAATGTAGTTTTGGAGTGCGAAGATTGCAGCGTGTTTCGTGCGCGGATCCTGTATACACGTACGCGCAAGTGGAATTCAATTTATTTCTGCGCTTAAGCACCCCAGCAAGAGCAACGCAGCGAGGGAAGCGCTGGGGAACACCGAGGACAAGACGAAAAAAAAGACAAATATTGCACTTTATGTTGGTTTAATTGTAGGTTGGTGGGGTTTTAATGAAAATAGCGCTCGGACGATTGTAACAGTAGTTGATGGATTGGGAATAGATAGCGGAGCAGCTTTCGGAATTTATTATGTGGAATAAGTTGGAATATATTTGCTTATGTTTTTCGTATTATTTTAGAAAGGAAAAACGTGCGTTGTCTAATACAAATTCAAACAAACACAGGGCTCCAAAAGCTGCCACAACGAAAAGACTGTTATGCTTGCTGGAGCATATGTTTAGCACATTTCACACACGCCATAATCCACCCATCGCAGACAGGGCACTAAACAATGCATATCATATCACCGGACGGATGGTGGCGAGTGCTGAGCTAAAGAAGTAACAATAATAATGCGAAATGTTATAAAAATAAATACAAAGCCACTGGTACACGGCTCATTCGCTGCTTTGGTTTGGGGGAAAACGCTGCCGTTTTCACGCTACTCTGGAGTGAAGTTCGCGATGCCTGTATTTTCCGCCCTGTATCCGTCTCTCGCTTAGAACCCTGTTGTGTCTGTTTTGTTTCATGCTTCATACGTGTAGCAATCGAGTTGCGGTGAGCCGCCCCGTGTACTTTCGGGAAAGCTTTTACTCGGCAGCATTTGAAGAAACTTTTGCTGGTGGTTGATCCTTCCCCACTGATGAGCGCCAACAAAGGCAATGAGCCGTGCCGAGTGGAAAAGCGTCAAGGCAAATAAGGGCACTTTGTGGAGAATCGCGGCAGACATATGCTTCGGGTGGATTCCCCAACAATAGCTTGCACGATAAAGCGTCGGCTACGCAAATTTTAATCACAATAAATGGTGTGTTTTTCTGTCTCTCTCTGCAGGAAATAAACCATTAAATGGATAAGGAAATTTTAGCAAAACTTTACCAACCAAACGCTTCAATTGCCTCCACCCGGCGTGGATTTTGAAGGGCAAATAGAGCACATCTAGGATGCATCCACGGGGACCGCATCCAGGGACTTTCTTCCCATCGAAAGGTGTGATAAGAGCGCAGAAACCGTCACAACTGACACAATCGAAACCGTGCAAAATGGCTGAATTGCTGTGGCATTCGCTTTTTTTGGGAAATGAATGTTGTTACGTTAACACTGTGCGTTGCGCAACATGACAGCTTTGGGCTGCATAAGCGTTTGGTGGCAAAAAAACTAAGGAAAAAGGTGGAAGAAAAAGCAGTCTGCACACACACATATATTGCACCCGATAATGAATGAGCGCGAGCGCAACATAAAGCATCGGGGGTGAAAGGAGTCAGATAGCGTGGCCCGACGCAAGGCACTATGGCTATGCACGGGACAACCGAGATGCCGCCCGTACTCTATAAATGGTCGATGATTGTGATTTATTGCGAAAAGTGTACGGTTTCGGTCGGGTTTATTTGCGTACTTGCGATACTTGTGCGGGGGTAGTGTGAATCGCCCCTGCTGTTGCCATTTTACAGTGCGGGACGTTATAGCAAGTGTAAACACATGGAGGAAAATCATACTCAAAAGCATACAGAGAAACATTTTGTAAAAATAATAAATATCTCTTGACTTATTCTATGATACTTCCTTTCCGATGACACTAAAATCCTGTTAAGAATCATATAAAACCAATTAGTTATAAATAAACAGCACTCACTGTACGGTTACGCTGGCAGCAGTTACTATCACCCACTCCCACTCCCACCACATACAAGACAAACGTCCTACCGATGCCGTCTCGAGCCCCCAGTCACCATGAATTAGTATGTTCGGAGATTTATACCGTCTTGTATCGAGAAAATGTTCCCCCCCCCCTTTGGTTCATCTCCTTGCTCCCGCAAGCAAACGGAAATGCAACGTTACGCCGGCCTAGTTTACTTCCCGGGCCATGATAACAGGCTTCGAATTTTGTTGTCTCATCTATCGCCACCGAGAAGACGCCACCGACACCGACACACACACACACACACAGGCTCCTCTTACGCAAGAATGCACACAGAAACCAAAACGGAGCCTGGAATGGACGCCGTTTCCAACGCTCAACCAGGACAAAGGGTGCAATTAATGCCCGGAAAGATAGGGACGCTATCGGGCGCGGGTTTGGCACTACGTATTCGATTACTTCCCAGCCGCCCAGTCCTTGGGCTGTCGAAACCATTTTTATCCCACCCATTCCCCGGTCCACGAAACGGGTTCCACAGGGCTCGGAAAACTTTACCACATCGATTCACCAGCTTTCCCACCCCCACAGTGACCTGCTGCACTGTAGCTACGTTGACCTTTTAAGGGGTCGAAGGAAGGTCCTGCCTGAAAGCAACATTATTGTTAGCCTTTTTTTGTTGTTGTTGGCCAGGATGGGTCACACGATAGGATTTGCTGTGCCGGTTTATCAGTGATGATGTTTGTCTTTCGGGTTAAGCCCAAGACATTTGCTGCGGGATGGGAAAAATCAAGATTTTCTGCAAATTATTGTTGTGTGCTTCGGTGCCGTGCTTGGCTGAGCAGCAGAAGCAGCCGAAAACGGGAGGAAGCTCGGGGGATCTGTTTGCTGGGGCAAAAATGTCAGCAAAATGTAATGCCATTATCTGATCGATAGTGAGGCGTATCCGTTACAAGACGACGATGCGTTGATTTGTGACCGTTCGGAATCGTTTCTTGACAAAAAGATTATTGCCCACAGTGAGATGAATGTACAAATAGCTTTCTAAAACGCTATTGTGAAAGTCACTTTATTTGCTTTCAACGACAAACTGCAACACTTCAATTCACTTCGCTGTGAATGTGAGCTTCTGTTTGCACTCTTGACAACTTCAAACATCAACCTCCTGATCCTTATTCCATTAGCAGCCGTCAAACTGTGGACGAAAGACGAAGGCAACGCGGTTAATGTCTAGAAGCTAATCCCCCTCCGTCTTTGTACAAACAAAGACGTTCAAAAAGAGAGCCAAATGCGCTCCAAGTCGTTCGTTAGCGCTGTCAAAGCCAAAGAGTGTTGAACGACAAAAGGGTTTATCTCTTGATCGCTTTTATTATCGCCCTTGCTGGATGTTTTTTTTTTGTTCGCTCCCTCCTCTCTTCGCCGAAGCGAGGTTAATGCGAGCGACCGATGATCTAGCCCATCCTCGTCCCATCCGTCCGCGTCAGTGAGGAAACACAAAGAAAAGTTAGTCATTGGCGTAGTCGTTTACACAAGTCATCATCATTGTCACCTTCGACTTCCTGGCGGTTGCATCCACACGCGCGCTCCTGTGCAAGCGGCGCGAACGTGGCTAATGAACGCTTCGATCGCTGCAACAAAGATTCGCTTAAAAAAGACAACCAACCCTCCTGCATCGAGACCATGTCCGCTGCAGATGAGAGTGAGGGAAAAAACAGTGGAATAATGATCTATTATGCCCGTGGCACACGTGTTCCTTGTGAGCTGCTGTGCTAGCTTAACCATACACACTGTCAAGACAAAAGAAGCAGTTTTTCGGCGTCGTTTTTTTTTGTTTCCTCGATTCCTTCTTCGGGGTGGGCGAACCCGATTAGGTAGGTGTCAAAATCAGTTTTCCATTTCCGGGAAGGAGCTCTAGCTACGGAGTCCCCCTCAGTCCCCTTCCCAGGGGGTTTGAAAATAGTTGAAGTTTACATCAGCGTAAAAGATTCGATCGATAGAGTGAGCAGCACGTGAGGAGTCGTTTCGGATGCAAAAGTGGCTGACGACCCAGGGACCCGGGTCCAGAAAACTCCGCTTGACAACGGACGTGACGGAAGGTGTGAACGACAGTTTGATTAATTGTTTCTGATAATGTGATGCATTATGGGAACTCATAACTCATTGACAGGCCGGGGACAAGGCCTCCCCACACGTATGCATTCGTGCGAATGATTAATTGTCGCGGGTTGTTGGGCCTCAAAAGATGATGCTGGTCGGGATGCTGGTACGCATGGGGGAGAGGCACGAAGTGTGAAGACATGGCGCTTGGTTTGACGTGTAAAGGGGTGGAACGGGGGACAAAGAAAAAAAAGGTTGTTCCTTCCGAGTTGTAACCGAGTTGCTCAGTTATTGATCTGTCTGATGGGGTCGTTAAACATATGCACGGTTGAGTTCTGAGAATGTTGAACATAGAGCTGGGTTTTAAATTAATGCTGAGTGTTTAATGGGACGTGGAATTTATTCAATAATGTAGCTGTTTGTAGCTGTTGGCGTAGAATTTTAGTTATTTATGTTAAAACTGTTTCAATCGTAAGTCCACTGGTTTCACAAAATTGATAGATAAATCCGTTTTTTTCAGAAAAATAATAATGTTCCATTCTGTTGACCATCCCATCGCGTTAATCTATTTCAGGAAAGATAAAAGAATTCCACGAATGGAATGTTGGAATGCGGAAGCTATGTGGAAGCAGCGAGGGTTCGCGTTTTTTGGCGCGGAACAAAAAGGGAATCCATCAAAACCGCGTTTACCCATCAGTTGTAGCCATGGCGTGAATAATTATGCTCTAATGAAATTTATCCCACTTTTCCCTCCGTTTCCCGAGAAAAAAACAAAAACAAAACAAAAAAACGGATTCAAACTTCCCAATTCAATTGCGCGATGAAGTGTGCGGAATGGCGTATCGTCGCTGAATTTGCTCGAATGCTGCCAATTTTTCATATTTTGCCAACAGTGGCTCAGCCTTTTTTTTTAAGTTGCGGTTTCCCCATCCATTTGGGGGTGGAAAATATTCCATTCCAATACTTCCGAAAACTTATCGGCCAAATATTCCACTCCATGCGTTCGGTGAATTCTTTTACGGGGGTTAATCTCCGCCCCATCCGCCGAGTGGAATGAATGAAATTCAAATATTCGATCTATTTGGCTGGCCGAAAAGTTGGCGGCACAAATTAACGCAAGTGACTGATGGCAGGCCAACTGATTGAGAGCACTAAAACGCACGATTCGGAGTATTCGATTAGGTGGTAAGCGTAGGCAGCGTTACGGTTGAGCCTTATGAAATTAAAACCACGCTCCCGCGGAGCGCTTTACCAATCAAAGCAATTGAAGCGTTCTGTGTTGGAAGAAATTGAACCGCCGCGGGTGGAAAATGTTCCTCTGTAGCTGGGGTGGAAAACAGTGGGCAAAGCCTACATTCCCGAGCACCAGGCAGCTCAGTGGGACGGCTCTAAATCGAGCTCATCAATTTGAAAATGCTTTTCACGCGAGCCTGTAATCGAGGCGTAAGGGTATGGGTAAGGGCGATCCTGTTTAGTAACAGTGACGAACGAAACAAGCACCACGAGCTCATTATTGGTGTTATGGGCTTGATTGTAATGAAATTAATTGATGACACTTTATCAACACCCTGGTTGCCCATTTTTGCATGATAAAAATAGTAAAATCAATACACATTATGCTTTTAAGTACTTACTTTAATATTTATTGAAGCTATGCGAGGTCGACCGACATTTAATTGTCCAAAAGCATGGTCTAATTGACACATAAGCTTTAAGATGAAATCATAGTCGGACAAATATTTCAGAGCAACTCAACAAACAACAATCATCACAATCTGTAAGACATTTGCTTAAACATACATTTCACTCATCGATACATTCACGACGATCAGTTCCTGTTTGATGAGCTTTTAATATCCTTTTTCACTTTCTTTTCACTTTCACTGCAGCAAAGACAACTGCCAAATCTCGTGCCCCAAATCACGTGCAAACGAGACAAACAAAACGCCCTCGCTAGAAATTGGAAAACGCGTCGTCTCCATTTCGCCTACTTGGTATGCGCCACCGTTAACTAATTCATCATGTAAATCCAACCATTTACCGTGAACTCGCAAGCAATTGATTCCTGGCGTAACTTTTTCCACCACGCCAACCCCCCCCTCCCCCCCCAAAACCCTGTGTCGTGTTTTGTCTCCGATCCGCTGTCGTTTGTAAATGAGCTGCTGCTTGCTTGGGCGGCAAATACGATATCGCCTGGCGCTTCGTGTTCGCCGGCCAGAATGATAATGATGACAAGGGCAATGATAACTTCTCCCTGCTGCCAGTGGACCGTGGCAGCAATCGTACGCGGCACGTACCACGCTTTTATGTCAATTTTGCTCATCGTTCCGATTTCGGGCACATTTCGTGCGCTGGATCAACCGATGCCCGCCCTCTCGGGCCGTGAATCACTTTCACTTAATTTTAAAACGATTCAAATTAGACAGATTCCCGTTTGCCAGCGGGAAATGAATAAACATGATGACACAAAGAAACTTTTCCAGCGGAAAAATTGCCACCGCTTCCGCAGTCCGCAGCGCCGCGCTAGCGTTTTGCGGCATTACTTGTTCGAATCTTTTCGTGTGGAAAAATCCTTTCCATCTCGCGTCCACCAGCGCCAGCAAGCGGAAAACCGCGCTTCCAAACTGCCCGCTTTGGAACGCCGTGAAAATGGCGACTAATAAAGGCTCAGTGCGTGAGGGCAACGCACTGCTCCGTTGTGCGTCTTGTGTGATTATCATTTTTAATCAAATTCCAGTCCACCGAACTCTCCGCTCCGGTTCTACGGCACTCGTTCAGTGGATTTTGTTTTTTTTTTTATTAAGGGCCCGGAATTTTCTTCCTTTTGTTCACTCAACGCTTTGGGTTTTCTTCTGCAGAAAAGAAGCCCTGCTCGTCAAGTTTGAAAAATTTGCCTCATGAACAGATTGTGGAACTGTTTTTCTCACTTTCCACCACCCTCCACACCTTTTGGTGGGCAAGGATCGGTTTCACTCTCCCCCCCCGGAGCGATTGCGGTGGATAGTGGAAATATAATCGTGTGGCGCGGACCACAACATGGCGTCGGCACCAAACCTTCGGGAAGATCGCAAGCAAGCAACAAAAGAGAAAAAATCGTTCCGAAAGATGCAGGGAAAAACTTTCTATTTGAATATGCTAATGAATTGAATTATTATAGATGGTGAATGGAAAGTAAAAGGCGAAAAAAAAAAGCAACGATAGAAAGGATGTTCGCCTCTTTCTCCGGGGGCGTTTGAAATGGCCAACTTTAGCAATCGGGAGTGAAATTGCTTCCACTTTGCTGCATAATATGCGCCGCCGCTGTAAGCAGTGTTGCCGTCTGGTTAGTGTGTGTTTCTTTGGTATTTAAATGTAAATTGCGAATTTTTTAAAACACTTTTAATAATATTTTCGATTTATATTTGCATTCAATTCCATTTTTAACTCGATTTTTGTTTTTCGATTTCCAATGTGGGTCAGAAAAGTGATGCTTCTCAGCACAATTCTAGCAGCGTTCATTGTTAACATTTCTAAAGTTTGGGCATTTTATTTTCATCGATTCTAGGTATTTTTGCCCAACAAATTCGCGCTTTAACCATAACCCATCAAGCAAACAGCACTTGTACCCGTGGTTTGGTAAGTTTTTTCGGGCACCAGCATCGCCCTTTACCAGGAAACATCAACTTTTCAGTTTGAGCAATTCCGAACACGAACAAATCGTTTTCCAGCTCAAGTGGACCGAAACTGGACCAGATTGAAACCACCCATGCCACGGCTAGGGCAGAATCAAGAGAAGCAGGAAAAAACCATGCCTTCCCAGAGCGACCAAAAATATCCACCGGAAAAATCCCAACCAAAGCCCAGCCGAACGGGGAGAAAAATAAACTCTCGTTGCCGCACAACATTTGCACAGCACAACTTCTGACCAAACTGTTTGGCTTGACTCCGCCGGTGTGAGAGTAGGTGAAGAGTGCCTGGTGGAAGACTGAGTAGACCGCGAACAGCTCGAGAATGGCTCGGGATTCCTGCGCACGAAAGGAGGAAGCAGCAGGTCGCCTCATCGGTCCCAATGGCAAAGTTTAAATAATTGCGCTCAATTTATTACAGCCGAGATCGATGTCTTGGATCGATTTTTTTGGTTGTATTCCCTCAATGGCGTTGGGAAGGAAGTGAGCAAAAAGGATGGGATTTTTTAAAGCTGCATCCCCACTGCACACACACACTTCCACGTTTGATAGGAGATGGAGGGAGGCCATTATCAATCGAAGTTGGAATTTACTTCCGTCCCGTGTCCCATTCCAAAAATTGCTACCAAGTTCCTGCACGTCCATGCTCCTCCGGGCGCGTGGTGCGGATCGCGCGTTCGAGGAAAGTGAGAAAGTTTTATACAAAGAGAAAGAAAGAGAGAGAGTGAAGGAAGGATTTTAAGTCCATCATTTTAAGAACACGATATGGCCGATGTGATGGGGTCGATACGGGCTGTGAGCGGGTAAGAAAACTTATAGAAGTACGAGTTTTAAATCAGAAAAATCTTCTTGGTAGGATTACTCACTCCATGGAGGTCACACTCCAGGGATGACATTCTAAGACATGGGGGGGTTCAGTATCATGGAAATCACGTAGCGATAGTTCTGCATAGTTAATGACACATAATTTCCCGGGAGCGAGTTAGTTTATTAAACGATTTCTTAATTCGAGCGGTGTCCACGGGAGAAAGGAAATTAAATTGGTCTAACTGGTTGTCTGGAAAGTTAAAATTACATGGTGATTTCATCTTGAGCATATTTTTAGGAGTACCTACAGGGGCTCGAAAGATATCTTGAGAGAATTATTTATTTTTCGAAACTATCTCACTTTTTTGAGCAGAGATTTTTCATATATTTACTGAAGTTTACAATGTAGCTTGAAATTTCAATTAAATGAGACTTGAATGTAGCGCTACAACAGTTCCGTTGAATAATTCAAAATTCATTTCGCAATGTGTGCCCTTACCAATGGAAATGAAAACCAAAACTCAAAAGATACATTGAGAGGATCTCTGTGGAGAAGGAGATGATTCGTCTCTATGATTCAAAGCAAAGCACAAACATGTCCATTCATGTTAAAATAGAAGGTAGACCTACGGGAAAACTATGAAAACATTTCATCTAAAGGTGACTTCAGCATTCCTTTATGACAAGAAAAGAAAAATCTTGCACTTGAACAGGAAAAGAAAACATCATACGACTAGACTCATTCATGTTCTGGCCCATGAATGAATGGGTTGAGAGTCCTAAAGGGGAAAGAATTTCCTTTTCACGAACACTACAAACCCTGTCTGAAAGCATTTTGAATTCGTTTAAAGCTAAAAAGGATAAGTTATTATTTTCCCAAGACTTTTAAAATAATAGAATACAAACCCTTTGCTTAGGTTTAGATAATTTGATCACTTCCAAGAAATTTAGTAGACGAAAATACTTGACTTACTTCTCAAGTCTCACATGCCATGCCGCTTAGAATTCTAATATAACTTTCAAGCTTGCCCTTTTATTTGTACTCAGGCGAAATGGTTCGTTTCATCACCGTGACGCCATCATGCATGTGTCCCAGTATGCTGGTTTTAAGTAATCTTCCCATGCTCCTTTCAACTCGCACTCGGGTGCGCTTAAGTATCTACTTGCGAGCAATCCAGTGGCGCTTGTGCTAGAACCGTTCGTTGGCTCGTCGTATCCCATCCGAAAAATACCACCAAGCATACCAACACGTCAAAGCGGTGGACGGTACCGGTCCGTTCCGTGTTTTAAAGAACCCAAGAGCCCGTAACTGGGACAGGTCGCGCGAATCAGTGTGTGTGTGAGTGTGTTCCCGAACGGTGGATAATTTATGCGTCAGAAAAAAGAACCCGGCATCCTTTTGCGAGCGGTAAAGTTCTTCATTCACCACGCGCAAGCAGGCCAATAACCTGCAGCTTAAGATGTCGGCCACGGCATTTCGCTGTCGCGCTTTCGAGGATACGCGCCTAGGACGTCAGCTTCTCGCACAGGTGGAATGTGCAAATATGCGACGATCCGCTTATTAAATTCCTCATCTTGCGCGAGCGCGAAGATGCTTCGGGTGGATTTTTCACACTGTTAAACACGTGCCCTCCGTGGTCGTGGTGGGTGTCTCTCCAGTCGCTTCACACAAACACACACACAGACACAGTGACATATACACCTTGTGGGTTTGGTTGCTGGTTGAAATAAAATGTCACACTCAATATTTAATTTATGACACTGCACACCGCGAGCACGGGCAAGTGTTTCGAGTGGTCGTGAATCAAACGGCATTAGACTGGCAGCCAGTGGTTGGAGGGCAATTTTGTGAGCATGGTGAGAATATTGCAATCGTGTGTACCCGTACTCGGGCGTACTTCAAAGCACGAACGACGTCGTTTGAAGGCTCACAATAATGCTCGTTGGGATATAAAGTGGATGCGCTAGAGCACGAGATGAAAATTAAAAATAATTTCAATGGAGAGCTTATTTCTTGTGACATCCATAGCATTTTATAGGAATTAGATCAATTTTCAGTTTGTTTAGGCTTCACTTTGCATGGAACTATAAAAATGTAAACTAAGTAATAGTTTTAGCTCTTCTTAGCCTTTAAATAGTGAATATTGAAGACGAGTAATGAACGAAATTAAAGATAGAGCCATTGACAAATGACTTTTGGTGTCTTCAAAGCATTCAACCCGTTTTCAGGCTTTAAAACCCTATAAAATTTTATAATTGTGCCTTTTCATTCGTCAACTGTTTTGCTCTCCCACCCCAAGCACAGTTAGACACATTCCAGCTGGGAAAATACTTCACAGCATCCGTAACACCACAGCCGATGCTTAATCATGTTGTCCGATGTTCATTAAATGTGATTCACCATTCGCAGGATCGAAAAGTAGTGGAAAAATTACACGCAGACCACAAAAATGGACCACATAGGGGCACATAGGTCATTTAATTTGTCAAAAAATTAACGCCTGGATGGCGCCGTAATTGCATCACCACCGTCCGCGGGAAGCCACCGTACGTGGCTGTGGTCGGGTATGGGCACTCATCCTGCTCCTGCTGGACAGCGCCGCAGTCACGTTCGCAGCAAAAAACGCTCACCCACACGGCGTGGCATCGCAACAGACAACTTGGCACCGGGCGTGTTCGAAACGTTCGATTTTCGCTATCGGTACTGCCACTGCAAACGTCACTGGGAACGCAGGACAGATATCTTTCTCGCCAGATTTGCACAATCCACATCCACCGCAACGTATCCGGCCGGGCCTGGTGAAAGGATCCGATCCGGTGCGTCTCGATATCATCATCTTTCTTACACCCCTTGCTTCCTAGCCCCGAGGGACCGTTGCGGGACGATTCACTCCGCAGTCTCCCGGATCGATGAAAGACCCGACCAAACAGCATAAAGCCCTTGCATCGGGATGCAATAAAAAATGATATATTGCAGCGGGGAATAATCTCACGTGCGTGCGTACGTGGTGGTGAGCGGTGAAAGGGTGGCCCTTTGAGGGCCAAGAGCCGTCAACAGCTGTTTCGTGATTGTGTACCGTGGGTGCCTTACAGGCGTAACGCACAAGGACCATTTTCATTCGGCGGATGCGATAGGGATAGCGCGCTGTTCTTGTAAGAAATTTGATCCTCGGTGCGTTTTTCCGTGCGGTGCGGTGTGGCATCGATGAAAAATGACTCCAGAGCAGAGCGATCATCGGTACGGGTTTTTCCCCCTGGGGGCGAGAAACGCTACCACAGGCCGTGGTTGGGCGAGTGATACGATTCTAATCGTTTCGGTTTGCCCCGGGTGAAAGTCCCTGGGACGGGAGGATGTCTTCATTTTGAGCGGTGAAGAGTCTTCAATTTTTCCAATCCAGGGGTGGTTGTTCGCATTTGTTGCTCGAAGTCGTGTAAGGGAAAGGATTGTAAAGGATTTTCGTAAGGGTGTTTGTTTTTTCGGCACTCCTGTGATTTACATAACTGATAATGTGCTTTGTGCGAATGAAGACTTTCAGAAACATAATGCGATGCAGACAATTTAGCAGGAATAAAATAGGAAAAATCTCTATTCAAATAATAAGTCAGGCGAGCCATGATTTTATTTTTCAAAATATAAAAGGATTGGCGTAACCAAAAATTGATCTTATGCAAACGTTTCTAAAAGTGGTAAGTTCGAAAAAAGAGGACAAAAAATAATATACTCTTGAAAAAAACTGAGAAAATGTAAGAATGTACTTAAAGATGAAAAAAACAGTAAATAAAACTTTAAATAATTGAATACAGTAGAAACTAAAAATAGAATTGTGTGGCACAAAACTCAAAGTTAATTCACAAACTAATCAAATTCTTCTTGTCAAGTTGTCGTAAAAATATGCTATCTAATTTCAAAAGAAATAAAACATTGAATAAAGCAGTATCATTGGATTAAAATGTTAAAATACTTCTCTGCTAGTGCAAACCAAAACGCTTGGCAACAGTTTATACCGTCACGTGAGATATTGTAACCGCGCGTCACCAAACGCACAAGTTGTCTCAGTATTCCCTTTGTTCCAGTTATTACACAATCATCGACCCGCGAAAGTGTCGCCAGCTGCCGGTGAGTGCTTTATTAGCCCAACCACCATGTACCACCAGTGCATATACCTACACATCTCTTTGCCACATTCCGGTAGCATATGCATTTGAGTGGCCCATACACACACACCCACAGCGGGGGAGTTAAATGGGACAGTTTATCCTTTGGCGCGGATTTACCTCCCTTTTTCGCTCGCGTACGATTGGATGTACGTTCTCTTCGTTACACAGCGCAAAGAAAGTATCCTTTCCCGCCGTACACACGTACACAAGAGGTGCGAACAAAAAAACATAAAACCACGTCCAATCCCACTCCCAACCTCGCCTGCTGCAACACAACTGCATCGCTGGCACACGCTGGCTGACAAGCGTGAACCATACGCGCGTAAGGTAATAAATATTTCGTCGGTGACATCCTGCTTGGCGCGGGGCGAGACATGGGTTTGCTCCCGCTTTTCGGTACCGGCTTCCTGTCACTTGTCCTTCGAGTGACACTCGACGGGTGTGTAGTCCATGTGGAGCATCGCGCGCACATTGTTGTGGAGGGAGGTGGAAACAAATTCAAGTTACTCACGAGGAGATAAAGCGTATCGCAGGGGATTTAAGTGTTTGCCACTTGATGATAATGTTCCTAAAAGGGATGGTTTCACAGTTGAAGATTGTTTTTTTTTTTTTCATGGCCTCGAACGATTTAAGGTTTTTGAGGAAAATTTGAAGTAAAATTGCTGCGTCTTTTCTATAGAACTCTTAATAGAGACTTACAATGCCTTCATTAACACAATCTGCTTCTAGACACATAGTTAAATGCTTTAAAACTAATCAGTTACTAGTGATGTCTTTAATTTGTCCAGTTTCCTAACGTTCGTTCCAAGCGTCTGTGAAACCAAGCAGCCAGGAATAACTATCCAGCAAGTGATTCGTTGGCCGGCTGATCTCATCTGAACACACCCACACACAGATACCGAAAGTTAAGCTTGCAATTCGAGTGGAATCATTGTTGGCTAATCTTTTGATTACACATGAAACTTTTTCTTCCTGACGACACAAACAGAGTGCTGAGCGCATTCTCACTCAACGTTGGATGAAATTACTTTTTTCTAGTAAAGTTGAGATTGATGAGCAAAAAAACACGAATGAAAAGGTTTCTATTTCTAGTTACAGAACTTCCACTTTATAGTCAATCATCTTTTTTCGAGCGGGTGAATGAGCTCCTGGTTAACGGTTCCGAAATTGCAGGCCAGTGGCAAAAAGGTGGAAAAGTTTTGCTTTTTTTTTGGTTCCGATGTTCAAAACCCATCAAAAAGCGATGCGTTGATAGGAAATCCACGAGGATGCGTCCTTTGATGCCACCAAACTGCAATCACCGATAGCACAGTGAAAATGTGTACAAAAGAATTAAGTTTCAACCCTTTCTACCTTCCTTCACGGCCGCATTTGAAAGCGGTAGCAGAGCTTCCTTTACAAAACCTACGACGGAGAAGTGAATAAAGAAGCTCACCGGAATTGTAGTTCAACTCGGACCGGGAGGAAACTTTTCTACAAGAACCCACAATCATGCGGCTCCTCTATTTTATGCTCACCGATATTGATCTTTCACAGTTTTGTCAATACAAGTATGCGCTCACTGTTAGATGGAGATGGAGATGGAGTGTTTTTTATTTCACTGTTGTAGTGGGGTTTTCTCTTCTCCCGCGGAGCAGACCGAACTACCAGAAGGACCGTAAGGAATTGCAATTTTCTTAATGGATTCCATCATCTTACCTGTAAGAGAGGAAAGGAAGAAAAAAACGAGAACACAAAAAAGTTAGTGAAAAAGAACCCAGAACATCGTGGCGAAAGATAACGGTGAGCGAATGAGCAAGAGTTTTTCTTGACAAGAGCGGCCGAAAGAGGTGGCAAAGCAAAGCAAAGCAAAAGAAAAAAAATCTCAAAAAACTATTCGCCTTAAACACGGCCATTGCGCTTACTCGCCACTACCATTATGATCTTAAGGTTCTGCAAACCGAGCAGGGCGCGTTTTTCATTCAGTCACATTCATTTATTATCATTCGAGAACGCTGCCGGGGTTTTGGTTTTCCACCCGCCACCTTTCCACCAGACACCAGCAAAAGGGGTGCTCGCGTCGCCTTTCGCCCCACGCGAACTAAAAGTGTATCATAGCCACAGTGCCGCTACAGCAGCAGTCACTTCCTTGCCATCCGGTGGCACTTCCGCTTCCGGCATCGGTAAGCGGAAACAGCCAGTGACCGATGGAGAGAAAGCAGAGAGTGTGAGCGGGAAATAAAACGGCACACCGAACACGAAGCTATCACTTGCCGCGAACAGAACAGAACAAATCCTTACGCCAACCACTTTCCCCTCAACGAATCGGGAGTGTTGGTCGACGGGAAAAACGCCAACAGGGGAAAAAGTGCATGATAAGATTTTTGCTGCGAAAATGCTCACTCACTCGCTGCGTTTGATATCGGTCACCACCGTTTCCAGCGGAGGACGGTGAATCAGGACGCTTTTCACATTGAATGCGTTTGCGGCACCACGATGGTGGTGGTGCTGGTGCCTGTTTCACCAAACCATCGGAAGCTGCAAGATGAATGTGACATCTTGACGATGGTTAAAGATGTTTTTCATCCCCCCCTCATACCAGCCGATCGTTAACTGAAACAGGAAAAGGGTGACAACGAAGTTGACGCTAAATTGTGTTTGCATTATTAAGGTGCTCTCTATTTGCGTTTCGTGGCGCGATCATTTCTCCGAGCAGCAATGGTTGCGTGTTGGTGCGCTGGTTAAATAAAGTCATTTGGATGCGTTTTTTGTTATTTTGTGCAAGAACATTTGATAGGAAGAAACGTTTGTTAAACACATTTCATGGTCCGTTTACAATTGACTTGCTGCAGGTTAATGTAGAACTATCAGTTTTAAAGCAAACCGGAGGTTCTTTGGGCAACTTAACATAGTAAGCTTTGTTTTTCATATAAAACCCCTTTTGATTGTCGTTATCCAATTATCGATTATTAATTACTATCAATTACTGTGGCAATTATTATCAATTAAGTCAATTATTATGTCAATGATGTACCATCTAACTACCACGGTACCTCTAAACATTGCTTTACTAAAAGATCAACCTAGAGGACATGTTTGAATAAATATCATACATATTTTTGCCGTTTATCCTAAAGCCTGTCAATCTCATTTTTGCTGCAACTTAAATGTAATTTAAAACTGCAATCATACTTTTTCTCCTTTGCACATTTTTCCTTTGAAGCATCGACAGTGGTGTTTTATTTAAATACACAAAATTTTCATTTCGGACAGTATATCTCGGGCATAATGCACACAGACACACCAAACAACGCAAAAGATAGATCCCAAGACGTACACTGCAAAGACAATTTGCATTTGAAAAAGCGTTCCGTTTAAGGAGAAAAGTTAAAATTTAAATACAAATTCCTGCCACCGCTGCCGTAGGTAAATCCAATCAAACCCGGTTGCAGCAAGCGCTCAGCGCGCAACCGAACGTGTGATGGATGGGCAAAAATATTTCCACAGCTTACCGGTGGGTTCACCTTCCTGTGGTGTTTTTTCTATCTCTCTCTATCTCTCTGTTCGTTTGCAACCCATCCTGCCTTAGAATGATTCTCCCACAGCTGATGATGGCTGCGACCGACCGATGCTGCTGCTGGTGCTGCATTCTGCACGATCCGGGCATGTTTCTGCCGGTTCAAGCCGGTCCAAGTAAACGGAAGGTCCATCAATACGCTTTTACGATACGACACCAATCAATCGTACCCCGGGCCCGGAAAGGGGGCCGAGCACACATTCCGAGCACACGCTGGACTATTCGAACCGCCCTGGGAATGCTCCAACCGAGGGAAATATGCCAGTGTGGGCTGATTTTGCAGCTGTTTTTTTCTCGTTCGCTGTGTACAGCAAAGAAGGATGAAAATGAGGACAAAAAAGCACAAGCTCACCGTACAGGAGAGTATGCTTTGTTCTTGGTAAGCTTTTTTCCTTCTCCCTTTGCCCTCATTGTGGCCTCGCTTTCATCTGCCTTCAGCCCTCACTAAAAGGGCCGTGAAAAATTCCACCGCAGCAATTAATCCTCACTCTCGATTTGATCCTTCGCTTCTGCAAACGAAAGAGCCGGTGTACGGTCATCCCCTTCTCGTCTGGAATTCGATTGTTGTGGTGAGTGGGGTCGTGGGGACTGGTGCTGGTGGTGCTGGGGGAACGGCCAAGCTGTCCTGCAGCGATGCAAAGACCCGCGTCACGGACGGACTGGTCACTTGAACGCTCTGGGTTCTCACACACTGCTGCTGCTGCGGTGCCGGCGCACAATTACATGCACTTCAAGCGTTCGGAAGGACTCTTCCGATCCTGCTCCCCCAGTGGGATACCATGGTCAGCGGCTACACAATGTTTGTGTGCCCCGATAAGGGCAGCTCACCAAAAAATAAAAAAGACAGAAAAGAAAAACGCAACCATCCCCGACCCAGGTCGTAGAAAAAGAAGCGCCCTAGCCCGAGCTGCCACGGCCACGAGCTAAAGAACTCGGGAAAACTCGGGGTGAAAATTCAAAATTTATAGCCCCGGCACAGAGCAATTAATCTTTCACGTAGGGACGGGTTGGGATCGGTGCATCGGAGGGCGGTGCAACGAGTGGTGCAGCGGGAACGGGGAAACAATCGGAAAAGCGGATTTTGAAGCGGAAGAATAGCACGACCTGATGGACCTGACTGAATGCGGAGACTATTCCTTCGGGAGCTTCCGATGGCGGGGAGTTTTGATGTTTTCTTCAGCAATGCAATGAAACGGGTCGAGCGTGCTCGTTTGCTCGATTTGATGTTGCGCTCGTTTTCACTTTGCCAAGTGTTTGCTCTTGATTGTTGACGATTCAGTACGGCTGGAACTGTTTTACAAAGTCAATTAAAGGTTGGATGGTGTGTAGCTGTTGGCATGCGTTCAATTTTAACATATATTTATTTTTGATATTTCTCTTAAAGCAACGTTACAAAAGATTTCATTTCCATCCTGTCCGGTATGGTATGGTACCTTGCCTTCCACAAACACAATGCTCAGCTGCGCCGCGAAGTTATTTTCTGGCTCGACTTGTTTTGATGACCATCACCACCACCACCATCGCAATGGCTAACGCGGAAAAACAAAGGAGTTACTCATTCAGGGACGGTTGGTTGTTTTTCCCTTTCTTCTTCGAAAGCGAGAAACCTTTTTCGCCCGTTTTAATGCATTTCCTTTTGCGTCTGGCGGTAGAATCAAAACCCAAGCGCGTGAAAGTAGCCTCAATGCCCTTCTGCTTTACTCCAGCCCTGCCCCCTTAAACTCGAATAACAATATCGAACCTGGGCAAAAGGATCAATACTCAAAGGAGCACTTCCCGCAACCGTGCTGGAATGTGAATGCGTACGTTCTTGAAATAAATTACATCGAACTCTCGAGACCTCCGTATTCCCCCCCCCCCCCTGATATTTCCTATTTCTGCTGTCCATTCCCATTGGGCAATTTTTGGGGAAGGATGGTTTTACTTCCACCCCTTCATGTGTATTTTTTCTTTTTCTTATTGGTTCTTACAAGGGGTTTTGCCTACGTTTTACGAGCTGTTGCGTAACGCGCTGGTAGATAATGACTTCCGGGGAAGAAAGGACTCGGAAACAAACGAATGCGCCCCAATCGCACGGTCCCGTGCGTCCACCCGTGCAAAGACAGGATCCCACCACCACGGGCGCACAGGGTGGTGAAAGGTGGGCAGGAGAGATTTTATTGCATCCGGTGGCAAGAAATACTTTCATACCGTTTTTACTGTACCACGGTACGCCCGGTTTTCGGTGCGTTACAGTAATATCCCGAGCCCGCAGTTGGTGGAATAGGTTGGGCGTGGATGGTGATTAGTGCCGCTAGCCCGAAAGGTATGGGCAGCAGCACTGCCCCTTGGAGCAGGCTAATCATTTGCGATTGCACTTCATTTAACCGGCAAAAGTCTCACCGAATAATCATTATCATTGCAGGTGGATCGGTGGATGGTCGGTGGATGCGGACGGGGGCTGGTCGGCAATGTTTACGACCCCGAATGCACACAGGATGACCCCACTTGAACGTCATTAGTTAGGTATACAAGAACGCAGTGAGAGAAAGGGGGAAGCAAAGGACAGGCGATGTAATTTACAGCAAACAAAGAATCCACCGTTAAGGAGGTTCTTTGGGTGTTAGTTGGATATGAAAATTGTTGTTTTTTGGTTGAGTTTCATTTGGAGAAATAGACTCTGTAAGTTTAAACAGCGCTTTTGAATTGTATACTTTGGTAACTACTTTTTTCTTATTGATTGATCCGTTTTCTAAGCAAATTAAATGTTTCTTAGTTGGTCTTTTTCAGGTCTTTTTTCATTTTTTTTTCAATTGTGATGAACTTACTCTTGTTGGTCTTTTTTGTTTGTTATTTTGTTTTATTGTGTTGTCTCAAAAACCCTTATTATCTTGTTCATGAGTTTTGATTGTGTTTTGTTTAGTTTTAAAGTTGACTATTTTAATACTTTTCACTTTTTTAATTGTTTTGTTCATGTTCTTGTGTCTTGTTGTCAGTGTTTGTCTGTTCTGTTTACTTTTAGTTGACAGTTATTTTTTCTCTTCATCTTCTTCATCAGAATCATTTATAATGTTTATTTCATTCCTTCATA
This sequence comes from Anopheles arabiensis, assembly GCF_016920715.1. Classification (NCBI taxonomy): domain Eukaryota; kingdom Metazoa; phylum Arthropoda; class Insecta; order Diptera; family Culicidae; genus Anopheles; species Anopheles arabiensis. The sequence continues at coordinate 69,126,385 of NC_053518.1, read as the reverse complement.
TTCGTAAAATTGTCTTTCAAAACATCAATTACCACTGTCGAAACTTTGTGTATTTCCAGCTCTTATCAAACAAATTTAGATAATTTATAAAGCTTGTGTGCTTGCTTCTCTCCAATCTCCATTTAACCTGCATTTACATTCTACGCTATTAATATCCACTTTTTCACGAGCGAAAAAGAATCCTCTGCGCTGACCACTCATTATTTATTCCCTGTTTCCAAGGTCACTAATCCTCGAACAATGCTACCAGTCTGCGGGCTGCACTGGTGGTCAGTACACAAAACCAAAAAAAAAAAACTGCACAAATCTGACCGATGAAATTTAAAAACGAGCTGCAAAATTTAGTAGCTTAAGGGAAACCCCGGGAAACGCTACCAGTTTGAAGGAAATATTCCCGCTTGAAGTCTTCATGGCTACGAGCTAGGCGAAGGAAAAAAAAAACACCGCTGCATTGGGATTGTACTTGTCTACTGCTCAATCACCATTCGGACGTAATCCGGGGCAGATTACGTTATCTCCGCATTTTACCTGGTTACCCGGAAGAGTGTTCTGCCGTTTGTTTTGTCTCTGTCTCTCTCTCTCTCTCCGTCGCTTCCGCTTCTATTACTGGAATGCCGTAGAATGTGGGCAGACACACAGCGAGCTGGAAAATGTACGGAATTTAACCACCTTTTTGGTCAGGGTTTGGTATGGGGGGGGGCACCGTCCCTGGAACGGAAGTGGAACGCGGTAGCTTAGGCGGATTCACGCGGAATTTAGCACTCTCATCGCCCATCGCGGCGGTGGTGGATATTTTTCATCGTACAGCCACGCTGAAAGAGGCGGGAGCGTTTTGTTTTATTTTGTGTGTTTTGGTTCTTCGTTCTGGTGGATTATATTTTCTATTGAAAATGAGGTTCTACGCTATGGTTGAGAAGCGAAAAGTGTCTTCTGTTTTTTTACAAGGAAAGGGGAACAGATTAAGCCCCTCGCATGCAATGGAAGCAGTATTCTAGCCTTGTGGTAATACTTTTCACCTTCACCGTGAGAGTCTTGATCTGATTAATTAGCAGCGGGATTATAAGGATTCAGCTGTCAAACGCACGGCAGCCTATCTGTTCGCACTAGCTTACTATCTTCGAATTGTAGTTTCCGGTAAGACTCCTTTAAACGATTCGAGCCGGCAGAGGATTTGCAGTCATAGAAAATAGGAAAGCGAGTAACCAATTTCTCCCTATTCCAACACATCCCACTATGCTTGCACTGATCCCCTCGTTGAAGTGTCTCTCCCGTGTGCCATCTTCGTGTAAGTAATCAAAAGTTTTAATTCGAAAAATCCCACCCATCGAAACGGAGGGGAAAAGCGCTTAATACACTGTGCGCTGTGTGATGACCGTTTCCACAGATTATGGGGCTTACCCTGCCTGCTCGGACGGCTAGGCAACCCTCTGGGCAGAAGTGTACACTGTTGCCTTGTTTCTGTTTATCCTTCCCGGAGTTCGTCGGTGTGCAGGAACTCCTCCATAAAGTGTCCAAAGTCTTCCCCCAAAGAGCTCGCTTCGCACTTGGATGCGTTTTTGCCTTTTTAATTATGATGCTTGTGTCCGGCCAGCCAGAACTCTCAGTGTGGGGAGGGCTTTGCACCACTCGTCCTGACGAGAGTGGAAATCACCGCCTCGACAGCATGTCGGCTCCACTCCGTCCAGTGAAAAGTCCGGGCCGAGCGAACCAGGGAAAGGTGTCGGCAATGATTATGCCTTGGGGAATTTTCATCCTTCTCTCCCATTTCGGACGCTGCTTCACGAGGGAGGAGAGTGTACATCGACACCGACACTCTGCACAGGAGAACTTCTGCAAGACACTAAACGCAGTGCGTTTTCGGATAGGGCGCCACTGGGAGCATTTGCTCGGGGGTTAGGAGAAGAAAATAATACGCACGTGAGGGTGATTACATTAAAAGTTGTAAATTTATCTCGTTCATTGTAATTTTTATCTTGCCTCGCGCACATCAACTGTTTTGATGGGGCCCTCGCTATGTGCTGCAGGTGGTGCTGGTTGGTGCTGGTGTGAAACAAAAAAGCCAGGAGGGGAAACTTCCTGGAAGGCTCTTCAATATTTCGCGGAAACGGAAAGAAAAAGTAAAATGGGGAGGAAGAGGATATTCTTTCTCTTCACGAGTAGCCCACAATAAACAGTTTATCTTTCGTAATCTGCAATGATCATGCGGTAAGTATGGGTGAAGAAGTGTAGTAGAACCTTGGTAGATGCGATGTACAGCAGGATATGACGGCTTATTCTTAGAATCAGTATCAAAATAGGCCTCACGGCGAAACTGAATTTTGGATTTTGGTTTTGGAAATGCAAATATTGGAATATAAAGAGGTGTAGCCTATATTGATGGTATATAAAAATACATTCAAGCTTGGATTCTAGCAAAACCAATAAAACCCCTAAGCTGAACTCAATCTCCAATTGAACTCCAAAGTCTAGACGATGAGCTAAAATAACCTCATTGCAGACACAGAAATCGAATCTTGTCATCATTCCAAAGCAAAATCCTGCACCATCAGATTATACACACAAAAAAAGTATTCTCCCCTGTCCCGAAATGAATTCACCACCGTACGCTGCAAAACGAACTTGAGGTTTGCCCAGCTGTGCAATTGTCTACGGAGCTCCCAATTTCAGTAGCACCAATTTCTTTAGCTTCATCGAACGGAAAATTGATGATGAAGTTTATCACGATTTATGGCGCTGCAGATAGCCGATGAGGCACTCGTGCATGGACAGAGTGCTTCCCGCAGCAGTGTTGATGAACCTCGAAACATTGCACACACACACAGGTTGCATACACGTGTACAGGTGGGGCAAGTGTGGGAAATCGAAATTCCTTTGGCAAGCAATTGTAACAGGGTTAATGGTTCAAAAGCTGAATGTTTTCTGAGAGAAAATAACATTTTGAATTGAAAATTAATGCTGTATACAACAAAAATCCAGTCGTTTAGGAATTTTCAATTGTGAACTTTATATTGAACAGCGGTTTAACTGCTAAACGGAAATGAAACAAATTGAACTTCTATTTTGAAATTCACGTATGGATTTGGTTTTAAATTTACTTAAACTCCTACATTTTACAAAAAGGTGTTATTTCATCAGCAATAAATCATCAACACACCAGTGTCTAGTACTCGTAGGCGACCAGTACAAAAACCACTTGCTCCTAAGAAAAGAAAAGGCAACTACACTCCTCCGGCAAGAGGAAATGTAATGAATTGATCGTCGTAATAATAATTAAATCGAAATTCTGCTCAATGGTATGGAAACTGAAGCGGACGGAGACGGACTGCCGAGACGGACCGACGGGCAAAGGATTTACTGATGGATGATATGTCCCGAATGAAGTGGTCTCTGAGACAAGACGGCTCTGTAGAAACAAGAAACAAGCAGAGCAAAAAAAAAAAGACACGCCCCTGACGATGGTTCTTCCGACGCCGAGCAAATCCGATAAGAAATTGATAATTCATTATATCTCTCATTCCCCCCGCCCTAGGTTCCTTTCTGCTCCATATTTTCACCGAAAACTTTACCCTTCCACCAGCCGGAGTCAACCTCTTTGGGCGATGCGGAAGCATCTCTAATGGGAGATAATGTGATTTGGAAAGTTACTTCTTCTTGAAGCCTCCGGACTGTTTTTCACGAAATGAAGCCCAAACGGTTCTTGAAGGATTCGTTTCATTCTTTTTTTTGTCACTTTCACTCGGTCGGTCCAGAGTGCCAGAAGAAGCCTTTCCATTTGACTGGGCCAGCTGGATGACGGGGGTATGGACGAGCTCAGCAAAAGGGGTTGATACCGTCGCTAGAGTTGTGCTCGACACGGTGTAGGATTTGGCTTTCGGTCTGGCTGGCCCGGAGATTGAGCGGTGATGATTAATCTGTCTTATTTGCTGCGGTCGTTCTGATTTCGGTCATTATGGTTTGGAGAGGTGATGATGAATATTGAGCCAGTGTCTGTGAATGAGTTTCGGTTGGCTGGGTGCTTTTCTGGTGGAAGCGAACCGTTCCGTAATTTACTTCTTATCATCGTCGGCATGAAATCTTAGATGGCAGGTATTTATTAGAATAAGTTGATGGCTCTTAAGCATCGCACCTCAAATCAATGCTCATGATTTGCTTGAATTTTATTGTATTCGTAATTCAGACGAAAGAAGCAGATATTTCAGACTTTTCTGTCCTATTATTTAGGTATTGAAAAGGGTAGGATTGTTCTAGTATACAAATTGAACTTAATTATTCTGAAAAATCAGCTTGAAATACTTACTTACTTACTTACTTATCCGGCGCTACAACCGCTTTGCGGTCTTGGCCTGCCTCAGGAGTGTCCGAAACCGCTCACGGTCTCGCGCCTTCGTCTGCCAGTCCGTTATCCCGGCCTTAATGGCGGACGCCTCCACGCCATCTTGCCACCTCAATTTGGGCCTACCACGCCTCCTCTGTCCTTGTGGACGGCCTAAAAAGACTTTACGGGCTGGGTCGTCCGTTTCCATGCGTATAACATGGCCAGCCCACCGGAGCCTGGCGATCTTTATACGCTGTACGACAGTGAGGTCGCCGTACATCTCGTATAGCTCGTCATTATAGCGGCTCCTCCATTGTCCTTCCACACATACGGGGCCAAGTATCCTTCTGAGCATCTTCCTCTCGAACGCGGCTAAGAGGGTTTCGTCAGATTTGGACAGTGTCCATGTCTCAGAGGCGTATGTGAGCACTGGTACTATATAGGTACTATATAGTCCCAGCTTCGTCCGTCGCGACAGGTTCTTTGAGGTGAACTGCTTTTTCAGGCTGTAGAATGACCGGTTGGCAGCCAGCATCCTTGCGCGCAACTCAGCTTCCATGCTATTGTCGTTGCTGACCTTTGATCCCAGATAGGTGAATTGTGGGACGACTTCAAAAGTGCGTTCACCTATCTGCACGTCACGCCTACGTAGATTCTGATTATTTGTTGGCGGGCCCGCTGATGTTGCCACCATCAGTTTGGTCTTTGCCTCGTTTATCTGCAATCCGAGGTTCTCTGCCGCCTGCTCGATCCCTTGGTAGGCTTCTGCTACATAGGAGAGCCGCAGACCAATGATGTCTATATCATCAGCGTATGCCAGGATCTGGGTTGACTTATAGAAGATGGTTCCCGTAGTCTCCACCCTCGAGTCGCGGATGGCCCTCTCTAGCGCCAAGTTGAATAGGAGACAGGCAAGCCCGTCCCCCTGGCGCAGACCCTTGGTGGTAGCAAAAGGTCCTGAGAGTTTTCCATCCACCCTCACCTGGCATGTGACGTTGGTCATAGTCATTCTAACTAGCCTTATCAGTTTGGCCGGGATTCCAAAAGAGCTCATAGCGTCGTACAGTTTTACCCTGGCTATGCTATCGTATGCGGCTTTGAAGTCTATGAAGAGATGGTATGTGTCGTTTTTGTATTCAGCCATCTTCTCCAAGATCTGCCGCATGGTGAAGATCTGATCAGTGGTTGATTTTCCGTTTCGGAATCCTCTTTGATAGTTTCCTACTATCTCTTCGACGTGCGGGACAAGGCGATCCTGAAGGATCAGAGAGAATATTTTATAGGCGGTATTCAACACCGTAATACCCCTGTAGTTGTTGCAGTCCAACCTATCTCCCTTCTTGTATATGGGGTAGATGATGCCGAGATTCCAATCACAAGGCATCGATTCGCTATCCCACACCTCAGTAACAATTTGATGAATCTCGTTTTCTAGTCGTGCACCTCCATTCTTGACCAGTTCGGCTGCAATTCCGTCGGTTCCGGGTGCCTTGTTATTTTTCAGCCGACGGATAGCCTTTCGTGTTTCTTCTATGCTAGGTGGCAGTAGCATGACATTATCTGCTAGTGGCGCTTCTAGCTGTTCGCTAAATTGGTCATTGAGTAATTCATCAAAGTACTGAGCCCACCGCGAGAGGACCTCTGGCTGGTTACTGACCAGATCTCCATCCTAGTTGCGACAGCAGGTTACCTTAGGTACAACGTTGTTTCGGTGACCTGCTATCGCTTGGTAAAACTTTCGTGTCGGTCCGTACGCCTCTCTGGTTTGCTCGAGTTCCCGCATGTTTTGCTCTTCCAAAGCATGCTTCTTGGAGCGGTGAACTCGTTTCTCTTCGCGTCTAAGCCGTGAATATACCTCTGCGCATGCCCGCGTTCTATGCCGTTGCTGCATTGCTCGGTATGCAGTATTCTTACGTTCGGTCACTTGTCTGCATTCATCGTCGAACCAGCCAGATTTGGTGTTGCCACGACGTGGTGGGAGTATATTTCTTGCACAGTTTATTATTTTTGTTTTTAGAGCGTTCCACCTCTCGCTCGTAGTTTCGTATCTGTCTTCTGGTAGTAGAGACTCTTCTAAAGCGGTTTTGAATTCCTGTTGGACAGCAATGTTTCTTGTGTTTTCTCCGCCCCCATTGGCGCGGGGGCGGGCGATTCTACAACGTATCACTAAGCCAACCAAGTAGTGATCGGAATCGATATTGGCTCCTCGATATGTTCTGACATTTAACAGACTCGACTGTCGTCGGCGGCTTATTAACACGTGGTCGATCTGGTTGAAGGATTCTCCACCCGGGTGCGCCCACGTAATCTTGTGGATTTTTTTGCGCGCAAATTTGGTACTCCCTACAACCAGATTGTTCGCTGCGGCGAACTGGACCAATCTACTACCATTATCATTACTGTGCTCATGCAGACTGAGACAGCCAGTGTATTGGCGGTACATTGGCTCCCTACCGACTTTTGCGTTGAAGTCCCCCAGGATGATTATGAGGTCATGCCTGGGGCACGCATCTACAATTCTCGCGAGGCGGCCGTAAAAAAGGTCCTTCTCCTCTTCCTCTTTATCTTCGGTAGGGGCGTGAACGTTTATGAGGCTTATATTAAAGAATTTGCCTCGCATGCGCAGGGTGCATAGCCTATCGTTTATAGCCTTGAAATCCATGATTGCGGGTTTCAACCGGGGACCTACGGCGAAACCCGTTCCGAGCACGCGGTGGTGGTCGTGGCAGCTGTAATATATGTCGTAGCAATGCTTACCACGCCTGTTGTGCACACCGTTCCCTAGCCACCGAATCTCTTGTAAAGCTACGAGGTCCATGCTCAGTGTGGCTAGGGCATCATCAAGTTTTTTCAAGGCTCCGGCTTCGCTTAGAGTGCGTACGTTCCATGAGCCCATTTTCAGAGTAGTCCGGGGGCATTGCGTATGGTCGGTATCGGGATGTCCGTTTCGAAAATTTCTGTGGCTTTCCGTAGTCGTTGATTCATGGGACTGGGTGACTGGCCCTGCGCCCACGTGACCGTTTTGTTTAGCGTCGGGTTGCCCCCCCGACGTTCAGGCACCCAGTTTCCCGGGATACCCACCCCCCTCCTGGTTCGCCATGTGCCACCATCCGCCCAAGGGGTTGGGTCAAGCCCGTGTACCCAAGCTTGGATATGTGGTGACACATGTTACCACTCTGCACGACGAGGACGTGTCGGAATAGGAGTTGGATGGGAGAGCCTGTATTATCCCTCAATGGGGCTTCGGATCCCATCCCATTACAGAGCAAAGCTTGAAATATGGAATTCAAAACAATTGAGCTGTGATTGCTTCTGTAACATAAAAAATTTAAAGCGAAGCCTTTAAGTCTTCATCGACTCCTTCTGGTGCAAATAACGTTTAAGCTCGTGAATCTATTGAAAATGGCTCCTTTCACCCAAAGAATCGTCCTTTAACACAGAGCAGATCGTACGTTCTCTTTGACCTGCCCTCTGAACTCTGGGTTCAGTTCCAAGATCAGACCAGAGTAACGCTTCCGCTGGGAATGGCTCGTAAATTCCATCCCCGTGTAGCTTCCCATTGGAAGTGTCTTTGGGTCTTTCGCTGCGTTCCTTTTTGTACACTATACCTGTGCTGTGATCAAAATCAATGAACGAACCCGTAACGATAAGCGAAAGGGCGTTTCTTCTGGTTCTGCTGCGTCTCGTTGCAATCTTGCGCTCTTCAATTCACAGCGCTGTCTCGCTCTCTTTCTTGCTTTTTTGCTCCAGGTGCATCGGTTCAAACAATGCCATCACCATTTGCAACCATTGCACCTTGGAGAGTTTGGGCAAATGGTGCGGTAATCTCGAAGGATTTTTGAATAAGAAAGCTAGCTCAATCTTCGCATCAACGGCTGAAGAAACGTCACACACACACGTATCGATTGTGATCAGTAAGAAAGCGATGAGAAAAAACAGCTTCACCGTTCGGAGCCATATGCTGCCGGATTGCGTTACATCGAGAAGAAAAGAAGAATGCGCATGCTGTAAACACAGACATTCTACGCAACAAAGCAAAAGCGCAGCAGCAGCACACGAAAGACCTTTCGCATCACTACACATGTTGTGCATTAAGATGTCGATCGGATTTCGGAAGCTTCGGGAGACCTTTCTCTTCATCCTCTGCTTCCCGTGCGTTGTGGTCCTTCTTACGGAATGAAAGGGCCTTGTAATCCGATATGTGTGCATTGTGTGGTCTTCCTAATGCTCTAGCATCGTAAGGGAAATGTCGATGCAGTGTGCAGCAATACACGGGTACAAGTATTTATGTTTGACCCACAAATAACAAAACAAGCCGATGGATTAACTGAAACGATTTTAAAATTGGTGTAAGTCTAGGCAGTATCAAAAACATAAACTTTATGCTAAACACAAACGTATGGTGTGAGTGTAAAATATTCTCTGCTTGCAAGAATTTATCTCTCTCGTCTCTGCTTAAATACCTCTTGACCATCTTCCCACAACCACATAAAACCAACATAAATAAACACACACACATCTGAGGGAGAGTTATTGCATCTTGAATTGGGTTCATTAATTTTATTTTGTCACTCACTTTAACGATCCTTCTGTTGGGCACGCCAAGGGGGAACTAAATGTTTTGGTTTCACATATTTGGCAAGTGAGTAAAATACGACTACTTTACCGTGTCTGGGTGGACGCGTCACCCCCTTTTACGTTGCAGGAAGATACACAGACACACATTTACTGGAGTGTCAGGGAAAGGATGAGAGGAGTTTGAAAATGTGAAATAAATTATCCATAATGTCCTGTGCGCTTGGTTTTGTCCCCAAGACGGATGGAATAGACAAAAAGGAAAGGGCCTGCTGTCTCGTCGGTGGGTTTTCCGGTTTAACGTTCCACAGTTTTGGTTTCATTTTATGTAAAACAAGTTCCATTTCATTCGATGTAAATTTGGTTTTATCAAAATCATTTTCTTTAGGATTAAATTTAAAATTTTGCATCATTAATATCGTGTTGTAAAACTGTCAGTTAAATATTTTGAATCAAGAATGTATAAAAACACATTTTTTCAAAACAAAGAGCATCTTTCAAAATTGGAATGTTTTACAAGGGCAGCGGTCCTTCTTTACCCAATCCTCCTTTAAAAGTCAAGCACTCGTTTCTTAGTTGATGGAAAATTTATGTTTCCATAGACATTTAAAGGGTGAAAGAGCATTTTAAGTATCGTTAAAATGAAGTACCACTTCGCGAAGACTTTACCAGTTTGTGCAATTCATCCCGAACGAACCAGGTTTCTTGCCAGCCAACAGGCCTGCCCATTAGTTTGAATGGGTTTAAATAATTGTCGTATAAAAACGTCTCACTTTCACCACCGCATAGTAATGAGTCAATTCGCAATGCATTAATTATGGCAGATGAGACGGATAATGGTGCCAGAAAAAAAAAACAATTCAGCAACCCTTTAAAACATCAACTCCTACCGACGCGCAAGCTAATGTTGTAATGGCAAATATCGGTATAAAATTTTCAGCAGCCCAAGGGAAGCGTCCGGCTTGTTTGGGCGATGCTGCTATGGAAATTTGCTCTCCTTGCTGTGGGTGGAGGTCATTAGAAAAATGAGTGAGGCTGCGCGTGCTTGCGTTTCGTGTGTCGATGCATTCTCGACGGTGGTGGTTAAAAATCAAACACATTTAATTTGCACTGTCATGTTACGCTTCATGTTGCTGTCAGTCAGGCCGGGATGAACCGGTGGTCCGACGACGAACCGGTGGTCAGGCTACAGGCACGTACCCATGGTTGACCATGGAAACGGTCCCGGTTGGCTCCGGACGCCCGGGCGGGAGGGCGCAAATACAAATCAAGTGTGTGCAGTCCGGCCACGGAAGGAGTGTAGAAGTGTGGGGAAACGGCTGAAGTTGCATGATTGCATGCTGCGGTTCCGTGATATTTGATGGCGGCCACTGTCCATTCCGTACTGTCGTTTTGTCAGCTCGAGCAATGGGGAATATGGGGGTTATGTAAGCGACGAACGCCAAAACGTCAAATGAATGAGATATTCATTCCAACACACACACACTCACACACACACGTAAGGTATGAAGTGCACTTTGGTGATGCAACGTACAATGAGGGTGCAATAGGGTACGTTCTAATGATTTGATGTTTGCAATATCTCTTTAAATAATTCATCATTCTATCACGTACGATGCTAGAAAGGACATTATGTAATAAACAAATACAAAATTGAGTTTCATTATTTTGAAACTAAGAATTGATTTACAAACTGCACATCATTTTCACACTAAAAACATTCTTTGAAGAGGCTTTTAAATGTGTCATTAGAAGCCATTATAAAAAGCTCTTTAAATATGCGTCACATTACTATCGAAAAAACAAACCCACTCAACCCGTTGACTCGTCGTCCTAATCGTAGTCCAAACATAATTAAATGATTCAAATAATTGAACAGCAAACCAAACACTTCATCACATCGTAATAAACCAAAAAACCACTTAATCAAGCGCCGTATGGCCATTCAATCACTGAATAACATTATTTCCGATGCGGACATCCCGACCTCCCGAGGCTATTTGATGAGCTGCTCTACATAGTCCCAGACACACACACACACATGCAGTCGAAAAATTGGCAACAACTCCCCGGTACCACGCAGGACACTCATCAGAGTTTGCATTTCCTTTCCTTGCTCGAAGAAAAACAGCCTTCAGAAACGGCGCACCAAGGGACGCACTGTTTACCGAGGCAACCTTTTCCAATGCAGAAAACAACCCTCCCACCCCTGCCAAGCAAGCATAATGCCAATCGATTTAGCTGATTGTCCTCCGGGTCATAAGCGTGTGTGTTTGTGGAAGTAAGCGACGAACCCGACCCGAAGGGATCACTTCACCCACGGAATCCTCGGTTTCGGGAGAACTTTATCAAATATTTACCGATTGATTTGACTGATCGGCCTGAAGGGATATTGATTTGCTCTCCCCGCACGATGTGAATTTGAACTTTGGGTGGATTGAACAAGGCAGGTTGGATTTTTTGTGCTTTTTTGTTGCAGGAAGAGGTAATTATTCCATTCCGGGAGCGCATTTAAAATATGACTACTCATTAGTTCTGTTGACGCGTCCATCAAATCGGCGCGTCCCAAAGCCCAATGGTTGAAGGTGCAAAAGTTGGGGGAAATCTGTATTTGTTGTCATGCCGAGTTAGTTCCGCTAGTCTGCTTCACAACGGCCCATCAACAGCCTCAGGGGATACGAATGAAGAGAGACCAGTAGCGCACCATACCGCCAGCAAGGGGTGAAAACCCGACAATGGAGAATGACACACCTAACGTGACAGCTAATGATGGGTGGAGAGCATCGGTTGGTTCCGTCCTGGAATGGTTTGTCGGACTCAAGGGTTGCTAAAGGACACGTCCGTGTCCGTGGGTGTGAAGAAAAAAAGGCGAGTGACAATGATGAGCCAAAAGTGATGTGAAAGAAGGTACAGAATACGCACCAACTACCGACTCACTGTCTCCGGGTGGACCGGCAGGGGTTGCAATGATGGTGATTGCAATTCCTCATCAAACGACGTCATCATTAACATCACCCATCAGCGACCGTTCGTGTGACAGCTGTGGTGGAGAGGGAGCACGGGTATTGATGCACCATTCCCGCCATGACTCTTTATTATCGTGCTGATGCGCTTTCAACTTTCCTGCCAACGGAGTGGATGGTTTGGTCTTTTAGCTTCATTAGCTGACACACAGGATACCGGACTGGCACAGTTGGACAAAAGTGTGAAAATGTAGAATTGTTTTTCACAACTAATAGTATTTGATTTCTTTAAAGCATTTGTTTAAACAGCAACGAAAGAGATTCGTTTTTGTACTTTCCAATAGCTTCAATATTGTGTCAATTCTTCGCTGTTTCTCCAAAAGCCGTCGTCCTATGCAAATATTCCATCGATACTTTTCTCGTCTCCCACACACACACACACACACACACCTACTCACCATGCAGACTGGGGTTCGTAGTTTGCAGCACAGGAGGAGAGGAGAGTATCTGACAACACTCAATGAATAAGCAAACAGACGAATGAATGACACTGTATCACGATACGGAAAATCTGAGCTTCCCGTGTCCACGTTCTGCGCCCGGGGTAGGATAACAACAGTCCTCCTCCCCTCTCCATCTCCATCCCTCGTCAATGAATCCGTCCCGATGTGTATCGGCGTAGCGGTGCGATGTCAGTCCCCAAAATGGACCTAATACATCATGATCAGTATCGGGTGGGCGATACACTCCCCCGAAAAATGGCACGATGAGTAATTCCCTCCGGCCATTTGCCCCGACCAGCGTTTCGTGTTTGCATAGGCATTTGGTTGACACATTCGGGAGCAGTTTTTGCCGGAGATACCACCGCAAGCCTTCCGGCAAGTCAAAAACTCGTACACTGCCAGGGGTGAAGAGCATTAGCGTATTTTGGGTGCGCAGAGTACCGAAACGGTCAAGCCGAAAAGGGATAAAGGAAACGACCAAAAACTTTCACTTCACAAATGCAGGAACACACCTTTCGGTGTTGGATTTTTTATACTCTCCTCCCCTCCCGGAAAATGCTGGCTGGTGGACACCCGGAAGAGCTACTTATTGAAATCTTACCGTCCTTAAAAACTTCCCGTCACGCAAAGTTTCGACGCCGAGAAGGGTGGCCTTTTTATTTTAGTCCTTCGTCGTGTGACGGACGAGTTGAGGAGGAAGGCAGGATGCGGAAGGAAATGGACAAATAGCTTGCTAAAGCATTATATGTGGATCGTTGTGCAGAATTGGCATTGGCAATGGGGGGACCTCGAGCAGGAGAGCCGTGTGATTCGAACGTGTCGGAAAAGATATAATAGATGGTCTCATTAATCATTCCGTCGACTGGCCGATGGCGGTGGTGATTGTGGTGCAGTGATGGCAAAAAAAAGCAAGCATCTATTAAGGGGAACCCCTGTTGTCCTTTGCAAGGAAAGAAAGGTGTACATTGGAAATGGAATTTTATGTAAAAATGAATAAAATATACTTATAAAAAAGATTGTGCTCTTTTGAATGGATAGTTATCGTAGATAATGAGCAAAGGACTGTCCGAGTCAGTTCCATAATAATGCTGAGTGCATCTTCACCTTTTCAACCTTTAATGTACATTCCGTGAAGCATCTTTTTAATGTGCTTATAGAAATCAAAGTGTGTTGAAAGAGCTCCAGCCAGCCATACATGTTGTTGACACTTCGTTTCCGGGTTTTAAAAGCAATTTTATCCCTTCAAAGCACATCAAAAGGAAGCGTAGTGGCAATTAAAAATATGAATAATTCAGTCACTTTCAAACGTTGAATTGTGGTCAGATAAATATTAATCCACAAGAAGTCTGAACTGAAAAACGAACAAATGTACCTCTTAATTTCACTTTAAAAACAAATTTGACTGGCTAGATATAATGTCCAATCTTTTATGTAGCCGTAGACTGAGACACCTAGATCTAAGGTTTATGAGATTGTAGGCTGGAAATGTCATGTCATTTTATATTATTTTAATCATGTAGAGTAATATGTAATGAATGAAGATCTCCTTAATACGTTAAAAGCTAGGCTAAACACTGCAAGTATATTTATAGACCAGAATCCTTGAAAATCCACAAGCATAAACGTTTCATCCATGAACGCTAACCTCTATAAAGTTATTTAAGTACATCATATTTTGCTCCTATTTTTGCATTCCCATCACGGCTTTGTGTTTCAGCAACTTTATCTAAAATTCCCACCGGATCAATTAATCGATGGATCAGCACAGTGCCTTCACTCCGAGTGTTCTCCAGATGCCCCTAAAACAGCTCCGACTCATCATCAACCCCGGCTAGTGCACGATACAGTTTGTTGATGAATTTTCTGCAATAAAGCTGTAACCGGCTTCTTTTACTAGCGTGCTCATCTTCCAGACAGTGAACGAACGAATCAGCCAGTCTCAGCCCAAGCTATACCCCCCAACGTTAGTGCATGAGTTTTGACTACGATGACGAAGAAAAAACTGCTGACGAAAACGGCGCTGGCGTTGAAAGGGAACTCCCAAAGCGATTGCGTTACGCTCCCTCAACAATCAGCAAGCATAATAGGTGAGCAATGTCTGATGGCAGGCAAGTGGTCTGAAGTTTGAGCCCCCCGCTCATCACTCATCGCACGCGGGAGCGCTGAGATTAGAAGCGTTCAAGGATTGCACAAGTTTTCCGTTTTCCCAAAAACACCTTATGATGGAAGTTTTAAATTCGTAGATTTCGCCCCGCTCTTTTTGCGTCAAACATTGTGCTGTATCATTGTGCTGCTTTCGGGCTGGCTCTCTGCTTGTCGCCCCGACCCGATCAACAACGATTACCCCCTCGAAGAAGCGTCTCGACGACTCAGCCAGGTCTTCACTTTTGATCCGGCTGTGCATGAAATGCACATAAGAGCCATTCCCCTACGGGCTCATCTAACGACACCTAGCAAACTTCTTCCCCCCTCTCGAATCTGTAATCCTCCGACCCATGGCCAGTCAAGTTCACCCCGGGCTCGATTAAGGGATTCACCAAAAAACGCAACACACCAACCCTCATCCGTCATCGCGTCAGCCTGTGCGACGGCAATCACCATCGATGTCATGCTGCTGCTGCTTACTCTGAAGCTCCCTTTGGAAAAATGGTAAGGAAAAACGGTCCGTAATAGTCTGCTTGCAGCTCAGGGCGAGCACCATCGAATGCATTTCCCTGCCAGTTTGCCTGCAACGTTGTGCAACGTCATCATTACCGTCATCATCAAATGTACCGCCAGCAAACCATAAACGAAGCGAAAAGTAGAGCGGGTGCGGGAGAAAGTGCTTTAAAAGCGATACAAAAGCGAACAGCCAGACTCGTTGAAAATGCAACCAGCACATACAAATAGTGTTTTTTGTCTCCCTCTCTGGATGGGGTGCACACAAAAATTCTTGAGTCATAATTTTTCATAAATTTGCTTCACTCATCACCCGAGCCGAGCCTCCCCCTTTGCTCGTGCGGTCGAGTGAGAGAAAACTCATAAAACAGCATCAACCGTACCAGCTCCACCAGCACAAACTAACCCATTAAGCAATGGCAGGGCAGGGGAGTGGGGTGGGAATTTATTTTATCAAGTAATTAATTTTGGAACACAGCTCAAAACACAACACGAACAAATACTTGTGCCCGCCTCGCCAAAGTCAAGGCTTAACACGGAACAACTTTCCTCCGCCTTCAGCAACATTATGCGTCAATAAAAATGGACATTCATTTGCTTTCTGTTTTCCGTTTGTATTTGTTGCTCTTGCCAAAAAGTAATGGCGTGGTAGTAGCATGTCGGAACAACATCCAGCAGCAGTAATAAATTCCGACATGTTCCAGCGGACAAGCGGGCAGGACGGCTTTCAGCATCATGCCGACGACTGGTCCAGGCGTCAGGCTTCAAACAGTTTTGTTGCTTGATTTCGGCCAAAGGTGCACCGATGCTGTCCGGGGGTTGATGAAATGTTCATGAACATAATTTTGATGCCATCGGGTTTTCGTTGCAGCGTTGTGTTGTTGTAGATTTTCTTCTCCCCGGGAGAGCACTTTACTGACGCCCCGGCTAGTTGATGTCCAGCAAGGAAGAGGTTGGACACACACACTGACACACCTTTAGGTGCACGGTTGACTGCAGCTGATCACATCTTGATTTGTCTGATGCACTCTACCGTGCTGTGGGTGGTTTTGCAGCAAAAAGACACCCCTTCCCGTCGGTCCGAATCCTCGCCGGATTCGTTTGGACGAATTACGTGATGAGAGTTTAATGATTATCTCAATTTTGGTATGTTAGATGTGTGACGAGATCCATGCACTGTGTGGCGGTGTTTGTGTGCCGCATTCGGATGAGGAAGATATTCCCTCTGATCTGACCAACGTGACTAATGGATTTGATGTTTGAGATGAAGTAAAGACGGAGTGTGTTAGGAGCTTTGCTGAAATCCGCCTGAATGTATGCAATCCGACGTTCGATGGAGACGCATGATGAGTTTTGAAGGCAAACCTTAAAGCTGGAGGGATTTGGGGGACAATTTGTGGTTAAGTGGAGAGGTATTTAAAAGCAGTCAAATAGATTTATGTTTTTATGACTTTTGAGTTGAAAAATAGAACAAAATAGCTTCAAAATTATTATTTAAAAAAAGAAAAAAATATAAAAAAATTGAATCAAAATAAGTGAAAGTATAATAAAGGATAAACCATTCATTAGTATCCCCTTCATCAAATCAGCACATCAGTCACAACCGGCTCTAGCGATAGATACATTATTTATTTTCCCCTTCAATTATGGAGCGCATGCGTTTTTTTGTTTTCAAACCTTTTTCTTCCCTCTCGATCCCACTTGTCTGATCGAAATGATCAAACGAATTTTCCTTTTGGGAGCAATCATGCAAATCGTACCGCGTGCGAGCGCTTCGTGTGCTTTTTTACTCATTCTTTTTGCTTCATCATTACCTTTTCCTTCACCTCCCCCTCCGAAACGCAAAAGATGCGGAAGCGATGAGGTAGGCAAATTTTCCAGTGCCGATACCCAACGCGGATGGTCCGCACCGCACTTCGCGCACCCGTTTTCCCATCGATTATTCTTTTATTGTTTCTTATGCTAAACATTCATTTGGCCGGCTCTCGATAATCTCGCTACCGAAATCACATCAATCAAATTACACACCGTATCGAATTGGAACGAATTGGCGCACGGGCGAAGTTTGGTCCGCTTTTGATTATTATCCCGGTCGGAATTGGTCAGCGTGTACTGATGGGATTTCTGTTTTTTTTTTCGCCGTTGTTATCATATCGAACTCGAAAGCCTAAATGGCAAAACGTAGGTTGGGGTTTGCTGTGATAATACCGGCATCCCGGAAAAATATGACCGAACGAAACAAAATCGGGTCCCAAATCGTGCGTACTGTTTTTATTAACCCGAACCCGAGAGATAAAGGATCGTCAGCCCTTCTCGAGCGGCTGGGAGAGTCATGGGTTGGTTGAGGGTCGAATAATTTAAAACAAGTCACTGCAATTCGCTTTCGTTTTCGTTCCGATTGGGTTTGTTTTTACGCTCTGCCTCTCTTTCTCTCTCTTTGGGAGAAGAATTTCCACTTCCTTTCATTCTTCGAGGAAAAACGTTCAATTGTTTAGCCAGCTCATATCCTTCTGCTTCCTTCTTCTGCTCCGGGAGGGTAGCGGAAAATGCAAGTGAATCAAATTTATCGTTTCCGGTCCTCCATTTGAATGTGTGAAGCTGTGTGTTTGTTTTTCCTTTCTCCGAGATCAGTTTGCCCCTTCATGCAGAAGAGGAAAAAGACAAAAAAGGATGGACTGCTTTCTTCCAGACTGAGCGAACTTTCTTCCCATTCTGGGAGACAATACAATGAGAAAGGGAAAAGATGAGTTGCGGAAAAAATATGCCCAGACGGCATGTTTATGCGAGGCATAATGTTTTGGCGCTAGTCGTTTCCTTCCCGGTACGGTTGGCCAGTGTGTGTGTGCGGCCCAAGGAGTGCGGGAGTAGGCGTTCGAAGCGATAGCGCAAAAGAAAATAATCAAAATTCTTATCGTCACATCAGAAACAAATAAATTCATGCCCATTGCCTATGGTGGAGAGGGGGGGGGGGTTGAGGAGTGATTCTTCCTACCCCACCGGAAGGTGTCTTGCTGTATCGCTTGTGGGCATGAGGGTTTTTACTTTGGTATCGGAGCCATTTTGGCAAGAACTGTTTACGCTAGCGAAGCTGGTGCTGTGAACTGAAATTGGACATAAAAGGAAAACAAAGCGAATGGAATGGGCAGAGGAAATATAATTCTGTTTAGCGAGGGTGAAAGAATAAGGCGACACGCGTGGTTGAGGTGAAAATTGCACTGCAGAACAATTGTGGACGATTTAAACGAGAGGTGTGAAAACATAAAAGGAAGGAATTCGGTAAAGGAATGGATTGAGCATTTTTTTATTATTATTCTCACTTCAAAAACCAAAGAGTAGATGAGAGAAGAGTTTTATTTATTCCAAAATTAAGCTCAAAAATTCAAAAACTATGCTTCCTTCCTTTGTGTACATCACTCGTTTCAAAACAAAGAACTGTTCTGGAGCATTCAAGCATTTTCCCCTGCTGTGGCTCAAACTCAGCAAGAAAGTAACATTTTCTTATCAGCATCCATGCACACAGACAACGCACGCTAGTCGTATAAATCCACTGGAGAATATTTTACTTCACAATTGCACTCGAACGATGCAGCATCATAGAAACCCAGCGCAACCCACACTCGATCATCTCGACTCCTCTTCCAGGGCCTGACGCGTCTGCTGTCGACGAAATGGACCGAGCCAAAGCGAGCACAAAGTAGCAACTATGTATGACTGTTTGTGTGTGTGTGCTGTTTGAAAAGTGCTCTCAAATATCTTCCCATTTTCCTTAGACATCGCTGTATCGTTCGGAAGGGGGCTGTTTGTCTGTGTCTGCGGTCTGGAGTGGGTATGAAAATTGTATTTATGATCATTTCGGTTGAAATATCCATAACGTTTAGCGGAGGTGCTCCAAGGTGTACGCTGTGTAGTAGTTCTTTTATGTGTAAGAACGTGCAAATTAAAGCAATAAAACGATGCATTTTATTCATCTTATCATTATTCTTTCCAAACTTTGTTGACTATTTTGCATCCTTTTTATCATTGTTTCCTCTATTTGAGGTTTCAAAAAGAACTTAAACGTGTAAATATCACTCATTCTGTCGGCAACACTTCCATTCCTGCGGTTTTTTCAACATCGAAAGAAGCACCGTTCAATGGTTTAAAGCTAGATGTAAAAAATGATCGAATAGAACCGCGAGAAAAACGATGCACAAATTACATATGCATGACGATTACAATTTATTTTCGTTTATTATGATTACCACCGCCATGTTTTTTTTTGTCGAGGAGGAAGAGAAAAGCAAGAGAAAAAGGAAGACACAGGAAAGGAGGATATCGTATTCCTTTCCTTCCAGAAGAATTGTTTTGCCGAATGGTGGCAGGCGGTAAACGGAAAATAAAAATACACCAAACTGCACACTGATCCCTTCGAGCACAATATGCCCTCTTTCCTCAGCGACCTCCCTTAAACCACTGGAGGATCGTCTTCCTTCATCTTCTCCACCCGTGCTAGCCATCGTCAGCTCAACGCGGTACGCTGGGAATTGGGTATGTGAAGATGATAAATGGTAAAACATTTGCGCAAACCGAGGGCGGGTTTTCTTTTCCGAAACGCATGACGAGAGATCACGCCACGGATGGACGGAACCGTTGAATTTGTCTTTGAAGACAACGTTTCACCATCCATTTGTGTGTATCGGGAGTGTTTTTCTAAACGATGCTCTCTTGGGTAAGCGACGACGAGAGCAGCATCAGCAGTACAAAGTGCAATCATATTTGTCTTCATTTTTCGGTCCGTCCCTTTGGTTGGCAAGGTGTGAAAATAAATCGTTCTGGTTCGGTCGCGGGGAGGGCAATACCATCCAATTGTGGGGAAATTTCCTTACGACAGGTTGTTTGAAGAACGATGAACGAAGTGTGTAGTTTGCAGTAAGTAATGCTTCTGCTAAAAGCATCATCGTCTTAGGGCTGTAAAATACTTTTCAAATCAATTTAAACTCTTCCGACATCAAACAAACTGCACTTTACTGGTTGTTTGCATTTTTACGCCCATTTGCAATATGGGCTCCCTTGCCGTACTGTACTGTGCGCTGCTTAATCGAACTCACTATTCCATTAACGAACTATCCACCGAACCGAGGAAGAGTTATTTGCATTTATTTCGAGTGCCGACTTCCTGCCAGACGGCAGCCATTTGCTTCCCAAATTTTTGGTGCCAAACACTGCTGTTACAATGAGACATTTCTCATGCGGTAGTTTCTACACACGTGTGTGCATTCTTCAAGGGCACTTCAAGTCAAAGTGCATCGCAAATGCAACGTGGCACCGCAGCATCCCATCCCATTGCGTGCGGAAGCCGAATGCAATCAGCAGCGCAGCTGAACCATAAAACAGAACACTATGAAATCCTCCTGCCTGCCTGCATTTGTGTTTGTCTTTTGGGGTTGGCGAAGCAAATGGAAGCGGCGTGCCAACGAGTGTCCCAGTGGAAAGGGAGATGCATTTGATGAGTTTAATTATTAGTGAAAATTTGCAATGCTTCGAGAGTTTGGGCTCGGTGGCGGCAGGTCCATCGACGCATACGTGCACATTTCGTCATGGATTTTCAGCAGCGTTTGTGCAAAGTTAACCCACACAGACGGTTGAAAGATGGCAGAAGGCATTATAGACGGGCAGGGCATTTCCTCGAACAACTGCAGTCAAGTGCTGAGTACACATATGCATTTTAGATTCCTCAATTCAATATGTTTCCTCTCTGTCGATCTCTTCTTTTTCTCTCTCTCTCTCTCTTTCTCTCTCTCTCTCTTTTTCTCTTTCTATCTCTCTATCTCAATCAGGATATTATGATATGAACAGTATTCTGATGAGGGTAACATTTTATTCTAGAGCGGAGGAATCATTACGTTTTCTTAGAATAAATCAATTTAGCATCGAATGCATTACAAATATCAATCCAAATTCTAATTTGTAGAACATTTCAGAAAAGTTAGTAGCAAGATCCATCCGAGTTCATTATGGTGAAAAATTGGCTTCGAAGTCAAGTTGTATGAATTTTTATTCGTATTATCACTTATAAATGATTAAAATGTTGAAGATCCATAACCGTATTTTCAATGATTGAGTTAAAATGTATTGTGTCTATTACTACAACGATCAAAGAACCAAATTTAATACAACTTCAGCTTACGCATGTGATGAATAAATTGCAGAAAATGTTGAAACAATGCAATTACCAAGATACTTGGAATAAACTAAGTTTCTTTTCAATTTACCCAGTATTTATATTACTGACTTCTATTTTTTCTAAACAAATAACATAACCTGTTACAATCAGGGATTGCTCAATGTTGAATGAAAGCAGATAATTCAATTTTATAGCTACATTTCCAAGCAAGTTATGCATTTTTCAAATAAAATGCCAGCGAAACGTGTGCCACCTATCAACAAACATCCCGAGGCAAAACTTCCCCAAACAAGCTCCACAGCAATACAACAGATTAACATTCCTGGTGGGACATTTTTGTAGCGAGTTTCGCACACCTAATAGCACACCTTAACCAGAGCATACCATTATAGAAGACTGGTTTTTAGGACGGAGAGTGCCACGGCAGGGCAGGTATAATTTTCCATCAACACGAACGAACTTGTGCCGTGCCGGCGGGACTACTGCTCAATCCAACCGAAGCGAAAAGTACACCAAGGTGCTTCGTTAACTTCACGCCCGCTCAAAACGCCACTCAAACGGTATGTTGTGTCTAGGTCCGATCCTGGCCGTTGGTGGTAAGCCAGCTTGTCATTTTGATTTGGGTATTTTAGGGGCAAAAAGTCCACCGTCCGTCGGCAACGCATACACACACACAGTGTCAGAGAGGTGCCGATGGTTCCGATGGTCGAAACTTTTGCCCATAACCATAATGAGAAGTTCCGTAATGACAGAGCGCTCGTAACTGCGCACCGAGATGGATAAATTTTCGAAACCAAACGGTGATGCAACCGTGGGCAGCGTTCCTCCTTCCGCAAGGCGTCACCAGGAGCATAGTTAGATAAAAGGTGGACGGGTGCCGGAGAACGATGAATGTTGGTGTCCTAGCGGCTTGACACAGCTAGCTCGTCGGGCAATATAGTACTGGTACCGGTTTATACTTACGGCATGTGTCTTGGTGGTGGTGAAATAGTTACAGGAGAAGATAAAACGAGCCATTTAAGCCTTACCTGAAAGTATGCAAGAGAGAGAAGGAGTAGTCAAAATATGTTAGTCGAGTTTGGGGAAGTACTTTTAGTGCATTTTATTAAACAGCGTTTGACTTAATTTGTTTTGTTTGGGTAATAAAAACAGTACACGTTAAGAGGTCGTAAATCTTAGAAACAATCCATAAAGGCCTTGTTTGTTATTTAGCATTGATGAGAAAACTGGACTGCACATTTTAATTAAACATGCAATAATATTAAATTATTTATAAATTTACAAACACGACCTGTCCCCAGAGCTAATAGCACATTGCAGCTGAAAAAACATCCTTCCACTTGCAACCGTTGATTTATTTCGCTACGTTTGCTTCCTTAAAACTCATAAAACACCCAGCAACTACGGCCTGGGTTAGCCCTTGCCGATTAGGTGTGGAAAAAGTTCCTCGCAAAGAAAAATTGCATAATCACAGCGCCCAGCGTACGGGGGCCCGATGGAGCGAATGAAGATCTATGACGATGCAGTAATAAAACTGCATTAAAACTTGCCCAGCGCGAGCAGAGGGTGCCATATGTGCAGCTGGCACAAGTGAACAAAAAATCCACACATTCAGAGCAACAACAACAAAAAAAAAATTAAGAGGAAAACCTTCATCAAGCGAGCGCTCCGTACCATGCAAACGATGCACACACACCAAAAAAACGCTGGAAACCCATCAGGATCTAAACTAAATCTCAAAAGTGCATCCCACGAATACGAGCAAAAGTGGGCAAAAGAGAGTGCATCTAGCTTGTAGAAAAACGGAGAGAGAGAGAGAGAGAGCACGCGCGCTAACACACAAATTTGCGATAAAGTACATATTTAACATGTCATGCACATAAATCACGATAATCACATTAGCATACGCGAGGAGACATCGACGACGACGACAACGATCCGCTGTCCTGTCCGAAGCGCAGCAGCGACATTCAGGGCAGCGAGTGCAGGCGCCGACGTGCGCACCAGCACAAATCCCAAAAAATCAAGGGGGAAAATTGAAAGTGCATCCTGTGCGAACCCGTGACCGCCGGTGAAGAGCACCAATCCGCCCGGGAGCACACGAGTTAAAAGAGCGCTGCACGGGGCACGCAATCACGACCGATTACTGATTTTCGGAGCGCGGAGGGTTTTGGCGGAAAAACTTTGCCTCCCAAGCTGCGCCAACGGCGTCCGACGATGGATGGTCTCTTCATCCAAAGCAGGCAAGGGCCGATAAGATGATATCCAATCGAATCGGTTAAAGTGTGTCTGCTGCACAGGCTGCTCAAAGCTTCCTTCCGGTCACGTTCCACGGCTAACAGACCATTGCACATCAGTGCCACCGTGCGCTCGGAACCGTCACACAGCCAAATAAATTGACTTTAAAACGACTTTCAAAATTAAAACTTTACCCTGCTCTAGCGGGTGCAAGATGTGACGCTTCTACAAGGGCGGTCGATCTCAGCCACTGATAAAGAAGTAAAAGGAAAAAAAGAAGTTTGTGGATGGAACAATTTACGATCGGAGAGCTATTTTTGCTACAGGACGTGGTTAAGCAGCGCAACTGAAGCGCGAAACACATAAAACTCCGCTTTATTTAAGCTTGCGCCCTAGTGAGCAGGTCAAATATGTTAAAGTTTTTGGAAGTTGATGAATTTGATTCAACCCATTACACTGCAGACCTTTGAGCACCTTTGAACGTTCGGCCAACTCCCGAAGGTAATGAGTGTTTATTGACCGACAATTTAATGATTACAGGCTCGTATTAACCCTATACAGTTCATGATTGCCTTAAAATCACTTCATAAATAACGATTGCATGCCGATTTCCATAAATCCTTCAATTACTATCAACCACCTCCTCTATTTTGTTTGTGTGTGTGCGCTCACGTTCACAGAAAGATCACGAAAGCCAGCTCTATTTGCTCGGAATGGGCCAGTGTTTTTTTTTTGTCCAGCAGAACGAATATTTTCATACTTTATTAAGCCTCCGATGGAAAAGGAAGAAAAAAAAAGAAACATCACACAGCTACAAATAAATAAGCAAGGTTAAGCGCCCATATCCGTTACCCATTTGCTGTCATTTGTCTCGCTTGCATTGTGATGCATTATTGCAGCGATGGCGCGATTGGGTTGCATCGATTTCACATCACTACTTGTGTTGTGCACTTTTTCTTTTCTGTTGCACTCATCTCCGATACGGTCAATCCTGTTATTGGCAGTGTAAATGTATTTCACTCTTTCTTGCTTTTTTGTGTGTTTTTCCTACTATCGAGCTCGTAAATTGTTCTTAATTTATGAACCGGCAAGCAATAAACTGCCGCCGTTTGGGTTTTCTGTATCGATGGGTAATGATCAACCGAATCAATCGATGAGCCGCAGGGGGAGGTATTGGCACGAGGAAGTGCAGTTTGATACGATACGTGATGGCTTCCAGTCGGGACAGAGAGTGCTTCGTCGAGTGGTTGATTCGGTGATCAAACTCGCTTGCTTTTGGCAGTTGTCTAGCAGCTCATCGTGACACGCTTGCGATAAAAAGGAGGATCAAAAGGAGAAAACAAAACACACACACACTGGACTGTTACGATGCAGCTCGATGCGAGGCACGTGACGTGATTCTTTATGAGACGTTTTTATGCACTTCTTTTTGAAGTCATGTTGGTAAGTGAAAAATCAATTAAAATAAAAAATTAGGAGATTCTTAAGATAAAAAGGTGAAGTCATAACAGGAAAAATTAAACAATTTCCAAATGTTGACTGATAACAACTCCATCAGGTATAGTTTGTATTCTAGTGATATTTTTAAAAGTTTGAAAACCTAAAACAACAGTAGACAAATGCCTGAAACTTGGTGTATGGTGTATGGTATGGTGTAAAATGCATAAAAACAAACATAACACAAAAAGGAAGCAAAGAAATTGTTCCTTAGTCAAAAGGACAGACAAAATAATTATTAACAATATTAATAATAACACAAACAATAATAATATTAATATAAACAATATTAATAATAATAATAGTAATAATAATAATAATAATAACAATAATAATAATAATTATAATAATAATAATAATAATAATAATAATAATAATAATAATAATAATAATAATAATAATAATAATGATAATAATAATAATAATAATAATAATAATAATAATAATAATAATAATAATAATAATAATAATAATAATAATAATAATAATAATAATAATAATAATAATAATAATAATAATAATAATAATAATAATAATAATAATAATAATAATAATAATAATAATAATAATAATAATAATAATAATAATAATAATAATAATAATAATAATAATAATAATAATAATAATAATAATAATAATAATAATAAAAATAATAATAATAATAATAATAATAATAATCATAATCATAATTATAATTATAATTATAATTATAATTATAATTATAATTATAATTATAATTATAATTATAATTATAATTATAATTATAATTATAATTATAATTATAATTATAATTATAATTATAATTATAGTTATAATAATAAAAATAATAATAATAATAATAATAATAATAATAATAATAACAATAATAATAATAATAATAATTATAATAATAATAATAATAATAATAATAATAATAAAAGTTTGAAAAACACGAAGAAGAAGCATAATACTGAAAGGTTGTGTTGCTAAAGAAATTTAGATTTCACTCTCTTCTTCTCTGTGCAGATTTTATTTTAGCGCGTAACTAATGAACGGAAAGAATTAAACCATCGTAACATCAATTAGTGATGATTGTGTAAAAATAATGTCTCGTTAACATTAACCACCCAAATTACTGTAACAAGCAATCCGTGTGTGTTTTATTTTTTGCTCCCATGTATGTAATTTGTATGTGTTGCTTTGGTCAGTAACAGCTCAATACAGCAAAGCAAAAGCCCCTGGTCGTATTTCATTAACGAAGCAATTACGCACCAACGACTCTATGATCAGCGCCCCACGACGTCACGTACGGCGGCAGGCAGGACAGGACACTGCCTGGACACACGTGTGTGACCGCTGTGCTGCGCTGTGTGTATAATAATTATCTTCAGCCAACGAGCCCATCCCGGTCGTCCCTCCGTCAGTCTGGCTGCGTTTTATTCCCATTGCAAAACTACCATCACCACCGAGCAAGTGTCAAAGTTTTGCGCTTCATTTTGTGCGGCGTGCCTTTCTGCCAATGCCCCGAGCAGGACGATTTGCCCATCATTGGAGAAGTTAATCAAACTCCCATTCGCCACAGAGCTTAGCCACAGTGCCTGGCCCCCTTGCATTTTGACACCCATTTCTTTATTTCTTTTTCTCGCCTGCCTGACGAGGTGAGTCACTCCCTGACTTTTTCCTTCCATTCTTCGATACGATCCGTGTCTCATTAGCTGCAAACCCTCACAACAAGAAGAAAAGCAAGAAAAAATAGGCTCAGAATATAAATCGCAACCTTTTGGCTTGATCTCGCCCCGGTCTGGCTTGTGGGTTTTGTGCTGATTATTCATTAAACATTGTTTCGTAAACACATTTTTTTGCCTTTCTTTCTTTATTACCCCTCCCCACTCGAAAAAGCCTTTCCATGTAACCCTAAGGAGACTAGGGCCCTTCTTGCTCGCCTTCAATAACACCGTCCAACGGGGGGAAACATTTCCGCTTTCGCAATTCGTTACGGGACGCTTTTCCAGCAAAAAGGGACCACTCTAATGTCGGTTCTGCATGCAAACTCCTCCTTCTCCTCCTGTCATTGGACACTTACAATAAATCACACCTCGTTTCCTGGCACTGATGGCTCTCGATGGAATGGGCCAAACTGCCTGCTAGATAAACTGCTTCCCGCACGCCCCACAAGACAGACGTTCGATGTAAAAATCATACCCCATCAATGAACTACTATCCTTCCCCCGGTGCACGGAACTCTGCAAATCAACCGTAGAATGGAGCACAGTTTGGATCTAATTGAAGGGGAAAGAGAGCCCGTTAATGGAGAGAGAGATAGAGAGCGGCCCGAATGACCCTTTGGAAAACGATGGAAAGAAACCTCGGAACTCCCAAGCGCAACAACGGTGGTCATCAAAAATCGGTAAACCTTGCCCACCTATAGGACAGTTTCAATATGGATGTGATAAAGGCAGCCCAAACGAAAGAGATAAAGAGAGGGAAAGAGCTGGTCAAGTTTTTGCTCGATGCTGTCTGCTAAATCTACATAAAATACAGGCCTAATGTAATTAGTGTTTCATGAGGCACGATGACAACCTATACGGTTTGCGTCGAAGGGAAGGGACAAGTACTTTCCAGCAGAAGGTGGGCAAGCGGGTAGTGAAAATCCATGGCTGTCCTTTATTGAAATTTATATATTACGGCAATTTAATGCATGTACCGTAACCGACACACCGGACCGGATTGGGGTTGAGGGCTGATCAATGGCTTCTAACATTCGCCCCAGCCCAACGCGCTCCAGGCGGGAAAAGGAACTGGGCAGGCACTACACTGCCAGAGCCTGAGCTAGGCTAAAAAAGGGACCGCTAGAACCGCTTGTCGGGGTCGTAAATCTAGTTTTCCAAACCGTACCGCACACCGAAACACACACACATGTAGTGACTGTGAGTTCGATCCTCTCCACAGCCATATTTCTGCACTCGCTGTACTCGCTGGACTTCAATTAATCTAAAACATGTGTGTGTAAAAGAGAGAGAGAGATATGAAGGTTACAGCAAAGGACACAAATTCCCGGAAACGCTGAAGCCCCGGTCCGGTGCTGTAGTCGTATGCAAATCGTGCCGGCCAGAAGTTTGGCCCGTGCACCTATTGCCTTGGCAGGGTGATTGCACGATTAGGTGTAAAATTTTCCGCTTTCTTTAATAGTTTTATTGCATATATGGAGGGATTCGAAACATTGCACAGCAGAGTACTTGACTTGAAAGCAAAAAAGGTATCGTTTTTGTGTTTTCATCTTGTGCTGGGGTGGAGTTGGGTTGTTTTTTGTTCAAAACGTTTGACATGAGTTTCTACAACTGCGTTACAGGCTGTTGTAGAATCAAAGGAAAACACTGTGGCACTGTCTATCGTGGTGGGATTTATTTTCCAAAAACCGCTGGAAAAGGCAGTATGAAAAAAAAACGCACACACCGTTTAAAGCAGAAACCTTTCACTGGGGACTTGTCAAACATGACCACTAGGGGTTCGTTTGAGAGTACGGTGATTCGGTGTTCGGCTTGTTTTTTTTATTTTGTGTTGGCATGTGTGTTTTTGAGCACTTTAAGCGTTGGGATGCTCAGGGGGCAGATTGGAGCGGCCGTATGTTAACAATTTTTGAGTTACAAATGCTGAATGGTAGCGTGGGTATTGTGGCAAAA
This sequence comes from Anopheles arabiensis, assembly GCF_016920715.1. Taxonomy (NCBI): domain Eukaryota; kingdom Metazoa; phylum Arthropoda; class Insecta; order Diptera; family Culicidae; genus Anopheles; species Anopheles arabiensis. Next base: position 69,097,814 of record NC_053518.1, on the reverse strand, counting down.
CGGAACCGTGTTGCGAAATATTTAGAAGCATATTTTATGTTCTGGCTTTAACGTGCTCAACAGGATATTGAAGAATCTTATAAAGACTTTTCTTCTACAAATCAAGTCAAAATTTTCATTAATTCCTATTTTTTTCAGAAACTCTGGTTCAATTTCAATGAGAAAATATAAGATTAAATGAGAATTGTACATTATTTGTGTGTTGCACAGACTGATCCCTGTTTTCCAATAAATTTACAGAAACAAGTACCGAAGTGTATTGTAATATTCTAAACAGTCCTCTAACATAGTGTTTGAACAATTTATTTTAATTTAAACGCATTTCCTGAAACTAATTTTAATCCCATAATGGTTTTCTTCATTTACCCACGGTTAAGTGTAGAGAATTTTCACAACAACACAAGCAGTTAGCTGGAAGCCATCGTTTAATTTCGATCCAAAAACTATACAAAGCATCGTTCATGTTCCTGCCCCATGAATGAGTTGCAATTTTTGTATTTCTCATCGAAACAACGCCCGAACAATAAACAACCTCATCTTTTAAGGCTTCTATCAGGCCTCTCCACCACCACCAATTCATTTCCCCTTATCACCGCACCCATCCTTAACTTTCGGTTGATTGTTTTCTATCATAATGCTAATTAAAAATATTAACTTTCCTTTTTCCACCAACATTCTTCATCACCACCGCTCCGAACCGGAACTGACCACCATGCTGCATGCTTTTCTTGGCTGTGGAGTTTTCAGCCAACTTTTCAGTGCTGTTGTACAGCCCATCCATCGTCCTGCAGCAAGCCGGCCGTAGCTTGCTGTCGAACCAAGCGAACTAAGTGGAACTTGTCTCGTCAGGAAGTGAAGCGGACGGACGAGGTCGAAAACAAGCAAAAAGGAAGGGAAGGTGGGGAAAGGGACAGGGCGAGATTTTTCCTTGACTTCCGTTGATTGAATAAAGGCAGCGGAAATCTGTTTGATGATGATTAAAAAGGGATTTTTCCGAACGGTGCCAGCCCTGCGTGCTACTATGCATCGACCGACCTGAGGGTTTTCGGTCAGTGTGGTCGTTAGCGACAGGAGAAGGACACGGTCTGGGTGGTCAAAATTTCCTGTCTAACTTTTGCGCCGATACATACTCACACACCGTGAGCGTTGATAAAAAGAGGAGCTCCGGCTTTTGGGCATGTTTTTCGACCTTGGTTCGTCCACACAGCCACCGAGACGATCGACGGGCATGAAAAGATGCCACAGTAGTCTGTGTTTTTACCTCTCTTTTTCCTCTTCTTCTTCTTTCCTATCCTGGTCGACGGGCCGAGCCGGAAGTTGGTCTTTTCGTTCACGCAACGCAGGATTTGCTCGACCCTGCTTGCCTGCTGGCTCACACGCTGATCGGGAAGATTTTTGATGGACGTATTTTAATAATAAAGCAATCAGACTGATGAAATTTCCTGCCTTCAGTGCAAAATACATTAAAAACACAGTGGCAGAGCACCTGCAGTACACTGCATGCCTGCGCTTGATAACAAAATGCGTACGGACGCAGTAAAGGGTGAAGAGTGAGTTTTGTTTTTTTTTATTCAAACTGGCCACAATTTCCTAAAGGCTCTTGAAGTGGCACACACGCACCCGCAGTGGATGGTACAACCAGCAACACTATCGATATCGTTGCAGAATGTTGTACCGCTTTGTGAGGTGAGCAGGGTGGTTAAATCCTTTTGCAGCTTCAGCACGAACAAACAAACTCTTGACTTGGGCTGGCTAGCTGCACTTCTACGCCCAGCCAACAATGGGTGAAGCGAACCATGAACGTGCAACGCAGGTTTGCCTGCCTTCCGGGTTGAGGCCGCAAGGGGGTAAGGTTGCATAAATTATTTACAACAAGTTCGAGTAATCAATCAAACACGATATTATTGAATTCCGGTGAAAGTCAGGGCGCACAGCGGGCTTGGAGCATAGTGTATCGGAAGGCTTTATTTTAATTTTGAAAAATCCATAAAATTCTGTAATTGCAATTTTATCAGAAGACATTTATATAATTTTTTTTAGTTAATGATTCATAAAAAATTTGCATATGCTAACAGAGTTTTTTTTACCAAAATATCGTGTCTTTTGGACGTAGTGTGTCCTTACATTGCCTCCCTAGAACTCAAGGCAATCAGTCTGCCAAACAATTCCTGTACCAGTTGTTCGTCCATGGACCGTCAAATCGAGCAACCGGTCACAACCTTGCAACCTTCGCACACGCTGTTTCCAACGAAAACTTTAAGCTGTATAGAAATTCAAAACTGAAACAGGAGTGAGCGGCCATTGCTTCCGGTTGCCTTTCGGCCACACACACACACACCGGAAGCACTGAAGCTGATGCTTACACTGAAACTGGTCTTCTATGTTGTAGGTAGAAAACATTCCAAATTCGTTCGCTTTGATCACGGCTCGGTACCAGGCTGAATGGATCGTAACGAGTAAATGTTTGATGGGTTTGATGCTTTGTCCAAATCAATTTTCATAATTGCAAATCGAACTTTTCCATACTGTACATAAAGGTACAGAGAGCTGTTTAATAGCATCGGCTAGACTTGCTGAAGAGCTCCCATTACAAATAGAACGTAAGTGTTTATTGCGAAAAAAAGGATATTTTTATGTATAATATGCCTTACATTATGTTTTATTTCGTCAAAATGATTTTCAACCAGTCCGTTCTAATAATTTTAATGGAATCTCAATGTTAAAATGTCTGAAATTTGGAACAAATTGAATGAGTTTGGAAATATATTTAGATAGAAATTCATTTTTGCAAAACCAAATCAACATCAGTGGTAAAAAAAGGTTGTTGGAGCCGTTTAATTAAAAAAACTCTTAATACTGTTCTTAAAACCTAACAGCATACAATTCGACATTTCCTTTGTTACTTGATATTGCCTGTCTTTAATGTACTATGTGATGGATCATAATTGAATTAAATTCGGTAAGGTTATTCACCGCAGCGAATCTATTTATCGACGACGTGCGGTAACATACGCTGCCTGCATTAGCTACACTAATGTGAATACACTGTCCCTGGAATGCAACATTATCCCGTGGCTTGGGTTTGTGTTTTTTTTTTGCGTATTGCAACATTTTGCTACACATCGCAAACACCCTCCCTTTTGGCACATTTCATACACCTTCGGTTTATTTCATGTCGCTAAAACCCCCTCACGCATATGAGCACGCACGGTTGCACGGTGTGGTGGTGCGTTGTCATAAAGCAGGCCCCGTAATGAACGTATGAATAAAAGTGCAATATTGTATATATTATTAAATATTTCATATATATGTGTGTGTGTGAGTTTGTGTGTGTGCGTGGTGACGTATAAATTGAGGTCGTTTATTTTAATACGGTGACATTCGTAGCGTATTTCTTGTCCGTGCGAGTGTACGAGGGAGTTGGGTGCGATATTACGTTGCACTTGTGGCGTTACGCAGTGGGCACGAGGTGTGAGGTGCACTTGGCTGGCAAGGATGTCAGTTCCAGTTGTCACTTGGCCGTTTGCTGTAAAGGGCAGAGCGCGTACAAACACAAACCGCACACACCTTCGGAAAGACAGTCGGAAAACCCCGTACAATCTTCCCTTTTCGTTTTCATGCAGCACAATTCGGTGGTGGTGGTGGTGGTGGTGGTGGTGGTGGTGCAGTTTTCTTTCCATTCACGCGGATTACCACATGCTCAGCACAGTTTAAGCAGGGCCAAGGGCCAAATATTGCCCCGAAAACGTTCGAAGAGTTCAAATTTTGGACCGTCCCTGCGACGTAAGCGAGCGTTAGATTTTATGACGTTTATTTGCTCACCGACCCCGCTTTGGCAGCGCCGAAAACCAGCGCGCTTTTTGGGGCAAACACTCGAAAGACCATCGGAGCCACCTGGCGAAGAAGTCGCTCCTACTAGAGCGTCATCGTTTCGAGCCACACGGCGTCTTTGCATGTTGCAAATATCGTTAGCACAGCAGCACAGAAACACAGACGGCATATGTGGCTGTACTGGCTTTTACGAGCAGCTCACACTAGTTCTGTTGCCGAAAGCGCCGGATAGAATCTTTCGCTGTGTATGTTTACTTCTAACCATGATGTAGCAAGAAGGAAACGTCTGAGGAGCAGAGAGTTTTGGGGATTTTGCAAGTCGTAAAATAAGAATACAATATTTTTCAACCACCCCGTTCCGTCCTAACGTCCTCCCGGCCAAACATGTGTGCTGCTTTCGCTTTCAAAAGGGTACGAATGGAATCAAGCGGTGGCTATTTGTATTTAATAACGGATCGAAATGGGACGATTAGAGAGAGCGCAGTTACGAGGTGATAACGATTTGACAAATTTTCAATCTGCATTCTATGCTCGTAAAGTATGGCGGGAAGAAAATGTCAGTTTGAGAGAAAGAATTCTTTGCCTTTCTCTTGTTTTGAATTTAAAGAAATCTGGTTGGAGGTGCTTCCGAACACTTAAAATGTTACATATTGAAGCTGCATTGAATATGGATCCCTTCAGGAGTCTACTGATAACTGGCCTGGATGATACGTGTCATTGATTTCGTTCAAAATATGTCATATAAAAACTATTTAAGAAACTTATTGCCTTAGAAAACAAACACTTCTCTTACAAATGGTATCTTTGATCAATAAAATAAGCTCAGTTGTTGACAGTTAAGGCATACCAATGTGCCTTTTAAGGCGTATCATTGGTGCAAACATTTCAAGAGCTCATTGTCATTCGTTTAAAAGCACTCATTTGCTCGTATTTTATTTGCATTAATTAGATAAAACATATCACTTTTAAAGTTCAGAACATTTACTGCATTTGATGATAGTCTCCGGTTGCAGCAAGCAGCGCTAGCCAATGACATAAACACAACTCGTGATACCGTCTGTCCATTGTCAATGGAAATGCTCCAATCTCGTCCTCCAAACATTATCGTCCGTTGGCATGAAAATGTCCTCTCCCTAGCAAGTGAAAGTGTTCCCATAGCAACCCGTCCTCCCAAGCGATCTGCCGAAAGCGAACTGATTTAGCAGACACCGTTTAAACCACCATCAAGCTCGGTAGCGTCCCGTTCTGCTAAAAATAAAGTGAACATGTACAAAAAAAACCCTGACAGTAGACAACTACAACAACTCCTAAAACACACAACCGAACCAATTCCAGTCCAGTAGTTTTCGGTCGCTACAACACACCAGCGTACCAACGCTGCACATTCCGACTGTTGTTTTCCATCGAACCTGTGTTGAACATATAATTTTCCGTTCATTTCATCTGACGCCCACCACGGCCACCATCACCACCGGTCGGGGCACGTACGACGATCTGGCGGCTGGGTGGTCGGGGAAAATAAACGACACCACATCATTGGACTGCGAAAAACCGCCTCGGAGCAGCGACCGGTTGCTTACGCTTCGTTGACTTCGCCGGCCCGGCTCGCCCATCCGTTGCTTTTGTTGTCTCCGGAGCTGATAATTTTGGAGGTTGATTATTTCTACTGCGACTGCAAATCGTGTACCAGCGCTGGGAGTGAGTGGCCGGGAGAAGCATGCACGGGAGGGACCGGCAACATAACAACGGCCATCCTTCGGGGCCATCCTGCTCATTGTGCCATCGGTGAAACTTGGCAGGGAAGAAAGGGTAAATTGCACCCAAATAAAATGGAAGGTGCGCTGGTGTCCCGTGGAGTGCGGCAACGAAAATGAGCTCATTTCAGCGAAAATTGATTGTGATACAGTCGCGCCCGGCCCGTTTGGTCGGTTGGTCCTCTGCGTTCTGCTTTCGGTCAATAATGGTGCCTCGTTCGGAACTGGTTGTGCGAGTGGCATACGTAACGGAGTGTTTTATCCTTTACGCCCATGTCCCGTGGCCACCGTCGCACACATTTGAGGACGGCATTAAAAATCAGGCTGCTTCTGTCGCATAAAGATTCCACTTTAACAAGGTGGCCACGGTTTCATCATCATCGGCATGATCAGTAGCAGCAGTATGCCGGTTGTTCTTATTATCGGTGACACTGGACTGTATGATATGTCGGTGTTCGTGTTTAATATGGAACTAGTGTTGGGTTCATACATTCACATTCATTGCCGCACGAATCAAGGCTTTGATCGGAATTGAAAATAGCTAGTAAGATTCAACCCGTTCGCTCATTGAACATGAAAAACCTTTTTATGGTGAAGCAAATGTCAAACATATGCAGCTTTTATTTTCACATTTCATCCATAGCCCAATATTACTTTATTGATCTTGAGTTTCTAAGGCAATGTGGCTCAATTATCTGAATTCCTAGCAAAGGAGAGGTTTGATGATTGCAACTATTTGCTATTTCCATAAGGACTTTGTCATTTAAATACAACAAGCAACCTTTTTCTTACCTACTTACCTACTACATCGAAAAATAGCTCAAAGGATTGCATGACAGTGTAACTCACACAGCAAAAGTGTCCCCAAAAGCAATTGCCCAACAAAAGGAGACCAACAAATTATAGGCTGCCCCTAATATGTTGATCCATTTAGCAAATGTTTACAACCCCTTTTTCAGCATCGCTGTACATCACGTCTCACTTAGCCCAAAACATGCCCAAAATCGTTGTTGCTTCTTAAAGATTTATTTCCTCACGTTTTTAACCTGCCCTTCCCGCACCATGCACCTTCTCTCGCACAAGCAAAGCCCCCTCTGGATAATGTTCCCGCGAGTTGCCAAACCAAACCAAACCGACAAGGCAGTTCACACTTAGGAGGCGACAATTTTCAATCTAAATTTATGATTATTGTAAAAATCGCATGTCCTTCTGCTTTTCGTCAAACCTGTCGCGGCTTCGAGCCCGCGGGACTTTCCTTGCCGACGTTCTGTTTGCAACAGTTGAATGATTTTCGCGCAAAGCCCGACTGAAAAGCGAACCCAATCCCCGAGAAATAACAGTGAAAAGAGCAAAGAGGCAGCAAGAGGGAAAAGCCCATTCCACCGTACCTATCGGATGACAATAATCGTCGAACTCGAACGGTGAACATAAAAATCATCCTCAAATAAAACAGAATTGTATCACAGGCGGGAGGTTTCCTTTCTTTCGGTGGGGTCTCAGTGGGACACTGGAAAGGGTTTCCGGGACGTGAAATGGTTCGCTTTTTATTTCGCGCCGCTCGGAAATTGGTTGTTCTTGCTTTATGGGCACTTTTCACTGTAAAGTGAGAGTGTGGTTTGCTGCAAAGTTAGCGAATACATACAGCGAAAAGAATCACATTTTCACAGCAAGGGGTTATGGTGCCTCCGGGGAGATCTCCTCCGCCCGTGTGTCGCTTTTATTCCACTGTATCGAAGGCCTGCTCGGTGGAATTGATCGAAGACAATAAATTTCCTCCCATTCCGTGCGGAAAACGCAAAAACGTATTTCTTGTCCGCCTGTTTTCCGTGCCACACGGCAACACACGAAGCAGCGCAACGATGATGATGGTGATAATGATGATTGCGCTAGAAATGATAAGGATTTTCACGTGTAAATCCGCAGAAAGAAAAAAGCGCCGTGCGTTGCCGACCTCGTAACACACCAGGCGAGGCGCTCCAGCAATGAGATGGAAATAAAATAAACACGTACATCGAGCGGCCGTCTTTTCGTTGCGTACACGCAACACCGCGTCCGTTTCCCGTGAGGGTTGGCACCAAAAAAGCGCCCCGAAATTTTGCATGATTATTTTGATCGTCCGCTGATTGGCGGTGCCGGGTGTGATGGGCCGATTGTGAGCTTTCGCGGAAAATTGATGCGGTGCGGGTAATCGAAAAATGGATTGCGGTGAAGGTGCGCAACAGGGTGCGTGCGTAGATTTGACGATGAGCGGTTGGATTTCTGCTCTGAATTCGCCGCAAAGAGAAGGAATTGAACGTGGGCTTGAGTAGGGGCTTTGCAATGATTGTTACGCAAAATCGGTCGTAAATAGATTGATTTGGATGAAAGCAGGGAGCTTGATTGGAGCTTTTTGATGCTTTTAATGAGTTAGATGTGAAAATGTGATGAATATCAGGACGACTAGGGACCTTTTTGTTGTTGGAAATTTGATGGAAATTATTCTTTTTGTAATGCGTTCTGAGAAGCTACGGTCGGTGTTGTAATGGGTTCGGAAGATAGCTACAATCGCCATGTAATATGCTCGATTTTGAATACGGTCGCCATGTAATGTGATGAGCGTACATACGGTACAACTGTACATCGATCAACCGTCGCGGTAGGTCAGTGTTTCGCTGACATGTATTGATACAGCTTTGGTCCAAGCGAACTTTTCAATACTTGATCATCCAGGCGATCTTGGAAACCCGGAAGGAGTTTCCTTTACTGGAAACTTTGGAGTTTAGAAGCCTTACCTTGACTAGGGGGACATGACTAAATTCTTAAAATAAGTTGGAAGGCGAAGCTTTTAGGCAACGTAACGTCCCATCTTGACACTCCGAACGAATCTGACTTGCCATGGTCGGAGTTGGTTTTATTTATTCTCAAAAGATATTATTGAATGTGTTTTTGTCCCAATTAAAGGTTATTGATATGAGGTGCAATTTATACATTTTATCGGAGTGAAGTGTCTGTCATTATGTGCCTATGCTGCACTTTCAGTGTTTTTACGAAGGTTCTGGAAAATTTAAACTGAATTAACCAAAGAACGGGTGCGTCAGTCAATTTTTGCCTACGCTGCGCTTTTAGCTATAAGTTGCTATGGCTATCGGTTGTTTTCGATAAATTTGTCTCATCTGTTTTTTTTCTATAAACGTTATGGTCTGGGTGTGCTGCTATGGTGTGGATTGATTTGCTGATGTGTTATACAGGGTATTAAACGATTTATTGATCAGTTCCCATCATATTTTGGAGCGTTCCTACGATTTTTTGATCGCATCCCATAGATTTTTGGGTCGTTTCCATAATTTATTGATATTTTCCGATTGGATATCAATACAATTGGATCAACAAATTCTGCGAAACGGCCAAAAAATCGTGGAAACGCACCAAAAAAATATGGGAACCCACCAAAAACTGATCGTGTGATCTGGCTTTCCGAAGTGTGTTACAATGTGTCTATAGCTGATAGTGTGTATTATAATGAGTTCTGTATTGTAGAAATGCTACACTATCTTTTTGCCATTTACAGTCTATAGAGAATCATATAGAAAAGCTAAATAATCTACACGATTCTCGACACATTTTTGTGTTAAATAAAGACATGCTTTACTATATTCTTCCAAAGATTTTTACCTCAAGATGTACGCTTCATTCAAAATGTAATGCGTTTCTGACTAAAATTGTTCGAATGGAGTGAATGAGTAGTTACGATTGGCTCAACTGACAGAACATGTATAAAACGAGAGCATTTCTTATCTCTTTTCATAACGAGGTTTGTAACAGAAAGATCAGTTTTGCCCTTTAGTCCTCATGATTATCAGAATCTGTTGAATATTTCACGATAATCCCCTTCGTTGATATTATCAAATGAAAATCATTTCACAAAAGTAAACGCAGGTGTCTTCCAGATACGACAAAGGATCTGGATTCGCATCTTGCTTGAATAAAAATAACTGCTTCGTATTTCTTATGAAACCAATTTCTTCTATCGTTAGACGTAAATTACCAATCTGCCGACTGAATAAAATCAACATTCTGACATACTACTTTACTTTCTCATTCAATGCAATTCCAGCCTGCACACGCATCACTGTTTCAGCCAGAATCGGCCTGTCTAGCTCTACCGCTTGCTGCAAAACAATAAATTTCTATTTCCATAATATTACCTCCTAGGAAATCACTTTCCCAGTGCACAAATCAATTCCTTCCTCCACACGCTTGACCGGACGCTTCATTTTCGGAAATTGAATCGATCCTTAATATGGTCGCAAGTAGGGTTGTCGCTAGACGCTCTACCGGATGGGCATTGCAGTAGCTTCAAAGGAGGGTGCACTCTCTGGTCCGGGGGTGAATCCCGAACGAATCTTTGATTTTATTCCTGTCGCTTGTCACCGTAGCCGAAGCCAACGTGATATAATCTGTGTAATCAACAATGAGGTTTTGTTGGGTCTCGTTTTTTTCTATTAAATTACCCCAACCTTCTTTGAATGGCATCAGTGCGATGCTGGTTCGAGGTTCCTTTACCAATCTGGAAATTTGATAAGCAGGTTGTGGTGTTTTAGTTGATTTCATTTTTTTCCACTGGTCTTCCTTTATATATTTTTCGCTAAAAATGGGGTTCTTCAAACAAACAACAATCAAACCTACCGGTCAGCACATCCTACGCCCAGTGACCATACCCCGTATCCTTGTGCAAATACGACCAGCTCACACACATATGTGCCACACGCACACCGTCTACATCTGTTGTGATTTTGCCGTTTGAAGGTTTTGCGCAAGCGGACGTGATCCTTTAATCGAATCAATCATTGAATTGTACGTTAGCGTATTAAACATTTCGATCGATGTTATCATCGACGCCTTTTCCCGCCCACCACCCACCTACTACCCACCTGACACCCGCCCGACAGCGACGAGGACAACGCTTTGTGCACGGAATCGTTCAACCGGGAAAGGGATTTACTGGCGGGCCCAGGAGGAAGCCCAAAAAGCAGGTCTCGGTACATTCCCAACGGTTTGCCTCGCCGTTCCTTTCGCCCTCCCGCCTCCCTCTCCAGAGGGTGGAGATTCGATGAAAAGCCACTGCAATCGATAACAATTATGATAATCCGCTTAGCGCGCAAAAGGCGCTGCTTTTGCCTTTATTTCCGTTAATTAATCCTACACCAAAGTCGAGTGCCTCTTGGGGCGCTGGTGGTGGTGATGAGTAAGGTAGGCGTACATGCACACACACACACCTCTGGTGCCTGTGGCAGTAGGCCGATTTTCCGGAGAATTTCCTTCCCTTTGCCAGTGGCGCGGAGGTGGCGGTGCTCGGGGTCTTAAATCCGGGTGCAATCGAAATCGATCCCACCCGCCGGTGGCCGCTGTTTCCTTGATCTCACTTCTATGCTTGTGCTTCTTCTTCATCTCCTCCTGTTCTTCTTCCCCCATCTATTGCCAAACGGGCTCTCACACGGGAGCTGGCAAAAGGATTGTTTCGTGTTTCCGGACGCAGTGAAATAATTACGTTCGAATAAGCCGGCAAACCGAGGCTTCGAATTAAGTTGCCTGTGTTGTGGGTGTGCTTGGGGTTCTATGATTTTTGTTTTATTTTGTTTTCTTCATGCTTCTGCTCCTTTGCAATGCTGTCGTTACTTTGTCGTGCTTAATGCGGCTGACGGGATGAGGCTGGATCAATGAGGCCGTGGAGCAGAAACAAACTGGATCCTTTCTTCTTGCATTCAATGTGTTTTAATCTATTTGAAATTGAATAGCTTTGCATGTTAAATTGCATTTTCATGATGTAGAACGCATCTAGGCTTGTTGAAAAAAGTCTGTTTGACAAATTTAAAATTATCATTGATTGAATTTAATCATCTTGCATCGCTGACCTCAACCTCAGAACCGACTTCACGCTGATTTGATTTGAATTTGGACTTTAAATTTGACAGCAATGTCTATGCAACGTTTCGATCAATTCTTTCTCTATCTGATTATCTGCCACCTGTTACACATGCTTCAGCGATTCACATGAACTACATGGATCGGAGTGTTTCACTGCTTGTTCTAATCCAAAAATTAAATTTAAACAACTCCAGTGTCCATCAGCACGTCACCAGTGAGCGAAAGACCGTCTCGTACCGACCGCTGGTACCAGCTGGCACTTAATCGACCCATCATCTTCAGTCGAAACCGAAAAGTGGAATGCCGGGAAAACCGGAAAGGCAGCACAGCAGCTGGTGCAGTGGGTCCACCCAAAACCTCGGACTCGGGATATATTTTAAGGAACATTTTCGACCCCTTTTCCATGGACTTCCTGTGCCATGCTCGTGTCACCGGCACTGTGACCGTCTTACTCGATTGTGCGGAAAAATGCTGCTCCGGAACCTTCTCAAGAAGCAGTCTTCAATCTCAGCTTCTTGTGGGAAATAAAGGTGACAAGAAGCAGACAGAGAGAGAGAGAGAGAGAGAGAGAGAGAGAGAGAGAGAGAGGGAGAGAGGGCGAGAGGCTTTGGGGAACTTTATCGTAACAGCTCAGAAACTCCTTCCGGTTGATTTCAATCTGTTGACACAGCACTAAAATGAAGCTTGGATTTGTTTTCTTTCACCTCGTTCCCGGATGCTGTATGAGTGTGTATGTGTGTGTGTGTTAGTGGATACTATGGAGAGAAGAAGAGAAATAAAATTTCACCCACCACTGCAGGGGGTGAAAAGTTCATTTTGTCCCGATTTTTTGAAGAAAACAAAACTTTACTTTTCTACATTTGCCTGATCCAGACAGACGTCTCGGTATAAATTGTGATCAACTCAATTTCAGTTAGTTTCGACCAGTCCCTTCCTTCTCTCCCTTTCTATGTGTCATCACACACACACACACGGATTCAGCATGGCTGGACAGTCGGAAAAGAGGAAAAAAAAACAGGCATTGTAACTAAACACGATCAATTCGTGCCCGAAATGGACAGAATGGTCCGAGCTTAGGGCGTGCACAAAGGCACCAAACGGTTTGCTGGTGAATTATATTAAATTTAAAATGATTTCACAAATCACCTTCCCCCCCTGAAAAGATGCCGCCCGTACGATTGTAAAAAATCTCACCGAAGCGTTGAGCGGCAAATGGACCGGACGGGAGGGAAAACGTGTGTCGCCAACGACCGGTTGGATTGCACTGGTGCGTGGAAAACTCTTACAGCGGCCGTGGGCCGTTGGGAGGGAGTTTTACATCGGTGCTGCCACTACCTTTCCGTCACGTTCATGTGTACGTGTTGTAGGTGGCACCCGGGGCAGACCAGACCGATCGGAAAACCCAAAGGGACCACGGAACAGAGCACTAAAACACCAGATGGTCAGCAGTGAGGTTTTTGACGAGATTTGCCAACAAACAAACCGTGACAAACCGTCCGAGGGCGAGTGGTGCTGCGGTGGTTTGACAAAATTGGGATTTCAAAAGTGGTTTGGTCGCGTTTTTTCTTCTTTTCGCTGTTGGACAAAACGGTTTATGAGTTAGAAAATGAAAAATGACCGCCGCACGTTGATTTGTCCCTAATTTGAAGGGGTAGATTGAGCCAGTTGACAAAGTGGACGTCATTTGGAAGGATAATGGGGGCCACGGGATGAAAGTGATGCTACAAATTAGAGTTGTGAGTCGTTTTCAATAAATTTAGCCTGTCTGTCCTAAAAAGGGGGACATTATAATATTAAAAAAAAATGAAAAAATGCTTTCGGGCTGGTTGCAAGCCCACCTGAACGGGCAAGGAAATAAGCCTCTGTTTTGCGTACTTTGCATATCTCATTATCCATCTTTTAAAAGTGCATCTGCTCTACGCAAACCCACGCTTGGCGTGCATAGATAGATCAGGATAGGGCGTCGTTTCGCAACCCACCGGTCGTTCGCCACGGTGCCCACTGCTACAATGAATAACAGCGCGTTGGTAATAAACTAGACGGCGTACACAACCCACTCGTTTCATTGGTCCACCCACCGCGCTAAACGGATGCATCGACCAAATTTGCCAACAAAGAGACCCAAAGAGAGATAGAGAGAGTGAGAGAAAGCGTTGATCCGACCCGCGGAAGGGTGTAAGCTGGCAGGACGGTGCAACAATTTACGACTCCACACGCTTTCCTGGATGACCTGGGGAAGGAACGATCGGGAGAGGACATAAACTCAAGTGGGGTTCGGTTTTTGTGTGTGTTTGTGTGTGCATAAAATACGATACATCCCCATCCCTTTTCGGTCGTTGACGCCTTCGAATGATTAGTTGGTGGGTTGTGTGGCAACTCAGTGGAGCCCCCACTGAGGTGCTGACTCTAGGAAAGGGAGGGCTCAGATAGGCGAAATGGACAGTGCGAGCAAAGCAGAGTGCTAGGGCAAATCGTACGCTGATCGTTAAGCTCATTTTCAGCAACAAGCCCTTTCCGCATGGTTGGTAAGTATGTGTAGGTTATTAGGAAATTATTACTTAAATAAATTGTTTTCATTTTGAATTGTTTGGAACTTGTTTTGAATTGAACTAAATGTTTAACCATGTGGTTATTAGGCAATGTTGTCTTTTGATTTAACAAATGTGTAGCAAAATATCACAATTGCTATAAAATAGTTATTCTAAAATAGCTACAAAATGTCTCCTGACTATTGTTGAAGTTTTAGAATATTATGTTTAAATAGCTTTTTAACTTGTTTAAATCCATGTAAAACAAGGAAGTTGGATTCCAGACACACACAGCGACTCATTCTCCTCAGTATGCTATGCAAGAAGTTAAACTCATTATGTTAAATCAACCTACTGATGGTGAAATACCGTTATGCTTTAAATTACGGACAGATTCAAATTCCCGACATTCCGGACATATTTTTCTTAAATTTTTTCATATCTAGTCCCAGGCCATACCGCTTTTTAATTTTGTATAATTGCCATGATATACTAGAATACATTTAAAATGTGTCTGACCTCTAACCTCGTAGGCCTTAGTGCCAATATATTAATATTATCTGTCAGTCAGTTCACCACCAGAGCCATTCTTAGCAGTTTTGCGTAAAAGCCAACGTCAGTATTATTTGTTCGATAATTCTTATTATTCGCGCCCACGTGCATTGCAATACATCGAAGTCGATTGTGGAAGTAGTTATCAACGTAAAAATAATAGTGTTTTAACATTTTGTGCTCTGAATTTCATTAAAACACGTAATTAATTCTCTCTGGATTTTTTATCTTGTTTTTTATTGCGAACAGACCAAGTGAATTGTGATTTATTGAATGAACATATTTTTTTAGACACTAATAATAACAAGAAACAACAATGTTTGTGTATGTATATGACAAACGCATTGATGGCCTACGGGAAAGACCGTCAATTCGTGTAGCAGTTCTTCGGTTCTATGCATCTACGAGTATAAGAGAAAAACAACACCCAAACCCCGGTGTATTTAAGACTCGGACAGCAGGAGGACAGCAACATTTAAGGTCTAGGAGGACAGCAACATACAGAATCAACTGTCCAGGCCTTAAAACAAGTTAAAAACTAAAAAAGGCGTAGTGTGTGCGTAAATTTAAAGGTTATAAAAGGAATTTTAAGGTTGTCTGGAATATGAATAAAATCGTCCGTAATTTGAAACATGAGCTCGAAACTGTCCGCAATATGAAACAAAATATCGTTGCAGTTTTATGGTGTTTTGCAATGTTTAAAGTAAAATTAAATTTACTGTAACTTTACGTAAATAAAATTGTATTTACTTTACGGAAATATTTTTTTTCTCAAATGTTGAAGGTTTGTTTTAGTGAAGTGAATAACACAGACGTTTGACCGATTAAAATTGAATTAGTTAGAAAATTTTAAATGCCAAAAACGTCTTCAGTGTCCGTAATTCGAAGCAGTACGGTACTGACGTTGAAAAATTAAAGTTTCTCAACAAGATAAGCCTCAATTTTATCCATTCCACAAACCTTTCAATCCACATAACTGATACGGCCCCTAAACAAGAACTGGCAGAAAAGTGCAACGAGCCCTTTTGGAAGCGGAGGCAGGGCGTGGGTATGATTTGTTTCGTCGCCTCCCATCCGATGCGGTGGGGAGGCCACATTTTCCGTGTGAAATTAAAAGCACGATTGCTAACCATTGCGCGCCGAGAGACGTAGACGCGCCCCCCAGACCTGCCAAGGGAACACGAACACACACACATATCAAGCACATGTTTTTACAATCGCACTCCCTGGCCTGGGTGGCAGAAAAGACTCTAGGCAGAGCGGAAAAGTATCATAACACCGCGAGAACCCCCCCCCCTCCCCCTCCCCCAAACAGTCGAGAGTCCTGGGGATTTTCTTCGGGGGAAATGTTCCCCGCCCTATGCTCCTATTCCACAACGGCACACGCTCTCGGCGGGCGTATATGAATGTGTGGGCGTTTTAAAACAAAGCAGCGCGGGATAGTAGTGGTACGTGGAAGATTTAAAATTGAAAAATAAATTTACATTTTATATGAGTAGCGGAGGTGATTTATTGTTATCTGACTTAACTAGCCCCCGCTGCGGACCGCCGGACGGACGGGCGGAGGCTTGGCAACGCGATACGCCCGCCGTCTGGGTGTGTGCCGTGTGGGTGAGTGTTTTGCCGCAGGATTACCGCCAGACGGTGGTAAATTATCCTGAGTCACTTGTCTTCACTCGAGCTCGGGAGCGTTTTTCCTTACGGCTGCTTTCACAACTCGTTTCTATTGGGAGACCCTTTACCCCGGAAATACAAACCAGAAATACAGCGCAAAGTAACAGCGCGAGCCGCACGGGACGGATAAAAAGTACATTATTATCAGCCACAACTCATTTCGCCATTCTCATTCGTCACTATCGATTAAACAGCCATTCATCATAAAATAATGATTATTCATCAATAGACACCCGTTGGGGGGATTTTATTTTTTGTAGTGTTCTTTGTGCTAGTGATAGTTAGCGCTTGATGGGTTGGGACTGTTCCAATTTTCCTGCACTCCCGAACTGGCTAACACTGGATAGAAGGGTTCCCGAATGCAACGACAAGCATGGGATCCGTTTAATGAACAAAAAACCAGCAAACCACCAGCCCTGGCGGCGGGTAGTGGCCATTAGGCAGCTTTTACAACGAACCACCGCCGGTAAAAACGGTGACAGGCGGACGGTGGCGGTTGCTGCAACATGATGCTGCACTTTTTTGCAGCAAAACATTGCCGCTGTGAAGGAAAATCCGTCGCCCCGAATGACGGATGCGCGCCACTGCAACATGAGTCCACCGACATTTGCCTTTGTGCCGAAGCGACCGAAGGGGTTACAGAGAACACAACACCCAACGTTCAATTTGTTTTTTTTTTTTTTTTTGTTGCTACCCTTACTCGCCTTGTGGGGTGGATCGATCGAAAAGTCAAAGTGCGCAAAGGGGGAAAATGCGCCAAAGATAAAGGCATAAACGCGCGGCCACACGCGGATGTGCGCTTATGGATTCCCATTAGCTGTATCGAATGCAGAAATGACTACCGAATGACTCGGCGAGATCTTGTGGCCTTTTGGGGTGAGGATTGAGGGAAGAAATGGAATAATAAAAAACGAACCGTCACAGATGCTAGGAAGTGGGTAATGTAATGCAGCAATGCGCAATATGGCAGGGGCGACGGAAAGTTGGGTGTTTATGTCTCGCTGATGGTTATCTAGTTTCCGTGATAGCATGACTCGCGATTGAAGCGGTTGAAATGGATGGTTTTTGATCCGTTGATAGTATTTAATTTGGATATTTTTTAATGAATCGATCGCTGTAACGATATGAGCAGGGGTTGAAGTGGTATGCATAGAATTTTTAATGTTTTCCCTGGGGTAAAGTGTAAAGAATAGAATGGTGAAGGATTAAAAATGATTTTCAACACAACTACACTGGTTTGAACTTTCATTTCATTACAATATTTTCATGTCTCAAACAAACAAGATAGTGCAAGAGCGTCTTTGAAGCATTAAAACTACACAAAAACTGTAGTAAATAAGGTTCAGCATGCCAGCTTGTCTTTCGAGCAGCATAATTTGCACATCAGAATTTAAATAGGTGGTCCTGCACAAACAATTCCTCTCAGGAGGAATTCAGGGGCTCCACCCAATATCAGGGCTCCACCCAATAGAGCTCAATTCAAAACATCTGCCGCTCCACGTGCAGCTTGAAAACGTTCGATGAAGTATCCGAGCGAATTGGAAAAGTTTTGCACTCCATCCTGTTGAACAGGAGTGATTTAACGGCAACGCTTCTAGCGGCTATAGATGATTGATGCTCGCTGAAACTCGATTGCAGCTGACACCGTTTAGTGGTAAAATTTGGGAAATTTAGGTGGATATGTGTTGAAAGAACATAATGCTGGCAGTTTTTAATGGAAGATGGATTAATTGTAGTCATTCTAGAGTAGCTAAGTTCAGTTTTAAAGCTTCACTCTCTATCTATTCGAACACTAGTTGTCACCAGCCTGTCAACACGTCGTTTTATGTGACGCTTTGCACACTGTAATTAACGATCAATGTAGTTGTAATAGGAAAAGTAATCAGTTGGAACAATCTGGTACAACGATCAATCGATATATCTAATTGCATTGCCAACAAGTTTCTACTTACACAATTAAACTACAAAAATGTCACAAGGAAGCTTACCTGCAACGAGAAGAAAAATAAATACTTTAATAGTTTCAGCAACAAACCTGCTCTGTTGAAATGATTACAAAAGAACATAAAGTAAAACCGTTGCAACATTGTTACTCTTTGTTGTTAAACAGCCTTCTGGTGCTATCAGCAGAAACTGTTTGCCTCATTATCTTCCCCGTAGAAACTACTTTGCACGCTTAAGCCAAACCTACTTTTAGCAATAAAAACCGTCCTCCACCGTTGCCCTTTCCCACGCCGTACATTTCCATTTCGTTTATTTCCATTCAAAGTTTTACGGCTGCTCCGGTACTCCCGGAGGCTGTTTTATAGTTTTGTCCAGCCAAGGTGGCGCTACTGTTTCGTCCACATTGCCGGCGGTGGTCACATTCGGCGAAAGTTTTACAACAAACTGTAGCAAAACTGTCGTTTTCAAGCGTGGTGAAGAAATCGTCGCCACAGTTAACATTGTGTCACTAGCAGAAAACCGCTCGGCGGAGGGAAAGATATGCGCACAAAATAAAGGTACAAGCAACTAGAAACTTTAATGAAGTTATTGTGCGTGCAAAATGAACAGTTTAAATATAAATAGACATCTTAATATAAAAACCTGAAAAAAAGTGAAAGCACCTAAGCTCTTTTTTCGCTCTAAATCATGATTGCATCGATAGAGAATGACGTGCTAAATTGTGTCAAAGATTGTTCATTCCTTATCAAACAAATCCCCAAAATGAAGCAGGAAACGTTTGCTTCACGAAACGAAAAGAAATACGGCACACCCTTTCCGGGAGAAGGCGTTTTTTTCTTCTTCACTCCAAACATTTACTAAACACACACACAAAAAGGCTAAACGTCCTTCCCAGTAATCAAATTCCAATGGGTTAAACGAGACAGCAGAAAGGCTAGTGGGGAAAAAGAACGCATTTTTCGATTTTTTTTGTTCGTGCACCTTACTCCTTCATTAGCACACCGTTGCGTTATCTCACTCGTCATTGTCTCTGATATAGCCTTCAAGAAAAGGCCTTAGTCTTTTGCTTGTTGTTTTAGCCTAAGTTCTTTTTTTGGAATTTCGATGTGACTTTCCCATTTGCAAGTTAACAGTAGAGAAGGAACTTTCTTCATAATGAGAAAGAAAAACCATCGAAGCCCTACCCATAGACGTCGTGATATGATGTGATATCTGTTCCGGAAAGTCCTTCGTGCTGGGCCTTAGTTTTAACCAGCAAAGGAAAGGGAAAAAATAGGCAAAAACGAACGGAGAAAAGCCATTAATGGACGCACCTTTAACGTAACTGAACCGGAAATTCTGGTGGCAGTTTTACTGATTTTTTTATCCTTCTCCCCATTTGCAAGCGTTAAATTGTGTTTTTTATAAGAGGAAATTTGTAAATATAGTTCACGTTACAGTTAAGCAAGCGGAAGGAAATGATTGACCAAAACCTGTGTGCTTCAGCTACGGCTGTATTGCGATGTGATTCGGAACGGTAAAAGCTATCGTACACGAATTTCGAAGTTACAAACTGCCGTGTTGTCTTGCAGGTCTGCCATTGCTTTGCCTGTGTCTCAAGGGGAGAAACAAAAAACTTGCACTATAAAGATGAAGTGCTTTGCAGGTGATAGCTATCTTCGGGCGTATCTTCCAAATTTGGGAAGCGAAAGGGATTAGGGTTGTAGAGAAAAATGAGATTTTTATGTGTTTGTTTAGTCAAAAGGGGAGAAAAAATGGAACGATCTGATGTGAAATGATTCGTTGCAACATGATTGCCAACACGTGCCGCAAAGCAATCAATTCGTTTTTACTTTTTGGATTGATAAATCAAGAGTTTCGGCAATGATTGACATACTTTTTGGACCATTTAGTAACGGCTCATTTTTTGCCAATTCCAAATAAAAAGAAAGCGCAAAATATAATAAAACAAAATTACAACTTTTCCCTGGCACAAAACTATTAAATCCCGTTTCAATGCATGAAATCTCCCAACGCAATATAAGACACAACCGAAGGCAGAGATATTAAAACTGCACAAAACATTTAAGCCGTAAAGGCAAAGTTAACCGACTGGAAACATATTCATATTTCCTGGGCCGCTGCTCGGTTGCACAAGATGAAGCGACATTGATAGAATTTACGCTTTCACTTTTTCCCTCCTTACACTGCTCGTAAATACTAAGAAATGTACCAGCAAAAAATCCTTTCACTCCACCAAAAGCAACTCACCGCACCGCGCTCGCAATTTAATCTCGACGCTCGCGGTGGCTGGAAAACAGACCGACCTCGGACGCCGGCTGATCCAACGCCATGAATGATGAAAGACGTAAACAGAAGCGTCTTTTCTCGCAGCAATCGTCGGAAGGATTTCACTCCCCGTTGCCCAGATGGACCACATGCTTGTGCCCCTCCACTTCCGTTACAAATACTCCCAGGACCCGGGCCAAACACAGACAGCGACGTCTTTGAAGATCGGATCGAGGTTTTGGGGTTTGCCTTTTTTCCAGCGACCAGTGGGGCAAAGCGGCGAATAGCGAACTAAAAGATGCGCAGTGCAAAACTGGCGAAAACCCCGGATTTGCACTCATGCATGGACGCGAAATGATGCCCTCTTCCCCCTTTTGTTGCTTCCTCAAGACCCACGCCTGAAAGCCGCCTGAAAGGGCCGCCTAGGAGCGAGCTGCAGCCAAGCGCAGCAACGTTTGGGTTGGGTTTTTTGGTTATACTAATGAGATTGCTCCGTTTTTTTTTAAATGGGCACAGCCGTTTTTGGATGAAACGATTTTGCACGGAAAGCAGGAAGTCGTGGAGGTGGAAAAGCGGCAGAGAGAAAGATGAAAGGTTTATAATGGTTTGATAAAGTGAAATCCATACCGGCATTACTATTCCGCCACAGCTATGCAGAGTCAATCGTGTTCAAGTACGATAAAGGAGGAGCGTTTTGTGGAAAATATTTCACGCAAATAAAAGGGAAATAATGCAATTTTGCTCGTTTTATGACCGTTTTATAAACGTCTCAAAAGCCATTTGAACGATGTTCAAATGAAATAATGCAAAAATAATATTTCCAAACAGGTTTTTGCTCAATTTTCAACACAAATACCTTGAGAAAAGCCCATCTCCAAACACTCTAAACGCCACTCTAAGCGTAAGGAAATCACTCACCTTTCTTTCAGCTGCATTTTAATGCTTACACCTCACACCTTCAGCTCAGACTCGTCTCAAAAAACAGAAACAAAAAAAAACCCACACAAAGCGCACAACGGAAAGCACTTTCCATTGTTTACTCTGCTAATGGTGTTTTTTCTACCATCAAGCAAAAGCACATAATTAAGACGCACGTTGGTAGCGACGCGGATATCTTCTGCAGGTTACGTTTGGGGTAATGGTTTGCTTGAACGCATTGAAGCAAAAAAAAGGACACGAAACGGTTTGAACGCCATCCAACACCGTCTAAGGGTTGCTAATGCGAATGTGCAAATGGAATCTAACCACAAACTCCTTTTTTATGAGGTGAAAGGTGGAGAAAAATGGCAAAAAACGATAAACCTAAGGAAGCGCTTGAAGAATTAATTCAAATTTTTCGTAAGTTTTGTTAGTATAACACACAAGACAACTTTAAATCAGCCAACAACCAATCCTCGTCGAACTTTGATCTTTGCAGCTCATGCACAAACTCATCAGCGTGGAGAGAAAAATGCTTTGCACGGTGAAAAATGTCGCTCCGCCAAGGTAAAATATGGCTTTATTATTCGTGTCGTACCGGGCCTTCCGCCCAACCGCTCGGGTGTCACCCGGGCTGTTCGATAAGGCCAATCACATCACGCAGCGCGAGACAGCAAGAAAACGGGAAAAGACAATTCGTTTAAGGTGATTTATCACCTTCCGTGCTAGCTTATCGTCAACCCTCCGACAACGGCGGCGTCAAGGCCTCGCGCGTGATGGTGCAGTACGTTATCCACTGCAAATAGACTCCTGCCCCGGAGGACACAGAGCGTCGTACAGGATGGGAGGTTGATAAACAAATTGTCTTTCCTATCAGACTTCAGAGCAACCGAAGCGACACATACGAGCGAAGAACGGAATGGGAACGAATGTAAAATTAGAATGTAATTATGATTCTAATGAATTCCAATCTATTTCCAATCTCGTAACGCTTTTGGCTTCGATCCGATTGACTTCTCGTTTTGGAGCGGGCTTCCTTCTTGCTGGTTGCTCATCGACAACCTTATCTAACAGTTACACTGTTGTGTTGGTGGAAAAATTGAAATGAGTCCTTCCCAGTCCACACACAAACACACACAAGCACATTTATCAATCCTCCAATGGTGCTTCGTTCTTTGCTAAAACAACGCGACAAGCGTCCATGGTGGTGTGCTCAGGTGGAAAATGCAGACACCCCATACGACCCCAGCATTTAAGCGCAAGGACTCTAAACACTGAAGCTCTACACACACACACATACACCCGACCACGTAAATACGCAGCGAAGCGAGTCCTTTTTTTAATTGGATCACCGGAAATGGGAAAGGCGTCAGTTTTTCTTGGGCTAACTGTTTTTTTTTCTTCTTCTTTTTCACTTCCAACTCCCACCTTCAGTGGCATTCACTTCGGTCGCACCGTAATCGGTTTCGCCAGTAGTGTTGGTGGATGCCGAATCTCCCTTCCTTCCCTTCTTCCCAGACTGCATTCTCGTTAGCTTTTTTTGCGCTTTTCACCATTTTTCCAAAACGGCGGGCGCGTTGCGTTGCTGCTCGCTCGTTTTCATTTCTAATTTCTTTCTGTGACATTTTCATTATATCTGCTCCTACCGTGTGAGTAAATGTATGTGTGTATGTATGAAATGGAAGGTTTAACCTGGTTGATGTATCGCGCTTTTCCGTTTGTTGCCGGTGGTTTTCTTGTTTCCTTTTTTTACGCCTCATTGGCCAGGCCCAGAGAAAGAGATCCTCTACCTTTTGCGTAACCTTGTCAGTACGCTGCTACCTTTTGTGCCCCTGTGCCTGCCCTTACTGATATAATTTAAAGCAATTAAATGGTAGGCTTGCTAAATTGGTTATAATTTTTCAAGTTCCGGTTTGGTTCGCATCCGGCAGCACCGAACGTAGCGTGATTGTAACGAGATTAAAGCGACCCGGTGGAAATGGTGTGCTTTAGATTGATTGTTTGCCGTCGGAAGTCGGGGAAAAAATGGTGCTTGTTACACCATGTGTAATTGCGAGCACTTATCATTGTAGCGCAAGTGATTAATGCAGTAGATGGGAGAAGGGAAAAAAATGCAATTACAAATAATTGATTAGATAAACACAGGTAGATAACGTTTCTTAAGGATTCATCTGGAAAGAATGGGAAATTGTAGCTTTGCAGTGCTCAATTACTATGCGAATGACTTGCAATTGAAAGATCGCTGATCCAAATTGAAATCAAAGGACCAGGGGTTTTCAGATCCTGTATGGTTTTACTTGGGTTTCTGAATGATGATTTGTAAGACGATAAGATGCTTTAGTGAAATAATGAAATAAAATACTGAAATAAGTCATTGAAACCACAACAGCCATGACGTGTTATTTGATGATGCTCAAATTGAAGTTCATGAGTCTGAGAGGTACTGTTAGTCTACTCAGATCAGCAAACCACACTGTTAATAAGACACTGTGATTAAGCTTACGCCTAATAAACATACTAGACCAAACAATCAATAATGTTTCTCATTTCATGTTAATCTTCCAGAAGTAGGTATAACGAAAGCTATGATTCTTGTTGTTGTTTTCAATTAAACTTCAATCCAACTTTGTCTAAGTAGACTCCAGCTTAGCTAAAGATAAATTTTACACCCACTTGCTGCTTAAAACCTCTTCAAAAATGTAGTTGTATTCTTCTGTTTTGGCGCTCACCACTCTTTTCATACTACTGCTGCTGCCATTTCTGCCCTAATGCACCGTTCTTTATTTACACTATGCCATGCAAATACAAAACCTCCCCAGAAGCAGAAGGAGTGGAGGAAAAAACCATCCACCCATCCACCTTTGTACGTACTTCTCTTTAACCATCACGTTTTGAAGTACCTTTGCTCTGCTTTCTACAAGTACATCGGTTCACTGATTCCAGACCTTTTCCACACAGACGCATCTCACCCGTCTGTGTACAGCAGATTGCACTTTCCTCTTGCCTTGGAGAGTGAATTTTTCCAATGATTGGAAAATGCCTCAACCGCCGGGAGGATGGTTGGCTATCGATGAACGAACGTGCCCTAATGCCATGGTTCGTGGTTAAACTTTGTAACTAAACCTACCGGCTTGCGAGGATTCGTAGTTGTGTTTTGCTCTGCTTTTCTTAGCTTTGCTTTGCACTGTGTTCTAGGCGGCACGAACTTCCTTAACTGCGGACATTCAGCAAAGTCAGTGAATGTAGCGCGCAGAGTAGCTGTCAAGAGGCAAGCTGATTTTTTGTTTGTAGACTGCGTTTGGGACAGTATTTTCGTACCATCGAACACTCTCAATCTTTCGTCACAGTCTGGCGAGTTTTGTAGATGCCTGTGCAGCTGCAAGGGACGAGAAAGGTAAAAAGAAGTGGAGTTTTGGCCGTTGAGTGTTTGTTATTGATTAAAGTATTAACAGCAGCCCGGTGTTGTTAGGAATGAGTTTTGGAACAGAAATCAGAGAGTAGCTTCGGGTCACAGTTTTCAGCGAAAAGAATGAATTTCGAAAAGCAATCATTTAATTTATCAATGTCAAGTCTTCACCAAACTGGATCACTTTTTATACATCAAGGAGATTCATCAAGCTATAAACAATCGATTATCAAACTGCCACATCGGCTGCCCCAGAGTCAGTAAATTGATATTAATTAAATGAACTCATCTTCGACTAATTTCATTGAAAGTTGTTTCGTGCCTCACACCTGTCTAGCCTTTAAAAAACATGTAGTTCGATGTGATATCGTCTCGTGGATTTTCGGCTAGAAGGAATTAAAAAGTTACGACAACATGAAACTTTCGCCTTCAATCGTTTCTTGATGGAACAGTACACCCAAAAGGATAACAAAAAACTGCAAAAATACATCCTCGGAAAAGAAATCTCGTGCATAAAACTCTTTTACATTCAAACCACCACATATACCCAAACACACTCGACTGGTTACCAAAAGGCTGCCAGAATCAAGTGTCCTGCTCGAACGGGCTGCTCGTCTGAAGTTTCCATTTTCCGCCTGACGTAGCCGGCTGGGCGGGATTTTGGCTAAGTGCAAAGTTTTCTTCCATCTCACTGGTTGGTGCGTTTCATTGATGTCTGCTTTGAGCGTCGGCTCGCACAATACCCACGCCATGTAGAAGCTCAAATTAGGAGTCACTCTCCGGTATGCCTCTTTTTTTGTTGAGGAAAAATGCTTAAGATCGAGTATGGAAAAATGGTTATCATTTCAGGGTCTTCCCATTTCAAGCCAACCTTTTTTTCTCTATTGCCTGCAACCACCACAAAGTACTGACGCTATCCTCGAACGAGTGCCTTTTTCATTTCCTTTCCCAGCAGCCAGCTTCAGACTGTGCCATTTCCCCGTTCAAGCGCTGCTCGGGATCGGCTCGTCGCCGCAGCGCGAACAAGGTAAAGCGAAAGCATTCATAGCGAAAGGCAATAAATCATCGCATTATAATCATGAATTCATAATGATCTAATAAATTTCGATTATTTTCATAAAAACGTCAAATAAAATATATCTACTTTCGGTTCCGGCCCGGGGTTTTCTCGGCTGCTTCTGCTTTTGCCCCTTTCGCCCGAAGTGGATTTTTACTCTGTAAAAGCTTTTTTGAGTGTTACTTCTGGGCAGGAGGGTCTTTTATGAATAGAAACATCGAACTAAAAGAAAAAAAACAAAAGAGGATTGAAGAAAGTATTCCTGTTGTAAGTAAAACATGAGCCTATGAACTATTACAGTGAATAAAGTATGCTATAAATAGAGCAAGCAATCTACAAAGCAGTATTAACAGAAAAAGAGAAAAAGTAAACATCAAATCAAAGAATCAATGAGGGATGAA
This sequence comes from Anopheles arabiensis, assembly GCF_016920715.1. Classification (NCBI taxonomy): domain Eukaryota; kingdom Metazoa; phylum Arthropoda; class Insecta; order Diptera; family Culicidae; genus Anopheles; species Anopheles arabiensis. The sequence continues at coordinate 69,071,577 of NC_053518.1, read as the reverse complement.
TAAAAGCTCCAAACGATTGCTATCTTGAACTTCTCTTGAAATGTAATGAACCTTGCATACTCGTTATCAATTTCAGGTAACAATTTCTGGCCGACACTATCAGCTCTTATCCCATCCCTTGCTCCAGTAAGTTCATGCCCACAGCGAGCATTTTTCACACCTCACACCCACACAAAACCTCTGTCACAAGCTAGTTGGGCTCGGTCGGGACGGGCGAGAAGACGGGCTTTGACAGACATGATAGAGTTCCCAGAACTATTTTCGCCCCGGCTCGGCTGAAAAGTTGGGAATAGTTTCCTTTCCCATTTACAAAAGCCTGACAGATAAGAGAGAGGCGAAAGATTTATACGATTTTCACAAGGTAAGGTGCTCGTACTAACGGGCAGCAAATGGAATGATAAGAGCGTACCGCAAACGATACCTTCGTCCCCGGTCGTGGAACAATTCTACCGTGATGGAACAAATGTGAAACCACCGTGTGAGTTTGGAGCCTGGGCAGGTGATCACCATGGGTGATGATGACTTTTGGGGAGGGCAAAAGTTAGTTAAGATTTATCGATGCTGCTGATAAGACCGTTTCCAGGAAGCTTCACACACAGAGGGCACTAGGAACTTCAGTTAGATGTCGATTTTTGCAGGAAAAGAGACGATCGATTTGATGTTCATCAAACACTTGAAAACATCCAAGGTAAGGTAGGACAAGTACTAGAGAGGATGTCAGGTGAATTGTTGAAACTCGATATACCTTGATATACGCCTCATTTGTGATATGCAAGGCTACAACATCATGAAACAAACGATTCACAATTTCTCAACTTGTGCGTACTTCTCGTTAGATCACGAAAACTCGCTCATTTCCTTCGAAGATACGACGCCACGCATACTATTTACCGAGCATTTTATTGTATTTTGATCACATTTACATCCCGCTGCGGTGCCTTAAGTCTTGTTTAATTGTTTTCCCAGACCAACCACCCTCTTAAGCAGCTCGTTTAATTTGAATGAATCTGACAACGGAAAGACACACCTAAATGCCTTGTCTTGCGTCTCGCAGCGAATCGTAAAATGGCAACAAAATGGTAGTAACGAAAAAACTGATGGCGCAAATTCTTACATTCTCGTTGGCAACTTGTCAACATCGAAACAATTACCGCACCGGTGTTGTCTCTACTGCGTGGTGTGTGTGTGTGGGGATAATTATAAAATAATTAAATCCACAAATTGGTACCCTTTGAGATCAGGAGCGGGTAAGAGTGAAAAGCACACAAACAATCACACACATTTGCATCACTCTACATCGTACTTGGCGCACAATCGTCCCGAGGTATTCTTCCGGTAATTTTGCGTTCCGCCAGCCTTCGCTAGCAGCAGCGGTTTCCTTCCCGACACATGCTTCAATTGAAATTGAAATATAATGCAAAACGCTCGTGCGACGCTCCTTCATTGTCTTCTGGTGTAATTAAAAAGAAAATATACATGTCTGGTGCAACTGTCTTTGCCAAGTGGGAAAATGCCACGTCAACACGGGCGGAACTTAATTTACTTTTACACGATTTGCTTACGATCGTTGCCGTGAAACGGGAGGGCACTTCAGGTTACGATATGGGACTTTCAGGCAAGCAGCAGTCGTACCTATTTGTTTTGTAAAAACCCGTGGCAAAGCAATCTGTTCGGCAGAGAATGAGAACAACGGTGAATGCTCAGATTTTATGTACAATTTATGAAGGTAAAAGGTAAAGTACCTCATATAAAAGGTGGGATTATATCAGAAATTTTATATCACGTTTTAAACGCCAAGTTCATAAAAATAGTAAACGTCAGTGCTAGAGAAAATTGATCAGGAACAAAGGAAATTTCTTCCCTTGCTACTCTGCTAAGGGTTTCACTTCAATAAAAATGATAAAATAAAATTAGATTGGTAAATCCTGAAATTAATCACTGCTTATCCAATTAGAATTGTAAAAATTAAATTCACTCCATTATTTATATCACTTATTTTTGATGAACTGTGACCATCTGCCAGCCTCAGTTTTGGACGGTTTCAATAGAATTCTCATCGAAATACACTAAAACCCGCCCAAAACTAACGCACGCAGAGATCAGGTTTGTTTTGATGAAATGTTTCACATATTTGGACGATTCCTTCGCTTAGTATAGATGATTACGTTTCACTAAACTTGTGTGAGGTGTGGCAGACACATAAAAACGACATTTATTCACAGAACTGTGCAATACAAACGCCGAGCTATGTATATTTTCACTTCAACACAGAACTAAAATAAACACACCATTCTTACACTCTCGCCGTGATTATTGCCCTACGCGAATCCACAAATATGGTAAACGTCGATCAATATACGTATTTTGTTTGTGTGCCAAAATAAGGTGTGTCCTCCCACGAACGAGCTTACGTTTTGGTAGGTGGTGCATTATCATTCGCCCGTCAGTCATCGGGGGACAACTGACAAACTACATTTCCTTTCACCACAGCACTAGCATGCTACACGTCCAACTACTCGTGGCATCTTATAAGAAGAGGAAAAATTCTATTGCCACCAGAAAAAAAAGTCCAAAAACTGATTCCATATTTTTTGGAATGCGTGAGACCGTTTGTATGCGAATGTGTGCAAATGCTCTTTGATGCTCCGGCGAAAGACGATAAGACTCGTTGCAGCTGCCAGTGTAGCTACTTACCCTGAGTATTATTAAACTTTCAAAACGCAAACAAGACTGCACACTCGCATACAACAATGTGGCACAACATTGGGGCTGGCTGGTTGATTTCACATACGCTTTGCACCAGATGGTGGCTGGTGCTTTTCCTTCTTGATTCTTTTCGTTAACCCAACAGAGAGAACCAACAAAAAAAAAAAAATACACATACAGGAACCACCATTCCCTTGACAACTCAACTATAAGAAAACGGAACAGCGAACAGCATTGCCACATTACCGCTAACCGTCAGGTAGAGTCGTCCGGACACCTGATCTTCGCGCACTGACAAGTGCACGCAAGTGGAAGATAAATTCGAAACCTACTGCGAGCAACGGGACTGGCTTTACTTCTGCAGATGCTCCCAAATGCAGTGGATTGTTGCACACTGGGCGGGGAAGGAATAGGGAGACGAAGAGAAAATCTTCCGAATGAAAGTCAAAGTAAAAGCTTTTACCATTCATATCAGTTACCTTTTTTGCTTAGGATAGATGTGGCATGATGCGTATTCGGTTACCGGGCAAGCTACTGGTTGGCAGAAACTGTCTTGCCAAGGTTGTGAAAGTTAAGCTTGTGCTGAGTGGAAGACTCTACCTATTGAGTTATGGTAATAATTGTATAAGCTATGGAGTTTTTATATGATTCATCCATTAAATCATCATGTTAGACACTTAATCATTGCACGGTAATCGAATAAAAAACAGGCTATTTTCTTTAATTAGATTTGCAATCAAGACTTTGCCATAGAGACTGATGCGATCATTAAAACACTCTGATCAAAGCCAATAAAGCTCATCATGATACTCTTGCTCTAGCGTCGGATGAAACAATTCACCGACTTTATCGACACTCTAATTTTCATCTCCAGTTGCATCTTGGGTGTTGTACATCTCTTCTCTTAGGTTGAGTGTTCAGAGTAGACGAGATAGAAATTAAATCAATTTAAAACACACCGATAGTAGGTCATTGTTTTTTCCTGTTCTTCATCGAGGTTGACTCATTCATGCCTAAAAAGTCTCGGTTTCAGGGAGTTAGGTTCGTGAATTGTCACTACATTTTTTCATTTAGTTGAATATGTGCTCCAAATAGTGTAAAAAATGACTCAAATGAAATTAAAATTTGTGGTATCAGCAAGAATGACATTGAGTGGCAAAAAGAAAAGAAGAATTTAGCACAAAATGTGGATAAAAACAAGAATAGACTACACAGCTGTCGATACTAATTAATGTTGAGGTTTCTTCAACATTTTTTCACATATTGTTGATCAATAAAAAATATAGTACGTTACCAATGGAATGATTTTTCGTCGGTCCTTACCTGAAATAAGAGAGAAGAATCAATAAATGATGAGACGATACATTGCATTTAAAGACGCTTAACCTAACGTATAAAGCATAAATACACATTTCTTGAAAGCTTTGTTTCAAACTATCTTCAATAATGCACACTTTCAGTACGAATTAATTCCTGCCGTACTTCCGATTCGGTGTTTCGCCGCGCATTAGGTGTAGCAAGATAGCTTCACTCCGCAGCCTCTGAAACAACCACAAACGAGTGCGCCCTCATCGCATTGGCACTCGTTGCCGACAGATAGACGCGGCTGCCAGGCTCGAAAGTAGTTTGTTTGGCACCACGAGCCGCACTAAGCTTTGCCCCAGAAAACCAATCGTTTCGCAGTTTTTGTGTCTACTGCTTGCGTGTGATGTCGTTGCTTGCGAGTTTTGTGGAAACTCGAAAAACAAGAACAGTGTGGTATTTTTAAGATCCTGTTGAGGTACTGCCGAGTAGAATCTGAGCACTGACGGCCGGGTTTTTTTTGTAGTTGCTGTGTTTTTCAACCACGAAATAAGTTTTAAGCAACTGAACGATGCTGTTTTGCAGAGATTTTCAATTATTTAGCAGCCAACTGGCTATCAAACTTAAGCTCCATGATACTATCATTCGGGACGAAAGAAGTTTGAAGGCTTTGCATAAGCGAGACGTTTGATCAAACAACATAAAATGGTAAAGAATGTACAAAATAGAACATTTTTGGTGAAAATGGTTTGAAAATGTGACATTTAAATGCGCTTTAAGATAATAAAAATTAAAATACGAAAGAATCACTTTCAAAAACTTCCAAAATGTATTTGCACAAAACACCAATAAAAAACGACCGTTGTGCAATTTTGTGTTCATTTGCTTCAAGACTAGTTCAGACTGATACCATCCAAAGGGTGATGGGTGTCACCACGATGCTAATGGGTCACGGTAAGCTTTTCTGAAACCCGAAGCCCATGTCCTTCAGTAGTGTCTGGTCGCCTTTCGCAATCAATCCCTGGGAAAAACGAAACCCAACTCGAAACAACGTGGACTATCACCATCGTTTTGCAAAATTCTCACCACCAGCGTCGGAATGAGCTGGAAAAGCGTCAGGCTGTTTGGGTATGTGTGTGTTTCCGGGTCCGGGTGCATCCCGGCTGGCGCACGATTGGTTGGCACATATTTTGCGTTTCCCACATTGAAAATGTATGATACACTTTCGGGTACAAGCAGTCCCAGGGAGTAAGTTCAGGTTCATGCAACGTTTCCCTTCGTGGTGAGGACTCGAACCGACGTCGAATGAGGAAATACAGTTCCTGCAGTGCTCCTGCTGTTTGATGCCTTTCAATCGATAGCATTACGCTCTTTTGAGTTGATGCATCTGTGCAATTCAGCGGCGCATCTAAGCAGGGCAAACCCAAGTTATTCCCCGTAGAGGAGTTCTAGGTTTTTTATTTATGATTTTTTTAAGTGAATAGTCGTTTAAGAATAACTACATAAAATTCTAGATGATGCCATTAAAGTGTTTTCAAAAAACAAATCAAATAATATTAAATGCTCCCAAAATCATGAAAACTGAAGACCAACCACCCTTGCTTTATCAGTTTTCCTGAAAAAGCCACTAGATTCAATTTTCGGCCGCTTATCCGAAATGAAAATGAAGCGCCCTAGTCAAGCCTTTCATCCCATTTTCATTCAATCTCCAGTGCCGGATCCCGCCCGCAAACTGTCCGAAATTCCGAACCCAGTGCATGGCGCACAAACCCACTTGAGAATGCCTTTTGCGTTGTTCTACGCCCACTCGCGTACTTCTCTTCACCATTTCGAGATGCATGTCAAGAGATAAATTGCGCGCACGACAGCGACAACAACCCCGGTGACCAAAAACGCTGGGGCACTACAATCCCCCCCCCTCCCCCACCTCCCTGCACCAACAACAAAAGGCACGGAACACAAACAAAATTAAGATATCCTTTTTTCCGGAAAAGCTCCGCAAAGACCTCAGATATTGCTGCTACTGGATTTAATGTGCTTGCTTTATCCTTTCTTTGCCACACGGTTCGTCCTCCTTCGCCTTCGCTAAGAACCGCTAGACAGAGAAGCCTCCAAAATGCTCCTTGGGGCGGTAAGTGCAGCCTGTAGTGTTTTGTTGGTGCTTTCTCGGCTGTAGTTTGAACGTTTTCGTGCTTCGTGACAAACACTTCCACCGTCCACTTCCAGTTGCATGGCCCCGTGGATACTTCCGAGGGTAAGATAAACGCTTCTTTATCGCACGAGCCAAGAGCGAAGAAAGATAACAGATGGGTTAAGATGGATTCTGCTTTGCTGGTGTCTCTCGTCACTACTTGTGTCATCATTCTCTCTCTCTCTCTCTTTCTGTGTCACGCTCGGTGCTTTTGGTATTCAATTTAGATGCTTCGTTTTTGGATGAGACAGAAGTGAAGGTCCATTTTTTGGGTTTTGTTGAACAAGACAGTTCATCACGCTCTCGGACACAGTTTACGCCCGTTTGGCCATACCGGCACTTACCGGTCTACGAAAGAAAGAGGTCCCGTGTCCAATATATATACTCGGGACATAGAAAAAACTGCCCCAAAGTACCGGTAGTGCCACTCTCCAATGTCCGATGAGGGAAACATGACAGTGAACTAAACAAAAATGGGAAAGAGGTAAACCTGTTTCCCAAAAGCATCGTTCCATCTATCATCACTCCTTTTCGGTACCGCTTGTCACCTTCTTTATTTCTCTAGAGTTGATTTACTTCGCAAGGTGCTTTGGGTAGGTAGGTAAGCTTCCAAGCTCATGGTCCCGAAATTCGAAGGACCCGATCTTCGCCTTCACTCTCTGAGTGGATCGTGTTTCTGCAATCAATTTTGCATGCTTATTTCATTACGGATAAGAACGAGATTTTCTTCTACATCTTGTGTTTGGAAAATGGCACAGATAACCTCAGAAAGGGTTCAAGTTACGTGATGGGACGGGGATGAGAAAAACCTTTTCTCCTCCGCTGCCGGCATTTCATTGAATGGATAAAGTGTAAGAAGCAACAAGAATGAGCCCGCTTTTCTTCCAAAGTACAGTAAGTCATTGACCTGTTACAGCACCTGACCCTCAGGATCTTTGCAAAGTGCAAAAAAAACCTTTTCCTTTCCACAGATAGTGCGAAACATGTTTGGAATATGAAATTTTCTATTTATCCTATTTATTCCAAACCTTGAGCGTGAAGATTGAAAGACTCGTTCGGCACCTTTTGTGTAGCCGCTGGGCAAATACCATATTTCATATCTCCGCAGCTATTCCGACTTCCTTCTTAATGCTACAAAAGTCAAATGGACCAAACAAGCGGGCAAGTACCGCAGGGAGTTGCTTCCGAAGGGCGGCAGACAACTCCCGCAGGCTATTTGACATATCTGCAGGGCATATCGATACAAAAAAGGAAACACATGTTCAGATCAATAACCATACAGTGCAGGAGCTGTTCAGGAACTTTTTCTTTTTGAAAAGTAAGACACGAATAATCCAATGCATAAAGATTCTGCGAGCTCTTATCCACTCAGATAAACACACTCCGCCACTTTCCGATTATTTATTTTACTATCTGTTTTCTCCATCAAGCAGAAAAGGCACATACACACAAAAAAAACTCATCTGATAGCTTAACCTCTCCAAATGACTTTTAGCTAGAGAGAAGTCACCCACGTGTAAAGCAAAATCGAAAAGGGATCCGCTGTGTGGATATACATTAAAATTATTACGATTCTTACTTCTCTGCCGATGCGAAAATAGCTATTCTTCGAGAAAAGTGGGGACAAACTATTTACCCAAATAAATGCCCATTCTCGAAGCGCAGAAAGGACACAACCCCGTCCAGCCACTCGCCGCTGTACGTGCTGAGAGCCGTGTTGGACGATGGCGTTTCGGTTCGGGGTGACGGCTAAAGACATTCCATTTTTTTCCGATAGAGTTTGAGCATTAGAGGCGTCCAAATCAAATCGATCCGGCTCCGTCCCAATATCTCCTTTCGCCATAATTCGTGCAACGTGTACGGTCACTTTCCTTTCGCTTTCGTACGCTGGGCCCTACCGAGGAAAGGTTGAAGTTCATAAAAACGTGAGATCAACCGGGTCCTCGCACCACTCTCGCATTCGCCCGGGCTCTCTGTGCAATGGGAGGATGGGAAACGAGTTCGATTCGGGGCCGGAGCCGATTGTCGGTAATAAAAACGCATTATTTCGATTCGTTATGGTCATTCGGGCGAGGATGGCATTGGCAAGATTTACTTTTCCGATACGCGGACCTACACACAGGCAAACGCAAGAAGCAAAAAGAAAGAAAAAACACAAACGGTTTATGTCCTGTGCGTGCCTTTTCCGGACGAGTCGAAAAGCGGGAGTGGATGCAAAAACTCGAGCAAAATCTCAAAACCCATCGATAGCAGCAAACTGTCAAAACAAAAGCAGGAGCAAACAGTTAAAGTTTGTCGATCGGTGCTGGTAGAAACATTCCACCATCTGCAATAAATTTCAAATCTTTGATGTTTGATTGCTTTCCGCGAGGAGCGATGCAATGGTTTAGTTCTGCTTTTTGTTTTTTTGGATTAGGTTTTACAAAGAATCGGTCTAGGATTTGCTAAACTGTTTCGTGATTCACACTTTGAAGGAAGCAGGAACTGCTGGAATGCTCGGGATTGATATTAATGGAGCAGAAATTATTAGAATGAATGTCGGTACGCTAACGAAAATGGATGGATGCAATTTGAATGGGAATATTTTCATGCTTATTGGGTTCTGGGGAGAGCGTTCCTTTAGCTTATATTAAATATATACCAAATAATTTTTAGATATGCTTAAGAGAGAATTTCTAAAAAGAGAATGGTTTGAACGAACGATTTGATGCTTATTCGAATCTTGAATTATACGATTCAACTTAACATGCTGCGTAACATATAATGTTTATACGAATTAAGAAAAGTATGTATTAAAGCCAAATTCAGCTTGTTAAAATAAGCTTCAAAATAGAAAGGGAAAAGTTCAACAAACAATACATTAGTGTGTACGTCCAATTTCTATGCATTCATTACTATCAATCAATCTCTATTGAACATGCGAAACCCGGTCGCTAATTTAAAATTTAGTGGATGATCACCACCTGCACCATTCGGAAATGCACTACGTTTGGGACCTTCCTTCAATATGCATCTCATAAAGTTTTAACGCTTCTATCGGTATCCCAAACAAAAAATTTTCCATAAATAATGCGCTTCTATTTCACTCTATTGGGAATTTTTTACTCTATTTAACTCCACACTCAAGTTCGCCCACAGAGTTTGATCGACCTATCGTAGGTAGAAGTTTGGATTTTTGTTGTTGTTTTAATCTCCCTGTACCAGTTCACCTCACTCGGATGTGAAGTCGATGGACGATGGGTTAAAGATTTCGATTTCTCATCATTTCTCATTTTATCTTAATTAAAAGTGACAATTTTCGTACCCGTTTGGTAAGAGCGGGAAAACAACAGCGAATGTGGCTATAGCTCGAAAGACAAAGGCAAAACCTGGGTCGGGGCTCGATTAGGCAGTGTGGGATGAGATCCGTTTCCCTTCGAATGGTCGCTCATTAAAACTAACGACTCCGGCCGAAATGATGATCGAATTAACGCCTACATCTAAGCCGCAAGCATTCGAGCACCGAATCTCGTCACACACCCGAATGACTGACCCCGCGGTGTGGTCATTAACCGATCATAATCGATTATACAACCCGCATCAAGCGAAGGGAATAAAAGCGTGCGGGTAAAAAAAAAAAGCGTGGAGGGTGTTAAGTGCGGTTATGTCAAGTAGAAGTCTTTTTTTGTTCGGTTGCTTTGCGCCTCACTAAAACACTTTCGGTGTTTGGTTTTTAATGTTTGTCATTGTGGTTTGTGGTGTGTAAGAGCAGTCGCTTTCTATTGAGTGATGGTGGAATTAATGAGATTGATTTTGAAAACAAATTCTCCATAAAACGTGCAACGGTTTAATGCATAAAATGGAATTGTTGATTAAAATTAAAAACGCTTCATGTCCAATGCTACTTGAGCCTCTCAAGCTACCAAAATGACGCCCAAACCTGATAATAATTCAAAAACTTGTCCCCAACTAACTCAACCAACCAACCAATCGAGCACGCGAAGCGCAAAATTCAATGTTTAAAAATTTAATTTCTGATTCACGGCGACGGTTTTGCAAAACGACGATGGCAGTCGTCAAGCGAAAAACTCTCCCCCGCTCATTGAAATGGAACCTGTTTCACACACCAACACCGCGGTGTGTGCAGGCTTCGATTGCAGGCCTTGCTGCTCGTCACCCGTCAACCGGTACCGGGACTCGTCTTGAGCGTGTCACACGCTGATTGAAAATGTCATCCACATGCAACGAGCCTCACATTCCGGCTCGAATCGTTTGCAGCTGCCCGTGTTTTATGTACTCCCAGCTGCATTTGCAAAGCTGCACACACACGCATGCACACACACATGCATACACACCGGAGGACGGTGTGTTTTATCCCTTCTAATGCGTGATCCCTCTCCCCCGGCAACTCGTCGTTTGCGTTTAGAGCGGTATTAGTGGATTCAGGTGGATCATCAAACGGATCGTTGCAGGACGCGTTCGCACGGAATGTCACTGAGCAGCGCTCCATTTCGCGCTGGGTAAACTGGGAGTGTGTTGAGAATGCAAAAGCGTACCCTGTTTGCGAATGGATACGATTGCTAGAGCTCGGGAGTGTTTCCAAGGTTTATATGATATTGCACATTAGAGCGAGGGAAGGATTTTGATGTTCGATTTAATTCCTGATATTGGGAATACAATAAAACAACTATTTAAACCTAATCTTGTTTCAAACATCACACTAACTTTTGCCCTATAATCGAAATCTTTGACATTGAAATGCAATTTCTTTTTCAACGTCACTCTTATGCACATTGCAATCCTGTCACTTGGCGTATCTTAAACAGCATAAGCTCTTCGTCTCAGTGAATAAAACGACCTTTCGGATGGCTCGACTCCAAAATTTGCTACTCAAGACAACGACCAACGGATGAATGATTCAACTGTCATTTTAGTGCACTCGAATCACTCACGCAAAGAAAGCCAGTGGCATCCCAGTGCTGTCATGCCAAAAGCTGTCTTGCTGACTGCAAACACCAAGCGACCAAAAGTGAATGCAAAGCTTTGACGAGCGAAGAAAGGAATTTAAATCCTTCTGCAAATCGACAAAAAGAAGAAGGAAAAAACGTTACAAAAACAATGTGGTAATAGTAAGAAATCCTCCATTTTCCCATTGCTGCACGATAAGTAGAATGAATTTGCTACAAATGCTCTCTCTCTCTCTTCGTTGCTGAAGAGCAGGTCAGCTTTTAATACCAAGAAAAAGAAATAAATGAATTCAGCAGCACTTTAAGAACGCACAAGAAAGCTTCACCTTTGAATGCACATCGTTTAGTGCAGGTGCTTGCCTAGTCTCGATCCTTCCTTTTGCCCGTCCTTTGTGCCTGTGTGTGTGTGTATGTGTACACTATTCAGATAGCTTTTTAGCATCGGAGATGTTGCCATTTGGTGTTTTCTGGCTTGATGCCACCATTTTCCATCGTCCCGCTTGCTTCTTCCTTACCGATGGAACCGGCAAGACACACCGATCACCATTCTGCCGCCGAGACGTCCATCTCACCATACACTGCGCACTCCATTAATATTCATTAAAAGCGTGAAAAGAAAACTTTTTTATCCTTCGGGTCCATCAGCGGGTGCCAACGCGGAGGTTTGTGTCTTGTCGGTTCCTTTTTTTGTTTTCTTGTTTTGAGGTTTTTCTACCTTCATTTCCTTCATTCTACGCGAGGAAGTAGCATTTGCTAGCTTTTTGCAAGCTGCGCAGTAGATTTAATAACATTTCTGTCGGTCTTGGGTTTCCATCTTTTTTTTTCTTTTTTGCTCATTGGCTTTGAGGTTAAGAAAAGGTGTGAATCTAAAAGTTGACAGCTTAAGGCGAAGGTAGCAGGGGACGGAAGACCGTTGCTGACAAAGGGAATAACATTTGCTGCGGTAAAACGCAAATAATACTTGAATGAGTTTTCTCAACGTAAAATGAAATACAATGTTGAGTTGAAATCATTTAAACTTTATCAGTTTATGAAACTGTTGAAAAGACTCATATCCTTGTTGACACAACAGAAAATAACTTAATTCATCAAAAATATCCTCACAAAATGCTTCCTTCACATACCCTCAAACAACTTCAATCAGGCAAAAGTTCAATAACGAAGAAAATTGGAACGCATTTAGATACACGCTCAATTATTTCAGTTACGATACGCAAACGAACAGCCTGCAATCGATTCTCTTATCGCATTCCCATTTCTATTGCCTTCCTTTTACTTGCTTTCTCCCACTTATTATTAAACCCACTACACCACTTCCGGTATGCAAGAACCGTTTCCGCCCCGTACAGCGAATCCAAAACCGAATCCTCACAACAACAGCAACAGCAACAACAATACGACCATCACATCTCACCCCACGTGCGGGATAGATATGCTCCCTCCTTCAAGCGCACATAAATTCTATTGATACGAAATAAATTGAACGTCTGCTCTGGTAAAAGACATCATTATTTTGAGTTCCGCAAGCGTGAAACCCGTCCAGCACTGCCGAAACGGAGCGAAGTAAAGCGCACAAAACCATTCACCTCTCCCCCCGTGCTTCAATGGATTAACGCAATCGGTTTGGCGCCCTAGGAGGAGGAAAAAAGTTTTGTTGCAAATGCGTACAAATTATGCCACCTACTGTGTGTGTGTTGTGTGTGGCAGTGGTGGTACTGGTGGAGGTTTCCGGTTCTATTATACTTTCCCAGTGGATGTGGCGACTACTTTCTCCCGGGGGTTGGAAGTTGGGATAAATGGATGAATCTTTTCCCGATTGATAGGGGAGAACCAGCAGAGGTAGGGAATGTGGGGCCGGACGATATCGGGATAAGGTTTTCCCCGTTTGCCACCTAGTTGCGATGAGGCGCACGGTACGATGTTGATGAAGCGAAACGAATTTGTCTTCCCCGGTTCGTCGTCCTTTGATCCGGCAGTGGCGTAAAACTTTCCACAAGGGTTCCGAAATTGAAAAGAAATGAGGTGCAAATGTGCATGTATTCGGTGCGGGGATCTTCCATTCTTTCCGTGTTTGTTTGGTTGGCGCACCTAATGGAGCAAACTAAAACGCACAATCGAAGAAATATGAGTTGCTTGTCAAATGGGTTTATTCTTCTCGCTGATAGTTCATCAATCAAAGCTTTCAATCCAGAGGATGTATTATTGATCACAAAAACATATTTTTCAACACATTCTATTCCTTAAAACAAACCACCGAACAGCTCAATTCGTTCAAATTAAAATTCTGTCAATAATATTAATGACTCCTTAATTTCAAATCTATTTCCAAATCAATATCGAAGAAGACACTTCACTCTTGCATGTTTGATGAACTCCAACAGTTGCCAACAGGTCGATGAAAAGGGGTCTAGGAAAGCACGAAAATATGTAAAGCAAAACAAATAAACCACCTCCTCCCTGGAATACCCTTTACGCGAAACGAAGCGGCCCAATAAATAAACCAGTCAAAGTATCATCAACCAGCGTCACAAGTTGCCAATTGTTGGACCGCCAAAAATTGCGCACGCTCCACAGGCGACCCACATTCGCCAGGTCGCGGGTGCTATCACGGCATTCGCACGGTAGTTATGCCGGAAATGTTAGGAATGTTTCTAGCCAGCCATGCCAACCAACCCAAACCCGAATAACAAAAACGAACCATACGAATCCAAACCACAGGCAACTACTGTACAGCTTGGTAGCCATTTGAGTCCGTTCGCTGAGGTTGCTGTGTTGCTTGTCGTTGGTTCGTTTGGACTCGGTGGACATTTGAATTTTTGCTTGAAATTATTTTGAAGCCACAGCACGGTGCACACAGGGCAGGCGGAGAGTGAAACGCTTTCCATCCACCTTCACAGAGCGCACCAAGAAGCAATTCCTTTTTTTTTGCTACTATTTACTGAGCAAATTAAAACAATCATCTCGCGTGATTTGGCTAAATTTGTTACATTTGCGTGAACGGTACGCTTTTACCCCTGGCTCCCAGTCTCTCTCACTCACTGTCTGCGGGGTTGTGAGTCCAAGCACTCGCTATTTGCTGAATGCTTTGCTTTCCGGCGGCAGGGAGCAACACACTATACGACTTGTTGGTTTTCCCTGCTGGCTGCAAGAGCACGAAGCCTTTGCTAGGAGAGAAGGAGCGAGCAAATATGAATATTAAATTGCTTTGTTAAAGCACTCCACATCCGGTGTGGCCAGAAAGAGTGACCAACCTCGTACCCTCGTGGACACACGGGCACTGGTTGACCACGGCTGCTCATTACGCGTTTGCGGAAGGTACGGAAGTCGTTGTCCTTTCGGTGGCTTGAGTAACGGCGGATGAGGGAAACGCCGGAAAAACAAACACAAAATGCTTGACGGTGAAAAATGGAAGGTGCGCTCTTAACCTAGTGCTGGTGGAAATAAATTGTGCGAGGACGAGATTTTTAGTTTGTTTGCTTTTTTAATTGTAAGTTTCTGAAACCTTTAAAAGGATTTAATTTTTTTCTTAATGAAGTATTAAGTATAGTGCTTTGAGAACATTGGTCAAATGAAAATTTCAAAATCAGTCATGCCATTTGATATACGAATTTTGGAATGCAAATTTCTGTCTTTACATGTATTTTCATTGATGAAATTCGTCCTCTTGCTGTTGCACTTTTCATTCCCTGGCAAAAGGGCTCAGCCCGAACCTGTCAGGAAATAATTTCAAGTTAATATATCTCCCCCTGACATCCTCATTATTTTTGGCAATGGAAGCAACACGAAAGTCGTCGTTCCCGTCGCCTGACGTACCTGATTCAAACGAACGATTTCGCTGGAAAAGATGAGAAGATGAAGATGAAGCAAGAAGAACCGGAAACCGGAAACCCACCGAAAAAATACCCGTCTAGTGGTCCCATTCAAAAGCGAACCATCAAGAAAAAGGTACACCCAAGCACAACCATACTTGCACAAATGGCTTGAAGAGGAGAATAGGAAATAAAATCCCCCCGAATGTCTCCCGCAACGGGGCTCGTACTCCGAGCAATGGGAAATAAATTACAATGAAGTGATCCGCAAGAGTAGAGCTGGTACAGGAAAGTGTGTCTGTGGGGCGAGAAAAGATCGTAGCAAAAACGACACAATGAAACACACACACACATTCACATGGGCTGCCTTCTAGGGGTTCCCATCCGGTCTGCTTTTCCTGTGGTTGCAGCTTGTTGGAGTTTATTGGACGAAAGGACACCTTCCTTGTGGGGCACAGGAAGAAGCCCTGCTGGGTGCTAGCCACGTCATCTGTCGCGCACCTATTGGTCAAATAAAGGATGGACCCCTGGCGCGATGGATTCACACTGGGTGGTGGGGGCCGTGTGGAAGAGGTCCCGTGCAAAGGTGGACACTAAAATCCGCCTGTGAATTATTGTAAATGGGGTCGATCATCAATCAATTGAGGTGTGCATGTGGCAAGCAAATGGAATGATAACGCTACGCAGGGAGTAGCACAAATCATACCCGTAGCAAACATAACCTCTTTAGCAAAAGCAGCATGTCCGTGTCGACACTTACACGTGTTCGAATTCGAAGTGCGCTTGAGCAGCCGCGCAATAGGCAATCGAAAAATTGTGAAAAAAAACACACCCTCAAAAAGAATGTCTTTCCACTACATCGAGAGCCTTCTTGAGACTAGCCGGACCCCAGCTCCGTGATTCATTCCCCGTGCCAGCCCATGAATTTCGCCCTCTAGTGGCAACACAAATCAAGGATGACATCGAATACTTAAGGTCATTAAGCGGACTCTCTTGCTTGCCTTCCCCCCGACTGGCTTGGGTGTCACTGTGTCGGTGGGTATCTAATAGCATGAACATCACACCGGGCTTTATTGGACAGACCAGGGCAACCAGCTCCCTTGAGCTCAGACCAGCCGCCTAGGACGGCAAAAGATTGCCCCGGTTGTGCAAGATAAAGAACGTCTCTCGCTACTCGGTATCAAAATGGTCCGTTTTTTTCGCGAAAATGCCATGACATTCCAGTGTGTCCAAGGAGGAAAAGAGAGTGCGAGCTGTGGCTATTCGAACGAAGCAAAAGTATCATGTTAAAGTAGCGAACACTGCCGACAAAAGCAATGGCAGACAACAACAAAAAAGTCCAGACATTTACATTCTAACATTTATAAATGGTGAACGATGGGCAAGCTGGATGAAGTGTCGATGTGTTTCTCGTGTTCGCTTACTCTCTCTCTCTCTGTCTATATCGAGGACGTTGCGCTCTCCGCTCTGTCCCCAAGTGTTCCCCAGCATGTTGTTATTAATGACCCGTCTATGTAAATATTTCGCTACTCCTCCATGAGCGTGGATTTCCCCGCCCAAGCATTCCATGCGTGGTTCTTGTGATGCTGGGATTTTTTTCTCTTCTCTTCTATTGACAGCATTTGCCCTGGCTGTCATTTTTTGCATGTAGCATGTTTCTTTACACAGCATTCTTTTTTTGCAGTTTGTTTCGTTCAAGCATTTAAGCATTTCGTTCACTCATTTCAGTGGCTCACGAGGGATTTTCCATTATGCTGGCAAAAGCAACACTGACACACAAAAAAACTCCACGCGCTGGCAAGATAAAACAGAGGCGAAGCATGGCCAAGGCCCGTTTGGGGCCCGCTCGGAATGGAACGTGTCGATTTTTCTGACACAAACTGACAGGACCTTAACCTTCAACCTTCCACCTTCTGCTGCAGGACGGTCGTCCCGATGGTTGGGAAAATATTTGGATACTTGATGAGAAAGTGCTTTGATTTTGAGACAAATTACGGCAAATGTTTCATGCTTGTGGGTCTTGCTGGCTTTTTTCTCTCTCTTGCTTCTTCCTCCACACACTTTGTCATTACCACTTGGTCGCTCTCCGCAGTGAATCCTTTTTTTACACGTCAAAGTGGCCCTAAGTTAGTCCGACGGGTTTTTTTTCTTCTCTTTTGGACCATTCTTCATCACTCTCGGGGATTTCGCTCGATCGACAGTAAGAGGCAGGATGTTTCGCTAGTGTTGGAATTTGTATGTTCTTTTTTGCATGTTCTCTCCCCTTCTTGTCGACACTTTGATCCTTCGTTCTACTATGTTTGACCTCCAACCAATCCGATGAGGTGACGATCGTGTGGAACGAAACAAGCTGAGGTTGCGCCATCATGTTGATATTACTCATTTTTTGTTTCCCTTCAAAATTCTCCACTCCTTTTGATTCAACACTTTCCAGTATCGTCAAATGAAGGTAACCAAATGCTTTTGCATTGGGGTTTTTTTTAGAGAACATTATTAAACATTCAACACATGACGGTGACATGGTGACTGGTTGGAGCGTCCGGCAGGCGAAAAAAAAACGGAATATCATTTTTAATTTTGAAAATCAATATTTAAATATCCTTTCCTCACATTCCCATTGATATGAGTGGGCAAATGGGACAGGGGTTTTAAAAAATGTGCCTACAGCAGGTGGTGCATATGCAGTACAAATGGATGTGCCTTTGTTTTTTTGTTTTTTTGCTCTGCTTTCGCAACGGCTTGCCCTGAACGGTGTACATAAATCAATCGTAATGTAATTTGCTCCGGACATAATCTGATAATTTGTCAAAAGAAATACTATTTTTTCACTGCATACTCTGCCAATGTGTTAAATCATTCACATTTTGGGGACACAAAATTCTTCATTCTTTCACAGAAATCTGTCAAAAAGTAATGACAAAACTTACTTGTATCTTGCACTGAGTTCTTCAATTAAACTATTCCTTTTTTCAAATAAAAAAAAAACAAACTAGTAAACTATCGGCACGACCGTACGGTTTGTCCATACGACCTGTCTTCTGTCAGGTAATAAAGCAATCATACATCATGCTTCAATTTTATGCCTCTAACTACCACTTCCACTACAATGTATGTACACCACCCTCTATCCACCGTTGAACACTATTGCTAGGCACTTATTTCATAATTCACAGGTTTACAAGTGTTAATTTA
Organism: Anopheles arabiensis; assembly: GCF_016920715.1. Lineage (NCBI taxonomy): Eukaryota > Metazoa > Arthropoda > Insecta > Diptera > Culicidae > Anopheles > Anopheles arabiensis. The sequence continues at coordinate 69,053,431 of NC_053518.1, read as the reverse complement.
CGAAACGCACCACAAACCAGCAAACGAAGGAACGGGGTACTAAAAAGGAACGTCTAGCATATATCGTTTACTACTGGCAAAAAGGCATCGATTTAACGGCAAGCTGCCCTTCCTACGCCAGCGTGAATAAAAGCAACGTAGGTTTATTGTGCTACGCAGGCTGCAAGGTGTATGTTGCAGTTGTTTTTTGTGTGTGCGTTTTGTTGGACCTCAGACCTGCAGCATGAGTTGCATGAGTGCAACGCATAAACGATAAGCATCGCCCATTCGTGCCGTGATGGTTAATGCAAAGCGGGAATGGTAAGGCATGATTTATCGTGGTAATCATAGTGTGGCTTCCTGTTTTTTAATGCACACTTTTAATGGGGCTTTTTACGAAAAATTTTAATACTTTAATGTGATTATTGTAAAAGCAACACATCGATCTCGATGGCTTTCCGATGAAACAGGACATCGCTAAGCGACAAACGCAATAAGTCAAGCATTTTTGCCTGAAGATAAGAAACGTTCCGTTCGATTGCGAGAAGTGGAAAACGAAACTACCTGCTTTACCTGTGAAAAACTACTCGCCCCCAGCGTACCAGTGTAATTGTTCGCGTCTCTTCTGATCGTACGATACGCGAACGCGATACCAGGACCAGGCAGTGTGGGGTGGAAAACCGCAACCAAGCTCGCAAGAAAAATCCCTTCTGGCAATGAATCTGTAATCATCAGTCCCACTGCTCTCCACTTTCAGCGCCACTCTCCACTTGGCTATAAAATTCCTCCGTAAAAAAACACACACCTCAACCACCTGCATTGTATCCATAGCGTGTGGATTGTGTTGCATCCCGTGCTTGGAGAAGAACACACTGGAGAAGCGACGGGAGTGCAGGATGCACTGCAGCTTTTTCCGGCAGACTGAACTTTCCACAAAACCCGCAACCCGAGTTCTCAATTCGTTGGCTGGAAATGGGGAAGAGAGAGAGAGAGAGAGAGAGAGAGAGAGAGAGAGAGAAAGAGAGGGAGGGGAGATCGGGCAGTTGGGTTAGCATTGTGGTCGGTGGAAACAATTCGATTGCTCGTAAACTTATTCGCTCGGAAATGTTTGATAGAAATGTTACAGTTGTTATTTGTACGCCGGTGGCGCTGTTTTTTTCTGCATTTTGCACTGCGCATCGCCATTCTCGTTGCAGCGGTTATCTCCGTGGTGCCCTTTCTTCTAACTTTCCGGTTCGTTCCTTTTTTTTCAGGTAGAAGTAGTAGCAGCAGTAGTCAATGGTAATGGTGCAACATGGGTATTGTGGTTGGGCACGGTTGGGCACGCGGCGTCAGGTGAAAGGGAAGTGATTTGTATGATAGTTTTCACACCTGCAAACATAACGATGTACAGCTAACATCCATGGTGCTTGCAGGATTTTCGCTCGAATCCGTTCGGACTACGGTGCACGGTGGTGGTGCTGCTGCTGCTCCTGCTGATGGCAGACTATGATTGAGCAGCATTTCATAAGCGGGGAGCGATGCAAAAACATGTAACGTTAAAATCGGGTTTTGAAGGTGAATGTGTGAATAATTGAAGGCACGGGCAGAGCGATATGATCGATGGTAAGCGTGTTTCCTGCTGAGCTGGTATGATAGGATGTAGTGAGGATGAACGGGTTTAATGTAGCTTTAATTGCGGTGCATTCTTGGAATTTTAAATGCCACAAAGCAGTTTATTTATTTGTTTGTTTCATATTTTAAGCAACATTGTTGGTAGAATCGATAGAGTGTTTATTAATTCGAATGAAAATGATTCAACTGAACTCACGAAATAATAGAAAGTAGACAATGATTATAGAATAATTTTCCAATGAACGATTCCTCACATTCAGATTGTTATCGAATGCGACAGATAGGTGCTATAATATCCTCACGATTCCAATGAAAAATGTCCTCCATGCGATGATTGATTTTTGTATTTTGCATTACGCTAACAACCATGTGAAATACAGATATTATAGCTTAAATGTCTCTTAGCTACGATTTTGATAAGTTAAGAGCCGTCTTTGAGCTAAAATGATATCACAACTATCAATTTCCAATACACCAAAAATGTCTAGACATTTGCGAATGTCCCCCAGAGCTGGGAATATTTTTATTCCACCCCATAAAACCATCGAACCACTACGAAACACTCAATTAAACTGCTTTACTACGTGCTGCTACGAGGCATAATGATAGTTTTATTTTCCCCTGGAATCGATTTAAGGACTGACGCTGCAAACAAGCTTCTTCGACTTCCCAACCTCGCCCAAAGGGGAACCATTTGCTGTCGTAAACATAAATCACTGCATTTTACAACTTCTTTCCCGCTTTACACGGTGAAACTGTGCGCAACTTCACCGTTTCCATCGGTACCGAGCGAAAGTTGACGCGTGCATATCCTTTGATAATTTCACCCAAATCCAAACCGGCTCGACTCCTGCTGTTCCCCGTCAATCAAGGCTGGAGCGACGCGCACAGCCCCAGCCGGCCTGCCAATGTCTCAGCACCGTCGCAGCAAACAGGAAAAGGGGGAAGATGTTGTACATTTCCCATTGAGCCCCGCTCGTTTTTCAGGTTTCAAAGCAGCAAGGGAGAAGGAAGTGGACAGTTTCAGGGATTTGTCCCCGGTCACTCTTCATCGCTGAACGACATGAAGGAGGACCGCTGCATGCGGTCCTTTACCCGAACGCTGACATATGCGCTTGTTACTGTCATGGCTTGGGCCCCGACCATCACTGGGCGCTGTCGCACGGTGCTGGGCGGGCGAGTTGACTTCCTTGTATCGGTTGACAGTGTCGGCTGACGGCGTGTAGGTGACATCAACGGCTTTTTGATGCAAAGAGGGCACCCGCGCTCAAAAGACGTTCCCTGTCCACGCATAACATACACACGTGTGTGTGTGTGTGTGTGTGTGTGTGTGTGTGTGTGTGTGTGTGTGTGTGTGTGTAGCTGGTGTTACGGGCAGCATGTTTCCTTTCGAGCAGGCTGGCGCTGGTGATTTACGGTACTTCCGTTTTTGGTGCACCACCAGCGCGGTTCCGCCAACACCGCCATCTTCGATCGAATGAAGCTTTATCTTCATCAAGAATCCTTCGGGGAGTACCTACAGTACCTGTGTGGAGTACCGTCAGGCCTCAAACCTCCTCCATCATACCAATAAATGCTGGCTCGTCGAATGGCTGTTGCGTAGCGGCTGTATGGATCGCGAAAGAAAGCCATAATGCCTCCATACATCCTATCACAAACAGGCGCAATATACACCACTAGCTAGCACAGCTCGGCATCGACAGACAAGCGTTGTGTAGCAAGTGGTAAACGGTTTTCGGCAAACATGTCTTCAGCGCCACCGGCAACGAGGATGGTAGAAAGGGAAGATAATTTTCTTCCACGAAATACAATCATTAATCATTTACATGTCACATTCTGTGTACGTTGGCAGGTCCCGTACGGGTGAGCGTAAAATCACGGCCAAGCTGCTGGAAGGTGTTTTCGCGGAGTGTGTAATTTTGCTTTCGGCGTTTATCCGTGCCTTCCCCCAGGACGTGCCGTACGTGGCCTTTGGTACAGTCGAACCGCATACAAACGGTTATCGTACACATGCAGAAGATACACACATTGAAGGAAGAACGGTTTGGGGTGGTTTTCAAACTCAAACTGCCGTACTCGGGGAAGAACGTCTCTCGTCCTATCAAAGGAATTGAACTGTCAAGACTGTTAAATTGGGGGCCGGTGGCGTTTGGCGTTTTCAAGCGGAGGGACCATATGAAATCAAGCGAGGCAAAGCGAATCATAAATGGTTACATTCACCAGTTGGGGAAGGAAGAGAAATCAAACTGTTAAAACTAAAAACGGGAGGGGATTTTGGCATTCGTCGATAAGTAATTTCACCTGACGCATTTAGTTGTTTAGTTGTTACTTGTTCTGTCTGCCCTGATCGAGGAGCGTGGAAGCTCTTGACAGGTCGATCTTGTTAGCATACATCACTACCTTGACGTTTGCAGCAATGTTATTATTTTGTCCCATTGGCTGTGACAGGTCGCGAAGCTGCTGTAGCTTTAATTACATTTTAATCTTTCAACAGTCTAACAGTCATCAGAAGTAATGACATATTTAATTTATTTTGATGATATGAAGATAAATTATCCAAATTTGTATTTTTTAACATCATTTAAGCTAGTTTCATCCAAAATGTCTACTCCTTTTAAATATATTCGTTCCTTCTCAAACATCAAACTGTCTCATTATTCCAAAACGTCTCGAAAAAACGTTTTCAGCTCGCCACGCTAACGAAAGAAAACGAACACCCGAAGGGAGAGCAAAACATCCTGCCAGAGCAAAACAAAAAAAAAAAAAACAAAAAAAGCACACTGGCAAATATTTGCGGATAATATTGTTAGTGGAGTTTGATAAATCCAGCTTTAGCTTTTGTGTTTAACTTTGCTCCCGCACACAAACACGCGCGCACGGCACGGATAGAACAAAAACTGTCTCCCTGTCTTGCCACCGCAAGCGCAAGCGGGATGGATCGCTTTTCCTTCCACGGACGGCTTCTCAAGACTGTGTGCGCTCGCTCGCTTTTTTGCTGCTACCTGTCGCCGTCACTTTTCCGGGGCACTGTTTCTGTTTGATTTTCCCCGGTTCCGTTACAGTGCGGGGTGGCCAATACGGGGTGCGATGGGGATGGGTGACCGTTTGCTTGTAGGATTTCCACCATTTTTTTTTGCGCAGGCATTGTTGGGGAGCTCGCAGAAGAAGATTGGAAGCTTCGGAAAGGAAATCCGGAAGTATAGGAAGCGAAGCAAAAAGCTCAACCAATGGTGCACAAAAGAAAATATTAGTTTACTTGTTGACCACCCCAGCACCGCCACCATCACCACCACGTTGGAGCCGGCTTTTTTCCACATTTCACTGCCCAGCAATAAGGATATCGATCCGAGCGCGTCTCGTTATTGTGGTCGGTAGCCGCCAATATGGTCGGACAAAGTCGTACGATTTCTTCGTCTTTCGCTACCGTCCCGTCCCCGAGAGCCGGGCTGGCGCGACTCATTCAATGAGATGTAATAAATCCTGGATCCTTGGCGTACACCGTACACGGGCCGGTCACTGGTCAGTATCCAATTTCATCGGTAAACTTAAGCCCTGAAGTGTACGGAATCGTAAAGAGCATCGAAACGGGACGACGGGACGGGATGGGAGCGTTTTTCCTGGGAGATTTTACATATTATAGCACCGATCCGTCGCATTCGATTCCGATCCGCATGTGAGGATCGGATTGGATGGTTTCTTCCCCTGCCACTCACACACCGCAACCACACAAGCCGTCCTTCTTTCTTCCTCTCCTACAATCTCAGTTTGTGCTCAGGGCACCGAATCTAACCTTTTCCAGCTATCGTGAAGCCCTGTGCCTCTTACGATTCTGGCAATTCAATCGATCTTTCGGACGGTTATCCGGACAATAAATTCGATACACAAATAAATGCTTCATACCTGTATGTGTGTGTGTGTGTTCGTATGTGCTTTCTATCCGTGCAGGGCACAACCCCGAGCTTGCTGCTGTCTTACCCAACTCACCTTCTGAACTGCACTCGAACAAAAAACCAAGCAACACAACATCGTAACCGTTCGTCAGGGCACCGGGTTGGCTTTTTTACTGCCCTCCCTTCCATCTCGCTCTATGCTAGAAAATCCCTTCGGACCAAATCAGCCGGAAAATCTGCACAAAGACCGATCGAGTCGACCTCCCGGTTGGGCCGGTGGTTCTGGTTGGTGTGGAATTAAAAGGCTGACCAACCTTTTTTGCCCTGCCGCCCATTCCTTGTCCGGCCGTCTGGGGCACTGGAAAGTGTTTCGCTTCGTTGGCTTCCGGGAAGGGGGCAGCCTTGCCAATTTGGAGCTCCTGCTCGGGCTGTAGGCTCTTGAGGTAGGAAAAGGTATATAACGGCAGCTTTCGACAGAAATCAATAAAAATTTATGATTCCATTTCTTCCATCCGGCATGACGTGCTCGGATGGGAGGGCTTAGATTTGCTGGGGACACATTCGACCAGGACATGCTTCATCAGTAACGGCGACGCTGGTGGAAAATGTATGTCATGTTTAATACATCAGCAGCTGATAGATTTCTTTTCGGTCAGAGGTAAACTGTTTTCAAGGTGTTTTAATTGAATCCATGATAATAAACGATTGAGACAAAGCTTTGTAAATGCATTCGGTTAAATCATTGATTTATAGCACAGTGAATAAACGAACAAATGAATACTAATGAAATACACTTAAGTGAAGCACTTTACCTACACCTACAACAGCGCATCGACGAGATCAAAAAGCTCTTCAATCGGTAATGTATCCTCACCACTCAGGCAGTAATGGATCTTATCGTTTCAATCATCATCTACCGAACGATGTGTCCCACACAACAACTTAACAAAGCAAAACATGTCACCCTTTCGATGGGACCCCGATAAGTATGCCTGCCATAGGAACTGTCCCCATCGCTCATTCCCTTTGGAAAACTATTCCATGATTAACCGTTTCCACTTGATGAGGTTTCCAATTGCTCCCATTTTGCTTGCCCGCAAGCAGACAGCTAAATGGCTCCTGGGTCGGCCAATCGAACCGTATTCCAGTAACCCATTTCCTTCCGATCCACGCCCGAGAAAGGGGTACACAACATTATCCCCATTGAATAATGGCCGTCAATGTCAACGGTTCGGTCGTTTGGGGGTAATATTTTGCTGGCCACTTTTGCTCCGTCCGCTAATGTGGTCGATGTGGATAGGTTCTCCCATATTTCTGTCTCACTTTTTCATTCTCTATTTACATCGTATTGATGGTTTGTGTATGTTTCTTTATTTCTTTTGTGACGCCACTGAAGGAGGACTCGTTGATTGGCACACAAATGAGATGTATTTATCAAAGCGTAATCGTTCAGTTGGTATAGTTGAAATTACTTTTTAATTCTTTTTTGACATTTGTATCATTCCATACTTTAAGTCACTAAACAACACCTGAAAAAGAAGTGTTATTCAGCTGTTATGATATAATCCAATTTTTGGCTTCATTTACAACAATCAAGGCAAATGTTCTTAAACATAAAAGTTTCTTGAAGACCGGAAATAAGGCGAAAAAATCATTGATTGCGACTTTTCTTGCATGAATTGAATACATTGTGCACAATCTTCTCAAAAATGTAAAAAAAGCAATCCAAATTCTGCAACTGCACAACGTAACCTGCTTTCGATGTAACATTTTTGGCAACTAGCAACGATTCAAACCATCACCAAATGGACTATCCAAGCACAATTTAAGCTTCCTGTTTCCACCGCCATACTTAGCAAATAGAAAGCGAAAGAAAAATAAGACAAAAATAGCAAAAGATAAGAATTTTGGGAAGCCAGAAACACGCACACAAAAACTCTATGATCCAGCATAAAACTGGAAGCCACATTTCATCATTCGCGGAAGCAAAAGTGTACAAAACAAATACATTGCCAGCGCCAGTCTTCACGGCGACGGTAAGCAATAAAAACGGGAGCAGCAACCGATACAGAAGACATATGTAACCAGGAAAATCTGTGAACGTCGCCCGATCACTATCAACCTTTTCGCAACGCGACTAGAGCTGTCATCTGGAGCAGTACAGCGTTTTCCACACTTTTTTTCTGGATTGTAGGGTTTTGTACCGTGTTGGCAGTTTTATTCCCTTACATTTGAGCAGTGTGCACCCATTTCCGGTTACTTACAGGAAAGTATGGGACAGGTGCAGTAAGTCAAAGTCGTCGATTTTAAAAGCCAATCTCAACTTGGCTAGATCCATCTCAAAATATGAGTAAAAAACAATACAATGAAACAGTATTATAACGCAAGCAGTAACGAATGCGCTCCATTCATGCAGAGCGAAATGCCAAATCGTCAACCGTAGTGACGGTAACAAAAAGTAAAGCTACCGATCGGCTGTCACCGCCAAACGTGTTGCGGGGAAAGACAGAAAGCGGTAGCGATAAAATTACTTTTCAATAGAAAAATTAAATTCCTGGCAAAACTTCCACAAACTAATGCAATGAGCAAAAAAGAGCGAAATGACAAAAGTGGTAAAGGAGCAACAAAAAAGGACACATCGCAGTACTGAACTACGGAAGTTAACTTCCCTGATAGAAAGTCAGTCAGTCGGGCTAGTAAACGGGAGGATAAAATCAGGAAGGAAACCAGCAAACGCTCGCTCAGAGATGCAGGAGGATCAGCAAAACGAAGCAGAGCGAGAAAAAAGCGCCGACAAGCGAAAATAGAAAGAAAGTAAACAGGACGCAGTAAACGAACTGCGATACAAAACTACATTAAACTTGAGCGCAGTGTTGCGCAATTGCGCCAAAACACACAGAGCCACTCACACACACATACACACACACACACATACGGGAAAACGCGATGACCAAATTGCAGCGTGCTCCACTACCTCCAATAGGAGCCCCGGAGCACGATACGGAACACCAGAGAATTGGCGAAAGAAGACAAAAAGCAAGCGACAAACCCGAGAAAGGCAGCAATCCAATAAAATGTAACTAACATTTTTACATTACTTTCATGGGTTTTGGTGCAGCTTGCCAGCAGCTTGCCAGCAAACAAAAAGCGGCCAAACACACTCACACAAATTTGGCTCATTTTTCGGACAAGTAATGTCAAATTACGGAAAAACTTTAGCTTCCCGTCCATTTCCTGGGTTCGCTCGTTTTTGTTGTGTGCCGTGGCATTTTTATGTTTTTGTTTCGATTTTCTGAACGAAATGCGAACTACAATTCATTTTAGGTTTATTAACTCGCGTGGCCAACAATATGCTCCATGGCACTCTGTTCCAGGTTTGGCACCAAGTGTGGGACCGGGACAGGCAAAAAAGGCAAGCGGGATAATGTTTTGCTTGATGCACACTGGCGTTGGCAAAGTGTCATTCCAGCACGTGCACGTATTTATCGTCCACGGGTGTCTTGGGTAAGTTCGCTCCCTTGCTCGCAAACGGAAACAATTGTGCCCGGCATAAGCAGGTTACCTAGCGTGCCCGTCCGATGCGTTACCTCCCCTACCGAGTGCGAGTTTTATAAAATTTCAATCAACTGATTCAAAGCGATAGTTAGTTTCATTATTAATATCGTTCGCGGCAACGAGACGCGCCAAACTGGAAGGGCTCACTTGGGACGGGTACGCCGTACGTGCCAATCGCGAGTAGCTGGACTGTTTTTTTTTGCCATGCCCAAACACCATTGGCAGCATATTGGTGTATTAAAATGTCGTAGGGTGGCTCGCTTTCGGTTTGGTTAGTTTGAGCTCTCCACCTTGCGTCTGAAGTGGCTGACAGGTTCAATTTTCACGGTCGACGAACGTGATTTTGCAAATAACCGGAACATGAGTGCCCCGTGAATCGACACATTTTCCGTACCCCTTAGCTGGCAGGCCGCTTTGTAGAGGGAAGGCACAGGAAAAAAGGCTCGAAAACTACGTGCTACGTACACTTGCCGAAACATCCGCCACTAGAAAAGTGGGCAAAAAGCGAAAACCCGGCCGAAAGGTAAGCTTCTGCAAAAACTTGGGGGCACAAATTCGGTTCGGAAATCAACGCACGAACACACACACAACAAGCCCTTCCGCATGCTTCTCCTTGAATGCGGAATCTAATAACGCGTCAACCCTTCCCTTATTCGCTCGATTCGCATGATTGATAGATTGAGCGGAACGCAAAACGGGTGGCCGGACGGACCCCTTTACCGTCTCGTGTTGGCATTTTGTTAGCCTGCCGAACCGATCGAACGCGGCGCAGAGCCCCTAATCGAGAACGTGTGGACTCGCACATACTCACCGAGCAGCACGTCGCAAAATTAGTCATCAACGGCCGAAGCGCTTAAGTGCGCAAGCAAACGCTCCGCCCCGGCACAACGGAGGGTTTTGAAGTGGTGCTTCAGAAAAATGAACATATTTTCAGCCTCTTTGCGCGCGCGAGTAGATTAGTAGATTGGATTCTGTTGATGGCAAGATTTCGCACCGGTTGGGCGATGTTTTGGGTAGCAGTTTGGAGTAGCGTTATGATGAATATTTTGATTTTAAAAAATAGAGCTGTTTGTTAAATTTCCTGTCAGAATTGCCGTAAGTGAAGTCACGCTGAGTTTGCAAAATATTCCACATTTAGAGAGATGAGTATTGAGCAAAACTGTTGTGAAAAATTATCACTAAATTAGTGGCTGTGGTATACGGATTGCCGAAAAACGAAGAGCCAACTAACCAATCTGAATTCATTTCATAATTCTAATTTGAACTAATCAGTTTAAATAAATATTTAATTTCCAACAACTGTCTTAACATCTAGCCTTGGAGAACTGAAGAATTCATATTTTAAAATGTAGCAATACAGCCATATTGCATTTATAATTTAGAGGTACTGGCTTTGGAGGATCTTTAGTTAGCTCATTTGATAATTAGGAGATATTCTCTTTAGAGAGACGTGAGATTATAAATACTGACCGTCAAAGAATACATATCACAGGAAGAATGCAACAGAAAAAGCTTCCAGATTTTATAAACTTCTCTGAATTCCAAAAACAAACCACAGAGTCTACATTTAGGCGCATTCTCTTTGATTTTGATTCTGAGAGAGCAATCGCTATGTATTTTTTGGGACTTCAAGCACTCTGTCTCTAAGTGTCTGAATTTGTCCTAACTGACCTGTAAAGTTCATCATAATTTCTTCTTCAAACTTTGCTTTACATTACGATACCGCTAATTAGCGAAACATTTTTACAGCGAGTCAAAAATCAATTCCAACCATTTTCTTATCTCTTTAGTGCCAGAACACACCTTGACGCCTTGATTTGTGCCAGTAACGTGCACTTCGTTCCATCAAGCTGAACCCGCAAACCTTCCTCGCGCATGTCACACCCATCGCTCTTTCGCTTATTATGCACACTTTCCCTCTCGGCCAACTTTTCTTACCTTTTCGCGCGCCTTAAACCCCGCTCCTAAGCGCAAAATGCGCAACGTGGCAAAAATCACGGCAGCTGCAAACTGTCCCCTTTCCACAACACAAGCCACAGCTTGCTTGCTTGCCTTCTTCGGTCCGCTCGCGACCCATTAATCATTGCCGCGCGCGCACCGAGTCCCCTTTTTCGGTTATCTTTCGGGCTGACGCTTACACGGTGACATCTTCAAACGGTTCCCGACCGCCAGAGTTTGCGGGACGGCCAACGGTATTAACGGCAAAAAAAAAAAGTGGGAAGGAAAATTCTCCTCCCAACACTCTCAGCAACACTGCTTAAAGAGCAAACACTCCACAGCGCGCCAAAGATTAGCCCATTTCGAGTTTGAGCAGGACGACGAGGACGACGTGCGCACACAGGCGCATCCATAAATGACACCGTGACCAACTGTCGTCCTTCGCGCGGGATGGGGAGACGTCTATGCCAATGGGCGGATGGAATGGGGTGGGCGGCGAAAATGGAATCATTTTATTTCGCATTTAAAATTGATTACATTCGCATTTGGTTCGCCGTACAACTCCCTCGTGTAATGCACGTCGAGTGACGAGAAGCGGAAAACCTTCCTTCTTTTTTGCCTTTGGGTAAGTGAACTGTTTTTTTTTCTCTCCTACTTCCACTGCATCTACTTCCATCCGTCTCAAGACGCTGCGAGGGAGTATTCCAATAAGTGTGTGGAGTATGATAGTAAAAAAACGTGGCCGTGGCGAGGTAACTGAGGGTGAGAATACAAGAATGTTAATTTCTTCGCGTAAAATTGGGGTGCCGGTGTTGTGTGTGTGTGTGCTCGGCTGTAGTGCTGGTGGCAATTCATTAAAATAAAAATGACTTCTCGCTTCGGTTAATATTCATCATTTGCGAAAACGATTTCCGTGCTCCACTTTTCCTCCTCGTTATTTATGATCTTGTTTTTTTATGTGACGCAACTGAATGTGATGCAGCAGTTTTGGGTTTGATTTTCACAATTTTAAAATTGCTTATTCAAGCACTTACAGAATTTTGCGAAAAGAAAGTATGAACATTAAAGCAATATTTATGTGCAACGACGCAAAGTGGCAAAATCAAGCGCAAAATATGCAACACAACGGAACAGAATGGTCCCCGTTTTTTCGCAAACGTCATCCCCAAACACTCCTAGGACGGTGCTGAAACAAATTTTCAATTTGCCAACACAAAATTTGATAAACTCGGCAAACACTCCACCGACGAGCGTTCCGTGTGCAGTGTGAAGTAGCCCCGGAGGGGGAAGGGGGTGGGGGGAACCACACAAACACTCTCGCATACGCATTGCTCGTCATCGAATAATGGTTTGGAAGAGGTTTTCTGGTGGGGAGAAATTTGAATAAATCACTTTCACGTGACTCTTTCAACCGCGCGTCTAGCAAGCGCCGGTTCGACGTTTCGCATTGCTCCTGGCGCTCACAGTTACTATCTGCTGCTACAAGCGAGCGAACGAACGCACCCCAAAAGCTGCAAGGAAAAGGTCACCATCAGGGGGTAGGTACCTTGTCTCGTTCTGGGGGCTCCGCAGCCCTCTTTTTTTTTTTTTTTTTGTTTGGTCCAAAGTTTCGCAAAATGGCAAATCACTCGGTAATTTAGTTATGAATGTAAATATGACGAGCAAGCGACGCGATGCTGACACAGCCACATGTGTGCGTGTGTGTGTGTGTGTTTTTCGATATGTCTGTGTGTATGGGAGCACTTACACTCAAGGCCGGCCACTTTTGTTGACGGATCTGATGTTAAAACAAAACACGTTTTGCTAGCAAGAGTTTTCCGACCAGTTTTTCCTGCTGTGGTACAAGCTGACGGTATTTTTTTTCTCTTTTTAAAGATACGTGTGTCTGGAATTTCGTGGAAGAAACAATACGCCAAAAGATGGGAAAGAAAGGACGTCTTTCATCGATTCAAACCACAAATCAAATCAAACGCACAGTGAATTCTTCGAACAAAGCACACACACTACGGCAGGGGATGACAATGCCGAGCGAAGTAATATAAAGTAAGTTTAGTTCGAAGAATTCAAAGCTATTCGGTGTTTTGAAATGGGTGTTTTCTTTGTTTCATGTATCTCGCAATATGATGTTGGATTCTTATGTAATATTATACTCTTTGTAAAAGTATGAATGAAGCTAAAAATGGCTTAAGTGACGACCTCTTAACCAGACAAACAATATGGTCAGACAATGAATCTGTGTAGATTATAGATAAAAAAAGATAACGCACTAAAAAAGAAACAAAACTAATTGTAATGTCATTCTTATAACACTCAAAAATAACATTATGGCATTCTTTGCTCTAAGGTAGGTCAAGTCGAATGGATGATATTAAAAAATAAGCCCTTTTTTAACATTCCTTGAACATTTAAATTGCTCAAAAAAAATCCACAAAAGATCACAAAGGTTAAGCGCTCCAACAGGTATAGAATAAATCATCCCCTAAATACCCATAGGCAATGATGTTTAAAGACTGAATTAAAGGCCTACGCAATATTTCCTACCAACTGACACATGACGCAGTATCAATTTCATGGCTCGATTAGTTTCCATTTCCTACGGGTGATGCAAGAAAATGCGACAAAATCGATTAAATTTAGCTGTGGCGGTTGGCTTTGGAAGCAAACCCCCATTTGGTTAGGCCGGTTTTAGAAAATATTTTGTATCATTTTTTTGGTGAAGAAGAGTGTTCTTTCTATTCCTACAAAATTACATCAAATTATTTGAATAAAAACATAAATATAAGGAAGTTAAACTACGGAGAGTCTCCATTCAACAGTAATCTACCAATGTCACGGACGCGTAGACCGAATGTCGCAGATGATCGTACCATTTATCTTGCAAAGAGGAAAAACAAACCACACCCAAAGACACACATATGAATGAACGCATCATCTGCTGAAATTGTTTGTGCAGTACAATGGGAATGAGAACAAAACAACTCATCTTAGGCCCCCCTTCCCGACACTGACTGTGTGTGTCTGATGTGCCCTACATGGGCAGACATTGTTTGCCGACTGATAAGGTTTAATCATATGCGCGCATATTTCGAGGAAAAAGGTCTGCCCCGTTTCCACGTCGTAGATTAAAAAAGATCGAGACCTGCGAGACCGCAAAACAGCGAGCGTGCGCCGCCAGATATGCGATATGCATGTGCGGAGCCGAGTTAGAAAACAATGTTGGTGAGGTGAATGTGGAATTTAAAAAAAAAAAGAAAAGAAACCATCCCACTCTCACCACACACACACACGTATTACGAAGGACAAAATAGGCAAAACTAACGATGGTAGAAAGATGTTCCCCCCCCTGGATGGGGTGGGTGGACGTTGGGTCGGGGAGTGAGTGATAACAACAGGCGAAGCAGCATGAAACTATGCGACAAAACTTCAAAACTCGTTACAACCAACAAGTTGTCCCTGTGCGCAAGCAAACTGTGCGGGGAAAGAGTGGGGGAGGGGTGAAGGGGAGCAGGATTTGTCGGTGGCATCGCGGGTGGAAAAACTTAAAAATCTCATCTCGTACCTCGTACCCGCAACACGCGCGGCTCTTCCCTTTTAAATCCACTACCACAAGAAAAGACTGGCATTTGTGCATATTTCTCCCTCTCTTGCCTCTTGCCCTCGGCTTGGCCACAACACATTTTCTTCTGCTTTTTGCAAAGCAACGCGGCGCAACGATAAGGATTGGTTTTCCACTAGCACTTGTACTGGCGTCCCGGGGCCTTCTTTCCCTGAGCAATGGTGAGACTTCCTGTTGATGGTTTAGTTTCACGCTGCTTAAGAAGCAACACTGCTTCCCTCTGTGCCCCCACACCTCTCCACCAGGGTTCGAGTGTAACGACCGCACAAACACAAGCCAGGAGAGGGGTGAAGAAAAAAAAGGGCCCCAGCTCCAACGATACATGTCCGGATCGTAGCACAAGATCGGGTATGTCCTAGCAAACATCTTTCGGAGCGCCTGCGGAAAGCGTGTGCCAGTTTCCACTCCCCTCGACAGTCGAGGTGAGGATGAGGGTGGAAAACTTTCAAACCGAAAGGACAAATTGGTGCGAAGCTTGGCCGGCTTTTTTGCCCCATTGTTTATTCCATGCGTATTCTGGTGTCGCTTTCGACACGCTCAGTCTCTCTCTCTCTCTGTCTCTGCGCTGCCACCGTCTTAGGCGGTACATTGAAAACCTATCTTGCGGGAAGAACTTCGCCGAATGGAAGACGACCGCAATGCAAATTGAAGAGACACATGGGAAGGGACGGGATGGTGCAAGACGGTTTGAGAGCAAAACCCACAAGAACAATTTTTGCTCGAGCATCTCGGGCGGAAAACGGGGAACGGGCACCGGCGACGCGCTTCGAACTCGTTCCGCTAGGTAAGAAAAGTTTGAAATATGACTTCGAGGAAATATGACGACTGTGCTGTCTAACAAGTTTCCCGAAGCGAAGAATTTGCATACGCTGGTGGAGCTGGGTGGAGGAAGAGTTTTTCCTTATCTTGTGGAGACTTTTTTTTCCTTCTATGCTATGCCACATGTTACGGTTGCTATTTAATCTATTGATTTTCCGGTGCTTTCTACGGGATGTTTTGTTGTGCACAAGAGGTTTTACTCAGAACATGATTAAGTTAAGCAACAATTAATTACATGTTTACCTTTTTAAGTGAAAGGCAACGAGGTTAAGAAATAGTTTAACGAGTCAAAGCCGTGACTGCAAAATACATACCTGAAATGAGAGGAAGAGAGAGAGAAAAACACAAATTAATTTCTAGTTTTCGAAGACAGCTGTGTTCTTAATTTGTTTTTTTTTCTTTCGTGCATTGAGGTAGTATTAAAGATAAATTTAATGAAGTTTCCTCCCCCATAACACCACTGCTGTCGCTTTCCAATTATTTCCATACCCCGTAGCAATGGGATGCGAAATCAATCGTGCGATGCGAATGGCTTTGATAATCGCACCTCGATTCGATTTAATCAGGACACGTGCCCGACCATGTGCAGTCCTCGACAGCCCACCGGGAAGTCGATGAGAGACTCTGCTGGGCTCTCCTGGGATCCAATTAGCGGGTATTAGAAAAGAGGGCGTGTGATATACGCAGAATAGAGGGCAAGGGAAACAAGAAGAAAAAGTGAAGAAAAAACAATTTGCGTTATCCAAAGAGAGAAAATACTAGATGATTTGATTTAAGGATCCAAATTATTAGGAGAGAATACTTAAATTAAGAATATTGCGGATCGCAACGAAAAAGAACCATTCGTCAAAAAGCTGAAGTTCATTGTTTTAACTGAGACAAAATCAACAAAGTTTGGTTGAAATTGACACATTTTAATTGCATCAAAAAATAAGTCTCACTGTTGTCTGACGCCTAAATAACTTCCGTCCTATCAACTGTTCGTTTAATATCCAGAAGTGCTATTGCCATGAACAGACTCATGTACGAACATCTGAGTTGCTGTACTGAAAGACACAGTCTACATGTTTGCTTGGGTCAAACAGGAAGATACCCACATTTTTTATACACCAAACACACGGAGCAAACACGATCTCATAGCGCTTTTGCAGATCACGCCAGATAAGACAGATTTTTGTCCAGTCCGTCCCCAAAATGCCTTATCTGCTCGGTAAATTTGGCACCTACTCAAATTGCACGTTAATCATGGTCCCCGACTACTG
Source organism: Anopheles arabiensis (assembly GCF_016920715.1). Classification (NCBI taxonomy): domain Eukaryota; kingdom Metazoa; phylum Arthropoda; class Insecta; order Diptera; family Culicidae; genus Anopheles; species Anopheles arabiensis. Next base: position 69,036,758 of record NC_053518.1, on the reverse strand, counting down.
TATAAAAGACTCTGTCGCCACCGTTCTGCTGGTTCAGTTCAGTTCCGTCCCGATTGCGGAAAGTGAACACGCGCGCACAGGCTGCAAGTTCTTGGCAAGTTGTTCTGACAAAAAAAAAAACAGTGCAAGCTAGTGCAACCTGTTTCCTCCGTGTGTTTGTGTGAGAGAGTTTTTCATCTTAGACCGAGTGATTGTGAATTTCTCCCCGATTCTGGAACGTGTGGAACGCACGCAAACCACCGTCAGCAATGAAGGTTGCCGCGGTAGCTGGATTGCTGCTGATCAGCGTTGCTAGCATTAACGCCGCTACCGGTATGAGCAAACTTCAATGAACCGATCCTAAAACTAGACTAAGTGTGATAACCTTAGAGGAAGGGTAAAGCCTGTAGAGCTGTCACAAACTGTGTTCTGTCAATTCTGTCTACGGAATGTACGGAAAAATTCGCTGTGCTCGATGATCACGACGTACAAAGTGAGGACTCACGTGACTGTCGACTGTGGAGCTGTCGCTTCCTACAGTTCGTTCGTTTTGGTTGTGTTGTGTTTTGAAATGAAGTACCTTGGTACTCGATCTTTCTGTGGTGGACTATTAATAAGGAAAGTTTTCATTGCAATAGCATTCAAATATTCGACCCTAACTCGGTGTTGCCACTTCAAGACGATTAATTCATTCTTTTGTGTGTGATTATTTTCTTTCCCCGTCTTCAACTCTCGTAGATCGTATCGTGTGCTATTTTGGTAGCTGGGCTACCTACCGCATTGGCAATGGCAAGTATGACGTGGAAAGCATCAATCCCAACCTCTGTACGCATATCGTGTACACGTTCGTGGGCCTGGATACGAAGGGCAATGTGAAGATACTGGACAGCTGGCTGGACATCAGTCTCGGTGGCTATTCGCGCTTCATTCAGCTGAAGCAACGCAACCCGAAGGTGAAGCTAATGGTCGCAATCGGTGGCTGGAACGAAGGATCCGCCTCCTACTCGACGATGGCCAACTCGGACCTGCTGCGCGCGGTGTTCGTCGAGTCGGCCGTCGCGTTCGTTAAGCGGTATGGTTTCGACGGGTTCGACGTGGACTGGGAGTATCCGACACTGCGCGGCGGTTCGGTGGACGATCGAGTTGGCTTTGTCAAGCTATTGCGCGATCTTCGCGCCCGGTTCGATCAGGAAGGGCTGCTGCTGTCGATTGCGACTGCTGCGACGGCGGACTATCTGAGGTCGGCGTATGACGTGCCGGAGATTAACAAGTACGTACACTTTGTCAACTTGATGGCGTACGATTTGCACGCGTACTGGGACGCTCAGACCGGTGCGAATGCACCGATGTATCCGAACTCTTGGGAGACGGGCTATACCTCCAGTATGTTGAATGTGGTAAGTAAAGACAAGGCGAGAGTAGATCATTTCATCAGAACTCAACAGAGAACATTGACTTGCATTACAGGACGCTTGCGTTAAGGCTTGGTTGGGTGCCGGATTGGAACCATCGAAGCTTGTTCTTGGCGTGCCCGTCTATGGACACACCTTCAAACTGTCCTCTACCTCAGACACTCGCATCGGTGCACCAACTATCGGTCCGGGAGATGCCGGTCCCTACACCCTGGAACCGGGCACCCTTTCCTATCTGGAAATCTGTGAAAAGCTAGCTGCTGGTGGGTACACGAAAGCGTTCAGCAGTGTTCAGCAGGTGCCGTACGCGTACCGTGGCAACCAGTGGATATCGTACGACGATGTCAACTCGATTGCGATTAAGGTACAGTACGCGAAGCGTATGAACTTGGGCGGCATCATGGTGTGGTCTATTGAGTCTGATGATGCGCGAGGAATCTGCGGTGAGGGACAGCATCCAATCACGTCGGCCGTGTACAGGGAAGTGTTTGGAACGGGAGCTCCAACACCGGGAACAACTACAACTACTGCGAAGACCACCACTACCACTACAAGCACGGCACGACCCATCACGACCACAACAACGCAACGACCGTTAACCACGACCACCACTACGTACAGGACCACCACTACTGCTACGACTGCAAGGCCGAATCAAAAGCTAGTCTGTCCTGCAAGTGGCTTCTTGCGGGATCCAAATAACTGCGCCCAATTCTTCCAGTGTTATCCGGGACTGTGAGTAGAGTTTGAATCAAATAAGCACTACTTACTGTTTACTGATTGGCAACTGCTGTCTCTCTCTATCTCTCTCTCTCTCTCTCTCTCTCTCTCTATCTCTATTTCAGGCCGATTCAAGAAAACTGGTTGTTAAGATGTCCTTCAGGTCTATACTTTGACCCGACGGCTAACGTTTGCACGTACCTCTTCAATACGGACTGTACAGTTTAAGCGAAACACCACTGTCTAGCACTAAGAATCTCTCGAAAACCTTTTTATTTAATAAAACCATGTTCCTTCCTAAAACGCTTGTTGGATTTCTTGTGTTGCACATTTTGAACCAAACTTCAAAGTCCTGTTCAGTGTAGACAAATAACTAATCAATTTACCGTCCTCATTTCAGATAAGGTGTTCTGCTTCTTCGACAACAAGGCCACGTACCGCGTGGGCGATGGTAAGGTATTGATCGAGGACATCAATCCCAACCTCTGCACACACATCGTCTACAGCTCAATCACGCTCACGTCCACCGGCAGCATCAAGCTGCTCGACAGCTATGCCGACGTCACGAATGGCGGGTTTGCACGCTTCAAAAGCGTCTGCCAGCGTGCACCCGCCGTCAAGTGCATGATCGGGCTGAACAGTCTCCAGTCCGGCTCGAGCCCATTTTCCACCCTTATGAACAACACCATCACCCGACAGGCGGCCGTCTCCTCGATCATGAGCTTCCTCATCCAGCAGTACCAGTTCGATGGGCTCGACTTTTACTGGCAGTATCCCGTGCTGAAAGGCGGCAATCCCGAGGACCGGTTCAACTTTGTCACCTTCATCTCGGAACTGTCCGCCAATCTGCACATGTACGGTCTGCTGCTAACGCTCAGTGTTGCACCGACGAGCGACTTCTTCATGGGCAGCTACAACGTGCCAAGTTTGGTGCGGTACGTCGACTACTTCAACGTGATGGCGTTCAATATGCACCACTACTGGGATGGCAAGACGGGCCATCAAAGTGCGCTGTACGCTAGCGGCAAGGAAACGTCCCTCTATGAAGCACAGCTCAATGTGGACGCCGTCATTACCGGGTGGATCGCGGAAGGAGCACCAGCCTCGAAGCTCATCCTGGGAGTTACTCCGACGGCGAACATTATGAAGCTGTACGCAGCGAACGATATAGGTATAGGTGCACGAACGGCTGGCCGAGGTGATATGGGCCAGTACACAACGACCGAGGGCATCATGTCCTACCCCGAGCTGTGTCTGGAGCGAGCGAAAGCAGGGTGGGAGACGGTGCTCGATCGGACGCAGGAATCGTTCTACGCCACCAACAAATTCTCATGGGCCACCTACGAAGAGGTACAGACGGTGCAGCTGAAGGGTGCGTACATTATAACGCGCGGACTGGCGGGCATGGCGCTGTACGATATGGAGAACGATGATGTGAAGAATCTCTGCGGGAAGGGCTTTTATCCACTGCTGAGAGGTGTTAATACGGGACTGGGACGAAGGATCCCGGATGGTGAATCTTCCGGCACGACGACCACTGCGAAGGCAACAACGACTACCACTACGGCGACCACCAAAGCACCAACGACAACAACAACAACTAAAGCAACCACTACGACGACCACCAGAGCACCAACGACCACAACTTCAACAACGAGAGCTACGACGACAACCACTACTTCGCCGCCTGTTCTGCCAACAACATGTCCTAGGAATGGATACGTTCGTGATCCATCCAACTGCAGCGTCTACTATCGATGCATTCCGAATGGGTAAGAATGAATCGCTCTCTGGTATTGGTTGATCTCTATTTGGCCTGATTCCATTTTTAATCCTTCTAATTGCAGATCGTTCTTTACCAGCTGGAAATACACCTGCTTGAACGGGCTGTACTTCAATATTGCCACAAGCACCTGCGATTATCCGAATCGTGTGGCGTGCTAGGGGCAACTGTGTAAATAAGTGAACACGGCACCATTGAGGTTCTAGTTCACCTTAGTGATATCTTTACACTGGTGTTGGTTAACGTTAACTTCAGATCTTTATATTTCCAGCAAAAAAGAAAAAAACACCTCAACCTTAAGAACGACTTGAGCGGTTGAGGTTTGCACACAGTTTTTCCAGGTAAACTCTAAGGAGAAGTGTAAACAAATTCATTTGCACTACCAATAGAACAAAAGTCATTTGTGTGTAAATGAGATGACGCGTCAGTGGGGAAGTTGCACGGTGTTTGCGACTCCGGGAGTTCGGGGAACAAAAAAACCTGAAAGTCATGAAATTACCCTCGAGAAATGAGATTCCGATGTCGAAGTTACTTCACAGAGGTGTGGCCTGGACCAGAAGTGTGGCCTAGGAATTGAAAGTTTGCTTTAAAATTGTGCAAAAAGAATGATTTTAAGCGAATCTTCGAAACAGCTTTAAGACAAAACCAAAGCAAATAAATGGAGCGATTTTTGTGTTGCAAACTTTTAATCAGAATTGAGTTTCCCTTCATTTGTTCGTTGTACAACAAGATAAGAACGATAAATATTCTTACTGAACCTATCATAAACTTCTTGGGTGGAAGCTTTTTTTCACCTTTTCTTAGCCACAAGCTAACCACGGACACAAACCACAAGTCAAAACAGCTCAGACACAGAGGGGGAAAAAACTCACCTTCCACAACTAGCCCTGCATTTCTTCCCCCCTCCTCCCCTTCCAGCCGTTGGGTGCGTTTAATAAAAAAACTTTTCTGATAACAATAAATTTGTATTAACTTTCTGCTCTGGTTTATGAAACTCCCTAACTGGAATTGGTTTGGGCCTGCAAAGAGCAGGCAGACACGCTGCAAAAAGGTAAGCTGGACACAGGAGGTTTTTGCATAGCCTTGCTAGACACCAGACTGACCAGATTTTTTGTTTTGGTTGTACGTTGCCTGTTCACTACCAGCAACGACCAGCAAACTATTTTCTTTCATTCTTCCTAAACCCTGCTCGGAATCCTGCCTCGATGCAGCATTCTTGCGAGATCCGGTTGGATAAGCGTAACTAAAAGAACGAGGAAATAATTTCACTCCTTCCTTAGTAGCTACTCGAATAAGGGAACTCGGCAAAGTTGCAGACGGTTGCAGTTTTGCTCTGCTTCTGCATATCCTGCCCACTCTTGCTAGTGGCGCGGTTGTTTGATTTTCTTATTGAAACATTATCATTGCTTTCCGATATTGCCACTCGCACTCCGGCCGGCGTAGAAGATCCATTTGGGGAAGTATCATCATTTTCTGGGGGAAAGTTTTTCGATGGCGTAATTATATTTACCCGCCACTGTTTCTACAGTGCCACAAACAGTGCCGTGACACGTAAGCAAACATCAATTTCCATTCCGATGCCATCGCGAGACACGACCCTTATGGTTGTCTTTCGGGGCGAATCGGAATATTGTAATTTATCTGCAAGCCACATCACATCACCAAAAAGCGACGAATGCCAGCGATCCTCCCAGGCAACATTCCTACGGAAACCATTACAGGGAGGGTGTACAAGGTCCGGAGAAAGCAAGAGAGAAGAAAAAAAAAACAACCCAAGCCATCCAAAAAAGTTTCAGAAAATTTCGCTGTTTAAACGGCAATGGCAAATGGTACGCCTCTCACAGGTTGGTCAGAAAAACCATCATCATCTTGCTGAAACGTGGCGACGCGGACACCGGCAGCAATGAGTGGATGGAAATATGGCGTCTTAGACATTGTTTGTCCAACCACGGCGGTTGTACCCGTACACCCGCAGGGCGCTCCTGTTTCCTGCCAGCCATTAGCATGTGCCCGGCGACAGATGGGAAACAAGTCAACAACAGGACTTCAAACGATATTTATTTAAATTTATTCCAGCTTCGATTATCAATATCAACATGATCCGAATGCGCCGTTTCTTGTGGAGCGCGGCCGACGTTCGTTATCTTTACGGTTGGTGGTTTTTTTCCTCCTTCCAGGTTTTCCTATTTCCCCCCCACATCTTCGATGGAAATGCAAAATCGTCTTTGAAGTTTGTCCTGTGTGTGGTCTGTATATTTTTTTTCACTTCTCCAAGAGTCGTTCGATTACTTTTCAATGTATACATTACGGACCCCTTAAGGACAGTTTGCCAGTGTGACGTTGTGTTGTGAATGTTTACGCGTTTTTCAATCGTCAAACGGGAAACCGTTACCCGCGAGTACGTGAGCAAGTGGACTAAGCATTTAAGCGATTCGACACCGGTTATTACCTCAGCGGAAGGAAATTCAATTTCCAACTGCAATGAAATTATGGGCGAGGGAGCGCCGATTTTGCTGACGATTATTGTGGAGATTGTGTATGGCTGGATGAAGCAATTTGCAGTACAAACACTACTTTAAATTAGCAGAAGCACATGCAAACAATGTTTGCTGGGAATGGTTATGATGTACTTTTTTTTCCTTGGAATTATTACTAAAGAAGCTATCATAAAACAGGCATGCAAAATGGTTCGTTATTAAAAAGTAGCTAAAAACTTCCTTTTTATCTCAAGATCTTAAAGCAAATTTGTATAAGCGAGACAGCTTATAGAAAATAACATACGAAAGTACTAACACATTTGCGAAATAACTTCTTCCTGCAGCTCACCCTTAAAGCGGGCAATCCGTACGACAAGCAATTTACGATCCGCTACGACGCGTGACGCTAGTTTATCGTCCTGCCCGTGACACGGCAGGAAATTACAAGTCAAAGGATCAATGTTCACTCCCTTGGTTCTTGGTTCCTGTGCGAGCCAACGCACCAGCACCTCCATCACCAGCAACGGCAGCGCAGCAGTCGATTTTCAGAACGTTTCGCAGCTGATTGAAAGCTTCAAACAGTTTCGCTACAAACACACACACGAACTATGTGATTTTCAACCTGTGATGCAACACGATAAACTACGGGGATAGGGTTACAAATACTCTGGCGTTGCAATCGAGAACGATGAGGGCAACCTTGTCGCTTGTCGGAAGAAAGCATACTTTAATCGAAGGTAATGGCAAACGGCATCAACGAGCAGCTCACTATCCCGGCCAAGGGAATGCCCGGTTCCGAAGATGCTGTTCTGTTCTCTGTGTCTGTGTGTGTGTATGTGTGGAAGAGGAAGCGCAATCAGTTTTGTTTAATTTTCAGATTATTTATTTTACTGATTGATGTTCGTTTCACTTGCCAGCAGCAGGAAACGGAGCGCGTCAGACATCTGACAGTGTCGAAGATCTGGCGAGCACAAGCACGAGAGAGACAGAAGCAGCATTGTGGGAAGAAAAAGTTGCCCCAGTGTGGAGTGGGGTGGGATGTCAGCTCCTTCCTTGGATGTCTTAGGTCGATGTCTCGCCATCTTCCGAGATCGTTTGTCTCACTGTCAGAGCCCCAACCAGCAGAAAACTACCGCCGCGTACTATCGGGCATGGTTGCGTTGCGGGCCGTGTTTAACTAACCATCTTACACAGATGTCGTGTCCCGCAGTTGTTACTTGTTTTGAATATCTATCGTCACGGGCGGAGCTTGCTATCAATCAAATTAGCTATCGTTACCCAGGAGACACAAAAATGAGGCTTAATCCGTACGGTCAATATTTGTCCCGTCCCACACTTAGTCGGCAAACAGTTCCTGGAACGTAGGCAGCCAGTGGAAGAATCTTAGGGCGTATCATGGTTTAAAAGGACAGTTTAAATCCAAACGCCCTCATTAGAAGGAATCTTAAGAAATTGGCGTTTAAAGCTATTTCTGAAAGCGTGTTATAATAACTGCTTTGTCTCAGAAATGGTTCCAAACTTCAGAATAATTCTGAGAGCTCTTGATTGCCGGAATTTGAGCTTGCTTTCGTGAACCCCTTGGGGGACTTTTTGCACCTTACCACATCCTCGCTAAGAGCGCACAATTCGTGAGTATGTTATAAATTAATTAGATCAAACATCGCCCCACTAATGAAGAGCTTTGATCCCTTGCCACGTCTCCCTCCGGGGGCCGTTGGTGATTACCGCCAAAGGAAGGCAAGTTCGAAGGTGACGAAAGTTCCCGCGAGAGAATATTATGTGCCGTCTCGTGCAGGAATGCTTGCCACGCCACACCCACACTGGGGGCCGTTCTCGTTCTTCATTACGCGCACGATCATTAGCCAGCCGAAATAGTTCGGTTTTCGGGTGGGGTGGGAAAATTATCCACCAGGTTTTGGGGGATGGGGTGATGGAGTTCGTAGTACTCGCGGCACTCCATCATACGCTTGCCAGCCTTGCGCAACCTTGCACAACAAAACTTTGGGGGCCGAAAGTTCTGGATGATGTGGTGTGTGCTTTGAGCTTGCTCCGTACATTCATCGCACATTCGGTTTGCGACTCCGGCGAGACTCATCTAATAAAAGTCACACTAATTAACGAGCAGCTCATCATTGTCATTGTCGGGTGTGGTAGCGGTAGAATGCCGTCAGACACACATTAGAGCGCGTTATCAGTCATCGTTCTTGTCTTCTATCTACTGCGGTAAGATAATAGCCGTCCCAAGCGCTCCATATCATTACTAGTTGCTAGTGTTATCATCGTTTTGCTCAAGTTTTTCACCCCACCTGACCAGCGCGAACAATTAAAAGTAAGTTCAAGGTCCACCGGGCGGGTAAGACCGGTAAGACGATATTGAGCACGTGCGCCCTGCAAATTAATAACTTCACTACAATAGCGAAAAGCTGCGCCTGCTGCACAACAAGTTATGAAATCCTACCATGCTGTAAGGAGAGCCAATGGAACAGATCTCTTTGACCCTTTCTTCGCTTTTTTTGTGGATTACCGAGAAGCAGCCGTGAAGTAGCGTCGCGGAAGAAAGCGCGATGCGAAACGAACCGACAGGCCGTTTCCCGCGACACGACAAGGGAAACCGGAATACCGCGCACAAAAGGCTGCAGCGTAATTATTTTAATCTAATTAACTTACTACGAGTAATCCTTTCGAAATGTAAATAGCACTGCAGCGGTGCGATAAGAGCTAATCGGAACAGGAATGGGATGCGGATCGGAGCAGGGCCGGGAGAGGATTCTTTTTTCTTGCTTTCCATTTTGCAGCGCTGCTCTACCGGCACACTTAATCCTTTTCGATTCGCTGCCTGCAGGGGTGCTCCAACCGCTGCATTGGAATTTAATTTTCATAATTATACGGTATTGTGTAAGAGGTTATGTCACCGGAAGAATCAATGTACTGTAGTTTTATTTAAAAATAATGAATGAATTATTGCAGGATGCAACTTCAGCACACGTTCAGTAATATATTACGCAACAAATCCTTAAATTATAGCAATTAAAATCATATAAAAAATATCAGAGAAAGTTATTTAACATAAGGAAAAAACAAAACTAACAGCACGATGCATAACGGCATGCTAAAAACCGCAGACAACTACCAAGCAACACCACCGACCGAGTGAATGAAGGCTGGCTGGAGCGTTATAAGAAGATTACGAGGGTTTTAATTATGTCACAGTGGTTAGCAACCGTACGAGACATGATCCGTAAGCAGCGCATTGAAACCCGATGCAAATAAAAATGCATGGAAATAACTTACTAACCTTAAAGCATAAACAAAACCGATCAGTTACGCTCTCGCCCCTTTAAGCCTTTGGGGCGCGTGCACGAGTGTAACCAGGTGCAGAGTGAAGGAAAAGCGAAGGCAGAAAGGTTACCTCCAATTAAAGGAACATTATAAACATTTTTCCGTCCATCTACTATCTCCGCTCTCTCTCTCGCTCTCTCTTTCTCTCCATCCAAAGCCACGTTCGCCCACAGGTTTTGGCCAAAGACTTAACGCATACACTCGTTAGGCGCTTGTTGCATCCTTCCTCGAAGCGGAAAACTTTTCGGCCACCTTGGTAACCACCGTCCTTTTCTTCGGGCACAAACGGGTGGCGCTAGCGAGCGGGAGGCGTGGTATTGCAAATGATTTGACCCGTTAAATTTTTGGCTTCAGCTAAACCTCAAGGTTTTGGGTTGCAACAGTATGAGAAGAAGAGAGAGAGAGAGAGAGTGAGAGAGACAGAGGGAGAAAAGCAGTGTGAGAGCAACTTTTTCGCTGACGCTCGTTTAGCACAAAAGTGAGGAAAATGTTTCTTGCTTTTCAAATTGCACCGGTTGCACCACCTTCCCAACCCATCCAATCCCTGCCAGTTGGCGTCCAACCAAGAGACAACAAGAAAGCGAGAGAGATATGTAGAGAGAGAGAGAGAGAGCGAGGAGGGAAAACTTGGTAGCGCTTTCTACCTACCAGAGTGGGTTCGCTCGCTTGCGGCATGCATCAACATCGTCAGCAACGTTGTTTTCCGCCGAGTTGCAGCCTGTCGGCACAAGCGAGCTGATCTATCCCTTCTCTTCTCTTCCCTTCCTGTCCACACCTCTCTCTAGAAAAGGAAGTCGTATAATAAAGTATTTTTAATCATAACTCCTTCTTCCCGGATGCGCCCAGTTTCCGGCGCTCGGAGTGTGTGTGGGTGTGCTTCGATGTGTTTCTGACATTCGCTTGCAACGGGCCGCAACAGAACATGGCGGGTGAACTGCCGTCCCTCACCGCCTCGCAACACCCCGGACACCTTCGGGTGCAAGCAACTTACCATTCGAAAGCCAAACCTATCGGCAGGTTCATCTCTTATCTAATGCCGCCGTTTCTGCGCCCGAGCTATAGACAAACTTCTTCGTTGGGCGCATCACGGCCATCCAGGGGGCGCTTTTGAAGGGGGAAGCAATTGAAATGCAAGCAAGCGAAGGGAATCGGTAGTAAATCGGAGAGAAAATTTCTACCACCTCCTTTTTTACCCCCTTTGCCTGTTTTGTACCCTCTCTCCCACCTCAAATTGGGATTCATAAAACTCCTGGCGCGAGGAAAAGTTGCATGCTACACACACCTCGCCGGTTCACCTCAGACGGCATGACAGACACTGCGCGGTACAAGACATTGTGCGGTAATTTTGAGGCTGGTGTAAATGAAGTCGATTCACAAGACGGGCTACAAACCGGGGAAGCAGGAAGCATCCCGGAAAAGTTCCAATGCAACGGGAGGAGCGGCATAAATGTGTGTGTATGTGCGGAGAAAGACAGGGCGGGAAAGAAAATAAAACTACAATTAACTTTTATATTTATTGCCCAATTGAGAGTTTCATTAAAAATGTGATGCTCGTGCACATTCACAATTCCGGGACGGGTTGGACTGGTTTTCTTTGCTGGGGAAGGGTGGAAAGTTTACGACTCAAGTGAGAGAAAGCTTTCGCTAGACAAGCAAGGTGTGGGAAGACATTTTTCATCGTTTCCGAGCTCTTGCAGGATGAAGCGGGACTGTCGGACGAAAAACATGTGTATTCGTGCGTGAAGCAGCAATCAGTGAGGAGGTTGTCTAATTAATAGGGTGTGAGAGAGAGAGACAGAAGAAGACTTAAAAGACGCTTGAATTGTAATCAGTGGTTTGGGGATATTTCTCAAAAGGATTAAAAAGGGTTTTTAAGATGATAGTGTTGATGTTTATTTTAATAACGATGTGAATTTGAAAGGATAACTATTTAACTTTGTGCTTTAAATGCATCAGAATACACTTTGACACTAAGGCTTGACTGGCATCTTCTTTTACATTCTTGTCGTAGGGATTTGTTCATGCTGTTCTCACAGGAAGCATCTTTTCCCTTTTCCCCCACTTAAGATACACAAAAATCTTGCCGTAAATAAAAAACAATGTCTTCTTAATTGCAATTTCAACGACCAATTTGCATACCTCATTTGCCCCTGACCCATTCATCTCTTCTGCAATTGTCTCCTGTCAATCGTTCTCAAGCGCCGTCGCCACAGGCACTTTCTGTTTCTTTTCGCTTCATTTCTTCTTCTTCTTGTCCATTTTTCAACGACAAATACATTCACTCTTCAAGCTTCTTTCTTTTTATACTCTCTCTCTCCCCTGTTCCAATCAGCGTCAAAACCCTCGGCCAAACTTCATTCTAAGACTGTTTATTCAATTTTGCTGCTTAATTACTTTTACTTTGCCATTTTTACGAGGCCTTTTGATCGAGTTGCTCGGTGGAGGAGGAACTGAACATTTTGGCCAGTTGTTTACTGTCCCCAGTGCCCGCCAGCGGGGGAACAGTGCTACCAGAGTCCGGAGCGGGCAGAGCGAGTGAAAAGTTTTGTCCCATTTTTTTTTGTTTTGTGTTGCCTTCATTTTGCTATTTCTAAGAAAGTCCTCCCGAAATGCGCTTCTAGGAGGCCGGGGCGAGAAATTCATATTTTCATCAAATTCAACCAAAATTAAACCTTATCTCTAATCCCAGCTATTCAGCACAGAAGAGAAAGAGAAGAAAAAGCGACATAGAACAGCAAAAAGGGACAGTTTTATTCGCGTTTTACGCCGCCTTCCCTGGCGGCTTCGTATTTAACATATCAACACAACCTCACATCCTCACCACTTCCATCGCTCGGCTCTTTCGAAACGGCTGACCTAATATTTGGACCGGACTGCGGATCCCAAAAATGGGAAAGACTGGCGGGAAAAACTCTCACACCGGCTTCCATTTTTCATGCTTTCACCGTGCCGTTCAACTCACCCACTCATTTGCCCCGTGGGAAGCTGACCCGCACGGTCGCGACCAAGCGGTCCAACGACCACTTAGGGCGCCACTGCTTAAGTTTTGTTATTGTTATTTACAGAGATTTTCTTTCTTCTCCGGTCTCTCCACTTCCCAAAACACAACCCCGGCTACCGGGTGCTCGCGAAGAGTTTGTCTTGGGTGATGATCATCATCATCATCATCACCATCATTATCGGTGTTATCAGTGGCATCAGCGCTGGTTCTTCTCTCAAGTTTCTTCGTGCAAGTTAGGTAAGAAAGAGAACCAATTTGGGTTCCTATTCAGGCAACTTACTTGCCTTCTCTGTTGTGGTGTGTCCCCAACTAAATACCCCTCAGTAATAAGTGGACCAATTGACAATGACTTAAGGAGACCTTCTTTAAGAAGTTGAATCTTTGGCAAGCGAGAAGATGAGATTGTTTCTGTGCTGGTGGACCCTGGCGAGGGGAAATTCATTAAAAATTTTAATTACCTTTTGTGTTTGGTTAATACAATTTGGCTACTTTCTAGTGCTGTTTTTGGAAGATGAATGCTGAGCGAGAAAAAGGATTTTAGGGGTAACAACAACAAAATTTCTATCTTAAGAACATTTCAAGAATTTGGTCATTGAAATCACGCATTGAAATTAACAACAAAAAAACCCTCAGTGGCCTAGCGTCCAATGCAAAACTGTATCATGTTTGTAAAGCAGCAAAACTCCACTTTCCACTCTTACACATTGAAGCAGAACGTTTCTCGCAGCTATTTGCTCAAAATCCTTAGCTTACAACGTCCGCACAACACCGCCGAGGGTCTGTCCGTCCTTTCAATGCAGCTTCACGACCATCTGAGCTGACTTGTAAACATTATTATCATCCCCAATCCTCCGAACCATCACCTCGAGATCGAATGTAGTACGAGCTCATAAACAAAATTTTACGTTCGTTCGGTTTTCTTTTCGCTTTCGATCACACACACACATACATAAAAAAGGTTCATGTGCGGGTGGGTAGTAAAAGGAGAGAAGAGAAAAAAACACAACACAACATCACGCAGTAAAAATCAAAAAGTGGTCAAAACCAGGCATCGCAGCAGTGTGGTAGCACGGGGCAGTACATTTTTCATGTCAACATAAACCCACTTTCTAAGCGAGAAAGTGCGTTCGTCGCGAATGCGTCCGTTTTCTTGGGGGGGCCACCGCCGGGTTTCTGGGGGATGAAGTCACAGTACACATAAATTCGATATTGATTAACTCGTAAATTTATTTTTCGCCCGTAAAATTATGTTTACATTTAATATTTACGCAAGAATGCTATCTCCCCCCCGTCGGTCGTGCGTGCAGCAGGGCGCGATGGGTTTGCCGGTTTGTTAGCTGTTTGTGCCGCACAACGGAAGAAAAGGAGAAATACCTTTCTGAGGGTATCGTGAGGCAGCCCGGGAAAAAGGGGGACGGATGAGGCAAAAATCGATTAATGTACTTGAAGCAAATTGACTCATGAACCGAAGACTATTAAGCCACCTTCCAGTGGTGAGTGCGACGCAGCATAATTCCACCATAAGTAGATGATTCGGCAGCGGAAGGAGGCAAGCGGCTTCGGCGTATAATGCACTTGTCTTTGCAAAAGCTTCAGGAATAACATTAAGGTGAAAATTAAGAGATCTAGTCGGGATGCAGTGAGTTGACGATACTGGGCGAATGCGTTCAGTGGATTTTGTTTGCAGTGAACAGGATGAAAATGTGTTGTCTAACAGTGGTTCAAGCCAAGATGTTTTTTGGTCAAAAAGGTACTCATATAAATATTCAAATAGGAATAAATAGGATGTAAAAGACAGAAACAGAAAGAAAAGATTAAACAGAATAAGAAAAAGGCCTATTGGAAATTGCGCCTAAAGTTATGCCATCTTTGAAGCATATTGGATGAATAACTGGTTGTTTGTGTTAAAAGTGATCAAAACCTATCATTTAAAAAAAATGTAATTACTTACTTAATTTTAAAACCAACTACTTTAAAACATTTAAATCTCCATACTATTCATTCAGCTTCAAAGCAAACAGTAAAACCGGTTTCGCCTCAAAACATACTTCCCAACGTTGCATCTTAATTCTAAATCCATTCTTTAAGAGACCCGGCCTGTCCACCGGAATGAAGTGTTCCACGCCCAGCACAATCCACCGTCCGTTTGAAGCTCGTTATCGTTCTGCACCAAGAGAGAAGGAAAGAGAGGGAGACACATCCAGTTTCTGTCCCTGTACGACGAAATATCAAAGGCAAAGGCAAAAGTCCGGCGACACTCCGATCGGTACCAAGCGACAACGATGCCGACGACAGTTGCATCAGCAATCACGATAGAAAACAATGAATTATTCATCCCGGACAAACCCACCACACTCGGACGGATAACATTGTGTTTTGTTTACTGGGAATGTGGGTTTCTTCTTCTGCTCGCTAGTACTTTTCAGCCAAGCAACTGCAACTGGAAAGCTGACTGTGTGTGTGTGTGTGTGTGATCGTATAAGGACACGTGTCTCGGTGCTTAGCGTGTGGCTTTTTCTTGAAGAAATGGGTCAATGCAAAGGCGGACGCAAACACAGGAGTAAGAGATAATGCCCCCAGTCCCCCATCCTCAACCCCTGATTGCTCGCTGCACACGGACGAAGACACCGACGCATCGTTTGTGGACGTCCAGTGGAGAGCTTATTTTTTGTTTGCTCCTGAACAAACAACAACTGGCCAAATGCACACAATCGAATCAAATGTACTCACACTCACGCTGCTTTGCTGACGTCTCACGAGAAGCTACACTTTCGAACGCTACTGACAACAACACCGTGCTGTGGGAAGCGGAAAAAGAGAAAGAACAAACAAAACAAAAAAAAACGACGAAAAGCAAAACCATCGCCATGAATAAATGCACAAAAATGCATCCCGGACACACTCGGTCGGAAGCATCTCGCAGCGACTGGAAAATCTCACCAAACGGTAAAATCCTGGCTATCACTATCTTCTGCTACGTTTGTTTTCCCATGCCCGGGCGCTTCACACAGATCTCTCCCCTTCGGTGCAATACATCCCCGGAAGGATCGGTTTTACTTGTAACAGATTAAGCTGTACAAAAGATTCAGCTTCGTGCCACCCATGCCACGCTCTCTCGCTTTTTAAGATGGCGTTAAAATTCAATGTTCCAGCAGATTAGCCGCTACGATTGCCAGTCACCCTAACGATAGCACCGCTCCACGGGGGTGATGGTGGTGGTGGTGGTTATGAACAGTAAGCAATCGCTTTGTTTCTGATTTTCCGTTCCTGCCGCTGTTGTTGGTGCATGTGCTCGCTTTATTTTGCTACAGCCATTTTAACGAGCCGGAAAATCCAATGTACTAGTTGTTTCGGTGCACTGCTTTTTACTATTCCTTTTTTTTTTTGTTGCTGCCTTGCTCCTTTCGGTGGTTGCACAATGAATGATAATGTTTCCTCCTGCTGGAAGGTGCTGCTTGCCGCTCGCTCATCGCCCCCAAAACGGTTGGTTAATGTAGGTTTAATTTATGCTGAACTTTGCAGAGATTTCAATAAAGCGTGCATTCTTTTTTTGTGCCAATTTTGAAACAATATATTCGTTCGATGTTATCGCACGCTGATTATCGCTTTTGGTTCGTCGTTTAATTGACTTTTTACGGGGTGCTTTTGTGATGAAATCATGTCAAAATATTGCGCATAAATCGTACCAACAGGCAGCTTTTCAGCCACAAAAAGCTTTCATCAAAATGAACAACACGCGAGCGACAGCGCGAAAGAGATTGATTTTTATAGAGAAAACATAAACACAAGCACGCATTTAATCGAAATCAAAACAGGATTAAAAATCTATTCTTCATTTCCAACACAGAAACACGAAAAAAAAGCACAACAGCAACGTGCGGCCGTGTTGTCCGATGAATTTAGATTACCTTTTGCCTAACCCAATGCCCGAGCGCTGGCACTTTATTTGTTCGCTTTTTCCACCTACAGCGATGCATTTTTGTTATGGTAACAGGTATTATGCATCATCACACGTCGATGGCACCAACCCAACGCAACCAGCCCGAGCGCGAGAGCGAAAACATCGGAAAAGCGGCAATATTTTTGCCCAAACAACGATCTATGGTCCATAAACAACTCATCCCGAGCCGAGGTGTGGTTGCACGCCCGGAATGGAGTATGTTTTTTTAACAGCACAAGCAACGCAACCACGCTTATGCTCATCCCTCTGGTATGGTGCAGTTTTATGTCCTCGAACCCGAACGCCGGAACGGATAATTAAAACAAGTGTCGGTAAGCAATAAAACTACAAATCCAGCCATTGATCGGGTTACCTAATCCGCTTTTCGAACGGTTAAAACAACCTGCAATACGTGTGGAGGCGTGTGCGAGAAACCTCACAACTCGGCATGTTGGTTAATTGGAATTGGGTCAGAGCTTTTGTTTAGAGCCGGCGTTCGCTTGGGTTAAGCTTGAACATTCGTCAAAATGGTACAAAGAAACATGAAAAATTATATTTCGTTGTATAAATAATGTTTAGAATTATTTTTCAAGTACTATGAATAAATTGATATTAAAATTAAATATTTTCTTATGCTTAAATCAATTGGTTGATAAACATTCCAATCTCCAATGAAATTATTTCGTTTTATTCGAGCTTTGGATGCAGATTGAACTGCGTCTTGGGCAGAAGCACAACTGCAATCAACTCCTCAACTCTGCAGTTATGATCGGTTTATGCGAATTCCATCAAAGTTCCACTCTACACTACACTTCAGTCGCCCGGAAGAGAGTCTTCCAACGCTTAGAAGGAATTTTGCAAGATTAAATTACAACGCCGTTGTGAACTTACCGCCCCGGAACCTGTTTGCTTTCATGTGCTCTTCACCTCATTCCTGTAAATGTTTACCATTGCACCATCCTTAGTGACGGTGACGTTTCGGGTCATACATCATCGTCAGCAGCACGAGCCAATCGAACCATCCGAACGCTGCACATCTCACCTAACATCAATGCACCATCGATTATCCTTTCATTTGGCGACACTGTGCCCTTCCCTCTCCACTCCGGCAGATAGCATCCCGAGCACAAAAGGCAATTATCGACAGCATTATTGTTGTCAGCAAACAGTGTAGCCTTCCCGGCGACGGTTATGATCAATTGTGCGACTCAATGTGTACGCACGTGAATGTGCATTTCGTTGGCTGTAATTACCGGCACGGTGGGTGTGTGTGTGTAAGTGTGCGAGATGGCATTTGCACACAAGGTGACACAAACATGATTACACAGCAATTGTAATAGGTAATGATCGGTACTATGCTTCGCAAATGAAGATGAACTGATGAAAAGTCTGTGTCGGGGTTGGTTTTGCTTTAATGTCCTTTTGAGTAGACAGAAATCGAACGTGTAAGCAATGGAGCTGGAAAACATCAAACGATAAAGCAGTATGTGTGCAATAAAAACGGTGTTCGATTGTTCAAACGCCAGCCCAAGCTTCCCGAAACTGAATTTTCTCTATTTTCTTTGCCTTCCACCAAACAGTACTCCGTCTCGTCTGTGTGTCTGGCACCATAGTTTAACAGCTTTAATTGCTTTATAACGCTATTTATGGTAGGCCAAGGAATATGCAGGTGTAAACACTGCCAGGAATTTTGCACACCCTCAACCCCTCCCAATCAAGCTTCCTCCTCGTTGCGTTCCTCAACGACCCGTCCCAATCGCGTGTAAAACGGCCTCGCTCGCTGGATGCAACTGTAATCCGTTTCTCATTTAACACACTCTGCCAGGGCCAGCGGATGGCTTTCTGACCTCACAGGACTCATTGCCTTTCGTCCCGCTCTCCCTCCCACTGCGTTGCTTACCCATTCGCGTGCTGCGGCCATCTAACGAGAAAGGCCACAAAACTGTTCGTGTCAGATGTAATAAAAAGTAATTGCTATTCATGTCATGGCATGTGAGTGTGTGAGCGCGCGCGTGTGTGTGTGTGATTTGGTGTTTTGAGGGGATTTGTTTTACCACCTTATTCCACTGGGAAAGTTGGTGATGGGGATGGTGGTAGGTGGAAGGGCGTGATGTGCAACACTAGGTTAAGCAGCAAACAGCGGCGGCCACCGCACAAACCACTCTATCTCTACCGGCTGATCTGACACGAGCACTTGAGGCAATGCTGGAACAATAATAACAATAATCCCGACCCCAGTGCCAGCCCGATAATTGGCATGAGTTATGTGAACAAATTAGCTCCGGTGGCATCCGCAGTCAGTGCGCGGATAATTGAGCGAGCGTGGCCGGAGTGCGGCTTCTGTGAAAGGGCCAGGGGGAACAGGACCCTGAGAAATGCGGTTCTCGAAGGTTGGAAATGTTATTTAGTGGGGTTTAAGAAGTCAATAAAATATCAGTAAAATAGTTTGTTTGCTACACAGAACCTAAACCAAAGACCAATAAGTAAACTGTGTGATAATAGTACAGTGAGGTTGTCGCAAGATGGCGCTCTGCTAAGAAGACTATTTTTTCGGGCTGCCAAGTTAGTGCATTGCAAAGACGTCAGCATAACATAAGTAGCCATAGAAGTTGAATATCACAACTTTAAGCCAATTAAAGCTTCAATGTTTGTGGATAATTCTTTAAAATGGATGAATTACCCACTAATTGAGATTTTAGTAGGGTTCTTGTCATAAAAAGTAAACATCCTGAATAAAATTGCTTTATTATCTCAATATGAAGGAAATTGATTATGATTTTGATGTTCATTGTGCCAAATAAGTACAATTTAAAACAGCAACAATAAAAGAACGACTGCTTTGCCCGAATGAACACCAATCTTAATATCCCAAAAATCGAAACAAGAATTGCTGTGTTTCGTCTGTGAAACTAAACTACAGTTTTCAGCATGTTTTTAAACATCCACAGTCAAAACCAGGTGTACTTAATGAACCTATCACATCTCGCGCGTTCACCAGAGCTGACTGTTTTTTTTTTTTTTTTGCTCGACCCTACTTTACATTGCAACTCTCTGCACTAACAAGCTTTCACATATGTGTGTCATTAAGATATGGTTGAATCGCTCCGGCTACTTTTACCTCGGCGCCAGCGAAACATTCGGCGAGCTAATAAAGAAGACCTCATTCGTTAATTTCCCTGCTCGCTACCATATAATCAGAACGTACAAAAACTTTCAACCGGTAGGTTTGCAACTGAGAGAAAGAGAGAGAGGGAGAGTGAGGGAAGAGAAATGAAAAAAATTAAACCCCGCTACCTCCTGGATTCGTAAACTCTCACACCCCTCTTGCCGTGCAGCAAAAGTGTGGATTCGAAAGGTTTCACACGAGAAGTTTCGCTACATTTGCATAAATTTTATCTCCTATCACACACACAGACATGCACGCACTCACACACAGTCGGTGATCTCGTGCGGGTCCCATGCTGAAGGACTCAACCAAGTGCAAAGAGGTGGAACTAACGGGGAGAGAGGGGAACCAGTGCTTATGTGCAGTATTTTATGGGATTTACCGCGATGAGGCTCCAACTGCTTCCTTTCCATGTTCATTCCACCTCGTTTTCCTCGTTTGCCCCATCCCAAAAGCTTTTGCCCGCACACACACACACACACACGCACACAAGCCCATCGAAACTAATAGCATTGGGCACAGTGTGGTGAGAATGAACCACTCGGTGGCATCCCATTACAAATGGAACGCTTTTCCACGCGCTCCATCCAGTGAGCTGTTTTGCACGGGAGCGGTAGGGGAGACACACACACACACGGGAAATGGGACAAACCGGAGGTGGGAGAGAGAGAGTGCCTTAATAAGAAATTGTAATGATGCCGTTTGAAGATTTTAATGGCATTTGTTCCTGTGGGTCCGTGGGGCCCGTCCGTTCGGCGGGGACGCGTCCGGGGGAGCGTCAGATTTTGCATCGGTGGTTGGGCAGGAGGACAGAATGAAAAGGAAAAAAGAAACGGATGCTTTTATGAGCGACGAGAAGATGTTTCTATTAACTCACTTGTCGTGATGAGTTGAGCGTGCAGCTGCTGCTGCTGCTGGTGGTTGATAATATTAGTATGCGATGACGAGAGTGATATAGCTTCAGCGCAATGTGGAATAGGATATTTTAAAGGCGACTAATATCTTTTCAAACTGATCGGTGAAAAAAAGATAGAGGATGAGGGTATCAGCAGTTTATTGAAAAAATGTAGCCTTTCTTCACAATAATCAAAGCGTTTTTGGAGATGAGACAAGCTACTATCTTTTGCTTTTTTGTACAAATCTCACTGAAAACCTCAAAAGAATTTATCACCGCCTCTCGATCTCTGTTTGGCCTCCCAAACCCCAACCAAAGGACAAAGGACATGCAAGCGTGTCCAAAGATGTAAATTTTTCGCACACAAAAAAGCCACAACACAACCTCACACAGTAGCAAGACGACCCCACGATGAGCCACAAATTTCCCTTGCTTGCACTCGCTAAAATCCACAAAAATCCAACCAAACACCCATTCCCAAGATCCTCTGTCTTTGCCAACATCAAAGCAAGGGTCCCTTGAATGAAAAGGCAGAAAAAGAAAGCGTCCGAAGTTGCGGAGGGGAATAATCGCGCCTAATGAAAATCACCTGCAAATTGTTTCACCTTAATGTACGCACCAATTTGCGCAACGGTGGCTCCGCGCGAAGCTGAAAGCGATCCATCCACGCGGACGAGAAGAAAATGAGCCTTCCCATGGTTCAGCCCGGCGAACGGGCGGAATCGTTTGACCAACCGAGACGACCGTGGCTCAGTGTGTGTGTGTGTGTGTGTGTGTTAGATGGGTGTACGATGGGTGGGGTTGATTTATCAGCGACGGGAGAATCATAATGATGACAGCCATTATCGCTCGTCATCCATCGCTATTCAGGCGAGGCGAAGCGATGTCCTTTCCGCGATGACAACCGGTACGGGTGGTACGGCGCGCATCCGAAGGATTTGTGTGCGGTGTGAAGCTGTCGGCTTATCGTGGACCTGCTCCTGGACAGCTCAGATGGAATGAGCTGGCAGCATGGCAGAGAGCGTCAGAAGCGTGATGATGGACGGTGCTTTCGACAGGGAAGCAAGAAAACGGGAAATATTTCCTACGATTATCTTGTCGTTTCGCTGGGCAATTGTTACTGGCTGGGGCCTTTCTTTTCGGCTGCAATCTTGCCGTAATGGGAAAGGGAAATCAATTTTATTACACAGCGAAACAGAGACGGTGTAAGTTTCAGGCGCGTAGTTAAATTATTTAAAGATTTATTAAACGAGACAAGCTTCTTCAGTCGTACATTTCGTGTTGAAGAATTGAAGGATTGGTTGAATATCGTATGATTTATTTACAGTTGAATTTTCAAGTCACCACAACAAAAAGGCGTTACTAAAATAAGTCATTTTAAAGTCTTTAATAAAAGAAAGAAAAGACAAGAATGATTTCGGAGGTCTCTTGGACTCTGCACATCTTCAATGCCTTGCGTAATGTCTCAATATTGCAAAACAAAGAGATCTTTTCCCAATTTTTCTACAATCGATGTTTCAGAGTTTCAGTTGGGCTTAAATATCGAACAAGTGCGGATCTTTTTCACAAAAAAAAACGGTAAGCCCTTCCGTTTCGATTACACTCCAACTACCGATGGATCTCATTTTCATATCCCAGCCTGATCCCAACACAACCGAAGCAAACTTCCCAACGCTCTGATCCTGAAATCGGCACTATACCGATATGGCTGCCGATGCTGCTGTCACCGATGGATAAAGGTATGGAGCACATCTCTGATCTGAAGGGGCTCTCGCACCATTGCAGGAAACTTCAACAAGGCCCCGTCGGTGACATGCGAATTTTCCACCATAATCGGACGTACATTTCATTTTAATGCGCATCCAGCGTGTGTGTGTGTGTGTGGCGCCCAAAAAATTGTCCACAACCGTACCCAACCCACTTGCGAAAGGCGTGTGAGTGCATTTCCGGGTCCACAGTTGTTGATGATGTTCTTCAGTGACCCAGTGAAGCGAAGCTTTACTCTCACTGCTCCTCCACGCAATGTTCTCCCGTACTCGTGGGAAATGCAACGGATTGGAGGACACAGGAAAAAAAACACACAAAATTCCCACACAGCATAAAGGAAGAAAGCACTGCGCGGAGTAGCCGGGCTGCTCGAGTTTTCGAGTGATTCTTTGTCAGCACAGTCCCCGTTTCCTCATGCTGCCACAATCAACTGCCACAGCTGGCAGCAGTACAGTGGATTTATTTTATTGTTTGTCCCATCGTTCATCGGTGTGCAGTCATCGCAAAGGGGAGGTGGAAAGCATCCCCGGAAAACCGGCTGTGCATAAACATTTATGCACACATATGTGCGCCCTTATTCTTTACGCCTTCCTTTATGCGGGATATATGGGGCACCAGTAGCAACGCGTGGCAGCATCCAGCGAGAACAATGAACCAGTCCTTTCCGCAATTCCAATCCACACGCCACGCGTTCGTGCTGTGGTGGAATCTCTATTCCTCATTATTTTAACGAATGCTCTGTTTGTTCCATCAAAAAAATTAAAATCATCTGACCGAAAGTGCACAGCGCCGGGAGAATGGCTGGCTGCCATGGGGGGCTGCGGGGTAAATTATTCATTTTCACGACCTATTTCGCTTCGGTGCATCTATTTCGGAGCGCGATTGCGAGCGGCAAACCACACGGCAAAGGCTCAGAATACACAGCTCTTTTGTTCTGCTTGTTCCACTTTCGAGGGTTTTTGGGCCGAGCATGATTTGGATAAGCTTCTTCTGAGTAGCTCTGCAGGCGGAGGAGATTGGGAATAGGTGCCTTCGCCTGTCTATTTAAACATCCTCATTGTGTCTTCCCGATGCTCCGCAATTGTTGCGAGCAAGCGTTCTATATTTGCTTATTGTTAGCCTGTACACACTGATCAAATTATCAATTCACACTGACCACAACTCCTTTTTTGTGTCATTATTCGCTTTTTGCGTTCCAGAGATGCCCTCCAAAACTCCAAAAAGTCACCAAAAAAGAACCAGAAAGGTCGGACAGAGCTGACGATACATGTGTGTGTGTGTGTGTGTGTGTGTGTGTGTGTGTGTGTGTGTGTGTGTGTGTGTGTGTGTGTGTGTGTGTGTGTGTTGAACTTCAATTTTCGCACCCAAAGGCAGGCCGAATCAGCCGTTTGGAAAATTGTCCGTACAACGGTTAAGCAAATAGTCGTCATCGCCTCCCGAACCGATAGAACAAATAGCGTCCAACCGACCGGGGAAACGTCCCGGTTGAACCTAAACAAACATCTCACCGAAGGCCAACACAGGCGGTGACTCGGGTGACGAAGGCAATGATCCAGTCGGGGCCCGTGCCGAAACTTTGAGGAGCAGTGCTAAGGCTTCGCTCGTCAAAAACCGCCTGTCCATGCGGGAAAGGGTGACACCGCGCAGAGCTCAGACAGAATTTTGGGAGTTTTGGGTGGTGCTAAATGGATTCGTCCGTTCTCTCGCAGTGGGTGTTGAGGGTTGAGGTCGGCACGAGGGCAACAATTTTGGCAACACGATGCACCGCCACCCGCAAAGGTTATGTTGTACGCTCACGCAAACTTACCCGCAACAGCGGTGGGGCAGTGGAGCAGTTTTCGAGCAGAGTTTAGAAATTTAAGTAAACAAAAACCTTGTGTCATGGACTTCGGGCCCTGTTGACTGGGAGTGTTGAGAAGCCTTACCTGTGGAATGAAAGAAAAAATAAAATAAAACCAATGTGTCATTAGAGGGATGGCAAGGTTTTTTTTTATTATTTTTTTAACATAAATTTAGGTATTTATTGTAGTGAATCATTGTTATGAATTTCGAAGAGTAACGATGAAATAACATTGAATTGAAAAACAGCTCCTGTTCATCACATCAGTAGTTTTGTGTATCTTAATAATATTTGTTTGTTTTTAAAGAGTTTAGCATAATTTAATTGTAATTTTAGCAATATTCTAAAATTCTGTGTGAAAAATGAATAAATCGGATTGACAAAAACACTTCAAACTTCAAACTGGTGTCGATGAATTTAATTCCTATTGCATTTGACAGTTGTCATCTACTATCTACGCCAGCGCCATCTATCGCAAAAGTGTCTATTTAAATTTGAACGCCTCATATTATGTTAGCAAACAAAAACAAACGCTTTAGCCCATCTCTAGCCGGCCTTCTGTGCTGAAAATGCAAAAAAAAACGCTCAAAACCAAACACGTCTAATCATCGGCCGAGTGCTTTCGCATCAACACACCTCCGGGCGGTAATCTAACAGGCTGCCCAGAGGAGGAGATGCAGTGAAGGATAAACTTTGCACTGACCAATATACTACTACCACTATCACACCCTGCCCAGCCGGAGCAAAGCCGTAAAACCAACACTCTAACTTACAAATTTAACACTTCCAGCAGACAGGTCCCTGCACATTCTCCGCTTTTGGTTTTGAAGCGTTTAGTTGCTCCCCAAAAAGTTCCCAGTTGTGGGAGGGTTTCTGTTGACTCTGGTAATATTATTTTATCACCGATACACACACACACACACACACACACACACACACACACACATATATACACACGTGTTGTCTTCCGTCCTCTGGCGTTGCTATCGCTTTGTAGCCAGCACTTTAATGAACGTTAAAAATCATGCTTTAAGCCAGGCGGCTCAGAATGCAGCGGAACAGTGCACAGAAGGGAGCGGAGAGCGATTGGAAAACGAAGAGGAGAGAACCCGATAGCAGGGGCTCGCTAGGTCAGAAACTCTTAACCAACTCCCGAGTGTCCACACGGGAACGACTTCGATAACCTTTCAATCCAATTATTATTCTACCGCAAATTGCCATCCCCGTTCTCACGCCAACCCCCCTGCCCCCCAGCAGTAACCATAAATTTCACCCACTTTGCATCGACTGTCGATGCCTACGGTCTCTTCTCCCTTTAATCGGCGTTCGTTGTCCCCTGCGTCGGCTTGCACACGGGGTCACTGCCGGTACCGTCTCAATTATCATGCACCCGATATAAATGAGAAATTATTGCCTAAAGATAAACTTCATGCAAAAATATCATGCGCTTTCCACCCACACAGACCCCCCTCCCTGGAGGGTGGGATATGGTGGTCGGTGCTGCCCAAGCGCCCAGCGTGCTGCCCAACCGCTGCGCTGGGACGTGCTGATACTCCTCGGCGCTATAATCCCATTCGTAACATCGCATTAAAACTCATTTATGCACCGGTGCATCGGGCGGTCACCCTTTTCGCTGGGATGAAGGGAAGCGGGAGGAGAAGGCTGGAGAATAGTGGGCGCAGAGCAGGGGGTGAAAACTCGATGTCGATGTTGCTTTCACACGTTGGTGGAAAAATATTTGTGCAGGCAAAAGTGCGGCTCCAGCGCGCACTGCAACTCCGAAGTCATTCCGGCCGGTTTGCAGCTACATAGCTGTGGTACAGGAGTATGTATGTGTGTGTGGACGAGGGGGGGGGGGGTATTAGTGTGTCCTGAACATCCCGATCAATCGCTCTCTGAAAGAGAAAGAGCTGACGTTGCGTTTGTGTATGTGCTTAACCGATCGGGTTAGTTAACCAGAGAGAGAGAGAGAGCGAGAAAGAGGTACGTACTGTCGGAAGAATGCAACGTGGAGGGCGAGTGAGGGAGAGAAATCCTATCAATGCATCAAAACAAATACTCTTCGGGGCTTAAGTGGTGCTATGCGAACAAAACAAAAAAGGAAAAATAAATGCATTTAACGGTAGTGAGTACACGCCAAGCTATAGCACTGCGCTGTTGGTTGAAGTAGTGAGTGGTGCTTTACTGAGAAAGGGGAAGAAAACTTCATCTAAATGCTTTAAACATGTTTGATGAAAAAAATTACACAGTAGGGTATATCAATGAAAGCAAATGCAATTGTGATAAGATAATGTAGTACGTTAAAAATGATAAAAGAAATTTATAAATTAAAAAGGAAGCATTCTAAACTATCAAATAAGAGATATAAATTATATGAGTATGTGAGAGAAAAAATAAATAACAACTTTAAGGACTACTACTAGAATAAACAATATATCAATAGCACGAAAAGGTAGCAAGAACTGGAAAAGTGTGTAATTCAAAACATTAAACAGTATTCAGAAAACGTCAGAAAAAGTGAAACATATGAAAAAGAAACAAGAAATTGCCAAAGAAAATGTAAAAAACAAGAATAAAAATAAAATAAGAAGAAGAAGAATAAAAAGAATAACGAAAATAACAATTAATAGAAAAATCCCGAACAATAAGAAGTCCAAAAACTACGAGCTTAGTGGGGGTCGCCCCGTGCGAGTTCCACCCGGAAGTGTCGGTATTGTGCTAACCCCGCTTCGACCTGGATCTGTGCAAGTGTTGGTGAGTGCCAGCAACCGCCGCTTCGTGTACCGTGGTGTCTGCAGCAGCTGGCATGATTTGACATTTCACACCAGGCCGACACCAGGGCAAATTTAACGAAGCAACAAAAAGCTTTTTGCAAAATGCTCCTTTCTCTCACATCAGCACACACACACATACGAGCGCGTGCAAAAGCTCCGAAGTAAAGCTCTGTTGACGTTAAGCGTACAGGTGAGAGAAAGGAGATGGAAAAAAACGAGAGAGCAGTATAAGCCAGAGGAAGAGAGAGCATGTGTGTGTTTGCGAAAGAGAGAGAGAGAGAGAGAGAAAGAGAGAGAGAGAGAGAATGAAATGAAACCATCTCAACACCAAATGCCAAACAGCAGCGTGAGATAATCCGGGAAGCTTTTCCGATTATTTTTTCTCCCCTTACCACGATGCGGTTGGATGCTTTGGCTCGTGTTCAGTTTTCTCAAATACCATTTTTTTCTTCTTCTTCTAATTTCTTACTTTTGCTCCCCATTTTCTTCTCACGACAGGGAAGATTCTCTCCAGCACCCGAACGACACCGACACCGAAAAAGCTTACCTTCCGAGCTGTCAATTGCATAGTACATTTAATCCTGTACGGCTGGTGCTGATTTGATTATTCCTTGCCCGCTCGCCTTGCTGCACCCGAGTGTGTATGTATTAATTTTTTGTGACACTTCACTCATCACCCTTTTCCACTGCGGTTGCTGAACAGAGACGTGTTTTCTGCTTTTTGCTTCCTTCTCGGTTTGGAAGGAAGGATTTCTAGAACGTTGAATTGAATTGTTTTACTTTTTTGCTTTATTCCCTTTTTAAGTATCTTTTGGAAATGTTTTTTGCCTTTCCACACTGTTATTATCAATTATTGCTTGTTTTGTATGTTTGAAATTTGAAGCGACAGGCATATGTTTAAAGGCATATGTGCCTTGTATTTCCTCACAACAAATAGAAATCCGCAAAAGGAAGCGGCCTGAAGAAGGATCACAACCACGGGGGAGGCAATAAAGCTGCTAGCGCTTGCAATACGCACTCAATATGCATTTGTAGACATATCACACTCGCTCCGACAGCTCCACACATATATACACAAATATATTTAAACACATTCACGCACACACATCCGCACAGACAGCTGCACAAACCGTTTCGCTTGCAGATGCAGCCGCGTCGCACGGTTTGCTGCAAATGAACGGCCAATCAACGGCTAACATTAACGGCTATCAGAGCACGCACTCGTACGCAAGCCAGCATACACGCACTGCACAAATCGTCCGGCCAGAACGGGCTAAGCTTCCGGCATATACACACACACACGCGCGCGCGACAGCAGCAACAACAAAAAACGCACTCTCTCCCACCCCCTCCTCCCTGTACGCTACGGAGAACGCGTGGAAAACCGAGTGCAGAAAAACACGAACCAAACCATTTGCCAGCACCAAGCACACACAAAACCATCCGCAACGGTTTCGAATCGTCCGTCGACTAACGCCACCATAAGCGCACCGAGCGTGGAAAAGCGGCTGACTTGTGGAACCGTTCCACCTCACCGTTCGCTCCATCCACAGGGCATCCTTACCCCCACTGGTCCTTGGCTGCTGCTGCTGCTGCTAGTGTGCATCCCCCCCCTTTTAGCTTCGGTACAAAAAATGGCAACAAACACGCCGGAATCCGTTGCTCGGGGAGTCGTTCGCACAGCGAGAGAGAAAGAGCGAGCGTGCACGCACTCGTGTGGAGATGTTTTGGGGCCACGCGAACGATCGTACCCGTCCCCGGAACCCATTCGCAACGTCGTCGGAGTGTCCACCGACGATGCAATGGGTTGTCCGTGCTTCGGCATCGGTTCGGTGTCTCGTTCAGTGCACATGGCAAGCATAAACTACCATGTGCGAGTGAGCAAGCGCTAGGACAGTCGACGTGCGAGTGAGACAGTTGCGAGAGAGACAAGCCACATCTGCCACCGAGAGTAGTCAACAGAGCGGGAACTTACACACGGGGAGAGTGAATTTTTGCAAAGCACCAACACAAACGCACGGAAAGCTTTTTCGGTGTCTCCCTTCCGATTTTCTCTGCAACCCTGCTCAACCACGAAAGCAACAAATTGCGTGCATGCTTCAATGAGCAGCAGCACCGTCATGGCCGTCATCAGCGTCATTGTGGCACGGTGCGCTATCTCTCATTTTCGTGGGGCCAGAATGAGGGATGCTTTTAGGGGTGAAGTGATCACTGCCGTTGCCGGTCACCCATGTCAACTGAATGCGGTATCTCATTTTCAACCGGTTTGGAACTCATTCAACGAACGGGAGTTCAATTGCTTTGTTTAGTACGCTTTCGCTAGCAAGCAGGCAAGCAGGATCCCGAAATTGGTTCCAGTGATGCAAATCATTCAGCCAGGACAGGACAGTAGTTGTTGGAGTTTATGAAAGATAATGCGTTTAAAATGTGAAATGTTCTCTTGAATAACAAAAATACTCCTAAATAACAATAAAGTAATTTGTAAACGGTAAATATGAT
Organism: Anopheles arabiensis; assembly: GCF_016920715.1. NCBI lineage: Eukaryota > Metazoa > Arthropoda > Insecta > Diptera > Culicidae > Anopheles > Anopheles arabiensis. The sequence goes on along the minus strand of NC_053518.1, from coordinate 69,007,166 downwards.
TTTAAAATAACTGTAATTTACTAAAACTGATCATTTTGACTGCCAGGGCTAAACAAGGTTCGAAAGTTTTATCAATATTGTAAATCAAGTGAAAATGGAACAATCACCAACAAGATGGAGACGCCTGGTAGTTGGTGTATAATTTATACTTTAATCATCGAATATTGGTCATTGCACCGTAAAATTGATTAACATTTTCAGTTTCAAGATCTCTAATTTGGTTTAAAAAAATGAATAAAAAAATATTGTTTACTGCTTCAAATTTAAAAACAAAATAAAACCATGTATTTAGTATTTGTAAAAAAAATATGATTTTGATGATATGTGTTTTCACTGACTGTTTTGAACTGATTGATGAATATTCATTCCAAAATTAAAGAAAGTTCCCAAGTTTATTTTTTTTTTTAATTTTGGATTTTATAAAGCATTTGTAAAGGATTTAATCAAACATTTCATTTAATCCATTAACTCATTTATTTATTTCACAGTCTGTCTTTAAGGTAAAACTGAGGATCATAACTTATATATATAATAATATTATAATTATATAATATCTTATATAATTCAAGAACGTAGAAAAGCAATGCAAAGACATGCATTTGTAATTACTTTACCTTCACAGGTGCGTAGAATTGAATCAAATTAAAATTACTATATAAGCCAGAAAAGATCCTATGAAATATAAGATACAAAGAAAAAACATCCTTAGCCATAAACAAACCATTCAATCGGTAAGATAAGGACTATCGTGTTTTTAATTCCTCTCTTAAGAGACTGATAGCACCGTGCACCGAGCGCTAAGCCTGCAGCTAAAAATCCCCCTCATAACGCGTATCATTTTAATATAATTGATGACATTAATTATTACTGAATGCATCCACCATCATCCCCCTCCCCGAAAACGATGAACAAAACGGCTTTTGCATCTCCCGTTCACCTGCAAGGGTAAAGAACATGATCTCGTCCGGTGCCCTTTCACGCCCTTGCCCGGTGGCGGATTTACTTCAATCGAAAGCTACCGCTACCCGTGTAGCGCAAACAAAAAAGGCGATACCTTTCCGGCAAAAGGGAGATAAAATAACGAAGAATTGATAGTGAACAGTCTGTCCCGGGCCGGGACCGGGAAATCGATTTCCTCCCTGCCGAATGCTCGAGCAGAGCGCGGCGCGAGCCCATAACACTGCAGTCAATTGGAAGTCAGCCCAGACACTTTCGACGTGCTCTTTTCGGCGCAACGGTGGAGGCGCGCGCTTCCCCCAGCAAAAGTTCTTCGACCGACCAAGTGGGTTCGGGCAGGCACTGGAGGCACCGAAACATTGCTTTTGACCTGCATTCGTCGTGTGCAGCACCCGTTGTCACTGAACTGCTGTCTGGAGCAGGCCGTTCCTGTACACTCTCTTCCCGGTACCGTGCAGCAGTCTGGTGCACCGTGCCCACCGTACTCCCAACTGCCTGGAGGACTTTAAACTGCCGAGCAATCGTAGCAGAAAAATGACTCCAGCCGCACCAGGCTGGTGTTTGCTATCGCCTTTTGCTTTCTACTTTTTCCACACAACAAGCAAGCACAAGCACAAAGCACGCTGCATTTCAACAAATGAGCCGAAACGGTATGGGAAAGCGAAAGAGCCGTGGTCGCTTACACGTGCGCGCGTCTAGCCTTTGCCGCCTCTTTCGTGCTGGAATGCAACTGCATCTTCCACGAAACGCATCGAACGGGAAGGAAAGGAAGGTTTTTCCTTTGTGTATGTGAGTAAATGCAAAGCAGGAGGCAGTAAACGTGGCCGTCTTTCATGCACACTTGAACGCACCCAGACAGTTCACGTTCCCCGATACAGCAGTGAGCCGGCTTTTGACTCCGTCCTCCCTTTGGCAACCCCTTTTTCCGTGCTGTTCCCTCCCTGTGCTGTTACAAAAACAAAATAACATGTACACTTTGTTGATGGGGGTTTTTTCCCCCAATGTAAACCCCCTCTTTCGAACGAAACAAAAGCGAAGTACGGAAGCGCAAAGCATATGCATGCAATCATGGTACGCCAAAACGCACATGATACGCGTGTGCGAGACAGACAGAGATGGAAGGCAGACCGAGGGGAAGCGCAAAACGCACCAGACATACGGGGACAGCCTATGGAAAATGAATACCTTACACACATACCCTCTCTCACACACACGCAGATGGATGCGCATGGTCTCGTGAAAGTGAAAAAAAATCTAGGCGAAACAGAACAGTTTGACACATTTTTTTTTTGTTTCGTTGCCGTTCGTGTTCTTTACACCATTGCAGCGTGCACACTAAGCCACAGTTAGTAGTGTGTTGCAGGAACCGTGGCTTTCTTGGCAGGATTCAAACAGTGGCCTGGAACGGGGCCGGCACAGTCTCGGGCGGCGTCTATTCATTGCGTCCAACACTTGAGACAAATTTGATGACATCCTCAGACGGCGGTGGAGTTGTGCTTGTTGTCGTCGTTGCCGACGCGTTACCGACGCTCACGCTGCCGCTCACCATGAGGCAAAGGAAGCCATGAGAGTTGGTGTTACGTTTAACGGATTTTGAGTTTGCAGCCGGACGTGGTTTTATGGCGGCAATACAATGTGGCTGGTTTAATGCAATTGATATAGCGGTAGAAAACAAATGTTTCAATTTAAATTATTACGAATTGGCAAAAACAAGTTTCTTAGCTCTAAATATCTAAAGAAAGACAATCTTTTGCTAATAAAAATGAATAAAAACATTTTTTCATACATAAAATAACGATTCATTAAAATAGCTTTGACTCTTCTACTTCAACTTCCATTATCAATTACAAACAAGTGATGCGCCGACGTTTTCATGGTAATTTGACATTTTATGGACCATTTCACATTCCACTGTCTTTTCGGTCTTGAGTGCAGGCAGGATGATTGTTAGCACCCCAAACTAGCCCAACAAAACCCTTCCACCTAGCTCCACAAAAAAGGGAGATCATCTCCGACCGAAGGGAAGATGCGATGCGGGAAATATATTTGAATAATTTATCACCGTGCGCAATAATTTGCGCCCCCCACCCGGCACGCAACAACGACACCAACGACTGTAACAGTAATTATTATTCATATTTAGCGCTCATGCGCTCGTGTTGCCTGAAACGGTGCAACACATTCCTTTCGGTTTGAAGGAAGGAGCCGTTTTTTACACGAAATGGTTTAGCTAAAACTAAACTTCTAATTATTTTATCATCACTTTTCAGGCTGCTTACGGGATGGTGATGTTGGTGAGAGTTTCAGTGCACAGTGTTGGGCGCCAAAGTCTAATAAATTGTCGTGTAATGATCGGGAGGCTTCTTGGCGTTGGTGCTAAACGATCTCAAGCGAAGATGTGCGATGTGGTACGAGGTTGCTCGAGAAGTACAGTGCGGTGATTTAGAGCCGTTTGCGTTAGATTGATTTATTTAAGAGCTTTGTGTCGTGAGGTGCATGACTCGTACGAAGTGGATTTATGTCACGGTAGTTAAGGTTCTGTTTGCGTTAATTTTATGATCATCGTCACCATTCATTTGATGGCTGTAAAAAGCAGCTATAATGTCACACAAAAATCGCACTTAAAACGGCAAAGTTAAGAATATTAAATTTACATCAATTAACTGCCTCTGCTTAAAACCCTTTTCGACACGCACACAGCAACACTGCAAAAAGAGGTGCATGAAAAGTTACACACCCAGCTCGATTAATGCCAATCGACCGCAAACGATCAATTACTCCCTGGCTCTTGTTCGTACGCAAAGGCTAACCAAGAGTGCGCCCATATTGGCCCCACTATTTAGCCGTTTGCCGCGGTAGGTCCTTGCCGCCCCGCAGCGTTCGCAGTGACAATTAATTCCAATTCTGTGCCGCGGGGATGCATTTTGTGAATGCCGGCAGCCACCCAAAACTAGCGCCACACAACCGGACGCACAAAGTCAATGGACTCATTTACATTTTATTTTGTTACAAACACACACAGCCACACACACATACACTCGGAACACAATTACTTGCAACCGGTTGGATAATCGGATTGCCGCGCACGCCGGCGCACGCTGGGTGGATTTAAATAAATAAATTTAATTTAATCGGATAATCGCGATTGACCAGTTGGCTTTATCGAATGATTAAGTGGAACCCGGGCCGGGGCTCGGGAAAGAGGAAGAGCGGCTCCACCATTGAAGAATGTCAATTTGATGTGAGTTTATGTAAGCGGGTTTGGTTTGGAGCTTTATTAAAATGAGCAGAGGCAAAGTAATTGAGTTCTCAGATTCGTTTTTTGGTGTAAAAATCGGATGCTTTTGTTGCTTCTCGAACTCATACAAACCACCTGCTGAGCATGTACAAAATGACATGTATAATGTAGCTCAGTACTAGCATACTAAAAGTCACCGTGAGCCACCCGTTATTGCGTCATCGCCTATCACTCTTCCCGGCAGCCATACCACACTCCATTGAAATCAGGGTGCCAACGGTCAAAAGCAGCCTCATTCATCGAAACTCACCAAAGGTGCAGCAGAACAAGTCAACAGACAGAGAGTGAGAAAAAAAAATCATCATGCTACCAGCTGCACTTAACATAATGATTATGCAGTGAATAAACCCCATCCGCATCGCGGTTTGCCGTTTAGAAAGAAAGTGACTGGCGGTATAGTCTAGCGAGAGGATCATGGCCGGGCAAAAAGGGTACCGTGCCGATGCACAACCATGCACCCACGGCAAGAGGCCACTCAATGGCTGGGATTTTTTTGTCTCTCCCCGAAGCTCAGCTTCATTTTCATTCGCAGCCTCAAGGGACGTGTCTGATGAACCGCGCACCCGAGCTCATAGGCAACCCAGTGGAGAGGGCAAAAAAATGCAACCCTGAACATAAAACTAAACCACAGACTCCTTCAGGTGGATTTTGTGCGGGCCCAATGGATGCACCCGCTATGGCTTGGCAAAAATGATCCACGCCAGACCAGATGTGCGGAGCGAAAGGGCTTGTAAGGAAAAGGGAACGCATATTCCCGCCCGGCACAAACAAACCTCATAACGTTCGCAGAAAGGCAGAACACCCCCGGACAGATAGAGAAGCTAATCATTCGTTTAACGATTCACCACTGCTGGAGTGGGGTGGAGTGATGCAGGCTGGGAGCAAACCCCGCACAGAGAGGCGTCTTGTGCACGGGCACATGATGCATTAATTAGCATTTTAAAAATCCATGTGCAACCATTTTCGCTTCAGCACGGCCGTGTTCGTGTTACTACACAGAGTGGTTAAGTAACGCTAGTGAAAAAAAGAAGCAGTTCGGCTATGTGTGAACGATGATGTGGAAAATGAAAGCATCAATAGGGAGAATGTAGGGAGTGTGCAAAAAAAACCTGTTACCTGAGCTTTATGGATTTTTGCTCCCTTTCCCCGTGTGCACATTTCCATTCAGCTCCAGCAGCAAGTGAACCGTGAAACGCGTGAAAAGCGCGCTCCGGAACGGGGCTAAGGCAATTTTCCTAATGGATTATCGGTTCGGATGGGAAAGAATCCACCGCTCGGATCGGTGTGTCTTCCCTCTATGGCCGTGCATTATTTTTGCCCGTTCCAGCGACAGGGATCCATTTGGCCGGGAGCCGGGAGTTCATCAACTCGGGAGATTGAACCCAGTCACCAAGTTCGGGGCTGACCGGTGTGTGAGTGAGTGTACATCCTTTTGAAGATTGGAAGGATTGCAGCGCCGCCTTCGGGGTGCAGAGCATGCCAGTCCGTAATGGAAGTGAATGCCAAGCCAATCTCGTCTTCTGTAATTGAAGCAAATGACTCCCAACAGATGGGGATGGGGCGGCTGGGAAGGGTTTGTGCATGCTGGAACAGGGACGTGATGCTAAATCGAATGTATGATGACGAGCTGGACACTGCTGATGCTGGGGCGCCCCATATGCGTTCGGAATCAATTACTCGCTCGCTTATCAAACGATCGAAGCGTTGCCTCAACGATCGAAGGGCATGGTCGTGAATATGGTGATAGAAAAACGGATGCAGAGAAATAATAAAGGTAGCAAAGAGTAAATCATAACAAAAACCTCCATAAGAATGATTGCAATATTCTGATTTGGTATAGTTTCTTTCTTTTTGTACTTTCTTTAGTACTGCTGACTAACATCATCTCTTATCGCATTTAACTTTCTAAGACTGTTTTGGTCGATATGTGATTTAGGAATGTGAAATTGGATACAAGAAAGTATATACAATTGTTCAAATTTACTAAATATTTCATTTCGACATCTTTGAGTTGTCAAGTTTTTGACAAACTCAACACAATCCTCATAAAAATCCACCAGCTGTGATGGAAAGAAGAAACTTACGGTACGCGTGTACACCTTTTAAACAGATCCAACGCGTCCCCAGGTTCGAGCACTGTGCACTGGACGTCTAGTGCACTTGAACTGACGGAACTTATTTCCTTCTGAAGACTTGGGAGTCCACCTTCACAGCCAGAACTCCCGCGAGAGCAGCTCGAATGGCTTCTCGGAAAATGGCGATTGCAAGAACTAGAGCCAATTCTCATCATTCCAGAGAACCATACGAGCAAACACACACACACGCATGACTATTCTGAGCACGGGACGAAAGTAACCACAAAAACGACGCTCTTCTAGTGCCCTTGGCTAACCAATACCCGTTTTTGCAAAACGATGGCGACGGTTGTGACACACACCACAAGCGAAGCCAACAAGCTAAGCTTCCCCAAACAATAGCCTTAACGGGGGGATGTTGGGATGTCCTACCGATCGAAGTAGAATGGAACGGAATGGAACAGAAACACCCGAGCGCGTTTGAATTCATCCTCACCGTCTTAAGAAAGTCGGAACGAAAGTCCGAAAGATTGCCGACTCCCACCTGGACAAATCGGATCGGTGGAAAAGGACGTAGAAGGGGGGGGGGCGGTCAAAGGGAGAACTAACAATCCATCCTCTTACGGAAGGGATCAGCAATCATCTTTACCATCGACCCGTGCGCTGCACACCGTGCGTTCGCCGTGCCGGGAAGAAACTGTGCACCGAACGAAATTGAGTGAGACCGAAACCACCGACGAATGATTTCTTCACCGTGTCCCACTGCCCCGAACGCATCCATTTCGGGAGGTATAGGAGCGAGTGGGAAGAAAATGCTGAAATTGCCAGCATACGTGAGATCCGGACCGTAATTGAATATTATTGTGCTGACATTTTTCAAGTGGATTTACCATCAACCAGTGTGACAGATTGGACGTGGCGGACGGTTGATGGTGGTGGTGGTGGCGGTGTATGGGTGTGTCATGCCCAAGCGATCGTTGATTGCCGGCCAGCACCTGGTTTTTGCGGTGAAACGGATCCGAGTGTCGACTGGGGGCTCAGCAGGGCCGGTACGTGGGTCGCTCCTTGATTGCGTTGGATGCTGTTGCTGGTAGGTCACCACCGCTTGTCGACGTGTCTTCCGGTGGTTCGCCCGGACTTGTTAGCTTGTTGCCAGCTCACCGTTGCGCCAGTTGTCATTCACCTTTCATTTCGGGATGTTGAAACAAAAAGGGTGCATGGCATGCCGTTGCGTTGTCTTATTGGGGTTGAAGATGGCATGGGAGCAATGTCTCCTCATGGTGGTGTTGACAATCATTTTTACATGTTTTGCAGAGAAAGGACATGCGTTCTTTTAATATTCAAATTTAAGGAATGCAGGGGATATGTGGTACCTCAAGTTTATCTTTTATTGAATTTTCTTTCAGAGCCTATTGCTTAACATATCCCAAGAGTGAAAATGATTTTTTTGAAGAACTTTTATGCAATAAACATCGCCCAAAGTCGGTCGTTCATGACGACAAAATGCCACACTATGAATGTGTTTTGAAATAATTTGGAGCATCAGAGACCAACGACGTAGGATATTAACTTACAGTTAAGTTTGATGCATAAGAGATGACAAAATAAATGACCGTGGAGGGAATACTTGGTGCTTTGAAGACAAACATTGAAGTATACTGTCAAAATTAATTGACTGTTAATCTATTAGCTATTGCTGAAACTATCAAATCACAATCTTTTGATTTGTAATTTTTCCAAAAGCTCTCCTTAAGTGCACTCTTTATCGTTCATTAAATGTTAAAATCTCACAAGAATTCATTAAAGTTGATAATCTCAAGTGGAAAAAAGGGCAAACCTTTTATCCAACCATCTGGGTGCATCGTCATCATCATGCCGGGGCACATCTCTTGTCGGAGTGCAAGACACACTTAGACAACACAACAGCAGCCACACGCGTACCATTTATCTCTGAACGGAATTGGCTGCCCACTTTCGTATGTTTGCAAAATACTTTCTCGTTCTCGGAATGATGCCCGCAATCTGCAACCTGCCACCTCACGAATTCGTCCTCTGCTGCTCCACTCAAGAACTTCTTTCACTCCTATACACATATCCACCACAAATCCCACCAGAAGGTGTTCCTCCCGGTGCGCACAGAAAAACATGAAAGTCAATGCAAGTGACAATGATTGATGATGTAAATAAAATCCTGCTTGCGACGGCAGCCCGGCAGCTTACGATTTGCGTTACACTTGCATGTTTATTCGACATTCGAACGATTTAGCATCCGTTTCGGTTGCGGTTGGTTTATACCTTCCACCACACACAGAGGCGCACAGCCCTTGCCTAAGCCGTGCTGCTAACCATGATGCTTCGTGTCATGCAATTGAAAAACATCACCTTGCACTTGCACAAACAGTGTTCGACCGACCGGTATGAATATTTGTTGCCGAACGGGAACGGAATGCTTTACATTGATGTGGCTTACCATGCTGCACGCTCAAGCTGTTGCATACAGTATGTTTGCATAAAGCTACAGTTGTAGTTCTTTTTGCGATATAAGACTTATTTTATTGTTAGTTAAACAAATAAAAATTAATTAAAAACACTTCAACTAATCTTAGCTTATCGTCATCTTAACCTGATTTTAAAATACTTTGAATTGATCTTTAAACTGCAATTAAATATACAAACAACCCATTCATTACTACCACCAGTGAAACAATGAAACAATAAAACGATTCCGAAAAGACAGCACTGTGCGTCATCCGTTCAGGCAAACCTTTCCCCTATTTACAGGCAGAAACTCCATCCAGGTGCATTTTATTCTCACGCAAGCGGGTAATTTTCGTGCACCTTCGAGGACGATGTGCCCGTGTTTCACCACTCGCTTTAGACGGGATTAAATTCTGGGGCAAGATTTATTCCCACTTTTAACACAGACAGCTCTCACGTCCTTTTCTTTGCGCCGTTGTTTTTTTGCTCCCATCGCCTTAAAAGCAGCTTTAAGCGATGCTGTCCGTGCGGAGGAGTTTTCCCATTTTCCTCACAAAATGGAGGCGAAATAGAATTTTTGTACCGAAACCTTCACGCCGAGCCCTGAACGCACCGAGCTGTAACTCCTGGGAGAACATTCAAATAAGCACCTTAATTTAAAATCCATTCAAAGAAATTATTGGATTTAGAGTCTTCTCCCAACGCAAGACGGGGATGGTGCTGTGACTGTATGTGTGTGTGTGTTTCTGTAATTGCCTTCAGCCCAGACAGACGGAGAGTGTGCAAGAGCCACTCATTGATACGATTCGCAAATTGTCTGTACGTGTGTCCTTCCTTTTTGTGTCCACCTTCTCCGCACAGTTTCATTGCGATTGAGGCGTGTGACGCTAGACTTTAGCGCCCCCCAGTTGGTTGAGGTGTTGCCGACTCACGTCCCGGTAAAGTGGCTCGTTTTGCCCTTGATGAATCCTTCGGCTCGGTCTCGACACTCGTCTGGTCTGGACGAGGAACAGGGAGCGTCACACACTAAAAATGGCATCTTTTGTATGAGCCCACTCGACTCATATGGACTCACACCGATCGTCTGGGATGTGATGAACATGGAGCACACGCAGATTGCATCCCGAAATGCAATGAACATTGCATCAAAATTGCATTCGGCTTTGTTGTCCAATGGCCAATTACACGACTCTTTACTACGCTCGGGCTGTCCCTGGTGCTCTGGTGTGCTATAAAATTGTAATTTTTGCCCAGAATTTTCAGGTGGCCATTATATTGTGGTTAACATGTACCTGATTTCATCGCTACGAATTCTTTGGCAAACTCTCTACCTGGGCGAACGCTGCTCTTGTTTCTGAGGAGGAAAGTGTGGGAGTCCGAAAAACCGCACTGAAGAAATTTGCCAAACCAAAGAATGCTTCCGACTTCGGTACGAAATGATCCAACACCTTCCCCCTACTGCAACTGCAATGGCATTCACTGACCAAAACTATCGTTGGCACCCGGGAAGCATGTCATTCGACTCTCTCCCTTTCTCTACCAACGCTACCTCCAAAACCTAGGGACAGTCGGTGTGACCACAAATATAAATCCTGTGGGAAATAATTGACTTCCGTAGAATTTATTATTCACTTCACCACCACGACGGTATCAGAAAAGGGAAATGGGTGAAGAGAAGTGCTCTCTCAACGACCAACCGGACTTATGCTTTTCTTGGGCCAAAGCTCATCTTTCGCACCAGCACCATCGGTCGGCATTGGACTCAGCAGGCGTAGAAGTATTTGAATCCAGCAAGCAACGGGGTTGTTTCCCCTGTAGGACGCAAAGGGACACATTGAGGAGGGGTGCAAGCCAACACAGCCAACACAGATTAAATGCCAATTGGCGGTTGGCCAAGCGATGTGAAAAGTTTCTGTTTCATAATTTACCATGATGAGCTTTAAACTCCGTGTGTCTGTGTATCTGTGCGTGCATTTGAGAGGAAAGACACTTTGAACGGTAATTATACGAATCTTGGAGTAACTTTGGCGCTGTCGAGGTAGGTTAATAGTTTTGGACTTTGTGTTAAATCAAACGCTTAATTTTTGTTGAAGTGTTTTTATTTCAGGTGAAGGCATTTTTGTACATGCCTGGGGGTATTATGGGTATATTTAATAAATTTCAAAAGCCTCAACGTACCAATTCAATTAACATGTCTTTAGATTAAAACATTAAAAACTGTTTGAATGTGTAGCTTTCTGTCAAATTAAAAATATTGCTAGCAGCATTCTAGTGACGGTATTGAAGAAAGAACTGCATTAGTTTTTGGAGCGAGACAGGTTCTCGATTCGTCCCGGAACTGAAACAGTTTTAGGTACAGTTCTTGAATTGGATTGAAATAACGAAAGCATCTCAAAGATCGAACGTCAGATATCAGTTTCAGGATCAGTATTGGTTCTTTTTAAGTTCTAAGACTAGAATGATCACAGGTTCGGCATCATCTCCAAGACTGGTATGGTTCACTACCAGGTTCTGAGCATGTATGAGTTAAGAATCTATACGAAGGCCTGTGGACTTAGAAGGACCTATGAACTTAGAATGAATTCCAGGTCCTTTCTGGGTCCCTGATCAGCTCTAAAGCGAATACAGAATCAGTATTCAAGTCAGAAACAATAAGAGAACTGTGGGGCCCTTCACGATTCTGGTCAGTTTTTTGTATGGAGTTCGACAGTTGGAGGCTGAAATCATGTAAACACTCGATCCAAAACCACACATAAAACTAACCTGCAATTTTTAGTCTTGATTATTCTAGCCTCAAAGCTAGAATTAGATTCAAGTACCTGCTCGAAAAATGGCAAAACAATCTTGTTTACATGTTGTTTACATTTATCCCAAGGTGCATCAAAGAGATCTGGTGATGGAATCCAGAATCAAAGTGTATGTAGTCCAGGTGGTCTTATAGCATGTTTTTTACAACCAAATTTTAAAATCACTTGTTGACAGGATGGGTGAATTTTTTTGCTCAAACAAGCTTTCTGGAGGCTTAACAAATAAGCAAAACACTCTTAAAATCTTCATTCAGAAGCAGAAGCAAATAAAAATCAGCTTTCTAAATTCATACACCTTGGGATAAGCCCACCTGTATTTTATACCCACTTAGATAGCTGCTTGAAAACTGCTATACAATGCAAACAGCTGACAGGCTGAAATTTCAGCATACGAATTTCAAACGGAAAGGACCCCAGTATCAGTTACAGGAGCTGCATGAGTTGCAGATCAGTTTTTAGACTAGTATGAGTTCAACATTTTTGCAAGAAAACAGTTCAGAATCTTTTCTAGAACCGGCATAGGTTCAAGATCTGTTTAAGGCGGGTTTTAGTTTAAAATGAGTACAAGGATTGGTATGGATTTAATATCTGAAGTACAACAAATGTAGATTCAGAGCTAGTATCCCACAACCAATATCTTCTCACACTGTATTCTTTGTTTGAGTGAAATCATGCTCTCCGTTAGTAAAGAACCACAACATCCTTCATTTTTGCTTCGTTCCTTTTGTCCTAAAGGGCTAATGTAAATCCCATCAGCAGTAATAAAACTCCAATTAGCTCTAATTGTTCACTTCAACCATCTGTATTCTTCACCAAAGAACCCGACTAAAAGCAACAAAAAATAAGAATCCCCCAAACGCATATTGAGCTCATCAACTCGTCATCGGCACTCAGCAACAACCATTTACCACACAAAATGCGTAAACCGAACTCATCTGTGCCTGTGACGATTGGCCAGAGTAAAAATATGAAGAAATCCTGCAAAATCAATGGCACAACCCAAAATTTCCTCCTATTCTCTCTCTCGATTTCCCCTTGTTTAACTCACCGTTATTGACGAGCAGCGTGTTTTCCCGGGCGAGCGAAGCTTCCGCGTCGGTCAGCGTCGCACTGGAACCGTTCTCGGACGAGGGTGTGTTGAGGGTGAGCGGATTGACTGTGGTGGCGGCCGGGCCGATCGCCCCGGGCACGTTGCCGCCCTTGGCGGTGCGGTAAGTGAAATTTGATTGTCTTTCGGCCGTACCGATGGCGTTGTACGGCTGGGCGTAGATTGACCGATGGATCGGACTGTCCTCGTTGTCCGAGCTGTTGAGCGAGTATCTCGGATAGTGGCGCGATTTTCCTGCCAAAGAAGCAAAACGGAGTAGAGAAGGATGGGTGTAAAAGTGTGTATGCACATTCGGGGCAGAAACATGTGGGCTTTGCTTGTTAAATGATAAGCAAATATTGGTCCGTTGCTGGAGGCGATTAAAACGCATAAGCGATGCGATAGGATAGGAGCTTTCTCTCTCGCTCTCCTCATCTTGTACTGGCAATGTTGACCCAAATAATGCATCTACGTGTCGATAACTAAATACGGCACCTTTTTCCCTTCATTTAATTTCACCTCCACCAACCTTGCCCTTGGGCCACTTCAAGAAATTGCATCCAATGGATAAGCCAACCCGGATCTCGACGCTCGTCTCTACAGGAGTTGATCGTTTCGCAATGCCCGGAATTTAGACCAAGTGCGTAGTGCGAGTGTATCGCCTCGTCCGCACCGACACAGACCGATCGGAGTTTGAAATATGACCACCATCCTCAGTGCCCTTTCCGGCCACCAAACCACTATCACCACGCCCGGGAATGGTGAAAATGAACGGCAACTACGCTTTTAATGGCTCTCAGCCGAGATAACAGATCAAATTTGTTTTCGATTAATTTCTCAGCCCTTGCCGGTGGAAAGCGCACACCGTCCATGGGATGAGTATGGGGTTATGCGTGTGCAATGCCTCCTCTGCCGAGGCAGTTCGCAATCCGGGACTCTGCGTCCCACAAGCTGCACCAACCGATGATACGATTTTCGGCACCGAACCTCGCTTGATAGTGCAATTTGATTTTAATTTATTTATATTGCTCCCGTTACGCGCATCCGGGCTGCGTTCGAGCCTAGCGCCATCGATTGCTAGCTTTGCTTCGTGTTTCGCGTAGCTAAACCACACCGTAACGGATTTTGAAGGTCGTTCATTTCGCTATTTGCGATGGGTTAGAAGAAGAGAACAAAAAAAAACCCTGCGGGAAAGCCTGTTTTTGCTGCAATAGTTAAAATGGTGTTTAAAATCGCACCGAAGGATTAGTCGCGCTTTTTTGCCGGTCGGTAGGAATGGAAGGATTTAATTCAAATGGGGCCCCTTTTCACCCCAACTCTATGGTACGGTTTCGAGCGATTGCGCTTGCCGAAAGGGTGGAAAAGATTAACCTCTTCGGGTTTCGGCTTAAGGTTGTGGAAGGCTGGAGAGTTTGGTGGAAGTAAAAGAAGTATGCTTACCGCTTTCAGATAGGATTATCTTTTGGTGGTGTTTTAATTAAACATTTAGTATTGTGAGATGGGCAATATCTGCTTCACGAGCGATTAGCTCAGTTTTTTTAGTTGCACCAAAGATTTATGATTTGCACAATATTTATATAATTATCTAGTTGAATTTATCAACAAATAAACTAATAAATGTAATACAATATATTGCGCCTAAAAGAATTTTTAATAAAAATCTTAAACAGAACACAATTTGATTCCACAAGATGCGATTCCTTTTCCGAAAACCGAACCACAACTACTAGCGCCATCTATGTGTGAGATTTCCAAACCGACCGTCGTTGATTCCCAGGCAACAATATCAAGTCGAAAAGATGCTGCAAATGTGTTTTTTTGTAAATTCCGTTCTATACTTAAACAATTTGTTTTGAAATTTTAGAACCATTAGATAGTGAAAATGATAACAAAAACATGAAATTTATAATCCCAAAAATATATGATAAAAATGACAAACCTAAAGGTATAATCAGGAGCCTTCAAATCAGAATGGATGAAAAAGAGAATTATTAAAAAGGTAAAATTATTAACCACCAAAATTTTAAACCTGTTATTTTCAATCACAATTCGATCAAAAAGGTTCACAGCTCGATCAGCACCCTTCTAAATCGAAGCAAAAACCACCTCGGGCTAAGACTGTGAAATCAAATTACGCTAAGCTCGGATTTCTTTCCACACAAAAGCATAGAATTCACGCCAAAAATAAAGCGGATATACATGTTCACACTTTTCATACAAAAAAAACTTTAGATGGAAAATTCTCTCTCTCTGTCTCTCTCTCTCTCTCTCTCTCTCTCTCTCTCTCTCTCTCTCTCTATCCGTCAGCCTTGCCTTGCCTGAAGCGAAATGTGTCCTTGCGTGTCATTGTTACAAACACAAAATTGCATTCAATCGCACCTTGTTTGCACCCTCGGGGGGTTTTCAAAACAAATGCCATCAATCGCGGTTCGGAAGCGCACAGCAGCAGCAGCAGCCAGAACAACAAAAATGAATCACCTATAAATGGACAATTTTTGGGCCCGAATTGATGGGCCTCGATTCCATTGCAACGCCGTACATCACCCGACAAAGTCACGTTAATAGCACCGAGTGACAGTGGGACACACAAACGCACACGCACAGAACCCTGAAAAGGACCCTTACGCACGGCGTGAAATGAAAACACGGCGCAAGGTCAGGACGTGGATTGTGTAACGCTACCGTTTTCCGGTTGCATTTTTTTTTTCACTCTCTCTTTAGCGTCTTGCTTTAATGTCCCTTTCGGGTGAGAATTTCTGCCGCACATACACCGGAGAGGGTCTTTCCTTGAATGCTGCGGCCTGTACGCGGCAGCGCTCGGTTGAAATATAGTCATCCGCTTTTCCATTATCGCGCTCGCCTAGTTTCCGCCGATCGGTCCTTTCACTGTACACGCATTGATCGATATGAAATAAGCATAAGAGAGGGAGAGACAGTGTCCCTATTACATCGCTCCCATCGTGTGCAAAACAAAAACTGCATTCACAACTGGGTGCATGTGCATGTAGGGTGCTTCTCTGTTATTCCCGTAGCTTCGGTCACACAAATCCGCACCTTTCAACAGGGATCAACCCTCGGTATGTTGCTGCCGTCATTATTACTTCTGTTGCAGGGCCTCGAGGTGTTCCCGGGATGGTAACAAAAAAAAAGAAATTGTCACTTCAACGTGGCAGGGAATGGGATGAAAAACGTCCCTGCCGATTCATTGCTACACCCGGTGGTCATTGGTGTTACGCGATCGCTCGCTAAGGGGACCCGTTCGCTTTGCTGTTTGCCTACCAACTGGTGCACTGCCGACTTTGGCATTATGCAGTTGACTGCGATTCAATTCACATTTTGTCGTCGCCCGGTGGTGCTCATTTTTCAAACCACCAAACCGTTACACACCCTTCGGCGGGTTCATTAGCCGTATTTGGTGTCGATGGGTCTTTCTTTCCCATTTGGCTGGGGAAAAACATGAAAAAAAACTTTCTCTCTCTCTCTATTTAATAATCCATCACGTGCAGTACACGTTTCTGGCTAAGCGAAAATACGTAAAAAAAAACAATTACCCAAACGTAACAAACCGACAGCGGCTGTTTTGAAAGCGTTTATGAGACGTTGTTTGTAAATAATGTTGTTAATTCCCCTTTTTTTCAACGGCAGCAGCTAAGCGAACCTTTCGATTTGGGTTACCTTCTGCCGCGCGTTTTGTCCGCTTTCAAGGACGAATGCACCACGAAATGATTTTTTTTACTGCAATTGGTGCATTTTTTAACGTTGTTGTGTGTGTGTGTGTGTGTGTGTGTGTGTGTGTGTGTGTCACGGTTCACAGCCAAGTTTGCAATTCTACCATTTTACGTGGCGTGGCGAGATTTACTGCAACGATTGGACGGAAAGTAAAGCCGGATCAAGTTACAGTGGGAACGCGCCCAGGCACGGGACACGTGGAAAACATTATCGGTGAATTCGTTTGTACGCGTGTGTGTATGTGTACGTGAGATTAAGAAGGAACCATATTTGATGCTGGTGCTGGTCGAAATTTTCCTTCCAATTCCCGACATCGTGTCATGGACAATTTAACGAATGGGTAATCAAAATTTGCATAAACATAATGCATCGTGCGGCGCATGCTGTTATGAGAAGCACAATGGGCACGGCTAATGAAGGTCAACCTAGTGGAACGGAAAAGGATCGATTACCAGGGCAGGATTTTGATAAGTTATGGAGATATTGAGGCACTGCAAGGAGAAGCGATGCTTGATGATGGTTTCTTATCGATTAAAGATATCATCTACGTTAAATTATGCGGGTTTTATTGTGCATCATAGTAATTGGAATAAATTGTTGATGACATGCAGATATAAGATTGTTTTTGAACATATCGAGAATGTATTTTTCTAGACCCAAATCATAGTGGGGTCAAATCTATAATGTATTGCTCAAACAAAGTTTTTTATGCTCTCAAGTAGGACCTCAGCTCTCCGTAGGACGTCCAATTAAGGTTGTCATCAGCCTCTCTAAACTAATATTGAACCTTTTCTACACCATCAGTTGTTAATCATATCCTATTAAAGATATATATGATTCATGAGTTATATAAATCATTTACAGTGGCCGGCAATATAAAGTGGCCACTACTTACAATTTTATATTTTTTCCATTTTTTCCGTGAAAGATGAAGTTATTGTACTGCTTTATTTTTTGAAACATTGTTCGTGATATGCTTAAGAATGCGCAGTACCATAGCATGACAAAAATGAGAAGTTTGCTACAAGAAAAAATATTTTTTCCAAAATTGATCAAAATCACTGTGCCAAAATAAAGTGCCCACTTTATTCATTCTACAGAAAATATTTTTCTGAACAAATATAACACTAAACTTATAATTTATATGCGTTCCTCTTGCATTCTTTACATGTTCGAGGATCTTTGACATAATTTAGTTTTGTTTTATTTGCACATATTTGGCATTTATTCTTCCTAAGAGTATTTCTATGTTGTTGAATCTATGTTAGAGGAATTAAGTCTGAAGTTTTTAATCCTTGCTATGACGAGACGAAGAATTGAAATAATATTTCAAATTAAACGACATTAAAATATTACCACTCATCGAACAACTCCCCATCACCATTTATCCTCCAAACCAACCACCTCAACCACCTTGAACAATCATAACGTTATTCATCAATTGTCAAATGGAATTTGAATGAAACATGCTCCCCGTAAAAAATCGTCTTCCAAACCATTACAAACAGCCAGCCGATAAAAACACCGTCTCAATAAATTTACATCACCCACCGCACATGCCGTCCCCAACGGCTGCTAACCAAATTTAATTTAACATTATTTATTGCCCACCGAAAATCAACCGGAAAAAGAGCCGCCGCACCGCGAACACAGCCCCTTCTCTGTAGGAAAAAAGCGAGCCCACCAGAACCTGCAACCTGCTCGTTGCTCAGGCACGCTTTAAACAACTATTGGAATTTATGTTTGGCACCAATAAAAATACCTTACCAACTTGCTTGCTCGGCGGAGTTTTCCACAACCCACCTCTCGCCCACTAACAACGCGATCGGTAACCACCGAAAACACGTTGTCGCCGTCAGCAGCTGCTTACCAGCAGCGTGCGGTGGTAGCATTATTTTAATTCATTAGAAAGTGTAAAACGGGAACGGCGGGGAGGGGTGTTCGGTGGGTAAGAAATACTTCTTTCAACCAGTATTACATCACAAATACCGATTGAAGGAAATGGGGAACCGCTGCAACACCCCTTTTGTTTCTGTTCCGAAACGTGAAATGTCGGGGCCGTTCACCATGCACACACAAGATCGGTTGGTGGAGGTTGAGGAAGCGTAAATGAAGGCGTAATTTTATCGTGAAGAAGTACGTTTTCTTTCGTCACGGAAACCAACAAACGGCTTTTTAGTTTGGCAAGGAAGTTGGCTTTAATATTGGTGGGCAATAAATTTGACAATTTTCTTTCGCCATTTCAAGTTTTTGGTGTTGAGGAAGCTTAGGTTGGAGAATGTGTAAAGAGTGGCTGTTTTATGAACTAAAATTTTGTAGATCAAAAATGCTGAAAGAGCAGCAATACGGCCTTTTCAACCCGTTCCTCTTGAATACAAAAAGAATGCTGAAAGACGAGTTGTATGAATTTTGATTAAAAAAAAAAATCAAAATCAACTAGAAACGATTTTCCTCATTTTTTGCCTCATGACACTCTACTTCATAAATTTTAATCCTTGCAACAATTGACAGCAGCTTTCACATATCCGCAGACTATTAAAACGCTCTACAAATCTACGCACGAGTGTGTTTGTCAGCTTCAAGAGACATTCCTTCGGCGAGATTATTAAAAAAAAAACCAAACTACTTGACATCTCATCTTCAAATACGTTTTTTTTTATTTGTTCCCCAAACTCTCAAAGCTAATCTTCCGTTTATCTCCTACACAAACGACTGAGAGCGGGAAAAAACAAACACTCACGCCACATCATATCACACGATTGGTGCTTTATTGACATGATTAAGTGCCACATTTTGTTCCACGGTAATATTTATGATTTTAATCATAAACGCTAGAAAGACACGCGACACGCGGGAGTGAATCGAAATAGGTTCGTATACGTTTAGGTATTTTTTCCCAACCCCTCTTCCCGAATGTTTTATGATATGAGCTCACCAGCAACACACACACACACAAGCGTCACCAGCAGCTTTCGGTGTGACTTAATTTGTTTTGGCAAGCGGGCAAGTCAACAAAACAGGCAGGTTATGCTTGTGTTTTGACAAAGAGCTGTAAACGATGCCAAAACCATAACGTTTGATTTCTTTCATTTTTTTTTTTGTGCCTCACCACCGTATTGCAGAACATTTCGCGCTGTAAAAAAGCATGCATAAAGGGCGCATTTTGTGTGCGGAGTTTTCATAACCTCGAATGTAGGAAATGTCTATTTCACACTCAATTTTTAGCGCATTCTTGCGTGCGATATTTCCTCCGGCGTCAAACACACACACTGTCGCGGGATGATGCTTCTGCCTGCTCAATCTTCTTCCCATTCGAGCACCGGGTGAGTGATTTTCCACCGTTGTTTTCCCTGGGTGCAAATTTTTTTGGAGTTTGTTGGTAGGGAGAGAAGGGAAGCAGCCGGGACCTGTAAACCTCGCACCAACTGCTGCCATAACACGCTGAATTTCAATGAGATTAGTCTTCATGAAATATTTATGTTTGTTTTCAGCCACCTTCTTCCCATATCGGGATGTGCGTCCCGTTCTTCCGCACTGTCATCCGCTCCACACGTCAGCTCGCTTCCAGCATTTCACTCAGGTGTGAAACGTCTGCTTCCTGCTGCCAGGGAAGGTTTTTGTTTTCGGGGGACCACCGTTTCGTTCCTGTCGCAAGCATTTTTTGTGGACTTTTCCCCATGCACAGTTAGAACACAGCGAGAGAAAGAGCGAATGCTGACGCTGTACATACACTCACTCATCCGACCTGGCTTAGTCGGAGTTGGGACGCTTTAAAGGGTGCAGCGATTGCGATTGCCATTTTTTCTTTCGCGAACGCCTCAGCTCCAGCCCAAATAGGATGCAAAATTATACAAATTTGCACTCATCCAACATCCCACTGTGGGGGAAAATAGCGCAGAATTCAACGGCTGCAGAGTGTCGCCGCGTGTCGGTGCGTGTGACAGGTGAAATTGACGTTAAGAAGGATTTCGTTTTCCCACGTTTTCGGTACAAAAGTGCGAATAAAAAAACGACACAGCCCCAGCACAATTGAACCCAATTTTCGGTGACGAAAATCTGACTGACTGACGAGGGCGTATGGTAAATCACACAAATCGTGGAGGGACAAACCTGCTGCTTTCGCATCGTTTTGTTTCGTGGCCTCGTGATTGAAAAGCGAACTAAAGCGACAAACCGACCCCACCCCCTTTTTGGCAGGGAAAGAAAGCAGAATTTATGCCAAAAAGTGCGAATTGATTCGATTGGATTGAGCACCTTTCTACGGCAACTATCTTGGAGGATGAGCAAGGGAGAAAAGGCCGCATCCTTACACGCAACCAATAAGCCGTCAACCGTCAAGCTGTGCAAACGTGCAAACAAAAGTGTGCGCTCATAAAATTTGAATAAGCCATTCTTGCCATTCCTCCAACGACACATGTGGTGCTTCCTTGGGGATTTTCTTTTTTTTCTCTCACTCTCACTTGCCTAAATCATCCCACTTCACTGCACACCGATAAGCAAGCAAGCGTCTAATCTAAGCGCA
Source organism: Anopheles arabiensis (assembly GCF_016920715.1). NCBI lineage: Eukaryota > Metazoa > Arthropoda > Insecta > Diptera > Culicidae > Anopheles > Anopheles arabiensis. The sequence goes on along the minus strand of NC_053518.1, from coordinate 68,986,213 downwards.
ATATTTAAATGTTACAAATCGTGCGTGGCGTTTGTTTCGTGGTGTTTCGACGCACCAAACTCCCAAGTGGAAATGAATTCCATCACGGTAGCTCAACCGTAAAAGGCATCATTTCCTCTGGTGGATGTGTGATGTCTCTCGCTGGTTTGATAAGAAAAGTGCCACGATTAACGATGGAAGCAAATTTTTCTTGCCATGATGGAAATATTCTTGCGCTGGTAAAATGGTTGAAATGTATATTCAAAATGGAACGGGATTGTGTCAACAAAATTCAAATCACAATCCATTCCTGTGGGATGTCCTCGTGCGGAAATGCTTTTGATTGATAATCAATGTATGGGATGGTTCTTATTTACCTAAACCAGTCGTTTAAAGGTAATAAACGCAGAGATTAGTATGCCAATGAGATGGAATAAGGGAAATGGAATTGAGATGGAAGCAGATTGGAACGAAAAACAGCAAACAATACTTTTAATGCAGAGATCTCCAGCTTAATTCTTCAATCTGCAACAATGTTTGCTCTACTGCCTCAAGAGCATTCTTCCTCCACCGGGCACTAACTGGCATTTAATCCATCAAAAACGTCACTCGCCCCAAGGCACTCAGTCCAAAGTGCGCTCTTTTTGTCCATAATGCAACCAGCCATCTCCTGCAGTGATGATATCACCCCTTCTCAAGCGACCACGACCACCACCATTATGCTGGTCGGGATTTAAAATGCCACTACGGACACATGTTGCAATTCGCACGACGTACGGCGCTGCACGAGCAGCGACACAGCTTCCGATTGCAATCGCGTGCGCGATTTAACGTTCCCATTTGTTGCCACCCTGGTACGACCAGCCGTGTGATGAGCCGGATTTGTCCTCCGTTGATCCGCTGCAACAATCGCTGGGATGGGAAGAAAGTATGGCGGGTGACTTTTCACTTTAATGCATTGTAATGATTACGGGCCACTTCTGTTCAGGAGCGATTCTTTTCCCAACATTCACAGCTGATAAGATTACATCGAGCCGATTCTTGCGATCGAATCGTGTTTTAGAATATTCTTCTTTGTGATTCTTGCATTGTGATCTTCTTCAATGTGTGTGATTGTAGCTACTGATTGACTCTCTAAAGCAAAGGGGACTTTCTTCCTTCGATTGTGTAAGTTAAGAGATGAAAACATTACCCCAAAAGTATGATAAGTTAGCGCAATCCGGCACGTGTCACACTCGACGCCCGTTTCCGGGGTTGGAGTCGTGTGCGCGAAGAAATTGGAAACACTAACAGAAATCCTCTTAGGCTTATTACTGTGTGGCAGCCGTCGACCCGTGGCCACGTACTCGATACGATCGAAATTTCGAACCGATTTGAAACAATTCTCCCTTTGAAAACAATCGCCAGACAGCCGGTGTGACCCCGGCGAGGAGTCGTTTTGCGTTGATGTGATTCAATTAGACCGATTGCAGCTTGCTGGCAATATGGCACCTTTCCGGCGGGCGCGCGCGCGTACCATAATGCCTTCGTCGGCCGCTTGTTGTTAGCTTAGCAGCAAGAATTTCACTTAACACACGAGTGGCACGCCGCACCAGCCTTTGGCCACCGTTCTACTGAACGGACGACCGTTGCCATCCTTGTAAAACACCGTCAATGTGCTGCAAATCCTTTCACAAAGTACAGTGGTGGTAGAATTTGACGAGCAAATATTTACTTTTCCATTTCGACTTTACCGCACCGAAGCTGAAGGACTCGGTCTCGGCCCCTTGGCGGTGATGGATGGAATGCAAACGAGCGCAGTCTGTCGGCACCAAAAACGCACTCGGTGAAAGAAAGTTGAACAAAGTTGCCATTGCCAGCCTTTAGAATAGGCAGTGCAGAATTTCATCTTGTTAATGGAAGTAAAAATGGCTTGCCACTGCCGGCAAAATGGATTCGTGACCATTATTGGATGGTTTTTGGAGCCTGGGAAAGCTATGTTCGGACAAGGGTTTTCTCGGCTTGTTGCTTTTTGTAGCGGCTCACTCACCAAGGAGCGCACCATGAAGAGTGCTTGAGATTTGCTTTCAAAATGGAAAATTGCATACTGTGTGCGCTTAAGAGACCATAATTGAATGATAATTCGTTAAAGTAAGGGTTGAAAGACTACAAAAATAAATAAAAGTATTTTTGAAATGCTCGTAGAATTCTAGCAGAGCGACATGTTTAGAACGTACTTAAATCTCATTAAATCCCATGACACCCAGACGCTTTCCCTTTTGTTGAGCCTTCAGCACACTCTTTCAATGAAATCATTATCTGCTCTCATTACCCCACACAAATGTCATCTCAAAATGCCTTCGTCACGTTCACGAGATAGATATCGAATGTCCTGAAAATGAGAAAATGTGTCACCAAGTGATTCCAAGGGGAAAAACCAAGGGGCCAAACCCCATTCTAGCAGTGATTTCGATGCCTCTCCAGACAGTATGCAGCGGGTGCTTCATTTCTCGCTAACGACCCAACTATCGGCCGCTTGGCAAAACCCCGGCTATGACACATTTCTTTCCCAAAAATCGAAGGGTGATGAAATTGTCCAAAAATCATACCTTTCTCCCTCGTGGCTTCGCCATGGACTGCTGGCTTTCCACAAGCCAGAAAGTTAATTGGGAAGTCTTACGTCCTCTGCTTTGGGGGATTGGAAATAAGATCTACAGCCACACCGATGATGATCCCTCTCACGACTCCTACCCACCATCGCGCTAAATCTCTCACTATTTATGGACCGACATGTGGCCTCGGTGTAAGCCATTAGTCGCACCGAACGTGTCGCATTTAATCGGAATCGAAAAATCCACCCACCGTGCCAATTAGTGTGGAGCGAACAGGAGCGAGCAGAACGTCCATTTGCCTCCGAAAACGAGCTACAAATTGTTGTCGATATCTTTTGAACCTTTCCGGGCTCGAGTTCACGGGCAAATGGGAAACTGTAATTGAACGTATTTTTTCTGCTTGCAAGCACGTACCTTCAAACGATGGTAATAACGCCACCATTAATCAAGCCAATTTTTAAACCAAACGCAGGTGACAATTATGTGTCAATTGGCATTTTACAGCTAATTTTTACACCCTCCCCGGTTTTTGCCATTTCCTCCCGGGAGCTGGGGGGAAAACCTGCCGGACCTTAATTATCGCCACTCAATCATCCGGCGGTCCCATTTTCCATTGTCGTTCGTCATTGTTCCGATTGTCCCGGCTGGTGGCGATAAGGCCCACAGGACGGATGGAAATTATGAAGACATTTGTACCGTTCGTTGGCCGGCTCGGAATGGAGAAATTAATTCCTTTTTACTGCAAAAAGGGGAAAGCAAAAAGAAGGAAAAAAACTGTCCCATTGTTTCCTCTCTTTTTTAGCTCGACAGAAAAAGTCGTCACAAATCTGAAGCGCGTCCCAAAGGCTTACCCTGGATCCTGGGACTGAGGCTTTATCGTAAATGATTAATAGTGAAGTGCCCTTTGGGAAATGTGCTTGTTCCCTTCGCCGTTTTGCCGAATTGGAAGGGGATTATTTTTTGCGTGTGCTGTTGATTTTCATTTCAAATGGTGCAAAGATATGGTGCTCACCGCGGGTGCTGTGATTTTGGGACGTATTATTGCCGAAGAAATGGTAGTCAACACCGAATGTCTTCGCTCGGGTGGATTCTCTTTCCAGCCTCTAGGAATAAACAACCCGGAAGAGTGTTTCCTGGACTCACTTCATTACATCGCTTCATGTCTTTTTCGTTGTGTTTGTGTGTGTGTAGATGTGTACACACACGTAACGAGGCACTCCTCTCATTCTAGAGCTCCTAATAAAACAGATTATTAAACCCAAACCTCCCGGCAAGGCAAGGTTCGTCCTTTTCTTTGGCAAAGCAAAAACTCTCCTTCCTCCAACAAGTCAACACAATGTGGCCGCTTTATCAGGACGGCAGCATCTTACCAGCGTACCACTGCAACATGTACACATTAAAAACATAAAACAAAGCCCAAACAAGCTCATACACAATGTGTGTGTTTGTGTGGTGCTCGTGTGCAGCCCGACCCTAGACTGCGGGAAAGTCACACTGCAATCAGCACAAACCGAAGGAAACCCTTTACGACCCGTCCTTTCACTCCCGCGGAAAACGCACTGAGACCGAAAGAGGTATGAAAAACTTAAGAATTATCTTCCAACCGAAGACGGTGGTCCCGTTTGATGGTGATGGTAGTGGTGGTGTCGCTTTTCTTAAGATATAAACCATTCGGACACTTGTTTTCCGGGTTCAAGCACACTCCGGCGAAAAGGGGTTTTCAGCGGACCGACCATCATTTTCCATTGTTTTTCCAGCCCGTGCCCTGGTTGCGCTACAGAAAAACAGAACCAGAAGAAAGAAGACCGTGTGTGGTCGTAGCCACACCGCAACGATTCGTGTTCGTATGTGCTTATTTATGGTTGTTGTTTTTTTTCGGTCGTACAAGCAAACCCAACACAATCTCTTCCGCCAGTCAAGGCGAAATGTACTGCCACAAATTGCACCAAACGATGGTGCGGCGCACTCACTTGTTACAGTGGCCCAGGTACCGGACTGATTGCTGCAGTGGCAGGCAGCCATTCACGACTGCACGAGGATTTCATCGGCGAACGTAAAACTTCAAACACCCCACCCACAGGATGCTCCATCGCCGTGACCGGTTTTTGCAAAGACGGGAGAGCCGAACGAAGGAAATTTAATTTTCCAAACGGTATCGTACCCGTTTACGGTTACCCGGGGCCAGTCGTAAAGGTTCGTTGTCTACCGCCAATGGATGGCCGGGCAAGTCGTTCGAGTGCTTAACAAGGCGTACTAATAAAGAGCAATGGTGCTTTGTGTGTGTGTGTGGTTGCGCTTGCGATGAAATGGTGGTCTTAAATTTGCTTGCGTCTAATTTGAATCTGTTTCGCGTGGGAGTGCGCTTTTTACAAGGGTTCTTTGAATTTGAAGGGGAAGTTGGAATCATTTCCATTGTAAGGTATCTTAAAATTTAATTAGTTACATTAATTGTTAGATTCATTAGTGTATTGCTGGAAGGAATGGATGTTCTTCGCGGTTCACCTAGAGGGCGCCACCTACTGAGCAATACTTATAGTTTAAATTTGGACAGGAAATTTCCTTCAGAACTTTAATTGCTAACTGGAAAAGAGCATACCATATAGGTACAAATAAACAGAACTTTCTAATTGAATTTTATTTTACATTGATTCTTTACAGTGTTCTTGACATTACATTGAGTTTTCTTGAAAGCATTTCTTTAAGTAAGTGGGACAGTTCAAGAACAAACATCGTTCCTTTCTTCTACTTCTACCCAATTAAATTTAGAATTTTTTTACCAATACAACCAGACGATTCTTCTTGAAATGAAGAAAAAGCAAGCAACGATCCATTAATTCGAAGATAAGAGTGCACACGCTTTGTTGTTGTGTACATGGATCGTCTTCTTATTGTGTTTCTTTCAAGGCAAGGTATCACTACACTCATTGTGTAAGAATTGAATGAAAAGATTAAGAGGGTTATAAATAACAGAGCCGCTTGCTATGAATAAAACCAGTTTGAATAAATAGCTGCATTTTTTTCTCTTTCTCTTGCTTAGCTTCATACACTGAGGAAAGCTAAATCCCAGAAAGAAAAAAGAGAATTTTAATAAATTAATTTACCAATTGGAAAAGGTAACAACAAACCTTAAGCAATCTATTCGTGATTAACCACTCTTTCGTGAATGACAAACAAATATTCGTACCTTTCATCATTCCTAACAACCTTTCTCTTCGCCTCAGGCAGTAATCGCGCCCCATCCCGTTCATTCCACTCCTCCGGAAAAAGGGGAAATAGTTTTCGAATGAAACGTCAGTTGTAATAAAATAAATCCGCACTGCTGTAATAACAGACGCCGAGCTACACCCTTTTTCACTTTGCTGTCCTCAATTTGGGACCGCTCTGGGTTTGCAGGAAGGTCCCGAGTCCTCTTCCTTTCCCTCCATTACATTCCACATGTACACAAAAGTTAGCCCTACCCGATTACGCACTTAGAACAACTTTTGGTCTCGTTCGTACCGTGCGTTTGTGTGTGTATGTGTGTGTGTGCCAATCGGTATTGCGACATGACAGAAACCCCTTAAAACTATGAATCCTTTTTTGACGGGGTTTTACATCAGAGGAAAATCAGTTCCTCATCCCTATAACCATTCCGGTTGAATTCTTCATTCATCTCTTTCTTATATACATTTTTTTTTGCCTCCCAAAACGAAATTGAAACAGTACCAACCATGCTACCAGTTGTCTTTTCGTGTTGTTAGCACTGCTGTTGGCACAAGGAAAACGATTCAAACCCAAAAGATGAACCCCAAAACCATGTCAGACGATACATTGGGTATGTCGTTGCCTGCTCAAGGGGTGAGCCGTGCCCGTGGACCAGTTTTTCCTGGTCGAGGCTTCAACCGTTGTTGTTACATTTGAGGGGAATAATTAGGGCGATCGGTTGGCGTATTAGTGAGATGTGTCAGCGACCCTTTTTTCATGCGCGTCAGATTTTGCGATTCACCCTTATTCTATCGTTTTTTAGTGAACAAAACTAGGTTTGCTTAGCGCGAAGAAGAAAAAAACACAACCCATGTAAATCAACTTCGGCCTTCAAGTGAGTGTTGAAGTTAAAAACTATCAAGTGATGGGTACCAATAAAAATTGCACGTACACACACACACACGGTGGGACCGAAATGGAAAAGGGTGCTTCACGAACAGAGGTTGATGGTGGTGCTTGTTTGTACCGTGAATTAATTTGAATTTTATTTAAATCATATATTTAAACCTGTATAAATCGTTTAACAGCTGTGGGTGCGTACGTACACACACACACACACACACACACACACACACACACACGTCCCTTGCCTGAAGCTATTTACTGGAAAATAGCTGTTAGTGTATGAATGGGATAGTGGAAAGTAGAAGCATGTGTGCAGGCCAGGCCGCAACTACATTACCATCAATTTCAATTGAGTTTGATTTTAATTAACAAATTGATTGTGGAATTTCAGTTGACTGAACTGTTGGTTGGACATTCAAGCTGTTAGCTTCGGGCAATGGGCCAGACAAATGCAAAGGGAAAAATACTTGACAAGTTTTTAAAATTAATATTAAGGAATTAATGTAAGGTTTTCTTCATTGTCTACACTTTTACAGAAACGAACACCTCGTTTCTTTTTGAATTAAATCGGCTTTTAATTGCATACTCGAGCTAAGTATGCAACTCCTAGCGCCATCTGTTGGTGAAACTGCCTCTCTGATAGTGTGCTAGGAACATCGTCTCTTCATTTCTAAACAAAAATTTAGTCGATTTCGAACATTTTGGTTGTTTATAACTTTTTATTGAATTTAACTTATGCTTGAAATGAATTCAAAATTCGATAAATCGTTGTTATTGAATTTATACTACTTCTCAAGCAAATATCAGCATATTCCTTCACATTTTATATGTATAACTAATGGCTCCTAACAGTCATTTCAAATAAGTCCTTGCAATAAGTATTCATTAACCATAGATCGTTTCTAGTCCGGTGCAAAAGATCTAATCTATTATCCAATAAGTTCACCATAATCGGCTTCAATTGAAGCTTCCATTTACTATAGCTATTGGTTTTCCTACTCAACACACTACTGATTGCTCACACTGTCACTAAACACTACAAATAAAGCTACTGTTTGATTACACATTCCATTTTTTCACGCGAATTCGCGACAAACTCGCTTGTTGGTGTAACGCTTTCGAGCAAGACGGTACGATTCACGCTCGCAAAAACCACAATCAGAAAATCTTGCTCCACAGCCATTCAAACCTTCCCTTTTGTGTAAACCCTACTCCCCATCTCAAGCCACCAGCCGGCTTCGGCTGTTGATGGTGGATTTTGTAAAAGCGAAAAGTTAACACCCATCCCCAAAACCGGTGTGCAATGCAACCCGCTTGTGCCCTTTTTCACAACCGATGTGCGAATTTGTGAATATCGCTCTTTTGCCAGGCTCCCTGCACCCAGTAGACACGAAGACGACGACGACGAGCTGGCTGACTGGTTGGAATTGTATGTTTACCATTCACCGGTGCTAGAACTCGGGGCCGGAAAGTCAACACACGTTTTACAAGCTTTTACACAACGACGGGCAGAGACGACTGTTGGCACAATGTTGTATTTTGCGTTCCACGGAAGAGTGCACGAATTGCTCTCCCTGCCCTGCAAGAAACCCGCTGCGTGCCGAGATTTCTCCCCGGAACAAAGCCTCTGAACTGCTAACGACGTCACTTTTTTCTCGCATTTGCCGTACACACGAAAGGAAACGAAAGGGTACGAAAACGTATGTAATATGTTAATGTGGCACAACGCAAAACGCAAGCCCAACAAGCAGAAGGTTTCCTTAAGGAAGTGGTGCTGGATAGCGAGGCGCATGAATAAACTGCCGCAAGGAAAAGTAGTAGTAGTAGTACTTTTTCTTCTCCTACCGCAATTCATTGCTTAACAATTGCTTTGAATATCTCCGGCTGCTAATTTGTAGTGAACTTCCCTTTTTTTTTAAATCCCATTGCCGTAATGAAATAAAAGAGACGTAAGACTTGTTTGCCTCCTACCCGCACCAAGCAGAGTGCAATAATCGTAAGTTTTCGTTTCGCTCCAACGAGAGAACCAAAACCCTCCCGAACCAACCGAAAAACAAAACGCTGCGATAATAACAGTGTTATTGAATTTATTTCAAGCCTAAAAGGGGAAGCTTTAATTAAAACCGCTCCTTATATACGACCCCAAGGAGTGGGCCGGAGATAAGAGCATTCCAACTAAGCCGGAACAACAGACAACAACAGCAACAAAAAAAAAACGTCCCAAAATATCACCATTATCCCTTATCCTTATGGGCTTGTTTAATGAGTACCAACAGAAAACAGAAAAAAACTTATCTCACGCTCCCTTTCGGTCCCGCTCGAGCACGACAGTGGCCAACTATTCTCAAACAAACTAATAAGTACAAACTAATCCAGCTCCCAAAATCTCCAAATTTTGTTACACATTTTTCACCAATGTTTGGGGCCCGGTTGGGTTGAGTTGGGCGACATGGTTATCCATTTCCAACAATTCTTCGGATGGAGGGAAGCAGCCTTTTGGGGAAGCAGAATAGAAAGAAATCTGGGAAACAGGTTTTATCGAGCATTTGTTGAGTTTTTTTTCTATCGAGCCCCTCCTCTTTCTGAACCCAACCATAACCACATTAAAGCATATCTGAACATGTGAAGGAGAAACTATTTGTCACCTTTAAAAGGGCAGAAGTAAGTTTCTCGCTCTACGGCCGTACTGCAGAGCGTTTAAATGTTTTAAATTTCACATTTAATTTCATAGTTATTCGAGAGCTGTGTTCGTCGGTGTCTGCCATCCATGCCCGTTGAACAAAAGCCTTGTCGTACTGCATCTAACCCCTTCAGCATTCTCTAGAATTAGAAAAACTCAGAATACTTTCGATCGAGCTAAAGAGTAAACGAGGGCGTGTAGATATGATGACGAAAATCCCACGCAGAGCTAACTTTTTGGGAGGCTTCCCGAAGAAAGAAAGTAAAGCAAAGGGAAAGGGTCCTGCTCAAACCAAAACCTGAAACCTGTTTTTCCCTTTGGCTTACAGTACAAGTACCACCACTACCACCACCTCTACCGGAACAAAACCGTTTGAAATAAAATTGGCAACGAGGTACGGTTTAATTTAATATAATTTAATTTAATAAACTTTTCCTCACACTCCCCGGGGCGGGATGGAGCCACCCAACAGTTTGCTATCTCTAGTCGATCGGGCATGGTTTGTGGGGAACAGAACACAATGTTTAATTTTCGTACCTACGTGTGATACGTTTTGCCGCTTCGTTACGCGGGAGGAAACTGTTGAACAAAAAAAAGTCCAAACCTCAAACAATTCCACCTCTTCTCCGTTGCAGACTGCAAACAGAAGGTGCAAAGCTGGTGAAGATTTTTCGAGAGTATGGTTGCTTTGGTCTACCGAGCGAACGAGGATGACGAACCGTCCTGTATACGTCGTCCCCCAAAATCCTGCGAATGTTTCTATTTCACCCAATTTCCCCCGTGCGGCAAGAGTGAAAGTCATTGAGAGAAAAATGATGACAACGAAACTCGCGAACGAACCCAGTGCGTTGATGCTCATTTCATCCTAGGGGGAAGATATTATCCTACCACCACACGGGGAGCCTCCATGCTGAAGAGGGAGAGGGAGGGAGAGAGAGAGGGTGGAACAATCACGTCATGAAGCGAGCCAGTTTTAAGCAGCCGACGATGTCAAAGCGTTTGCTACAACATTGCCCCGGCTCATATTCGCCCACGGCACTCGGTTAAGGATGATTGAGGCTTCGGCTTAAACCCGAAGACGTGGAACAGCGTATAAAGGGGTTGGTTGATTATTCTATTAAAACGGAAAATTGAATAGCACGAGGTGTGAAAGTCGGATTAAGGCATTCAGAATCAATGTGGAAAATTAATTTTTACCCCGTAAAAAGGCCTACCAAAAAAGGCGGCGTTGCTGCTTTGCATGAAGCCAGGTTTGCCAGGTAGAACATACCGTACAAACTTCTACCTTGTGAGCTCCATCACTCCCCGTACTCTGTGCGCACCGAATTGAAACAATAAAGATGGTTCCGAGCCTTTGCACTGTGGCGGCCGAAAGACACCGATGTTCAGCCGACAGGCGTGCAGGCTAGATGTTTTCTTTTCATTTTCCACAAACACACTGTCTCTATTGAGAAGGAGACAGCTTTTCATCAAGTGTGCATCATGTTTGGGACGCATGGTGACGTGCTGCAATTTTCACTCTCAGCACAGAAGGATGTGGCTTAGGACCGACCACAAAAGAGCGAGCGAGTTTTCATTCAGTCTCCCAAAGACCGGGCAATGTTGGAGTAAGTTTGGAGACAGCCCGAACGGTTTGGTGTGTTGGAGACTTTAATCCTTGCATCAACAAACTGTTCCCGTTCCATGGTCGGTCGTTCGGTACACGCTCGCTGTGCTCGACTTATCGCTCTAATGGGACTGTTATTGCAACTGGACCGATTATCGACCGGACCGGTGCTCGGTGACCGGTTTGAAAAGATCCACCCAATGCAACGATATTGTTTACGTACGGATCAATCCGCTGGGCAAGTTGAATTCGGTGTAATGTTGCCGGGGGAATTAGGCTGTGTGTTTTTTTTAATTTGTTCGAAACGAAAGAAAGCAACACAATCTTTAAGCCTATTAGTAAGGAATTGTAACAACAGTGATAGAGAGAAGAACAGCCGTTATGCACACGAGCGGAAAGTAACTGCATCAAAGAAGCAAGATAATCAATCAAACGAGCATTAAGTCAAGGAAGCAAAGCTTCTGAATTAGTTTTAATACCGTTTGCTTTGGATTAGCAGACCCTGAACTGTGATAAGTACAGATAAGCACCGAGATTGCACACATCATAAGTCATTTGAATAGCATAAGGCAGCTCCAAGATGACGTCGATGTAGGAATGGTCCAATCATTTGTGCTTGAAAGTTCTTTCTTTTGAGTCATGACATTACATCAAAATATTGCTTAAATTATCGTGTACTTATTACATAAATTAACTTCCGATTTTAACCGTTTCAATGTGTTGACACGTGACAAAGGCAGAGAGAGAGAGAGAGAGAGAGAGGGAGAGAGAGAGAGAGAGAGAGAGAGAGAGAGAGAGGGGGGGAGAATAAGAATATTCGGAGCAATCACGGTTCGCACAACAGGTCAACTATCGAAGATTGGGAATCGGAAAAAAGGGACAAGTCCCAAATCTATAAAAAAGTGTGTATACTTTAAATTAGTCGAACAATATACTTTTTTAAATTCGCGCTCAACAAACGGTAACGCTTTCACAATTTTTTTTTTTTTCATTTCTGTTTCTCACTTTCATTGTTTCCTCACTTTCATTTCTGTTTGTTTTGGTTTGATACCTTTTTCCTTATTTTGATCTTGTTTTTTTTTGTGTACGTTTTGTACCTCTGTTTCACTTCTTGTTCTCTGTCGTGCTTCTTGTTTCTATTTTGTTATTTTCTTATTTTTTTGGCCTTAAATATACTTTGAGAGTCTTATTTGATTTCAAAAAACTTTAAGCATCAGTGTTTTTTGTGATATCCATATTATTTCACTTTCTATTATTTTATATTTTTTGCTTTATTAAAAAACCTTCAGTCAAAGTTTTCTTATTTTAAATTTACGTTTAGTTATAAATGAATTATATTTCTTTAGCTGCATATGTCAATTATTTACTGAAATTTTTAAAATCCCTTTCAAAAAATTTAGATACCATATTTCTACATTAAATAAGCAACTTTAAGCCCAAAATCTCATAGTGACAATTTAAATGAACTGTAAAACAGTTGTCCCTTCAACTCGATAACCCCTCGCATGCTTCAAATCGATTTCATTGTACGAGTTTGGAATTCCAGCACTCCCTAGTCCATTGACCACCAAAATCACTCACCAATGCGAAAGAGCATGTGCGGCAGTGAGAAGTGAAACAAAGCATACATCACCCGCTGCCACCAACCATCGGCGAATGGAATGTGATTTTGCCACTGGATGGAAAATCGAACCCCACCCAAAGCATTGCAACGATTTAGTGTTTCGAGTGTACGGCTGAGCGCATTCCAGTAGCCAGTGGCCACCCATTTCCATTGCCATCTTCCCCCTCCCCGGTTTAGCAACAAACGCTCCCAAAGAAACCTTTTCTGCAGCACATCTGGCATCGCTGGGCAGCAGGTGCTTAGTGGAAATTTGTTTATTGATTAGGCAAATTCCGGCGAGTGCAAGTGCACTTAAAATCCGGATCCCTCTCATCACTTGCTCCCCGAAACACTCTGCTCCCATCACACAGGCTTTCCGTGGGATCGTTCACAACACGACACGGATCGGGTACAGCGAAGTTTAACAAACTCTCCATGCTTAATGAACTGTCCGCACGTTTTGTTCGGTTTTCGTGTGTGTGTGTCTGTGCGTCTCCCACCTGTGTACCGGCCGCTTCTGCATCAAAAACTTTCCGAAATCCTACACACACCCACGGCGGAGGCTGCAGGGAAACTGCGGCAACAAACTTCTGCTACTAATCAATAAATCCACTGCACTCCGCGTCCCGACACTTATACACGCTCTTGAGCAGCTCTACACGGTGCTGAAAGGACCTTCCTCCCCCAGCACGCCAGAGGCCCTCCAGGGGATGCCGTTCCGTTTGAGGTCAGCTGGGAAAACAAAAAGCCCCGTGCAACCAGGTTCCGAAACCGAGTGTTTTCACCGTCAACTTTACGGTCGGTGTCCTGCCGCAGCCCAGCGCTACTGATTGTGCCCGAGCAATCACATCGATTGACGATAATGAGCATGATTGGCTCTCCCTTTACCGAACACACACATACAGACAAAAAGTTTCGATTGTACAGTGGGGGATACGTGCAGCGCGCGCGGCAAATAATCCGAAAATCGGCCGGGCAGCACGCAAAAGGATTTGCGAACCCTTTTTACTCCGCTTGCCGGATGCCCTTTTCCCAAAGCCACTCGGGCTGATTGTTCAGGCGGTCATCATCTGGCGTCTCTGTGTGTGTGTGTGCGTTTGTGTGTCCGGGTTGCACGAGTTTTCGGGCCGGAATTCCAAATTAAGAGCGAAAATTCACCGCTCTACTCGATGATACACACTGGTGCAGAAAAGGTGTGGAAAATCCTGTCACACGTTCGAAGCCCTGCGCCATAGAAGAATCGATGATAGACCGCCACGATGGTGATCGAACGGACGAACCTATTGCACCGATAAAACACACACACACAAGCACACGGAGAGCGCAGAAACAAGTGCGGCAAATAAAGGCAACTAGAGAGAAAAAGAATTAGGGAAAGAATGGCCACCGAAAACCGTCCGAGGGACGCCATGACTGTACGTGATCTGTTTACCGAAACGGGAGCACACCAACGGATCAACGGCTAGCAAAGCAACGGCCAACAAAACTACGTCAATGAGATGAGAAAGTTGTTTGTTGGGTTGTGATGGAGAAGAAAGAAAAAAAAAAGAAGAACTGATGGAATATCCCCAACGGGGACGTGAGCCATCCTTCCCACCCCGTCCAAGCGCAAGGCCTAGATGCCTAGATTCTCCCGTGGGAGTCGTTACCGGTGGACGGACGCTGCTTAGAAATAGGTGACTCGGAGCAGTAGTTCCTCACCAACCATAAGGATGATGACGATGATGATGATGATGATTGGAACCATGACTTCATATTACTCGGGTTCTACACCAAACACATAAAGTAAGGCACCAAACACGAAATGTTGCAACATATCCACACACACACACATTCTGACTCAATTCCCAAAATAGGTAACAACCTTCTCCGGTATGCACTTTGCTTCCGCACGTACTGCCCATTGCATAAACACAGCCGATCGTGCGTTACCGATAGCCCAGCCGCCTTGCTCGGTATGCTGTGCTGGTTGTATTTGCTCAATGTTTCGGTATTTTATTGCTTTACGGTTCACTGGCTGGGCAAGCAGAGGGATTTGGTCAAACTATGGACCCAGCCGAGCGTGATTCCTCCGATCGAACGTTCGAACCGATCGATTTGTTTGGTACACATTGAGTTCCTGACGTTTTTGTTAGCGAACTTTAATCTCTAAAACTTCTTCAAAAGGTTCTGTCGTTTGGTGTACCTTTTTGTGCCTTTAAATACCTGTTTTGCACCTTAATTAAGCCGTAACCTTATCATAATTGCACCAAGACACTTACGCGCCTCATTTATAGCGCGGTGTCGCAATATGCCCGGAGCCTCCTCCAAAGTCCCGGAGTCTTCCCAAAACCTCCCGTCTCGGTGATTAGTGTGCAAATTTATAGTCCAAATTTTTGCCACCGTGTGCTAAAGGTGACATGATGAATAATTCTTCCGTGCGAACGTTTCCTCACCCCGAAAGAAACGACTTTTCTACGGGTAAGGAGGCCGTAAGTGAGAAGATTAGAAAACCAACGCCCAACTCACCCCAAGGACCACCGCCGTTGATGACGCTGCAGGAATGTGTGCGCATCTATTTCGAGGAAGGGCAGATGTGAAGACATCTTCGAACCTGCCCCGGAGAAGCCGGAAAGTGTGCTATAATTCTGCAATAAAATTTAAATAATTTCTCCCTGGATCAACTTGGCAGGGAGGGGCGGGTATGGGAGAAGGTGGGTCACAAGATGTATGTCGGTTTGTTGCCACCATCCCCACCGGAAACTGCTGCCGATGATTATCCCGTGTGCTACCCGCTGTAGCGGGCAAAGACGTGGATTAGAAAGTCCTAACGAAAACTTTCCTCAACTTTTCGGCCGTACTGTGGCGCCTTAGCACGAGTGCAAATCGTCGTTTTGTGGAGGAAAGTTGCTTTTCTGGATGATATTAAGAATTCTTCACACATACGGATAAGTACACAAACCCACTGTCATTAGGTTTGGGACGCTTGGTAATGGCTGCAGGCGGTGGGAGGTCTTTTGGAGGTGAGACATACCGTGGACACTCCATCCGCTCGAAATCTTCCTAATCCTAATGCTCGTTTTTTGGATAAAGGTGGTAATATATGTCCACCGCTGTGCGCAACAAACCCAGACACAAGACAATGGCCGGGACGGGTGCCTTCACTAAACCGGTTCATTACCGGCACCCATTACCGGAAGCGGCGCCCTCTCCGCACGCGGTTTGTTGCGACAATATTGTCACACGAGCTGCGGTTAAGCCCGGTGAATGTTGCATACACGATGAATCAAGTGTGAACTATCCGACAGGGTAACGTCTAAATGGTTGGGAAACAATTTCTAGTTGGCATACACACAAACACGATTACACGGTAACTTCACGCCCGGTCCAATTGCCAAAACCGGAAAGCCGGGATCAGCTGCACGGTGCACGAAGCACTGAGAGCGACAAAGAGTTAATGAAATTTTTGTCCCCAAAATGAGCTTACAATGGAGGGTTTTGGGATGAAGTTTACCATCAGGGTAGTTGTCGTGTACTTGGCGAGGTAGACGAATAGGTCTTTTAATGAACCTTGAGAAGTTTGGTGAATAATGAGATCTCTTAAGACTGTTAAGGCTGAGAAGCAAAGGGCGCATTCTAATCCTTGGGAAGGACCCCTTGGAATAGTTGGTTTTAATTATTATTTTTATATGTTTTTGTTAGCCATTTTCAGTAAAATATGATGTTTTAAGTAAGAAAATTGATTGATGTTTTGAAGGGGACTCAAGACTTAATGTAAACTTATAGAAAAACCATAACAAAAGTATAATGAATAGTTAAAAATCTTCCATCAATTAGCAATGAAATTAAAAACAACAGCAAACCTGCAGCAAAACGAAGTAAAATAAATCGTTTTGAAATTAAACACACAAATACCAAACAATAAATACAAATCATGCACCAGTTCAATTACAATTGCAAAACGCTCGGAGGGTTTAAACTGCTACTTTAGTACAAAAAATATGGCTGTCCCTTTCCGGTTGAAAAAAAAAAACTCTGCGGTGGCAGCCGGCAATGGAAACACCATCGACCGGAACATTGCTTCAATCAAAATGGTAAATATTCATCTCGTTAATGTTACATTAAGTCAATGTAATAAATTACTCCCTCTGCATCCCACAACCACCACACACACAGTCAGTCAGCCTATGACAGTGGCGCTCCCCAACCCCCAGTGAAGCCAATCTGCAACCGAGCGACGGGGAAACATACATTCCCGCTGGTTGTTGCGCTCCCCAAGGACTCCGACCATGCGGCAACAGCAACTGGGTGAGCTTGGGGAACAAAAAAAAAAACAACAAAATAATGGAAAACTTTCAATTGCATCATTCGGTTTTCCTTCGTGCTGGTTGTTTTCAGTGCCGCTTCCTGTCTGCCCTGTAACGCATTGCCTTTGCTGCAAACCTTGTCAAAAGACATCCTCACCGGTTTTCTTGTTAACGCTGGTACTACTGTTACATCGTTGTACTTGGATGTTGGGAGGCAAAAAAAACCCCTGAAGAAATATATGCTAATCAGTCAAGTTGGCTTGGCGCACTGACGGGAATCGACTACCCGACCGACCGGTTTTGCTATAAAGACGCACAAGGACGCTGTTCCTTCGTCGAGGGAACAAATTCCTCGAAAAACCATCCGTTGAACTAACCACTTGAAGACACCACAATGCTGCACCAAATGTATGTGTATGTGTGTGGTTCCGCTTCCCCTTTCCAACGCGGTGGTGGTGGCGGTGAAACTTTTAATAGCATAATTTTTGTATTAAACTTTATGATTATTAGCTATTTTATGTACTTTGAAGCTATAAATAACAAGCGAAGCGACGGCTGGCGTAGTGAAGCATCCCACACGGATGGTTTACATTTTCCTGCTGATTGCGCTGGTGAGTGGTGAATCGAGAGTTGAAGCCGACGCGCAGCGCTTCTTCAAGCTAATAAGACGTAACTTTGCTGCGGAGACGTGCAAGATGCGAACTGCATACACTGGTGGGTCGTACATGTAAGCGAGCGTTACTCACTCAGCTGCGGTTGTACGAGCGGGTACGGTCGTGGCAAGCTAAATATTTTCGTCCGAAAAGTCCACCCAGACGCGGGGAAGAGGTACCATACGCGTGGCAAGAAAACAAGGACTTACGATAGGAAAGAAATTTCCCAATATAAACACACTTCACGTACGCTCCATTTTGCGTGCCGATAGAGGAGGGAGATTTTTCTTTTTGCGGTCTTGCGACTTTCCTATGCTGTGGACTCTTGGATCGTTGGAATGAGAGTTTCATGGCAGTGAACAAATTTCAAGCGCTGATTTCAAACAGTGGCACAGTGAGATCTTATAACTCAAATAGTTATGTTTTTGGTAATAAATTTAAAACCTGAAGATTTTATATTTTTTAACATCATAAGGACCTTCATTGATAAAATTGATTGTTTGTTAGTGCTATTTCAACATGTTTACTTCCATCAAATGTCAAATTCAACATAAGAAATCCAGATGAGATCGTAAGAGTTTATGTCCCAATGTTTTATGTCTTTTATAAATAGGAAGAATAGTAGTCAAAGGCTTTTAAGAACGAACAATCATGACTCATGACTTAATACAAAAAAAAATCAAAATTGTAAATAGTTCAAGTACTAATTGTAGCATCAGCATGTTGTTAGCCCTACTTCAAACATAAATCAGAGACATTTTCATGATTTCTGTTTTTAAATTATCAATCTATGTTTACTTTTGAGTATAAAAAAAGTCATTAGAACAGTTCAAGATTATCTTCTTTAACCAATTTATAATACAATGCTTCAAAAGTGCAGTCCAAACTGGAACAGAAAAGTCTGAAAAAATGCTCCAACGTTAGCACATCTCAATCTGCTGATTGCAGACAGTTTTCTTTTTTCCCTTTATATTCTCCACTCCTCTGTCAGCCATTGCCTTCTGCCCGGCCATGTGCTACAACACGTGTAATAGCAATATTTATGCGTTATTATTAGTCATCGTGCTCGTAAAATACCTCCACGCTCATGTAGAGCCCATCCTAGAGAAAAGGGAGCAAAAGCCTGGGCCCGAACGTAATGATGTAATGAAAAGCGAAGAAGCTCCCCCCAGAATGCTCCCACAGGGCATACACCATACTCTACCACATTGCTGCTACACCCGTTGAAGCTTAAGCAAGACACCCCTTTTTTGCACCGCTCGCTCGTCCCGTCATGGCATCCATTGCAGTGAGAGCCGGCTCGCCCGGCTACACGAAGCAATCAAATAAATCCGACATTATTACAACCACGCAGCAGCCGCCCCGAGTGCCGCCCGCTCCCGAGGAGCGCACGTGGAGCTCGTTTCGGCGGCGACGTGGTTGATTCCAGCCTTTCACACATAAGTGCATCCTTTCGGAGCTCGCGGGCAGTAGTAGCAAAAAAAAGAATATAAAAAAGATGTCTCGTCACTCATCGAGTAGTACATCGTAGCCACCGTCGCCGTACGTGCAGTGCGTTCGCAATGAGCTCAGCGTAACCGCCTCGCCGATTCGGAAAACTAGCATCCTGACGGCTGAATCCATGTCCCACCCCCGAAAAGCATGTTGCATGTTTTTGTTTTCCAACCGTCCCAAACCAACGAAAATGGGGTTGGGGATGGTGGGCCAGCCATCAAATAAAACCATCGTAAACCATCATAAACTGTGAGCTCTCTTTCGCTGCTGTTTCTACGTACTGTCGCCTGCTGATCCGCTTTGAGTGGAGGTGGATATTTTTTCCCAACAACATGCGCCCTTCTTCCCTCCTCCCCCATTGCTCCACCCCGCATGCACTTGCCGACCCATAATAAATCGATTCCCTGTGACAAACTAGATGGTTGTGTACATTGCGACCTGCGGGCGGTTGTGTTTGTGGATTAAGGACTTCATCACGTCCGTCATACGCGGCCGGCGCCTCTATATTCTTTTTCCTTGCTTTGCCGACACCCTTTTCGCCTAGTATCATTCTGGTACGCGCGCCAAACGGGGGCATGTTTATGGCAAATCGCTCTAAAAGTCAGCCCGATTATGAGCGTGTAATATTCGGTGCCGTTTTGGGCGACCGTTTAGCGACGCCCCGCCACTAGCGACACTAAATCCTACCAATTATGTGCTGCATCATGATGGTGATGGTGATGATGATGATGATGGTGGTGGAATTGATGTAGCAATGATTGGTGACAATCGTTTGATGCCAGTGTGACCAGTGTGACGGTCGTAAATCGCTGCGTGTATTAGGTAGCTGATTGAGCCTCTGTTTTACGTTGGTTTGGGACGTGACTGAGTAATGTGCTGGTGGTTGAGGAGGTGGTGAATAAAACCATTTGCAATTCGGGGAGCATGCGGCGAGGAGGTAATATGATTTATATTTTCACTATTTTGTTAACAACAGAGAGAGAGAGCTTTTGTACTCTGTAAGGGATTAATTGATGAAAAATTGTATTCCAATACGCGTCTAGCTTCGTGTATGTCTCAGAGTTGTTCATTTCCATAAACGCTCCTTTCGATAACAATTCTTACTTAACGCTCCCAAAACGCTCCAAAATACCATCCTCATCTTCCCAATTAACTGCTATCAGATCGGAAAAAAGGCGCTCCATCTAGTCATAGAGCAGCTTGCTCTCGCTCCCCGTTGCCTCAGTCTCAACGCTGCGGATCAATCGAAATAAATCAAGACGATTAACCGAAACCGAAAACATTGGCCCAACCACCGCGAGGTGATATAAATATCCGATTATGGCCTCCCCAACCTCCACTCCTGTCGAGGGAGTTCCGGAAGAATAATTATAATTCACCAACATCAAACCCGCCAAACCGCACAGGTTTCGAAATTGGATTCTGTTTCTTTCCCTTTTTCACGATCCTGCCTCCTTTGGAGATGTAGCTGTGAGTAGCGTCGGTAACGTACACCTTCGCTTGCTTTTCCTTCTCAGACAGAGGTTTTTTTTTGTGTGTGCGTTGCTGCACGAAACGACTACCACACCTAACGCAAGATAATGGTGATGATGATTATTTCGGCATGCCGATAGTCGTTTTTTGCGTGGGCTGTGCTCTTGACGGCTGTGCTAAAATCGGCTTTTCCTTGGGCGTCTTTTCCCCTTGCCAGCATTCTTTCGCATTCTATCTTACTTTTTCACACCCCCTCAATTTATCGAGCGGGCGCTATTTCCATTCTCGCGCTTCTGCTCCCTCACCACAGCGATTTTTTCCTTCCTTCATTCATTTATTCCACCAAGGAAAATGGTTTTGCAGGTTGGTGGGAAGGAAAGCAGTCCGCCACACACCACGGAAATGATAATGTGTACGAATGAATTGAATGAGGATTAGAAAATCGTTCAATCGTACGCAGGGAACTGGTGTGCAGCAATTTCACATTTCATATCGAGTATCGAGAACGATTTCTCTAGAGATGAGATTGTTTTTTGCCACACTGCTTCATTTTTGGTTATTTTATTTCAAACCGTTCCAAGTGGCTTGATTGTACGCACGATTGGTTAAATTTATGAGCGATGTGGAGGATTGAACTTCCGATTTTGCCCCACAACTTATTTATCCGCCGCAAGCTTTGGCGGAAATAACTTTCCGCGTCCCCTGGGTGTGGTTAAGCAAACTCGCAAAATTAGGCTTTCGCGAGTTTAACTCAACTCATCATAATGAACCTTTTTCGCGTTAAACCATTTGTTGTCAATTCTTTTTGTGTCTTCACAAATCTCAACAACTGCTCAGCAAAAATTGGCAGCAAAAAAACACTCCACTCACTGTTGCATCTTTCTCTGGACAACTTTCTCGATCGCGGTAATAGAGCAAGCGCCGAAACTTGCCGGTGTAATTAATTGAGTAACCTGTTTTTCTTTTTTTTGTCAACAGTGAAACTGTTGCTGCGCCAGGCGAAACGCTTTCCGAAATGGGACAACTAAGTTTTGGGAAGAGATTTCATTCCTTTTTTTGCTTTTCACTGCAGCTTGAAACCCCAGCTAGCAGTGAAATAAAGAAGGTAAAGATGTTTTCCACCAAGAGAACACTCTCCGGTCCAACTTCGGAACGTGACAAAAGTGCAATTTTATGCCATAATTATCGTGAAAGTAGTTTTTAAACTCACCGGAAGCCACTCGGGCTAAAGTTTTCACTGTGCAGAAAGCACTAAAACGCTTCCCAGTCACGCTCAAGACGGTTGAGTTCGAGTTTGTTTTAAAAGACTAGGCTGATAGATTCGCTCAATAAGATGCTTCTAGTTCATATACACGGTAGTATACTAAAAAGAAAAATCGCCTAAAGGTATGCAATGGATGCACATCTGCTGCATGCTGCGAACAAAATGCCAAATTGTTAGAAATTTGCATACCTTTAGGCGTTTACCGATTTCTATTAACCGCATTGAAGCATCAAAAGGGTTTGAGCGATGTGCTTTGGTAGCTTTAACTGTGAAGAAGTTTAAGCTTAAAATATGAAGAAAATGTACAGAACGGTCGATTGCAGCGTCATACGACACTTACGATTGTCATTTAAACAATCTCTCAACACAGCATTCTTCAACCCTACTCCCGCAATAGTCCTTCCCGTTGTCGCTTCCATTCGAAACCTACTTCACGCCTAAACTAGCGAAATGGTGCAGTAATTTGACGCTCTTCCCGCACTCCACCAACCCGTCACAATCATCAGGCATGCACACAAACAACCTTCTGGACCGTTGATTAGCTTCAAATCAACACACACAACCGCACCAAACCGGCGCTGCTGCTTAAGCTAGCCATAGCTCCTAATTCCCTCATTCTCGCGCTCTCAAACTGCAGTTCAATCAAGTGCCTTGTGCCGTCGGTGACTGCTTACGCCGGCATCCCTTCGAGTGTATATTGTTCCTCATTATGCTAATTA
Organism: Anopheles arabiensis; assembly: GCF_016920715.1. Lineage (NCBI taxonomy): Eukaryota > Metazoa > Arthropoda > Insecta > Diptera > Culicidae > Anopheles > Anopheles arabiensis. The sequence continues at coordinate 68,963,776 of NC_053518.1, read as the reverse complement.
AATTTGATCCACCAGCAACGCATAAACAAACGACTCCGTCCCCACCTACCACACCATGCTCCCCGGTTTAGGATGAAGTGTTGTGCCGCATCGAGAAGACTGGTTGAAGGTGCTGGCTGTATCCTCCAGCTATTTTCCTTGGTTGAGGCAAAGTGGAAGGACGCGTGGTGTAAATATATTCTCCTAAGGGGCTCTCCCTCGCATCGAGGTGGAAAGATCATACATTATCAATTATCGACTTATTTTATGTTGCGTTTGGAAATTCACTCTTCTGCCTCATTCCACTAGCCACACAACCATACCACACGCACTTCAAACCCGAGGCACCACTGCCAAAGCCCTCATCTTATCGCTCCGTCGGGCACCGTCGTGCGCCCGGCCAACAAGCGAATCTGAACCAACCAAACAATAAATATTGTTTTATGCAAATGAAGCAATCGATTGCTTGTGCGCGTAAGGATTTTCACACAAAACCCCGTTCGCCGGCATTTCGCTGCAGAGAACGTGTAGAAGCAGAAGCAGAAGGGAAAATTGAATCCTCGATCTGCCTGCGAAAGGCTGACACGGCCCTGGCTGGAAGCAAAGCCAGCAATCTCCCAGCGACTCGTGTGGAGCGACGGGGAAGCTGCTGCCCGGTGTGCGCTGCGTCTGTCAAATGGTGGTAATTTATTTAATATTCATAGGGTGGTGGAATTAAATCACCTGCACACCCCGGTGGGGTGACATGTAAGCGAGCCGAGGCGCTGTCTTGGCGTGAATGTTCTGGGAACTCTGACATTTGATGCGGAATTGAAGTTCATTAGCGATGTGGCGATGTGCGAGCTTGATTCAGTGTATTTACTTCTTGAAACTACACACAATGTGCTCTTAAATGATTCATGTCATCAGTTCTTGGGAATGATTGAAGATTCATCTTAAACTCTAGCAACGCATAAAATTGGTCAAAATATTCCAATCTACTCGTGCTCCATCTTTTAAAGCGCTTTGCCTCCCAAAACCTTGATTAAAGAGCTAAACTTCTACCCCATGGGTTTCCTATTTCAAATCCATTTGCATGCCCTGCTCTTCTAGAAACTTTTACCACAATGCCCCAGCAAAATTGAGAAGAGAATATGTGTGTAAGCTGGAAAAAAAGTAGAGATGAATTTTTTGGCACATCATCTAAACCCGAACCTATTACTACTTCCCCCCAAGGTTTCACTCACTTTCGCTGCAGCAGATCAAAAAGATTTCACCCACACACCGCCCCACACACTTCATTAGCATATCGTTTTGCATAATATTATATCAATTTATGGTGCTCGTACCGTGCTGCTTTCGTGCGAGTTTCTGCACTGGATTTCCACATCAAACCCCTCCAGCAGAAAACTTACACAATCCAGTCGCAGCAGCACCAGCAGCAACTACACTGGTGTGGAGAGTTTGAGTTGAGCCCTGCGACATGCGGACACGGCGCGTATCCGGTATCGACACAGGTGGCAATGTTTTTGCTACACACACACGCCCGGCCAAGCTCTAATATCCCATTATCGGGATCAGAAACCGCCATCTCGATCCCATTTTCGTGGTGATTCACCGTGCGATGATGATGATGATGATGAGGGTGATGATGTTGGCGCTTACGCTAATACGTATCCCCCACCATTCCAACGGAGCTATTGTCCTTTTCACTGTCCTTGTTGTCCCAATCCGGTCAATTTCCTCCCCCCCAGGAAGCATGGTCGGGAAGGTGTGTCGGTCCATTTCGTAATTAGAGGGAATTCGATTACAAAAGGACAATCAGCTTCTTCTCTCGCTCCCAGCGTGCCTTCGGATGCTCTTTTTGCAGCGCAAATGGAGCGAAAGGATGTGCCCTTGTGTTGGGACCGCCTCGGTACGTCGTAACATGCCGAGATCATCTCGCTTAAGTTTTGAAGCGTCGATATTTAATGATATATTCAAATTCAATTTCTACTCCCATTATTGTGGCTGTGGTGCATTCTGTGGAGGTTTTTAAGAGTAGGGGGAGGGGAGTTCAGAGACACTGGAAGGAGTGCAAATGTCACCATCACACCTGAGAAGCGGAGAATGATGGCGTCTGGCGACGAGGATTAGATTATGCTAACGTGAACGATTTTGTAACCCGTTAGCGCCTGAATGTCTGCAATCGAGTGTTTTGATGGAGCATCGATGTTCGAAGATGACTTTTTTTTGGATTTTTGTTCAAGAAGAACTACAGATTACCTTCGTACGATTACCAAATATTCGTTTGGAGTGCATTGATACAGTAAATACTCTTGTAGCGTTAAACTGGAAATAAATACGTTTTTGCTTGAAAAGAGATTTTTTAAACTTCCCACAATTTTGAACAAGTTTTACAAGATATAGGGACTTCGCAAAAACCAAAGTTGTTTGACAAATGTTTTTTACACACTGTATTGAAATTGTATAAAGTTTAATAAACCTCCATTTTGTTGATGAAGGACTCATCGTCCAGAAAGTCGTTCGTTCATCGGAGCTCCAAAAATCAATTATGTCCCCCTGAATATACAAAAAACCAACTTATGCCCCATGTAACATGTCTACCCTATTAGCTCGCTGCTTATCCAGTCAGCCACACGCGCTTAGCTAACTAGCTAAATACATGTACCTTTCCCGGGAGCGAAGTTCATCTTCCACGTCAGCGTCCAAGTTATCCCTGCTGCCAGCATACTGCCAATCTGGCAGGGCGTAGTGAGCGGGCGGCTAAACAGCCCAGCCCAATCCTGTACCGAGAGGCAAGCCCGGTGGACTATGATAGAGTTGTTGATGATAATGATGAGCACCATCACTGCATGCGTAATTACGGCGCACACACGAGGACGAACTGTACGGGGAATGGAGCAGGAGCGAAGGCACTAATGTTCCTACGGGAAACACCGAACCCCCGTTTGGCATGGCTTTTGGGCATGCTTTTGTACAGCAGTGTATGCCACCAACACAACGCCATACGATTTAAAAGTGGGGAGTGGGCTTTGTGGCAACCCAGGACAGGAGTTGTGGGATTTAAACGGGACAGCCGGTTAAACCGAGCTCAAAGTCGATCCCAAAAACCCAACAAAACGGTTCTCCCAAACATGACCACCTCATTCCTGCTTCTTCCTGCTGCCTACAACCGGGAATGATAAATGAGTCTGCATTTTGTCATTATGAATTCCAGCCTGCTCGCGCGCGCGGTCGGAGTCGTTCGATCCCCTGAAAAGCGGGCACGCTTCATTACATGGCAGGTGAAAGTAAAGCGCTGAAGTGCACTCCTCCCCGCACATGACCCACCTTTGTCCGGGTCAATCGGAAAAGGCCTGCACCCGGAATCTGCTTAATTATATTTGAATAAATTAAATAAATACACCATTAAACGCTCCACGGGGCGAGCGGGATTTAGTGTGGCGATCAAAAGGTACAATTGCCGGTTAATTGCCGGGTGTCAATGTGGACAGCCGGGGCTGCACTGGCATTTACACACACGCACGCACACACACACACACATGGTTCGTGAATTGGTGCAAATCGAATCGTGGCTCTGTGTGTGTGTTTGAGCGCACAAACCGGGCGTAAATGGTGATGCAATTGGAATATTGGGTTTGGTTTCGCCGGGACTTATTTAGAGGCACGCGTAATTAGATCGTCCGCCCCAGTTCGAGGTCCACCCTGAAAGCGCCCCGAGAGAGCACATTATCGAGTTTGGAGCGTAATTGAGCTGTGGGATGGATGCCGCACTACCTCAGCTCTCCCCCAAAAAACCCATTCAGGAGGTTCGCGGTTTATTCAGTGTGCAGCGCAATTTAACCTAATAAAAAGCAAAACTTTAAAGAAGCCATTGCTCGTTAGCCTTTTGCCGCCTTTTTCCACCACTCCGCTCTGTTGGGGGATTGAGTTGTTTTTGTTTGGGGGGAAAAATGGACCAAAAGTTTGTGCTTTTTCCGTTTGCCAAACGCTTCCCAATCAATCGATACGCCTAACAACAGGCAGGCAAATTCGGCCCGATGTGGGCCATTTCCATCTATTATCCCTTTTTTTTCGTTGTTGTTGTTGTTGCTCACTCCCTTCAGGGAAAAGCCCAAAAACTGATAACAATTCCCACACTCACCGTCAAAACAAGGGGAAACAACTGACCATAAATTGTGCTTATTTCTGAGCTGCTTGTTACACACTTTTACCCTTTTTCGCTCCTGTTGGGGAGCAAAAGCAGCATTTTGAAGCGACAGGAAACCCGTTTCTTTCCACTCTTTCTCTCTCTCCCTCTCTCTTCTCTGGTAATTCCAAAGGATCGGTATCATTTTTCGAACACTTTGGCCATTCAGATGATGTCCATCGAATGATAATGGGCATTAAATTTTATGACTAAAAATTTCCGAACCCGTCCAATCCCGTTTCGTTCGCTCCTGTTCTAACAAAAAAAATCGGAATGTTTCTGGAAAGCTTAGCATAAGGAGTGTTTGATCAGGGAAAGGGATCCTTTGCTTGACCTTCTTTTCTCTCGCCCCTCCCAGCCTAAGCAACACTTGCCTACTGGCAATAGACAAAATTAAATTTTATCTACTAAACCTCCGGCCGTTTCAAGTTTTGTCGATGAAGTCGTTACCGGTAAATGACGACGACGAACCGGCCGCTGACGCAAACCACCACCAGCAGTGCACCCGGTTCAACCGGGTCGGATATCCGGACCGGGCGTTTGTTGCCGTGCTTCAAAAAATCTTTCGCCGTGCCGAAGCGGGGTGGCCCGTTAAAGTGGCCGGAACTGAGGCATCTCCGGGCAATATGAGATTGCCATTGCCGTTGACTGAAGTGCACGGTCACACCGGTGTCCATTTAGAGTAGTTCCTTTTTCTCTTCCTCGCGCGGTTTTCTTGGATAAAAAAGAAACCGAATTGCTTGAGTGTCGATAAGACAATAACTTTTTATCGACGAATCGGTAACAAAACTTGACAGTAAGGGCGAAAACAAGAGAGGAACAGTATTAATAAGAAGACGAACAGAACAGAAATGGGACTCGAAATAAAACCAAACGGTGAACCAATTTCTCATCGATTTCTTCGAGCAGTCGGAACGGAAACCTGGAAGAAGTGCCAGATCGCTCCAAGCACCAAGCCGTCCCAGTACCGATCGATATTGAATAAAATATTTGCATAAAATCGAGCAGGAGAGGGAGAGCAAAATAAAACCACCAATCCCGTCCGCTTGGCGTGAAAATCAAATCATTAATTTGGGAAACTGTTTCCAGCGGCAAAGCTGGAAAAATTGGCTGAAGTTGCGTTGCGTGACCCCTGGCGGTGTCTTGTGCCGGTATGCCAAGGTGGAAGCCAGAATTGCCAGTCCGCACAAGAGCAAAAAACAATAAAATCTTACTCATCCGATGCTCGATGAAACGCCGCACCGTGGGCGAGTTGGTCGAAAGTGCTTTATCAAGTGCTGGCTTGTTTTTTCGTTTTCATTTCAAACGTTCGTTTGTTGGTGTTTGGGATTTAATTAAAAAAGCGAACATTATTTGTACCGCGCAGCAGAGTGGAATGAATTGCCAGGAGCCTTCGAGTTGTACGGCACGGTAAGGTGTGCACGAATGACAATAAATTTTCTATTTTCATTTCAAACGCAACGCTCGTTAATGGTGAAGCATTGGAGTGGCAGATTTACGAAATAGGAACAAGTTAATGGTTCGGATGTGGGGCAGTTAGAACAAGTGTTCGACGGAACATTGATTTTTATTTTGTAATGCTGGTGTAATTGCACATATTCACGTTTTGGCAAGGAGTATTTAGTGATCTTAGGTTTCCTTTAAGACACTTTTAAACGAGGAAAAACCAAAATGTATGCAATATGGATAAGCTTTAGTTGAGTACAAGGATTCCGATAAAAAATTATTAGAAAAACGTTATACATATGAAACATACACAATAAAGGGACTTGTGGCTGAAGCTGAGTTGCAAATAAAGAGTGAACAGAAAAGCCTTCAATATACCGTTTCTAGCATTATTTTTTTAAATATACTTTTTCCATATGAAAGCCATGTGTTACTTTCTTTTGTTTTAATAAAAAAAATCCTTTTCAAAAACAGTTGAAACCATTAACACATTCCTCCAAAACCGTTAAACATCCTTGTTCCCGTGTACACTCACCAGCGCTGCACGTTGCCTCTCTCATCCCACACTTGCTACCCTCCGACACATGCCCACACACTCCTGCAACAAGCGCTCGCATGAAGCTAGAAAACACGTAAATCCCCGAGGCCACGCGTCCGGGGGAAACAGCCGGAGGTAAAAGCATTCATCACCGGTTGCCTTTTGAAATTCAAATTGAAAATGAAGTGCAAATTTCAATGATTCATGCATTCACTCGAGTAGATCGAAATGCTATCACCTGCTGCTAGCCAAGGCTGCCCCGGAAGTAGAGAATGGAAGGAAAATGAAGTGGACGCTGAGCGTCCGGGGCCGAGCACAGACACACATACACACGCGAGGGCTTTATCAGTGCCGCATAGAGCGGACCGCACCGGGATGATGCTGACGCTGATGACGACGACGACGATTGAAGGCGAAAGGCTCATCGTTTAAACGTTGATGAGACCTCAACCGAGCGCCGCATGTGCATGCTAGATTGTGGATTGGATTGTGGAAAATTTCCGCTGAAAATGACGAATGCTGATGAACTGCTCCTCGCCTCCTCTGAGCGCCTTATTTTCCGCCCGGACTGTGTTTTTTCCCGTGATGTGGGAGCCACCGTAACGAACACACATTTTTAAGGTACAAAAACGGCTCTAACACATTGCGGGGTACTTGTGTGTATCCTTTAAAATGTGCGAACAAGTGTGCGAACAAGACATAGCAACAAAATCCTCATTCCTCCGCTCGTTAGAGAGCGCGACTAACAACTGCAACTGGGTTTTTATAAAGCTTCACTGCATCTACACACAAAACACACACACACACGTGGGACATAGTCAAAGGAAAACGACTTGCTGATAAAATATAATGGAAGGATGCAAAACAAAAAACGCAAATCCTCGCTTCAGACACATCGAAATCGACAGCAAAAGATGGATGAATGTGTGAGAATGAACGCGAAAAGACACACAGTGACAGAGGGCGATACAAACTCTGAGAGCAGCATTCGCCTCATTTTGCATAAAGACACAGCAACCTGGGTCGATGCCGCACACGCGGCACAGGCGGCGCATGTAGATTGGTGCAAAAATTTCCAAATTGAAACGGGGTAAAACTTTTATCATCAGCGCGAGCTTGATGAATAATTCTAAACTTTCCATTTTGTTTGACAGACACTGCGCCGCGATGTTTGCATGCCACAAGTCGTTGCTACCGTGCTACCTTAGCCTGGCGAGAGGGGAATGGGCAGAAGCTTAAGCTGTTTGCAATATTTCATCTTAGTTTTGTTTCGCATTGAGGGATGCTATATTTTTGCTCTTAATATGCTGGAGATTGTTTTTACCCCGTTTTTTTGTTTATTCATTTTAACTATGGTATCTATTCAATGAACGGAAGGCATAAACATCAGTTCATATCACTAAATTTCCAAATAAGTTTTGATATTTTTTTCATGTATGTTTAAAGTTCCTTTGAAGCCTTAGATTGATTGTTCTTAAATTACTGTAAAATTCATTTTAATTGAAGAAAAATCTAAAATTCTCTTTATATCTTTCGAAAGCTGTTACTTTTTAGACATAGTTCTATAAAAAAATAACAAACCTCTTAAAATTCTCCAAAATATCGGTTTAAGTTATTCGCAACAATCATAAATAATCGATTATTGTATGACATTGCATAACTTTAGGCGTAATTTTATTTCATACGCATTTCCTTGTGCAAGTTGAGTTGGGATACATTTGTCGTCCTGTTTTGACATTATTGGAAGACTTAAACAATCACCGTATAAAATAAAACAACAAAATAAATATATAATGCTCAAAATATGAGGTGAAAATAGTCATATCGAATAAAATGAGTAAAGTTCATAGCTCATTGTAAAATCCACAACGATTATAGCATCGTTCATTGCTCTGTTATCTTTAAGTTAGTTTGAAAGCTATATAAAAGTAAATAATGCTTACACAACCGAACAATACAATTTTAAAACACTTTTATGACACACCATCAACTTCCTCCATCTTTGCAACATCCGGCAGGCTTGACCAGCGCCCGGCGCTAACCCCTCAAACCGTATTGTTGATTGCACTGCACTATAGAGATGATTGCCAGACCGGAACCGGAACTCTGTTCATCCCACTCGGGACTTCAGAAAAGGGGAAGGGGAGGAGGAAGCTTGAAATCAGGTCTCCCATGGGATGCCTCCTTCGCCGATAAAAGTTGCAACCATCATTCGAAACCCATCATCGAAGGAGCCGACACGCTCAAGCAGATGAACAGGATATTACAAATTTTCTCATACGAGAAACGTCCGACGTGTCCCGGTCGCCGTGCAGTAGTGGCGATGATGGCGACGATGATGATCTCGCCCTTAAAAGGTAGGCAATCAGGCGGTTAGCCCGGCAAAGGCAAAATCTCCATCCAGCAAACAAGGTAGGATGGGCCGGGCTGGTACAATTTAATAATCATCGTAATAATGCAATCTTACTGGGACGGAGGGCCCAGGCAAAAAGGCAATTTTCTCATATAATTGCGTTCGAGGTGTTCGTATGTGTGCAAGTGTGTATGTTGTGTGGTAGAAGGGGAATGTCTCGAGAGGACAATCAAGGTGCAAACGATTGTTCTTTCAGGGGCCGCTTGACCGAGGAAGGCGCCTCTTTTTCTCGCTGCAAAATTGAGCGAAAATATCCCACTGGGGGATTAGTGTTTGGCAGTTCGTGGTGGTGCTAGGATAAGTATATAATATGGAACGATTTTTGACATTGTGTAAGCTATATAGTTTTGTATAATAAAATAAATCCTGATGTCGGATATTAAAGGTGCACTTTTACGACAAAGTCCTGAAGCCAATCAGACATGCTAGTTAACGATGTGATGCACTTTAGTAAATGCTTGGGAGTCTCCATAAAAAATATGTTCAAAAGGCATGCATACAATCACAAAAAATTGTAACATTTGTTTGTAAATAAAAGAATCCGTACAAGCTACAAATCATGCTATTCACATGTTCATATCCTTTGCTACCTTTTGTTGCACAAAACACCATAAAAGCAATAATTTCAAAAATGATATCGAACAATCATCATCCAGCGGTACGAAAACGTTTGCACTTTTACCCTCTCGAAGCGTGAATCCCTTTTGATGTTTTGTGCAGTGGAAGCTCTCCTCTCCCCGTTGGGAATCTCGTTCTTTTTTAATGTTCATTTTTGAGCTACAAAACTCGTCGGACCGAAAAGTTTGGCGTTCATTGCCACCATTAAACCTTGCAGCCAGGTTTCGTTGGCTCGTGTTGGTTGTGGAGGCAAAATATATAAAAAAAAAACGGCGATGCATGAGAACCATAAAATTGCATCCCATCGGGTGGGGAGATGGCACTAGAAATCAAAGGCAGCCGTTTGTAGCAGCAGCAGCATACGCGAACATCAAAAGATCAATTTAATATGTGCAGGCGCTGCAACAATGACGGTTTTGTTGATGCCCTTTTTGATGCCAGAATCAAACCCGCTGGCTGACAAACATACACACACACACACACACACACACACACACACATACACGTACGGGGGTTGTTAGGTGTGCAAATTTCGTTCACCGCCACCGTAAACAATGGCACAGCAGCAACATAAATGCTTTTAAAAAGGCTTTACTCATCGAGGCTCATCAAATTTGGTTAATTTTGTATTTTATTTCGTGCAGTGAATTTCCAAAAAAAAGGGAAAAATCATTTTCCAAAAAATCTGACTTTAAATCGCTTACACCCAACAGTGCAACAAGAGTGCTCTTCAAAACCCCTCCCCTTTCGCTTACCTTGCTGCTGGTAGCCGCTCATCGTACAGTCGTCGTTTCGTGCGCTTCCTGCGGACACACTGGCATGCACGGAGCGCGCGCCAGAACACCAACCTGGATTTTCTGGTTTCGATTTTCCAACCTTCCGCTCCCCAAGCACAATCACACACACACACACTTGGATGGCAAATATATCGACACGCAGTGTTTTGCGCTCAGTCAGTCAGCTGCTGCCGCTGCTGCTGTTGCTCGGTCGGATGTTGGGGATGTTTTTCACCGACCACGACACGACACATCACACACACACACACAAACCACTCTCCTTCCCGTCCTGCACCGAACGAAGAAATGAAATGAATACAAAATACACTTCACTGCACTGACACTGACACGCCGTAGGTGTGCGTGTGGCGGGTGGCGCTCGCTTCCGGCACACCTTCTCACTGGATCGAACGGAAATGCTGCCTTAACCGCCGGGACATGTTTTGTTTATTGATTTTACTGATTATCCCTGAAAGTAGAGAAAGCGGGGAAAGAGAGAAAATGCGACCACGGGGTAAGTAGGGTTCATTATACTTGCAGCTACAAGGTGCGAGCTATCGAACGGGTTTGGGAAATTTGCAAACACAAAACTGTACGTAGCGGTGACAAAACTTGTTCAGTGGAAAATTGAGGAAAAAAAGTCAACACAGAAAATCGATACACGACAGGCATTCGGGATGGAAACTAAGTAAAAGCGGGAAAATACAGCAACATTCAGATGAAATCAAATTAATTCCTTCCGAGCGATGGTTTAAGTTCCGTCGGGCTAATCCTTGCTACCGTTTGTTAGCTCTTTTCACCCAAAAAAGGGACGATCGGATCGATTGTGTGTGTGTGTGTGTGGGTGGATGTGTGTTTTCTACCCGATTGGATTAGGTTGGCCACAAAGCTGCTGCTGACTTTTCCAGTAACTCCATCGCTTGAAACCTGTTTTTGGGCTGTGCTTTGTGCCCCCTTGTCTCTATACCGGTCCTCAACAAATGCTGGACATCACAATCCCGACACAGAGGTTTTCACTCCAGCCGCCCAACACCCGGACCAAACAAACAAACAGAGTAGCACTGCCAGTCTCCAAAACCCCTCGGTTTCTCGGCCCGATCACTTACGCGGCCTGAGATATGCATGAGTGTTGCAGCACTAACCGTATTATAGCATCGACCCGAACCCGATCAAAGAGAATTTCTTGCTGACAAATCGAAAATCAAACACTGCTGCACTGTTGCACCACACACACACACACACACACGTGGCAAGTGCATTCGAACATCCCGAGAAGAGCTTAATAATTAATTGTTGGCCATTGCAGCAACACAACCGTGACGCAAGCGAAATGTGCTCCTTTGGACTCGGATCGATTGAACCGTTTTCCGTTTCCGGGCCACTCTACTGGTAGTCCGTCATCCCTGGCACAGGCGAATGATTGAAAGTTTTTGATCAGGCGTAATTACACACAGCTGCAATTTATACCCGTCGCAACTATTTACCTTGCAATTCGTCTCGGTCCCGGTGTGTGTCTGTGTGTGTTTGTGATTAATGGTCACTTGAACTTCTTGATAAAGTTTCGATTCTCGGTCGGTCAAGATGGTTTTGCCGCAACCGGGAGTGGTTCGGAGTGTTCTTTGTGGTCAGCACAGAACCAAGCAATGCGTCTGTATGCCTTCTGCCGCTTCAAAGTATGTGTCATGGTCGATGATGGTGTTATGGTTAGACTTTCATTTGATTGTTCTGAGCGGGTTGGTTGATCTCAGTAACAAGAAACCACTTCTTAATGGGAGCGAGAAGCTAACAGTCCAATTTATTGCTTTTTCCAGCAGGAAACATAGCAGCAAACGACAGTACGACAGAGTGTATGAAGTTGTGTATGTATCAAGTCTACAACTTAAAATTGGAATCTTAAGACAATTATCCAAACTTAAAACATTCATCTTTGTCACATTAAGCAATCTATCTGGTTTGTTCTTAAGGAAATATGTTTTAGTGTTCAAAATTTTGTAAAACTACTAGGATAGTAATGCATTGCATACTTTCAGGCTTCCAAAGCGCAAGAAGCGACATCCATACATTACGTACCACTTATAGTGAGAAATTCTTAAACGTGTTTTAGTGTTCAAATTTTTGAAAAATATAGTAGCATAGCAATGCATTGCATACTTTTGGGCTTCCCAAGCGCAAGAAGCGACATCCATACATTACGTACCACTTATGGTGAGAAATTCTTAAACGTGTTTTAGTGTTCAAATTTTTGAAAAATATAGTAGCATAGCAATGCATTGCATACTTTTGGGCTTCCTAAGCGCAAGAAGCGACATCCATACATTACGTACCACTCATGGCGAGAAATTGTTACCTCCTTGGACTGTGTAGGAACGAGGTCCCGTATTGTAGAACGATTTGACAAGTAGCCAAAAGTTCGTTACAGGAAGTTTGACATCTAAGAGCCCTTTTCAATTCAAATTTTATTTGTGATCAAAAAGATAAATCGGTCTGGTTATTGCAAGAAAAATGCCAATTGGTTCATACATTTTATAGGAAGAGTATGTGTGCCTGTAGTAACAGTAAATGTTTGAGGGTATGATGAAATTTCAAAGGCTTTCTGCTGTCAAATACCATCCAAGATGGCCATTCTGATTTTGGCTAATATTTGACCTCGTTCCTACACAGTCTTTGCCTCCTTATATTCATTTCCTAACAGATTAATTTCTGGACGTAATTTATGGCTCGCCCCTGAATGCATTTCATTACACACAATGATTGAACTCGCGCACGACACGTCTTCCGCATGACAAATTGCACTGCCACCGCATGCTGTCACCAAACAGAGCGATTACAACAAAAGCCACACATCCACTAGTAGTGTTGCTTTGCAGCAAAAGCAAAGCTCTTCAGTGTTTCTCCTTTCCTGTGCCACTGGCTGCAAACTGTCAATTGCAAAACTATTTTCCACACCATTACCCCCAAAACCCCCAAAATCACAACAGCAGTACTGCAGTACAGCAGTAACGCCACTGCACAAAGAAACGCTGTCACTCGTGCTTAGTGGCCGACCTCCGAAAACTTGTCACTTAGCAAAAGCAAACGACATGCAACTTTTGTCGTTAGTAAATATAAAACGCAAAGTGGAACATTTTCCCTCCAGCGCTGTTTGTGGCTGTGCTGGGACAGCGGCAGGTTTTGCCGCTTAAAAACGGAATGCAAGTTGGTATGCTTGGAGGTTTCCTCTATTTTTTTTTGTGTGTGCCTTGATGGAGTAGTGTACGTGTGTGCTTGTGTTCCTCATAGCACAACGCAGCTGTCAGTCAGCTGCATATGGGGCCGTTCCGTTGGCGCTGTTGCGATTGTTATTCATTAATCAAAATTTTGATACGTCAAGCCGAATGTTAATGCACGTTTCAACACGTTGTTTGATGATGAATTTATTATTCCCGCCAACGCATTTTAATGTCGGGCGCCACTCGCCTCTCGCCCCCTGCGTAGACCGAGAGCACATATGGTGTGCGAACGACACACTTTCCAGTAGAAAGTGAAGGGATGGAGTTTGCTGTGTATTTGTAAAATGCAACCTTCTGTGTGACAAGGGGACCCTTCCGGGTAGCCCCAGTGAGGAATTCACCACCGTACCGGGGATGGATGGTTGTTGGATTTGTCATGCGAAACGGTGTTGGCGTTCGAGCCAGATCAGTATCAGCTTTTCCTACGACGGAGCCCGGAACCGGAAAACGTAAGCGCAAGTTCGCAAGTTTGCGGTCATGTTTGTGCTGTTGTGTACGTGCGTTGCGGACCGGTGTTTCGGAAGTCGTGCGAAAAACCCCTTTTTCCGTTGCCCTGCTGGTGCTGCTTAATCGACTCTCCAGTGCCAGGAGGTAGCCGTAGAGTTGAACAAACATGCATACATCCCGATATATCCGGATCGTAATCTCACTCGTACGAAGACTACCGTGTCGTGGATTTGACAGTGGAATAAATAATCAGCAACTCATTGCTTGCATCGCCATTGGTGCGATGGAGGGTTTTTGTTTAAATCCGGTGGGAAGCAAATGCTGGGACTCTGCGAATCAGTTGCATATCAATCTTCTGGTATGCTTCCTGAGGCACCCATCAATCTACCGAGTATCAAGAGTGTTAAAGTGTGCACAAAAAGCTTCAAAGACTTGGTGGGAAGCTTACAAATAACTTCAATAATACGATTTCCATTTATTGCTTAATTATCATCATTAATTATCATTATCTAGAATTATCATGATATAGAAAAAAAAATTTGCTTAAAGCATTATCAATACTCATTACACGAGACCATCATTATCAATACATTTTCAAGCGTTTTGCAGAAAGATATGTGTTAAATATATTCACTAAAGTGCTGAATTAATATCACAACAGCTTAGTATAAATTTGATAAGAAGAGTGCACCTTAATCGCCGGTCTGTTTACAACTGTGTATTCATTTGCCCCTTAGTTCATTACATAATTCATTACAAAGTTCATTCGTGTAGTTCGAGCTGTCCATTACATGCAGTCCAAGTTAAGTAGTTTTATCTATATCCTATGGTTTAGTTCCTTCTAATTCATATGAGTTTTCCTATTTGAATTCATATTCGAAATATTTACTGTATATATCCAAAATCCAACAGTATTCCTACAGCTAAACGTTAATCATTTGCTATAGAATAAACTGCTTACAGTACCATTCAAAACGGAATGAAGCTAAATAAACAGACAGAGCAAACTATTATTTACAAAACAATTTAAAAACACGCTTGTCATTCTAAATTATGTTTGCATTAAAACCTGTTTAACCCCTTTCATTCGCTTCAAAACGATCTTCATTTTAGAAAAACAGGGGGACATTTGCAATGACCCCCTAAAACACCACACTCGACGGCCGACGTAAACAGCAATGCACACTGTTTACGCTCCACTACATGCTATGTTTGTGTGCGTGATTGTGTGTGTGCGATGGTTCGCTTTGTTTGGCCAAAGTTTACATTCCGGATGACCTCTTCAGTGGGTCTCGATTGCAGAACAAACGCGCGATGCCATACAGGGCCGCATTGGGAAAATGGAATCATATGCTCACCTAACACACACCCACATGCACAAACAGGAACAGTATTCAAGTACAGGATTCATGTTTGCGTACAACGCTTAATACACTGGGGATGGAAATTGGGTGGCCTCTGTGTTTCGAATGTGACAAGATTAAATTAAAATTTCAATGTGGTGCAGAATTCGATTAACGATTTTGGTTCGGTGCGGGAATGCATTGAATTATTTAAAGCCTTTTTTTAGGAGAGTAAACGGCTATTTTTGCTTCATTTGATTAAAAACAAAAAGGTGCAATGGTGAAGGTACAAGAATTGAAGGGGTTTTATTTTGTAAGCAGTAAACAGATAAGCCTTCATTTTCCTTCCCCTTTAAAATCGAATTTCGCACATAAAACTCAACGTTGCGTTGCGGAAATAAAGCAAACAGCAAATCCCATTGTAACGACCATCCATCGGACACTTTGCTTTAATAGCTGCAACCATCCTTTCCAGCCAATTAATCTTTGCCAACCGTACAGCCGAACGAATTTGCCGCTTTGCCAGCCTGCCTACTCATACCCTGGGCAGGGGACTCGTCCATTAGCGCGCTCCGTTTGCCGGAAATCGACGCCCCAATGACGGCACCGTGCACCGTTCATCACTCACCTGTTTGCCCCCCACCACCACCACCACAGCTTAATCCAGTTTGAAAACGGCCCCCAGGATACTGGACAGAGAGGAGGAGCAGCGACGGGAAAGGCAAAACCCATCGGTTCGACAATAGCTTCGCTTTCGCTAAAACAATTTGCCTCAATTTAGAACTAATTTACAATCGCTTGCTCCATCGCTGCCAGGGCGTACCGGGCGTCTCCATCTCATCGGGGAACAATTAATCTCTCACGTGGTCCCGGAGCCAGTTTCGCTATTGTATGTGTGTGTGTGTGCTCGCACTTGTACATGTGTCACGTGCCCATAAATCGACTTCCTTTTGCCCAACCAATGAAGGGTCGGGAAGGGGGGTAATGGACAACCGGGCAGAGTGCTTCGGATTCACTTCCGACCGAGTTCCGACTGACGATGACTTTGCCGAACCAGAGCCACTTTGCGACGTGGGCCGTTCCATTTCCTCCATTGCCGGATATTCATCCGGCGTACTATTAGCGAACGGTTGAGGCAGGTAAGCCACTTTAAAGTGGTGTTAGAAAATACCTGGTGGCCCGTTTTAGCACTCACACACACTCAGTGAGCAGGGAAGGAAAAATTCAAAGCTTAAAATAAATCTTTCCAATTAAAGATCATCGTCTGTCGGTGCTGCGTAAGCTGCGTCAATCCACCGTTCACAACAAAGCTCTTCATGGTCTTTTCAAGTGTGTGTGTGTGTGTGTGTGTTCGTGTGCTGCTCCCGCTGACCCAAAGCCGGCGGGCAATTGCATACCGATCGTATTACCGAAGCCATGATCCTTCACTCATTAAAATTAAAGCATCCGAGTCCTTCCATCGCGGTAGCTTCCTACATTAACTGCGTCACGCTCTATGAAAGGACAATCGGTTATCCCGAAGCGGTTGGTCATGGTCATACCTTTTTCCAAGCCGTTATCCACTACTGCCAGAACAGCCAGCCAGCCAGTGAGACAATAAGGAGCCCCGTTTGCCGGTGCGAAAAACGCTGCTCGGTTTACTAGCTCACCGTCAGCCGGAGTCGAAAACAACGAACGACTTACTGATAGCAACGCCAACGGTCTATGCTAAATGTGTCTCTCTCTCCCGCTCTGTATAGGTGTGTGTGTCTGTGTGGGGCACGGACGGAAGGTATGAGCCTGGAAGGCAATTCCTAGGACAAATGTGTGCTCATTTAAACTGGCAACCGGCTCATACCACGGACCGAGGTCGGACTGGATCGAGTATGTTAATGTCATTGTTTGTGATGCTGAAGTACCCAACCAGGGAAGAAGGACCCGACCCGGGGCCCGGGGATGCTGCGGTTTGGGGCCCGGTTTAGGGAGGGATGCAGGGGGAGGCGGCAATTGTGCCGGTAGATTTAATGAGCATTCATTTGTCCACTGCTGTGGTGCTGCTACCGAAGCGACCCGCTACCGTCCGAACCCCGTTCGTTTGGTAGATGCAGCGATAGAGAGGTTTTGCAGCCAACAATGGAGCCAGGCAAAACACTAGCGCTGCCTGGTGGAAATTAAACGAACAATGAGCCCGATAGTGGTAGTTTTTATTTTATTTTAATTCAGTAGTTTAAACAATTTAATCTTTGTGAACTTTAAACTCAATCTTGGTGGATAAAGACACTTGGAATTAATAAACATAATAATATTAATATTTTTTTTCGTTGCGATTATGTTTTGCTTTACGGGATGAAATAGCTTTAGTACATAAGTACTCGTGTTATGTATTATTTATTCATGCACAAAAATCAATATTTTAGGACATCATCATAAACCTCCTTTATTGAAATGTACTAAATGTACTAAATGTAGGCTGAATGTCTTATCCCTTCAATTTCGACCTCCAGCCCACCATCCTGCCAAACCATAACGCCAAACCAAACGGAAAATTAACGTAATTTAATGTAGAATCAAGACATTAGTTTAATTTAATCGCCTGCAACACCGGTACAATATACACATTTATTTATTTTAAAACCAACTCCCAATCCCAGCCGCCAGCTTATGGCCAGCACCAGCAAACGAATCGTACTCGAATGGGCACCGTCAACCACAGACCCGGGGAAAAGGGTGGTCACAAATTAGTGGTTTGGAATGGGGAAGGCTTTTTTCTTTACGCCTTGGTTCGCCCCACCGTACCGTACCGTGCTGTGTGTGGTAATGGTAAGCCACCGCCCAGAAGGAGGCACGCTTTGGAATGAGGTTTGGCCATTTTTTAAAACCCAGGTTTACCCGAGCTGGTACTCTACATATACAACGAGTAGGCCATGATGGTTGAAAAATTGAAAATACTTTGTAAGCGTTTCGACCACAGACAGGGCAGGGCTGGAAGGATAGGGCGAACAGATTAAGACGTCATAAATAACCTGATTTTCTGGTTTAATTTCTGTGCTATTTCCCAGCTTCAGGTATGCTAGGTAGGGTTGTATTGCTGTTGTATTGAGCCCTTTTTATTATTTTTATGATGTCTAAAAGAGAGAGAGAGAGAGAGAGAGAGAGGCCAACTAGAGGGAAAGAAAGATGATGTCAAAATATACTAATTTGAAACTAATTAAATGCCATAAAAAGACAATAATCAAGTCTCATTTAGCTTAAGCTTATTGCATTCTTATTTGAACTCCATTGCTTTAGAATCGATTTAAAGCTTTTCTGGTATTTTACTTACATTTTAGCATGTATTTTACCTCCTCCAGAATGTCAGAAAACCATTCTCGATAAATAGCAAACGCTTCGTTAAACGCTGCTCTCGAAAGCCCCAAAAACCCCCGGGCTCGCAATTGCCTACCAGCCAGCTTTATTGACACAAGGCCCGGGCGCGCCCAATCAAGGAAGCCTTGCCCCAAGGATTGATCGCAAAGACCTTCATCAAGGTGGCCTCGGGCTTTGCAAGGCTCCAAACCTTTCACGTACGTACAGGGAACGCCCTGCACATACCGTCACAAGGCACCCAGCACCTTAATGATGCGTTGGAAACGACAGCAAAACGTCGTTCCAATGACGCCTGTCGTGTCGTTTCTGTGGCTCGCCTGTGCACCAACGGCACGACACAGCGAGCGTATGTAAATTCAGCATCCCTCCCTTTGCCTGCCTCTCTTCTTCATCATCATCCACCCATTCCGTGAGGGTAAAAGCTCGCCATCCGGGCTAAATGTTACGGAAAACGTATGCCACACACACACACGCCGTGCCACACCGTGCCATCTGCCATTTTCCAGCCTTGTCCGTCCACCGCGATTCAAAATATGGTGTTCACCATTGGTGCGCACGGAAACACACCGACAGAGACAGACGGACGCTCACCGGGGCCGCTCGACGGTGGATATCGTAATCGGGGTGGACACACACACACAGCACACAGACATACACCGCCAGCCAGCATAACCATCGGAATCATCATCGACGTCATCATTGCCATAATCACCGATAAGGGACGATAGTGGACACGGCACATACATTCTCCGGTGGGATGCCACACGCCTCGCCATTTGATACGGGTGATAGAAAGAGTGACAGAGAGGAGAGAGAGAGAGAGAGAGAGAGAGAGAGAGAGAGAGAGAGATATCAAGAGAGAACGAGAGATATTACGAGCGATTGAAAGCAAAATTCATCCCGCACCTTCGACGTGAAAGGTTCATGAATATTTGATTGAAGTAATTTTAAATAATTACCGGACCTGGCTCATGCCGGTCACTTTCCCTCCCATTCGACATGTCCTTCCCCACCCTCTTTTATGCTTCCCCCACTCGACAGTTACATCAGTGCGCACAGTGCCGTGAATGCGGGACGATTTATTTTGATTTCAATGCGAATAATTTAGCACCCAGCCCCCGGTCCGACCGTTCCAGGCGGGTTTTCCTTTTCCTCTGAGCAGAGCGTCCAGCATGCATCGTACATCCCTGCCAGCCCATGGAGCGGTTCAAAATTTGCATTTTCAAAAGCTTCCTCCAATGGGAAACAGTGACAAAATTCGGGCTCCAAATGGTAACAGGGACGAGCACAATGTGCGCTGGGAGGCGGTTTTTTGGGGCCACAATTTCCCACAAACGGGAGCGCTTTTTCCATCCAATGCGACGTTTGGATGAGCATCGTGATGTGCTTTTATGATTTTGAAACAGAGGAAAAAGCGTCCTTTGTTGCAAGCATGTAATGGAAAGAGTTTAACAAAACTCGATTCAAAATTGCAGAGCGACATCATACAACAATTGAGGATTTTTTTTTCTTCTCTTTTCATCTTCACCTCCTTTCAGTTCAATTATCGTTCGATCGGTTCGAGCAAGTAAAAGAACGCCATCTTCCTACTCAGCCATCGAACACATGCTCCCATGCGTCCCTGCAGCGTTCAACATTGTCATTAACTTGGTCGAACAAGGGCACGGGACGGTAGCTAACTTCTTAACAGCTAGTGATTATTATTGGAAAAACTTTTACAACATCAGTTTAAATGAGACACCGAGCAGGGGAAGAAACGCGCACGATAAGATCGCTTTCGCTCGGGATGATCCTGGATCCTGGTGATGGCGCTGATTTTCTTTTGAGCCGTTTCTTTCACGACGGGAAACAGATGGCGCAAAGGCGAGCAATAGTATTAAAAGTGGAAGGGAGCTATTTTTTTTAAGAAGTCTATGGGGCTAGCGATGAAAATTGGTCCCGAACAAAAGCGTCTGCCGAGAGATAAAACTTTCCTAACTGAAGTATATTGTGTTCGCTGAGTTGGGAGACGGCGGAGAGCATTTACCCAAACAGGCATTATTGAAAGCTCGACGCAGTGGAATGAATAATGTCGTTGAGAGGTTGTTTTTTTGTTTGTTTATTCGCTGCTGGTTTAATAAAAGTTGTACAATGGATGTTCAATTTTCTTGAAGCAGATGTTTGGATAAAGAAACTTGAGGCTATAATTTAATTTATTTTAAAATAAAGAGCTGCATTGGCATTGGCTCAAAGTAGTTTCAAATGATCAGGAAATAACTGGACTTGAGGTTGAAATTTAAACAACTACAAAGCGTAGTTTTCAATCCTTCCAGTAGAATGACACTTCCCCCTCCAAACGGAACAATGTTAATCTGTTTCGACATTGCTCCACACATTGCTCGGTCGCATTCGTGTCCACTCAATCATACAAATAAATTTCCCAATCATAAAACTGCTGAAATGTTGTACCCTCCTGCTCTTCTTGGTTTGGAGCGCAAAGTTGGAGCAGCAAAACTTTTTCGATAGAATAGAATGCTTACTCCTCCCTCCCCCCAAGCTGATTGCTGTTGTGTTGTGATTCAACCGGAAGAGTCGAAAGAATTGCACCAGCTCCACGGTCGACCGTACACACCCGATGACGATAATCGAAATGGATTGGATATTGCCTCAAAATCCGCAATCGTTTGCGCGCCGCCTTCCTTTCCTCCTGCAAAGGGATGGGGAATAGGTAACAATAGAGCACGCTGCATGTACCCCGTCTTCCAGATCCGGGCAGCATGATTGTTTCCCGATTTCACATTTCCCTTCCCATCCTTCCACTCACACGCACACTCCTTACAGTTTGCTAAACTACTGTCCACACATTTCGAGATATAGCGCCTCCGTTAAGAGCTTGAAATGACCGTAATGGCTGTTGGAAGCGGTTTGGAGCTGGCGGCCGACGATGAACTAAGAGGTCCCCTGCAATGACAAAGATCACTTTCCATCTTCCTGGGGGGGGGGGGGGGAGGGCACAAAAACCTCTCCCGCTCCAAGTGGAAGTTCAGCTATTCATTGTCGTCTTCGGTGCGTCGTTTGCTGCAAACCAGGATCTGGTCCCGGTGCTGGTAGACTTCACTTCCACGGCCACCGGGCAAAGCAATGACAGGTAAACCCCCATTGCAGCGAGCGCGGGCGGTAGATGAAAAGATTAAAGTTCTTAATGATTTCCTTGCAAAAACACGCTCCGGCTAGTGCAATTTATCTCTCCAGCTTTCTTTTGTTGCGCTCCAACCGCTCCAGGATGGGGCATGGGACATACACAATACAGCCCGAGTGCCCGACACCGCCACGCCATGTTTCATCACCTTGAAACCTTCGTGGGAGGGTTTTCCGGTCTTTTACACTTGTAGAACAGGAAGACGGTACAGCAGAGAAACAGAACAGAGCAGAAGAAAACAAGAAACACACACAGAGAAGAGCTTATCCCCTTATCTGCCGGCGAGGACGAACGAAGTCATCGCATTGCACAGGACACACTGCTGCCTGCCTGGACGACTGCCCATTCAATGAAGTATCGCGCACGAATCGGATTCCGTACTGCAGCTCCAGTCTTTGCACGCCGGTTTCGCTTTCTTCCTGCACTCTCTCTCACTTCAGCTTTTACGCCAGGCGCCAATCCAAGGGTAAAATCGAATCCAGCTCCAGTCGTGCTCGAAGATCGAACTCGAGGAAATAATGCAACCAACGGCCAAGTATCGCCGCCACCACCAACACCACCGCCACCATTTTTGCGAGCAGTGGTAAAGTATCTTCGTTTATTCAGCCAACTTGCTGCTTGCTGCAGGCCGGGCAGGGATAATTGTTGGTAGCCAAAGTCAACCTCTTCTGTCCGCTACAATAGTCCGGCAGCGCAAAGAAAGCACGATATTTATCGACTCCAGTCGTTCGTTGCTTCGGTATCGTTGAAGCACTAGCGTGGGGAAGAAGCTACACTTGGGGCTGAGATGGAAGATTTAAAGAATTGTATCTGACATAGTTTGCTGAAGAGTTGGTCGATGTAGCAATAGCGAAAGCAATCATTCTTCGCTCCGCAGCACCGGAGCACCTTGGCCGGAAGCGGACAGGTATGGTTCGGGTAAGATAAGGTTAGCTTGGGGAAGCTTCGTTCGAGGTATCACTTGAATGTGAAAACTTCTGTGCATTGTTACTGCTTCTATGAAATTTATAAGATTTATTTTAATTCCATTCTTTTCAAAGCTATAATTTTACCTTTTTATATTCATTTCATGTTTTGCCTTACACAGAATTCAAGCATTCGATTATTTGTAGTTTATATTATTTTAATATTGCATTTTTGCATTTGATTTTCATATTGTTCACGATCTTTCTCATAGTTTCTGTTCTTTTCTTTGTTTTACATTTTATTGCTTCATGTAGTTGTATGTCTTATTACTTGTTCCTTGTCCTCTTTGTTTGTTTTATTTTACTATTTTCTAATAGGTTTTTTTTATATTTCTTATTTGATTAATTATCTTTACTTGTTCTTAGCTAGCGCCAACAATTATAAAAATTTTCTTTGCAAAGCTATAATTTTATCTTTCTGTATTCATTTCATGTTTTGTCTAGCACAGAATTCAAGCATTTGATTATTCGTATCTCATATTATTTTAACATTGCATTGTTGCATTTCCTTTGCATATTTTTATTGATCTTTTTCATAGTATCCTTTACTTTCTTTGTTTTACATTTGAATGCTTCATGTAGTTATGTCTGTGTATGTTTTATTACTTGTTCCTTGTCCTCTTTATTTACTTTACTATTTTATAATAGGTTTTATTTTTATATTTCCTACTTTATTCATTATCATTACTTGTTCTTAGCTTGCGCCAACAGTTATAATGTCTTTCTTTCCAAAGCTGAATAGTGCTTTATTTTTTTGAACATTAATATATTTGAGAGATACAATGTTCTAAAGAGCTATTCTATAATCTCCGCTCATAGTATATTATCTCCCCATGCGAGCATTTCCAAATAAGGCATACTTTTCACATCTATTCTAACTCTGTAGCCTACAGCCCTAAACCAGACAACGTCCCCCGGATGCACTCGTGCCATACATGTGCCCAAATTAACAGGCCAGCTGCAATCGAACTGTCATTATCAATAAAGTATCCGCATTCACAGTCACACTGCACGATGCATCCACCACTCAACAGCGGGACAACAGACGGGTCAGGACGCAACGAAACGAAACTAACATATGCCTGCCGGGTTGCAATTCGATTTTATTTTGCTGGTGCGCTTTTTATCTCCGCCCGTATCTGGTGTGCTGTGTGGCCAACCTATCCCGGGCGCAACCTGCGCAAACGTCTAAACAGGCAGTGGGGTCACACACAGCGGGGAAATTGACTAAATTCTACAATATCACCCCGGGACACGGGACCAACCAGGCAGCCTTTCCGCTTTATCCCATCCATAACCGTTACCGTAAAAATCACACATGCTGAACTTCGAACTTATATTTCTCCCCAATGAATCGCCCACTGCTGGTGCACAGCTCTATTGTCCTTTTGTCGGGCATGGGTGCACCGGTGGAGGCGATAACTGGTGGTGAATGGTGACGATGATGATGATGATGATCCTGATACAGTTCGACCGTTTAGGGGTTAGAATGTGGCGCAAATAGGCCAAACAGTTTCCACTTCCCAAAACCCCAGTGCGCCAGGTCCCACACACGCTCGCGCAATCGATTGCAATTTGGCATTCAACATTCACGTGTGTCCTCGAGCGACGGAATTTCAAATTTTCCCTCCCAACCCAACGCAGCCACATTTTGCAAACCTCAAACAGCGCAGCGCATCCGAATGGGGAAGCACATTTCGCAGCAACCTTTCGTGTGAAACATTCATGTTGCCCTTGCCAACAATAACAACCCAGAAGACGAACGACGAGCGGGCGACGATAGGGGCGAAGAGCGACACACACGTGAAAACAGATAACGCAGTAGCAGCAACAGAGTACAGGACAATGAGAAAAAAAGCCGATTCCAATAGGAAAGAAAAATCAGACGGCTGGTACGATCAAAACAATAGGAAAGCTAAACGGTTGCTGTGAACGTTAACGAAAAAGCTCGCTTGTTGGTTGGTTAGTGTCCGTTTTGTTTCGGAGAGGTTTTTTCCATCCCTTTTTGTCACTTCTTTTTTTGCGTTCTCGTTGCGTCCCTATTTTCATCAATTTGTCCTGCTGCAATATCGAGATGCAAATTTGGCTGCAATGTGGCAGGCATAGTTATTCTTCACCACCATGGTTCGCGATGCTTTTTTGTGACGCATCTTTTTTTTAATGCTGATGTGCTTTGTGTGCTTTGCACACTGTGTGCTGTTTGCTATTTCACTGTCATTGATCCGGTGTACTGCAAACAGACAAGCGAAAATGTTTAGATGTTTTTTGTTTAAACAATATGTGTTGCTCATTTAAGTTATTTTTGGATGTTGTTAAAGTGTCGTTATTTGATTGTAGTTCTGATTGCTTATTTTTGTCATGTTTTTGTAAGTTTTTTTCACTTTGCATTTCATTTCTTTTTCATTTTGAGCCACAGTTATTTTCATTTCTTTCTTTTAACAATGATTTTAGTAATTATTTGTATATTATATATTTTGTTGTTTTTCGGAAATTGTCTTATACTGTTTAATATGATATTTTCGTCTTTATCTTTCTTTTTTTAATGTTTTCTTGTATTTTTGCTATATGTTTCTGATTTGTTGTATGTTATTTCATCTTTTAAATATTTTTTCCTTTTGCTTACATTCTGAGAACAAATTTGAAATTAATATTTTGTTATTATTCAAAATACTTATCACAACAAATCTTATAAAAAAAATTCAACAACTGGAAAATTTTGCACTGTAGTATTTACTCATGCTCAATGACTTTATCTCCATGCACTTCAACCACTTTAGCCTCGTCACAAACAAACACTACTCGGTGCTCGCTCAAATCTTTCTTTTCCTCCACATTTTCAGCAATCATTCGCTTACATGTGCAGTTTTTGGCAACCCCAAATGTCCCCAACATGCTCACCTGTTTATGGACATGTTTTTTTAAATCATTTTTAAATTTTCATCTTTTTTTCCCCAAGCCACATTGACAAAGCCACCACGGGTTTCCACTAGCGAGTTTAATTTTGCTGCAAAATAGAACTTATTACCCAGTTGAAGTGGCTTTCGTCGCTAGCGCTAGCGGTGCAATATTGTGTACGATTACCTTACCCTGCGCCGTGCCGCGTGATGGGTTTCGCCTTCAACCATTAAAGCTCCTCCCACTGCCAACCCCACGCGACTCACTCCACATACGTATACGAGAGGAGAATTGAACCAAAAAAACACCACTTCACTCGGAAACTGTCGGAAAGAAAACGCAGACCAAGCGGTGGAAGGAAAATTCGTGGCTGTTCGGCTCGTGCGTTGAGTGCCTGCTGCCGTTCGGTACGGGGAAGAAACGATACGAACGATTGCAGCGCACCCTGGCGGGCGTTCGGTGAAACTGTAGCATCCTTAGCCAAGACACAAACCATAGCCAAGACAACAGCACGTTTAATGTTTTTCTAAAGGATCGTGTTTCTTATTTAGTCTTTCATCCATTTACACCTCTACCATAAATGGAAGATCCCAATTTTTACGCCCATCGCCCTGGTAAAAGAACCCGTACACGTTGCTGTCCGCTTTGTGGAAAAATTCCAGCCCCAGCCAGTGCAGCGAACTCCACACCACCAGCCGCCCGGAATCGTCCAACCGCATGGTGAAACTTTTGCCCTCCGGCAGCACATCCACCTCCAGCCGATCGAACACGTCGAACGAAAGATCGCACTCCTTCCGGCCGCGCAGATTCTCCTCCGCCGGCCGCTCCGGTCGCCGAAAGTGTTGATAGTTGGCCAGCTGCACCATCTCCGCGCGCGTCAACCCCTGGAAGAACGGGTTCAGCACCACGTCCCGTTCGGTTGACATGCGCAGGGCGCCGCGCGGTACACCGGCCGCCTCCCGCAGAATCGCATGGATCACGTACCAGAGCCGATCCTGTTCGCGCACCACCACACCGGCACTGCCCGCCGCCAGCGAGCGCATTTTGAACGCGAACGACGCGTTTCCGGTAAATTCTCCCCACAGTCGGCTCCACTCTTCGGTCCAATCGGTCGGCTCGAGCAGCAGTATCCAGTCGACCGCGTTCCGGCTGTAGTAAAACTTTCGCTCCCGGAACACATCCAGCCCGGGCGTGCCGAACGCGAGCAGGTATGCGACCGAATGGGCCTCCAGCCGGCCGAGAAAGTAAAGCTGGCCCAGCTGGTGATCTTGCTTCAGCAGCGTCAGCGAGCTCTCGAGCTTGAGCTGCTGGGCGGCCGGGATGGTGCGCCAGAAGTTGGACAGCAGCGGCACCAGCTCGGTGAAGCTATCAATCTCCATCGTTGTGTGTTTTTTTTTCTTTTCGGTTGGATGGAATGGGAAATTCGCGTTGGGAAGCTGTTAACGAACTGCTAATGAACAAACAACTTTTCTTTGGGGCGAAATTTTGGGCTATTGTGTAGGTTGCTGGGATTGGAAATGAAGTTGTGCCTTTTCGTGTGTATGCAGCCTACTTGGTATTGTGGGTTTTTTTAAGACTTTGCTCCACTTACATACTAAGGATGTGGATGATGCTTCATTCGCTCTTCGTCTAAAAACCAGTATTGGAACTAGGGTAAATGTACCACCAGGCCGGTAAATGTTTTAATTAATGCAAATAGGCAGACAAAAATGTTTAAAACAGTTTTACACACCTAAAAGCGTGTTAAAAAAACACTTAAATTATTAATTTCATGTTGCCCATTTTGGTCATTTTGCTGGCAGTTTTTACAGTCTCTTTGATTTTAGTTACAAACATAGTAGGCATTGGAGAAATGAGACTGCCTGACGGCTGTAGAGTACGGCTCCGACTGGCTCACAAATTAATATTTTTCTCTCAAGTTATTAGATTATATATAATGAAATTGGTGAAATTTGATACAAAAAGTGTGGTTGTATGTGTCGACAAACGCAATGTAGTGTTCTGATCAAGTTATAAATGAATGTGCAGTAAAATCAAAAGTGTGTTATTGTGCCGAAATATCAAAGTTTCGGCGGGAGCCCACAACATTGATCTGTAAAAAATCCACATTTACCGTGTATCTATTTTCGGCAGCATTTAAAGTGAACAATTATTTGTTTTTCGTGTTTGAATCTTCCTAGCGGGCTAGAATAAATTCTGCAACCATAGAAGCTTTCATAAAAACCATACTTTCATGGTTTAAGTGCTCTAGTTCTCTGGTAATGAAACCTGCCGAACTAATGAATGAATATGACTAACTAACTATGAATACCAAATGACTATATCTCTATTTTAAAAAAATGTATGGAGACTATTTCCAACGCATTTTTGCGTAATTTCACGTGTTTAGTTATCCTGCCAAAAACAGGTACACTGCCGAATACTGGTACAGTTACCCTAGAAGCAATAAATAGAACATTATTTTCCACTACGACTAATATCAAGACTCTTTTTGATGCGTTTGCATAAGTAACGTCCCGAAATTCTTTCCCGAAAAACTCAACATTCCCGTAGGAATTTCAAAACCACACACAAAACTTCAAGCTCAACTCTCCGTCTCTAATCTATCCAAAAATATTCCATTTGCACAGCGACGAAAACTGCAAATGGAACTCCAAATTAAACACTTCATCCCTTCCCTTCATGCAGCCAGAGCATCAAACCGGATTTGCAAGGAATTTGCATACTTCTATCGGCTTAGTAGAACAAATTTTAGCAGAGAGCGGAGAAAAGGGAACATCAAAACTGTGACAACGGAAAAGCCGATCGAGAACCTTAACATAATTAATATTCTCCAATCCATCCATCGAGCTCGAAAGCTGGCTGGTACGTACTGGCTGCACGGTTTCCGTCTAACAAATTGTCACAAAATCGAATCCATTTCACCGTGCACCAGCAAGCAGCTCGTCCAGCAAAAAAAAGGATAAGCTCGCTGTTCTTGTCTTTGCACTTCCCTTTTTCCGTTCACGTTTATCGCTCTGACTATGAAGAAATTCAAATGCTTCCCAGGGAAACGATGCATTCATATTTACCGTTCATTTGCCTTCTCATTTTCATTTGCAATTGCTGACGGTGGAGTAGCATGCCTTTTTTTCTTCTTCTTCCCCGGCATCGCAAGCGACAGCGAGAGATCTGCTTCGCTGCTAGGCATCTGCTTTCCGTTCCGGGCTCATTCGCTCATTCATTTATGCAAAATCACTTGCAGAAGGAGAAGTCCTCGGGCCGGTGTCGGGAAATGGATATTTGTGACAAGGAATATATTTTCGGACGCCAGATGCGTTTGGAGAAAGAATGTATGCAAAAAAGTAGTTTTTTTTTGTACTTTGCTGTGCTTTATAGAAGTAGTGAACTTATGCAAGTATTGAAAGTTATATTCAATCAAGATACCTTTTTTCCATACTGCATGTAAGCTATTTATCAACATTTACAAATTATATTTTCCAGCCAAAACTCAAATCCAATTTGAGCTCTCTCAGCCATTCAGAGTATCCGATTAGTCATGCGATATGCTGCAACGCTTCAATCTTGCGCCGCGTACACCGCGTGTGCAAAAGCGCAAAGCTCTTACGCCAGGAAGGAAAGGCATTTTTAAACACTGGAACTTCGCAGCCGACTTCAACTACCAGCGAAACCTTACGGACAATCGTACACCGCGAAGCCCTACTTGCAAAACCCTGAAAAAAGATTTTCCACTCTGTATCCTTCCTTCCTTTCTGGCGCGGAAGTATGAGTCCTCCGGCCAATCAAGGACGAAAACGACAATTTCAACACCGCAGCAACGTTGCTGCATACTAACCTCGCTCGCACTAGCACCCACTACACACACACACACACACACACACACACACACACACACACACACACACAACCTCCCCAAAAAGGGATACAAAATTTGCAAGGGAAATAAGAATTGCCCGCGAGCTGTACTGTGGGTTGATTTAACACTCTGCTACTCTTCCCTCGCGCGTTTGCCGTCGAAAGGGACAGAACGGAATGAAAAAAAAAGACGCTTCTCTCAACACGGTGACCAAGAAAAATTGCACTCCAGTCCATCGCCATCCGGAAGGAGCTGGCTTGAACGAGGTGGAGGTGGAAAACTTTTTCCTTCCGTTTGGCATAATTATTGAATTTCTGCCCCACACAAAAGCCAGAACCGGTGCAGTACAATGCAGTTTGTCGGTAGCTTAATTTGTGTGACGGTTGCAAAATGAAAAGGAAAAGGAAAGAAAAAGGCGAACGAAAATCAACCCGAAAGAAAGCCAAAGCAGAAGGGTTTTGTCACACACACTGAGAAGAACTGAACGGAAGAAACTGGATGCAATCCGGAACCACTGGCCACTGGAGCGGAAAACTGGAATGGAGCGGAAACGGGAGGCTACCAAAGGGCTGCCAAGAATGGCACAAATGGTAAACCACCGGTCTGAGGACTAGCGTTGGCCAGAGGATTCCTTCGCTAGTGGTGACACGCCTTCAGGCGATGACACCACCAGTACCTTCGTTGACCAACTGTGCCGTCCCTGTCTGTTCGCGTGTCTTTTAATTAAGTTATTTTTGCTCCTTGTGCGAAGCCAAGGCAGCTCCCATCCGGAGCGTGTGCAGCGTTGTCCGGAAGTCGGTGAAAAAGTGATTTTTGAGCTTCTGGAGAGAGAGAAAGAGAAGCGTATTTTTTTCTTTTCGTCACCACAAATCCGGTGAAGTGTTTTTGTGCGCTTTCTTGAAGGATTATTTTGTTTCAGCGCGCAGAGCAGGAGACGAACTTTTCTCCACTGCTCGACTTGGACAACTTTTGATTTTATCACTGCTGTTTGACGCGATTTAAATCATTGTTATCGGGTGTTTTTGGAGTTTGTTTCGAGAGTTTGCAGCTGGAAGCTTAAGGGGATTTTCCAGTTTACGTCCCCAGCTAGTGAGCGCTATTGTTTATGGGTCTTTGTTGGACTTGATCACTATGAAGATGTACTACGCTTGCAGGAAAATGCATGGATAAGATGTCTTTATAGGAATTTTAGACTCGATATTAGTATTATTTCAAAGTTCATGGTTTACAGCTGTCAGATGCCATTCAAACCCATATTGTGTTTAAGCCACTAATTAAGAATGACTTTCTTGAGGTAAGTCCTAAACATAGAAATTATTATCTATAATATAAGGATTCTCTATGTTTGACTTATTTAAACCACGCAGTCAGAAAAACAAATCACTGCTAACGGAGGATCACTAGTTTTCTGTGGGAATTGATCAAACGTCTGGCCTTGCAGAAGCCAGCGCAGATATACGATAGACCACCGGTCCGCCTAAGCAATGGATCTCTTATTAAGCTTCATAAACAAGAGCAGCACCTTTATATCAGAATTAAGACCTGCTGACTTAATGTGAAAGATTCTGAAGTTTATAATAGTTCACATCATATTCTTCATACATTACGAACACAAAACAAAATTCCCAACCAAAATAAGTTGAGTTATTGAAAATAATTTACAAAAGATGTATTAATTTTATTGGATTGCACTAAAATTGTATTAATAATTTGCTGAACAGATCTTAATTGATATCCAAGTACCAAAAATATTCCAATAAATGTGTCATGTGTCATTATGAACTGATTTTCACTTCTGATTTTTTAAGACTTCGCTTAAGTAAAACTAATGTATGGAAGGTTCACAGAAAGAATAATCATTGGTTGCTTGATCTAAAGCTAACACATTACACAAGAGTTTTTAAAAATAGTCGCTTAATAAGCCTTTTGAACACTTTCAGTCACAGATTTAGTTTAAACACTCCTTTTGATATAACTGAAACTGATAACAATGCTTTTCAGCTCATTTTGAAAAACATTTCAACTATTCGGCACCAGCAGCAGGCCTCTTCAAGTAACTTATTCGATCATCCGACTCTCTCATCAGCTCCCCCCTTCACAATCTATCCAAAACTACGAACCCCATTTGTCATCATCATTATCATCAGCACCATCGGCATGATTATCGTCGTCACCACCATCGGTGTCGGTCGGCTTGGGTGACAGCGCCGGTTCGAAAATCAGCAAAAGTGGTATAAGCGGTGAACAATTATCACCGTCAGCAGTAAAACCATGTCAAACTAGGCCGTAGGAACGTTGTGCAGGAAGCAAACACCAGTCAACAGCAGCAGCAGTGGCAGCAGCGGATGCAAAAAAAAACAATGACACGAGAAGAAGAGCCTACTCCTATGCTAGTCAAGCGCAGCGAACAACGAGACATTGCTGGTGGTGCAATTGCAATCTCGAGGGTGGCAGGGCTGTGACAAGCTCGGTTGGAACCACCGAAAAACCCACCGGAAAAAGTGAACTTCAACAGTTTCAAACCGGAAACGTGCAAGGGCCAGAGCATTGGGTGTGTTGAGGAAGGACGGTAGGGGGAGTCAGACTTTGTTTCGATTGCGGTGAAAGTGCATCCATGAGTGACATGCAGCAGACTTGGACACACACACAGAGACACCGAAAGAGAAGGGAACTAATTTATCCGCCTCTTTATCGGTGTCAGACAGTTTTCAGCAGTTTTTAAGGGTATGAAAAAGCTTGGTCAGTTGAGATACGATCAAGCACACACACTCACAGCAGCACATTCGAACGTTCAAAATGAACAAACGGAAACAGGCAGTGTCCTCGGAGTTCCTCTTTTTTATAAGAGATGTATTTTGCAGAGTGTTGGAATAGTTGCTCGGTCTGAAGTAGAGGTTTACCAATTTTTCCTCTGCAAATGTTCGTGACCGAAAATTTTAATTATCTCCAAGTGCACCACTGGGTGTAGTGACGTGTTGTGCGGATGTTTGGGCTGGAGATGGAATGATACTTGAAATAAAAATGGAATATTCTTTAAAAAGGTTGAATTTTGGATAAAAATTTGGGTTAAATTCTACTTTTTTGATGCCAAGAACTTTTCTTGTCTCTAAAATTCATCACGTAATCTCCTGAATTGGATTAATTTCTTTTAAAATAACATTTCCAATAAGTAACTTTCTTCAAAATGAATGAGTTTTAAACATTCAAAGTAGTTAAATTAATACTCTTCAGTCATTAAGTCATTCAATCAACACAACAAACGATTGTTGTGGTGTGTTGTACTACACTCGCAAAGCAATCTAACAAAGCTTTAAAAAGTACCTTAAATTACCATTCATTCCCGTTTGCAACATTGTCAAACACTCACATACACACCAAACAGAAGCAGATTATCGCAAACGAGATCCACTACAAGAGCTTCTAAGTATCTTTATGTTTGCACAGAAATCCTCACCATGAGACACCGCCAGCGACTAGATAAACAGAATCAACTTTGATCCCCCCAAACCAAACGCACGGAACACGAGAGGGCGAAAGCGAAAGAAAGCAAGCTTCGAAATGACTCCAATAAACCTTCTATCAAATCCCGGAAATCCCTCATTCCGGTA
The DNA here is from genome assembly GCF_016920715.1 of Anopheles arabiensis. Lineage (NCBI taxonomy): Eukaryota > Metazoa > Arthropoda > Insecta > Diptera > Culicidae > Anopheles > Anopheles arabiensis. The sequence continues at coordinate 68,930,929 of NC_053518.1, read as the reverse complement.
GGGCGAACCGAAGCGAAAAGCGACACCAACAAATCACACCGTGCAGCGTGGAAAATCCAACAGCTCTGTCACCTAATTTTATCCTCCCTCTCCCATTCCGGCGACGCTGTGTTTACTCTGCACCCTACTTGTACGGAGTTAACCCAAAACTCGGGAACAGAAAAAAAAAGAAGTGGGAAAATGGATAAAAAAAACTTTGCAACTAGAAGAAAAAAACACCACCAAATGAAAAACGAATCAACTTTGGGACACCTTCTCGGGTGTATACTTGGGTGTCGTTTTGGGCGAGCACAAACAAAAAAGAAGCGCAGGGAAGATCCCAATATCACTTACCTTCCGAGCGAGCGAACGCGATGCAACGAAGAAGGAAAACAGTCCGTTCTGGTACCACCTTTGCGGGGAAAGGTGCTTCAACCAACAACGACACTTCACGCAGGCCTTCTATCCTCTTGACTTCACACTGTTTTCCAACTGGCTTCTGGCGCTCGCACTTGACCGCGTCTTGCTGCGGACGGTGGACACCGTTTTCCACTTCACTGCAATTTTCACTTCACAAGTGTGCGGGAAACGCTTCCTTCCTTTGCCCCAAAAATTGGTGTTTTTTACTCCCTCTCCCTGCCGTCCGGCTGCCGATCTAGCACGCAGCAGCACGACTGCTACCGTTCGTCTGCAAAGGTTCGAAGTTCGAAGAGCGAGTGTGCCTGGTGCCGCCCCGAGGGCTCGACTTCTTGCTACGGAACTATCGGCACGTGCTTCACACCGTTCTGCACTGCAAAGACGTCCGCCTGCGCGTCCAAGGAAATTATTACGTGTTTAACGCGCTGAGCCAAAACGGTCCAAAGTTCAGCGTTGGCAGCGTTGGGTAAGCTGAATGCGCCGAACGGCACACGTAGTGTGTAGTGTGTAGTGCAACTCCCGGTAAAGGTTATGCTCGTTTGACCTCGCGCACTGGCGGCTGCCGGAAAGAAGGGAGATATTTTACCCGATTAGAAAGGCGTCCTGTAGCGGGAGCAAATACGTCGGCTCTATTGCGTTCCCTTTTTTTCCACTCCCAACAAGTCACCCGCTCTATGCCACCTCGAGCACGACATCGAGAGCATCCCTTGCCCGGTGCTTTTCACGCCTGTCTGCGTTGGGACACATTTTTCCACGCGCGCGTGTGTGTGCGAGTGTGTTGGAAAAACTCCCACCCGAAAAACAGGACGGGTTCACGCCAGCTGGTAGGACGGAACAGGGAATCCCCGGAATCACGACCGTTGTTCCTGGTGCTGCTGCTGCTGCTGCCGTAGGTTGCCTGTCGTTTTTCCACACCCGTGAGCAGGCGGTGAAATGAAAAACATGCTACCCGTGTATGTGTGTGTCTTTCCTTGCACGCTGTTTTGCTGTGTCCTCTTTTTTTTACTCTACTGAGGCACGCAGTGTGTCCTTTTGCACCTCGCGTCTTCCACGGAGGTTTGAGATGCTGTTTTGATAATTTTAGCGAGTGAACATGTTGAACCAGAACATCGAGTGGGTGAGCTTTTGCTTTGACAATTGTTTACCCCGTTCGTTGTTTTTCCTTCTTCTCACCAGCTTGCCTTTGTTCTTTGCACTGTGCAGTGTGTTTCACCCCTTTTCCGTCTGGCTGAGCAGGCTAAGAAGCGTCGGTGCCAGCTGTATCACAACGACGACGACCGGTACCGGAAGATTGTGTCAGCTATCGTGGCCCGGAAAGGTTGGAAGGTTCACAGGGTACAATCGAGGGGGCTTGGGGTTTTCTTGTTTTGCGCTTTTAGCGCAAAAGAGCCTCCCGTTTGCGGGGGAAAGGAAGCTTGTTACAGCGGTACGACAGATGCACACAGTATTATGACAGCGCCACACGTGCCGTACAAATTCATGTGCGATATAAAACGCCGCTCACACGCTTTCAAACACTCAACCACCGCGATAAGCACTCGAAATGGAAGGAAATGTACAGACAGCCTCGGTTTTTTTAAAAGTTCCCAGACAAATCCCCAAACGAGAGGCTGTGAAAGTATGCAATTACCCTTTTCTGTGTTCTGTGCGCCTGAAGGTAGACTCTGTTAATGCACTAACGCAGGATTAAGGGACTAAAAGGCAGCTATTAATAACTGCTGCGAATATTTGCTTCCCTAAAAGGTTTCCACAAACACACACACACACACGCACAAACACAACTATACACTTACTCACACAAACACACGCACACATACGGGCTTCATTTTTTCTTCTGTATTGCTGTACACTAGAGTCTATTGTGAGATTATGAAGATCGACTACGATCGGTATAATCGTATATAATCGTTGTTGGTTGATGGTTTTTCTGGTGTTTTGCCTCTCTGACTAACTCTAACTTTGAGTATATGTGGGTTAAGGGGGATTAACGTGACACTTATGCGTCTGCTTGTGATGTGGGGAAAGGTTTAACAACTAGTTCACAACCATTTTTAAACACTTAAGTGAGCATCAAACCCTGTTGCGACGGGGTGTGGGGATTATTCGGGAACTAAGCAGAAACTGGAGAACGGAAAATGGTTACAACTTAATCGACCCTGCGATCGTTCTTGCTGTCTTGCTGGTCCTGTTAAGCTCTTCAAAGGGATGTCCGCGGTTGGATTTTACCTACTCCTAACGATTACTTTAAGCTTTTCTTAGCAACGATCTGAATCGTATTGCTGTCGCGTGCTCCTGTACGATCGTTTACTCACTCGCGCACACTCTCACCCACAAACATACACACACATACACACTAACAAAAGCCTTTTTTACGAGTGTACAAAGGCTGCTTCCTCCCTCAGGACAATCTTGTTGCAGTGATATTCTTCTTCTTCTTCTTCTTCTTCTTCTAGCTCGTCGCCACTTTTCTGACCACCCCCGGGTGCAAGCTTTAATCGGTTTCAAGTGCCACTTGACAGCATCGACGCCCCTGGGTTACTAATGGGTCGATGGGCTAGGTCTTTACACGCTGGTACACCGCGATAAACTGGCGGCCCTAGCGCGGTCCCGGTCGGTCTACCGATCGGTGTCGTACCATGGTGTACACATACACACACACACGCGTTCGTGTCGTCGTCGTCGCTAGTCCTTTCCTTGCAATGCTTCGGTGACTGCAACTGGCTGCTCGTGTGTGTGCTCCCAACAAAAAGCGCCGTTTTGCTCCACCTCCGTGTGTCCGCTCCAGATGAGACCGACCTTCAAAAACGCGGATTGCTCCCCAATGGAAACGGCTAGCCGACCTAGCCTATGATGCGCTCGTGTATTCCCAGCAGGATACCTTACCCGAGTGGCTGGTGCGAACGAGTGAGTTCGTCGCGTGAGTGCCGTCTGGATGCTGGGTTAATAGGAATTTAAGATTTATTTCATTTTGAAAGAACGACATCAAATATATCGTTTACGAAAGTAATAATTAGCGTTTATTTAAAGGTCAATAGAAAACCATGTTTTCAACAAAATGCTAACAAAAAACTATGTTTTAGAGACATACAAATTCAAAAGTCACTCACCATCAACGACTTCGCTCGGACTCACCAATCGAGAACTCAGCAACAGCATTTCCCCAACAAGGACCCGAATCCAATGGTTCGAATGACTCCACACGTCCTCCTGTCCTGCACTCCTCACCACTCTTCTCTTCTACATTGGAGCACCATCGGGCTCCCCTTATCGTATTCAAAAACGAACCAGCACGACGACGACGACGACGAACCGTTCGTGCTTGAAAAGCGTAATAATATAATTATTGTGCTGGGAGTAAGGACGACTTTCCCAGGATGCATCTTACTCGTCGCGACTGCAGCGCGATGGGACTATTATGCGTTTGCTTTCTTTTCTATGTGTGCAATTGCAGCAGCTGCTGCTGCTGTTGCAATTGGCATTCGGCTTTCGGTTCCAAATGTGCAAAGGCGACTGGGTTAAAAGGCGTTTCCTTTCCGGGCAACTTGAAGATTACGAAACAGAAAAGGGTGCTTCGATGGGTGTAAAAGTGATTTAGTTCTTTTTTAATACTTTATTTCATTTAAGAAGCTTTGATCAAGAAGACTTCCTGTAACACATTTGATTATAATATTGTACAAAACTTATTGTTCTTTTTTTTTCTTTTGTCCTCTTATACTGTTCCAAAAACATTCTTGCTCCATTTATTAACATTTTTATTATTATTTTTTTTTTGATTATTTTAATCACAAAGGACTTCTTCATGATTGTTCATGATTTCTTACATTTTCCATGATATTCCCTGATTATTAATTCATCTAACTATTCTAACTATTTCTTTTCATAACTGGTTCATTACCTTTTCATTCCATCATTATTGCCCTAATTCCCATTTATATTTCCCCTTACCCTTTAAGTAACTCAAATGCTCAGTCAGTAACGAAACCGATTAGCTGCTGCCGATGCGCTCTCGCATATTTTCCAATTATTAAATGCGTCCTCATCGTCCTTTCATCCTTCTTCACTCCACAACCTCTCCACACGAAAAAAAAACAGCACGTTAAATATTATTAACATTACCAGGTTGTTAATCAAAAAAGCACCTTCAGCTAAGGGTCCTTTAGAATTCGTTTATTTCTCAAGTGCTAACCATCACCCTACGCTCCACCTTGTAAACACCCGCCCGTTACATTAGACAGAAAGCGCGAGTGGGAGTCCCAAGCCGTGTTTGGTATTGCCAGGACCTGCGCAATGTCCATTCGCTTGACGGGCTGAAAAACTGCAACAACCGCCTTCCGCGCCTGTTTTCCATCGAGTGGTGCGTGTGTGTGTGTGGCTGTGGTTTTTGTTTTTCCCTTTTTTCACCAGCGGCCACCGTCTTCGGGTTCGGCGTCGGCAAATACATTGCCGGAACGCGAACCACTATCGAGGGGGAGCAGAAAATGTTACGCGACATGCAGCATGTTGCTTACGTGAAAAGCTCGCAAACAATGCGACAGCAGTGCAACAGTCGCACCGCGTGTCGCGTTGTACCGGTTGCAAACCGAATTTATTTAAACCGAACACGAACAGATCTATTTATATTCATATATTTTATTTTTATCTTTATCGTGTCTCCGTATTCGGTGGGCTTGCTGCTTTGAAAGGGAGACAGGAAGGGCCAGTCGCCAGGTGCCGGTTTGGTTTAGTATGGTGTGCTTTGCCCGGGGCTGTTCGATAAAGCCTCTCACAGTCTGTTTGTGTTCCAGTGCAATAGTTCGGTGTACGAGTTTGATTTAGTGTCGTCCTGTTTTTTGCTTCCCATTTTTTATCCAAAAAAGGATCCTTACAGACACATTTTTCGTTGGCTTTAAAATGTTCTGATGCAATCTCAAACAACCATTTTATTGTAAACTAAACTGTTTATTTTGAGCCTTCTCTACAGCTTCCTTTTCAGTTTTTGCAAATATTTACTTTGTCTGGTGCAAAATACCCGAAGCAAAATAAACATAAATCATACACAAACAGGGACGATCGCCGATAATTGATGGGGGGCATTTAAACGCTTCACAAATACGCATACACCTGCCAGCTGTTGTTTGCCTGGCCGTGGCTAGAGGTAGTACCTTCCCGAAGCAGGAAGTGCCCAATAATGCCCAGTCAAATTAACCCTTTTCCAGCCAGCTTATCCCGATTGATGCCCAATTGACCTGCAACACCCGATCTGGACCGATCTGGGTCACGTAGTGTACCTTTCAATTCAATTATTTAATATACATTTAATGACACCTCCACGCCACCATTGCAGAAGAGAGGAGGGAAGGTGCAGTACTGCTGCTGCTGCCTCGTTTTAACGCCGTGGGCGATGGTAGTCGATGAATATTAAATGATGATGAATTGCCTTCCTGTCCCGCACCGGCGTCGTCTGCCACCGCTCCCACTCCTCCCAAGGGTTGGTCACTTTGCGGCCAAGGCCAAAACTTCCGGCTAGCGAACAACAACAGGCTTTTCGCTTGTCTGGAGTGGATAATTTTTTACTTCCTTCCGTTTTGCCGCTCGTGACACGCTCACTCTCCCTCTCTTTCCGACGACGAGGTGAGTGCAAATTCGATAACATTTTCGCCGGGGTTTTTCCCCCCAAGGGAGAAATATTATTTTGCAAACCGGACGTACAGGTCATTGCTCATTTCCGGCCCACTTTTGTACTCCTCATTCGCATACCCCTTTCGCCCCCTGGCGGCCAGTGTAGTCAGAATTGGTTTCGGTCAAAATGGCGTTACTTGTACAAACGCCCTCCCCCCCTCCTCACCCGCAGCCACAGTTAATTAAATCATGCGTCCACTAATTAACCTGCCCGCTTCCTGACCATACCAGCGCACACTGACACTCGCACACACCCACAAACCCCGAACCGGAACGACGCATTATCGTTTATCGACCGTTTTCCGATTGCCGTTTCCGATTGCAAAACGGGTAAAACGGCAATAAATTGGTGAAACGATCGAAAGGCAGAAACTTTCCTTTCATACCCTCCCCTTCCCTTTCCTCCCTCTGCTTCGTCCTATTTATCGATTTGCTGCTGGTAAACGCTTTTCCCCCGATTGGTGAGCTTTCGACGATGCAAATCACACCGCGCGCGATAGAAAAGCAATTCAAGTACGCGCCTAAAGGTAGGCAATGCGGGATACACCGCGAAAGGAAGAACCCCGGGCAGGGGTTTCTTAAGAGGCTGAAATAATGAAAACTTTTTCCCGAGCTCGCTTTTTTGAATGTTTTTTTTTTCTTCTTTTCTTGCCAGTTGAAGTGTGCCGGGTTGAAGTTTTCAGACAAATTTGAAGCTGTTGCAGCTCGTTTTGTTCGTCACTGAGGCGAGAGCTTGGATCGGCCTCTTTCTGCCCCGTCCATCCTTTTTTCGCCTGGGATAATTTGCTAGGGGACAGGGTAGGCGAAATACGATTTTCATTGCTTTATTTTGGCCCGCTTTGATTGGTCACAGGCACGATCTGGCAATGGTGCAATTTATTTGCCGAAGGCGTTGAAGAGTTTTCCTTGCGGTGGGGTTTTTATTACATCGAATTACGTTAACGATTGCTATTTAACGATGGTAAAAAAGGTAGAATTATAAGGTAAACGTATATTTACAAAAGGAAATTTAAGTTTTATTCAATTGTTTGTTTTTTTTTATTCAATCACAGCTGTCTGCCAATTCTGATAGAGATATTTAACATCAAGACGATCGAACGCTAGCCTGAGCCATATTTCTTCTTGATCTTCTTGGAAATCTTTTTCTCAAAAACCAATGCTCAACTTGGTTCGAATTTGCTTGCCTTGCTCCATAACTTTCTTTCCTGAAATCTCTTCAAAATCTTACATACGTAAGCATTTTAAGGCCCTCCAACAAATAAAAAAATACTGAGGCGTAAAACCAGGGTATCACACTCAAGGTAACAGTGCGAAACGACGAACCCTCTAGTCGCGTCAAATCCTATCTGCAACGAAGCTTCCGATAGTACTAACTCCACCCCCGGTGCAAGAAAACCAACCAAACTTTAGCAAATATTATTAAAAACTTTTCACTTGTTTCGGCTTTCCAGCATGCTGGCGGCTGCTTCCACAGAGTGTCCACAAATATCACAAGAAAGGTAAGAAAACTCCCCGAAAAACTTCTCTCATCATTGAAAAGTCAAAAGGGGAAAAGCATGAACAGCCGGTGTGATCTTTTGTCGGTTGTGGACTGAGGGGATATGATACTGCTGGGAAGATACGTTCTGAAAACTGTTCGTTTGAAGAAGATTAAATGTTGTAAAATTGCTACTAAATGTTTCACTCTTTTATTGAATAAGTTACCGTTAAATATCTACAAAAAGTGTTTAACAATATACCTTAAAATAAATGCAAATATTACTTCCAAAAATTTTAGTAAACTTATCATTGATTTTGATTCTGTATTTAATTGAACAATCCAAAACTAATTCCAAATTACTGCTCCACAAAACAAATGAAGAACAAAACTACATCGTTTCCTTTTATTTCGTTTGGACATCATTAGACCAACTGTCACCGTCCGACATCGACCCACGACATCGCTAATGTACTGCACACTCGTCGTTAGGATATGATGACGAGAGAGATTTTGGTTGAATAATTTCGCATCAATCCCCTCAAGCGTCCTTCTACGGACCCTCCTCAACAAACTACTTCGCCCCGCTTCGTGTCATGTTCTGCCGTGCCACTCGCGTAATTCTTTCCCGCAGGCTAAATAACACAACACCACGGACACCACCGAGCTGGCAGAGCTAAATGAAGTTGAAGCCCCCTTCCCCGAAGCAGTTCATGGGAAACTTTTCGCTCGCCACAAACGCGCCCAACTGGTGACGAATACTTGTGTGCCGTTTTGCCCGCTGGAGCATCGGGTGTACGTACATCTCTCGTGCTTTTTTGCTGTTATTTTGTGTGACTGTGTCTTTTACCCAACCAGCCAACAACTGCTTGAGGTTTCGCTCCCCCCACCTTCGGGCCCGGTTGTTTTGTGTGCGTGCGTTGTGAGGCTTCCCCCGTAAGCCAGCCTCGGGAGGAAAACTTTTCCTCCGTTTTCTATCCCATCGGTCGCTCCGGTTCGTTTCCGTGTCCCCCTGAAACACGATGCGCCAGCCCATGAGTGTCATTTAAAGGATGAAGGCAAAGCCGAGGTGAAAAGCCCTCAAGCTCTGTGTGTGTGTGTGAGTTTTTTTTGTGTGTATTTTGCTTCGTTCTCTGTATCTGGAGCGGAACCAAGCGCAGCATACCGATCTGCCGAGGTCTTGCAAGCTGATGTTGGGATTTGTTTTATTTTTCCTCTGCTCTCTCTTTCCCTGTTGGCTTCTTTGTATCTTTTACTCCACCATTTTTGCATACTGATGGCTAAATCTAGGGGAATTTAAAAATAATAAAACCGGGCACACTTTAAAGACTTTTCGCGCATAATTTCGCCGCTTGCCGAAGGAATGGCACACAGCTACTTAAGAATACGGTGCTACTTTCGAGCGTGACCATGTACGTGGGTGGGGTGGGTAGTATGCAACGGTGGCCCCCTGCTGCTAAGACGATTATGAAGCCAGTCATGCTATTAACTCTCGAAACGGGATGAAAAGCTAGTTAAGAGATGCGTTGAAAGCAATCTGTTGAAAGGCGAAGAACTGGTTTTTTGTTCCCCAAGAAATGTAAGCTACCGTGTTGGGGAAAATAGTTCCTTACTGAATCCCACCGCCATATGGTATCTTTTCAGCTAAGGGTTGCATTGAGTTGATTATGGTAATAAGCGAAGTACTGAGGGATTTATTAACATTGCGCTAAAGTGCACTTTACTTTATTTGAGTTAATTACATTAAACAAGTTTACGCCTAGAAGTATGCAATGTTAGCGTAAGTAAGATTAAAAAGAAAGAAGCGCCTAAGGGTATGCAAAATTATCACTTTACTTTCTTGATAGCTTATGAATGCTTATTTTTTTATCCTGCAGAGGAGTTATTGAGTCTTTTAAATTATTATAATACCTAAAGCTTCAACAACATTATTTCAATCAACTCAGATCTTATTGTAAAAAAATATGAGATAGAACTACACAATTGTATTCTTTTAGGCGTTTTTCAATCTACATTTGAATTTCAAAACTCGCGTTCTAATTCCACTACTCGCTCACATTAAATCAAACATTCACGCTTTCAACTAACATATCATCGCCCTGTTTGAACATTTTCTGCATATGCATTGCATCCAAAAAGACACACCCACCCACACTCATGCACAAACCAACAGCCTGCAATAACAAGCCGTTAATATATCTCGTCGGTTTAACTTTCCTCCATCCCGAGCCCAGCATACCGACACGGAAGCGAACCCCTTTGAAGCGAACACCGAACCGAAACGAGCAACATTTTGGTCCAGGCTGGCTGGCGTAAATTTGAGAACATTTCTTTTCACATATGAATCTGAAATTAAAATGTTTCTAGCCGCCGGCCCTCAAGCCCATCCACCTTTTCGAATCTCTCTCTCTCTCTCTCTCTCTCTTTTGGACCGCCTAGTTTGAATTTGCGATTGCATAAACCAACCATTCCTTCCGCTTCGGGTCGTACTTTCCACTACCCCTCCGTCGTGTATGATGTATGACCGTTCGTGGCTAGGTGTAGTTCCAGAGGCTGATCCACGGTGCCACGGTTAGCACACATAATCACATGAAAGAAACCGGAGAAGCTCCCCGACGGAGCTGTGTGTGTGTGTTAAGGGCCAACCTGCCATTTTCGGTGCACCGTTTGGTCGTACGAGAATTTCCATGTTTAACTTTTCTTGCCTGTGAGCTCTCGCTCTCTGCCTCTCTCTCTCTCTCTTGCAACTTCGCCTTCGTCACTGTTTGGGCCCCATTTATTGTAGGTCGCCTTCACTGGACGGAGGTTCTAATAAAAACATTATTTGAATAATTTTAAACCGAAACAGGGCAACGCCGGCGGGAGGCTGTCAGGACGCACGGCGAATCAGGCCCACTAACAAGGGGCGTACAGAACACATACCGTGGAAAGGCTCGTTTCCGTAAACAAATGCTTCATTTTGCTGGCGTCCTATTTTCCGGAGTTCTCGTATATGTGTGTATGTCAGATTTTTGCTTCTTTTCAAATGCTGCACCACGCTCGAAATGGTGTAAAACTGGGGAAACACACTCACACCCACGTTTAGGGTCACCGTCAGTCGATTGATTGCAATTTGCTTCGTCGCTTCCTACCTGGCTTTCCGCTTTGCCAAACAGTGACTTTTCCTTTTCCGTTGGACCAAACAAAACTGGAACGTGAAACCACCCGGGAGGTGTCATAAAATTTACAACCACTTTTCCGCTCCCCGCGCAGACCTTGGACGAACTTTGCTGTTCCCGTGCCTACTTTCAGCTTTCCCATTGCGAGGATTGATGCTTGAGCGCAAAAGGAAACTTTAAAAAATACACCCCCGAAACGCTCAACATGCAAATGGCTACTTAGCATGGAGGCCAGCGAGGCTACTGTGTGTACGGGGTGGCAGGAGATGGTCCCAAATTTTACCGAAACATAACCACAAACCACAAAAGGTCAACCTATAAATCAATTCCCATTGTTTGTGTGGGATGTGAGTTATTTTTTTGTGCTTTTTTTTGTTGTTGTTTGATAATCGATTAGTGTCCGCAAAATGGACTTGAATAGAAGAAGTCATTCTTGAGAATTTATAACGACACAGCAAAGAAAAGTATTGTTGTAGATTTTTAAATATCGCCGAAGCTTTTACTTCAGCGCCTGAAGGTATGCAAGATGTATTCTTATAAGACATTTTCTGCTTATTACACGTAATTGTCTGCAAAAATCCAAAATAAAATGATATAAGTAAAGCAGCTATTAAATGTGCGATTATATTATTACAATTATTTAATCACCCAATAGCATAAAAATCAAAATAACTCCTTTATACAGGAGAACACTATCGAACAGAAATTCAGTCCATTAAAGACAATGTCATCCTTCAATCCTTCTTCATCCGTTCCCAACCAAAGTTTATAATCCCTCCTACATAATAATCGATTTCTTTACTCCCTGACAACGGCCTCACAACCCTCCGGCTCTAATACTTCAAGCGACATTAAAACAAACGCGAAAAAAACGCATCCTCAAATCCTCCCCCAATCGCTGCAGCAAATAATTTTCTGCTAAATGAAGCTCCCGATCCAATGATCCTCGCGCGTGAAACGAACGTGCACCGGGAAAAACCGGGTGAGATGATCTGCACACCCTCTCTCCCTATCACACATCCTCTTCTCAGGGAAAAAAGCCGGACACCGAACGGGAACGAACTACTTCATCCGGTGCGCGAGCGCGGAAGCGTAAAAAAACTCGTTGATCCGTAAAATTGGAAAATCTGTCCAATAAAATGTAGCGTTTGTTCGTTTCGCCAAACTCCAAGCCCCAATTTCCACCCCATTTCCGACTTTCTTGTTAATGCAATTCTCCGTGCATGCCTGCCTGGTTCTTTAAATGCCTGTGTAGCGCGCCGCTTGTGTTCGTGATAGGAAATCAGGATTTTGAACTACTTTTTTCATTCATCGCACTAGCCCCATGCTACTGCGGGACAGGCAAAGCTTTATGCATTAGCTGCGTAGCAATAAGGATAATAAACTGCCCGCGTAGCGTTCGGCGCTGCCCGAGTGGCATCGATTACGTTGGTCAATTTTTGAGCCCTCGCCATGAATCTCGACCAAAACCCAAAACCCATGCCAAAGGGCTATCAATGGGGTTAGCCCACGCACAGAGCGAGAGGAACAAGGCAGTGGTGGCTTTAGCGAATGCAGCACAAAAATGCTACCTACCCAACAAATTAATCTTTAGCCCAAAAAACGGTGAATACATGGGCAAAATGTGCCTACAAAACAGCACGGAACAGAGCCCAACATTTTGATAGAGCAATCAGTTTAAACTCCGATCGAAACATTGGGTATTTGGGATAAAAAATCTCTCTCACACACACACATGAAGGCTTTTAAGGGTAAATTGTTGCGAAATGAAAAAAAACTTCACCAGTTCACGCACATTGCACGCAGTTTCATCGTTCCAGCTAACCGGTGATGAATGGGTTTAATTCTTATGCCTGACAGAGTAGCAGGCACAGGGAAGCTGCTAGGAGCTCTAAGGGTTAATTATGCAGTCGTTGGAATGCACTGAGAGTGTAGGACTTGTGGTTTTAGTACGCAATATTATTCTCTTGATACGAAAATGATGATGTCATGCGTGGATCGAACATTGTTGAGATTTTTAGTTATTCTGGGTTATAAAATGCAGTAAGCTAATGAGGAATTTGTTAAGTTGAGTGAAATATGCTTCTAAACCGATCAATTTGCATTTTTTTCTAAAACACCTTTCTTAATCGCTTCAAATTTAACGTAGAATCAATTATCTAAGTCGAACTTTTATATAGTTGTGCAACAAATCTGAGATGCTGCGTCTTAAGCTCACAATTATATTCTATGAGAAAGTTCAAACAATGTTGTATTTGGTCACCAAAAAATGCGCCTACAATTTATTTGAATTCAGTAAGACCAAAGCTATTAACCATGTTCCATTAGGCTCGTTCTTCCGATATGTAACATTTACAAAACGTCCCTTTTCCAAGGCATTCATTTACTGTTGCTACACTATTCACGCAACCATTCACCATTCACGAAGGAAGGTTTTCGCATCACAGCCAACTGAACAATCCATCCCGAAACGATCCTCCAGTAACAAACGGATCACAATTAGTGACAATTATTCGATGGCATTAGTCACCGGGAATGTCACACGAGGTTTTGCACAAGCTCCATGCACAGCCTGCCAGACAAAAATCCACAATCAACACGATTGGTGTGTGTGTGTGAGTTGGCGCAGATAAACCGCAAAAAGAACTGTAACATCAGCAGATATCGTTCCCCGAGATTCGTCTACTCGGCCTTTTTTTTCTGCCAAAAGCGTTCTTACCCCTTGCGGTTTACATTCAGCGCATTTTCCAGCAGCATGAGCTCTCCATTCACGTCCTGGCGTACTCTAGAGTTCGGACCAACCAGCAAAAAAGGGACATCGTACGAGGTTTAATATTTCACCCTAACCGCATAATTATACGCATCTTACCGCTCGTTTCGGTTTCAGGGACCGAGCTGAGCTTTGATTGGTCTCATTTCTTCTCCAGAATCCCACTCTCCTGTCCTCTCTCTTAGTCGCTTAAAACACGATTGAGTTCACCTGAAGCTGGAGCTTGACTCGCTCAGCCAACCATCGAGCCCACAATCACAATGCGAAGCATCAGATTAAAACGAACGATACTGGTCAATCTCGAATTCGGAAAATGTTTATAGATATTGTGGTTAGGGTTAGGGCCCTCTAGTCTCGGCGAAGGTGTCGTAAGTAAGAGGCTTTGTCTGTAGCTGTAGGACCCTTCGAGTCGAACGTGGTGAGATTTCGTTGGATCCATCCTGTGCGTAGAAGCTCCGGGTGTGGATAATTTTAGGCTTTCGGTCGTATAGTGCCAATTAAACAAAGGTCTCTGTCGAAAATGTATTGAGGAGACAAAGAGAGAGAGAGAAAACAATGAAAGTGCTTTTAGCAAGACCATGAGACCTTTTTTTTCTTCTGTGTGCTTTTATTGCACTCAGTCAGAGACCATGTTGCTAAAGCATTAGAGACAAGCACCAAGACAAGGTATGTCGGAGTTTAAATTGCACCAAGAGCTCCTAATCGATGCCCGGGCAATAGAGTACGGGTTAGGAATTAACCAAATTTTCCCATCGATATGATGCTAATCTGCCATTGTCCTGCGTAGGATACGGAACCGAACGGAGCGGACCAACACTACCATTCGGCAGCAACAAGAGCGGGAACTGGAAGTGCGCTCCGTTAAGTGTAGCTTGTGGTTTTGTAGCAGAATGCACCTTTGACGATGCTGCAGCAAAACACAAAGGTCCTACACCACCGGCACCAGGAACGATACGCATCGGGTACGGACGAATTACTGCAGAGGATTTAAGCCTCTCAAAGACTGGACGTCCTGGTGGGTGGATTATTAGCCTGATTCCCTTCGGTACGCCTTGGGAGAACCGGGTGAGATTGGATTAAAATGGAGATTTAGACGCTTCGGAGATTCGGATCACCGTTTTGGACCAGCTTTGGAGCTGGTGATACGGTACGTTTAGTTAAAAACAATTACTCCAATCCCGCCATGATCCTGCTGGAGCTTTCCGGATTGAAGGATTTGAATTAGTGCGAGCCTTGTCTTGGTGGAATAAATGATTTGAATAATCAACAGGAAGTGAAACCTGCAGTTTTAGATATCGAGTTGAAAGAGCTAAACATATCTCTAAATAATACAAATAAAAAAATCGTTTAAAGATATATTTTGGGTATTTATTACGTACTTCGTTAAGTCCTTCTTCCGGCACTTTATTACATTGATACACGTGGATTTACATTGATGTACTGCAAATTTTAATGTGCTCCAAACGCATAAACAACGGAGTGGATGTTGAAGTAAAAATAACCATTCAAAGCATACTTACCATAAGAAACGAACCAAACACACACACATACTCAACCAAATCCTCCAAAATCCTTCGCAATGCAATCGAAAAGAGATAAAACTATACCGCTTCCGGCGTGGAAGCGACAAAAAAAGAACTCACACCTCCAAGACGAAGGAAAAGTGGAAACCCGAAGGAGTCTAGGGCGTAAGGAAATCGCTCGCCATTTTTCCCTCCAATTTGCGGTAGCTCAAAAGCACCTCATGGTGGGTGCGAGAAACGCCATACCGGTGCATCGGTGTACCGCCGGGGCATGCCAAAATCGGAAAGAAACAATTTTCAAAGAAACTGATTCCGATTTCATCTTCCGAGCTGCAAGGGCGGCACGGCAAGAGACGATCCGGCAGAAGTGCGATTTGAAGTGGGTGTCCTTTACATGGTACCATCGTACCGGCAGGCAGGCACTAAGAGAAGTAACTAGAACCTTCCCCACACGTGGCGTAGAAGCAATACCCCGAGTCGCTTATCTTTTGTAGTTCTTTTCTTTTACTCCCATCCGACGATTCACCGATGGCAGAAGCAACAGCAGCAGACGCCTTGTCTAAAAGAAAACCTAAAGGTAAGTTTCAAACGGTTGAAATTCACCCGCAAAAAGAAACGAAACCATATAAGGGTAAGCGAGCAAGTAGAGAGTGAAAAAAGTAGAAGCAGACTCCAGCGTCAGGATAAGAATGCGAGTGAAAAAGTTTACCGTTTCCGGTTGGAAGGTTTTTAAATCTTCTGATAGGATATATATTCTTCTTTCCCCCCCGGTTCGCTTTCTTTTGCTCCCATTGCACGGAGCTGTCATCCTAGCAAAGGCACGTATGATGCGCGTACCCCGTGGGAAGGTGTCTCACCGCGTAAAACGGCACGAACTGATGGGAAAGTTGCACTGCACGCGCTTCCAGCAGAAGCAATTTCTTAAGCGAAGAGTCCCCACAATACACCTTTGACAAAAATGTGCGCAAAAAAGTGTAGGTCCCGAGTGCACTTTTTCGCATTCAAAAACTCGGGTTGCGGCTGCTGTGGCTTCCTCTTGAGCCTCCGCAAGCAACAGGGCTGAGTAAAACAATAAAATCAACCCCCGGATCCGATAAATAGTTGGCTGGGATTTGGCAGGGTTAAGCCCACCAAAAAAAGGAACGCCTCGTACCGAATTCTGTTGTAGCAAGTTTGGCCAGGATAGGAAATAATCATACTCAACGGTGACTTACAACTAGTTGAAACAAAACAGAGATCCAAATGCATTTTATTGCTCCGGCTGGGAAGAGGAACTTTAAGCAGTACACTTAACAGTAATCCCTGGCCGGATTGTGCAATGGGCACTTCCTTCCCGCACAGCCAAATAAAAGCCAATTCAATTCACATAAACAACGCATCGCAACATCCTCGATAGCGTGGTCAATTCGATGGAAAATCCATCCCACTCCTTGTTGTCGGGGGAAAGTTTTCTCTGTCCGTCCAAACTTCTTAAAGACACACATTCTTCTGCTCGACACTCCACCCGACCGGTACTTTATTTCACGTTGGTAATCTTCCGTTTACGATCGAATGATTATTTATCGCTTTGAGGACTGAGACTGAGGCTGCTGCTTCTGCAGAATCCCTGTGGCAGCAACTGTCCCGTGCCAACAAAACATGACAGCTTTTTCCGGTGGACTTTGGCAAGTGTGCGATTTATTGATGCGGATTTGCGTCACTCGGTAGTGACCGCTAACCAATGGGGCGCTATTGCGTGCCCAGCCCGATTATCAACCGATAGAAATCAAATAAGAAACCCAATCGAAATGCTAACTGTGCCATTAAACAAACGGTCACGAGTGGGGATAGAATCGAGCCAGAAGCCTTAATCGGTAAATCCCATACTCAGGCTACTTCCTATTGGGTAGGGCAGCTTTAGAGCTACCGGTACTGGATTTCAAGCTGTCAAAGTTAGCAGCAGATCCTTTTGGACGGTGGACGGTGTCTAGCGTCACAGGGTCCACGGATATCCGGTAGCCGGTCAATTAATCCTGCACTTTTTTTCTGATCTCGAATCGATTAGATGCGTTTCATTGATTATGGGTTGTGCTGCTGGAAGAGCAATATTGTGTATCGGCGAGAACGAGCCAAAGACGGTGCTTGGAATAGAGGTTAAAGTTATTCGTTTTCTAGTTATTTTTTTGGTGGAGAGGCACACAAACTTCTTGAAAAGTGTTGATTTTTTTGTATTATTTAAAACAATCTTAAATTAAGCATTTACGGAGCTGTGTTCAACAGGTCAAATTGTGCTAACTTATTCAATTGCATACATTTAGGGGTCAACAGAATCAGTTTGTTTGAAATATTTCAACGCTCGCTTCAATTCACCACAATCATTTGAAATATTTGTGTTGTCTGTTTAATGTTGCCAAATCCTCACACATCTCCAGCACAAAATATACACACATACGAGAGCAAATAAAAAGTTGCTATTTTTCTTTGGCTAATTCAAACCCATACAGAGCACGTTCCTCATTTCAAAACGCGAAAATAACATACTCAAACACAAAGCAAAGCCCCTGCGCATGCAACAGCCCGTTTGCCGCCCGCGTACTGACGATGCTTCATTGGAAAGTTCCCCATTTTCCCACGCTAGTCGAAATTTAATAATTCATCTCGGCAACCACACAATTCTGCAGCTTGTTCGTCCCCATGCGGAATATCCGTACCGACCGCAGATAGGAAATTAAATCGCTAATGTTTGTTGTTTCTAGCATCACCCCGGGGACCTCAGGACCGCTGCCAAAGCAAACTTCGGACCGGGCGGCAACGTCATCATATTTTCGACGTGTGCATAATTTCAAACTTCAACTCTGCGCCTCAGCTCACCCTCTACTGACCTCTTCTGTCAACAGTGACGTTTGTCGAACAATCCACCAATCCACCTGACCCGACCAGTCATCCAAAACCGCGCCACGATTTCCACGCGAAAGCAGGATTGAAATGTTTGCACAAATGTGCTGAAAAACAAAAAAAAGGAGGATTTGAAGCAAAAAGCGTTTTAGTTGGACACGGCGGAACAAAAACAAAATCTCATCTCACTCACGTTGCGGACGAGGAAAAAAAGATCCTTTAGAGAAGCGATAGAAAAGTAACTAACGGGATGGAAAAATCGAACGCACAAATGCGGACAGTGGACGAGAAAAACCACCAGTAGTACAACGTCCCACAGTTGTCGAACAAGCGGACGTTGGCAAACTGCAACAAAGCAAAAAAAAAGGAAGAGGAAAAAACATTGAACATCGCCCGCATACATCATCATCATCATAACTCATATCGGATTCACACCTCAATCCGCTTTTCCACGATTGGGTTTTACGGTTGCCCGTTCTGGACGACTCGTGTGTAGGTACACACAATTCGTCCAAATCCATCATCACACCATCAATGCGCGAAAGGGCCACCCGGAAAGAGTTGTGGAATTCATTATTTAAAACAAATTTTCGCAGGCACAAATTAATGTTAATCTCATACATAAACGTCAAAGCCCGTACCCTGGGCAATCGCGTACGCCTCCTCCACGGTTGCGCCGCAATTGTTTCGATGGTTGAAAGTGAAACAGAGAGAGCGAGAGAGAGAGAGAGAGAAAGGCGCACAACGGCAGCACACACAAAGCGATAACGCCTTCGGGAGGGCGAAAATGTTTGCCAGTGGGCCATGTTGCCAGCATACCCAGAAAGGGAGAAAGACAGAGAGAGAGGTTGAGTGAATTGTTCAACAGCCCAAAAACATTCCCAGATTCCAGCACCGGCACTAGCGCAGCCCGGGGACCGGTCTTCTGGTCTTCTCTCATCGCCATTCACTCCTGCACCTTCACTCCTTCCTGGCAAACGGGCCAGTGTCGAATGATAATTTATTCAGTACCCATAACATGCATACATTGCCACCCGGTCACCCAGTACATTCCAAGGGGAGGATTTTCCCCTTGCCAAAGGTGTGCCGGAAAATGGGCAACTTTGCTTGAACGAGCCATGCTCGGGAAGCCGGCGCTGCAGGACAGGAAAGGAAAACAAGAACGTCACAAACCCTTTATTCGTATGTGTGTGTGTGTTGGTGTATGGGTGGGTTGCGCCACGCAAAGCGCGCACGATAGAACAACGCTTAATAGATGGAAAATGTGAACGAGATAAATGTTATTAATTTAGATTTGCATTCATAATCAACGGCGAATGTTCGGGACAGGCGAGACAGAAGCAGCAGCTGTGACAAAAAATCCACAACTCTTCGATAGAAAAACGCCTCTACTGTGACCATTAGATCCAATCGCAACTTCACGGGGGCTAACTTTGCGCTTCAAAATCTATTCATTTGTCTAAAGCGTTTCGTACGCTTTTGTGCGGGAAAAATGTCACTCCAAATGGAAAGTTTTCCATCGCCGTTTGGATCCCTTAAGCGGTTAGAATGACCCCTTAAAGGGATTCTTTTAAGTCCAAACATCACCTGCAACTGGACAGCCGTGCCAGCTTCATTCGGTGCGGAAAAGCATTGTCAATTTGCGTCTGCACCTGACCAGCCAACCGGCCATTGTGGGTGAGGCAAAAGTACAAGAAGCCAATCAGATCAAAAATTTTAATCCGCTTAAGAAGCAACGACAGTCAAATGGGAATGAAATATAAATTAATATTTGGGGAGAGAGTGTGGACCAGCAAGCACAGAAGCCTTGCGCTGGGTGTGTAGTTGCGCTGCAGTGGGATTTATGTACCCGTTTCTGTGAAAAGGTGGTGTGCATTTCCAAAACTGGAATGTAATTTTACAGTCTGCTGACGCTACAGCAAGGTTCAATTGATGGTAATTCGGGGAAAAAGAGGAACGAGTCGAAGCACTTTAATTGCATAATTTTACATAAAATATTAGCCAATCCTCCGTCTCCATTACGTTGATTGACGGTTGAGCGAAATGGTAAGCGGTATTGCTTTACTTATTGTGAATATTCAACATACTGTAAGGGAAACTACAAGAAGGATCATCTTTAGGTTGAAAAACGCCTAAATGCATGCTATCTGTACAGTAAAATAAACTTAACAGTGCTGTTAACCATTCCTAGTCGTCTCACAAGGATTGTAAAGGAAGTAACAAACCCATTCAGAAACCCTTTTAAAGCTTTGCTCAATGCCCCGAAAGCGCTTTAACGATCGATCAACTCAAATCTCGACAAACTCTTGCTCAAAGCCTTCCCCTTTCCCCTAAGCCACCTCCCCAAAAAAGGGGTACAATTCAATGAAACTTGATGAGCAGCGCAACCATTTTCGGAAGACGCATCTTCATCGGCGTTGTTTGAACTGCAACAAAATCAAGAAGAGAAGGAAAAAAACCACTCACAATCAGCCGCAAAATACTTACGAAAAGCGCTCCAAAACGCTCGTTCGATCAACAGCACAGACACACGTCGACACGCGAGCGATGGGAACCAAAAACAATCGCCCAAAACAGCAGCACCGGTTTGCAACCTCTCCAGCACTTTGCATTCTTGCAGTTGTTTGCGAAGGATTTGTGCAAACCCGAGAGGGCTGGTGGATTTTCCTTTCTATACTTGCTTTCCTCACTATCGTACGCCCTTTGGTACGCCCTTTCTCCCAAGGTTCTTACCACTCGCTTGCCTTCATTGCGAAATGCGACTTGCGAAAGGATTTTCCATGGGGTTTTCCAGGGATTCTAGCTGAAAGCTTACCCCCTTTACCCACTCTCACTCCGCCTCAACCTTGCTCAAACCAAAAGAATCACATCCCATCGCCGCGATTGTCAATGCTAATCACGTACTTTTGCGGCATTTTTCTCAACTTTTATTTCATTTCTTGCGCGAAAAGAATTGTCGAAACATCGCTGAAGCGTTACTCCGCTCCTCCCACACCGGCTATCAACTAGCGTGATGTGTCTTTTATGTCGATTTTTCTGCTGAAGCTGAAGGGATTGCTCCGCCAAGCACCAATCGTCCGTAGCAACGTCTTCTTCACTCCATTCGTTCGCCCGCTAACGGGGAAAAGAAAGTTTACACCCTCCGTACCATACCTCACAGCGGCTGAAGGGATTGTGATTACGGCTTCCGGATCAACTGTGCTGCAGCCCTTTTTTCCACTGACAGCACACCTCAACTCATTCGCTTTTAACAACGCGCCGCAACCACACACACACACACACACACACAGGCAAAAGCTTTTATTTACCGTTTTCTGCGATTTAAACGATTTTTGTGTTTTAAGATTCTGAGCGAGAGCCAGTGCCGCGAAAACTTTCTCTGCCGCGTGGTGTGATTTACATCGTAAATGTGTTTCGTTGCTGTATTGCTTCATTTTCAACAGAGTTGTGAGTCACAGTGAACGCAAAAGGTTTAAATGGTTCCCCCTAAGTCTATTGAACCGATGAAAGTGAGATTTCGGCGACGACAAATTGAAATCACATGTAAGGCATTAGCATGTAACGTACAAACAGAAGGCGCCTACATGTATGCAATTGATTAACGCGTGCAGGGTTAGTTTCGCGATACGTATGGTTTGTAATGAAAAAAATATATCAGAAAATATAGCTTTATTTCATCGTTTTGCACTTCTATCAAACAAGCCGATCCGATGGAACCTAACATTTGTATAAATATGGTATTGAACGTGTTTATTTGGTTAAGTTATTCGCTTGCTGCTACCACTCTGATCGCTCCCATCCCTGCTCATCACACTTTCAAAGTGTGTTGGATCGCTCAATGGACGAGATGATTTCCATGCTTCTTTTTTGCAACGTACACCTCACTAACATCTATCCGTAACTAGTCGGCTACACTCACTACCTGCTCGTAAGTAAACAAACAATACAAACCCAACAAACAAACAAAAATGCTTTGAAATCTTACCATTTGACTAGCCAGCTTAGGGGTCTACTACCGCTGAGCTGGACGGTAGGAGCAAACGACACGGCATTGCGCCATGGAAAATAAACGCAAAGAACGCACAAACTCATTCGTCTAGTTTTCAACAAACAAAATACTGCTAACGCTAAACAATAATAACTCGCTTTGTGCCATGGATGGGAATGGTTTTGGGAATGCAAAAGGTTCCAGGGGAGGGAAACATACAAACGACACAACTTACTTATATACTTTACTAGCATTCTTACTTGGTACGGATTTGTAATTTGCGACTATGATGTGATGTGTTCTAACTCTTTTTTTTCATCTTCAGCAAAGCGTTCTACCATCCTCCAAGGTCCTATCTACAGTGCGATGCCTATTCTTCGGTTTCGTTCGATTTGGTTGCAAAAATTGTGTTGCTTCTCCATTTTCCACCGCCTCACACCAGCGTTCCCATGTTGGCGAAGTCCTCCGTCAGCGCCTTCACCGTACCCTGACCCTCGACGGAGGAAACGGCCGAATGGAACAGCTGCTTGGGGCACACCTTGTCATCGATGCTGGTGTTACAGTTCGTGCCCAGATTGTTGCTACACTGGATGAACTTGTTGATCTGATGGACGGAAATGGCGTCCGGCGGTACGGCCAGCCCGCTCATACCACCCACCGGAGCCGCCAGGGCTGGGCGCTGGAAGTTCCGGGGCAGTGTGCTGCTCGCTATAACGATCTTGGCCGGTTCTCCCGGTCCAACCGGGATTGAAGCAGGTTTTGAAGGGATCTCCGCTATCGGGTAGAGGGGATAGTTGTGCTGCGGTTTCGTAGGACCGTACGGTACGTACGGTGGATGTGAAGGATGTGCCATTGCGTTCGGCTGACCATCAACTTCACTCGGTCCTCGATCAACCCTCATTACGGGGGTGGGCTGCGAGAAGTCCATGATCACTTTGGCATCGGCCGCTTCCTGATGGTTCAGCTCTTCCGCAAGACTTCGGAGCAGTTCGTTCTTCTCCCGAAGCATCGCATCCGACTGACGCAGGCTTTCGTCAATCATCTGCAGCTCGTGCGTATCCTGATCGATGGAGGTGTTCAGCTTGGCCAGCGCTTCTTCCACCTGGATCTTTGCTTCGTCGGGCGGATCCTCAAGCTGATAGTGACGAACCTTCTGATACAGCTTCACCGCCGACTCCTCCTCACGCTGGATCTGTTTGTTGAGCGAGACGATCTTTTCGAGCAGTTTGATCTGCTCCCGCACCGACGCTTCCCCGCCGCCCGATGCATTGTTGTCCGAGTCGTGCTCGGGGGCAAAATCCATCTCCGGCGAAGCCGTCGTCGTTGCCTCCGACGTAATACCGCTATCGATCGCATTAGGATCGGTCTCGGTTGCCTCCGTCAGCCCCTTCAGGTACGTCTCCAGGAGATAATTTTTGCCGTGCTCCCGCTCCCGCAGCCGGTGCCGCTCCTCCTCGATCATGTTGATCTGCATCTCGCGATCGCTGCAAAGGAGGAGAAGAAATTATGACTCATAACTCATCCTAATGATCCTATCATTTTTTTTTCTTCTGCTGAGTCCTCCGCAACTTACCGCAGCTTCGACAGCTGCTGCTGGATGATGTCACCCTGCTCCAGGATCAGCTTCATCAGCCGCTCGATCGACGTTTTGGACGACTTCGGATGGATGGTCTGGCCGTGCGTCATCCAGGCGAAGGTCGACTTCTGGGCCCGGTGCCGCTTGCGACGCACTATTGCACTGTTGATACTGCCCGTAGGACTTCCGCGACCGCTGTCACGATCACGCTCGACCGTGCCGTGCGGTGTGCCGGTGGCCGTCGCTGTCGCTGCACCGCTGCTCGCCCCGCTCGCTCCATGGGAACCGTCCACGCGGCGCAGAATAAATTTCACCTGCGGCAATAGGGATTGTGAGGTGGAAAGAGAGAGAACGGTGAGTGAACGCATTAGGGTTCCGATTAGCGGTGGTAATGGTGGCTGTGCCATTTTGCCCAGCGTGAAAGGGGTTCCAGCAGCCGCCAGTGCCCTTGAGGTGTTCATCTAATGGAGCAGCTTGTCAATAAAATGGTTAACATTACAGATCGGTTTCTGCCTCTTCGTGGCATTTGAAGCAAAAACGCTCCACTCCGGCCGTGTCCTCGATGATTATCAATGAGCATTCATGGACTACCATTTATGGCGCATATGACGCGCGAGGCTTTAAGACGCCGAGAGCAGAGAGCTTTAATGGTTTTGTTGGGGGAACAGTTTGCAGCATCTAACAAGCGATCGGTTGTAAGGTTTATGGTAATACTGGGTGGTAAACACGAAGGATAATGAATTGATATGTGCTTTTGATTAACGTTAGGCTCAGCGGTAAAGTCATGTGTTTTAAAAATGAACATAAATTAGTGATCTGATGTTTTGTTAGGACTCATAAAATCGAACATCCAATAGTTTTTCAAAGTTTAAGATCTCCGTGCTCATTGAAATAAGCAAAAATAAAAGATAATCTGTGTTGGTGTCATCCATAAGCTACGTCATGCTAGCATTCAGACTATTTGAATCGTCTTTGAGTGCAACAAAATGTAACTGTGGACGCAATCCTTCTCCATAAATGACGTACAGGTTTGACCTGATCGTTACGTAATGTATGGATTCCATCCTAATCCTCTAGCGACATCTATTGATACTGATACTGGCTCCCCAGAAAAGGATTCTTACCTCAGGCTGTGCCTTTCCCCATGCCGTCCAGATTTGCCAAATCTTCGTCCCATTGTCCAGGACCTGCTCCACCTGTCGCCAACGCTCGGTAATGCAGTAGTCCTTCACGTCGGGGGACGCTGTCGCCGCGCCAGCTCCCTGCTCCTGCTGTACCAGCACCTCTATCAGATCGCCACAGGTAGTGTCGTCAGACACGCCCGATATCCACCGCTGCTCGCCCTTGATCCACACCGGTATCTCGTCCACCGAGAAGTCGCTCACCGTGCCAGACGAAGATTCGTTGCCCTCGCTGTGCACCGAGCCACTATCATCATCTTCGCTCTCGTTGCGCTCCACCTCGGCAGCATCCTGTTTCGATCGGCGCGGTAAGCTTGCCGCCTGTCCGATGGGAGACGATCGGGTGGGCTTATACCCACCGCCGCTGGTCGCCCAGTTCGAGGAGGAAGCGATCGCTGCCGTCGGATGCCGTGCTGCAGCCGTCCCGGCGAGCCCCTTGGGACGGTGGTCCACCACGGCGACGCTGCTACCGTTCATGATTAAGCGATGCACTGCAACGACCACCCGGCGATCAGCATGATCCGCTTGGCCCAATGCACGATCAAATCATCCGTATCCGTCCGTTGGCTCAACACTGGAAGCTGGAATGATGCGAATGAGTCGAGAAAAAAAAACAAGAAAAACACGTTAAAGAAGCACTCCCTGTTACAAGCAGTCAAGACAAATTGATCAATTTCTACAACCAGTTGCAGTGGAGGGAAGATTATAGAGCCCGGGCCCGGTACCCGAAAGACGATCCTCAATTCTTGATTTGCACAAAACGGTTACTCCGTCTGGTTTAAAGAGGAGGAAACGCAAAAACAACAGCCCAAACCTAAACCCCCACAAACCAACAGAACCTAACGTGATGATAATTGGTGGCCTGGTTGGTAGAACGTCCACAACCGAACCTAAGATTATCGTCGGCCGCTTATGCAACAGGTGCACCTTCCGAAAAATGATCCGCTTTTTTAAGCGGGTCAGCAACACGACCTCCCCTTACTTGTCCGGAGGGTGTCCGGTGCGGCCCAAGCACTCCCGGAGCGAACGTTAAAAAAGTGCATTTGCTTCTGCAATCGATCGCAGGAAATCGATTCTTTCACCTTTTGTGTATGCGGTGGACCATTCTCCTTTTTTTTTGTTGCGCTGCGTTGAAGCCGGCGTTCGAAGCGTTTGCGTCAGCGGAAATTATGTTGCGTGCGTTGATTGTAATTTGCGGACCGTGCGAAGCGGGACGCAATATTATTAACCGCTTCCGAAACGGTGACCCAAAGATAAGGCCTCAAAAACCTCCTGTTGTGGCCTGGAAGCGTAGCGATTAAAAGAAAAAGGTGAGACCTCTGATACAGCTCTA
Organism: Anopheles arabiensis; assembly: GCF_016920715.1. Classification (NCBI taxonomy): domain Eukaryota; kingdom Metazoa; phylum Arthropoda; class Insecta; order Diptera; family Culicidae; genus Anopheles; species Anopheles arabiensis. The sequence goes on along the minus strand of NC_053518.1, from coordinate 68,904,995 downwards.
TAAGACAGTGTGACAGTGTCGTTTTTCGAGTAGGTTTTTGGGGAGCGTTAGACGTTCACTTTCGGGGCAGACCTTCGTCCAAAATGTCACGCACTGAAAGGCTAGTCACCTAGATTTCGGTAAGATGAGCGTTAAGCAATCAAATATCTTCCAAAATGGATTTTAGAGCTCTTCCATCAAATCCTCCATCAAACATTCATTTCATGGGTTTTTTTTTTTCTCTGAAGACATTCCCAGAAAAATGGTACGACCTTGATAAAGCAACAGCTATTAAAGCACAATTAGCATCCATTCTTCGCTCTAATGGAACGAGGCGGAATTCTTGTTACATTTCTTAGGCATTAGAATTGCTCAATTGCTCCACAATAATAGCAACGGACGCTCGTAAAGGTCTCCCGAAAGCCACCACAAACCACCACCGGCAGTGCACCTGATCCGGTAATTGGAATAATCTTGCCATCATACATCCTGCTGCCACCCGGCACCTACTTCGGCCCTATGTACCGGAGCGCTCATATTCATTTGAATGCCAAACCCTGCTGTTTCAGGACCGTTGGAAATGATCTACATCCGCGAGCGAACACCGCCGACCGCCGAGGACCAGTCGGTCACGACTTCTTCTTTCCCGACCTGGCTGGCAGGGTAGAACCTTAAACAACCGCGGAAAGAATGGATGCAGCTGCTGCTGTTGCTGTTTGAGAAAAGGGAGCAGTTCCCAGGCAGTTTAATTGCTCGTACTTCGGGCTGGTACACACGATGAGTACATGGCCATTGTACGGTTTGACGTGCGGCGGTGCGTGTTCGCGGTGCAAGCAGGTCAGCCGAGCTCCTCAAACACGGGCGGCCCTTCGGTACCGTTTACTACCGGTGGTGTTGTGTACGTTCAACCCCGAGCCTCGCCTCGGAAGCCCTGGTTGTTGTGAAGTGTCGAGTGTCGAGTGTCTAAGCGTGAGATCTTCCTCTTCGACAAGTCTCTTCGGCCCGGTCGACACTTGACGCCTACCGACCTCGTTTGAGCTGCGGCCACAATCGATCGTGTTGTGGTGTGAGGAGAGATCTTCACCCCGAAAAAATAAAAACAACACATCACAGCACACGCACACACACACACACACACACAATAGACGACGCATCTTGGCATTCGAAAATGCGCCATCCTCTCAGAAGCGAAGGTGTCTTAATTATGTCACGGACAGGGGTGTACCAACGCGAGACAGCGGCTACACGACAGCACACACACGCCCGATAGCCATATCGCTTAGCATTCAATTTGAATATATGAATACTAATTATGATTCTACAGGCCCTCTACTCCTCCCATCCAACCCAAGTCACCGAGAGATAGGCGGAGTAGTTCCTTAAGACAACGACCAGTACAGATATGATTTGTGAACTGCTGGTTGAGCTGGTGGGTTGGTTTTTTTTGTTCACCACTAACTCCGCTTCGGGCACGGCTCGTGATCTACTCAATCGATCTTGTCCGCGCCTTTTTGCAAAAAAAAAGCACTCTCCGTCTCTTGGAAACCGCTTCGCCACGGGCCACGTGGCGGAGTCTGGATCGTGAAACACTTGCCATGCGCTCCCTCCTCGTACAATCGGCTCCTATTACCACCACCGCAAGCCCGGAGAGTGGGGTAAACCGATCGATCAAATCCGCTCGTATATGGGATTCGTTAGGCACTGGTTAGGCTGGCGTTATTCCACACGACTCGCAAAACACCCAAACGGCCAAAAGGCAAATGTTTGTTGCAAAAATCAAAACGGTGTTACCCAAGAAGACCTTTTGGGGCAAACGCAAACGCATCGCGAAGCGGATGGGACCCGCCGTGGCGCCACACAAAACTGCCACCGCCGTGGCACACTAAATGATATTTTTGCCGCGCCGTTGTGGAAGGAAGGCAAATAATTGGAACCGGAGCCGAGACCATTCAATTACCTTATTACAGGACCCGGTTTTGATGGGACCTCCCCGACCTTTTGAGAAGGCGGACAGGACGGAGATATGCTGTTGCAAAGGGTACACAGCGCTCTATTCACTTTGAGGCGAGTCTCAAGAGGAGGGTTTGTTTTCGGCACAGTGAAGCATCATAACTAAAACGCACCGACTCGAGTCGCTCGAGAAGCGGAACGTCAGCAAATCGGAGCCGAAGAACCTTGGCCTATGGAGAGGGCCTGACGGGCCTCTCATATTCACATCACACCTTTCTCGTTAGGCAAACGTGTCGTAAGCTGGCAAATCGTAAGCGTAAGCAGTAAATAAACGACTCAAAACCCGCTACACCATTTCGCAAACAATAATGACTCATATAAAAAACCGACGAAAAAACAGTAACCTTACACAGCCATCACCAAACAGAACGATCGCGTTACATTCTCTCCCCGGTTGCGCTGAGCGAGAACAGAAAAGTAAACGAAAACAAACCATCCATGACCGGGGTATGGAGCATGTTCTTCTTTAGCCAGCTTTAAGCTGCTGGCAGAACAGTGGTTTGCTTCGCCCAAACATTGTTTCACGTTTCACGTTGATCCATGGGTGACAGTAAATAAGCGAACCAGCATGAGGAACTCACCGTGAACGACGTTCGTGGAGAATGTTTTTTTTTTTTTGCTTTTACTCCCCTGTGCTGCAGTACAGTAGCATGAGAAATTCACACTGAACTCATCGGCCGAAAAATCGTGATGTGATTTCATTATTCAAACCCACACATGTTCCCGCCAACTCCTCCGCGGGAAGGCACTGCCACGCTATCACAAGAATGTCGCGACTTCGTACCGACTGACTGAGAGCTGCACTGAATGGGTTTGCAACGCGATGCGTCTGCCATTGCTTTTGCGTTTTGGCGCGAGGGCAAACACAAACCAAGCCGTTGCCGTTGGTTCATATTTTTGCTGCTCCAAAGCGCGCGAGCTACTTCCCAGCTTTCCAGGCAGCGGCACGCGAATGCAGAACCAACGCTGTTGGAGCTTGATAAGTATGCGCACGCCGTTACCGATCAAAAGCAAATTGATTGATTGTCATCACGTCCCCGTGCACACAACCGTTCGTCCGACCGGGAGGTTCTTCTGTGTGCAATGGAAGGCGTTCTAAAACGGAGAGCTCTGTGAAGCATCGGTTATGCTGAATTTTGTTTTAAAAGCAAACAACCAGTGCCTCACTGCATCGAAACGCACATGTGGAAGGTTTGCAGCACCTTTCCGGCGGTGTAGGCATTCCGGTGGCATTCAATCCTGGGGCCTGAAGTGAATAAACGACGGTCGCTGGTAAGTCGTTGCAAGGTTTCACACAGCAACAGCGCATTCATATCGCATATTGTCTCCGGCCTGCCACCAGGAAGTAACAGCCGTTTAGCAATATCCTCTACGCTCTGCAGACTTCCTGTCGTTTGGTACGATGAAATGGAAAGGAAGCAGAGTTGTGTATAACTTCCAAATCTTGTTTAACAGATTGTAACTTTTGGAATTGCATCTCAACGGCTGTTCATGATGTATTCTCTTCAATGTCTTTGGTGTCATGTTAGCTTTCATGTTCCATTCCCCAAGCGCAAATATGGTTGAAAACTTATGCCTCTCGGTGCAACTGATCCTCAAAGAATACCTATAAAAGCTTCCAATTTTTTACCACTGTTTAGTCAAATCCGAATTTTGATTCGATATCGCATTTACTCGCATTACAACCTTCAAGCAACCCTAAGTAAATTAAATCGTCGGCAAGCAACGAATAAGCAAAAAATCTCCAAAGTTCTAACTACCCCTCCCAATGTTTCTTCACACTTTCAGTACTCAAACACACCGACACACATGTGTAGTGGCAGTTTTTCGAGGCTTGTTCCCCTTGGCATCTTGATTTTTGGTTCGAGAGTGCTCGTGTATCCTTCAGCCCGTGCCTGTGCCTCTTTCTACAATCACCTACCTACAAAGCCTGAACAGAGGAGACACAGGTGGTCCTTGAAATTTGAATACACGTCCCTCCAACTTCCACCGCACCGTGAAATCCACCGTGATTTTGACAGCTTCAAGCACAGAGATTATGGCACCTCCGCGAACCCCCGACTCCAAAATGGATTGACACTTCATTTCGGCATTTGGAAGCATTCGGCAGCCTGATGACCTTACAAAACCAGCGCCAACCAGAAGCGAAGGAGGGCTGCTATTGAAATTTGGGCAATGGCGCTTAGGGAAATCGAACACATCGATAGAATTATTCCATATATCCTGTTGAGCTGTATGTATGCGTGTGTGTGTGTGAGTGTGTGTATGTGCTTATTTTTGTAAGCAATTTAAAGTCTGCTCCAAAAACACCTCAGGGACACGCTCTCAATGCTGAATGGGAATGTAATGAGGGTTGAGTGCGATTAGTGCAAAATTGCTGCCTCATTGAATGTCTTGCGAAGGCTTACCAACATACACACAGAAACACAATCTATCCGGTGGCAATGCTTTAACCGGCTATCTGCTAATACAAGCTAATGCTGCTAAACGGTTGATAACTTCGAGCCGATCTAAACGCACCGCTAATCACCGCCACTCGTGCGCGTTCGTTTGCAAGTCGACTGTCGGCCCGACAGTGCTGCGTAATCCCTTTGCTCAGCTGGATTGCGTGATGCTTTCAGAGATCTTTTTCTTTCCCTCATTATCGATTCCACTCTGTCGTCCATCCTGTCTACATCTTGCTCCACACCACACGCTAATAGATTTTTGCTAACCGATTTGGCCGATACGCGTTCCACGCGAGAGAACGCTCTGAGCTGGCCGCACGCCGTACCGCTTCGCTACACCTGACAGACTTTCGGCTACTGGCAGCAGGGATAGGACACAACCATTGCCTTCGAATCGGCACGGATATTGCAAAACGCGACCGTGGACAAACAAGAAAACAATCATCAATCCGCCGTACTTAAGCCGGGTAAATATAGAAACAAAACGATTGAAGCGATGGCAGGTGCCCGAGGTTAAGCATCGGTGCATTAATTTCAATTATTTCCCAAAAAAAAACAACTGTAAGAAAACAAGACAAAGTGAGAAGGGGTAATTGAAAAACAACAAATTTCGAGTAAGCAGCAGAATTAATTACTTCAAAAGCTCCGGCTAGAGCGGTTTCTTCGTGCGTTGACAAACGGGCAATGGTTTTAATGTGCAAAACAGCTCCTCCAAAAAGGCGGAGAGAGAGAGTCTCTGAGTGGAAGTTAAACAAATCTACACAACGAATATACATGATGTCCAAACAGTGTTGAGTCTGTGCGATGCGCCTGACGGATCACGAGCATTCAAACGATGAAAGACTCTGCTGTTCAATGCCCTCCCGAAAGCTTCCTCGAGCCACTTCTGCGGGATGATAGCGGGAACAGCTCAGCAGGACGGGCAGCAAAGCCTGGACCTGTTAATTTCGTTCCAGATTGGAACAGTCATCAGAGCGTTACTAATGAAACAAAAAAGTCTCTAATGTGTGCTCTAGTAATCGCATGGCTATTCGTTTCTTCGGTTGGAGTTTTTGGGGTTTGCGCAAGAAACGACTAATCCTGCTTAGAAGAACGGCTACTTCGCCGTGGTTTGTGCACAACACAACATTCAACAGTCATATCGTACGCGTATGCCTCTAGCCCGCTCAAGCCTGCCTCAAACACTGCTGCTACATACATATTCATACGCCGAGGCAGATGTTATCATTCGGCGACCCCGAACCGGGCGATATTAGCGCTAGACATTGCCAGCTGTTGTGCTGTCTTCACACATTTCGTCGATTATTTATTCATCGATTCTAATTAGGTTCGCTGGACGATATTTGACCAGTTGTGTTTCGGCAAGAATAGCTAATTTTAAAAAGTGTGTATACATTTGTAATCGCTCATACTGGCAGGTTCCATAAAGCATTTCACCCATGAAAGCGAACGCCCTCATTGCGAAACTCTTGTTTTTTGCGGCCACACTGGCCACAGACACACAATAACGCCATGGTAGCAGAAGTAGTGGCACAAGTTTATGCTTTTATTTTCTGCTCACTGATCACGCACCACCGTAAACTGCCGGGGATCGCGCTGTTCCACTGATTTAATATTTTCCAACCGTAGGTATCTCGGACCCGTCCCGTACGTGAGCAGATCGCTATCTGCAGGGCCGTAACGATCCGCAAGTGTGGCCGGTAGCCACGTAGACGTTCACCCTTAACCATCGGTTGTCTTGGCGAGCAAGCCTAAAACCTAATAAAGTCACCCAAGGGGGGAAACTCTCTTCCAACGCGAGAGCCTACGTTGCTCAATCTACGCCGTTGCGCTTCGCTGAAGGGGAAAGAAACAAAGGCTTTGCGTGAACTACCGGTACATTGGTTTGCGGCAACTGCAAAGCGCCGGGCGCACCCACCAGGTGAAAGAAGGAGCCTCGGTTTTGTTGTAGTAAAACCGGCTACACCGGCCACACGGGGGTCACAAGTTCGTTCGTTTCGGTGTAATTGCTACGACGTCGTTCGCTATGACAAGTGTGCTTGTTCGGAACTTGTCTGGTTTGGAATTTGTGTCCCAGTTTGCTATTAAAAGCAAAAAAGCCGAACAATCAAGCCAGTGAAGTAGCCGACGAAGCTCATTAGCCTGTAACCCTAACCTGTCTCGAGGACACCGAGATAGACAGAGAGAGAGGGAGCGAGCAAGGTGTGGTATGTCTAACGGACCTCTAATTGCCTTGTTTGAGAGGGTCTTGGCTATCATCACGATAAAAGAGTCAAGGCTACACTGCCTTGGCAACATATCAGCAGGGTTACACTGCTTCATAACTCATGCCTGATATGTCAATCGGTAGCAATTAGGCAATATATCCGGGTGAGTGCGAGTGCCGTTTATCCTCAAACCAGTCGTTTGTTGAGAAAGCTTCTCCTAGCTGAAAAACTACTCATATACGCAAACAGGTAAATAAACTATAGCATTATCTAACGCACTCGATTCCAGCTCGAACTCGAGTCTCCTTGGCTGTCTCGCACGCGTATAATTAATTCATTTAGAGCAATAAAACATTGAATTAGCCTGCAATTATCCTGCCGCCCGCCCATGCCCCGTCTGTACCCTTCGATGTAAATGCTCAGTGCCGCGATCTCAGTGGCTCGAGTTCGATTAAAAATGGGTGCCGCATAATGTCAACCGCAACCGCAGCACAACGCTTCAAGATGCCAACGCGTACGGCCATACGCTGCTGCATTAATCAGGCGAACAGGGTGTCCCCGCCATACCAAAGGACAAAGCACCAAGCAACTGGCGTTGCAGTTTGCACTTTCATAAATCACAATTATTAATCCTCGGCGGGGTTCGTCGCTACCCGTGCGACCCAGCGTGCGAAGGCGGCAGCCCGTACGCGTGAGCCGCCTAGACAATAGAACGCCCAAATTCCATGGAATTTCGCAACCGCCATCAGATGGTGCTGATTGGCGTGTATGTATGTGTGTGTGTAAATTTGAAAAATGGCGCCTCAAACTATCAAACATAGGAGCAGAGGCGTATCGAACCATTTTCGAATGGTTCGATTTTGTTTGGGTTTTTAGTTTGCTTTTTATATTGTTTTTTTCTTCGACGGATATCCGCCTCCCAAATAATCTGTTGTGGCACTGTTGTGTGTGTGTATGTATGTTTGTGTGGTGAAGCTTTATCAGCACTTATTATTCGAGCGGAAATTCTGGAGCTAGCTAACGGGAAAATGGTGAAGAATGGTTACCCTTCCCGCCAGCAGAGAAATGATATGCAGAACCGTACCGTTCCAGCAGAAAGAACGCGCTCACGGTTTGGTGGCTCACGGGTGTGTGGTGAACACAACGCAGCCGAGCAGAACGGAGAAACGAACTATTGTACTGTCTTGTTTTCCTTCTTGCCAGGCTTAACAACTGAGTGGAAAGAGGGCTGGTGACTCAAGCAATCAAGAGCTGATTAAAAACAAAAGGGGAATGACTTGCAGCAAAAGGTTTCGGGTTTTATGGTGACAAGTGGAATTAACCTTGCTTTGCATAATATTGCCAAATAAACTGACTCTAAACGAGCGTATTTCAGGAGTAATTTAAACGATCGTGAACTTATAGCGGAGCTCTCATTGAGGCACACCTCAGTAATCTTTCCTTCGACTCTTACATCGATCATCACGCAACCTTCTCCCAAGCGATCGTTAAACGTTCAGCGCTAAAGTTACCTTAATAGGCACACGGTATCGGTAGCTGTCGATACCTTTCCAAACACGATTACTTCACCAGCACAAACACAGCAAACAACAACTCTCCAAAAGAAGCGGTTATCGAAATTTATCGACCGAAAAGTCGTACGGTGATGATAGTAATGGTTTGCCGTTTGACCTCTACCAGTCTACCGAAGACACCAAAGGGAAAACACTTTTACACACTGACACGGGGGGCCATCAGAAGTGCAACAAAGTAAAAGAAAACGAAACACGCGAAACAGACCAAACAACAACACAACAACGTGTGCCGTATGGCGGAACTAGGCCATATCATAATGGTGGTAATGAAATCGTAATTTAGACAAACCGTTTTTTTTTCTCGGTCTGCATTTTCGCCCGCGAGTGTCTTTCTGCATTCAGAAATACCGCCGTTTCCTTTCCTTTTGCCAAAAAATCCTCTCGAGGTGTGTGAGCGGAGCGTTTTCTTTTTAAATTTCGGTTTTCCCTCCCGCAAGCAAGCGCACGCGTGTGGCCATCCGTGCAATGATGGTTCATTTCGTATCACGCATCCGCCCCAAAACCCGAAACCTTTCACGACAGAGCAAGAGAGAAAGAGAGAGAGAGGGAGAGAGATATGATGAGGAAGGGAGGGATGAATCATGCCCCATCCGCTTGTTTCCGTGCGCGGAGAGGGTCAAAGAAAGTTGAACATGCAAAGTATGGCTCTTTTTTTCCTTGCTTGCTGTTGTTTCGCGCTATAGATCATCATCCACACGCTGGACACACGCAGACACGCAGCCAGAGGGAGGAGAAAGAAATTTTCTGTGCAAAAGTTAAAAAAAAACCCGGACACAACATAACCCGGGCATCAATCTTCATCTTGTGCTTACGAGGTCACAAGGCCACGGAATCACGTTTATCACTCACACAGGACTTCAGTACCGTTTTTTGTGTGTGTCTGTGTAGATCTTTGCAAACGGCTCATTTTCTGTCCAAGTCCCTCCAGGGGAGAGAGAGAGAGAGTGCAGCGTTGGCGGCTTTTTTGCAACAAAAAAAGGGAAATGAAGTTCTTTGCGATAAACGGTGAAAACAGTAGGTAGAACGATGGAGAAAGGAGCTGACTGGGGGAAAGGGGGGGAGGGAGAAGCGGTATGAAAAATGGCTCCATAATCATTAAACACCTGCACGGGGGCACCAGGCGGTACCGAGTGGCCCTATCATCAGGCACGCCGAGAACGAGATCACGCCACCGCGATCGATTGGCACTGGCGGAAACGATCCCTTTTTCACCCGAACCCAAAGCCAAGCCCATTATTTGCATGCATTAAACCACCCGGACACAGCGGCGTGTCCCCTCCCGTGTCAGCGGCTTCCGTGCTGCCGCTTGATCGATATCGAGATCGAACGAGTCTGAACGAAAGATTGCAATCGCGGTGTCGAAAGCGACGAACCCCCGAGTTAGTGTGTAGCAAGCATGCCACGATTAGTAGCATGCTTTGACAATCTCGATCCACGAAATACGGAGTGCGTAATCGCATCCGATTGATCATCGCACCCTCCTATGCGCGTTCTATCTCCCTCGGCCAGAGCCCCGCGCTTCATCCGCAAGGTATCAATTATGTTTGCACCTGTTTGTCGCACGCTCGTCTTTGCACTTTGCGTGTGCGTATAACACATTCACACTTCTTGCCAAGCACGGGTTTTCCTTGCGGCCAAACCAAACGCTCTCTCGGTTGCTCTCTCTCTCTCCCTCTCTGTGGGGCAATATATCATACTGGAATCGAACCACTGCCCGCGAGCGTCGTTGTACAACGAACACACATGTGGTTGCCCCCTTTTTTGCTTTCCTTGTCGTCTTCTGCTTGCTGCCACTAAACCTCGGCTTAGGGCGCAGCGGTAACACAGTGTGTCAAAGCCTTCTGGCGCGAACACGTGTGTGTGTATGTGTTTTCCCTTTCCCTTTCGGTGGTTTGCCAGCGGGCGGTGGAAGAGTGTGTTACGCCAGATCCCGCCACCTGGGTGCGCCGCGTACGAGACCCCTGCTTTGCGCAATCGTTCGCATCCAATTCCTTCGGGCTTGCGCTTGCGTATTCGTATTCGCGCTGGTCGCAAAACCCGATTTATGGGCTCAATTTTTTTGTTTGTCGTTTCAATTTGTGTTGTTTTCATGTATGTTGGACATGTTGGTTGGTAGTTTTTTTTGTCTCCAGCTTGTCACTAGACCTTAGTACACACATCATCATGTGTGTTTATGTGTTTTTTATTTATTTATTAAATGCAATGTTGTTGCAGGGGAATTGTGACGTACGCTTCGATGAGAACGCCTGACACTCTTTGCCTAAGAAATTGTTTTCATAAAAGTCAATCAGGTAAGAGTTTTTCCAAACGTTGTTATGCTTTCTCAAAGCTATTTTGACGTAGATCAGATCAGATTTCGAACAAAAATATCTTATAAATATAGAAAAACTATAAAACAATATTTGATGTTTTTTCAGAAAAGCCCTGTACAATGGTCCCCACGGCAAGGGAATGTCAACCACCCCCCGCTCCCGGTTAGTATTGCCGATATCGATTTGTGTTTTACCACATTCCTGCCTCCTTTTACGCATCAACACAAGTTCAGTTTCAGTTTCATTCAGACCGCTGTCCTTCGAACCGGTCCCGGGATTATTACGAATTCGTAATTCCCGGGCTAGGCTCTGCTTCTTCGCTATTGCTTTGTACGCACACGCCTAATGGAGTGGCCAGTTTTCCCCCGCCAGTGCGAACGCGCGCGCGCGTGCACCGGTTTTCACCACATTGCTACTTTCCACCCATTCCCAACCCACAGTCCCACCGACCGTGGTACACGCATAAATATCAGAATCAATTAACTAAAGAGCGATCGATTCGATGCGAGTTTCGACTGTGTGCACGATCGAATTCATAAGCACAGACACGTTCACAGCACATTGGCGAAACGAAATGCATTGTGGACCATTTTAAATACTCAAAAAAGCATAACGAGCGGCTAGCAAAGCTGAATGAACAAAAAAAAGTCCATGACTTCATTTTGGGCGGTGTGAAAGTTGACTAATTTTTTGTTTCAACTTTTCCAGATTTTGTTTTGCTTCTTCTTCATCGTCCGGTTAAGATACCTGTGTGGTGTTTACCTTTGTTAGTTTTGCTTTTTTTTCGGTCTCTTTCTCTCGCCGGCTAGACTTTTTGCTCCTTTCCTTCTCGGCTCGACAGCCACTGCCAGGGGATGGTTAATTTATGAGCAGCTTCTACCGCACCGGTACGCTAATGATGATGCGCGCGTCCGCGCGAGGAAGTGTGAAGGTTTGGATCACTTTCCGAGAAACGGCAGCCGGACAAAACAGCATCCAACAGCGCACCGACCAACAACAAAAAAGGCTTAAACTCTCCAAATTATGTCTTCGATCGCATACAGCATCGGAATTGGACACACTCAGGCACCGAACAAAAAAAAAAAACGCGAAGCCTCACTCACTCGGTACACTTTCACATACGAAGGCACTGGCTTAATCCCATCGGTTATGTTTGCGGAACCTCTTAAACCAAGAAAACAACAACAGCATACACGTTAAAACACACCGACACGGAGCATCACCGTACCGAAACTGTGCGCGCGATGATTGATGACGTCGAGGTCGCAGAATCGAAGCACCAAACACGAAGCGGTGGCCGAGGTGGCAATAATGATGATGAGGCGAAATTTTTTAATTACTTAATTCCCATAAGTCACGGAAGTGTCCGTTCAGAATGAGGCGATACGGTGCGAAGGCGACCCTCGCCCCAACAACTACACGTCACACAACAACAACCGGTCGGTGCGTATAAATTAAAGCACCCGCACACTTTGTGTTTTTTGCTTCTTCGCGTTATTGCTGCTGCTGGCACTTACACTCGTCTGCGTAAATTTCTCGTTAAGCACGAACAGTGCGTGCCTCGCTCTTGGGAGGCATTGAAGTTACTTGTAATAGTGAAGAAAAAAATTACACCGCTGATGAGGGTGATGATGATGATATCACTAGACAAGGCTTGAACGAGGAAAGTATGAGCTTTCCTCCACCCTTTCGCTGTGTTTTATTGCACTCTTCAAATACACTGTTACAGCACACTGACCACAACACTTTGCCGTTGTAGGTTCGTCGCCTGGGACGTACTTTACAAATCACTTGACGCACGCTGCAGAAGAAGTACACACACACATACATAAGCACACGCAGAGAGAAGGTATGAGAGAAAGAAGCACTAATTTTTATTATTTTTAGCTTTTACCCGCACCGTAAGAAGGAAAAGCTTTCGTGTTCTGCTTCATCACACTGATTGCATTTTCCCTTTTTCCTAAATTCCATTTTATACAGCTTCGTGACACAGTTTTTTTTCTTCGCCCTTCACAACGCAGCACCGTCCAGCAAAAGGTGAGCAGATTCCCTACGGGTGGACAACTACAAAGCTCTTGTTTTTTTCCCGCACTCCCAACATTCAATGGGCAATTACGTTCGGTGTGACTGCAAGCGATCTATTTATTTTTCATCACTTTCCACACATTTCCCGATAGCATCATAAATTCATCCCTCTGCTGGCGGGCTGCTTTTACCTTCGAGGGAGTTCCCAAATGTATTTTAACCGCTGTCTTCTGTTCCGGTCAAGCTCGCAGTGCGGAAAAGGGGTTAAATTACCCGTCCAATGACACTGGGCCATTCTCTAATGGACGTCTTCCGTCAAAGGGCGATTGTTTTCACGTCAACAGCGTGCGCGCACAGGTAGATCCGATCTACCGTACAGAGTGCCAACACTTCCGACAGGCCAAACGGGGATCGCTTCCGACACGCGCACGCCATTCACCTACGCAACCGAGCACCGAGGTGGCGTAAAAGGCTGGGCACGGTCCCACAAATGGCGTCGCCTTCGATGGAGGTGCCGGAGACGATCGTCGTTTTCACACCGTTAAATTTGAATAATACCCTCCCTCGATTGCGCGGATCCGAAACTTGAGAGAGACTGAAACTAGAAACGGCCCACTATGGCCATTCCAACCAAACTAAAAAAAAAACATAAGATGCTCAAGCAAGCACATAAACGCCAAACAGGAATGAAAGACAGAGAAGAAAACAATAACAGACTGAGCAAACAAGATCTTGAACGGTTCGCCGGGACGGGAGATCTTCTCGCTAGGTTGAAAAAATTCGTTCGCTCCCCTCGACGGGCGAAATTTGTTCCGTATTTTTCATGGGCGCATTAGAAGCTCGTCTAAGCCAAACTCGTACGTACAATAAACCACTCGCGACTGAATGCCAGAACGATCGTTTGGCTTAAACGCTTCTGCTGTTGTCGTTCTTTTCTTCCTTCAAAACACTCGGCTCGGCTCAGTTTTCAGTTTTCTCCCCTGCTTGCGCGGTTTCCAAATACTTCCAAACGCCTTACGCCTTACAAAGTCACTTTCAACGAACTTCACCTTCGCTCGCACCAGTGCCCGCAGTGCCTCGTGGCGCGTCGTGGAATTGTTCACTGTTCCCTTTCGACAAACTGGCTAAGCCCGATGAATCACACTCGAGTACGGCGAGCTCTTCAAAGCCCAAATGGTTACAAATTCTTGCTGACTCTGCCACGGCGCGCTGCTCGTTCGTTGAAACAGGTGTTCTTCACGGGTAATGGGGTTTAGAAACAACGCACAGGACAACAACACAAAAGGCACGCACACAAACAAACAGGAAAACATACAACAAACCAATAGCCAAACGGCATCACAAATAAACGACTGCACTGTACCACGACGGAACGTAAGAATACAACGCACGACAAAGCGACGAACCCAGCGTCCGATGCGCACCAGCGTAAACCCTTCATTGATCGTACGCGCGTTGGCGCGGTTTCGACGGACTCCAGTGCGCCAGCTGTGAGCTACCTGGCACTCACTCTCACGAAACTCGAACCTGGAAACTCAGCCAGCTCAACCGTGTCTGTCTGCGCTCTCTGCTGCTGCGGTTGCCTGCGTTAAAGAGCTGTGCTCTTGACCGTGTGCGCCTGCATTTGTGGGATAATTTATGCCGTAGCCGTATCTCAACACTCTCGCAATGCCTTTACCGGGGAGCCCTTTTTAAGCCGTCTCGAGCAGCAGGGTGATGGCGTAGGAGGAAAAGGGTGCAAAGAAACTAAACAAAAAAAATACGTTAGACATTAGATTGCATATTAACATTTGCTCGTGGTAGATAAGTATTGTAACGCAACCGAAAGGGGCTTTTAAATGCTTGACCGCATTCGACCAAAGGTGGTAGGGGGGGATAAGAAACGTTAATATCGACGCAGTATGAGCGTTCGCTTCTTACGATTAATCAAAGATAAGATATCCCAGCTGCATTCGGCGTGCTTTAAGTACACGCTTTTTGTCTCTCTATGAAGGGATTTTTGCATTTATGCAATGGTCACATGAAGCTTATCTTACTCGCTGTATTAATAAAAGCGTATCCCTTAAATCACGCTCAAGTGAAAGCATCTAATTCGCTCCCTTTCAGCTCAACTCAGTCCCTTCAATCAATTAATCATCTTTGCTTCTTTCTGCGATGACGCCGAAGTGACGAAAAGCGAACGATGCGCATCACCGGCCCCAAAAACGGCCTCGCATCGATCGGCGTTAATCAAACCACCGCAACGAGCTGCGGCTGGGTGTCAACGCAAGCTGCGCGTTTCTGCAAAATCCCAATCAACCTGTGCCCCAAAGAAAGGGGGAAAAAGGGAAAGATGGTTTAATCGAACCAAAACAAAACAGAAAGCAAAAAAGCAAAAGAATCAACTCAATCCATCGCGTGCATCGAAATTCCATTAGTGTCGCCAAATCAGGGTCGCATCGGTTTCGGGCTGAATTGGGTGGCGTGAACGAAAGTGTGCCTGCGATGATGATGCTTCCCATTCCCTTCTTTTCGGGGAGCGCCGTGCACACTGAAATTGAGTTCGGAGGAAATAAAACGCGACAAATCTAATTTACCGACGCCTCATCTTCGATTGGGTCACGCTCCGGATGGACGGCCAACCTGAACTGCTCGAAGTGGTTTTTCGGGACCAGGCACCAGACTTTCGAGTGCCGGCGCTGTGAGCCTGTGCACAGTGAGCGGATGCAGCGTGTGAGGGTGGTCGAGTAAAATCGGGCCACCACCATCACCGCAACAAACTAGCAGCCATTGCCAACGACGCATGCGAGTGTGTGTGTGTGTGTGCAAACATTGCCCAGACACAATGTGCGAACATCGATCGCACTTCGAGACTCGGACTCGGAAACCGCTTGAAACTGTCCCGCAAAGAGCGCCTGCAAGGGAAGGCAGCACATAATCAAACGACTTTGTGAGCGGGGTAAGCGACGAACCTTGCAGTTGCACCGATCTTGCAGCGGGCCCAGCGCCTGGAGTGGGATCACTGTGAAGTGGGTCCTCTGTGGACGAGTGGGAGGGGCGCCGTTTCGACCGTAAACTCTCACTCCAACAGCACCCATCCCGGGCCGGACCGCACAGTACCGTACAGCCCCGTTTTGCGCGCACACGTTTCGATCGATCACCTTCCCTCTGGGTTCTGCGCCATCGCATCCACTCGAAAACGCAGCGTTGAACTATAAAGCACGTTATTATTGTTATTACTTTCCAGGCATCACTACCCAGGGGTCTGGTTAAAACAACGTTAACCGGGCACCGTCCACCCCTCCCACTATGGAACCTGCTTTACTGCTTCACGGCACCAACGGCAGCTGCTGCAGCTTCACTTTTGGGGCCATCCTCCGGCCAAGTGGTGGCCGAGGTGCAGCACCGACTAATAAGACAATTTGCCTCCCGCCCACCCCTGCTCCAGACAGTTCCCTGACGATCCTTATTTTCTTTACAGGCGATGTTCGGGGGGAGCCACTGCTCGACGAAATGAATGAATTACGGACAAAGTGCCGCTTATTTCTCCTTTCTTGGCAGTCTGCACTGGTGCACTGGCAGGGAAATGTGAGAATAATACAGTAAGCAGAACGGTGCTATAGACTGTGGGGGCCGGTGGCGCTGATTGAAAAGGCGCACCAAATGCGAACCGACACCGCGTGATCGACCGGTGATAGACTGTACGCGTGCGCGCAAGTGCTGCATGCCAGCATCACACCTTGGCGGGCTGGATGCGATGCACCCGACGATTGGCTTCATTTCATTAGCACAGCGATATGGTGGCTTTGGTTCTATCCGGTGGCAATACACAATGCAACGGGTGTATTTTTCTATCATCGTGGCCATTAAAGTCACAACTCGGGTCGGTAAAAGTGTAAAAATGTACGCTTTCTTAAGCACAAGTTTTGGTCCTTCGAACCATAATTTCGTTGACTGAAAAGCAACAAAGCATAGAAGCTATTCCAAAATTTAGAGATTAATTCAGCAAAATTATTTTTCGAAGAACTTCTATATCCGTTAAATTGCACACATTTCCAAAAATATGAGTAAAAAATAATAAATACCATTTACCAGAAGCTTAATCAAAAGACTCGTTCGCTTTAAATATTAAAATAAAATTGACATTTGAAGGCAATTAGCCGCTTTCGCTCATTTCCCATTCAGGGCAGCTCGGTAAAACTCTTACCGCCATAATTTATACTTTATCGCCACTTCCTGCATTCCAACCGCGAGCGTCAGGTGAACCGTTTGCTCCTTCCCTTTAACAACACGCTCGATTTACCCTTATCGATCGTACCCGAAAGCTACCCCAGGTTACAGAACGCAACACCACACCGCACCCTTCACCGGGTCATCCCTCAACCGGTCGAAACAATGTCAGATAACAGTCAACTCGAGCTCCGAACGCCGAAGGGAGCATTTAAAGCTAAACGTACACACCGTTCGGTAGAAGAATGAACCACATTAGGCTACCCATTTGCCGGTGCGGACTCATCGTGGCGCGAGAACTAGTCCAAAAACCCATTCGTTTGTTGCGTTTGTGTTGTGTGGTCCTCCCTTTCTTGCTTGTGTCGCCCTTTTTAACCAGTGCCTGTTTCTCCCTTCCCGGCACAGCCACTCATAAACACGTCCGCTACACATTATGGTCACCCACGACGCAACGACCGACCGGCCGGTGGCTAGACCGGTGCATTTTAACGCTGCACCATGTGTGTTTGACCAGCACACTGTTGACCTTTCTCGCTACCCGTTCGGGCTCATAGGTTTTGTTTTCTTTCCCCTATACTTTTTGTTTTGTTTGTCCCCGATCCTGTTCCCGTCCACAGGTTTTCTGTCACATTGCAGACGTATGGGTCCGCTTTCCGGAACCAGGTCTCACTGCATGTGCGTTGATTCCAGCTCACTCTCCCACACTGTGCTGATGCGCACTTCCGGTTCCCAGGGTCAATGCGTTGGAAGCACTGTTGGCCGGGTGATAAACTACCCTTGAAAGCCAGGAGACTGCTTTGCTGCCTATAAAAGGCGAATTACTCTTCTGCATCGACGTGACGCTCCCATCGATCGACGCAGTCGGGACAAAGTTGCGCATAGCACATACACAATGACAACAATTATGAGGATCGCTGCAAAGTGCATACCACACCGCATTATATTACCGGTCCCCGAAGCGAATCGGCATCCCAGCTCCCATCGAATAGGCGTCCCAACTTCAACAGGCAATATTCTATGAGTCGCTCGGTGGAGAGAACTGGAACTTCCACAAGATTACCATTTACAAACGACTCCGTGCAGAATGCTGCTCGTTCCATTCCAGCCTTTTTCCCTATTTGTTTGCCCGGCCGTACCCGAACAGAATTGAGAACGAAATAATTAGCAGACCCCGGAGTGCCGGCACTATCTGTTTTGCGAGTTGATTGACTGGTTTTCTGGCGATGAGGAATCCTTTTTGCTTGCCTCCTCCCGGTGCTTATCCTCGGTGCTAAGTGCTTTTGCTTGCGTGTCAGTTTATTTTTACCTTTTGCAACCAAAATTTAATTTGCAAAAGGGGTGACTTATGGCAAAAAAACGACAAAAGAGATCCCATGAAAATAAAAAGGAAAAGAATCTGGATACAGCAATAAAAAACAACCTTAAAAAAGACAGTTTTATGAATATCACACCACACAAACAAGAATGTGCGCACACACGACACGCGCACAGCGGGTTCGTCACTTGCCTGCGACATGAAATCTTTTGAAAGTGAAATAAAAGGCCCCACAATTTGATGGAACTTGCGACCGCGTGATGGGTTCGGCTGTATTTATGACTTTTTACACGCTGCTTTTCTGCACGTTCGGTTTTTTTGGGGGGAAGAAGTCCTTGAGCCACTGCCAGGTAAGTTACAGCCGCGTGCCAAAGGTGACGGACCTCCGTCAAACAAATCACAACGGATTAAACACACCACACGCACGCGCGATCCTGTTCGACTAGTGGGATGGGTTGTGGGAAGGAGTGGAGCGGTGACTCTCGTTTGCAAATCCAGACAAATTTGACAGACAATCAAAAACAGCCAACAAAAAAAAAGGTGGCAAAGCAGACAGAGCAAGAGCAAACACATGTACAGAAAAGGGACACCTGGTGTAAAGTACGATCGTACGAAGCGGTAACTGTTTGTTTCACTGGCCAGACTGATGAACCCTTTATTTTCTTCTTTTTCACGATCAAGACCAACATCAGCCAGCCAGTCAGTGACTTTCACGGGGTTGCATCCCCTAACGGAACGCCGATCACTTTCGTGCTGGTCGTACTCGTCGGCTGGGCACACGCGCAATAATACTTCGTAACTTCGTCCAATGACTTTACGCGCAGCACCATAAATGTCTGTCCGCCGGGCGGCATGTCTGAGTGCAAGTTCGGATCCAGTTTGCAGTGTCAAACCAGTGCGCCTCCCGGCGGTGGCTCCTCTGCATGCACAATGAACCCCCACCAGACGAGAGGATGATGCAGTAGAAGCATAAGAAGAGGATCAAGCAAGACGTAAAAACGACCAATAAACCACAACGCACTCACAGCCATTCGCAGTTAATTGAAAGACCGAAGAAAGTAGTTTCGTACATGGATTTAAATATAATTGCAAAAACCCATTTACACATTGCCGCCGTCTGTCCTCCCTTTGGGGTGTTCGCATACGAACACAAAAAAGACGAGAAACTAAAACCTCTGCTTAAACATGGGAATAAACAACAAAACCGACAACGCGCGTGGACGAGTTTCCCAAAATGAAGATGACTTCACACTGGTTAACTAGTTTTCTACCTTTATCTGATCGATTTTCTCGAGTTTTTGTCGTGCGATTTCTATTGCCGATTGGCGCACTAACTAATCGACCTGGTCGGCGAACGCGCCGATCCATAAATCAAACTGACTCGACCTAAGGCCAACCAAATCAAGAGGCAAAACACCACCAATATGGGTTTTTTCTCTTTCGGGGTGATGTATCGGTTCGCCGGAATCTACAAACACGATCAGATCGATCGTTTAAGTTTTTTGTTGGCCCATCTTTCCCAGATCGCCTTCAGAGCGCAGGAAAAGCGTAACCCGAACCGCTTAAAAAAGCGGCTGCATAACATCATCATTAGTGGGGAACGATTATTAATTTAAAAGTCGTTTTGCTTCCTCCACCGCTTAAAACCAAACAGCAAATTAATGCAAAGTGTGTGGCGCTGGAGAGGTGAAGCAAACAAGGGTCGATTTTAAAGTGCCAGAATCTACCCAAAATGCACCGGATTCATTAATTTTTGGCCCACCATGTTTACAGACAGCCAGCGAAAAAAATTATTCCGTTTGGAGCGCCGGAGGGGCCTTGCTCAAAAAGTGTCAGGAAATCAAACAAACACGGCAAGCTTATGGGTTCCATCCCCCACTCGGTTTGAAGGGAACACTGAGCACCGAAAACAATACGGCCCAAAGCGGAAACGGTTATTTCCGATTGGTCCCGGAGCCGTCGGACCGCACGATCCGATCGATTGCGCGCCCCATTGCGCGGTTGTTTTCACGTGGCTCGTGCGGATGGAATTGGCCATTTACGTTCGGCATTCGCTCGATTGTTCAACACACTTCGACGCAATGGGTGACTTCGTGATGGTGACCGTTTTAAGAAGGATTTCCCCCCCTTCTGGGTACTTGTGTGAATGGAATAATAATAATTTGTCGGTCGATCATCGTCGATCGATCGGTGCTCGTTCGGAGCTGTACTGGAACACTGTCCCCTGGCTTGTTCGATTGATTGATCGCTGCAAAGCGCTGCTGCGTCAGAAATGGTTGGTGAAAGGGAGATAGAGAACGAGAGAAATTATGCACAGCGTTGATGTGTAGCAAAAAAAATGGCAGGGGGTAGCAAAACAATCACCTATGATCGTCTATTATGTCACGCGCGCGTAAGCAGAATCGTTAAGGCGGATGGGACTGAAACTGCGGCAGAAAAAAGTAACACAAACCTTGGGAAACAATCGAAGAAAGGTTGGGCTCCAGCTCATTCGCAGAAATAAAAACGGAACGGTTTACTTAAGCGCTTTTTTTTCGCATTGAGGCCAAAACGGCTGTCCGCATAATGAGGGAACGTTTTCGAGCAATTTCCATTTATCACCTGTTTAATGTAATTTCGAACGTGCCTATTATGTCATTTAATTATGTTGCTGCATAGTTTCATTGGCTTGCCTCGTTTCTGTACATTGACTGTACAGTTAAATCGCAAACTCTTTATCGCAAGCAAATATTAAACATCACAAGTATATATCTGCAAACGCTACAGTGAGCGAGATCTTCACACGTGCTAAAATATGCTTCCACCTTACTACGCGCGTTTGTTTTATATTTCACTGTTTGCTTTGCGTACCAGCAGCTACCAGCCTGCGCAGGCCAACAAATGCGTACCATGCGAGGCATGTTACGAACCACCCGGCCGATGACAGGCGTCAGCATTGGACGGTGCGAGCGGAAAGTGAACGAACGCCATGCGCGTGACTCATCCAGGAGTTCAAGTGGGTTCACCACATTCCATCGCATTTCACACTTCCCAAGCGCTTCCTGGGGATAGATATTCCAGGCGCGATGTTGGTTTGATTCGGACCGAAGTTGTTCTGCTGCTAGCTGGCGTGCCTAATTGGCGGAATGTTGGAGCCACTGTGGTATGACATTGGGATGATGTTTTGAGCTTAGAAAAGATTTGAATTATATAAAATGAATTTACGTTGTGAGTATAATTAATTGTGATGAATTAGTGTATTGGCGATACAACATAAATTGAAGGCCTCTAGAAAAAGAAAAAAGGCACAAACAGAGACATTATTGAGAGACACTTTGTTCCTTAAATGCAATGTATTCTATTCTTCAACAAACAGATCACAGTGATGATTTATGTTTCGCTTAAATCCACACCAACATTGAGCCACACTCATTTGAACCAGTCCAATCGATCATCGCAATTTACCCTTCGTTATTGTAATGCTAAAGCTGTGTGTCAATCATTTCCGTTTCGAGCAGCAGCAGCAGTAGCCTCACATCACAGCCCTCATACAATTACCGTTCGTGCGTCATGCAGAAGACATCCCGCCATCTTCCTTTCGTGCCATTTCTTTCGTACCAAAACAAGGGCGCAAAGCGCTAAAGGGTTGCCTCAATTATTTCAACAATTCGAGCATAACACAGCATTGGCCACAACCGACTGCTGCTGCTTCCATCGAAGGCAAAGCGCTTCGCGGTTTTAATAAATCGCGTTCCAAACCGATGGACCCGCGACGGTTTTGCACTACCGTTTGCCGTTTTTCCATCATCGTCTTCATCAGCTTCATCGTTTATTGCGCTTGCCGTAGCTTTGCCAGCTTCTTCCATTTCGGCCGCGTTACGGTATCTGCGCCTTCCCACTGGCCGCTGGAGGAGGATAATGCACCTGCGCCCGCACAACTGAAGCGGAACGACCAGCAGCAGCAACAAAACCATCCAGAAGAATGGGCTTAGAATGAAGTTTCAATTTAATGAAAATATGATTTCCCCACCTTTCTTGCTATCCACTGTGTTGGCTACCTTCTTTTTTTGTTTTCTTTGCCGGCTGTTTTTCACACTCTTCCAACCAGGGTCGAGGTGTTGGCAATATGATGTAAGCAGCAACAACAGCACCACCATCAGCATCATCATGACGATCGTCATTCGGGAAAATCGCATCGCACAGGTGTTGCCGATGCGGTTCGGCATCGAACATGCTTTTGATCTTCCCATCCACCGCTACCCACCCCCCGCTCGGATTGGGATAAGATCGGTTTCGGTATTCGGTGCCGGTTCGAAAGAATCAATAACGTCCGCACAGGAATGCACACATCTGTTCGAACAGAGAGAAAGGAGCGAAAAAACGGGAGCTATGGAGCCCCCGTCTTCCCCGTATCCATTCCGAGACGATCTTGAATTAAAGTGATCTTAAGCCAGCACCGAAACGCACCTTCCCAGCCCATGTGAAGGTGAGAGAACAACATTGCTGCAACAACAGCATGGTTCAATGAGTGTAAGCATAATTGCTTCCTAAGCTTATTGAGTTTTGTAATTTCGATCCCCTCCTTACGGGCTGGAAAGTTTTTCGTACCATTTCTATTCCGTTAGCTGATGCTGATCGATTTCCTTCCTTCCTTCCTGTTGGTGTGCCGCCATGTGTGTGTACACACACATAATATCGTTTGTCTGTCCTACTCAGCTGTTTTTTTTTTTTGCTTCTTCTCGCCACACCGCTAAAGAACGGGGCTCACGATCACGATCAATGCACGATCGCTATAATAATGTGTAATATCGTTTGATGCGGTTTCGCGATACTGCCCCAAGGGGTTTCATGCGATACGTTCCACTTACGTTTTTGTGCCCATTAGAATGTGTACGCTTTTCAAACTCCTCCCGAAAGCAACAAATGAGCGGTGACTAAGGCGCATTTAAAGAAATGAGAAAACCAAAGCATTATTTTCAATTTCTTCAACAGCATACTATACACCGAAAAGAAAGAACGATTCAGCAAAGCCCACGGACCGTGCAATGAGGGGGGGGGGAGGCACGGGAAACTACCGTATGTGTAGTATCATGGAACGGTGCACACCACCCCATCACAGACTGCACCACCGCCGCAAACACAATTCGGTATTGTTCTGTGGGGCAATTTTCAATGGCCAAAGTGACGAAGATACGATCACCCTTTGCAAAGGTACATGACACACGGTACGGTACAGGTGGGTTGGTTCGAGAGGATGAGCCCGACACCGGTGGTTGAGAAACATAATTAAACTATTATTGTGTTATGCTTCCAGCCCGCAATGGGACGCCCATTTCCGATTCGTTGCCGGTACATCATCTTATTAGAAAGGATTTTACACCATCGCCAATGAATGATACGCTACTTGAGCGCAGCGTGTTATTCAACGGGTGTTTACGGAGCTAGAAGATGAAGTTTGAAATGTTGTGGTTTTATTCCTCTTCAATGCCACTTTGAAGCAATGGAAAGGATTGTTTTGGTATCTTTAGCTATTTCTTTCGAATTTAAAGTTTTATTTTGAACATTTTAGTATTTAGTCGTTTTATTCATGTAGTGTTACATTTCTATGGTTTTTTACATTTTTAAATCATTCGTTTCGTTTTAAAACTCTATTTTTGAATTTATTTTTAATTATAATTTATTCCAATAAAAGCTATTCTTGCCCCGTTTTCCTGCAATCAGATACTGTCCTTGACGCTGTGCAAACAAAAACATCAGCCCCATTTGCTAATGAACCATTACCATACCAAATTTGCTTTCAGCAACACTTTATTAATCATTTACAACAATTGTTCACATCTTAAAGCTTTTACTGCGCGCATTAATTTATAACCTACGCCGCCACCGTCTTCAAGAACACGCCCCTGTCGGTCTAATTCGTACAAAACAACGCACCTAAATGGCACTGTTTAGAGCAATGTTAACATGGAAACACAAAATGGGGAATTGGTGCCTTCAAAGGCAGCATCGCTTAAGCTCAAGCATCGCTGTTGACACGCAGCCAAGCCTCGCGCTACACGGCACAGGAAAGGGATGCAGTTTTTTAGTGTGGTGTGAAAACTATTCACCCACCCAAGAGTGTACAGATTGTTCAGATTAAGGTGCATGAATGTTTTGCTCTTTTTCGTAACCTCCAGCGCAGCAGCCGACGAGCGAAGGTGTTTTAGTTTACTTTTATTGCGCAAACGGTCGCTTCATCGCTCTCATGCCATCTACGATCTACGATAGCTTTGTGAGCGACCGTACCGACTAAAGATTTGCCCGTGCCGTATCGCACAAGATGATCTTCGAATCGAGACGACCAAAAGAGCAAACGCAAGCCTACCTTTCGGGGGCACAGTTTGAGGTACGACGGCTTTACGATTCTTTTTTTCTGTAGCTGTAGCTGCTGTGCACTAAAATATATAAAAATGCTCCCGTAAGTAAGTAGCCATTTATTTTCAAATTATTTTATTATTTCACCTGAATAGCTACCCTTTATCTGATCACGTTTCCTTGAGAAAATGAACGAAAATAAACCTTCAACCGAGGCAAACCCTCAAAACACTGAAAACAAATACAAAAAAATACGATCGAACAGGTCCCCCCTTTTTTCGTACCTCCATGCGTGAGAAGAACTGCACAGTCCGGAACAATCGAAAAGACTTCAAACGAAAGACAGCAACGTGCAGATCGACGACGAACCGCCGATGCGGGAAACATTAAACATTTTAAGGTTCAGCCGGAAGATACCGTTTGGAAGCAAAATAAACCCCCAAACGAAACGCAACCGGGACCGCAAATCAAAACCATCGAATGGACGATTCCCAGCACCATTAAAAAAAAAAAGCTTTATCGGAAAATGAGCTGCCGGGTGTGGAGCGTAACGTTCAAGACGAAATGTCGATAGGAAGAAGTGTTTCATTCAGATCGTCTTCGTCTCAGGGTTGCATTGTTTTTTGCTCCCCTTTTGCTCTTGTTGATCTCACTAGCCGTACCAACACCAAGCGTATGACTCATAATGGTCACCTTAATCTCCCTTTAATCGAGCAATTGCGAAACGGACCACAAAACAACCCCGGAACCCGGCTCACTGGCTGGCGATCCGATTCCTGCCAGACCACACGTTCCACGCATTTATTCAACTCCCCAACTCCTCCGGCAGCGATGACTTCATTGCCTGAACCTGAAACGCAACCCAACCGAGCAAACAACGAACCTGAGCGCCGGGGCCATGGTGTGAAAAAACAGCCTCCCCATCTTAACGCTCAATAAATCATTTCTTTCCTGTGCCGGTTGGTAGGTTTTGCGGAGGAAGCTCTCGCACTGCAATGCAACCACCTGGTGACCTCTGGGAAGGGGGCGGGACACACGTACACGCCACCTCCCCCGGGAATACACTGCTGCTGCTTCCTTCTGCCACGGCCCCGGTAATGAATGAAAAGCCCACAATTTCGATATTGTTTCCCGCCAGCGGTTTTCCATGGTTATTTGGGACCCTCCCTTTTCCGTCACCGAGTCGTTTCCGCAGTGTGTGTGTGTGTGTGTTGAACATTTTTCAGATGCCCATTTTGCCCAGAAGTTACAGTTAGCAAAGTGCGTTTGGTAAAGAGCTTCCGAGCTTACGCCTAGCGCCACCAGACCCAAAACCAGTGGCAGTGTGTTCTCATTTCTTCTAGCCGTCGAAAAGCTTGTTGAAGATGAGCCATAACATCGGTTCCCCGCTATGGAAATAAGGTTGGACGGCAAGCACACGCTCAACCCGTTCTGTGTGTATTCAATCCGTAGTGAGGGAAAAGGGAGAGGCAGTTGCGAGGGAGAGAGAGACAGTGGGAAAAGATGCACACAGCATCTTGTGGATGGGTGAGTATGTGTGTGTGGCTGCGGTCGTATTTTGCATGCGAGGAAGAATTAATCAGTATCTCGGTCAGGTTGGTTTCGAGGGTTTGAGGGTTTTTGGATGTGTAGGAGGAGGATTGAGGGGAAACCCACTAAAATCATCCACCACCAGCAGCAGCAGCAGCGGTAGTAGCGAAGAGGCAACAGCAACAACAATCTGGCTTGATGGGGCTTGATTTTGCGTTGGTTGGAGGCTAATTTTGAATAGGTCAAAGCCGTGTGCTATAAACCACCCCCTGCTAGGGGGTTGATTGGTTGGTTTTAGCAAGGCATATTGCGTTGCGTCTAAAATGTAATTGATCGTTCCACTTTAAGCTCCAGGAGCGGAGGGGTGTAGGGGAGTGTTGTGTACGTGTGTGAAGCAAGAAGGAAAATAATCGGAGCACTGCTTATCTCAAGTAAGGTCATTGTGGTCTTTTGGTGGTTGCAACTGATCTGTTTGCGTCAATCGATAGATGCAGGAAAAGAGGTTGGTTAGGTTGTAATTAATACTGAGTTACCTACTATTGCAGAGGTCCCGTGGTATAGTCGTCAGCTCGCACGACTTTACAATATGCAGGTCATGGGTTCTAGCTTCATAAGGCATGCCCGAGTAGGTCACTGAGTAGACTCTGAATCACTAGTTTCACTTGGAGTCAAATTGGAAGTTGTTCGGAGCCACTTCACAACACATGAATCTTCATTTGATATTTCTAAAACAGTTTCACAATACGCGTGACAATTACCATCTCATGCCACTCAATTGTTCGTCACTCGGAACGGGAGTAGCAAATTCGATTACGTGCCCCTATAACATACAACTTATCATATCGCGCAGCACACCGGCAGCACAAACTTTCACGCATCGGTTCACCCCGGCGAGCCCAACCAAGGCCACGATCACTGTGACTATCTCAGACCAAACTCTCGCCCGCAAAGGGTTCCCCAGCAAAACCATAGTCAAATTGGACGCATCGAAATGTGTAATTTTAAAATGGCTAATGACTAATGTGCCTCGCCTGCCTTCTGCTTCCCAACAGACCGACCAGCGACCCCGGGGATGGGGCATTTCCGAGCGACTAATTTTCCATAAAACCGATACGCTTCGGAGTTTTCCCGTCGCCGAGTGGTTCTCTTTCTCTCTTCAGTCGCTCAAGACATTGCCCAAGAAGGCTACGTCTGTCGTTCTTGCAGCGGAAGCGACCGGCAATGGGTTCTGTTTTCTGCATTCGTTGCGGTTTTCCTCTTACCCGACCGAACACGACACGCCGTACACGATTTCTTCGCACACTTGACTGCACTTTGCCCAATCGTTGGCACACGGGCATCTCTACTCTACCCAGAACAAGACATGCTGCTGCTCTTCGGACGCAAAACGCGCACACACAGCTGAAGACACTTCTTACCGAGCGGTCTTACCGGGGTGGACCCCCGAGATGTCAGGTTGCGTTGGGTTAAAGTTCTCCATCTCATCCAGGAAGTCAGGCATACCCGGGCATACGGAGCAGCATCAGCACCGACACACGCTGAACGCCCGGGAGTTTGTTCAAGTATTAAATTTGTTAATTAAATTGCTTAACAGCTCTCAACGCACGGCAATAGGGGGCTTCCGTGCAACCGTGTAGCCAAGGTTGGCGGGGAATGGCGGTCGTTTCATCACCGAAAACCGCACTCGTTTGCAACTTTTCATCGAACCGGAGGAGGGGCGGCGGCCACCACGAGCAATAGCAGGGGAAGCGTTTAATGTATGTCACAGGCAAAACAGCAACTAATGAGTACAGTTCAACCTTGCTTCACACTGGTGTAGAAAAGCCTTCACCTCGAGAACTCAGAAATTGTTTCCAGTTAAAGCGATTGAGTTTTCAATTATTCAATAAAATTTTATCACCACAATTCCACCGTTCCAATGTTACGTTGGCTGGGCGGGCCGGAAATGATAAACCGGAAGAATACGCGAAACCCACGGTTGAAGGTTGTCGCGAGCATGATTCATAAATTTATGCTTATCTCTTTCTCGAGCTTGCACGGCCTCGCCTCACGCGTACTTGTCTTATACCAGAAGGGAAGCCAATCCAGGCAACTAGAACACGCATTAGAACATAAATTGTCTTGCGATGTATGGGCGCGTTGTTTGCTCGTACGGAGGAGATTTTCTCTTCGTACGGTTTGGGGGTTAAAGCAGCACAACATGCAAATGAAGCAAGGTGCAAGTTCGCAACCCGAACGAGCGCTTGTTATTTATCGTTTTAGAAAGCAGGAAGTGGATCGTTAATTAAACATTGCCTAATGGAATGGTACTGCTGCCGAAGTACTGGTAAGAGGTGAGTTTTGTGCTAAAATAAAGCTGTCATTAGCCACTGAAAATTCAACGCAATTTGTTGTTGTTGAGAGTATCTGCTGCTTAAAGGTGTTCCAAAGGAGTCATTT
This sequence comes from Anopheles arabiensis, assembly GCF_016920715.1. NCBI lineage: Eukaryota > Metazoa > Arthropoda > Insecta > Diptera > Culicidae > Anopheles > Anopheles arabiensis. The sequence goes on along the minus strand of NC_053518.1, from coordinate 68,876,615 downwards.
AAGTTGAGTTTTTAAGACAATTTTAGAAAATAAAGCGTCTTCAATTTCAGGCAATTTTGAGACTTTTCGTGAGTTATTTTGTTCCAAGCGCTCCTCAAAGACTATCTCCCCTCAGCCTATCAATTAAACATTATTAAACCACTACATCATCTCAAATCTACCATTCAAAATCCTCTCCATAATCTATTTCTTCCCCTGGACTTTACTGCGACAAATGTAACGGAATGAAACACACTTTTTCTTTTACTCTCCAAAATTACGAAAAGTTTACGCAACAAAAAAAAACACCAACGTTCGGTACGACACACGCCTCGAAGAAAACTGCTTCAACATCCATTTTCCAACTCGATCACTGTCCATAGGTCGTTTTGTAGCATCCTTGTCCGGTAACTATCCTCATCCAAGTGTGTCACAAAAGAACTCTCCCACCACGTTCTTGCCCGAACAGACGCGGAAGAAAGTGCAAAAGTCCATCCGCAGTTTTCGCAAAAGTGTATTCGATTAACTCGGTCCCCTACGTTTCGGCTGTCGATTCGCCACCACCTTTCTCCGGTCCAATTTTTTTGCGCTCTATTCTTTCCATCCGAATGCACACGGCACGGGGCGCGTATGGATCGGCTGGCCATGGTCGAGGCCACCCGTGAAAACTGTGCTGACCAAATCAATTTTATTAATTCGCTGTCATATGGTTGATGATGGTACTTTTTCTTCATTTCGATGCCGGGACGAACAGCTTGGAACTTTTCCTCCTTTTGGAACTTCCACTCCCGTTTTTTTTTTTTGGAGTAACAAATCGAAAAGTACATCGAATCATGTTCCCTTTGCAACGCACACACACACTCACACGAGCAGATCGTTAGAACTTTGGCTCGTCGTCGTACCGTCTGTTACGTATGTCTGTCTTGTAAAAGCATGATCCACAGTGTAGATGGATCCACAGCTGCTTGCAGCGCAGGCAGCGCTGTGACAGGGGAAGAATTTATTAAACTGCATTACTACCGGTATGCGATGCGATTTCTAGTGGTGTTTCTTCTCTTTTTCCTCCCTTTCTGTGCTGCTGTGGGAAAAGTTTTGTGATTTCTAGTTTTTCACTTTTTATCTTCTCTCCGCTGCTTCAGGACTGTGAAATGATACGATTCGTTTAATGATTTCTAAGTGTAGGTATGAGAGAAAGGGGGCTGAAACACCATTGATATGTTTTAAAATGATTACTACTGTACAGAAATAAGAAAAGTCATATCAAAATTCCATAGCTAGTCACAAAAAAGGTATTACTTCGAATTGTTTTGTTCTAATTTTAAAAATTGTTAAATTTTAGCCAATTTCAATGGTAGTTTGAAGCTCATTGGAAGTTAAGGTAAATAAAAACAAACTTTATAAGCCCTGTGGTTTTCAAAACATTGCACTTTAACTTAACCTTCCTTGCATTAGCAGCACAAACGAATGAAATCGTGCTCACAATGGCATTTAATCGTACTTAGCCTTCCCAGCACCATAAACACATTGGCAATTTCAACTAACCTTTTGTTGTTCTTCAAACTGTGTTGAAAAAACAACTCGTAAACAAAAAACCTTGTGAAACATCGTACAAAAAGCACAACAATCCGTCGCTGCATCCGCTGGTGACTGTCACCTTAAAGCTGTTAGGGAGAAAATTGTAAAATAATTGCTCGCTTTGGCCAAGAGAAGGTGACTTAACGTGGCCAATTAGTGTAAACGGCTACTCAAGAAGCTTTTAAAATTACAAAAAGAAGAAATGCATTTGTTCCGTTTTGAATACTACTTAAAGCGTACCAAACTTTAACTTGCAGCACAAGAATACAACATAAAAAACAAACCACTCACAGCTAATACTGTCAACCGGCGAAGCTCGTATGTGTCTCCGTTTCGATTCCAATCTCGCTTTGCCCAATATTCCCGCAACAAAAATCCACCTGCCAAAACTGCCAAAACGATTGTGTGCCAAATGCAAATGATCGATAGCAGTTTAGCATGCCCACACCTCACCCTTGGGCTCAGGCTTCGCTTGAATATATTTCCACAATTTATCTCCCATCATACATTGCCAGCAAGTCTCAGCAGGTTCCTCAACCCAGTCACCGTCCAAAATTGACTGCCTTATCGGTTTGGAGAACTTTTGCTCCGAGGAGCCTGCCAGCAACGAAGAAGGGCAAAGAAAAAACTACCTCCGTACGAGGAAAACGATTTTGCCGATTTCTTAAAGATAACCCAAACAAAGCGATCGAGACCGATTGGAAGGAAAAACCGCTCGAAAAACGGTCCCCATACTCTCCCGCCTACCAATACTTCTTGGCAGTGACTTGGGCGGTTCGTTATTTTGCCTTTATTTTTCCACTCCTCAGCTGCACAAGAAAGGTTTGCTTGATTCTGATTGAAACTTTTCTTACTCCTTTGGCCTGCTTCCTGGTACTACTACTACTACTACAACAAAGCTCAACAACCTTTTGTGCACGGATGGCGGAAGAGGCTGAGTCCTGGGAAAATTTTCACCGCTATGAATATTTTTTCTCCCAGCCTTTTCCCAACCGCAGGAAAGAAAAAGCAACGCAAACTCTCGCTATCGTACGGAGGGTAAAAGATGCTCCCGACGCCAAAGCGCCCGCGCGACGTCATAATCGCCATCGATGTCGTCATCCCGCGTGCCCTCGTCCCTCACAGGACGACAGGAAGAAAAATAGACCAAATTGACTTTTCCTCTCTGCACTCTCCCCTATTTTCCCCCTACAGAATGGATTTTTTTTTCTTTAAAGCAGGCCTTCCCTTGTCAACGGCACTCGCTGCCACGGAATCGGAAGCAGTTAGCAGATGAAGGCAAGGAGTTGGGTTGCAAGCAACGGCTTGTGCGGGCGAGAAGAAAATATTGCTTTCCTTTACGAAATTGGCTGTCGATGGAGTCAACCTGGGATCGAAGCCTCCGGGAGCACCGAATCAGTTTGCAGTTTGTATGCGGCATACAGCCACATAGGGGAAGCAGGAATGGCCCTCGGGGGCCACCAATCGATCCACTCGATGCGGTTGGAATATATGACAAATTCAGTCGTGCAGGGGTTTTGGCCCTCCCCATCGATTCCCCCTTCGACTGTCGGGGCGATTACAAAACGATGAATATTATCAATTTAAAATATTCCTCTCCCATACGTGCGTTTGGTGTTCGTTCTTTTCGCGAGCGCGTGTATCGCGTTTTGTACAATCAGAGAGTTCGCTTTGGGAATAGCTATTTCTGTGGGCCAGATTTTTCACCTTGTATGGTCATTCTTGAACTTGTTCAAGGAACCATAAGATTTGTTATCTAAAAGGATTTTAAAGCTCCCATGTTTATGTAGTAAATTGTTTCCATTAAATCTGAACGAAAGTTTTATAGACAGAAAGAATATCAAAATATATCTTCTAAACAATCAAACTGGTTTCAACAACCTAATGATCAAGCATGTTGAAACAGTAGTTTTTGTTTCATTAGTTCTCCTTTAATAGCCCTCTTAAAGAGCACATTAAATCACCATCAGAAAAAAGATGCACTGTCACACCAAAAACCAACGCAGAACGCTAAAGATTTCCCAAGCATTCTGCGAATACTTCTCCAAGAGCTGCCTGGCTTTTGCCTCGTGTCGAATGAAATATATTGGCCGTAAGAGCATTATTATTATACTTATGTCTGATTTGATGCACCTTCTCCTTCGCTCATATCGCTCCAATGCCACCTCTTCGGTCCATATTCTGGGCTGCCAGAGCAACATCTACAGCAGCCTGTTCGCGTGCTCTGCTTCTAAGGGACCCTAGACACACACACACACGGGAAGAAGTCAAACGAAAGACACATTTGTCTGCAACAGAAGATTTAGATACGTCGCGCAAAGCTCAGTGGATCCACGCGAAGCCTTCCCAGGTAATGCGGACTGCAATCATGCACCATTCTGCCCCGGGGGGAAACTACTGCAGCAGAGCCACGGGTAGCCACACCATTGTAGCCTGCCTGCATAGCGAGAGGAAAAACGATGAAGGACTGATTCCCCACCCCGGGGGGTCCTCATTCCCCCCATTTTGCAGACAAATTTGACTCGCGCCATTGACGAGGAAACGATCGGAACGGTTTTTGGTGTGCGCTGGCAAAGAGATCCCAAAACCTCCAGAAGGAAGCCAATTGCAAGGGATTAAGAATTCACTATTCCTGGATGCTCCAATAGCGCCCCATCTCTTGTGCTCTCGCTCGTGGCAAAGGTCTGGATCAGAGTCGTCAAGAGCCATCCCAAGACGCCAAAGTCAAGCGTCTTGCCTGGTTGGTGCATTAGTCTGTGCCGAAAGGACATGTGTCAACGGGTGTTGACACATCTCGCATTCAGAATGGAAAAAGAATGACTATCTCTTCACGTACTTACGTAGCTTTATCAATTTCTTTCCCCTCCCACAGCAGGCATCATTAGCTTGGGAGCCCACTGTTGCCGGGCTTCTGTGTGTGTGGCACGTCGAAGGCTTGGGAAGGATCGTTAGATACATCCCAAACGAAGAAAAGTCGACAACGGAGTGCAAAGCTAATCTTCATCAAAACCAAATCTTTAGCCAAACTTCACAACACACTGATGCCTGAAATGGAAATAGATGCGCAAATCCTTTCCCTCCATCACCGGGAACATTCGCAGTGCTTAGTGATCAATACCAAACAAAGATTGATTTCACCTCGATTATCATTAAGCGAGTGTCGAAATTTCATATAAATGCGCTTCGTTGCTATCCCCGGAAGAAAAAAAACGGACTGCCTTCGGTATCCTCTCCGGAGGAGTTCCGGATTTTTCATCAATCTCGAACCGTTTTCCCACGAACGCCGCGCGAACGGCAACCGGTAAATATTGGCTTCCATTTCCCACCTTCCATATTGCTTTCTTCCGGGCGACTGAGGGGCGGAATTGCATAAAGAGAAGCATTTAGAAGCTCTCAATGCTTCAACACTGTGCCGATATTGGATTTTGCTTTCGTTCGTTTGATGTTCGACTTTTCCCATCAACAACCTGATTCTTCTTGAGCTCTTGCTTCTTTGCTTCTCGTTCTCCCTGCCACTACGTAAACATCAATTATCACCTTTCACCTCTGGGAGATCCTTCATCTCCCCCCATCACGTGGCTATCTTCATTTCGATCCCACACACGCCACATCCCGTACGTGTGCGGATAGAATCGATATCAAAATTGCATTAGATGTTTTTCCTCGTCTCGTTATATCTGGACGGGTATGTTTCAATCAGTGCGTATCGGACGGGAAAGTCACACCTTGGAAGGAAGCGGAAAGAGCGGTTCGGTACGGTACGATAAAATTGGGTTTCACTTCAACGCACGTTTAATCAGGAGTGATAAGTCCCTGGGATAAGTGCAGGGAAGGTTGAAAGGCACACCGAGCCAAATGTGGGACATGTGGTAAAGGGACGATGTGTGACGTATTTGCGCAATTTTGCTTCATTGCTTCGTTTGGGCAAATGGTACCGATAAGAAGCAAGAAAATTAAACATGAAATTGAAACTTGCAACAATTGAACGATAAGGAATCGTTGCAAATGCAATCATATAAATTAATAAAAATGGATCAAACCTCAACTATCAGATTAATAAAACAAAAGCTATACCAATCAGGAAAAAGAGACATACAAATAAGTAAATTAAAAAAATGTTCAAAAAGAGCAAACAAGACATAAATGAAAAAAGCAAAAAAAAAGAATGTTTTTACAAAAATTTGAAGTAAAAAAATAAAAACTGAGAAAAAGAAAAGTAAAATAAAACATATTAAAGGGGATTATTGAATGAAAGAATGCTGAGGAATGTGCTAAAGAATTAAAAAAATCCTAGCCATCACTTCACACCTTTCTACTAGAGAGCTTGAGAGCCAGAGAAGAGAGAGAGAGAAAGAGAAAGAGAGATGAAGAGAGCGAGAGAAGGAGAGTGGGAAAAAAGAGAGTGACAACCACCAAGAACAAAAGCGAAGCTGACATCCTTTAATAATAATGCCGTACATTCTCCTTTTCGGCTCAAGATGTCATCTTTCTACAAGGAACGAACTTTTCTTTTATTATTGTGCTTTTCATTCTCTGGAGTGACCATCTACTACCAGGTTTCAGCAATCCTTACAAAAGACCCCGGTCAAACAGCCTACAAATGAGTGATTTTCTCCACCCGCAGTGGTCTATAAAGCCGAGTCTAGTCAGGAAATCTTTTCTTGTTCAGATTTTCATTCTTCGTTTACCAGAGAGAAAGAAAAAGAGAAAAAACGGAAAATCTCGAAGAACATTTTTATGACAAAAGAACTTCCTCCAGCGTCGAACACTTCTTCCCTTTCGTATGAGAAGTCTAACGTCACTGCCAGCTGTGCAAAAGGAAAAGAATGAACGAAGGAACCCCAAAGGAACGACCACAATCCATCCGGGATGCTGGCTAAGCGGGATGGACGTTAGCAAGCTGGTAGCAAAAACACAATCGTGTGAAGCGAGACATGGTCGAAAAGTGATAATTAAATTTTATTTCCCAATTATTGGCAAACCTTATCGGGGTTTTGGTTGAGCGAGCGACGCGGTGCGGTGTGCGTTTTACGGCAAGGTGCAATGGTGAATAGGAAGACTCTTCGACATTCTTCGATGATCTCGAACCAATTACGTCGTTTTAATTGTTTCCTCGAGTGTCAAAAACAATTCGTTCCTTTGCTTGGCGCTGTGTCTGCGTGTGCTGCACCACTTTAAGGGAATGCTGCAGCCAAGCCAACACACTCCACGACCACCCCCATTGTGTAGTGTGGCCATGGTCGATTTGATGTCACCCTCACCGCGAAGTGAAGACAATTATTCTCACCCAACACTTACCCGGTGAAAAGCCCGGTGACCACGGTGATGAATTTTATGACTTTATTTTCACCCCCAACCGGTGGGACCGTTGTTGTTACGTGACAAGGTGTCGATTAAGGCGCCGTGAAAAACCTCAAACCTAAGCAAAAATACATCAGCAATAAACGCAATCAGTGGCGTAACAGCGTGGGCAGCCAAGGGAAAAACAATGCCATGTACCGCACGTCTTCGTCATCAGTTGGAAGAATGTAATGGAATAAAATGTGTGTGTGTGACTGTGTGCTTGCTCATTACCTTTTACACTGCAGTCGAGTGGAGTGGACGTTGAAACAAGACATAAAAACAATCGAGCACCGATTACCACTGCACCACAGGACTTGAACAACGAAAATGTCTTTATTCAGAGCCTCAGTAGGAGCTTTTGCTGGTGGGTTTTTGGGCTATAATTTAACATACAATCTTCAGAGAAGCAAAGGTGGAGCAAAACCATGCCGCACGATTATGTCATGAGTCATGACAGTCAAATAGAATGACTTAATAGTTTATACCAATATTTATGCTGTGCGTTGGACTGCAAAGAAACGTATAACCTTATTTTGTTTTCAATTTTGTATTTAAAAATTATAGTAAAAAAAATTAAAAGTTGAACAAAATGCCTATGATTCAGACACTTTTAAGAACAAACGGAACATTTCATTAGCTTATTGTGGCCTATAAAAATATTGTCCATTTCACCCGTAAAGACCAAACAAACAAACAATATTTGAGCAGCAGTTACCACTCAAATAAAGCTCTCCCTAACATTCACCAGTACAAAGCAAGCCCGTAGCACAAACATAACCGTCGGCTAGGTCCGAACCCAACAATACCCCAAATACCCCGATGTTTACGAGCATTTTGCCGCGGGCCCATTTATCCGGGTAAACAGCATCCAAACCCCAAGCGCTCTCCATACCGTTCAAACCCTTCCCAAAACCAACCAGCTCTAATCAGTGGTCAACGCGTTGGCTAACCCAAACCGAGGCGACAGAAAGGATGTCCTTTCGCTAATAAACTAATTCCCCGTTTCGCTTCCCCGGCTCGCGAGCTACGTGCCTGCATGCCAAGCTAATCGGGGGAAATTATTTTCCCCACACAGCTCATAATTTGTGCGCCCCGCGCTGATGTAGGGTAAAATAAGCGGTAAGGACTATTTATCCAGCTGGAAAACCGCCGGTGCACAATCAGACCGATGCGCTCGCTGTGGTGTGTATCGCCGCGCTGACCACACGTATCGAGAGAGATTAGGAACGGCAGGGCCTGCTCACAACCACAACGCACAATGAACTGACATTTTTTAACGTACAAAAGGGCCTCTATTTTATGTGTAGTGCACAACACAACACATGATTTCTTGTGATAGAGAGACAGTGGAATCTAATTCTAATAATCACCTAATTTGTAAGAGACCTCCTCCAAACACACACACACCTTCTCAAAAGGCGTCAACTGCTTCGTTTAAATAAAACCAAAGTGACTTCAAACTAATCATTTTATCGCACAAAAATGCTAATCAAATTACCTTAATTGACAATTCATACATCATCGAAAGGAGCCGCAGCTTTACAACCCACAGAGCCGAATAATTGGCCCCACAAATCATTACAATCTGGTGCAATTTGTCGCTCCCCGCCGTCAGTACATTACGTTCCTTAGACAGCAACCGACAACAACAACCAAGCAGTACTAACCTCCACTCACCATCTGCCAACGAGCTGCGGAATTAATTGCACATAAAAATGAACATTATTTCGGTGTCGGTGCAGAGGCGTTTAATTAGGTATGCAAGCAATGACAGCACAGCACAGTACAAAAAAGGCGCACGTCCGCAAGTTCATTCGATGGGAGCACAAAAGCGCACCCAGCGTGCAAGTAAGTTTGTATCACCCAGTGTGAGTATGGAAGGATAGGAGCCTCTTCGATCGTTTATCGAACCGTTTATCGAACGTGGTGTGCAGCATAGAAATTCGATCCTCCACTACTCCGCATCAACTAATAGAGATACGCGAATAGTCACCTTCACCGACTGCATAACCGGAGGCTCGCAGGCTGCATGCCACCGATTCGAGCCTACATCCGCTGCTGATTAACATTCATTAATTATGAATGCATGCATTTTAATTCGTACCTCTGCCCGCGGGGGATGTATGCAGAACAAACCGATTGTCACCTTTGTTTCGAGCGGTAGACTAATTCGATCGCTGTTCTGCTAGCGATTGGGTTGATTTTAACAATCCCAAATCCTATTTTCGGACTCACTGGTAGAGGTTTTAGATTGTAGGCAATAGCAAGGTTACTTTAAAAAGGGTCATGGTTGTATTCAAAAATACTTTCAAAAGCATTAGTAGTTTATTAGGAAAGACCTTACCAAAAGGTGTTTACATCTTTACGAGGTATCAAAAGGAAGAATTTATAAAAAAAGACGAACAAGGGCTTGGAGTAAACACTATAGTAGAATACACAAACGAAGCTCAGAGACTAAATTGTTGACAACATCGTAGTTCTATGAGCCCCATAATTGGTACTAATTTGCAATATTACAATGAAGTTTCTATGATTACTGATAATGAATACATCTTAAGACTTTTTCTCCTTATTTGCTATATTAACTCTTGGTGACCTTTAATTCCTTCTAGTGACTTAAGTCTCTCATAGGTTAAGCTAATCCGTCAGCAGTTAAGTCCATCGATAAGATTCTATTCAGTCCATTCGAGATTTGAGCCCAAAACGGGTGCCATACTAGTTCATTGTGTTAGCGATTGGACCACGAGGCTACTTCAGTCTTAATGATTTAAGAAAGCTACATGTTTTGAAGCTCATGCATATCAAAATACATAAATTCAAGAATTCATTAGCCAAAATATCATTAAAAATCTCCAAAATTTTACAAATTTTAACCAATACTTTTTTGTTTCGATTACCCTTTCGTTGGATCGTTTACTGGGCATGTAATCGCTGAGATAGATGCATCTAATCTGTTTCCTGCTATCATCTGTTTCCTGCTATATGTATCCTTCCGACTGCAGAATACGCGTAAATTGCCATTTTCACGTAAGTTAAAAAACAGAAGAAATTCCTGTCTTAATCCCATACTCTTGATGACTCTCTGCCTCCAAAAGTCCTTAAATCCCATTTCGAATTCGCTATCACTTTGTAACCATTCCGGCATTCCTGCACTCCCGTTGCAAATTCACCTCCTGCTTTGGAAATGGAAATGCGCCCAGCCAACTGCGTGCAACACTGCACTGAGGACGCTTTTTATCACTGTCGAAACGGACCGGGACGAAACAGAAACACTCCACGCGAGTACGGCTGGCCATGAGTGTATGGTCGAACCACCGACATGACCACCGAACACGGCTGCAATCTCACACGCACACACACACTCACTCTCATAGAAGCAGTACCGTCCGGCCGGGGCATTTATTTTCAATCAGATCAGACGTGACAGAATGAGTTCGGGAACATGCACTATTAATTATGGATTCCCTGGACAGTATGGACAGTACGGGTGCCAGTTCGGGGCATTTGCTGTAACGGTTTTATCGGCCACGGTCCAGCCCGGACGATCGGGGCAGTTTAGTCAACGTCCCTTGAACTTGAAGCGCCTAGCCGCCTATCGCAACGGCAGCCGGCCACCAATTCCTTTCGGATTTCGTTTTTCATGGTCGAACGGGTTCGACAAACACCGGTCGCTTGGGAAAGCGGCTTTTCCCCCCTGGTCGGTGGTACGTTCTTACTACAAATGTTCTGTTGTAAGCGAGTGAGAGAGAGAGAGTAAGATAGAGAGAAAAAGAGGGATACAAAACGATAGAATGCAAACTGGCTCGGCAAGATGTTGGTGTCCCCTCGCTCCCCAGCCAACGTAGTAAGCCATCAACCGACCAGCCCAATTGGTATGTCCAGACCGTCGGCTCGTTTCACGGCTTACTGCGCCACTGTTTTCATTGAGGTTTTTCACGCGGGAAAGCGAACGCGCTTGCTTCTCGCCAAAATGTTCGCCTCCACACAGTAGTTCGCCCCCCTATGATGTTGATGATGATGATGATGAACGATCGAACGATGGGGCTTGGTTGGTAAGCTTCTGCATTCCAATCGAACCTTAGCGAGCGCCACCAAAATGGAAGGTGTTGGTGTAGAGACAAAACCAGCACGGCTAGAAAAACACCGACGTGTAAGAATCTCGGCAGCCAGCTACCGGGCAGAACCTCTGCCCCTCCCGAAATGGTATGTGGCGTGATTGATCCGATTTCAGAGCTCGCACACACCTCGTTCGAAAGCTGCCAAACTGTAAAATAGGGTACACGATTTATGGCCACGTGTATCGGAGGAGCTGCAGGAGCAAAGAGAGGAAAGTAGAGGTGGTTTTTGCACCATCGCCGTCGCCACCGGTTGAATGGGCGCAGGTGATGAGCATGGAAATGGACAGCGATCGGAAAATCAGCAGCACCAACATGCTTGCCGAAACCGAAACGGTACGGAGCGTGGACAACAACAACAACAAAAAACTCTTCCCAACCCCAAACGGGTGTTGGGGTGCAATCTTTTTCTTTCCAGAAGGCTGATTTTCTCTGCATAATCTAAAACGAGCTTTGAAGGCTGTTTTTTATTCGATCTCTCTCGCTCTATCTTTCCGTTGATACGGCTATGTGTCGTTCGGTTATCATGATCGTTTAACGGCGAAGCATGGTGTTGCATTTCAAGCTGTCACACCGGTGATAGATCGGTTCGAAGGCATGATAGAATTTGCATATCATGAATTGTGTGCAGTTTTAGAATGCCTTGACATATTTTTAGGATTTTACGTTTTTAAGCCAGTTGCAGGGGTTTTAGGCCTACGACTTACACCACATGTAGCTTTTCACTACTACATTATGGTAATTTTAGTGGAAATATCATATAATTTCTTAAAAAAGAACTTAAGACTTGATATTATTCACATTCTGAGCATCTGTCGCATCACATTGTATCGAGTCCTAGGTAAATAAAACGCCTAAAAGTATGCAACATACTTTTTACGATTTTTATTATTTTGCTTTACGAACCAGGTTTTGTAAAAAATGCTGGAAAGAGCCATACAAGCTATTTAAATTATATAAAAACAGATTTTCAAAATATGAGATTCCCGTTGTTATTTCATTTCATTTCATTTCATTTATTAATTCAATATCCGCCATCAAGGCTAAATAAAACAGCCTTAAAATTAAATAAATCCTAACAAATAAACAAAATAATTCAAGAAAAACTAAGCCTAACTAAACTAGTCATGACCTAGCAAAACAATAAAAGAAAAAAAAACATAGGTAGAGCGTAGAGACTATCATAAACTTAATGAAAACTTAAAAGAATAATTAAAGAGAATTAGAAGAAAAAATACGGTTAAGGAAAGAGTTAAGAGAGGAGTCGAAATCAAAGAGATGGTAAAAGTGGTTAAACAACCTGAAACAGGATAGAAGAGGATCATTGAAAGTATAAAGAGTATGACGTGTTTCAATTGACAGAGGATGACGAGGACGAAGAAAACGAGAGGGAACATGTACTTAAACATCTTATAATTAAACTAGATTGTAAACACATTGCATACCTTTAGGCGTTAAGCAGAAACTCACGGAGCAATTCAAAGGTTTTATTACAGTTTCAGTATTTCAAAGAAGTTCTAATTATTTGCAGTCATCGTAAAACAATAAATTTGCACAAAGACTGTCTAATCACCCCCTCAATAAATGTGAAACAGAAAAACTACCTTTCTTTACTCCTCAGGAACCCAAAGTCAATTTCAGCCAATCGTATCGTACCTGAAATTTCTCTTACCTTTTGCGGAATCAAACATCAATAGTACTCAACTACAAACACTCACGTACGTACGTACGATCATACGTCACAAGATCCGGTTCGAAGGACCAAATCTCCCCAGGTACGACTTCGCTCTCTTAATTGCCCCCTATCATAACTCCCGGTCAGTCCACACCGTATGCAAGCGTGTGCGTGCCTTGCTGTGCAACTGTTAACGACAAGCGCACATGTGTGCGTGTGTGTGTGAGCGTAATGTGCTTAATTTTATGCACATTGGAGCACACGCCCTGCTGACAGAATGGCTAGCACTAAACCACCGCTGCGTCGGCACTCCTGGGCACACAGTGTCGACAATGCAGGGACAAATTAATATGCCTGCCAGTCCCTGCCCCCGGGCCGGTGGCAACGTGTCAATCCGGTGGGGTGCCTTATTGGGGAGGCCTCTGATTTTGTAAAGCCTTCCCAAGTGGCTCGTTCCCCGGGGAGGGCGTAGGGGTGGGACGCTTCTGGGAGTTGATAATTAAATTTGTATATTGATGATTAGTATGCAAATGCCAATTTCCTTCGACAGCATCGAGGCGGCCACAATTCGGACACAATGTCGAATGGTCACGATTGCGTTCGATCAGCCGCTTTTACGGTGAGGCAAACGTCCAGTGCTGTGAGTTCCCTTCGGAAGACGCCAGGTTAACGCCATTCACTCTCTCGCTCACTCTGATTCACTCTCTCTCTCTCTCTGTCGGCTATCTCTCCGTGTGATTGAAGGAAAAGTGGAAAGTTATTCCCTCGTTGCATTTGACATCCCCGGGAAGGTTAACCTCTCGGGAGACGGATGGGCGGAGTGGGCTGGTCACCCCCTGCCACCGAGTTGAAGAATGACTTCCGGTTGCGAACGTCAAGCATAAAGCATAAAACACATGTAGCGGTGCGGTTTTCGGTATTGCGAAAACAGATTCGTCCCGTCTCCGAAAATGGGAAGGGAGCGATCAAAGCGGCCGGCGGACGGTGGGTCTCGAGGTTAGGTACACCGACCAGGTGGTACAAACCACCCCCGGCGGGTTGCATTTGTTGTGTCGCGTTATGTTGAACCATATTTTACCCGACACGTTCGCACACACACACACGTACATGACCCGACCAATGGCCCCCGTTCGATCGGTTTGGAATCGACCCGTCTCGCACGCCAAATCCACTGTTGAAGCCGTCTCGCGCAGGACGGGCGGTAGGACAAATTTACAGCAAATTTATAGGTTAGGCTCAACTGGCCGCTCGCTCCATCTCCGCCCCGGTATTGATCCGGTGCTCGAAAAGGGTAAACATCCTGGCCACTTGTATAGGCAGACCGGCGCAGCGTTTTGCTCCTTCAGCGATGGTTGCTCAGCCTTCGGCAGTCGTGACTTCAGCCCGTGCAGCCAACAGCCAAAAGGTGACCAAATCGGACGGCACAGCACCGACCGGGCGGACCGACGATACTTATGTGTTATTTATGTGTTGCATATTTATGGAAAACCCATCATCCCCTGTTACCTGCAGGGGAGCTGTGCACCGAACAGTATGCACCAGAAGTAGCTCTATTTTCACTTTCTCTTCAAAACCCCCACCCAGCAGAAGGGCGGAAAAGCACCCTCGGGGCTTGTCACACTGCACTGGAGCGCATGCAAGCAAAGCCGGCGCATTGCATGGGAGTCACACCAGTTGGTCCGTTTTGGCAGACGCCCAACGAGAGAGGGAGAGAGAGAGAAAACCGCCCGAGTGCGCTTCCTAAATCCGATTTGGAAAATAATAATCACATAATCACATCTGACATGTCCAATATGGCATTATGTATTATGCTGTCATTGATAAACTTATGCATAGCGAAGCTACCTGCCAACGATTCCTGCCCCCGGTTCGGTTTTGCATACGATCTCCGTCGCTGGAATGCGTAGTTTTCCCGCTTTGCATGACTTTTCTCTGCTCTTAAAGTTGACTTTCCATTCGCTTAGTGCACCTGTGTGTGTCTCTGTGTGCTAGGGCTTACCTTTTCCGGCTTTTACTGCTTCGAATCGATTTTTCACCCGCGCGTCTTGGCATGGGAAGGAAAATAGAGCCGCTTTTCTCCGCTCACTTGCACACCGGCAGACTTGGCGGCGTTTTTGTCATTACTAATTTTGACAGTTCAATTAGCGGCTCGTGTGAGCTTTGCTATGCCTTTCTTAGTACTATGGGAGTGAAAATTGTAGCCATTTTGCTGGATAATTCTTGCCCGCCTTTCTTCTTTTTTGGGGGTAAATTTTCGTGTGGGTCGTTTTTAAGGTTTGAAACATGTCCACTGGTGTCTCTATTTTTAAACCATTCAAAAAAATATTGGATAAAAAAAACTCCAAAATCACACATACGCGCACACACCCCGTTTTCTAGAGTGAGTTTCCTTTTTTGTCAAATCGTATGAAAAGAAATTTAAAATCAAATTAACCCACTGAACCATATAATTAATTTTCGCAGATCATGAAACGCATGCCGATGCGACCGTTGCAATGGTTTGAGGTGCGTTGCAGCCATGTTTTGGAGGGTGGTGGCCAAAAGCAATAACAAAAAAAGTATCAAGTTTGCATAGGATCATCATCGTGCTAGCAGAAGGGTTTGCTTTTGGTACAGCAAGCCAAAATAAGCGCGGGAAGAGTATTGCAATTTAATGGAGTAAAATTTACATAAATGTGGATGTGTTAGTTGATATTATTAGTAAGATAATGTATTTAATATTAGAATGAGTTTTGAAATTGTTTTTGAAATTATTTCCACAGAATTTAAAGTCTTTTAAAGTCTTGCGATTTTAACGCTCCACAACCAAAACGTATGCACTTGCAAGATTGATTTAACATGATAAATGATACATAGCTAAAAGGCCCGTCCAAAAAACCTTCGGACGGGAAGCCAATGGTGACGGCGAAAAATTGGAAGGCAAATAAAAACCCTATTTTTTTGCTACTTTCTACGCGACACCTGACGTATGCCCGACGGGACCCCTGATACCCTGTAGGGACTAAATTAAATTAGTCGAATTGTCACAGGGATGAGGCAAACAAAAAACACCAGCCTGTTCACCACACACATACGTAAGCTTTCATAAACGGTACGACGCCGCCCGAGTACGGTTAAATTGTCCCAACAGTCTCAATTGAAATGATTGATTTATCGTCTGCCACAGGGTGCGAATGGCTTACGTTTCATTTGCGTTCGGTCTCTGCTTCTCTCTTTCTCTCTCTCGTTCTCTCTCTCTCTTCCTCTCTGTTTCCACCATCCTTTTATTCACAAAGCAACGCTTACCCCGGGGCAGCTAAAAGGCCGATTAAAAAAAGGGAATATTTTGACCTCCGGAACTCCCACTTTAAAAAAAACGGTTGGAAACGGTTCTACCGTCCCACGATGTGTGTTTGACAGTTTTGCTTTTGCGCCGGCACATACATGTGCACGGAGTGACAGATTTTCTCTCTTTTGTTTTACAGTTTTCTGGGGAGTTCGCAATGGGAGGCGAGGCAAAAACGGTTGGAAAATGCCCCTTTGCCGCTTGTTAGCGTTAAAGCTTCGTACGTGTGGGTGATTGCTTTTTTGTTTTGTTTTATTGCATTTCCATTTTAATTTATCCCACTTGTTCTGTTCAAATCATTTAACATTACCCTGTTTTCAGCTCTGCTTTTGCGGGTCAGATGGGTGGTGTGTGGGGTACTAGAAAAACGAGGCCACAAAATGCAATCGTTATGCAAAGCCCTACACGTCCGACATTTATTACTGAGTGCAAAATATATTTACAGTTTTTTCCCTATTTTTACGCTTCGGTTAGGTACATTTTTCCCTCCCGAAATTCACATTTTCCCTCCGAGTTGGTACATTTAAATTGATTGATGTGCTTATGCCACTACTGCTTGCCCGGTGTAAGCAAAACAAACCGGTGAACAATGATGACGAACGGTAGCCAAATTTGTGTGTCAAAATTTTGCATTTTTAGACGCCGCGGGATAAAGTTAACGTCCTAAATTGGAATTGATTGACATGAAAATGAATTAAAAGTAGTTGGAATTTGATGATCAATACCATGTTTGTGTCACAAGATCGACAGAATGTTTGTTTTTTGATACAGATCCAATTTCGGGTACGTTTAGTTTAAAAATAAGCAATCAATATCAGCACTAACCGATTACACTCAACGCTTGTATGTACAACACATTCTTTGCCACTGCCTATCACTGCAGTGATGCAATAATTCCGGCTGATCTCGAAAACACACAACAAGCAACATGAAAGGACATTAATGCAATTTCTTTTCAATTTTCAAATCTCTCCCTCGTTTACCATAACGGCCGTTTGTGTACCCCTTTTTGGCGGAAATGGGTTTTTCCACCCGTTTGGTCAACCTTTCAGCCCCGGAAGCAGTTTCGGGAAAATTTACCCATACCGAACACCACAAAACAAACACACCCACATGCACACGATGGAGGCGCCCACAAAATGTCTTTCCGATGGTCAATCGACCGACCTCCCGTTCTCTACCCCTACAATCAGGGCTCGAATGTGTGGTTCTGTTTTGTGTAATCGGTTCGGTTCTCTAATGGTTGAGAAATTGAATGGAAAATTTGAAATGAAAGAAAAAAGTCGTATGCGGCCCGAGAGGAAACCTCCCAAAGAGATCACAGATCAAGCGTAGGAAGTGAAGGGAAAAAAGAAAGAGAAGTCAAGCTAATGGCGACTCGCCAGCAGCAACGTAAAATTGACCGGAATCAAATTGGTCATTCGAATTAGGTTCGAAAATGTTTCTGCCTGCACACGGGCACACAGCGGATGAGCTAAAAATAAAAAGGTTTGCTTTGAAAGGCAGCTAGGGCTTTGATGCTTCTCTTGAGCTCCGGTGGCCGAATAGGTGCTGGAATATGGAATTATTACAGCGACCCATGGAAAGGATGTGAAAGAGAAGCATATTCATACTTGTTTGTGTGTTTTCAATCGATGTGGCAGCAGTTGGATAGTTTTGGGAATGAATAAACGAACAAAACCACTCTTACGTTAGCTACCCAACGCCTGAAAGTATGCAATTGGTATTTCTTTAGAACATTTTTACCGTTTTCATGCCTGCAATTTATGTCTGCATAATTTTACTCTTTTTTAACTTTAGCTGTACGTGTACTTATATAACATATATGAAGAGAAGGCTGGTTGGCTACATGTTTGGCTTATAGAGACTTTGAGCAACACTGCTTCATTTGTCTCTCATTATGATAAGGTAAAAACATCAAACATTTGTAATTTTTCAAGCGTTTTATGATAAAAATTGTTGAGTTTTAGAGGATTTTGCTTACACCATAAATGCAATTTCCAAAAGCATACTTTCTTTCTTTTCGAAGACAAATAAAAAACTCTTGCAAAAGGTGAATGACAGTCATTCCTCAGCCACACTGTCATATCTCCTCAGCAGAATCGATCGGAATGCTCTTGTATTGCATTGCTTGGCAAAATAAAATAAAAACTTGCTACCTTTTCCCGACGGCAAACTTTTCGCCCGGAGGTCCAATTTTTCGTCCCTTCCCAACAAAACCCCGTAAACAAAGTCTCTTCACCTTCCCATATTCTCCTTTCCCGTAGTCTCGATGATAAAATGAAATGACCGGCCATAGCTACATTTCCCTTCACAAGCAGGGCGAATTGGAATATTACCCCACCCGTCCCCACCTTCAGCGCACAAATCAGTCGGCCAGCCAAAAACTGTTCACCATCATACCCTCAATGCCTACTGGTGGCAGGTGATCAAAGAACCAGTTCCAACGGCCTCTTTCAGCAAATGAGCTGCACTCTGGGAAAATTGACTGTGGGAGGATGTTCGGAAGGGAAGAAAAAACTTTTCGCCCTGCACTGTCGAAAGGTGCAAAAATATGAAAGTAACAAACGAGCACGGGCAAATACACATTCAAATAGGCACACTGAAATGAAGTCAAACAAAATGCAATCTCAGCAGAAGGTGCCCACCGAGCGGCGGCAACGTCATTCGCTCAGATTCGATGCGAGGGTGAACTTTTCTTTTCCTTAAAGAGTTTGTTCCCCGCCAACTGGCTCCTGCGTTTGGTGAAGAAATCTTCCCCCGAAAAAAGTTATATTGTTGTGAAATCAAATAATAAAATAGACTTTCATTTCGAGAAGCGCTCTGCTCTGCCACCCTTGTGAATCGGTTTTCCTAGCCTTAGATAAATCTTTTTCATCCTTTTCCCGCCTTGTTTGGGGGGGGGGATGAGTTTTGGTTTGTGTCTCATCCCTGCTGCCTGCTTTCCCTTTTACAACTCCAGAACTGTATTCATCTTCCAAAAAGGATTGTTCGCATCATTCAATCTGCGCCTCGCAGACACTACAGCCCATTGCCGCTTCCTTCAAGGGGTGTTTTTTTCATGTTTTTGTAGGAATTGAGAATTTGACTTTCTTCCCTGTCCCGGTTGGTTGAAGGGTTGCCCTGTCCTGCAGTGTGCAAATGTCTGTCGTAGAAAGGAAAATGTCTATTCCATTCACTTCGAGTGCGTCACTGAAGAATGAACACAGTTTTCCCAGGCTCAACACCATCCGAGATATTCGTTTTTTCCACACAACCCTATGATTGTATGGGATGTACGGGAAAGCATAATGATAACACCCGGGTGTTGTTGCATTCAGCGTCCTTTTTACTGATGCACCGGGGTTCAGTTGGTGTTCGTATACGTGGGCCAAATAAACAACCTCAACGATGGATGAGCCAAGGTTTCGACAGGATGACAGATGCAACTGAATGTTCTGTTCTATACCATTCCATTCATTGATGTGTCGATGTGTTTTGCATCTGGCGCAAACAGTTGTCAGCTTTGCTCATGGTGACAGGCGGTTCTTTGAGATGCAATAACGGTTTAGACGGGTGTGGAGCCTCGAACTTAAATGACATAATTTCAAGTACAATTGGATATTTTTTGGGTAGGTTGTATTAAAAGTGTGCCATTGTAAGCCTTTTCAACATAAACTTCATTAAAACTCTTGCAAATTCTTGCTAAGTAGCAGCTAGCAACATAATTGCATACATTTAGACGACTGCATTGCATACCTCTAGGCGACTCATGCGATGATCATTATCCTTTGTACGGTTGAAAAAAATCTAGAGATTAATTTGAGGCAATTATAAAACCATCGAGAGTTACGTCATTCAATAAGTAGTAGCTCAAAAATGTAGAATATTGGTCATTTAACGTAGCGATTATTGTGATTAACAAACTTAAGTAAAAATAATTTCATTGATTGTTTTCTACAATATGTATCTATTTTGTCATATGACTGCTAAAAACCATTTTCACTTCTTCACTTTCTGGCTCTTGCTACAAAACTATCCATTGCAAAGAATCACTCACTTCATCCCAACGTGTCGACCTGTATAACAGATGATAGCTCGTACATTAAATCCACAATACGGTCCACGGCAGACGGCGTCTTGGAAGCTTCTTCGAAGGCCCCATTCCTTTATCTCCCGCAAGTATCTCTGCAATGCTCTGTACAAACAAAAATTCCACTCCCTTCAGCAACTCCCCATCCCTAAGGGAGATGCGCTGCTCGTGCGTCTCGTACATCATGCACAAAACCCTAGGAGCTCCCACTAGGATTTCGATTTCTCGATATTTATCATGTTGCCAAACCGAAAGTAATCCCTTCTGCTTACTTTTTTACTTTTATCGTAACCCTACGAAAGGTGCAGTCTGCTTTCGGCTGACTGCAATCCGGGGTAAGCGCAACCTTTGCCGAAATCCATCCAAAACAGAACCTAGCCCCTTGAAAGCGAAAAGAAAGTTCCCATGGCTTGTGGAGGGAAAGAAAGTAAAATTGGAAATTGGAAAAGAACCGTATTTAAGGTTCAATATTAAAACATATAAATGCAGATTTGCCTTTCCATTTCTCACACCGCGGCGGAGGGGTAACGGAAGCTTCTTCCTGCAGTGGCTGCAATGTCTACCGGCTTCCCCGGCAATGTCGATTGAAATCGAACAGTTTTTTGTCGTCTCCCACCAGCGACCTATCCCTTTCGAGACGATTTCTTTCAAGTTAGTAGAAAAAAGAAGGTGCAGTAGAAGGATTTCGTGGGTGATGACTGGAGGATGTGTCTCTGAGACTCTTTCCTACTCTGCATGCTGCAGCCGGGCGTGCCTGAAGGAGGTAGGCTAAAGTGGATTTCGGCAGCACAAGATGAATGAAGCTGTTGACAATGTATTTCAACCGATCCATTTTCTGGCTCAGATTTTGGAAACACTTTCCATCGTGCATCACGAAATGCAGATACGTTTTTTTTTAATATCAATGAATTGAGAGGATGAACTTTTGGGTAGAAGGTGTAATAGTTCATATATTAGTTTGAAGCTATTTAAAGCCTCTGACGATTGAAATATACACAACTTCAAGTCTATGAAGACCAATTCCCAAGAAAATCAATATCTTTTTCCTATCTCTCCCAAGACACCTTTAAGCGATCAAGCTTCTCATTTTCATTTGAAAAATGTTCAAATCCCGAAATTGAAAGAATAACAAACAAAACGCCTCCATTGCTAGCCCATACACAAACCACCCTCGACTGGTGTCGAGCTTGACAGTGCCCTATCGATTACTCGTCACCTTATTCGGCGAGAAAAATCCACCCAAAAGCCGAAAGGAACACGTGCCGGGAGGAAGCTCATGAATTAAACAACCCGCCAATCTTCAATTCCACCATTCAAGTGGTAGATTGAGTAAGAGCTTTCATTTTGAAGCCGATTTTATGTATCTGCCTTTTTGTATCTTTCCCAAACCACTTCAGGGTGTGGGAAAGATAAACTGTGGGTATTTGTTTCGCGCGAACGAGCAGTCTAAACAGCCAATTTCGGGTGAGAATTATCACACCGTTCACCACCCGGCTCTATCACGTCGTACCGGAAGCGAGACTGTACTAGGGAAACGGTGTAGCAGTCCTGCGATGAATGTCCATGTTTTCTTTGCCTGCAAGGATAAAAACCTCTGCCCCCGAGCGCAGCGTTTCCGTTTGGTTGTACAGCCGGCGCTAATTTACAGGACTTTGTTTTGCATGAGTAATTCGATAGTGATTTATTTCGTGGGGTCGTTTTCTATTTTTTTTTTTTGTCGTGACTCTGCTTTTGCTTTTCAAATTAACAAATGTCACCCTGCGGCAGGCAGCTAGCGACTAGAAGGAAAATTCATTTCTCACCCTCCGATTTAAATTACACACCAGCACCACCTTTACGCTAGATAATGCTACTCGTAGTGGAAGAAGAAGGAAAAAAATCTGAACCAAAACACACTTCCCTTAATCCATAATCACATTGTTAGCCGTGTCAATGAACACACTGTAAGGCGGGACATTCACTTCCGGCCTTCCCGAGACGGTGATTGGCCTTCGGGCGTCCTGTGCACAATAGTACGACAGGACAGGACTTTAAAAGAAAGCCACCTCCACACGGTTTGCGTTCTCTGCCATTGCTGCTAGCCGCTGCCTCTTGGTGCGAATGATTAGCGAATAATCCATGGCGCGGACGTGAGACATCGTAGGAGACGTGAGCGGCAAAAGCGCGGGACTATCGCGAAATGAAAAATTAGCATTTAAAATTAAATCCCATGTAGCGGAAAGAAATGAAAGCAAAAAACCAATGCTGCATTGAGCATTTAAAAAAAAACACTAACCACCAGTCAGCTATGAGTTTCCTTTATTTCCAATATTCTGCTTTTTTTTACCTGTTTTTGGAACAAAAACCGAAAAAACCATAAAACTTGCTCTGCTAGCACGCGTTGGACCTTTCGGTTTAAACGAAAGCGCGAAAGTGGCAAGGAAAAACTATTAAAGAAAATCGAAAAAATTTAAGCAATCCAATTTGTAAGACGAAACGAAACTCTTCCTTGTTAGGAAAGCTTGAGAGTGAGAATGAAGCTAAATATCAAAAATCAAACAAGAAAACAGAAGTAGAATGCAAAGGAGAAAGAGAGCGCGCGGGAGAGAGAAAGAGCAAGAGTAAGAGAGAGAGAGAGAAGGCGAGAGAGAGAGAAGATGAATGCAATCGGATTCTACATCCGTGTTTCGCCTGTTCATTAGTTTTGCTCTGACACTTTCTGTGTTTTTACTTCTTTGGTCAATTTTTGTTTTCCGATTTTTCTTATTTGATTTCACTTCTTACCTTCATTTTAATTCACAATTACTGTTTGTAGCTTTGGTTTAATTGTGTCCCGGTTCCGATAATGAATGCTTCATAATTACTTTGCCTTCTCAAAACTGTGTAATAGTTTTGTTAGTTTTTTTTATTTGTTTATGAGAAAATAATACTTAAATAATATAAACTATAACACCTATAACACATATACATTCCTACAAAGAAGCAATTTTAGAACATAGAAATGAAAAACAATTTGACATCTACCATTACGTTAAACGTAAGTCAAATTTTCCAAACTACTTCAACTTTAATTAAAAGAAACAACACCATTCACATCGGCTCTATTATTTTCCTTCCATCGTTTTCCACTTTTCCAAATAAATACTATTTCCTTCTTAGTTTCTCTCGTCTTGTTTCACGTTTTTAATTTGAACTTCAAGAACCGGCCCCAAGAAGAAAGCGAACCATACCGAACAGTAATCGTGCCCACAACAAACCAGCAAGTGCGCCCGGCTCGACACTTACCCCAACCCCGGCGCACAATCTTGACCGATGAGGCTAATGAAAGATGCTACAAGGAAATGCGCGCGTGCTTGGGAAAAGGAACTTCTTACCGTACACTAACCGACCAGGAAAAGGAAATTGAACAAGCTTGTTCGTTGGTAAAAGGGAAAAGCGAACACGCTGAACGCTGGACTCAGGTCAGTCCCGACAACACTCAATAACACACCCCGCAGCGGACAAAGCGTAATGTAAAAAGTTTTGATAATAAAGTATTTAATATAATCCATTTAGCTGTGTGTGTGTGTCGGAACGGGTGCAAATGCGATAGCAACGGTGCACGGGATTGTGAAGTGTAAATAAAATAGGAAGCAATTAATATTGTTTATACACTTCCCCGTATTTCCGCGAAGTACCGTGGAGTGCAACGCCATCTTATGGGGGTTTTCGGTTGGCAAAGGACTCTTTCTTCCTGCACCCGGAAAGTCGACACCGGCTTCCGGATTGTGTTGGGTGTTTGTTATCTACAAGGGGATACTCACATTCACCCACCAACACACAAAGTCAAAGAATCACGCTGTGCACGGACGAATTACGCGAGCATTACTGGCGCCGAGGAACGATTCGCTCTTTCCACGCGAAACCGCCGAAACTGGAAAAGCAGACGGTGAGGGTGTTTAATTTGTGATTAATAAGTGGAGCTTACGTGCTGCGAGGAAGCCATTTATGTCCGGAAAAGTGTTGTGTCCTTCCACTTATCGGCGCCGCACTCGGACATTAACGGTGAGACTTCTTGTTCCTGTTTGTGCGGAAGAAAGTCACCCGTCTGCATTTACCACCGCGATAATGCCAGACACGTCGGTAGATAAAGTACTATTTTTAATGGCATTATAATTCCTTTCGATTGTCCCTGCTCAAAGCGTCAATCTTTACCGCCTTGGAGTTTCGGGACGCGCTACTCCAGATTCTTCAGAACTCGAAACGGCGAGTCTCCACTCCCGAGCACCGTTTTGCATGTGTGAACGTACGTTTTCCAGATCACTTTCCTTTACCCACACGCTCAGGCAGACCCGTATTCGCGGCAGATAATAATATTTCAATTTGCTCTTCCGCGGGACACCGGAAAGCGTCGCCGCGCCAGCAACAACTCCCCCAAAAACTCATACGGCCGCCTGATTTCCCATGGGACCTTTTGCTTGCCGAGGAGTTACGACATTGCCCTCACCCCTGGGTTTCTCCTCCGCCAATCGGTTACGGGCTTTCATCACCCATGGTGACGGCAAGTCACCTTCCTGTATCTCGTCGACCACCGGCGCATGTGTGTCTGTGCTGAGAGCAGCAGCCTTCTGGTACGTGAAATTACTTCGATTTAATTACCGGAACTGCGAGACACGACCGTCGTATGAGTGTGTTTGTCGGTCGGAAGACGAACACGGTGTAACCTTGCTGTGTGTGTGTGCTCCACGTTACGATGGGGGCAATTGACTTCAATTATAGCATCGTCGTACAAGACGATTTCTGATCTGCCTTCTGAACCTCTAAGGTTAAAGTTTGGACGGCGTGGGGTTTGGGGTTCCTGTGGCTCTCACGTACCTACCGTGCTTCTGATGAGCGTAATAACTGGAGTGTCATTGCGTAAGTGGTTGAAACGTATTTGCGTCCCACGCTGCAAGAAGAGGTAGCAGTCTTCAAATCACGGCTGCTGTTCGTGATCCTTAAATAAAGGTGTAAGGTATACGAGGTTGCACAACTTTTTATGGTGTTTGAGAGGAGCAAGGATGTAGAGGTAATTCCAAGACGAGATTTTGGTGACGATTTGAACGGATTTTGTTGATCGCTTTTTCTACAACGTCTAGCAACAAAACTGGTGAGGTTTTGGAGCCTGAGACTTCTTGGATCCAATAATTTCTCGTTCTTTTGAGGCATCGAAGAATATTGAAGTCCTCAAGGAATTAAAAGCATTTAGCCGGCCTCACTACTATTAGCTTATGATTTTAGTCTATTCCGTCAAATCTTCTGAAATCCCAAACATAGGGGTCCTTTCCGTTTTAAGTTCGTAGGCTGAAATTTCAGCCTGTCAGCTGTTTGCATTGTATAGCAGTTTTCGAGCAGCTATCTAAGTAGGTATAATATACAGGTGGGCTTACCCCAAGGTGTATGAATTTGCTTTGTGTATAATTGCTTCTGGTTCTGAATGAAGATTTTAAGAGTGTTTTGATTATTCGTTAAGCCTTCAGAAAGCTTGTTTGAACAACATTTTTCACCCATCCTGTCGAAAAGTGATATTCAAATTTGATTTGAAAAACATGCTATGAGACCACCTGGACTACATACACTTTGATTCTAGTTTCCACCACGTGATCACTTTAATGCATCTTGGGGTAAATGAAAACAATACCGCTTTGAGGCTAGAATAATCTAGACTGAAAATTGCAGGCTAGTTTTGTGTGTGGTTTTGTATGGAGTGTTTACACGATTTCAGCATCCACCTGTCAAACTTCATACAAAAAACTAATTAGTACATTAGTACACAAATCATATACGTATACACGTTTAAACGAACTTGTATCTAACACACTCATAATTCATAATATCAGCATTATTAATACTCAAATTCCTCCATAGACTAACTCTCTTCTCTTTTCTTTTCCACCTGTAATTCCACCAGGCCTCCGCGTGGACTAATTTTCCTCCCGGGAGCCCTCTTGTCTCCTCAAACCATTTTACAAAAGATACTGATTGCATCATAATGCACAATCCCTATCACTGTTATGGGTAATAAAACATACCCAATTCAATTCCATAACATCCCACCCGTTCTCCACGAGCATTTAGCACAAGAATTGATCATTGCCATTTCGATTCTCCCTGCGCGTAACATTCACGCAACCACAACAACATTCGACCAAATGTGCCATGAAATTGGTAACGGGTCTCCGGGTCCCGGGGTAAGGTTAGAACGACCAACGATTGCCACATGGTCTGACCGGTAAAAGCCCGGTTGCCCGCGAAACTGCATCGGCACAGTGCGGGGCAGCATTGTTCGTACTACGTCACACCGTGACATCCATATTTTATACCACTTTCGAGTATTTATCATTTTGAAGTGGTACTATCAACAACCTTACCCCTATGCTGTCCACGTATGGGGAGGGGTACATCCTCGTCTGTCACTCGCGTTGTAAAACATCCCGTACAATTGCACCGGATCCAGTGGGCAGTGGCCGGGCACCTTTGACATCTTTCATCGGTAGGATGATGCGCGACGGTTTCGGGACAATCGCGCTTGGACATCCGGGCGATGGCTGCACGCGCGCCGATGTACTACAGCTATCGTCCATAAATTATTAATTTGAACTTGCCCATACCAAGTGGGACACGCACACAGACACTGGCAGTGAATCGGTGGTGTTTGGATTGATGGTACGGGTAGGCACAAAGAGTGTCCGCGGGTACAAAACAAATAGGCACAAATTTTAAATTTATATACACTCCGGGTCGTGGTGCATCCCCCGGTGGGAGAGGTGAAAGCTGGAGCTGAAGTAGTCCTTCAATCGTAACCCCAATGCATTCATTCATTCGCTAGAGTCCAGTAGCACGTTGTTCTTTCCCCCTCTCAGTATCCCTTTTGCATCGTTGGAATGGTTTTTAAATATCACGCTTTTACTACTGTTGCGCTTTTTTTTTTTTTGCTCAACCCAACCCCTATCGTTTTCGTTTTGTATGGGTGTTTGTGTGCTGAGCTGTCACTTACCTCCCATACCAACGCAAACAACAGAACCGATACTGTGCAAACGTATGTTTTCGTTCCATTTTACGCATGTAGAAAATGGCTGCATTTTATTTTCTCCTCCCATAGCGCCGATCGATCGATCTGGTGGGAATCGCACTTTTTGCGCCACTTTTTGGCCTACCTCGGGTGAGCCAGAAACAACACCAAACAGCATAGAGCATGCTGGTGGTGGTTTTTTTTTTGCTCGTTTCCTTACACTCACTATCTCCATCTATTAAAACATGCTAACGCACCATTTTTGGAAGCGTGGCCTGTGCACCGGCATGTGGAGCAACATCCAGCAGCGCCGTCCCCCGATCTGAAGGACCCGGGGTACTAGAATTAAGATGTACATGCAATTTGCGAGCGAACTTTGCGAATCGTAACGGCTGTCGAACGGGGTTGGTAGTAATCAATGAAGTTGTTGTAACGGGCAACATGTTCGACAACGGCTTGCCGCGCAGGAGATAAAGAGGGACGGGTGAGATGAAGGTTGTTAGAAGCGCGTTAAGACGAGGGCAGTAAAGGAGATTACATACATCCTTAGCGAAACAGGTGCAATAACATTCGTTTTCTTGCACAGTGATGTACAAAATGGTACGATAAGTTCTAATCATAAATGAAGGAAATAGTAAAATAAAACTACAAGTTGTGTGCGATAAAATCTAAGCAATATAATAATAACAACACATAATAAGAAATATTATAATAATAATAATAATAAAAATAACAATAATAATAACAATAATAATCATAAAATTAATATTAAAAATAATAATAATAATAATAATAATAATAATAATAATAATAATTGTAATAATAATAATAATAAAAATAATAATCATAATAATAATAATAATAATAATCATAATCATAACAATAAAAATAATAATAATAATAAAAACAATAATATTATTCATAAAAAAAAAAATAATAATAATAATAATAATAATAATAAAAATAATAATATTAATAATACTAATAATAATAATAATAATAATAATAATAATAATAATAATAATAATAATAATAATAATAATAATAATAATGATAAAAATAATAATAATAATAATACTAATAATAATAATAATAATAATAATAATAATAATAATAATAATAATAATAATAAAAATAATAATAATAATAATAATAATAATAATAATAATAATAATAATAATAATAATAATAATAATAATAATAATAATAATAATAATAATGATAATAATAATAATAATAATAATAATAATAATAATAATACATCATAACAACGACAAAAAGATGGAAAATAATACGTAACAATGATATTAAAATAAAGGTAGTGCATAAAAGTAGAAAAAACACAAATAAATAGAGACAAATGTGATAAAAGAAAATAATAAACAGCAAATAAAAGCAAACTAAACATATTTTTATTGAAGAACATGGCATACTTTGAAATGAAAGAACGTTAAAAGCTACCAACTTTGACGGAGTTTAACAATAAGCAATATCATGTGTACTAGCAACGAGTGCGATCACAACTGTTTCAAACAAACTTGCAACTATTCCACACACTACGCTCAAGTACTCGCTGGGGCAAGCTACGATCAACTACGATATACTCCACTCCACATCTAGATAAACTTCGGTAGCCGGTATGGGCACCTCTTGGCCAAATCTATGACCACACGGCCGAGACAAGGAGAAGGCTTCGCGTGGGATCCTGCGGCGTGGAAAGAGGGAAGTGTTGCCAGCAAGATGGACACAAATCCGATACACGGGGCCATATGCCGGACCAATCGCCTATAAATCTGGGATATTTGACACTTGACGTACGGACAAGTAGTTACACGTTTCTGGGGCTGCCTTTACATCGCTTCACAATCTGTCGCCCCGGATCGGCCTCCGAGGGGAAGGGTTGTGGAATGCCGCAACGGACACCGTTTCCGTTTTGAACGGGGGAAGGGCTGTTGGAAAATGGGTGCCAGACACGGGGGGAGAGATTTATGTTGCATAAGCAAACGGCGAAAAGAGCGCCCCGTCATGTTAGTGCATGCAAGGTGCGCAATACGCAATACGCAACCGCCTCGCGTAACGCACACACACATTACAAGCTCGCAGAGGGTGAGAAGGAGGAGCGTGTCTCCTCAAATCGGAGGTTAATTGGAAGGAAGGCGAATGACATTTTCCCATTCACGGACGCTGCACCGTTTTTGCCACTCGCCGGTGAATTGACGGGGCGATTGTGCGAAGTTCTCGAAGGAAGATTTAGTCCTCCTAATCCTGTATAATACGACATGACACCGTACGGACTCGTCAAACGGTGCCCCATGGCTTGCCCGGGTTCGTAATTTTAACCCCGCTTTGCCGACGTTTCGCAACAATCATTGCGAGCTCCCTTTCCTGAGCTCAGGCACAGGCGAGGGATGCTTTTTTCACGGTTCACCTGCAATTGCTCTGATTGATGGCGATGGATGGTCAGTGGATCGTGAACGTGAATCACAACCACCACCACCAACGGGTTTGTGCCATCCCCGTTCGAAACCCGTGCACTTTAACCTCAGATTAGTTACTGTGTGCTGATTGTACGCGCAGGCCCCTTGTTAGGTCGTAACATTTAACCTTCCAGGGTGGAAAGAAACGCAAACCGGGGGGGGAGGGGGCAGGAGATGTTGGGATTTATCTCTTGTCGGAATTAAACACCGGAAAAAGGGTTTTGCTACCGATTGTGCCACCTTTTGTCCGACGCATCATCTCCGCATCAAGTGATGGAGCGTAGCGAGCGGGAAAAATAAACTCTGGTAAGTAGAATTAACAATATTGGTTGAAAGGATTAGCCGTCGGAAAAGTGGCCCACGTGCTCGTGTCTGTATCTGGTGAAATTATAATGCAGTTCAACGAATAAAGCGATTGCTTTTAATTGAAGGAGAGAGATTTTTATTGCTATAATTGATTCCTATAGTTCATTCCGGCCCATGTCGATTAGTTTCACAGTTGTAAAGGCTAATATTCAAAAATAAAATTAATTGAAGTAAAGCTTATGTTAGAAACACGGAATGCAAATAGAGTTGTCATTAATACTAGCTTCAGGATAAGAAACCATATTTTCAGGATTCATGGGCCTAGAGGCATTCATGTTAAACCGTAAAAACTAATTACACCTTTAAGTATGCAATCAGCATCACAAACCCATAGAATAGAATATAAAGAAGAGTGAATGTTAGGAAAGTTGGTCTACTCACTGATCGTTTTATTTGCTAAACTGATGATTATATTGACCTAATGAGATTAAAGTAATCATTGTTTACATGTCCCTAATTTCCTGATGAGATATGTGTAACACCCATTTACATACCAAAACTAACCGCCTCAAAGAATGCATTTATATACATCAGATTGGTAACAAGAGCAATAAAAACTACTTTTTAATATTTTCGTTTGTCCTTTTCTTCATGCTGGTTTGCTTTATCGTATTTTTAATAAATTCTGATAATTTAGCTCCATGAGCCGGTCTCGTAGTACAGTCGTCAACTCGTACGACTTAACAACATGCCCGTCATGGGTTCAATCCCCAAATAGACCGCGCCGCCATACTTGGGATTGACTATCCTGCTATGGGGGGAAATCAATTAGTCACTGAAAGCCAAGCCCACAAGTGGGTACAGGCAGGCCTGGACCGACAACGGTTGTTGAGCCAAAGAAGAAGAAGAATTTAGCTCCAAATGTTGTTGTGATAAAACAAACATTGTTCTTGTAATACTTTTTATGACCGTTATTACGTTACGTTTGTTACGACATATTGTATATGTAGCCTCATTTCTTTGCTCCTTCGTTGATAATAAAACAATCAGCTGCTTCAAAGAATATTGGCATACAAATAAACCGGAAACCACTGTAACGATGCATTCTTCTCCACACAAAAACGTTGTCGTGGTGAATTACATTGAATACAAGCTACAACAATAAAGACACACGCCCGACCGTATCATCAACCGTGAACCACACATTCTTATCTCTTTTTACCATCCCAGCCTCCTCCAAAACCCACAGGTTCGCGCGCATTCCCATGTTTCTTAAAGGCCTTTGATCATTTGTGCACATTGGGCAACCAGTTTCCTCGAACCAGTGCTACCAATGAAAACGGAATTTCGTTTCAGTTCGGTTGATTTTTATCATTTTCCGGTCGGTTGTTAGATCCTAGTGCAGCATGTATATGATGCTCGTGCTCTGTTTCTTTTGCCCCAGCTCCAGCGTTAGTCATGTGTCGGTGGGGTGAAATTTTCTTTCAATTTTCAAACGATAAAAGTAAAGCTCGTACAAAATGGAACGTACAATTACTTACTTTTTTCCCACCATACATGTGTCTCCTCGTGCGAATCTTCGGGCTGCGGTGGTTGAACCACTATTCGCGGATGAACCTTTTCCACCCGGATGGGATGAGGTTCATCAGAATGCAAAGACGGTGTCGGTTGGATAAATCAGAGACTAGGGCTGCTTACAGTCTCCTTCTCAATGCTTGGTACACCACCGTCTCGGAAAGCGCGACGAACGATTGAGAAATTATGATGGTTAAAGATTGCAGCTGTCTTCCGGATCGATGATGCTGAGAAAGATGCCTTACCGATACCTTTTATCGATCGAACGGAACCGGAAGTGAGATAGATGTCATACACCGTCATCATCATCATCATCGTTGGCGTCGTCGTCTTCGCAGTGCTGCGGGTTATCTGCAACGGTGTGGCCGGAATTGAGCGTACATCAGCACTGAAATCAGCACTGCTGAACAAACGAGGCACGTGCAATGGATGCTCGATCAACCGTGCAGGACAGGGATCGCTTGCCTGGGACAGGATATTGGCACTCGCTGAGTCGCCCCCAGCTCCACCGGGCGTTACCTCGAACATCACCGTTTGATGATAGATGATGAGGCCGCAGCTAGATCCGGCGCAACGCGTCCTGTGGCCTTTTCGGTACGTGGTTGGGCTGCACTATTAATGATGTACTTTGGAGGACGATTAATGATAAATCAATCAGCAGAAGTTCATCTTATTCCTACTAAATAGAGGACCTACTCCCTCAAATCAGTATAATCTTCAATACAATTCTCATACCTATGTTGCTTTTTCCACAGTCTTACCTTATCCCCTAGGACGATTAGACATTGCCCTTCGTTTGTCCCACGCTTGCTATCTGATCTGGTCTCGCCGCCCAGTATCATTGCGCGTTTCCTACCACCAAGGGACGCACGCGCCACCCTCATTGGACCGTGAATGATTTGTAATGAGAATGAAATGCATGAGTAAGGAGAAAAATTGTCTGAATTTGCATATTAAAAAGCTAAACGATGAGGGATATAATCTCTGTGCGCCCGATGGTGCAGACACTCACTGTTGCTCGCACGGGCATGTAGCGCGCGCCGCAGGATAGCGGTCCGCTGGGATAGTCGCTGCCACAGCCGCCACACGATAGACGGACTTCCCCTTCTCCCGAGTCCTGGGCTGAATGTAAATAAAACGGAAGCAAAACTCCCCGAGAATGGCTGACGTGCGGCTAGTGTCTAGGTGTCTCTATGGTCTATATGGGAAAAGAAAAACACACCTTTGCTGTGTTGGGGGACTTTCCCGAATGACTAGCGGGATGGGGATGTCAACCGTACCGTGATCGAGTGACTTCCGTGGATGGAGAATCACCTGCTCGAGGGTTCAGGGGTGTTTTTTCTTCACTGTAATGGTCGAGTTTTGCATAATCTTGTCCGGTTTCATTCACACGGTACAAATAGCATTTTAGCAGCTCTTTAAATTTGATTGAAAGTTGTTTGTACCTTAAGGTAGGCTAACAGGATTTTTTTATATATTTCGCTTTTGTTTATTAAGTAAAATTATAGTCAATTTATGATTTAAATCAAAACGTAAACTAATTTGTAAATTACTCTCTGGTTTACGGTTACTGTGTATAAGAAATGCCTAATGTTATGCAAAACAATCAGCAAATAGTCACTCTATTAAACATTGCATATCTTTAGGCGCAAATTAAATGACGTCTTTTGGAACTGAGATAAATTAAAAATTTGACAAAACAACACAAATGCTTTTCAATTGCATAAGTTTAGGCACAACGTTTCAATTGAGCAACGTAGACAGAACAAAAGAATAACACCACGCCTATGTATTGTATCATCATAGAAATAAATACTCCATACCATCAACCCAAATTATAAAAATGCTGATTTAGCTCGTTGTAGCTAGTTAACCTGTCCCCTTGCTACGAAACGGTAAATAAGACTTATTCTCCCTAGCATTTCATTCAAAATCCCACCCAGTGATGAATACAAAACGATGATCCACAATCTTCTTTTGACCCTCTAGCAGCAATAAAACAGGCAACACCAAAAAATACCATCGAGCAGTGCTCTTCCGTCCCATCTTCAACTCTGCACCATTTATGATAATCCATTAAGCATCGTTTCCGCGGTACAAATGCGCTAGAAAGACAAATCGTTCCTTTTTTTATTTTCCTTTTATTGCGCCACGCTTTGAATTCAAGGAAAACGCCTTAAATAACACACTAAAGTTGATTATGATTATGGACATGATGCCATCAAAAACGAGACGAACGGACAGGGAGGAAAAATGTGAAGGATATAGGTGCTGTTACGTTATAAATTCCCTGCGACGGCAAGTTTTCCCATTTCCAACCGGCGCACTACCCACTCATCAGTCATTCCTGCGTGGCATGTCGATAAATTTAGGTCACAACGAGATGGCCCCGGACGTCACCTTCATCCATTTTGCGCTCGGATTCGAATTGAATTTATTGATTCGAATCGAATTCGGGAAGATGGAAAGCCACAAACCCGCACAGCCTAAATTAAGGCAAGCCCTTTTCGCACCCCGAAGCTGAATTATTCGTGTTGGAAAACTGGAGCACATAACTGCCACTGCGAGCAGCAAGCACAGCCTTCTCCCATGGGCATTTAGTGACATCGCAACGCATACAGCCTCGAATACAAAAAGCGTCATCTATTTCGTTCGTCCTTTAGCCTCCCATCATCCCGCTGCCCTGCCGTTTCGTTCCGCAATGAAGACATGCTAATGAAAATAATTACTCTCCGTTAAGTGCAGCCTCGGTGATAATTTATAATGAAAATGAACTAATTTGTTCCTAAGCCTCGGGCGCTTCCAGTTTCCATTCTATTCCGATTCGAAGCTGCATTTTGCATTCCTTGAGCCACTGAGCCACCTCCCTCCGCTCCCTCCGAGGGGTGTGAAAGTGGGAAAAATTTCATCACCACATCGTTGCCGTCCACTTGTCCGTGCGTCCATGGCTAGAGCGCTTAAAATGGTGCTTAGTGAGTGCGTTTTCCCTTTACACCAACCTCTTTGCACTCGCTACAGCTTCCCACCATGCGTGCCATTGCAGTCTCAGCAATTCCCTCGGTGCATTTGTCCCTATTCTCTATCCTCTAGCCAAGCAGGATTTGTCAATTTGACACGCAGATGGCAGCCAAAGTATGAAGAAGTTGCTGGAGAAGTGTTTTTTTTTTAACTCGTAGCTTAAAAGAGGGCTTCCTTCCTTCCCCGAAAGTCGTACCATACGCTTTCTAGCGAGGGGTTTTCTATAAAAATCGGTCATTTCGCAATGAAAGAAACCATCCTTTGCTGGTACGAACAATGCCTTCAAACGGTGTCAGCGGAATGAGTGGGAAATTTTGTGGCATGAAATAAAGCCAGTGGAAAGGAGTGCGAGCGAGAACACAGGAAACGCTTACGAGAACGGAAAAAAGTTGTCCAGAAAATGGATTAAACTTTTTCGTACAATTGAAAATGTTGTCTCCTGGGTGGAGTGCATTCCCATCACCATCCCCAGCTGCTTTCATTCATGTGGTTGTTTTTTTTTTGCCCATTTTTCAGCGAAAATGCATGGAGTAAAAGTTCCTACTTCATCAGCGGTCGGATGGTAGTCGGAGGGATTAGTACTTCTATTGTTGATTAATTTCGCTGATCTAGATTTTTATACGCTGTTAGTTTCCTGTCCAACGTCGTTTAAAGAGGGCTTTTGTGGGTCCTCTTTTTAAAATCGTTTTGTTAGGGTAGGTCCCAATGGAGGAACTTGTTTTAAAATCGTTTTAAACTTTAATAAAATATGATACAAAGCTATGTTGAAAGTCGACAAGAACGCATTAAAATAAGTTTGCTGCATTCGAATTGCATAGCATTAGGCGTTTTAGACGAGAAACCTTCTGTTATGAGAAACCTCCTGTCATGCGATTTGCCTACCCAAAGGCGTTCATTCCCATTTTGGTATAGTTTAAAGCTTTGTTCAGTTGTTTCGTTCATCATATAAAGAGTAATAGTATTGATCAAAGCTTTTGGTTCAAAATGGTGCAGCTGAAGCTACACTGCACAATAGAGCAATAAAAAAGTGCTACTTGTAAATATTTGAACCTACTTATCACCCGCAATATCGTTCCAGCTTGGGCGAAGATCAATAAAGAAGCATCTACAATACAAATGGCCAACATTTGCTGCTTTAAATCTCGTCGATCGATTTTCCTTGTCCACCTTCGGCAGACCGAATGTCTCTTGTTTTGTCAGGTAAAACTCACCTACTGATTGCAACGAAACCCACAACGAAACGATGAAGAACAGATCCTTTGCGATACAAAGAAAAAATCAACGTGACGGAACAAGACTTCCCATTTCGTTGTGCACACAAAACGGAACAGATTTCCTGGGAAGCATTCGGCACACAAAGGCACAGTTGCACCTGGCCTTTTTCTGAGTTGAATAAAAAAGCTCTTCCTTCTTCTCTGTGACAAATCAGGGCCAAAAAACATCCCAAGTGTCTGAGCAAATCCGGATGGCAAATTATCAATTCTAATGCAAGGTGGAAATCCGTCTCCACTTGGAGCGAATTTTCCCGCTCGTTTCGTAAGCAACACACCGTCCCAATCGTGCAATTTGTAGCCCAGACGTCAACTGAAGCGTCTGAGTGAATCACGCCATCTCGAACCAGCTACCACCTGCTGCGGTACTTGCTGGAAAGAAAAGGCTTCTCCACAGCGCGACATCTCGTTAATGTCAGCGACCGCAGATGCACCATGATGGGAAAATAAAGTCCTCTCATGACACACTGCACATTTTCATCATCCCGGTGCTAAGGGTCTTCCTGATGTTTGCTTCGTACCGTATGCAAAAGCCCCACTATCACACTTTCCTACCTTTTGGTTGGAAAGTCTTGCGGGAAATGCAATGTGAGCGCGCTTGTTTCGGGCTTTGCAACGTGTGGCATGCAGACAGTGGGACAGGGAGTCCACTACAGCAACCGGTGCCGGTGTTCATTAAATATTGAACGCGTGAAAATGTAAAGTGCTATTTATGTGCTCTCGCAGCATCTCCCATTGCACGCGCTCGTACCGACCACCGCAACATTAGCCTTCTTTACGGCGCTCTTTGTTTTGCACGAACGATTCAATGGTTTGTTTCAGTTGGGTTGTGTTTGAATTGCGAAAACTGCACCTATAAGGAGAAGTGAGGAGAGTTCAGGACTCAATGCGTTGAGCACGGGTTGAGAGTTTTTGTCTGAAAGGTTATCAACATCGCTTCCCATTAAACTGGCATCGGTTTTGTGAATCAACTAGTGATTTGGATTGTCCCGATAATCGATTATCTCTGAATCTTTGATACGGTACCGATGGACGACCAATCTGATTGTTGCTTCATCTTTCCCTGTTTATCTATTCAACACTCGAGCATAACATTTTCGGCTCTGTGAGTGTTCGGTAACTGAAGAAAGCATGGACGTTTTTTTCTACTATCAACAGTTGAATAAAGACTCTTCTACTGTTATAAACTATGTGAAATAGCTTTTAGGCAAGGATGGCTGTACTTTGCAAACCTTTAGGCGTTTCTTGATTTTATCACCTTTATTAGGGGCATGGACGTCTTTTTATTGCTCATATTAAGGTAATATCAGCCAACTATTAAGCAGACAACATCTACTACCTTCTCAGCAGGAATGGAACTATTGCATACATTTCGGCGCTCATGAATCACTCCACAATATTTGAGTGAAATGATACGCCTAAAAGTATGCAATTAATTAAATTAAAACAACTACATTGTGTTTATACTAAAGATTCATTTAATATCCAAAAAATTAAATAACGATCCACTGCATCATTTTTAAACTGGTGAATTTCCTACTCGCTACTTTGCGCAAACTCTTTATCATTCACAACCGACCAATCAGTCACAGTCGACCATTTTCCCATTTTACGCCTCACCGGTCGTGACTTGTTGGAATGACACCGTAACGAAACAAAACGACACACAAAAAAGCAACAACGAAACGGCAAACAAAAGCCCAATCGTTTGGATGCGGATGAAATTCCCCAATCGGTTACCCGCGGCTGAACGAGACAAATGAGCTGCTTATTGGGCACCTCATTGCAATTAAATTGATTTGCGTAATCGATAACTTCAACACCGCACCTTCCCCGGGCCCCATCATGGCACAATTCTGCCCCCCACGAGAGATCCTAACCCCGTCGCGGAAAATCAGCCACTCACTCGGTGGGTGCTTTTTTTCGTTTCCTTGTTTGCAAATGTCCCATTCTGTAAATGGCAGCGAGTGTGAGAATGAAGAACGAAAGTGTGGATTGCAAGGATTGCAAGGAGCAACAAAAAAAATGACACCCAACCTCCGTAGGTACACCACCCCCTGCCAACGCGCCAGTTGACACTCTAAAAACGATAATTAATTTGATTCATTCACTTTCGACGAACGGTCACCATAAATCACCCCCAGGAAGGCTATTAATTAACATCTGTTTCCATTTGCCTTCGCTGCCCTCGCGTGTGCCTCGATGCCACGTGTGCCACCCACACACACACGGTCACATCCCCGTGGCCCCAGTGCCTTCGGCCTCGTTAGTTGCTTTCACTGCATAGCAGGTGTCCAACAGATGGAGCGAGATGAAAATTGCTCCACGAGCCGCAGGGACCCATTCGGTTGGTCGGTCGTTGGTGAGCCTGCGCTTACACAGACCTGCTGACGCTGAAGTAATATATCATAAAAGTTTACCCCTTTAACGCCGAATCTAAAGGCCCTGCACCGACCCTATCGTCCCGTCCTTCATTCATTAGCTTATCCTGCGGTGGATGAGAACAGATCCTCGATCATTATCAACCAGGATGCAGTAGCCCAACATTAATGCCAACGACGGTACCATTCGGCCGGGCGGAAAATTCGCGTTCGTTCGCAACACCATAAAATATCGGCGTTCCATAGCTACCGTACAGCAAAAGGTATCTTCTTACTGGTGTGGTGGTTCTACCACGGTGCAGGTAGCTGGCTGGCTGCCTGGCTGCAATCATACAGCGAGCGAGACAATCAGAACACACGCGTACACACATTTCAATTAGATCGTTGATGCGTATCGCCGATGTTCTGCTTCGACGGGAGGTGCAATAAATTTTGCGGGAGTCACACAAACTCTCTGTGGCGCGTCGAAATTTTGCACCGACGGTACGCTGATACCAAAAGGGGCAGTTGGGTTCGGTTCTTCGCAAGGCTTAGCAAACCGCAACGGAATGGTAGGCACCGTGTTTCACGTGGTTTCACGTGAATGAGATTATTAGTATTAATTGTGGCATGGCTTGGCAGGCAAGCTGAGAAAGGGGAATGTTGGACGAAATTGGGGTAGGTTTTTATAATGCAAATTTAATTTTAAAATTCCATGTTTCAAGAGCAAGATCTAAAAGTGGCAAAGAAGAAGCAGAAGATGAAAAAGAAAAACAAGAATAATAATAAGAAGAAGAAGAATAAAAATAAGAAGAATAAAAAGAAGAAGAATAAAAACACTAGAAGAAGAAAAACAAGAAAAATAAGAAGACGAAGATGAAGAAAAAGAACAAAAGAAGAAGAAAAACAAGAAAAAGAAGAAGACGAAGATGAAAAAGATGAAGAAGAAGAAGAAGAAGAAGAAGAAGAAAAAGAAGAAGAATAAGAAAAAGAAAAAGAAGAAGAATAAGAAAAAGAAAAGGAAGAAGAAGAAGAAGAAGAAGAAGAAGAAGAAGAAGAAGAAGAAGAAGAAGAAGAAGAAGAAGAAGAAGAAGAAGAAGAAGAAGAAGAAGAAGAAGAAGAAGAAGAAGAAGAAGAAGAAGAAGAAGAAGAAGAAGAAGAAGAAGAAGAAGAAGAAGAAGAAGAAGAGGTAGAAGAGGAGGTAGAAGAAGAAGAAGAAGAAGAAGAAGAAGAAGAAGAAGAAGAAGAAGAAGAAGAAGAAGAAGAAGAAGAAGAAGAAGAAGAAGAAGAAGAAGAAGAAGAAGAAGAAGAAGAAGAAGAAGAAGAAGAAGAAGAAGAGGTAGAAGAGGAGGTAGAAGAAGAAGAGGAGGAGGAGGAGGAGGAGGAGGAGGAGGAGGAGGAGGAGGAGGAGGAGGAGGAGGAGGAGGAAGAAGAAGAAGAAGAAGAAGAAGAAGAAGAAACGTGAAAAACTTTATACGGCAGTTTATACTTGTTTCATGTAGCTCAAATTTTAATTAAATAATTTCTGATGCGATGACACCAAACGAAAAATTAGTCTACTGTTTGTGTTTTTACATTCATTTTGGTTGCGGTGCATTTTATTTGATAGTTTTTCATGTTTTATTTAGCGCATTTTTTGATTGTTTTTTTGTTTATGTTTTATTAATTGTAATTCATTTTATTTTGGGTATTATATGTTTTGCATTCATATTTTACAATTTGTTTACTGCTTTTTAAATCGTTTTGAATATGTTGTATCAATTTAGGAAACTTTTAACTATTCTATTTTACACATTATTATTGACTGCTCAATCAGACTCTTTGTCACAAAATTACACTTCAGCACAGCTTTACCATAAAAAAAAAACACTTCAAATTTGCTTCTTGTCCACCGACTGCACCTTTTGTCCACATATTTTTGCCACCCCCTTTTCCTTAATAACCTTTAGACAAACAAACCCCTTACTGCTCCATTGCTCCAAATGCTTGGACCGACAGCGCTAATTAAAAGCCCCTCATTACAGCCCCGGCCCTAATGCGGCCAGGTAATGCGAACCTATCGCTGCACTTGTGAGCTTGTGCAACCTTCAAACAATTATTCCGCCGCGGCCACTTTTGCTTTCCGGTTGGACGGCTGCTGTTGGACGACCGCCGTCGCTCTAATGAATATTAGCCATTTCCGTCACTTGTCCGTCATCTTTACAAGTGTGCCCGGATCGGTCGCCCAGACCCGCTCGGTGCGCAGAAGAACGCTCTAAAAGTCTTCCAATTGTTCATAATTACAGCCCAATTATTGTGACGACGAGTGTAGCAACGTGAAGTGGCCGAGGAGGGAAACTGCTTTTCACTAAGATCCCACACACTAGTCTGCAAGCAGCAGCTGCTATTTATGCAGAACGAATGGTGCAAAAACACACAAAAAAACACATAAACATAAATGTATACACATCGTGTGTAAGTAAGACATGTGCATTCAGTCCGAGCTGCTAGACAGCATCATCATCATCATTACGTATGACAAAAAGCGTTAGTGTGCTCACACGGCCACTGGAGGTCACGTGAAAAGGGCAATTCAAAAGTGTTCTCGTTCAAAACGCTGAAGAATCCTTTTCGTATTTGTTTGCTCCGAGATAAAATGTCTCTAGTTAGCTACAGAAAGCATGGAATCACTCTGCACTCCTAACGATCACCATCACATGCTTATTTGCTATTCTTTGGCAGTTTTTTAAATGCATATTCGGCACTTTGTAAGACCCGCAGTTACAATTACATTCAGCACGAATGTCTGGCGCTCCATCTTCTGGATTGGTGGCGCAAAGTGTCTAGTGAAATATATTTATGCTCATGATTACATTTTTAGACTGACGTAGTGAGTTTTCTTTTCTACTCAATTTAACCCACCGCCACAGTCGGACGGGGCCACGATCGTGCGCAATTACGATTACGACCCCTACAGATGTAGGGATGCTCCAAAAACCGTCTGATTCATCCTTAGCCAAGGTACTTGACGCTTGCAGAACCCATTGCCATATCCCATCCTTACGGATACCTTTCCTGGCACGGCATTAGAAAACACATTTGGTCAAAGATGTTTTGCACTTATGACTTCATATCTCAGCACTTTTTTTTTTCGACGATGAAAAGGATAGAGATGTTTCCTTTCAGGACACTCTCGAGAAAGAAACGAATAAGATGTAAATTTGAGGTTCTGTTCTTTTTTTCCTTTTTTTGCTCCCTTTGAAGCGTTCACACAAAATTGTCCCAAAATGAGAGGGAAATGTGAAAATGTAATTATTTTTCTATTCGCAACCCTGCCGCCCGGTTTCCTCTGGCACAGGGACACAAGCGACCAACCCATCCAAATGGAGCAGTTTTGCTCCCTGTCTCTCTCACTCTCTCCCGCTCTTTTATCGCTATTTAAGTGAACCACGGTCCTTTTATCTTCCTGGAGAGCTCGTTACGGTGCGCGGCAGCGAACG
This sequence comes from Anopheles arabiensis, assembly GCF_016920715.1. Classification (NCBI taxonomy): domain Eukaryota; kingdom Metazoa; phylum Arthropoda; class Insecta; order Diptera; family Culicidae; genus Anopheles; species Anopheles arabiensis. The sequence continues at coordinate 68,835,036 of NC_053518.1, read as the reverse complement.
AAAATGATTTTTCCTTACCGGCGAAAGTGAAAGAAGCTTGGTTTCCCTTGGTTTGCCGCGATCGGTCGGCATAACCCACCAATGGGACCCACCCCTCACCCAGGGCAGCCCGTGCACGAAATGCATATGGATGAGTACCAATCCAATTAGATTGAATCGGTGCACTCGAGTGATTGTGCAAATTGAAAAGACGTCTTCGTGTGCCCCGCCACCTCTTGAACGGCTTCAATGTTTCCATCTCTTTATCTCTGTTGGGCTGGCCTTTGTGTGTGCAGCGACTTCCTTAAGCAACTGTTCGCTTCTGTCTTAGTAAGTTTTTGGAGTGAAAATGCCGGTAATGCCGAGACTCGTCGCAGTGCAGTGTTAGGTGCTGTGTCTTATCTTGCTCGTACCAGCATCAAACACTCGGGTATTAGAACTTGAAGCAAGTCGTTTGCTGTCTTAAATAGCTAATTTAAGGTAAGTAAACCAGCTAGCAGCTTAAATACCAGCTAGGTAAGTAGTTCTATTGTCGTCAAATAGTTCTTTACAATGTTTTGGAAAGGATGGAACTAAACAAGGAGTCAAATTCAAAGAGAACAAGGGATGGCAAATAGGTAATAATATAATTCGTAGCCAACAAACATGAAAGTGAAAACAATATAAATATCAGATAGCAAACACAATATTACATAAATTCAGGCCATCAGCTAGCCTAGGTTAGTTTCTGGTCAGGTTCATTTTCTGGTCATCTAAAAAGTCTAAATCGCCGTACTTAAAATATGTTGATCCGTGACAACAAACTTAGCTAGAAGAACATAAGCCTGGTATAATATTGATTCGGGACTTTAACGGTTACAGGGTTTCCCACGATTTATTGGTCAGTTCCCATGATTTTTCGGTTTTTTGGATCCACAGAGAATAACATTTGGGTGAGCTTTTTATCCTTCTGTATAGAATTCATCAATTTATTTATTTCCTTCCATTTTCCTTTGTTTTTATTTATATTTGTCTTCCTAATCTTCTTTTCTTGTTTTTTTCTTTCCTCCTATTCTTATTTTTTATTATGTTTTCTTTCCCTATCGTTTCTTGTTTTCTATTTCTTCTGATTTATTTTCTCTGGACCTTCACGGTCATGTTTATCAATTAAGTTTTCCTCCACGTAAAAGAACCACGCAATCACACAGTCAACCATACTAGTGGCACCGGCACGATTAAATCAACAGCGGGATTTGCTCAAAATTAGGAAGACGAAGCAACTTTACAAAAAAACGTTCACTTTAAACATGCATTGCATACCTGTAGGCGTTCATTGAGCAATGTACCAGAAACCATGTCCATGCAACTGTACAAGGACATTTTCACATTTTTATGAACATTAATTTATTTTTTGTACTTTTTACCAGAAAATTTTAAACTAACTTCACCCTAATCACACTTATTTCAGTTTGAATTTCAAAACAAATGCATGCAAAAGACTTGACAATTTTGTTATTGTTGTCTTTCTTGTAGCGCGATTTGTTGCGTGGGCAACAACATGCAACTACATTGCACAGTGGCTCAATGTTGAAAAGAAATTGGCCAACGTTGGACGCGGTTCATGGTTCACATTTTAAGGTTAAAAATATATTGCGTTTCATCAATCTTTTAGAAAAAAAAACTGCAAACACTTTACAATTTTTTTTCCGAAAAATGAACTCAATTTGTAAAGCGCATTATAGCACTTATTTCTGCAGTTTTTAATGATTTAATGCGTACATTGAAGATGTCTGAAGGATAACTTTCGTAGAATTAATTTCTGATATTTTTTTTCTATAAAAATTTTCTTGTCCACACAAACGATGCAGTGACCCGTTGCAGTCGCTTCCCAAAATCAAAATGCAATTGGGCTGCACTTCTCCATATTGTCAATCGATTTGACGCATGTGCACAAGCATGCAACTAGAACTTCAAAGTTTTTAACAACTATTTTTACTTGCTTAATCTATTTCTACCATTTTCATTTAATCAATTCTTTGAAATACTCAATTTGACGAATAAATTTCATTATTTACAAAAGTTTTCAGCACTTCACCAAAAATCTCCATACAATCGTAAACACTCACTGTCAATCACCGGCCCCGGGCAAACGTCAAACCAAGGCGTAGCTGTCAAACGGCAGCGTGCGCACGATCCAACCCGGTTCGGTCCCCCACCATATCTTGACCGTGCTGCAGCCGTCAAACGAAAACATCACGGGGAAGCAGACGGGGAGAGAAAAATTCACGAAAAAATCGTAAAAGGAAGGTGTTTCTGTGCGTGTCGGTCGGACGGTGCTGATTATCACCGCGAGTGCACCAGAGTCGTGTTTGCTGAAACGGTGGCTTGAAGTGAAATACACATTCACACACAGCTTTTCCACTGCTTCCGTCGAAGAAGGGTAAGAAGAAGGAGCAGGACGGAACGCGGACAACCAATCAAGTCAGCTGCTGGGTCTTCGATTTTCACCCTGACGTGACAGAGAGACGGCACCAGTCCGAGGGTACCCATTCGCGTGAGCTGGCTGGCAGGGAAGTGTCGGTAGTTGTGTGTGTTTCTGTGCTACAGAAGAAGAAGGCAGAAAATCGATTCCCCCACACACCTGAGGTGCAACAATAATGCATAAAGTGCATCTTGGCAGCCCGATCGGTGGGTGGTGCAGCGAACGGCAACAAGCAACTGGAGGACGTAGCTGGACCGCCACCAGCGGCAGCTTCCGACGGGTGGTCCATCCTTCCCGACCAGCCACCGTCGATCGTCGGGCGTAATCCGTCGGCGTGTGTGTGTGCGCGTGCGCGCGTGGGAAGAAGGTTTGTTGTTTGGCCGCTTTGGAGGGGGCTCTGTGGGGGGCTGCATTACCACCCCTTGCCAAGACCTTCGACCAACCAACGCCTTTCGGTGGCTGTCGGGAGAGGTGTTTTTGTTCGCTTGATAAAACTGCCCTCAGCATTCGGTCAGCTCAGCAGCAACGCCAACTGCGAACGAAGTGCGTGCGTGTGTGTGTTTATGTGTGCGCACATCCATGAAAGTGTGTGCGTGTGTGTAGAAACCAACCAGCAATAAGTGGTTTTTCCTCTCGGGTCGATTCTCGAGCGGAATCGGAATTTTCGAGCAGCTAAATAACCCACAATCGAGCGGAAAAGGGAACGAGCGAAAGAGAGAGAGAGAAAGAGAGAGAGAGGTCCTTTTTCTGAATTTTATGGCAGTGAAGTGAGTGAAAACCACACAGCAAAAGAAAAAAAGGTGGCCGATAATGCAGAGGATTTCGTTGGCAATGGCCAGCGGAGGTTTGCCGTCGTCCTGGGACGTGTGGTAGTGTGATTGAGTGGGTGTGTGTGTGTGTGTGCAGCCGTGCGTGCGTGCATTTTTCCCCCGTGTGTAGTAAACACACCAATCATTCAGTAGGAGGAAGGTTAGTGACGAAGGAGCAGGGGGTAGAGGCTTTTATTTTGCCACCAACAGGCGAAAGGAAGAGCAAATGATAAAAAACGACCACTGATTGTGTGCCCCTGTTGAGTGTGTGTGTTTGTGTGTGAAGCTACGTGAAGGTTGTGCGCGCGCTCCAGTTTGTGTGCCCGTGCTAGTGTGTGTGCCACAACGAATATCCTTTTTGGTTGGGTGAAAGCAGGCGCAGCACACTGTCTACTTTGATTCGACCCGGAATCATCTTCCTTCGAACGAGTAAAGGAGACAGAAGCACAATCGATTCTTTCGGTGGAAAGACAGCGGGAGCCCCTGGAGTCAATAACGGGGGAGCAATTAGGCGAGGAAACGGCGGCAGGAAGCGGAAACGGCATTTGTTGTGTTTACCAAATCTCATCTGGCTGCTGGCCCTGTGACGCTGGGAAACGCGTAATTGATGGAAAAAACGCCCATCACCTTGACAGAGCTGCGTGATTGTTTTTGAGGACGATAATAACGTTCGGACGTGTTAGAGAAAGTATCACACCAACGGCGCATAGACCCCCGTCATCGTCTTGTTAAAAAGGTAAGATTTTTCAAACATTATCTTTGAAAAGAAACACTTTTTTTTGCTTTTTATTTGTAGATTTAAAGGTAAAGCGGCAATTGTGTTGTAGAGGAATCACAATTTAGAGAGGCATTGGTCACACACGCACGAAGGTCCGAAAGTTAGCGACCGCAAAGCGAACAGACCGTCAAACGGTGGTGTCCCTTCACCCGTACAATGTGGATGCCTTTTTGCTTCGAAGCGACCACACATACACCCAGACACTAATTGCCAAGCCAGGCCGGTACCGAGCAGGGCCTTTGCGAGCCTTCACCTTCAACGGAGCGATCCCGCTCGCTTTTCTAATGATTCAGAAGAGGAGCTATGTGTGTGTGTATGGGTTATGCACGATGGGTGCCGCACGGGGTCGGTCAAAACTATCGTTGACATCTGACATCCGTGGGAGGGGGGGTCATGCGCATACACACGTGCGTGGCGGCCTGCCTTTTCTCCTTTCCCCCAGCAAGCTCAGGTGGGCCCGCGGTACAATCTATCGGAGCTGATTCGATTAAGCGAGGGCACACCGTTTCCTGGCCCGACCCAGGAAGTTGGGCTTTTGCACAACCATCCTGCCCGGCCGCTCACCACCACCGCCAATCGAAACCAGGTGCAAAAAGGAAAAATGTGAAGGACCCTTTCCACTTGAAGGGAAAGTAATTAAATTAAGCACGAAGAGTGGAGCCGGTCAACACACCTTTCCCTAGCCGCGCTTCGTTAGCTGGTTGGTTGAGGAGAGCCTCCCAATAATCTAATAGGAGCAAAGTGCCAAAGGAAGGAAGAAAACGAAAAAGGGGTGCAGCTTTTAATCGCTCGGCCCGGTTCGCTTATCATGGTGCTGTTATGGCACACGGGCGACAAACACCGGGAAGGCTAAACAGAAGACCCGGCACAAGCTCATCAAGATCGTGGCGAGGTTTTCAGGAGCCATTTTAACTCGGGTAGGGGGGACTTTTATCTTGCTGGAAAAGATCTACGAATGTGTTTGTTGTTGTGGGCTGAAAATGATGGCATTATTTGACACTTTAACCTTATCACACAGCGAAGCTGGCTGCTCTTCATAAACACTTATCGATCTCTTTATTTTAGCAAACCGCTGAAGCCAAGTACTGAAGTAGAAATGGGGAACGTTGTTTGCTCCAACGAATCGTGCCTCGGTCCCGCCCGGTACGTACACGGTGCCGGTTCCGATCGTACCTCATGCGAGCGGCGGACGCCCATACAACCATGACGGGCGAAAGGTGGCAGAGAAAACGGCTTGCGTTTAAGGCTGTGTGTGTGTGAGTGTGGGCAAGCAGAAACCAGTGTCTGGGCTTGGCTTTGGAGCGCCCAAGCCGCCGGCATCACACACCATTTTGCGAGAAAAGAAAACTGATCCGACCGGTGTGTCTGCAGAAAAGTTCGCAATGAAGGGCCCTACACACACACACATATGCCGAGGTGACCGGCGAAAGAGAAAAGACGCGCGTAACAATGGTCAATCCCTCCGTTCCCTTTTTCTGGGGGACCGGTACCCCATTAGGGGATGGCGGGCAGCCAGGAGTGCCGTGCGTGTGATGTTTACTATTGTGTTTATTTTTTCTCTCGCGTGTTTATCGACGCCCCGGGGGCCCAGCACTTCGTCATTCGTCGTTATAAAGATGCGAAGAGGCACGACGATCACGGGATGAAGCAGAAAGGGGGAAAAAAGCGTTTCCGATCGATCCGGCAGCACACACCACTGAATCATTGGGATTTTATTTTCGCATTGTAGAAACTGCTTGCTGCATGCGAAGGAACAAGAAAGAGCGGCACAAAGCAAGGGATGGGAAAACCACGGTCGAAGAAATGACTGTACACGAGCTTCCACGGAACAAAGTGAGAGCGCTCCTGAGGCTCGGTTTTTTTATGATTTGGCAAAGTTAAGGGGATGAAAACGATAAACAACCCTTGGAAGCTGGCCCGGGCTTTGACGCACCTATTGACTGCACTTCCTATTCTCTTTTGGCGGGCATCAACACACGGACGGAACACGCCAAAAACTTGCCAGATGCCCCTGACCTCCTCGGCAACATCCTTCGGTGCGTTTTTGCGCTGCTTCACCATTAATGGAGTGCAGAAGATATCTGCACTCGCACACTCAAAGGGCAACGGAAGAGAGAGAGAGAGAGCACGAGAGAAGAAAAATGCAGCCCAAATTAAGGCGCCGGTTCGGCCGTCGAGGACGCCCAGAAAGACGTGCGCGCGACTGGTGGCGGTATAGGCAGCACGAGCAGCAAGATCTCCGTTTTGCTCTCGCGCCAGCGTCAGAATGAGCCGCTGTTCTAAAATGCACACCTCCCGATTATGCTCCCGCCGGTGATGGGGCTGTGTTATGCGCGCTGCAAGCCGTTCGTTTTTGTCCCTTCCGTATGCGCGGGACCCGATTTGCGCATTCCGCTTGTTTGGCGTGTACAAATTTGGTCAAAAGTACGAAGCAAACAGAAACAAACACAGAGAGCAAAAGCCCGTCATCATCACCATCATCGTCCGATGTGTCATCCGTGTTTTGGTAGAGAGAGGGGAAAAGGTTGTACATTGCATTAGACAGCTGCCGTCGGGAAAGACTGACACCGCAGGGTTTCTACCGCCGAAACGAGAGAAAAAGGTTCACACAAGAGTTATTGCAGCCGCATGAGCACAAATTACCAGCATGTGTGTGTGTGTTTGTGTGTGTGTCATCGTTTGGAAAAGACCATGCGGTGACTCATTTTGCTCTCCGCTCGATCTTCGACACACGACCTTGCGACAGGATCGGTATACTTTTGCAACTTCGAGGGGGAGGGTCGTTAGGGCCTGGAAGGTGGAAGAGATCGTACACAAAACGCTGGGCAGAAAACCACCTACAACCACCGGCATCGGATCTCGGTGTGTTATGACTCTCAATATGGGTAACGAGGCGGATCTCTCGCTGTGAGGTTGGGGGAAGTTCCGGGGACGTTTATCGTTGCAATACACCTATCTGCTACTGCCAAACGCTGCGCCTTTACCTTAATGCCACGTTCTCGCTACTTAAAATCATAATTCAAGCAGCGTCATTGCACGTGGGGGGGATTCAAGATGGAACGTGCCACCGGGGAGCGACTCTATTGCTTTATTGTGCGTGTGGTAGTGCGCAAGCCCACCGTTTTTTTTTTTTTTTTTTTTTTGCTAAAGGTCTCGAACGGTAATGGGTCGGCGCTATTTCCATTACGCTTTTTTTACACGCTCGCTACGGCGCGATTGCCTTATTGGTGTAGTGACTGGCAGCAGCAGCAGCTTAGAAGCGCACTTAGGCGACGGATACGGCACGTTCCGTCGGTTCTCAGCACGGTTGCACCACACACACATACACGTTGGTTCTCCAAAGTCAATTTGGAAGGAAAATACCAGATGGCTTTCCGCAACGGCCAAAGCAAAAAAGAAAACTCCCTTCTCCCTCTTACTACTCTCATCCACACCGGGTCGAATAGACAACCAGCCAGTGCCACACTCGCGGTTGAGTAATTTAAGCAGCCAGCGATTGCACGGTGGTGCGCACACCGGTTGACCGCAATCGCAGCACAGCCAACAGCACAGTGACGCCGCCGCCGCCGCTTTGCACAACGACCGCTTGGCGTTCTCAGCGCACAACAGTAGAACGGTGTTGTGAAGTGGAAGTCTCCACTGTGCAACTTCACCCGCGGTTCGGGCTCTTGGGGCAACGGAGAACCAACACTCCACTAGACTTCTGTGCAACAGAAAAAAATGGAAAGTAGATCAACCGATACCACAGTGTTGAGCGCCCGACGGAGGCACGCTCTAATCACGCGCACGGACGACGATGTTGGAAAGGGCACACGCAAAAGACCTCTCAACCTCTCTAATCCTTCAAAGCGAGCCGAATCTCCGTCCTCGGGGTGTTGCTATATCCATCGTGGGTTTGAGATCAGTGGTAGATGCTTGAAAAAGAAGCGAAACAGATCTAGCAGCAGGTAGCTGGTTGATCTTTTATATCTTGGAGCTTATGATAGGATTTGTTGTACAGAGATTTGAAAAAAAATGGTTATTGTAAGATGTAAGAATACGCTTATGTGCGAGACATTTGTGAGGCAGTTGTCTTTAGGCTATTCCTCATTGTCTTAATGATTGTTCTGGTGCTCAAGGGTGCTTAGCTGTAGTTAGGATCGTAATCTCCTTACATCTCTAGCCGAGATGCTCTTTAATGTCTATACATTCAATCTACATGACCTTTTTCTGTGAGCGTAATGATACAGACAGGCATGATCAACGTAATGCAAATGAATATTGATGAGTCGCTGGCTCATCGTGGCTAAATTATTCTAGAGAAATATGAGCGTTGTAATACAATTATATAAGTAAAATTATACATACATGTCAGGGTTGCCTGGGACCGTGTTGTACGTGAGCTTCGGCGTATTCAAATTTAATGCAAGCTATGTTTAAATATTCCGTCGCCTTGTTAGTTGAAGTAACCAAGAGAGACACAGAGAGAGAGAGAGAGTGGAGATCGTCATGCTCAAGGCTTCCAAGTTCGAAGCCAAAGCCAGTATTGTTGATTGTTGATATTGAAGAATCTTGGTAATGAAGGATATTGTTGATTATATGCTTTATTATGGAAGATCATGCTAACATATTGATCTAACATGTTGGGAATGACATCAGACAATTGATTCTGTAAGGATCCTCCAAAATCCATATCTTAAAACTGTAACATTGGTTGATCATTGTAGATGTGACTTAGAAGTTGCCCAACCTAAACATCTTGCAATGAATACCTAAAAGTATGAAGACTGATGCTGTGACCCTCCAAAATCCAATATCTTAGAATCGTAACATCGGTTGATCATTGTGGATGTGAATTAGCAGTTGCCTAACCTGCATACCTTGTAATCAACATCTAAAAGTATCGGTCTTGCTATCTCTTTGTGAAGATTACACCGCAAAAACCTCGGAGGTACTGTGCCTTGAGGTAATTCAATCTGTACAAACGCTACCGCCGTCCCAGATGTTTCCACTTCCGCCCGTTGCAATCACAGCCCGAGCGCAAATACCGCGTACCCGCCTGGCCCTTGAATTTGTTTCATTAACCTTGGTTTCCATACCGCCAGCAGCCCGGCAGCCGGCAATGATGGCAATGTTAAATGCAAAATTAAATCCTGCCCCCCCTTTTCCCACTCTATCGCCCAACCATTCTGCGCGACATCTCTGCCAGAGGGAGGCCGTACGAATAATTAGAGCTTATTTTCGTCACCACAGCACGCACTTGGGCCGTTCGTCGACTTCATAGGACCAAAACAGTGTCAAGCCCGATGAAGTCACGTTCTCTCTTGGGTTGCGTCCCCGTGCGTCGAGGCAAGAAACTCGTTTTGTTGGTAGCAGAGTAATCCGTAATCCGATTCTACCATCCACCACCGCACTTGCTCTAGACCTGAGATTACTCCTTCGCTGTGCATCACCGCAGGTACGAATCACGATCATGATGATGATGATCGTGAATGTGTCCGGTGGTATTACCGTTTTGGTGTCACACAACTACACGCACGCACGGGGAATCTATTACGCACGGCTTAGCCGCATGATCGTCGTTGTTGGCGAAACAGTTGGCGAATTGCGCGGCTCGTCTAAAAGCTGCCCTGTCACCGTGCCGTGAAGGCAGGCGGTCTGTTTTTCTGTTTACATTCGCGCATATTCAGAAAAGGGGACACACACACACACACCGCTCGCTTCAAACTTACTGTCAGAATAAATTACCGGATCAACGGAAAGGGTCAAGCGGTACATTAAAAAAAATGTGATATTTATATATTTATCTAGTTCCCGTGAGGATGGGGCAGACTTGTAGTTGGGACACCTGTTGGCCCTCAAAATTAAAGACTCCCCCTTTTCGCCCGGTAGGTCATGGGAAGGCATCTTCTTCGTCCAAATTCCGGTCGTGATGTGTACCTTGAAAACCGAGTGCCGTGGCCGAGGATTTTGGTGTCTTTGTCCTGCGTGCTGTAGCTTTCTGTTACTACGGGGACACTGCGCTCACGAATAGTTTAATGGCCTACGGGGGTGTGTGATTTGCGGATCTCGCGCTATCTCGTCTAAAACCATCAAACCGCGAAACGATGTAAATCGTGTGTGTTAAGCATTTTTAATGATGGCCCTTGGTTTTTCTTCTTTCCCTTCGGCTTAAGTGGTTTTAATTTGCTTGAGTTGATTGACATTCACACCTGACGAACCGAATCGGACGTGCTGGGTGGTGGATTGATGCGATAACCATCTGCCTGTGCTGTAGCTGCCCCCGACCAGAGACAGATAAGCTCTTCAGCAGCGGATCAGTGTTGTGTGAATGTTTTATTTAACAAAAAGGAAGACAAATCCTCTTTATCTACTGGTAATAAATTATAAGTGAAGGAATGGAGCACGGTACCTCGTCAAGCGTAGTAGAGCAGCCTCCAATCTGTCTGCAGTTCGCGCGCATATTTACGTTACGCGCCTCCCCCGTAACCCGCTGCGAGTCCGTTGCTAGTATCTATTTTTACCTTTTTTACATCCAACAACCCGAAGAAAAGACATCGTGTCACCAAAACACGCAATTGTCGTCATCATCGTCACCGCGGTGTCTCTGTACTATTTTCTGACCCTCTTCTGCTCTTCCTTGTCGCTCGCTCCGTTCGAGCAACGCAGCTTAACGTCAATCCGCTCTACTGGGTGTTGGATTGGGTTGTTATTTGTCGTTTGTAAACATTTGCTGTCTAACAAACCAAACCGAAAAAAAGTCGATTGCGCGCAATTTTGGCATAAGAAAAGCATCCTTTCATCGTTGTACAAATCTGTTCTGTTTAAGCATGAAACGGTTCCACCAGTAGCGCTGTTCGTTTACTTCGGATCAGTTCGCAGCCGAGCGCTGACTCTCGCTTCGTTTCCACTAAATATGGACTCGTGTCAAAACATGCCCTTGATTAATCGGCCGATTAAGTGGTGGCGGGGAACGGCTGCTATTTGTTGTGTTCGTACGCGGCATCAGGGGGGGGGGGGGCTATCATCGAGGTTAGGCGGTTGAGACGATCCGTACCGTTGCAACCAAACATAGTAATGGGTAGGGTCAGTTGATACACGGAGCGAAGTAAGTGGTTGTTTCTGCTGCTAAAACAAAACCAACAGCAACAACAGGGCTAGCAGGGACTTTTTATGATGGCACTCAGACAGCCCCAGAGTGTTTTGTTGGTGGGTACCGCAACAAATGGCCCTACCATGGATCGAAGATTGTTCTTTTTTTTTGGCTGTTTTTTTTCTATTTCAATCCATTATCTTAATAGATCCTGTGCGGGTCGTTGCGACTGGCTGTTTGTTTTGAACTATAAATTCTACTCATCAAAACGTTCTTTCTTCTCGCTTCTTCCACTCTTGGGGGGATTAGACGCTAGAGCATCGAAATGTAGACGGGACCGATGGGGAGTTTGTTATTAGTTCGCGTGAACGGCAGCCAATGTTGTGTTTTGACATTGACCGTTTGCGATCGCCCATGAGACGGTGAAGAGCGCGAAAACAGTCTAGTGAAAATGTGTGTGTGTGTTTTTTTTTTTTCTTTGCAAACCTGACACTGACAAAAGACAAAAAAGCCGGGGCCATAGAGAGCGGGTTTAGCCGTTTCAAAGCCCCAAAACTTGATCATCGAACCTTTCGAAGCTCATCTCCCCTTACCACGGCAATGATGGGCAAGTTAGTGGGGCAGTGAAAACTGAAAAGCGAAACCACACGATCAGCTGACTCATATATGGCGTTTTGCCCGCACGCCCAAGTGACAGCGAACCGAATGGGACTGTGTGTGTGTGGAAATTCTGTATTTCACGCTTGCTGCCTACTGCTCGCTAAATTAGACGCGATTCTCTCGCGGGCTGTGGTAATGATGTGCGAAAAAGCCGGCTAGTAACAACAACAACAAACGTTTTTGAAAGGGGGAGGAAGACGAGGTGTCATGATATCTATCTGGCCCAACAATCACCAACCAGGCTGACTGGCCGGCTGGCTGGTGGACTTAACCGTGACGCGCGCTCGGTTTGGTGAATTTTCACGCCACGCCAAAGAAAGAGTGCCATCAAGCCTCTCTCCTCCTCCCTCGATCACAATTCGCGATGAAATCGTTTTGTAGAGAAGGTGGGGAAGGTTTGAAAGCTAAAAAAAAAATAAAAACAAGATCATAGGGCCATTTGTTTGCCATCACGTTGCTGATCGGGCAAACCGTTTGGCCCGTAGAGTGACTGTTGGTGACTATTGGTGCTATTTTTGAAACGACGCAAGCAATGCGAACAATTTTTTCGGCCGGTGGTCATCCCCCCGAAGCAGCAGCAGCAACATTCCTCTCAGGAGCGCATACAATTTCAGTAAGCTGTGTGTGTGTGTGTTAGTCATCCGTGCAAGGTGTAAGCGGTGTCCGTGACCTTCGTGATCGAGTGGGGGAAAAGTCGATGATACGGGCCCCGGGAATGGCTTTATTTAAAGTGCCATTAATTCCCTTTCCAACTTCTCGCTGTTGTTTGGTTTTAGAATGGGTTGTGGAGAGGGTGAGTTGTTGCTATCAGTTGTTTAAAAAGGTAAATAATGCTCGCCTCGATCGTAAATCTCGGCCGTGCGATCCCGTAACCAAAAGCATAAATTCCACCCGAACGCAGCTTCATCTGATAAGAGGTTGGTGGTGGCGATGGTAGCGGTTTTGTTTGTTTCTAGTTTGCTTATGGTTCAATTAACACCCTATGGGCAGTGGTCGGCAAACTAGTCAGGAAGGAGGAAAGAATCAAGTTTCAATAAACCAGATGTAAATTTTGATAGAACTATATATTACAAAAAAAGTTTTTTGCAGGAAATTTCTTCCCAGCTTGATTATTGAAAATTTAGAAAACACGGCTGCCGAGTGTGATTATATGTTAGGGTAAGGTAATGGTCTAGCAGTAAATAACTTATCGAATGTGGGTTGCAAGGTTTAAATATGATTATTTCCTCACAAAAGTCAGGAAACGTTCATGAGCGCAAGAGACCGACGTTTCTTGGGCACCACGAATATTTGAGAATAGTCAATTAAGGGCTATTTTCGGTGAAGATATTTTACAGATACATCCCGAACTTGCAGAGATATTCTGGAGCATCTGAAAATGTGTATTTCCATCGATTAAAATCAATAGAAATTAGTAATAAGGCGAAGAATTAGGTCCCACATAGAAATAGGAGCAGAGACGACGAAAGACGTTTGTCCATTTGTTAGCAACTGCTCATAGGGCACATGTAAACAAGATCTAAGGTGCTAAATTTACTAGTGTGATGGTGAAAAGGAAATGGAAACCAATGGAAAACATTTTGTACAATGAATAAGTAAACAATCTTTCGCAAAAATGCGTTGAAGTTCGTTTAGAACCGCTACGAACCTATTGGTACTCCCAATATACTGAACAATCTAATGAATCATAGCGATCAGTGTGACTTTGTAAACCCTTCTGAATACTACATCGGTTTCTAATACGTCACTCGATGTTTTCCCGATAAAAATCCCCATTTCAAATAACCATGTTGACTTTGAAAAGCTGATTCAGTGACTAATGTGATAGTTTTCATAAACGATTTCTGACTAGCTCATCTGTTATCAGGAACCGTAATCCGAGTGCGTACAGGGCTAAAGAGTGACCTGCGTGAACCGTAATTTGCCGACCACTGCATCTACCGGGCATTATCAAATTGAGACTACAGTTTGTGGTTTGTAAACGCCTTAAACCGCCGCTGCCGACGCAGTATCATTGTAAATGATTGTGAGTTAAACAAACGAGATACTTCCGTTTGGTAGCTCCATTGCGTTGTGTCTGTTGGTTGAGGGTATCTTATTGGAAAATAGAGCACAAACACAACTGTTTGAAGTGCAGAGCGTGTTCCTGTGGAGTAACTATTTCCTATATGAGGTTTGATAACCTATCTTCTCTATATAGACACTCGTGCCGCTTCCCATTTGAGCACAGAACGCCTCTGCAATGCGCCATCCTTGCACACGTCCTTTTGTTTAATGAGCAATCTTATCCTATTTAACTGTCCATTTTAATAAACATCATTTGCCGAGCCACGCATAGTCTCGCGTAACCATAAATCAAACCGACCGCTCAAAACAAAGAGATGAAAAAAAACAATAATTCCAGCGCAAAAGCCTTCATGCTGGCGCGCTTCAGCCATCTCCGAGCGAAATCAACCATAGCAGTGACATGTGGCGTGTACGCCGATCGTATATAGGTCACAAAGATCGCGAACCGCTGGACAGACGCAACAGGGTACGCGTGTGGGAAACCACAAACACACGGCACGGCAAGACAACATTGAAATCAGCAATAGGGGAAGGGAAAAACAACTCTAAACCGTGTAATTATTCACGATCCATGGTGCGTGTACTGTTGCGTCGACACAGACCTTGCAACGGGGAGAGGAGAAGCTGGAGGTTATCCGCCGATGCCCCAAAGTCACGTCGCCGTGTCTGAGGAAGTAATTTGACTACCGGTACGGAGCGCATAGAGTTTTGTACCCAACTTGGTTCACAGTCCAGGTAGTTGCGCGACAAGGGCGCCCTACTATGACGTCTGACACACACGGCACACAATGATCCGTTTGAATCGTACCTGGTATTTAGTGTCTATGTCGTCTATGAACACATAGAACACGGCTTTGACTCTCGATCAAGAGGGCGGAATGCTATTATACCTGCACTAGCTGCGAACTATTTCTAGCACCCCTTGGGCAACGGGGCGCCACCACCAATATACTGCCCGCCGTCGGCCCTCAAAAAGCACCCAGCCACGGGCAGACGGGGCAGACAAGCAAAAAATAGACACCGGTAGCTTAGCACCTGAAAAAACCCCTACTCAAAATACCCAACATCGTTCGGCCCTGAACCTTCGGTCCGATGGTCATCAGAAACGGAAAGTAGCAGCCTGAGAGAGGAGAGTTTTTTGTATTGACCCACCCGATTGATTTGCGTCGCCACCGGTGCCAGATCGGTTTTTCGATCATGAGCTTGGAATAGACTAGACTAGAAGCTCTATTTCTGCGAGCGCACGGGCACGGGACAGACTTGCACAGGATGTCGCCAGACACGTGCACACTGTATGCTGATGTATCTTGACATGCTCTGGGACATCTCCAATCGGAATTGTCACGTTTGCCGGTCACATTCACTCACATACTGCGTGATCTCCACCGTAGCTGCCGTATCAACACACTTGTGGTGAAGAGGATCTGGTTGAAGAAGTAAACGGTAGAGCCTGTTGCCTGTGTCTCTGTGGCGGAACATAATTATCGCTGCTGCTGCCTACCCTTCACCAACTAGGCTTATCTGCGCAGGGCTTTTGGGGTGGTGGTGTCTGTGTGCCTTAAGCCCACACAATCCACAGCACAAACCCTCCCCTCATCACAGTGGGTCGTACGGTTGTTGTAGATCAGCATCACCAACAGCAGGAGGGGGCCCCCATTCGTCATCACGAGCAGCGTGCCCCATCAACCTTGTACACTTGCTCGCGCGCTCTTCCTGCGTCCGGGGCAGCAGCAGCAGTAGTCAGATGATCATCAGCCTGCGGTCACCTGCTTTCAATATGCCGACTGTGCCCCATGGCCACACTCGAAACCGTGTGGCTGGTCACGAAACCGGAAAGCTTAAACTCGATGCAAGATAACATGCGGTTGCGATGGAGCAACCGGAGCAGCAGCGTGTGTGTGTGTGTGCATTTTTTGTTCGTGATCATCGTCCCTTCCATAACCAAAAAAAAAGCCTGCAGAAAACGTGGAAACATCTTCAGCGAGCGAGTGGCCGGTGAAGGCAAGCAAAAAAAAAACCCCGACGATCGTATAAAACAATTTCCAAGCAATTAAACACACCCGTATCTGTTTCACTACTGTTGGTGGTGGTGGTCATGAGGATCCACCAAAGCCACAGCAAATAGGCGCTTGGGTTTCCCGCGAATGGCCAGCGAACTGGCTCTGCTACACGCGCGTGCACGTGTTCGCAGATTATCATTTGAAAAGGGAAAACTCTTCCGTCCGCAATGGAGGAGAGCAACTAAAAAAAAAGTAATGGAAAACACGATAGCTGAACTCTCCTATTAACGATCGCTGTTGGAAAAATTTCCACCACGGAGAGAAACTCTGGAAATGAGGAGGTTGCAATTTTCCAAACTAAAACGCGAAAACACGTTCATAAAAATCAGGAAACGTCGTCTACGGTTTGTTTTGGCCAAAAAAAGCTCCTTTTCCTGGGTGAATTGGCCAGTCTTTCCAGGGATGTAACGACTCATTGATACATCGTCTGGTAGCGGCATGGAAAATGGTTTGAATACAAGTGTGACACCCATTCCCATAGTGTACGTTCTCTTGTCTTATCAACACTTATTGCCCTGCGGTGTTATCTGGGACCGGGTGAGCGCAATGTTTGCAGTGTGCTTCAGTTGTTTAAACTTTACACACACACGCCCCGCCGGTGTGATGGATTGTAAGTAAGTTCTGCTACTTTTTGTTTTGTAACATGTAGCAGTGCTGAGTTATAAATAATTCTCCTATCAATTTACAACTCATTATTCAACATGAACGAGCAGAGAGCACATAGAAAGCGGAGGGACAGTTGATTGAAGAGTGCCCTCTTGCAGCACAATTACTGTTTTTCCTACGGAATTTCTCCCACGGAGTGCGAGGAAACAAATGAGCTTAATTTGTGTATCACCATTAAACTGACTCGGGCACCATATTGATCAACGGCCCCGCTGCCCACCCTTTTTTGTTGTTGTTGTTGCCACATCACAAATTAATTCCGATCACTCTGCCGCCGGTCCGGTGCCTTTCCGTCTCCGGACTTTCTAGCAAGCAGGGCGAATTCGGCCGCGCGCACCATCTGGAGCCCATCTTTGCCCAGCCGCGAAACCAGACGAACCGCAACCAGCCGCGCAATAGCGGAAGTGTCGGGTTTTGAAAGTTAAAAACCATTTATTGCGCTTATTCAATCGACCTGCGCGTGTGTGTGTGCATGTTGGAGCCCGCGCTCACGCACGCCAACACTTTCCGGGTAAGGCACCAAGGCACCGGGAGGGGAGGTTTACTATAGCGTTAATTATAAACACTTGTTCGTTTTAGCTACCACGTAGGTTTATTAAGGTTTTGAATTTTATGGTTCAAGTGCGATTTGTTGATAAAGCTGAATTAAATTAGCCAACCCGTCACTCACATGACACGATCACGCATGCAAGCATAAAGACTTAATTCAAGCTGATCAATGTGTCTATTAGATTTTAACCATTTTTGTGTGGTTGCTTCCTTTGTTTGAAAGCTTTTGCTTCACGGTTGGGAAGATACTGTACGCATAATAAAGACAGTACATTGAAGATGCTCGATACTCAAATCGATAGACGCATTGGCTCCAACAAACGCGACCACTGACCAAATCTCATCTCGATCGCGACTTTTGCAATTTTTCTTCAAACTTACAACTACCAAACACTGTACATTGCCAAACAACAACAAAAAAAGAAGAAGACACAATGTACAGAGTTATATATTGTGGAATATATTCATATCGCAAAGAAAGTCATCCACACATGGAGAAGGAGGAGAGGCGTGCCTGTTTTTTTTGTGCTCCGATCCGTCTGGGTTTGTGTTTTCCGTCAGCTGATCCGACCCGTGCCATGACCCTCCCCGACATGAGGAGGCTGATGAATGGCTCCAAAAATGGGAACAAAGAAAGAAGCATCAGACCCCCTCCATTCCTCCCTCCCTGTGTTCATACGCTTCCCCTTATCTTCAAGGAGATTAGCCCGAAGAGAAACGATAGAAAGCGAACACGCGCGTCCATTAGATGAGGTGTGTGTTTGAGCTTTATCGAAGCCCCCCCCGAAAAGGTTTCGTATGCTCTGTACCCTCGCAGAGGGGGGGTTGGCGATGTTCATTTGTTCGAGATGGTGGGTCAGAGAGATACGGATCACCTTACAGGGGCAGGCTCCACAAGAGCACCGTATCTTAAACATCCGGTTACGTGTGTGCTGCTCGATCGGAACTGAGTTTTGTTTGTGTGTTCGATGAATAATCCGTGGCAACACCGAAGCACAGGCAGCACAGAACACAAAACATGATCGCCAAGCGTTACCTTCACCTCGCGCGAGGTAAGCCACTATGGGAAGAGGGCCGTCCGAGTGGCAACATCAAGGACCCAGATCGGTCTGATGTGCGTGTGTCGGAAGGTAACAAAAGCCTCCAGGGGGTAGTAGGGAATGACATGCCGGTGTCGACGGCTAGCTCAAAGGCACACACACACAGTAACGGACTGTGTACCCCAGTACAACCATATCAAAACAGTTCGAATGCAATTGCAGTTTGCCTTTCGTTATCTAATAAAACGTGTTTCCGCTTGTCGTCGCTCTGCTGTTGTTGCTGCTGCTGCGTCTTATCGGCCTGTACAACCGAACGACAAACAAACGGGTACACGCTGATTCCACCACCAACCCGGGCTACTAATGAACTTTTATTACCGCATTTACCGGTTTTTTTTTTTTTCTTCTCTATAATCATTTAATATGTTTTTTTTTTTCTCTCTCCCCCTATCTCGGGGCTTCCTTTCTCTCCCTCGACAGCACGATGAAGACGGCGCCGAGCATGGACAGTTGTCAACCGAGCCTCGTCACCTAAGGGTAGCCGAAATTTTTAGCGTGCGTTATTATCACAGCCCAGCGCATCGCTGCTTACCTCACCGGGTTCGAAACGGGGTGGTGGTAATTTCACATACACTCCCTATCCCGCTCTCTCTCCTCTACACACTCTGGAACTGGAAAGTCAGCGAAGAGTGCATTTTGCTGGTCTGATTTCAACTTCTGAAGAAGGCGTGAGCGAGAAAAGGCGTACGCCAGGTGATAAGAAGCGGAGAACGTGCAGCTACACGAATCGATACTGTGTTCGGGTGCGCGTGAGACAGCGTGACTTCAACGACAAACGGACGAGCGGCTGGGACGAGTACACTGCGCTGCGTACAGGAACCACCGGACGAGTCAAACCGGCAAGATGGTGTTATCTTAGAACAGGTTAGTGCACGCCCAGCCGTGAACTTTGTGAAGAAATTCTAAATCCCATTTCACCTTGACAAAGGGAGGACACAAAAACACAAACAAAATATAAAGCATTTGTGACCTTACGGGCAAAGAAAGAAGGGATCGGTTCAAGGCAATACCTTCACCCTGCCGGTGTGTGTCGGTGTCTATGTCAACGAACGTGCCTCCCACGTCCTCCCTTTTTTCCAACGCTTATCGATCGATTCCCTCTCGCTCTGGTAACGCTTTCCTGATAACCATTTGTTTCCCTCCCGCTTTCCGTTTCGCTTTCCAGATTTGCCTGATAACATCCCGGAACCTCCCGAGTGCGCGAGCGGTGCACCCCAGCGCGGGCGAACGACGAACATCAGCCAACACAGCAGAAATGAGTCAGAAGACATCGACGAGCGGTGCTGGTGCAGGGGTAGGTGGTGGCAAAAATAAGACAGCGCCTTCCTCCACCGTCAGTCACAAACAGTCGAGCGAAGGGGCAACTTCAGCGGCCACCACACCGTCGACCGATGGCACTCGCACCAAGTCGGCCCATTCCTCGGTGCGATCGCTAAACTTTGACGATCCGGAGCTGCTGCTGCCGATGGCTGGACCGGCCACCACCGGGCGCAAAGCAGGAACCGAGCCGTCCACCACCATCGCTGCGAAGGAACGAAGCAACAGCAGCGCCCCCATTGGGACGAACTCACTGGCCGCCGGGACGATTGTGTCCGCGTCGAAGCCACCGCACTCGAAGCAGCCGCCCCACCAGGAGGAGCAAACGAGGGCGGGCGTAGCGGGTGGCACTAGCCCCAACAGTCAGCCGCCGGTGATAGGCAGCCCGGGCAAGATGGGCGTGAAAAAGCTCATCCCACAGCAGGCTGTCGCGCTGCAGAAGCAGGAGCAGCAGGAGCCGGCGAGCCCGCCGTCGGTCGACCGCAAGACGACGTTCATGAAGGCATCGTCCGTGCCGGCACCGGCGTCCGGCTTTAGCGTCGGGGCGCCCGTCGCATGCTCTTCGCCGCTCGGCGCCAAGGTACCGCCGTCGGCCAGCGTTTCCCCCCATCACGGGCCGCCCGTGTCGCCCCAGCCATTGAACGCGCCTGTGATAACGACGACGGTCGGTGGCGCCTCGCCAACCACCGCGACGACGGGCGCGTGCGCCGCTGTCGTGATGCGCACCTCATCCGGCTCGAGCCTGCACAAGTCGGCCTCGTACCGGAAGTCGTCCTACAAACCGCAACACTCGCACTCGCTGCGCTACTCCGGAAGTGGCAGCGACATCTCGAACCTGGTGCGCGTGCGCAACTCAACGCTGGGCAATTCCGCCCCGACGCTGTCGCTCAGCGCGAAGGAGAACGGTGGCTTCGGGCTGGGGGCGCTCGGTGGCGGCGGTGCGTTCTTCGCCGGCCAGAAGCGTCCCAACTCGTCCGCCTCGTCGTCGTCGGCGGCCGCGGCCGCCAGGAGTGCGGCCGTCGCCCGCCACCGGCTCAGCTTCGTCGCGAACATTTCGCCCCGATCTCACTCGCCCATTCCCGCCAGCCCGATCGACAGCCCGCGCATCAACTCGCCCAGTATTATGCAGTTCCCGTTCATGCCGATCAAGCGCATCGCGTCGACGGCGGCATCGAAGAGCTGCGACAGCCGGCGCTGGTCGGTCGCGTCGCTGCCGTCCAGCGGGTACGTGACCACGCCCGGCAGCTCCAACATTTCCTCGCAGTGCTCGAGCCAGGAGCGGCTGCACCAGTTCCCGGCCGTGCCGACCAACGACGATCTGCAGCTGCTGTCGCTGCACTTCTCCTCGAACGACAGCAATCCGGGGCTGGGGGAGGCGCGGACGCATCACAGCCATCTGCATCATCACCATCACCACCATCACCAGCACCACGGGTACGGGCAGCCGCAGCACCATCATCCGCACCATCCGATGGTGGGTCCAGCACACCATCACGCTCTCCAGCAGGCGCAGCAGCAGTCGCATCTGCATCACCATCATCATCATTCCCTGCCGGCTGGTGGCGCCGGTACGCATCAACACCCGCTGGCGATGGGCCCGCCACCCTCCTCGATCTCACCACAGGCGGGCGGCAGCGGTACGCTCTACCACCAGCAACCGCTCAGCCTGCAGGCGCACATGGGCTACGGGCCGGGGCCTACTGCACCTACCGGTGTGCAGCTGGCCTCCCATCAGCAGCACTGTGCGCTGAAATCCTCCGTAGGATCGTCCGGCTCGGGCAGCTGCGGCAGCGGCGGTCCGCCCACCAGCACCAAGGACGAGCTGAACAACTTCTGCGGCTGCCGGTCGCCGATCCATCGGCCGCGGTCGCGCAGCCTCAGCAGCCCGAGCCACTCGCCGATCACGGACAGCGAAATCTCCATCATGAACACGTTCTACAAGGAGCGCTTCCCGAAGGCAACGCAGCAGATGGAGGAGCGGCTGAGCCACTTCATCAACGAGAACAAAACCATCGTCCACGACAGTGCGCGCAACTCGCAGCCGATCGTGCGGTTCGTGCACCACCAGGTGCTGGAGATGGCGCGCGACTGTCTGCACAAGTCGCACGCGAAGCTGATCACCTCGCGCTACTTCTACGAGATGAGCGAAAACCTCGAGCGGCTGCTGATGGAGACGCGCGAAAAGTCGCCCGAAGCGGCGCCGGAGATAACGGGCGTGATCAAGAAGCTGCTGCTGATCATTTCCCGCCCGGCCCGGCTGCTCGAGTGCCTCGAGTTCGATCCGGAGGAGTTCTACCGGCTGCTGGAGGTGGCCGAGGGGCAGGCGAAGGTGACGCAGGGCATCAAGGCGGACATTCCACAGTACATCATCCAGAAGCTGGGCCTGAACCGGGATCCGATCGCGGAGCTGCAGGAAGAGCTCAACATCGAGACGGCCTCGCTCAACTCGAGCGTTAACTGTGCCGATCTGGAGGAGGAGGCCGAGCAGGAGGAGCTCGTTGATAGGCGATCGCGGCTGCGAAGCAATCGGGCGGTAGTGCGGGCGGACGATAGCGAGCTGGCCGATGCAAACTCATCGATCGCAAGCGATCGAACGTCGCGCGCCGGCGATGAAATGACGTGCTCGACGCCGAAAGGGTCGGGCTCGTCCAGCTCGGCGGGCAATAGTGCTGCCAGCAGCACCAGCAATGTGCTCAACAACAACAACAACAACAGTAGCACTGCTGATGCGACAGGAAGTGCCCCGGTGGGAGCTGCCAACTCTCCGGCCGGCCCGACGGCGGGCACCGTCGGCAAAAGCTTCAAGGCACGCTCGAACAGCGCGGTGCCGAACGAGAAAGACTTTGACATCCTCAAGCTGATCTCGAACGGTGCGTACGGTGCGGTCTATCTGGTGAAGCACAAGCAAACCCGCCAGCGGTTCGCGATGAAGAAGATCAACAAGAACAGCCTGATGCTGCGCAACCAGGTCGAGCAGGTGTTCGCCGAGCGGGACATACTCAGCTTCGCCGACAACCCGTTCGTCGTCAGCATGTACTGCTCGTTCGAGACTAAGAAGCACCTCTGCCTGGTGATGGAGTACGTGGAGGGGGGCGACTGCGCGACGCTGCTGAAAAATCTGGGCCCGCTGCCGTCCGACATGGCGCGCTTCTACTTCGCCGAGACGGTGCTGGCGGTCGAGTATCTGCACAGCTACGGCATCGTGCATCGGGATCTGAAGCCGGACAATCTGCTGATCACCGCACTCGGGCACATCAAGCTGACCGATTTCGGGCTGTCCAAGATGGGGCTGATGTCGCTGGCGACGAACCTGTACGAGGGCTACCTGGACAGCGAGACGCGCCAGTTCTCGGACAAGCAGGTGTTCGGCACGCCGGAGTACATCGCGCCGGAGGTGATCCTGCGCCAGGGGTACGGCAAACCGGTCGACTGGTGGTCGATGGGCATCATACTGTACGAGTTTCTGATCGGTTGCGTGCCGTTCTTTGGCGAAACGCCCGAGGAGCTGTTCGCGCACACGGTCAACGACGACATCGAGTGGCCGGACGGGGACGACTGGCCGCTGCAGGAGGAGGCGAAGGATCTGATCACGGCGCTGCTGCAGCAGAACCCGCGCGACCGGCTCGGGACGGGCGGGGCGCACGAGGTGAAGGAGCACTGCTACTTTTACGGGCTCGACTGGAACAACCTGCTGCGGCAGAAGGCGGAGTTTGTGCCGCAGCTGGACAATGAGGAGGACACGAGCTACTTCGA
Organism: Anopheles arabiensis; assembly: GCF_016920715.1. Lineage (NCBI taxonomy): Eukaryota > Metazoa > Arthropoda > Insecta > Diptera > Culicidae > Anopheles > Anopheles arabiensis. The sequence continues at coordinate 68,811,765 of NC_053518.1, read as the reverse complement.
TACGCGCGTGGATCGGTACAATCACGAGATCTGCGGGGACGATACGGACGAGATGGAGGACTCGCCGCTGTTTGGGTCGTTCAGCTCGTACTCGCCGCAGTACCGCAAGCAGCACAGCCTGTCGCAGGCGTCGATCGGGTCGAGCGGCAACTTTGGCGGCAGCACGGGCAGCCGGCTGAGCGGTGGAGTGGAAGGCGCGGCGCCAGTTGTGCCCGTGACGGTAACGGTGGCGGCGAGTGTAGCCGTCGTACCGGCATCCGCAGCTCCGTCCGCTTCATCGTCCGGTTCGTCCGTGCCGGATGCAATTGCACGTGACGCTGGTACGATCGTTACAGTGACCGGTGCGTGCAGTATCACCACCACACCGCCCACAGCGACCGTTTCTTCCGCCACCGTTAAGCCGACGATCACACCGGCGGTGGAACCATCGAGCGGGCCGCCACCCACCATCACCACACCCTCGACGCTGGTGAAACCGCAGCAGCTGCCCAGCCTGTTCGAGGACGGGTACGACACGGCCCATGCGCGCCCGAACGACATCAGCAAGCTGATCATTACGCCCGAGCTGCGCAAGTTCAACATCAACCCGTCGCGGTACAAGATGCCCTCCACGCCCGATCTCGACTATCTGCCTGAGCTGGCCACGCCGGACCGGGAAGACTTCCTGGCGCATCACGGCATCAGCCTGCGCCCGGCCGCCGTCAACCTGAGCGCGATGCGCGGCGCCCCGGGCACGCCGGAAACGCCGGACACGAACAAGCGGTTCAGCGACTTCTACCCGCTGTCCTCGCTGAAGCAGCTCAGCACGCCGGAATCGTCCCAGACGGACAGCGATGACGTTTCGCCGCAGATACAGCGCAAGCGCAAGATCGTGCACAACCGCATCCTGCCCAAGTTTTCCATCTCGATCGAGGACGACCAGAGCGGGCACGAGACGTCCTCGTCGACGCCGTCCCAGATCGTCACCTCGTCGCCGTCGAGCTCGCTGCACAACCTGAGCGGCGGCACGGCCTCGCGCCACATCGTCAAGTCCGCGTCGGCCCTCGGGTTGTCGCTGATGACGTCGAGCGATGATTCGTCGTCCGCGGTGACGACGGCGGTGGGCCGCTCGCTGGCGGGCAGCATGGCAATGGCGGGCAGCCGCAACGCGACCGGCACGACCGCGTCGAATCTGTCCTCGTCGTCCGGCTGCAGCACGGGCGGTGTCGCCTCGTCCACGATGCACTCGGCCGGCAACTGCTCCAGCACGGCCAGCTCGCGCGACACCTCGCCCTGCCGGGAGCTGAGCCCGCTGGTCACGAACCTGAAGCCGCCGCTGATCATCAAGCGCGGTCCGCGCGGGTTCGGCTTTACCGTGCACACGATACGGGTGTACTACGGCGACACGGACTTCTACACGATGCACCATCTGGTGATGGCGGTCGACGAGGGCAGCCCGGCGTTCGAGGCCGGTCTGCGGCCGGCCGACCTGATCACGCACGTGAACGGGGAAGCCGTGCAGGGGCTGTACCACACGCAGGTGCTGCAGCTGCTGCTGAGCGGCTCGGAGCTGGTCAGCCTGCGGGCGACGCCGCTGGAGCACACGAGCATCCAGACGGGCGGCCGGAAGCGCGAACCGTGGCAGAGCAAGTTTGCGAAAAAGTCGACCCACAGCCGGCGCAAGCAGAAGAAGGACAACGAGAAGAAGCGCAAGGCGTCGCTGTTCCGGCGCATCAGCAGCAAGCGGGCGAGCGCCGAGATGCAGCAGATGGTGGCGGGCATCCAGTCGCCGACGTCGGTGGTGCCGCCGAGCCGCAGCTTCCAGTCGCTCGCCCGCTTCCAGGGCAGCCAGCCGAACCTGCTGCAGCCGGGGCTGGTGGGACCGGTCGGGGGGGTGGTCGGTGCGCCCGTGCCCGGGGCCGGTGCCTTGCCCCAGTCGCCGGTCGGTCCGCTGCCCCAGTCCAGCCTGGCCGGCGGGACGGGCAGCTCGCCGGTGAATCGGCTCATCCTGTCGCCCCTCAACTCGGCCGGCACGCTCTACAATCCGACGCTTCCCTCGCCGGGCTCACCGAGCACGTCGGCCCCGAGCACACCGACCGGCAGCGTCGGCAGCGGTGGTGGTGGTGCTGGTGTTGGTGGTGGTCCGTACAACGACGGGGCCCCACTGTACCAGCGCCCCTCGACGCTGCACGTACTCAAGCACAAGCTACACTCGTCGCCCTGCGCCAGCAACAAGGCGCTCCATTCGGCAGCGGCCGCCGGCGGTCGGCCCTCGAACCGGCGAAAATCGGCCGACCACATGCCGCTGTCGCCGCTGGCCCGCACCCCCAGCCCGTCGCCGCTGCCCGCCTCACCGACGCGCTCGTCCAGCCCGCTTGCCTTTCCGGTGGTGCATCCGCTCGGTGCGTCCAACACGACGCAATCGTACAGCCCGGGCGGGCTGCCCACCGCCGCAGCCCTCGCCGCGACCGGGCTGCCGTCCGCCGTCGTGCCCGGCATCGTTGCCGGTGGCATTGGCGGGTCGCCGACGCCGCCCACGAAGAAGGGGTTCCCGCGGGCCAAGACGGCCGAACCGAGCTCGCCGCTGCTGCGACGCGCCCTCTCTCCCGACCGTCTCCATCCGCGCAGTGCAGCCGAAAGCAAGTGCGTCCTGTCGCCGCTCTGCTGCAACACGTCGCTCAAGACGACGCCGCGCACGGTGGCCGGCATTTGGCGCTCGAACCAAAACTCAACCATCACGACCGCTGCTGGCAGTGCAGCGGGTGGCGGTGTGCAGCAGCTGACATCGTCCACGGTAGCGCCGGAGTCTTCCGGCGGGTTGGCGTCCGCCGCGAACAGCGTCAACAACAATCCACAACCGACTGTGGCAACGACGACGGGAGGCGATTTGAAGACACCGAAGAATTCCACCGGCGGGAAAGCAACACAGCAGCAGCAGCAGCAGCAACAGCAGGGAACGTTGGCGAAGGAGGATCTAAGCACTAAGCAGCAGCCAGCGCTCTCGTCCGCGGACAAGCTAATCCCACTGATGGAAAAGATGGCGATAAAGGAGGGCGAACCGTCCGGCAGTGTGGCGGCGGCCAGCATCAACAATAACGGTGGCGGTGGCGTCGGTAAGAAAGCGAAGGAGTAAGACGCCCCATGCGAAGGAGGAGGTAACACACGACACGACAACGCTATTATTATTATCATTTTAGATCCACCAAGAGCGTGAGAAGGAGAGTGAGAGAGCCTTTTTGTTTTAATTTCAAGTTAACGTTTGGCCGCCACCACTGTTTTGGGGTTACGGTTTGGCCAATGTTGTGAGCTTTTTCGGTGGAGCTCTCGAAGGTTGAAGGAGAAGTTTAGTCCCGAGCAGGGACGATACATTGTGTGATCGATCGCGGCTTTGCGTGTATGTATATTTTAATTCTGCTAGCCCCTTGAGGTGTGGGAGGTGTCCCGCAGACCTCCCCTCTCCCTTTCCCCTCACCCTTTAGCATCTGTTATGTTTAACATTATGTTTAAGCGATACTGGTTAGGTGTTAGTTTCGCGGTATCATCGTCATTATTATTATTATTATTATTATTATCATTGTGGTTTAATTATTATTTTGTGCGTAAGAATCCATGCTATTATCGCGACACCCCGTTTTTTTTACATTTACTCCCGTGTTTTTCTTACTATCTCTTTCTCCGCTCAAATTATTTTTTATTGCAACTCAACTTGATTTCAATTCCCAATGCGGAAACAAATATAACAAAAACAAAAAACACAAAAACGAAACGATTATGCTAAACACAAACGGAAATTAGTGGTTTGGAGAGAGAGAGAGATGAATCCACTAAGGAATAGACGGGGTCGGGGAATGACTAAAGCTACTAACGCCTATCACTCTCCCCCCCACACGCGTTTATCAATGTTTAAAGCAGAGGAGAGGGAAACTAAGCCACTACACCCCCCCGTATTTTTGATCGATAAACGTAATCGAATGCGGAACTTATCGTGCGAAAAGTGCACAATCTTATACTGTGTGTGATATTCTTGATTTTGAAGGTAGAGGTCGGGAGAAAACAGTCAAAAAACAGTCGAATCAATAAACAAACATCAGTAGAACGTAATGTCTAAAACTCGATACATATGCATGTGTGTGTGTGTGGAGCAGAGTTGTGCGCTGAGACGAGTAGTGGGGATGCGTTAGTGGAGCAGAAAAGTACATTTGGAAAGAAAAGCAACGCGTCGACCGAATCGAAACTAGAGAGAGAGAGAGATGGTAGCTCAAGATGTATGCTAAAGCAAGTCAGCAAGCAGTTTTGTAGCCTCTCCCTTCCCCTCGTTGTAGTGGACGCGTTGGTGTATCCGTTCAGGAAAGTACAGCTCCTCAATCAATAACCATCCGCGCGTTAATTAATCGGAGTTGCGAATGTGATGCATTTGCCTCGCTTTAGGGTTCTTGCGCACGTTGTCGACAGGCTCTCGCGTTAGCGCCCAGTATAATTGTAGATAGTGAGGAGTAGTAGCAACGATGGATAGAGACGGCATGCAGTAGCATTTTGCTGCAGCTCGTACTTGCACCGCACCAATGAGATGTGTAGTATGTGTTGGCTAGTCTCTCTTTTTTCAAATGATGTTTTATATTTCCCCTTTTTGAACAGGGGAAAAAAAGCTCCCGCTCAGTAATAGATGTTTTGCCCTTTTTCCATTCTAAAGCGCGTTTAACTTGACTGCTTATTTTAAATCCCAGTTTTTGCTCTTTCTTTTCCTCAAGTTGTGCTTCACCTTAATGTTCAATAAACAAGCAACAATTTGCCGAATTCAAGTAAGATACTGTTGTAACCACTAGTATAAAATACACAATGAAAAAAAAGAAGAACAAAACCCAACCACATTTGCAATAATAATAACTCTAACGTTTGTCCTCGATGTGTAACTTAAACAAAGCAGCACAGTAGAAATCCTTGCAGAGAGAAAGTATAATAGCAAAAGGCGATATGATAATATTACCAGCAAACCAGAGCAGAATTAACAATACACAACCTATATACCTATTGACAACAAAATAGTGCAATATTAGTGCTGGCAAGATAGAGGATAAAGCACGCCGCTTGTTACAGGAGAGTTCAGAGAGAAATAAGATGGAGTATTAGTTTGCAACAAGAAAAAAAAAACACACAGAAGAGTAGTTAAACGCATTGTTCACAGGACAGAAACACTTACCATACACCTTTTTCCCCTCCGGTTGATGAAATCTCGCTCCACGGAAGTGAAATGTTTGTATTTAATGGTTTCCTTCAGATGTTTCACGCATAAATGTGCTACATTGCAAATATTGATATTGTTGAGATTGATCGATTGTTTAGAGTTTTTGAGGCACATTGCGGGCGGCTCTGCGATCGGGAGGTGAGGGCGGATATTTATGAAGTGAGAAGCGGATGTAGCGGAAATGTAAAATAGAAACAAATAAGAGATTGCAAACGCATAGAGAGGGCGTTGTGGAGAGTAAAGGACATATTTAGTCAAATACTAATGAGAAAGACACCGAACAGGAATAGGAAAACAGAAAAAAACGGGAGAGCGGGAAAATTAAGGGAATATCGTTTTTGTGATCTTTATGTAAATGTAAAAGCTTCGAGAGTGGATCTAATCAGTTTCCTTCCTCGGATTTCGTACACCCCGTTTTGTGATGATCCGTTCATGTGTGTGTGAGTGTGTGTGAAAGGATAATTGCGTGTGCATGTGTGCGTGCGTTTAATTTGTATAATTTCCTATTGTAAATATTGCTTTGTTTCATTCAAAAGAAGCGATCGGATAGGGGAGAGAGAGAGAGAGAGAGAGAGAGAGAGAGAGAGAGAGAGAGAGAGAGAGAGCGAGAGCGAGAGAAGATGAAAAAGTGAAAACACACGCAAACCCCAGGATAGTTTATAATTATAACCAGATATAGCAACACAATCTTGTTGTAGCTTGTAGCAGATTTTGTTGCAAATCTGTCTGATGCTTCTCAAATTCGTCACCGCCCCTCCCCTTCAAAACGTTTGCCTTAATGGTTCCTTTTTTTTGTTTGCATTTGCAAAACGAATGCTCCAGGACAGGGCAGGTATGCTTCGCAGCGTCTAAGGCAAATAAAACAGTGCAGAAAGTAGCGTCGTCGTGCACAGGACCTAAAGAACCGAAAGGTTGCAAAGGAAATTGCAAGTGCAGGAGGAAGCAGAACATGTAAAACAGGGCAAACAATAAAGCTTCCACTGGCAATGAACTGACATGGAGCTGCGTATTTGTTTTCTCCTTTATTCGCATTCAACGCGCCTTCAACGCAAAGATATACGCTAAGTAAACGCAATCCCTTATTGGTGTTTTAATGGTGTGAGAGGAGACACAAAACAAACGAGCTCAGAATGAAGTGAAAGCGACTTTTTCCTTCTAAATCAGAAGAACGAAGGAAAAATAAATAATGTACTGAGAAGCAAAACAATGCACTGAAAACAATGTAAATCGAAGAGCAAACTTATTAAGTGTACACACCACCACCACCACCACCACGACTTTCCCCAAATGACAAGGCTGGCCGAAGGGCTGGACCGCAGATTTGAATTACCAATACACAACCAATACTTATCAATGTTGCCTGCAGTGTGGCGAATAAATGAAATACAAAAATGAAACAAAAACAAAACCTTGTAAATGAGGAATCGAACGACATTATGCTGAAGTTTTGGAAGAAAGAAACGTGGAACGTTTGTTGCCGAACATTGTTTGGTTCCTGTTGGTCCCAGAACAACTACTGCTCTTGTCCTGTGAGTAAACAACGGAAATCCTGGAAGACAATCACTGGATTTTATTGTATAGTTTGACCTTATTTTTATATAAATTATTGGAAATAATCTGATGGAAAAGATTTGCTTACAAAATAACTCATCTCTTTAGCCAGTTTGATCATATATTTATTACTTTAATTATTCATTTCATTTTTATATTATTAAAACTTTTTATAATAATCCACAAGATTCACTTCCCAACCCAAAGGCACCCCCATAGCATCATATTTAATTTTCTCCCCTTTTTTATTTTCACTTCAGAACGCACAACAACCGAGAAAGCGAGAAAAGAACGACGAGCGAGATTTAATTCGAAATTATTATTTAACAATTTGACACGGCAAGCGGATTACCCCATGCCCTGTCTCCTGGCTGGACACTATTGTCTTACAGCAACCGAGCAGCGTAGCCGTTCCGTACTTCCCTTGATACCCGAAATAGGATTACCGGAAAGGATATGCGGCAGGCATTGGCATGATGATTAAATTGGAGAAAATGAAATCCCCCATGCGAGCGAGATGGAGCACTGACCGACGACGACCATCGGTAGGTCTGCTTGAAGTCGTTAGACGGCGCACACTGTTGCACTCGCTGTCCAGCAGTAAGCAACAGTGCTTACCGTACCGTACCGTATGGCTTCCAGTCGTCGTAATCATTGCTAAGGATCAGCACTAATATCGCGCACTGCTGGTGCATTTATTCCGCACTGGTGAAGCTTCCCACCGAGTGGTCAGTCTGTGAGTGTGTTTGGTCCTCTCCAAGGACCAAGGGACTCGCCATACAATGGATAATGCAAATTCAATCCACAAAATTTCGCAAACTCGTCCTCAAAAAAAAGGGACAGGAGACATCCTTTTCTTTTGCCATCGTTCTGCAATGCGACGGTGTCCATGTTGTGAGGGATTTCCACACACACACAGTTGGGCGATATTTTCGCTTTTATCTGTCCCAAAGTCACCATCCCGGCAGGCACTATCCCCGCCGGGTTGCCTCGGCAAGTGAGTTTTTATACCTTTTTTCTCTACCCTTTTAAACGATAGTAATATGACCGTTCCCTTATACAGTTACACTCCATCGTAAGGTGAAGGTTTTTCTTTTTTTATGAACGAGGTTTTTCCTTCCTTTCTAGTTTCCTTTTTTTGTATTTGGCTCATTGTTAAAACACAGTAACGAATTGGGGACTTTTATCGAGCAGTTTTCGCTCTGTATGGTCAGGTCGTCTGGACGTCTTTTGCTACGATGAGGACAGAAGGAGGAGAAACCAAGTAAAACAAAACGCCCGTAGACGATGGGTCAATTGATTTGAACGATTTACCTTTTTGGTAGCAGCAGCAGCAGCAGCAGCAGTTTGAGGGGGGAGGGGAATGATTGCACGGGAATGATCTGTTGTAAAACACGTGTAAGCTGATTTGGAGGAGCAGTTTTATTGATTGCTTTTTATATTGGGGCAGTAACGGGGTTTGTTATAGCCGTTTCCATCATTTCTTCTCTAACAATTGCATTTTTCATGTTTCTTTAATTTATTCTTTATTTTCTGCTTCTTAAAACTCTTTATTTGTACTGTAACTGTTTGATTTACTTTTCCAACAGGAACCAATGTTCGGCAACAAACGTTCAGTTTCTTTCATATTACTTTAATCTTATTGGAAATTTTGTTTAATGATTGATAGTTATTGATGTTTAAATTATTGTTTATTGAAGATAAAATATTAAAGTTATTGATATTTAAACTATGCTCTTTACGTTACTTCTCTTTTCCTAACATTCAACTTCCCTTTTCTTCGCACCAAATTGGCCCGTTTTTCGCGTTCTAAGTAGATTACGAAACAAACCATTTTTTTCCTACTGGCGCTATCGGTCCAGTCTCTGTGTCCTTACGCGACCACCGATGCTGTCATGCCCCGAGTCATGGATGCAAACGGTCAGTTTTTTATTGGATTTTTGTTTGCGCCCGCGGTCATTGATGGCTGCTGTGTGGGACCTGTTGTGTGATGGCATATCTCGCTGCTTCCCTGACCTGTCCCTGGCTGTCATGGGTCGCTTCCAGTAGACCACCGCAAAATGAGAATATTGTTGGAGAGTGGTTTTTTGTTTTGTTTTGTTCTACCTCCATCATGCCAACCTTTTTGTCGCGAATGAATGGTTTAACCAAGCGTTCTTCCCCGGAGCGTTCGCTTCCATCCGCAGTGAACAGTTTGACTAAATGCCATTTTAATGCGATTTCCATACTAATTATTATGCAGATTTAAATTCATTATGTTGTTAGGCGCCACCGGGTTTTATTGTGCTTCAAATATGCGCGTTTCGATGTTTATCTTTTTTCAGTTTTTTATGAAGTTTTCAATACATTAATTATTTCTGTAATTTTTTTTCTTAAACTATTTTGCTCCCCTTTTTTCTATTGCTTTTTTCCTTTTCTTTTTCTCTTTTCTTTTAGTTTTATTTTAGTTGTGTTCATGTTTGCTTTCGTAATTTAAAGTAATTTTATTGCATCATTTATGATTTCTACCACACTTTTTTATTTTCTTCTTCGAATGTTCATATTTCATTCATATTTTTTTATATTCTTTATGTTTGTAAATTATTCAATATTATTCTCCATAAGACAATGTTTATATTGCACTCTTTCTGCAATATTGTTAGCCAACATTCAACATTCTTTCCGCACAAACTTCCAGAGAAGATAGTGCCCATTTTTCCATCCCATTTCACGTTCGGCGCCCCCAAATAGTAGTTGCTCGTTAAAATTTCATCCTCAGCACGGTTCGCTAAAACACAGCCAATTGGCACGTTCTCCTCCAGTACGGCGCGTAATTTACGCCACTTTCGATTGCTGTTTTAATACGCTTTCTTGCCTCGTTCTGCTACTTGCTGTCCATTTTCAAACGCTTCGCTATCGGTAAACTTTAAACCCGTTGCTTCCCGTTGTTGTTCTCGTTTGCCCAATCGAACAACCAACACCATCACCATCGTTAAAGAATGGTTCTTGGACAGGCCCAAAAACACGGCGATCGATGCAAATTGTGAAACTATTGCACAATTTCGAACCCGTCGTCTGCCGAAAGCTGTTCGCAATATTCTTGGCTAGTTCTCTCTCTACTCCCACTTCCCAGTTTTTCCCATCGCGGAATTAATTGGATTCAAACACTTGATTTTTAATTTCCCTCCTTCTTGCTCGCTCGCTGGCCTTCAATTGCTTCCGAGCCTTATGTCTTGCCGGTACGGTGCTATGGTGTTGCGCTAACCGTCCACCAAATCGCTTTGCATTCAGTGGACTGCGGACTATGCTTCTATTTGGGTGAAATACACGATTCACCTTCCTAGCACTAGCACCATTTGACTGGCTGTGTCGGTGAAGCAAAATAGCTAATAGATTCTCTGGCCATCCAGGGAAAAGGATTCGTGATTCAAGCAGTTTTGAACAAACAAAAAAACTACATTCACAATCTTGGAAGAAAGATGGAATGTATAAGATTTGGAGATTCAGCATTCTAAAACGGTGCTGTTGATATTGGTTTCAACAGTTCCATTTAATTAAATTTCCATCTTGCGATCATTCGTAGCAGACACACAGTTTCAATCGTTTTAAGCTAATTAACGAGCGTTTATTGCATCGAACACGGAAGAAGTAGGAAAATAGGCAAACATTTGTGCTTGATATTGGATGGCTAAAAATAGTGTACAGTATGAAATTAGCATATATAGACAATTGCTGAATGTATACCTACGCTGCTTTTTTACACACGCTTAATTACAACACTGTTTCTATGCTAACGCAACTAGTACAACTCATCAAAATACTTGTATCGTTGTATATCCACAGATAATTACCATGTATTTCCGATAGAGGACGCTGTTTTTCGTATACTTAAGCGAGAATACTAGTTAATGCCATAATAGTTTTCATTTCAACATAGCATGTGCCAAAGTGACTATTTTAAAATTAAATCTAATATAATCTAATCAGTTTTTGATTGAAATATCTATTTTTGTTGTAAACATAATCAGAACCTTCTATATCTTCTCTCCCGCCAATTCTATTTGTCAAACGCCTAAAGGTATGCAATTGATAATTTACGCAAAATTTAAAAGAATAACCGCATTTTTTAGTCCTGTATCTCTTATTGCTAGGAAAACTCAATCAAACTTATCTTGTTTTTGATAGTATGTGATAAAAAGAATCCTTTTTTTTCCTCCTCTCCATAACTTTATCACCCAAATGCCAATCGGTATAAAATTCCCATAAATCTTCATCCACGCGGTCGAAAGTCAGGCAAAAAAGTCACGGCGCGCTTTCATAAAACAGACCATGGTTTTCACTCCTGCCCAACGTAGATCCCCATTTTCGTCTCGTTTATTGATTGAGTGTCAAGCGAGGAAAAATGATTCGCGATGGCAAAACGATGATGATGATCCCGGAACGAGAGAGCTCATCGGACATACATCAATCCCATCGGCGGGCACCTGGCGTCATATGACACACCCACTGAGGGATGCGAACTCACTCAATAAAAAAAGGGAGAAAAAGATATCTGTGTAACCGGGTGCCGAACGACGAGGGTCGCCAAGTGCACCAAACTACCCATTCCCTTGGGGTTTGTTTTTAATCGACAATCTGAACGAATGTCATTATTATAGCGTATTAAATTTATTGCTTCATCCTTCCCTCGATTGAGCGGGATTGCATCGAACGGGAGAGCCGAAGTGCAATTCCAAACCATTTTATCACTATACAAAACGGGCTTGAACAATGTGGATGAGTTGACATTGATATAAATCAATTATGATTATGTGTTTCATCGTGCCAAAACGCGCGAGATGCAGTTTGTTCATTCGTGAAAAAAGCGGACAAGCGCCTTAAAAGACACTTCAAAAACTTGGGGCCGTTTGCAAACGCAAAACGGATGCATTTTAAAAGCAATTTACACCACACCAACATTTAATGAGCTTGCCGCTTCTGTGGGCGTACGAAATTGAAGGATTAACTTCCGCCCGGTTGAGCGCTTCGCTCGCTCTTTCTCTCTCTTTGGTTTTTGCGAAACGTCCATCGTAGTAAAGCCACAGTTTAATCAGCTTTCCGCGGGCACATTAATGTCCAGTGAGGTGTGATGAGACTGGTCGCTGGGTCCTGTTTTAAGCTGCTCCCTCTTTTCTGGTTACGGGGTAAAGGGTACGTATGCTACCCACTTTTAAGGCTATTAAATTGAGTATCCAATTGATGGGATGAAACTGCAAATTATATCATTTAAGCTCTTTAAAAAAGGTTCAGTTATTTATAAACATAAAAATCCTTGTTTCATGCTATAAAAACACATATTTTAAATAATAAATTAAAGCACCAATGTGGCGTCCCCTCTCTCTCTCTTGACACGCAATCAATCTACCGGCATTCTCAACCCGCCTCAGCAACCGGGCGCGTGTGCACGCACCATACTGCACCCGAGTGCAATTGTAAATGAACCGTAAAATGTTTAATGATTGGTAACAATTGTGGCAATCATTTGACGCCCCCGTTCCTTTGTCCTCCCACCATTGACACATGACACAACCGTGGCGTAATGGTTGGGACCGAGCGCAAACGCACACTCCATCTCCATCCCAGCCATCGTCCGGGGTCGCGCGGTCTCTTACGGTTGCATTATCAGGATGGATTTTGCACTGGAAATAAATAAAAGTGTTTAAACAAGCACGTGATTTTTCTTCTATAATACTGGGTGATTGTGTGCTTTGTTTTAAGCACATTATTTCCAGCTGAAATGGGAGGAAGAATGCCTTTTGCGATTGAAATTGTTATGGCGCTGCTGGTACCATTACATCGGTGTACTGTTTGTGGGGCTAGAGTGGAGCTATGTGCAGTGGTTTAGTATTTATTTATTTGTTGTATGCGTTAAACAAAGCTTAATGAACTGTATTGAGCATCGTTTGAGGGCTGAGCTGGGAAGCGATCACTCGGAAACAAGCATGTGAAAAAGCTTTGTTTATTTTAGATCCTTTAAATCTGATTTGATGATAGTATTTGTCCATTAGATACTCTTTATAACGTTATCTCAATCATCCTGTAATCAGCTTATAGCTGGTAATAAATCTTTCTCCAAAAAGAATGCCAAAAAAGCAGATAACTCTCCGAGACTACAACAGCTCCCAACAATTATTGGTGAGCTATCTCCCTTTTCCATCACCTTGAACGACTTTTGCTAGATAGGGGAAGTCAGGGTAAGTTCGACACCTTGCCGTTTTTGTATTGATAGAACTTTTTGAAGAAAAAAATTAGTACACATTATTTATATCAGCTGTTTCGAACAGTTGAGTCACATTTCACTGATTAGAAACCTGTCCATTGTCAAAAAACAACCAAATAAACACATGGTGGTTCTGATTGACAGCCGATGTAATTATGACGACAGTGACAATGACAGTATAGTCCGTTCAGTGATTGAACATGCGCAGGTTGTTTGGAAACCATCTTCTCAGCGCTTATCTGACCGCATCGAGTCAATACAACGCAGACTCACCCGTTATGCTTTGCGTCTTCTCCCATTGGCAACCAGGCAGTCAATATCCATCCTATGAAGCACGTCTAAAGCTGCTTGGGTTGAAAAAACTCAGTGACAGGCGTCATATAGCGTAGCACATGTTTGTTGGAGGTCTCCTAACTGGGAACATCGACTGTCCAACCCTACTCCAACGACTGGACATCTATGCTCCAACGGCCCCTCTACGCCGGCGACCTCTGCTTAATGTCCCTCGTGGTCCAACAAACTATGGCTCAGGAGACTCTATAATCTCTATGTGCAAGGCTTTTAACGAAGTCTACCAATTTTTCGATTTTGATGCGTCTCTAAAGTCGTTTAAGACAACATTTGCGCCAGGATATAGTCGAGCTATGCTTGTAACCTAAGTTAAGTTTAAACGAAAATTCATCAGGACTATAACTGTCCATTGAATAAAGATCTAATAATAGTAATATAAAAAAATACTGCTGAGACTTAAGGAATTGTGGCGTTTATTCAACAAAATTACAGTTCCCGTGTTAACAGTATTGTTTTAGAAACCCTATTGATTAGTTCTGTATCAAAGTGTGTAATTTTTATATTAAACTATATAGTATAAAATGTCACTAAAACTTGTGTGACCAATGGGGGTAAAATCGACTTTTTTTATATCGTAATTGGAAAGTGCTTATATTTTCTACAGATGTCCCGTAACTATGTACGGCAAACGTAATGATCAAGCTGAATTTAACTATTATTCAAACATTCAAACATGTACTTACTATATGGTTTGGGCTTATGAACATTAATATTGTTATGGCTTTGTCCGTATTTTAAGCTTACTTTAGGCCAGGTAGGCTTAACTGAAGAAAAAAAAAATCACTGGTATGGAATCACATTGACCGATTTTCGACGTTTGGCTTTAGAGTTGGCAGAGAAAAATAAAATTGAACACCCTTCGAATTTATGAAAAAAAGAAGAATACTGGAAGACACTGACTGCCAGGTTAATTTTTTTGAAGGAATCTTAACCATTCATTCCGTAAACTAGATGCTAACGCCGCCGCGCATAAATCACGCCTTATACTGTATGGAGTCTGGTCCGATGCTATTTGTAATGAAATGTTTGTTCTTGCTTGTATGTATGTATGTTTCAATAATGTTTTCTGTTAATTTTTCTTAAAATTGGTATGAAATACTTTGTTGAACTTCAATGAAAAACAACTGGCCATCAGAGTTGGTTATTTTGAAAGTTAAAACCAATGTGTCGTAATCACCCCACAAGGTGTCGATTTTACCCGCACTGCAGTCGTAATGCAACAAAATGATTTTGTCAACTGAGTTTAATGATCGTGTTTCTGTGTTAAATTTGGTTCCATAGTGCACATTTTTATGTTCTATGTTATTGTAATCCATTGTAAAGAACTCATTGTAAAACATTACTAAAATGGTTCGAGAGGGCATTATTGTCCATCGATAGACAAATAAACATAAACATAAACAACACACATTTTTATCAAATTGTAATCAAAATTTATCCAAGAATCGTAGTTTCTCTTAAGATGGTACATAATTTTTGGAATCTCTCTGGAATCTTTTGGAATCTTTTGGAGTCTCTCGCTACTCGTCGCGAAACGGCGCAAATCATGTTTATGAAGAACATCATTCTAGGAGAGATAGATTCACCGGACCTTTTAGCTAGAGTTAATTTCCACGTACCTGCTCGTAATTTAAGAAGCTATAGGCTACTAAGAGTTGACCAAACTAGACGTGCATATAGCGATAATGAACCTTTGACTGCGATGGCTATCACATATAATGCACACTATGACTCTTTTGACTGGAACTCCCTGCGTTAACCTGTATTTCTTTCTGAGATACTCTTTGTTATTTATTTTGTGCAATTAGGGGAAACCTTAAGGTATCGAAACTACCCCTACTTCCCCTACGCGTGCCTCCACACTCACACACACCCGTTATCTGGCTGGAACCGTCCATCATAATCGTTCTGCACCCGTTGACCCTTTTTCTTGTTTTACGCCCTTGCACAAAACGAACCGGTTTCGCATGCACCACACAATGCACTTTGTTCGCCAACGGCACCGTGCAACTGCAACCCTTGCCAGCTGCAGTACGCCGACGACCACGCGTCACGGCAGCAGTGCAAGCTAAAACTTCTACTCGTTCCGCAATGGCCCTACCGATCGCGTTGTATCTGTGCGTCAGTGTGGTGTGTTTGCTGGTGCTTTGGATACGGCGACGGCGCAACTATTGGCCGGCACGCAATGTACCGACCATACCGGGCCACTTTCTGCTGGGGAACTTTGAGGGGCTGCGCCGGCAATCCGTCGCGGACGTGTCGAACGAGCTGTACCGCCAGGTGGACCGGCGGGAACGGTTCTGCGGCCTGTCGATCATGCTGCAGCCCACCCTGATGATCACCGATCTGGACCTGATCAAGTCGGTGCTGATCAAAGACTTTGCCCACTTTACCGATCACGGTGTGTACCATAACGAGCGTGTCGATGCCCTGTCCTGCCATCTGTTCTGTCTCGAGGGTGCCAAGTGGAAGAGCATCCGGTCGAAACTGTCGCCCACCTTTACGACCGGTCGGATCCGGGCGATGTTTCCCATCCTGCGGCAGGTGGCCGACAACTTTGCCCACTTTCTGCGGACGGAAGTCGATGGTAAGGCGGAGCTGGATATGAAGGATTGCTGTGCGCGCATGATGATCGATAACATCGGCGGGTGTGCGTTCGGCATTGAGTGTAACAGCTTTCACGAGCCGGACAGTGCGTTCCGTCGGACGGGTGAGCTGGTGTTCGATAAGCCACGCCACTCGCAGGTTGTGAGCAGCTTGCTCCGTCTCTACCCGGCGCTGGGCCATCTGCTCGGACTCAAAGTGAACCACGACGAGGTTATTGAGTTCTTCACCGGGATGATGCGCCGCACGGTGGCGATGCGCGAGAGTAGCGACACTGCCGCAGCCACGCCCAAGCGGAACGATCTAATTGACATGATGCTGCAGCTGCGTGCGGCCTCGAACGGTAGCGCCCTCTCGATGGACGAGCTGATGGCGCAAGCGTTCGGGTTCTTTCTGGCCGGGTACGAAACGTCCTCCTCCAATGTGACCTTCTGTCTGTACGAGCTGGCCCTGAACGAGCACTGTCAGGAGCGGGCGCGTGTGTGCGTGCGGGAAGCGCTGCGCAAGCATGGCGGCTTAACGTACGAAGCGCTCGGCGAGATGGAATATCTCGATCGTTGCATCAATGGTGAGTGTTACGTGTTTTATGAGATCTTCTTTTTTAAGTAAATCTGAGCTTGTTTTCTTCTGTAGAAACACTGCGAAAGTATCCACCACTGCCGCTGCTACCCC
Organism: Anopheles arabiensis; assembly: GCF_016920715.1. Lineage (NCBI taxonomy): Eukaryota > Metazoa > Arthropoda > Insecta > Diptera > Culicidae > Anopheles > Anopheles arabiensis. Next base: position 68,795,128 of record NC_053518.1, on the reverse strand, counting down.
GGCTTACCTCCAAAGCGTACCGCATACCGGGCAGCGATGTGATATTGCCGGCGAAAATGCGAATCCATCTGCCGGTGTATGCGATCCAGCGTGACGAGCGCTACTATCCCGACCCGGACCGGTTCGATCCGGATCGGTTTGCGCCGGACCGGGTGGCCGAGCGACACTTTAGTGCGTTTTTGCCGTTCGGTGAGGGGCCGCGAATTTGCATCGGCCAGCGGCTGGGCGTGCTGCAATCGCGCATCGGTTTGGCGACGGTGCTGGCCAATTTTCGGGTGCGGCCGGGCCCGAGGACACCGATACCGCTGGTGTTTGCGAAGGATGCGGTCACGCTGCAGTCGGCCGGGGAGGTGTACTTGCAGGTGGAACCGTTGCCGCAGCAAGAGTAATTTTGTACAGGACGGCAGGGTGTAGTGTTGCTGTGGAATGAGTTCTGTGATTTGAGTAGGAGAAATTGGTGGGAGGTTTTGATCGAATGTTTAGGAAAAACTCACCCAAAAAGGTCGTTATCTGCATCCAACTGCCTTAGTGAATGTAAACGTAGGTAACCTTATATTAGATGATTTTTACACTCGTCTAAGGGCGCCTAAATTAGAAAAACAATGATTGAGGTTTATAATATCTCTGGGGTGAGAGCAAAGGTTAAATTAAAAATAACTAAATTTGTGCACAAGCGCCTACTATCCACAGGATACAGTCAGAGAGACTTATTATGAACCATTGCCCGGAACGAAAAATGATCCTAATCCCATACTTCCTGTGCTAGATCTAGTCCTTAGCCCCTGCCGATCCAAAAACTGATCCCGAATCCATATCGCTCCCAGAACTGATTCCATATCGTTACTGGAACTAATCCCCAATGCATAGCGATCCTAGTATCTTATTCTGTAATCATACCGGCTTTGGAACTGACATAGAACCCATACCGGCCCTGGAACAAGTTCTGAACCTCTATCGGTTCCAAAACAGATCTTGAACTCATACCGTATTAGAACTGATCAGTCCTGAAAATGATTCTGAATCCATACCGGTTTGGGAACTTATCCTGAACCTGTACTGCTTGTGGCCCTAATATCCATAGAATTCAAATAATTTCTGGAACTTCTCCCTTTTTAATTGTGCTCCGGTCGAAAAATTTCCTGTCCCAAACAAATCCAGTAACTGATTCCGATACCATGTTTGTCAATGAACCATTCCCGATAGCAGAGTTTTGAAAAAAAAGGTATTCAGCATAGGACTGTGGCCATCCAATCAGCCAGGAAGTGCTCGCCACTCTTTACTAAAATACAAAAATAGCGACTAATATACACTTACAAGACTAATATTTTTACATACTGATATCACATATCTTCGTACACAATAAATTCACTCAAAATAAAGCCAATTAAAGCCATAATAAATCCAGTGTGGTAAAATGTGTTACTTCCCGTGAAAAAATACTTTTTGCTCCTAAATTTATGATTCCACAGTAATTCCGCTAGAGGGCGCTTAGATAGCTAGTGAGAGAGACGCGTGAAAATTTAGTATAAAACACTTCAAATGTTCCGAATCTATATTTTTCTAATCTCTTATCCATAATCCATTACTTTTACTGTACAAACCCTTCAAATAAATATTAAAAAATCATTTTATTGCCTCTTGAAACATGCATCAAACACCGCCATCACGAACACCATTCCCACCGTGATACTAGCATTTGACTTCAAGGGTCGGCTCTCAATAAACATCCAATAAACGCTGTACCATGCGGATGTAACTCGCCATAGGAAAACTTCGACACACCAAAGCACAAAAAAAGAAAACAAAATCCCCAACTTCGAATCAAAATTTATCAAAAAAAAAAACAACCAGCAAAATGACATGATTTATTTACGCTGCTAAACGATATAAATTTTGTAAAAACGCCTGGACACGCTCTGGTAGCAGTTGGAAAGCGAAAAAAGAAAATCACGTGGTCGCTCGGAGAAGAAACAACCGGTCAAATATAAAATATATAAACGCGTCCCAATCGCTGCTGCTTGTGAAGGATAACAAGCGAAAAGAGCAACAGCAGAGAACACGAGGTGGTCCAAAACCACCAGCAACACCAGCATGGCGTAACGGAGCCCCGCACACAGGCAAAAAGCGAAAATTCTACACAGCGAGGTTGTCCAATTTGTGTTCGGCATGGGAGATAGCGAGGAAGGGATTTTTTATACTTTAACTACACCAACAACAAAAAATGGACACTGTCACACTGTTAGATCGTGCCCTGTTAAAGCACGGAGCTAGGAACGATTTGCCACACTTTTTTCTGGTCCCAATTTTCCCCTTGGGGACGTTTTTGATAGTTCATGTACCTAGTTCATAGCCTCCTGTTGCTCGTTTTTTGTTCTCCCTATTTTCAGAGTGTCCCATCGCGAAGGACCACAGCGACGTGTGCCTCCTGCGATAATAGGCTTTGCTAGTAGCCTCGAAGTAGCCTCGGGATCGCGCGCGTTGTCCCGACTACCAGCATGCATTATCGCAAAGGCTGCGCTTGCTGTTTGCTGCCAGTTGGAATTGGAAGTGAACTCGGGCGAAAGAAAAACGACCACCATTCGCGCGAAATTGGTTGGTGTCAAGTTGTTTCGCCGACAGTGTCAGCCGAAAGTTGTGGCAGATTGCAGCACCGCTAACCGGTGGGGCAAAATTGCGCCAAAGGTGAAAACCCTCATGGAAGGTAAGTTAAGCGATGTTCTTTCCACAAAATGCGCTTCAATTCCACCGGGGTCGAAAGGAACATCATACAGCACAAAGGCATTGTAGTATCTTTTCTGTAATCAAAATGCAAAACTGGCAATGGCAACAACCGTTGCTTCTTCGAAGCATACGAGTGGAGAGTTTGAGATCTTCGTTTGGATTTTATGCTGTGGTGAACATCTAAAATAAAAATAAATTTAAAAACTCCTTCCATGAAGGCAAGGAGAGTATGTGTGTGATGGAAACTCTGCGAGACACTTTTGAGAGTGCAATCCAATAACCTGTATGTTGTACCAACATATGCCACCAGGAGCTAGAGATAAGGTTCGTCCAGTAAACCGCGAATTTGTTCCTTTGCTGTTGACCAGGCTTGTGGCTGGGCTGGGTTAGAAGTTTGATTACAATCAGGACTAGTTCCTGCCCGCTTCCTTCACAACGAAGTTGGGATAGATGTGTAATTTACGCTCGGTAAAGTTAGATTAGTAGAAAGTTTAACACACTCAAGTTTTGAATACTCTTCCGATCGTATTATGCTGCTGACAGAGAAGTAAAATAAACTGCTTGTTCTGTATAATACGTTTAATTTGTACTGCATCATTTATCATACACCGCATTTCCATTCACACTCCCTTCTCGCGCGAAACGGAGGTACTCGACAGTGACTTCAAAAATTGTAATTAATTGCGCAAAATTTAATAACCTCCACAATATATATATTTATATTCAAATGGACTGTGGTCAGCCGTGGCACAGCTGGTGCCGTTGACACGAACAGAAATTTTCGCGCACTTTCGCACCACGTCAAGCAGTGTAATGTAACAAGTGTGACCATGCTTTGCGTGCTATTGCAATTTACAATCCAGCGGCTCCTGATCCCGGGGCTACCAAAAGTTGGGTAAATTGTCGTATAATTAGCAGCCAGTTGTGAGCTTTGTGGGAATTTTGATGAAGGGATTTTTTCATACATTTGCAAGTGTAACATCAGTTGAAGAAGTCTTTGCCAAGTGGTGCACATTAGCATATGATTTAAAACAGTATATTTATCATTCAATTACGTCAAACAGTACTCCAGGTACAAGATTTTGGATGTAAAGGGTAGCTATAGAATTGATACTGAATGTATAAACGCTCGGTTGTACTAAGCCTCTACAAGTTTTCGTACTAAAAACTTCAGTACTCTTTCTACTCTATTTCCCTTCTATTTGCCAATTGCAATAGATAAAGCAGCGTCAAACCGTTGTCCTCATTTCAGTTTTCCTGTTTTACAATCACTTGTCTAGCTCATTTTAAAATTGTATCCTCCGTTCGAAGTTTATTCCTTTTTTTTATGTCCTACACATAGCTCACCAAATTCGTTCCATCCGTTGCTATCGGTTTCTGCAAAACAGCCACCATTAACAATTGACACATTGTGTAGCGACAATGTGGCCCAACATGCGCGCTGTTGTATCCTTTCCATTTCCCTATCCCCTTGTCGTAAGAAGTTTGGTCTCGAGATGGTTGAGAAAATTACTTCGAGATAAGGACACATGAACACACACACACAACTCCTTGCCGACCACACGGCCTTGTGTGCCGGACGCAGCTGCTCATCCGTTCACATTGAGGGCAGGGGGAGAGGTACGAATTCTAATTGAAAATTTCACAATTTATTGTTTGGGAAATTTAATTTATATCACTTGTCCGCCGTATGCAGAGTTGGATGTTGGAGGGGGCAGGAGTGTATAAATCCTTTCCCAATGCTCTCTTTTGGGCGATAAAGTAGGTAAAACTGTGCGGACAGCGCTGATTGAAGCTGCACCAATTGCGGAAGTACAATGGAGCTTTTACTACGAGCACTGGTCGAAACGATGAATTTTTGGTGGATTTGCCAAACCACCACTCCCCCCCACTAAAGGGTGGACGTTTTGTGTCCCCACGGGGATTTTGCTGGAAGTATCACAACGTTGCTTCTCCAGTGAGGATTTACATTTCAATAGTCGAAAATCCTAGAGGGAGTGCTTGGTAAAAACGTTGGCAGTAGCAAGGAGAAAGGAATCACTACTGCGAGTGGAGAAAAGTTTAGCCTTTTCTCTCTCTGGTGGTTGAGCATGCATGGTTTTGGGGACGATGTACACCGTTTGGTTGGCAGAACATCAAACAAATCAACTCAAACGAAGGGGAGGTGAGTGATGATGTGGTGTAACTTATTTTGGATTTTAAAAATTATTTTTATAAGCTTATCAACGGCGTAATGAAATGCTACATTTTTGTCAACAAAATCGTTCCCATCTCACCCTGTAATGTGACAGCGTCCCTTGGCCTTCTGGGGCCCACAAAAACGTCAACCTTTGCCGGTTGAGTTAGAGATTTACCGTGGTGCAGGCAGGCAGCACACACAAAAGCTGCACAAACAATACATCTTTCTCTCCCATTTGACCAACCGTTTGGTCAACCTCACTTTTCAATCCATTCCCTATATCTCGCAAAACTCCAAAACACTGCTTCCCACTTCCCAAATGGCAACCAAAACCACCTCCACAAAACTATCTTTTCTGTCAAGACTTTGTCGGTGGGCCTTCGAACTGGTAGTACCATTCGACAGCTGCCCTGGAAAAGCATTAAAGCTGCCCAACCGTTAAACCGCAGCTAGATGGGGCCAATCCGATGCCCGGGACCAATTGGATTTATTGCCAAACCACTCACAAAGCAGGAGGATACTGTTGCGTGGTGGAAGAGGTCCTAGTAGTGAAATTTATGCGATCGAAATAGTGAAATGGTTTGCTAATTGACTTATTACCCGTAATTGGATTGCGAGATGAACAGCAAGCGGGTGTTGTTTAGAGTTTTTAACTTATTTAAATAGCATGGTTTATTGGGTGTACCGTCATGAAGGTAAAGTGGTACACAATTTATTGAATTGAATGTTGCACAGTAAAAGCTGATTAATTAATATTCATCAGTTTGATCAGTACTACATTGTTCCGATTGGTATTTGATTGCACTATTATAACTGAACGATGCAGTCTTTAGAATTAATTCTGAAAAGAAAGTGTATCATACACATGGGTTATGGCTGATTCCTCCAGTGAACTTTATGAATCAATCCTAGTGTCATAGCATTTCAAGAATTTGAGCTTCATATTGAATATATGCATATTGAAGTCTTAGGGTATTTGAAAGCAATCTACTGGAAACATTGAACTTTAGGTCTTAACACTCAGTGACACATCAGATAACGTGTTGATACTTCCAACAAGATATCAACGCTATTACTGACACTACCATATTCGATTACGATGAATGTTCTCGCAAAGGCTATTCTATTCCAAATTAATTTTTTGCTTAAGCACTTCAAATTCCGTTTCAGATTTTTGAATACAATCTGAATAGAATTTGAATGAACTACTCTCATGATGTTATAGCTTAACAAGAATACCCTAATGCTGGAATACTCTCATCATACAGGGTTTCCCACGATTTATTGGTTGGTTCCCATCAATTATGGTGGGTTCCCATATTTTTTTGGTGAGTTCCCTCGATTTTTTTACCGTTTTCAAGAATTTGTTGGTCCAATTGTGTTGATATCCAATCGGAAAATACCAATAAATTATGGGAACGAACCAAAAATCTATGGGATACCATAAAAAAATCGTGGGAACGCACCAAAAAATCATGGGAACTGACCAATAGATCATGGGAAACCATGTAACTTACATATCCTGTAGGTCGTCACTTAATGATTGATTGTTCTTTAAGATGAGTTGAGATAATTTCCTCAGTATTGGACAGGTTACCTATATGTGAGTTTAGCATCAAAAGTATCTTTTATTTCAGAATTCAAAATGTAAATGAAGTTACTCTGTATCATCAGAAAAATACCTTTTATTCCCCATGTAGGCTATTTCAACCTTTTCCTACGTCATTGCAAGTCGGAAGTAATATCATTTCTTCGCAATTAAATTTACAGCAACTTTATCATTTTTACTCTCACAAATCTAGCTTCCATGTCATCTTGAGCAACGCTTTCCTGTGAAGGTGTGAATTTATTCAGTCTCGGGGCAAAAAAGAAAGAAAACTAATAACCTGCACCCAAAAGCCAATGAAGTATTTCACACAGGTGAGTGCAGGGAAAAAAGTGCAAAGGCAATCAAAATGGTAAGAAAGAAAAATGATTCCAGTAAGTATGATTAAATTCTACACACTACCCCCCCATGGCGCATAATTCAGGCCCTCATTTGCACCACCCACTGACATGGGAAAAGGTGTTTTTTTTTCGCTTCTCCTAGACAGCACTAACTGTCCAAACGAAAAGAATTGCGCCTTAACGTAAAGGCGACGGGAAACGGAATCGTTACGTTGAAAGAAATGTACCTATTTCTTTCTACATTCACAAAAACACACACTCCACACACATCATGATCGTCAATTACGGTAGGATAGTTTAGCTCACCGTGCTGACTTTCCGCCCCCTTTGTCTGAGTTGCGCTACCAGGTTGGATGTAAGGAGAAAATGAAACTAATGAGGTAAAAATCACCTTCATTGCGCACACTTGACGCTGTCGTAAAGACTGGCCTAGACGCATTTGGACTTTTTACTTATTTTTCTTTCCTCAGGAGAACCTTTGTTTGAAGCAAGAAAGGACAGAAAATCTAATTAAGATTTTTCCAACATCCCAAATGCGCTCTGGTGCAAGTGAACGGTGCTGGTGACGCATAGGCCGCCGAAGAGTGGATTTGGGAGATGATGGACCAGGAGTTGGAAAGAATTTCCTAATAATATCTGGATCGGCTCCCAGATGAAGGAGACCAGACGACTGGACCTGACTCCCAGCTTTCCAAGGAATCGTTTGAAGAAATATTATTATTGTTATTAAATTCCTTTCCATTGCATGTCCTCGCCGACAAGAAGCTTGCCCGATTAAGGTAAAATTATAACTACTCCCTCCTTTTCCACTATCTAATTGCAGCTGTCCCAAAGGGCGGCTTCTAGTAAAGCCTAACGATGAAGCTACTAAAGCTACGTGACATCAAACCAGCCCAGTAACGCATTCATCTTTGCTCTAAAACGCTCGTCAAAGGTTGTGCCATTGAAAAAAAAAACAGGAGACAACCATCGCCCTGTTCCACGTCAAATGCTGCAACAAATTGGAGTCGTACTGTGATTAACACAGGGGCACAATCAACCTGTCTGTAATGGGACACCTTTCACCTTCATCTCCAAAACAGTATCCCCCTCAGGTAGAATGTATCTTCCCGTAGCGATAATAATCCCAAAATCTTCCAACAACGATATAACCCTCATCTCCGCCAACGTGAGCTGCTGGCTGTGACGAGATTGATGTCAAGCGTGTCTCAAAAGCGGCCGTTGATTGTTGGTGCCGTTAGGATGTGCCTTGCTGTCGCAATCTCAGCTCACACCTGGTGGAGGTGGACCTGATTGAAAAAACGAACGGGGATTTCTGTTAACAAGCAGTTGTAGAAGGTATCGGGCGCTTTCATTGCCCGGTCACATTATAGCCGTAATGAGACATTTTGCCGCTGTTCACTCGATAGGACAATTGATTCTTGGGCATAAGATGTGATGAAAAGACAACTTGCCATTTCCGTTTTCCGGCTAAGAACAAAATGAAACTAATTTTCCAACTCAGTTCATTACGCATTGTTTTGTGATGTAAATGGAGGGGTAATTTGTATTTACAGTTGTAAGAATGGTACAAAAATGTTGTCGGTAGAATAGCAGTCTTTTATTTACTTTCAATTCGCCTAAATCATTGGTCAATTGTTCTTTCTGAATAAAAAACTCATTGGTGAATTAGGTATACTGAGACAAACTGGTCATGTCTGGAACAATATCAAGAAATACGATTTGACATTACTTCTGTAAAAATATCCATTCATGTGCATGAATGTTGAGGTTGTTTGTCTCAATTTTAAATCCTTATTTAGCAAGTATGCCCTACCTATCATATTTTGCATTGCATTTGCATACTTTTAGGCGAACACTGCAAAACATCAGGCCAATATTGCATAACTTTAGGCGTTAAAGTGCCAAATTTGGCTGTACTGTTTGAGGAAATTCGCAGGAATTTTCGAATGCAAATCATTGTTAATAAAAAACAAGCAACCCATTTGATATCTAATTCTACACTTTACAATACTATTGTTTGAGACAAATCGTTGCTAATTACGAATGATTTCAAACCGCCGATAGCTGCATTTCGCATAACCCGATCGCTTTATTAACCTACCGCATAAATTGACCACTGCAACGTTTAATTCCTCTCGTGCCATTGTATGTACACCATCCACACACCGCCCCGGGTCCGGTGTAAAGCGCATCAAAATGCACTCATTATTATCGGCAACACTGCCATCGGCAGCGCAACGAAGTTCGCGCAGGAAGGTTCAGGAACATTTAGCTTCTTATCATTGCGGCACGCCGGAGGGGATTGGTCTAGCAAAACGGTTTCGCCCAGTGTCGCTTCTCCTTGTCGCTGAGATCGTTTATTACAATTTCGCTGCGTTCTGCTTGATTATCACGTACCCGGGCAACGTCAGGGCTCGTTGTCGTTGGAGCTTGGGCTTTGTCTAATCATACCCATCAGAGCTAGTAGCATGGCTAGCCCCGGACCTCGGTCGTCCAGACCAGACGTCATAATTTAAGCCCGTTGCCTAGAAATCCACCCACGGGAGGAAACTCCGCACGCACACACGGTCACACACCCGGTAATTGGGTGTCAATTCGTGATTAGACCTATTTGCATATAAAATTATCCACCAGTACACAGTTTGTCCCCGGGTCTGTGTGTCTGTGCGTACAAGTGTTGGTGCCGCTATTCCCAGCAGTGTGCGAAGCGATTCATTTTGTATGCAGTTTTGGGAAACCTGCTGGGGAAACTGTTCCACCGATGCCGTGTAATCCACCATACTATACACAGCCACTCGATTGGAGCCAATTTATTTCAATAATGTTAAACGCCTCGCTCTTTACAAACGGCAAGTGCGATAAGAGCAGTAGCAGCCGTAGTAGCTAGTGACAAGGATACTAAACGCATCCTATTTCTACGATACCGGCACCGTGTTAGGATGGCACATTTGTAAATGTGCTGTACTAACCATGTCTATTAGGCGTTTGAAATTAATCTACACCACTGTACTGTTACACAATAAATTGTTGGTGATTTCCTACATTTTATTCACAGTAAAATGTAATTAAAAACTAAACTTAAAGACATTTTTTGTTAAATTCCTTTGAATTATGTAAAGTATGAATATGTTACGGTCGTTGCGGCTAAATTTTGACTCCAACTCACCTATTTCTGTCTCTAAGCAGTGGCGGATTTAACGGTGCGCGGACTGAGCGGCCGCGGGGGGCCCCGTCAATTTTGGAGCCCCGTGGTTGGTAATTCCAGCATATAAAGCTTGCTTCAGATAGAATTGGAACATAGACAATTGCTTGTATCTCAGTTATTTATAATGAAATTAAGATCTGTTTTTATGCAAATGTATCGTTTTCTTCATACTTTTAAGGAAAAATACGGATAAAACTATTCTTCACGGTTTCGAAGGAATTCTCGAATTTTTCCTGTAACACGGCTCATTAGGCGGCGCACATCTTCTTCGTCCATCGTTTTAGCTATCTTATTCCACCAGGTCGTCATCTGATTGATGTCTTTGACAACCTTTCCCTTTGCCTTGAGTCTCCTCTTCATGATTGCCCAGTATTTCTCAAAAGGGCGGAACTGGGGGCAATTGGGTGGGTTAAGGTTTTTCGGAACAAACTGGACCCCTTTCTCTGCATACCATTTTCCAACGACTTTACTGTAATGACAGCTTGCCAAATCTGGCCAACACATTACGCGATGGTCGTGGGATTGAATGAATGGCAAAATTCGTTTTTGGAGACACTATTTTCGATATAGTTCCGACGTCATAGTCTTGTTTGTAACGAAAACTTTCGTTTTTTTCCACAGCTACAAATGCCCTCCCAAATCTTAAATTTTCTTGCAAATTTGTCGGCAAAAACTAATTTAAATTTGTCGGGAACATCCCCCCGACCCGTTGCCAAGTAAAATTTTTGACCTGGGTTTTGCCCGAAGTCAGTCTTAACATAGGTTTCATCATCCATCAGAAGACACCCGTCGAACTTGGTCAGCACCTGATCGTATAGCTTCCGAGCACGAGTTTTGATCAAACTATTCTGTTTTATGGTGCGATTTGGCTGTTTGCTAGCTCGATACGACTTGATTCCTTCCCGAAGTCGAGTTCTCCTGACGGTACTATGAGCAGCACCGAATTTTCTGGCCAAATCACGGTCCGACAGATTAGGATTCCTCTTAATCGTCTTCAAAATCTTACTACGCAGATTCCGGTCGACAGTTCCACTCCGACGATTGGCTTGAGGCTTCCAAATCGTCGTCAATGTTTCCTTATACCGTTTGATAACGCGCCATACGGTATTTCTGGGAAATTTCAACTTTTTAGCTAGCCTAAATGCAGACCACAAAGGATTTTCCAAATAACTGTGCACATTTTTTTCCCTGCTTTCGGCTTCCATGTTGATTGTTTACTAATTACAGTCGATTTGCGGAATGTCAAAAATACATACGTCAAGCTGACAAAATGCCCGACTCGTTGACGCCAAGAGCTTCCAAATCCGTCCACCAGGAACGCCACAATATGAGCAACAGTTTGTTCCAATTCTAAATGAAGCAAGCTTTACTACAGGGTGTACAGTAGTCTCATCGAGAACTTCAGTCCCCAATAGGGGCCCCATGGACGAAGTACTTGGTGTTTGGTACTTGGTGTCTAAAAATGATCTAGAGCTAGCCATTGATTTTTTTTTATTATATCGTTTCATAGACTTAAAAAAAAACGATCAAGTATAATTATATGTTGTTAGGCAGAGTGTTAGATCGACATCAGGAAGTTTGTGATCTAGGCGTTACACAGGACTCTAGTTTAAATTTTCCGTTTACACGTTGGCAACACTATTAACAAGGCAAACAAGTGCTCACGTTGCCTTCTGCTTGGTCTACAGACGCTCGAACACCGTTTTAAGGTAATGTGTATTTGTTGCTAAAATTAAAAAAAAAAGAAAAAGAATTAGACGTCTATTAAAGAAGAGCAACATCTACGTGCTTTCGAGACCTCTTCACTCTCGTAACTTGCTTATTGGTGAGTTCAGGTGAACCTGATATGGATATAAGGGGGCCAGGTGTAAACAGGGGTCCTCAACTCCTTTTATCGCTTAGGGCCCCCGTCACCCTAAATTTGCCGCTGTCTCTAAGGCTTGGTACCTCGAAGGCGGCAATTTTTGACAGTGCGCGTAAATTTTTGACTGTGAGTCAATCGCTTTATTTACAAAATTCAACTTAATGTCTGAAACTGTGTGTACAAAACATATTGAAATGAAGTTAAGCAGTTAATAAGTTCATTGAAGTATCGTAAAATATAAAAAAATATGCCGATTTTGGAAATTTTTAGGTGGAGTGAGAAAAGTTGGCATGTATTTTTCGGTGTAGACAACAGCTTTAGAATTTATAAAATATTATTATTTTTTCACCTAAAATAATCAAATTAGACGATGTTTGTATTGTTTAAGTCATTTAAAATTACAATTGGCATACATCTGATAAAAAACCTTGTAAATAATTATCATAATTCCTACAAGAGTCAAAACTTGATGACTTACAGACGAAAAAAATAGGTGCGCATTGTCAAAAATTGATGCCTGAGAGCCAAAATTTGGCGCCAATGACTATGAGTATGAGTTGCAATATTTTATTGTTCACAAAATTGTAGAAAGCAGTTATAAAATGTGAATCTTCTTACTTTAAACTGATAGAGTGGATTTTCTATTGCATTAATAATATCAGTAATAGGAAATAATAAAAAAAAAGTTCTGTCCATTAAAGATGGTTAAGAAAATCGTTTAATTATTGCGGTTGCGTCAATCATAGAACAGAAGGGTGTAGAATTATTTGTTTAATTTTTACTTTACTACTCTTTAATGGTAATGTCGACCAATTTCACCCTTTCAATAGGAATCATTGAGAAACAATTGTGACATATTTTGCACCAAACCCAAAAGCCCAGATTTGTCATCCCTCAAATAAATTGTTTAAAATCTGATAAAGCTGGCCAGCAGCACACACACACATTAATTGCTCACTGAAAACAATTCGTCGCGTATGGCTTTTTTCCCTCGTGCAGCCACAAAACCTCCTGTACAAAGGGGCGGAAAATCCCGAACCTCCCTTTCATCCCGCACCATGTATCGACCACACTGCCACAGGACGATGATGATGACGATGATCAGCAGTTTTTCACGGTTCGACTAATTTTAATAATAACCGTACAAATTGCTGACCGGTCAGCAAAATAAAGGCAATCATTTAAAAACGCATAAACTCGTCGCCCACACACGCTCGCCCCACACACATCGATATCAGTTTCAAGTGCTCGGCTGGCCGGCGTGGGGCTCCAAAATGGTACATCGAACGGACCAGTACCGTACCGGCTACAAATTGGCGCCCTTATCGGGTTATCGGGGACAATGATCCGCCCGTCCCGCCTGTTTCTACACCCACAGGTGTGCATCGACGTTTTTAACAGCCATTAAAACAAGCTAAACGAACACCACCCGACAGGCATGATGGTATTCCTATTTTTTTAAACGCATTCCGGGTTCGTTCCTTCGCTCCCTCTATCAATCATTGTTGTTCATCCCCATCCGGTAGCGTTTTCGTTCCTGGTGAACGATTTTCGACCTGTTCACGCAACAATCCCGAAACGTTCAGCCGTCGACCCAACGTCGACGATGGTGCTCCGTTGTTGATTGCATTCCTTCTTCATCTCCCTTCCCTTATCGGTTGAATGCACCTGCATCACAACTGGCCGGCGGTTGCGTGGGTTGCATCTTTTATTCAATTAATATGCAAATTTTTGGTGCCGATGTGCTTTCAAATTAAAGGATGTAGTTGAGCGTTGTAGGCCCAACCTTGCGACCGGGATGCGATGCGTCTACGTGCACAAAAGTATGGTACGGCTGACTTCTCCCGTTGCCCTTTTGGTTGCCTTTTTTCCGGAAAGGTCACATAACTGATGGTGGACCATGCGGGCTGTATGATTTTGGGACGATCGGACCCCTTTTGTCCCCTTTTTTGGCAACAAACGTTTAGATGCATCACAGCCGTAGTTTGGAGGGATGATGAAGGTATTGTAATCTTAAATGACTTGTACAAAAGAAGTGCATTTTAGAGGTGAATATTTTTTCGAGTAAAAACAACAGATATAACAACAGTAATTGATTGTCGTCATTTAGGTAAACAGGGGAGCTAAAAGATGGAAGAAGAAAATACTAAAATGGGAAAAAACTAAAAGGTTTTTGGGAAAAGAAAGTAGAGATGAAAACTGAAATAATAAATCAATTGGAAGAGTCTTAAAAAGAAGATAATAACAATAAAACAAAAAGTAAGCAATAAGCAAAGATCAAATAATTCACTTCATATAATGATTCAAAACAATAAACAATAAGCATCAACGTAAAAAATCCATGAAGACTTATGCAGATTTTTCACTAAAACTTGTTAAGTGTATTCCATACAAAGGATTATTCGTTGGTTTTTTACACTTTTATATACTTTTTTATGTTTATTAGCATTATATCGTCTTTTTTATCATTTTTAGAGAAAATTTAATATAAATTCCATCATCTTTGTACAAGTGCAGTTAATCTAATCCATCAAAAAGACCATCAAACGTCCGAAGCCTATGCATTTATTTCAAAGTTTAAAGTTGCTTTGCCACACACGTACACACACACACACATTTAAAAACGCTAATACCCTCCTCACTACTTTCTTCTTCTTCTTCTTCTTCTTCTTCTCTTTCCGCGCTTACTTCTTCTTCTTCCTTGTAAATCTTATGAAATTTCGAAGTAGAACGACAGCTTAAACACCGGATTCTTGTCGGTTGCGTTCGGCTGCTGATGCTGCAGGTCCATCTTGACGATGTACTCACCGGGCGGTACCATCTTCACCAGCATGTGATCGTCGCTCATGCGGAACCTTCGCACACGGTAGTATCCCTTTTGGAGTAGAAAAGAAAGTAAATTGGAATATTAACAAGGATTTAACCGTGGAACCATCCAACCACCTACCTTCTGGAACGGGCAGTTGAAGCTAAGGTTGCCAAACTTTTGCAGCTCGTCGTTCAGCAGCGGCACCACCGGATCCATGCCGGTGTCTTCCGCACTGCACAGCTCCTTGGTCGTGCCGATCATCGTCATGTACTCGCCGTCCATCTTCGAGTCGAGATCGATCGCGACGGAAACACCCTGCGACACGTCCAGGAACAAATTCCCATCCACATCGACCGTACTGCCCTCGGTTTCATTGTTGACCCGGACCTGCATCGTTAGGTAGTCCGCGTTCGACACGTAGTCGACCTTGGTGATCATAATTTTGGCCGAATTCTACAACAAAATGGGCAGCAGCCACCCAGAAAAAACGGTAATTATTGTGAACAAAATTAAACAAAAAAAAACGAGGCAAACAAACAACACTTACCATACAAACGAACGCAACCAGTATGATCGCACACGCCCGGGTCCATGGTTCGGTGCGGTGTAACATTTCAGCTTTGCCAGTGAAACTAAAGCTCACGCGTGAGCGCCATTTTATAGGCGCCCTTGGACGCTGATGCCGCGATCACTTCCGTTATCTTTGATCTTCGGGCGGATTAAGATAATGCCGTTGCAATTTGGCGTGTAATGACCCCAGCAATAGGGGCATAATTAACTAACCATTTGACATTCGTTTTCCAGAAAAGAGAGCGCTCATTTGGACAATAAGTTGGTTGTTTTTGGTGTGTGTCGAATAAAATTCACCGAATCTATAAAAAGCAAACAGTTCCCATCCGAGCAGCGGGTACGGTACAGGGTATGCCTTTCAGATAGGTCCAGCTCCCAGCAAGTGAACATTCAAACCGAGTGTGAACTCAATCGATTGGAAACCGGATGGAAGCTTAGCTGCTTCGCTGGAAGCTTTGCTAGCGTCTGTGTTTACCCGTCAGAGTTGCAAAATAATAAACGCAACCTTTGTATCAATAATTGGACCCGCCATAATCCGGACAACCTATCGCGTGACAGCCCACCGAGAGAGAGAGAAAGAGACGCAAAGATGGTGTATGTACAGTTGGCTGGAAGAATTCCATCTTGCTGCCATATAAAAGACACCATTGCCAAACAGTTGTTCTCACAAGGTAAGCAATACCCAGTGGCAGAATGGCACTGGTACGCTTCGCTACGATCATTACGGTGCTCTGCCACTTAGCCATCCAGGACGGTGCGGCCAAAAGTTTCCCGCACGGCGAGAAAGCACCCTTCCCGCTGACGCTTATCCACATCAACGATCTGCATGCACGGTAAGGGTGTCGGTAACGGTTCCGATTAAACCAGTTCCAGCTAAAAAACCTCTTCCCTTCCGAAACCAGTTTCGACGAAACGAACCAGAAGTCGTCCACCTGCACCAACTCGAAGGAATGTATCGCTGGGATAGCGCGCGTGTACCACACGATCAAGCAGCTGAAGAGTGAGTACAAGACGAAGAACCCGCTCTACCTGAATGCGGGCGACAACTTCCAGGGAACGCTCTGGTACAATCTGCTGCGCTGGAATGTGACGGCGTACTTCATCAAGGAGCTGCCCCCGGATGCGATGGTAAGTGGCAGTGGTAGGTGTGCGACAGAGTTTGTGAGCTTGTTGGAGTAATGCTATTATGTCTCTGCTCTGGTAGACTCTTGGCAACCATGAGTTCGACCACAGCCCGAAAGGTCTCGCCCCGTACCTGGCTGAGCTGGAGAAGATGAAGATCCCCACGGTTGTAGCTAATCTGGAGAAGAACGGTGAGCCGGCGCTGAAGGACTCCAAGATTGCGCGCAGCATCGTGCTGAAGGTTGGCAATCGAAGGGTTGGAGTGATTGGAGCACTGTACGATAAAACGCATGTAAGTTATCGTTATCGTTCTCTTCTCTATCTTCAATTCCTGATCTACTCCTGAGGCATGATGTTACTGTGAGCGATGCTTTCCCCTCTTTTACAGCTGGTAGCTCAAACCGGTATGGTAACGCTGACCAACTCGATCGAAGCCGTCCGCAAGGAGGCACAAGAGTTGAAGAAGAAAAATGTGAAAATTATCGTGGTGCTGTCCCACTGCGGGCTGGACGGCGATAAGCAGCTAGCGGAGGAGGCGGGCGATCTGATCGACGTGATCGTCGGTGCCCACTCCCACTCGCTGCTGCTGAACAAGGATGCGAAGGTACCGTACGACACCAAGTACGACACGATCGAGGGAGACTATCCGCTGGTGGTGAAGAAGAGCAATAACCACACGGTAAGCCACTGCCCGCCTTTTGTCACTCCACACCAACTAATGGCGTATGTGCCTATCTGTTCCCCGTCTCAGGTGCTCATTACGCAGGCCCGCTCCTTCGGCAAGTACGTGGGCCGGCTGACGGTCAACTTTGACTGCGAAGGTGAGGTACAGAGCTGGGAGGGCTATCCGATCTACATGAACAACTCGGTCAAACAGGACGAGGAAGTGTTGCGCGAGCTGGAACCGTGGCGGGCGGAGGTCAAGCGACTCGGTACGCAGGTGATCGGCACGACCGAAGTGTTCCTCGATCGCGAATCCTGCCGCTGGTGCGAGTGTACACTGGGCGATCTGATTGCCGATGCGTACGCAGATCAGGTGAGTGAGATGAATGGCACGGCGAGAGTACAAAATTGATCTGTTATCTATCGATTTCCAATCATTTCTAGTACACAAACAGCACGGTTCAACCGGTAGCGTTCGTACAGGCTGGCAACTTCCGCAATCCGATCGAGAAAGGAGGTAAGAACTCGCTTGTAAGGATATTTTGTCTTGATCATGTTCGATTGATCCTCTCTTCCTTCTCCAGACATCACAAACGGTCTAGCGATTGAGGCTGCCCCGTACGGCTCGTCGGTCGACATGATCAAGCTTAGCGGTGCCGACCTGTGGAGTGCCATCGATCACTCCTTCACACTGGACGATGAGTTCCGCTACAACACGGCACAGGTGTCGGGCATGGCCGTGGTGGCGGATCTGTCCAAAAAACCGTACGAACGTGTACAGAGCATCGACATTATCGGTGCCAACGGAGCAAAGACTGCGCTTAAGAAGGACCAGATCTACTACGTCGTAGTACCGTCCTATTTGGCTGACGGTAAGGATGGCTTCGCCATGCTGAAGAAGGGTACGAATCGTGTGACGGGACCGCTGGATTCGGATGTGCTGATCGAGTACGTGCGCAAGCGTCAAACCATCGCGAAGACCATGTTCCAGGAGAAGCGTGTGGTGATTGAGAACCACACCAACGGTACCTGCTCGTGGGATCTGGATAGCCAGCGGTATAAGCCTAAATAGGCGTGACGTCACTGTCCTAGGAAATTACATTTCGGTTGGATTTATTGAGTAATAAAAGAAAAAAAAAGATCTTTGATCAAACCATGGGCTTTTCCTTGAATCTACTTGATGATCCTAAAGAAAGGTGCCATTTCATACCTAAAATTTAAGCACATTAACACAAACTTTTTGTAGTAGTCGTTATGTCCTAAAGCCGTAATAGGTTAGTGTCCTGTGCCTGTATAGCGTCAATTTGAAACCTTTAACCGTTTTTGAATTATTGTTTTAAGTATAATTTCCACGAAACTTTTAAATCCAAACTTGAAATTGCTACTCAGATGAACAGCTAAGATGCAGAACTTACTAAGAAACTTTCGACCATGAAAAAAGACGCCTTGATGTAGGCAATTTGCCCGACTAAAATACTCTTCATTTGAAAAAGTCGACATATTAGTTATGTGTTATGTCGACTCACTCAGAACCCTTCAACAAATCTTCTTTTTCAAACATTTTCTGATTTTCCTAATTTTCTATATAATTTTCTTTTATCGTTTCTTAATCTCACTTTCAGTACCTAAATATTGTTTAATAAACACCTCCTTGGATTGGTACATTACACCAACAAGTTGCTCACTGGCCGCTCGAGCACCAAATGGCCCGTAACTGCATTGAACTCGTTCACATCGCACGCATACACATACCCATCCTCGATCGAGTTACGATCCCACCTTAACCACCGTACCGCATCACTAACGTCCTTACACACCACATAGTCGGCAGCGATCTCTTCCGGTGTTGCGTGCGGATTGTTCACACCGACCAGTGCCAGCCCTGCATCATTCGCCTCGTCCAGCAGCACTTTGTAGAACAGGGCCGGTGCTGGCACCTTGCCCGCCGGCTCACGGTTCGCATCGTAGTCGAGGAAGATCTCCTGCCCATCCCCATTCCCGTCCAGCAGCTTCAGCACTCCGTACGTGCCGGTGTACACGGTCAGCCGGAGATCGTTCGCCGCCACGTACGCCTTCACGCCCGTCTCGATGCGCTGCCAGCTGAAACCGTTGAACCGTTGCCACTGAGGCGCCACGTTCATGAACCAAAACGAGGCACGCTGGTGCGCACCGAACACAAAGTCCGACTTGGCGGCCAGGTGGCCGCGGGCAAAGAACAGCCCCTTCTTGCTACTTAACAGCGCATCGGCACGGGCCGGCGAGCTCAGAATGCGGGCCAGTGTTGCGTGCTGCGCTGCGAAGCTGTACAGAGTGGCCATCTTTAAGTCGCCGTAGAATTCACCCTGCAGAAAGGAGGGCCGCTTTACCGCTCGCTGATGATGGTCGTTGTGGGGCGTTAGCCGGTGTTTGGTGTAATGCGTGCGCAGGTTCCTCTCGTCGAAGCACACCTCGTACAGCGCGGCAAACCGGGCCTCGTCAACGCTAAAACCGACGCGCACAATCGTCCCATTGTCGTAGCAATGGGCACCGGTACGCTCGGCTACGTGATAAACAGGTCGCTGGCAGAGAAAGTGCGACATGTTATGCGCCTCCGATCGATAACCAAACCTACCGTCGCCGTCGCAGGTGATGGTGGCTGATTTGGAGCGACCCGCAGGAGAGCCCTTGCGAAAGCCGTGCGAACAGAACAGCTCCACCGATTGGCCATTGGCGAGGGTGACAACGGTGCTGTTGAGCTGTGGCCACACAAACTCGTCGGTGCCTGGTTGGAGCAACAGAGGCTGCATGACCGTTAGATCACGGCTTAGAGATATCGTACAGGCTGCGAAAGTAAAGGAGAGAGAGAGAGAGAGAGAGAGAGAGAGAGAGAGAGAGAGAGGGAGAGAAGCAGAATGATCTTTAAAATTGAAGAGCTCAACAACTTTCTAATGACACAAACTCACCAGCAGAATCATCCTCAGCGGGGATGTCTTTCTCCACCAGCGAGAGAAGCTCGGTAATTCCCTCCGTCGAACTCTGGATATACATACGCGATCGTACATCTCTCCCAGCTATCAGGAGCAGCAGCAGCAGCATCAGCACTGAATTCACACTTTGTCGCATGGTTTTTGTTTTCTGCTTTCTTTTCGTTCTCTGGCTGCTTCCACTCACCAGCAGCTCTCCGCGGTGAATGAAGTTGAACAACCCGCGTTAGAATGGGCAAACAGCTGTTTAACGGGAGTGGGGCGCTCTCTCAAAAAACCCGACCAACGCACAATGGACGTCTTCAGAGAGATTCGGCCAGCACGCGAGATAACGGAACTTATCGCAACGGAACGAAGCGCAATCGCGATCAGCTGTTTGCGGGGTTCTTGAAGAAGACTGGCTTTGTGGTCGGAATGGTCGATGTGGTTGGCTGGCGTGGAACTTGGAATGGAAATAGGAAGCTCTGATAGCAATGTTAACGAAGGTTGTTTGGCCACAGTTTGTTCTTCTGGTTGTTCTATGTACCGCACAAGTGATCTTTATCTGGTCTTTGTTATGAGTAAGAAACGATCAGTAGAAGCATACAGTCAGGACAAAGTGATCTGAGTCTATGGGTAGACTATCAACAGTATCTGATGAATTATGCCAAATGTCTTACATAGGAATAATTCGGATCTAAACGACTTACTGCTACGAGCTAAGACAACAGGTAATAACTTGAAATTCCCATAAAAAATAGTTGAGATGTTGGTCTTCAATTTCAATAAATTCCATGATTCCTCAACATAGAATTTCGAGGATCTTATCTGGGAACTTAAAGCAGCTACTGGCTAAAGATCATTACACTACGCATCATTATAGGATGCATGGAGACTTATTTTTAGCCTAATAAGAATTAAAAATGACAAAGAAGATAGTGGAAATAATTACTTCCCACTCAACCATTATCTCTTCATCATCTAACAGTTCACAGTTCACTAACATCTATTAAATGTCAAATTCAAATCGCGATCGCATGGGTGAACGATTAGAGCGTCAAAATGAATTCAGTTCGTAGTAAGAATGGAACCGATCGACACGTTGTCATACGGACACGACTCCGGCCGGGGACAAATTATCTTCTTGCCATTACTGAAAAGTCACTATCTCTTACTATGGAGTTTCTGTACAATCTTTCTACCGAACGTACACGCTGCACTCAGAGTAAGTGTAAAGAAAGTGATTTGTAGTAGCAATTCATATATTTTGTATTTTTGGACTTCAACAGAATGTAGTCATCATGGAGAAGGTGGAAATTTTCGACACTCCAACGCTACGAACGACCGCTAACATCACCCAGCACAGTCCAGCATCCGTGCCGGCCGTTTTTGCCGAAATGATGGCCCTGCAGGACATTTCTCAGCTAAAGATCAACAGCGTCTTTACGGTGCGCTCCCGGACCGGGGAGCTGCAAGCGGCACTGTATAACAGTACGCTTGGGTTGTGCGAATTTCTGGAACATCCCTTCCGGAACCGGCTGCTGCAAATCATTCAGCTCGAGCTGATCCGCCACAGCAACATCCCGACCAAGTGTCCGATGCGGGCCGGCCTGTACTACATACGGAATGCATCGTTTGCCCGTGCGCGCATACCTTCGTTCCTGCCCGCCAGCTACTTCCGCGTGGACGTTAATCTGTTGAACACTAATCCGTGGCAAACGCTGCTGGGGACTCGCTGGTATGGGAAGCTAATCAAAAAGTAATTGACCAGTGGCGGTTCGAGCGAGCTCTCTTAAGTGCAACTAATTTCCGGAACGAAGTCGAAATAATAATGCTAATAACAATGAATTGTTCTACATCAACCAGCACAACTATTAGCAAACGGCTAGTAGCCGGATTAAATTGTGCGAATAAATTCTTTGCAATTGACAATGAATACAAATAAACAAAACTTTTCGAAAAACCAAAACGATTACCAAATACCAAACATTACATGTATATTTGTAGAGACCTGTGGTCTTTTCCTGTGGACAGATTTTATTTTATTTTATATCAATCACTAGAACTATTTTTCAGCTAGGACGACAAACCCTGCAGCATCAATTCACAGTGATCACGCCCTCTAAACAAGGTATGATTAAATGGATCATCCGCTCTGTGTTTGCGCACACCATTTTTCTGGCAAATCATTCTCATTCGCATTCGAATCCCTTCTTGCGCCCGATCAACATGCGTCCTCTTGTTGCGTTCCTGGCTCTCCTAATGATCACACACCATTTCCCACCGTTAGTGGCCTTCATAAAGGTACAATTCGTAACATTTCTACTATCACCGATCGTTTCAATACACATCAACAGTTTTTTTTTATTTCTATTTTTTTGCAAAATCACAGCTCATTCCTGCCGGAACTCGAATCGAGCAGAACAGTAATATACGGAACGTTAACATTTCCTGCACATTTCACAATCCTAAAAACGTACTAGAACAATCGGTTGACTGCGATATTGACGTTATACGGCAGATAAAGGAAATGAAGGTAAACTACACAGTACACACTAGCCAGCTTGCTTTGATGTGTTCTCTTCTTTTCAGCTTACCGTTGCGTACTACAGCGTGTCGAGGAACGTTACGGCCCAGACCGCACTGCTCAAGCGGCAGGTCGATCTGTGCTTCTTTCTGCGCAATCCCAAATCCGACCGAATGGTTAACTTGGTCTACCAGCTCATTATGAAGGCGGGCAAAATGCCCTCAAAGTGTCCGTTCGGGCCGGGGCTGTTCTATGTGCACGACTTTAAACCGTCCGGCATCGCCATACCGCCGTTTCTGCCGGAGGCCGAGTTTATGCTGGAGCTCATATATCGCTCCGAGATACGGGCCGAACCGGTGGTACAGTTTCGTTTCTACGGCAAGCTGGTGCGTGTAATTGAGAACGTGTTTCAGAATACTACCAACTTAATGTCTAATATGAGTGTAATTTGAGTAGTTTCCTGGCATGAAGGCATCGAAGGATTCGTGTGTGATTTAGTGGTATCTGATTAAATCGAATAAATGGGAGCAATTATACTATTAAAATTATTGGATCGCAAGTAATGACTTCATTTCACCTCATTTGAAACAAATATATGGCAAATAGTTCTATTTAGACTGCGTTTCACATCGTTATGAAATCCCGAATGAAACTGTTATACGTATAACAGACCGTCAAAATTAACACTTTTTTCAGGATGTTTTTTTACATTTCGATATTCCAAAAATGATGTTATACATGCAATTTAAAATAAATTGTAATATTGTTTCTAAATTTTTCCCATTTATTTCCCTTAATTCATTCTAGGAAGCTTCGCTAACCCTGCAAAACCCGTTGATACTAACGTTGACTGCGCGTATTCGTTTAGATTGACTGATAGGCAAGGTTTAAAATACGAGCATATAGTTGCGATTTTATTCGATCGTTTGCATTTCCATCGTAAGCATGCGGCTTTTCATAACGACTACTTTTTTGATTACTTTTTGCTTTTTAATGTACATGGGCCATTTTCATCCGGTGCAAGCGTTCGTGAAGGTAATCTACTTTCGGGAGGGCTATTTATAATTAGTTGTGAAGCAAACTGTACCCAACTTTCTTCCCCAGCTGATTGCGGTCGGTAAACGGCTCGAGCTGAAGAACAATGCAAGAAGCGTTAACATTTCCTACACTTTTCGTAACCCCAAACGCTTCCTCGAGCAATCGATTGATTTCGACGTTGACGTACAGCGGGAGATAAGGGACATGAAGGTAAGCGCAACGGACCCGGCGGTGGTGCATTACGTCCATCCTCTATGACGATTATCCTTTGCGCTCGTAGCTTTCCCTGGCGTATTACAGTGTTTCGCGCAACAATGGCACACAGACCGCACTGCTGAAGCGGCACGTTGATCTGTGCTTCTTTCTGCGCAATCCCAACTCGGATCGGCTAGTAAATCGGGTGTACCAGCTGGTAAAGGCGCACGGTACCATGCCGACCAAGTGTCCGTTTGGCCCCGGTTGCTTCTATATGCGGGACATGAAGCCGACCGAAATACCGATACCGCTGTTCCTGCCGGAGGCTGAGTTTGTGCTGGAACTGATCTATCGCTCCGAGGTACGCTCCGAGCCGCTGGTCGAGTTTCGTTTCTACGGCAAACTGGTGCGCATGGTGGAGAATTTGTTGCCGAAGTTTGGTGAACTGAATGGGCAATAAATAAGTGTGCTCGCTAATGCGCGCTAATCGCTACACTACAATTATAGTTCATTTCTTTTCAATCACACACAAGGCAATTAATGTTACTTAATGTGTTTTTTTTTATTTAATTTGTAGAGGATTTTAATCATTATAGGCTATCAAAATGATTATATTAGATTCAACATGATATAATTAAGGCTTGGATGTTTAATCAAACTAATTCTTTGGACCCATTTTCGGTATGTCTCATTCATTTGTTATCTAATCCCTCTTTGCTACACTGATGCCACTCATTGATTCAAACACTGAACACTGAACTGAAATATTTAAGCTTACACTCCTTGTACTTATCGTACTCAACAAGAATTAATCTTGTTGATTGGTCCACCTAGGGTTTAAACACCACACGCAAACATGGCGAGTATCTCCAAGGTATTTGCCTGTGTCTCTTCTAAGTCTTATAAGGTTCAGAAGTGTGTAGAACCTTTAGTAGACACGTTTTATAATTATCTGAAGATTAAAACTTTCCTCCAAATATCGTCATTGCTGAAGAATACACAACATTCCAAATAGGTCCTTCCAAGTGCAGGCCTTCATTAAACATGAAAACCCTGCTAATATGTCTCGTTTCGTTTGCTCGCCCTTCCATAGATCGGAATGCTTGGGCCTAGCGAATATCTTCAATCATATTCAACTTGTAAGAGCTCTTGGGGCAGTATGTTGAATGAAGATGATCTACGCATGCTTTGATATTAAATTAAAAAGCCAACCATAACCGCGAGTCCACATAAGGTGAAATATACAGCGAAATGAACTATCTGACAGCCGAAATATCAGACGGATAAAGCATCACAGCATTCAGCTGATGTGCAATGTAAATAAATAACGTTCACAAAATAATAACTTCAATATCGAGTACTTCGTCAATTTTGATTTTTTCCAATTAGAGAATGTTCTGCTTAAGAAGATATTAGTTTTAAGTGAATTTCGAAAGCGGATGTTATGTCTCCCCCAATCCTTTAGCTGAACCTGTCAGATATTTCACCTGTCAAATAGTTCATTTCGCTGTATATTTCACCTCATGTAGCAGTAAGGCGCATTAACAAATAAATCGTTGATAAATTATGCACTATACATTTATATTGAATAACATTCAAGGTCTTACCATGTAACAAAAATCAATTAACCTTATCAAGATACCTTCGCAAACCATTCAGGATGATTGTAATCTTGATAACATTATTATACTTATTGACATTATCTCTTATATTTTCGCGATCTTTTACAAATTGAGACATTTTATAGCCAATGTGCTCATCTTTTACCAAACTACACTTCTGCTGCTCTTCAGACACACAACTACGCTGCACAAAAGGATTTTTAGTAGTACGGCCTGGCCGTTACTACTGAATTTCAAAAACATGAGTATTTCGCCCAAAGTTTTCCTTTCAGCTTTCTACATCCTTCACTTGCAATGGGCAGTAACCGATGCGTTCATCAGGGTAAGCTTACATCCATAAATTACCAAAGTGTTTAAAGTGTGATGCAGCAATGAACTTTCGCACGCTTTAGATGATTGCAACCGGCACCAAGATTGAGTTCCATTACAATAAGGCAATTTTCAACATATCGTACGCCTTCCACCAGACGCCAGCGCTCGAAGACCAGTGGCTCGATTTCGATATCGATATTAAACGGCAACTCAATGATTTGCGGGTAAGGGGAGATCAATCCGAAAGAGCGATTGTTTTGTGTTCCAGTTAAATACACCCAACACCCTTTTATGTGGGGGGAGGATAGTTGTATTTTACCTATTACAGCGTCGGGAATGATGGAAGCTTACAGGTCGCTCTGATAAAGCGACGGGTCGAGCTTTGCTCCTATCTGAGAAATAGAAACAAGGACCGCTTGATCAAGAACTTTGTCGATTATCTGTACGCTCGCAGCCACCTACCGCCGGGCTGCCCGTTCCCGGCCGGTAGCTACTACATGTGCAATCTGAAGCTATCCGACGTGCCGATACCGGCCTTTCTGCCCGAGGCTAACTATATGCTGGAGCTGCAGTACTTCTCGGAAGTGCGTGGCCGTGCGTTGGCCGAGCTACGCATTCACGGCAGGATAGTGCGGCTGATCGACAACATATTGGCGTTGCCAAGCAAGACCCCACCGCCTGTAACCAAAAAACCAGCGAAAGTTTGAAGAAATTGTCTTAAAAATCGAACTGCTGCTACAGTGTTTCAACCCAGGTCTATAAACAAAGACAGAAATAATTTATAAAAGATAAAATATCCGCATACCAAAATAACATTCGTTGTTAACAATCTCTAATACCAAAATTACATTTGAGGTTAACAATTCAACATAAGCAATACGGCAGACCCGTCCTTTCTGAGTAAAAAAAAAAACAATCCAAAGAGAGTTTTTCTGAAACGAATTTTTCCTACACAACTCTAACTACTATAACAATTAATTCCCAAACAATTAAACCACCATTTATGAGTTATCGAGAGCCAGTATAATCATACAACATGTTGCTAAAGGGCGAATAATTAAAAGCTAAGCGTCGGATCCGAACAGGCAATCATTTCAATGACATTTTAACAAACATTAGTAGAAAAAAAATATAGAGTTGGAACACTATTTTGATTCGTATCATGTAATTGTGCTTCTCATTTGGAACGGAATATGCAGCAGAGACCACACAAAATTGGTCATTTAAAAATGTATCAGGCAGATCTCTAAATTTATAAAGTTTATTGTTTTAAGTATACCCACTAGTATAACTTTCAAGCATTCTGCAAATGTGTGCTTATTTGAACGATTCCATTTTTTCTCCCTTCCTTCATGTAATGAGTCACGTTAGCAATAAAAAGTGTCATAAAAAAGATGCAAACCAACATTTGTCTTGTAAAGTTGTTTGAATAAGTACATCTTGGGTCAATAGTACTTTGCTGCATTCGAGCAGCTGGCTGCGTACATCAGTCGAACCATTATTGGCTGCATTCTTACAAGTCTTTTATTTAAGTTTTTAATTTAATTGTTTTCTCGGTACTTAAGCTTAGTATGTGTTTTTGTCTAGACTTTGTTTTTGTTAATGTAAAAAACTGTCTTCCTTAACCAAAAATCAATAATATTACAATGAAATACTTTATGCAATGAGTGAGGTTTATTAAATTTTCATTCCCTTTGGTGTCATTAAAACAAATGGATTCTGTTTTACAAATTGGAGCAATTAAAGCCATAAATGCAACATTGGCAGAACTATTAAATATTAATTATTTTAATTAAATATTTCATCATCAATAACCTGAACTGGTTAATCGTCTTCTACAGCTCACTTGTCACTCGTAGCTTGCCTCATCAACTACCTCTTACATCCATTTGTCATCCATTTCTGTAATGTACAGATGCTAGGTCCACAACATGCGCTTTGATCGCCATCAAATTCTGGAACAGTACAGAACACACCGACCTTCACTGTACATACACATCAACCCAAGCCTTTAGTCTACTATTATTGCAAAAAAACTGTCGCAACTGTTGGCAAATGGCACAGTTTCGACACAAAGAATTGCAAACAAACGCACACAACTATTTCCGTCTCGTTAGAACTTAATGACAGCGCGAGATCGACACTGTTTGTATTGTTCCGTTCACCATTTGTGTTCGTACATCACTACAGTAAACATGAAGCCGTTGACTGTCATCCTGCTTCACACAGTGTTCATCCTTCTCGCCAACGTTCGACAATCAAATGCTTTCGTTAAAGTATTGCTACCCCCTTGCTTCTAATGCATGAATTGTTCTTTTACATTAACGTTTGTGTTCTATTTTATTCCGAATTTCATTTCTATTGCTTGCCTACAATTGTAGACAGTAGCGTACGTGAAAAAACTCGAGTACCAATCACACACACCCATCTTCAACATCTCCTACCGGATAAATAATCCGCAGTCGTACGCTAACCAGTCGCTCGACATCTTTCTCGACATCACACGCAAAGTGAAGGACCTAAGGGTAAGGCTGATGGCTCATTTGTTTCAAACACATTTATCCAACACTGCACTTATCTGTCTGTCTTCTCCCTTTTTCTCTTTTTCAGCTCCTATTCATTTACAACAGTGTTACATCGAACGGAAGCATACAGCACGCCATCATCAAACGTTCGATCGATATGTGCTCCTTCATGCGCAATCCCCGAACCGATCGGTTGCTGAAAAGCTTCTACGACTATGTGCGGGTGCATACGAACATACCGCTGAAGTGTCCGCTGCCACCGGGTAGCTACATGTTTCGCAATGTGCGACCATCGGATGCGCCCTTACCAGCCTTTCTGCCGAACGTGGAGTTTGTGCTGGAGCTGATTTACCACTCGGAGCTGCTCGCGGAAAAGCTTATGGAATATCGAGTGTACGGGAAGCTGGTGCGATTGTATGATAAAATGTTTAGATGAATAAAGATGTACCTTACTGGTTGGGGTTGCTGCGTCTAGAGAAACCATGGTGCTATTCGTTCGTGCAGTGTCGGTATGAGAAAACCATTGGTGGCCATTCACTGCTCAACTCAAATCGTTATTAAGTCGACAATGGTTGATTGACGTCATTATACTAACAATAATTACAATATACTTCATCATCATTTTCCATTTTCCACTTTACTTCAAAAAGATGAACTCAAAATCGAACAAGTAAATTAAGTAATTAGGAGAAAAAAATCCGCTCTTAGTTACCAATCAAATTCTCTATCGGCATTGCAATCTGCTTCCATATTAGACTGTCTAGACATCCACTTGCGTAAGTACAATTGCAAAAATTGATATGTTTTATTTTATCGAGTTAATTTAAATTTACAAATCCCCTTGCAAGAACCGCTCCAGTATTGATAACTCTATAAAGTTCCACTATACTCTTCAACTCATTAGTTTATCTCTGATAATCAACGACACAGAGCCTATAGCTGCCCGCAGAATGTTACGAACTCGGATTGGCACTTTGATGCTCCTTTCGCTTTATACCTATCCAGCAGAAGCATTTCTAAAGGTAGATTATCATCACGACTCTACTACATGCTCTCATTGCTCGACTCCACACCACACCAGCTCATTCCAGTGCTTAGCAAAATTGTAATAAAAGACAACACCAACGTTATAAACGTGACGCGCATCCTGAACAACGCCGACACACTCACGCAGCAATCGGTCACCTTCGAGATGGAGATACACCGCGACATCAAGGACATGAAGGTAAGTGAGTATTGCAAGTGTAGGCTTCCTGTTGCTTGTGTATCCTTCTCCTTTGGGAAGATGATTTTTTTTGTAGGCAACATTCTCCTACTACGTGGTAGGGCTGGACGGTAGCTCCCTAAATCACATCATCACCCGCACGGTGGACGTGTGTGCGTTCGTCAAACGGCCAACGATGGATCGCTTCGTGAAGAAGTTCTACGATGAAATGCAACGGAACAATCGCATCCCGACCAAGTGCCCGATTGCGAAAGGATCGTACTACATACGGAACGTGAAACCGACCAGTGTGCAGCTGCCTGGGATTTTTCCGGAGAGTGGATTTGCCTTCGACAACAACTACTACACTGGCATCAACTCCGAGCCGCTGGTGGAGTGCCGATTCTACGGAAGGCTAACGAGAGTGTCGGATGAAATGCTTGCATGACCATCAGACGGCTGTTGCATTGAAGTATGATCGTTGAAATAAACTGGAGAATGTATACGAACTTTCAACAGTTGTTTGGCAGCTAGTTGCGATAATGAAACTGTGAAAATTACGCTTAAACAAATGGGTAAGCATGCCAACTTTTTCGTATGAACACTGTTTGCTTGAATATACAGCTACTGCTACTATTCCAATGTGTTTGCCCTTACTCGAAAACTTTCTGCATTTACTCAAAGCCTTACAAAATAAAGGATATTTTAGTAATATGGAAAAAGTAATGCCTTAAAACATAAAATAACGCCTTACTTTAAAGAACTGTTGTCTATTCCCATGGTACGATCGATAGTTATGTATTAGTAATTGTCATTTTTTCGAGCCACGATTTAATCACACGTCAATTACATTTCATGTCATAGTTTGATCTTTTCGCCCTTTGTCGAATGATTGTTGTTTTGGTCAGCTTGTTTTATGCATCAGTTCAGCAGTATAACCGCGTGTGCTACGTCAAACGAGTTCATCTTCATGTGTCCGCCATCACACCAACAGCATGGCATATTTGCTGTCCATTTTACTACTGACAGTACTGGCCTCGTTTTCCCATTTCAAGCTACCGTGCAGTGCCGTTAATGTATGCTTTAGACATTGCAGAAAGGAATTTACTAAATTGTTTGATATGTTTCTCCTTCGTTCTCTTTTCCAGATAAAGTTGAGCGCCGTCGGCACTAAGATAGAGACGAGATGTTACGGTAAACATCTCAATGCATCGTGCACGTTGTACCAGAAGCATTCCACCGTCAATCAATCGGTCGATTGTGATATTGAAGTGATGCGTGAAATCAAAGACTTGAAGGTAATAGATGTTCCATGAAGGTGAACCCACCGAATTGAGCTCTTGTATTTGCTTCGTGTGCTAACACACAGCTTACAGTGAACTACAACGTCGTTGCTCTGAATGGGCTCGCGCAAACCTCTCTGCTAAAGCGCACGCTGGACCTGTGCTTCTTCCTACGCAATCCGCGATCCGATCGGTTGATTAGCAGCATCTATACTTACATTAAGGAGCGCAGCAATCTGCCACCAAGATGCCCTCTGCCAGTGGCGCACTATACTATACGCAGCTTAAGACTCCGCGACATCCCAATACCGGTCTTTCTACCCGAGTCGGACTTTGTTCTGGAGGAAATCTTTCGCTCGGAGGTGAAGCATGAGACGCTGTTCGAGTTTCGATTCCATGGTAAGCTGGTACGGTATATAGACACTGAGTAACAGTAACGTTTCTGCCGAACTGGTAGTTGACCTCATATAATTGCTTCAACCAAGATAAATAATATAAACAACTGATGAAATTATTGCCTGATTTTTTGCACAATATTGGGGTGGATACACTTAAACTGTTCTTCTTTTATGCGTATTTTCAATAATGAGAACAAAGTGATAGATAATGTTTCAATCAACTGTACGATCTGCGAACAAATTGGTCATCCTTATCCAGTAATTACTTTGCCATCTTTTGACCAATTGAATGGTGTATATATTGTTTCACGCTACAATGTACACTTCATTGATTTCGAGTCCGATCACTGGATCTGGACTGGAAGGTCCGCGACCCACTACCCAAGGATAGTATGGCAAACTTACTGCCTGTGTCGCTGTTACTAGCGCTTCTCTTTTGCTCACAGCTTCACCCCCTGTACGCTTTCGTAAAGGTAAGTTGTTGCAAACATGATGCGAACAGTTCGGTCAATCTAATAATCAAGCGATGATTATCCCCCGATCCAATCAACAAACTTACCCAGCTCGTAGCCGTCGGAACGAAGGTCGAATTCAGGAGCAAGGTGAAACACATCAACGCTTCCCACCAGTTTTGTCGCCGTGATTCCCTGACGGAACAATCGCTCGACATGAAACTGGACATTACAAGTCCGTTGCGTGAAATGAAGGTGCGTGGCGTCCCCGCCGGTTCGCACTCATCAATCTAACTGATCGTTTCGTTATCGTTTTCCTTTCTCGCGAGCAGCTTTATTTTAGCTACTATCCCATCCTGGGCAACAGTACGGCGCGGACCGCGCTGGTCAAGCGGACGGTTGACCTATGCTTCTACATACAGCACCCAAACTCCGACCGGTTGCTGAGGATAGTGTACGATTACGTTCGGGAGCGTTCTAACCTGCCGGAACGCTGTCCGGTCGAACCCGGCAGCTACTACATACGGAATGCGAAACCGTCCGACGTACCGGTGCCTGCCTTCATACCGGAAAGTGAGTTCATGCTGGAGCTCATTTACCGGAACGAGGTGCGGCGTGAAATTATGCTGGAGTTTCGCTTCTACGGCAAGTTGGTAAGGGTGCTTGGAGCATTCTAGAGCGAATACGAAGTTACTATCTTGTTACTTACGATCGTATGCAATGTTTTTAATGATTTATCAATGGAACAAAAAATGGTTCAGCAAACTATTTCCTGTGAGTGATTTGCATCTTCGTCCTTGGAAACTAACTTCAACGATGACAAATGGTTCAGGTCAATGTCGACTTGAGGGTTTTACATTGATCTGTTGAACTCATATCAATATTTCACGTAAGATTTTTCACATATGATTTTACTACCAAACACTCGGGGAGAAAAATGCTCATTCGTCCGGCTTATGGGCGAATTTGCTACAAAGAATGACCAAGTTAATTAACAGGTATTGCCGTTGGAAGTCTTTGGAACATCATGAACTTCATGAAATAATCGTTTAATCACAGTAAAATGAAACTGAATTGAGTAATTAAAATAAAAATTGCATCAAAGCATTTTGGAATAATTCACACCATTTGCGCGACCATTCTACCCAACGCTATCGGACAGTTGACTCTTTTCAGTCATTCCAAGTATTCTATGCTGTTCACTAGCGTAGTAGACGTCTACGTTGAAAAAACATGAAATACTTTACTAACAATTTCCATCTAATTGGACTTCTAGTCGCAGTACAGTTTGCAGCAACGGGCGCTTTTCTCAAGGTGGTGATTATTTTAACGACACAAACATTCTTTCCCTTAGCACATAGCACCACTACCACTTTCTTTCTTCTTCGTAGTTGATACCGTTTGGCAAAAAGATCGAGTTTATCAGCAAGACAAACACCGTGCAAGTTTCGTACGCTCTGCATCAGCCGAAATCAATACTAAATCAATCGATTGATTTGGAGTTTAATATTACACGTCCTCTAAAGGATGTTAAAGTAAGCAGGCTCGTAATTCCTTTGCCACTTTCATTAAACCGCT
The DNA here is from genome assembly GCF_016920715.1 of Anopheles arabiensis. Taxonomy (NCBI): domain Eukaryota; kingdom Metazoa; phylum Arthropoda; class Insecta; order Diptera; family Culicidae; genus Anopheles; species Anopheles arabiensis. The sequence continues at coordinate 68,761,969 of NC_053518.1, read as the reverse complement.
TAAGCACCCAACAGTATACCTATGTTCTGTCTTACTTATAGCTCCAGTTTAGCTACCATCTCACAGATGAGAATAGTGCTATTCAGGCCCTGCTAATCAAGCGCACCGTCGACTTGTGTTCGTACATGCGCAATCCAAGCACCGACCGTGTGGTAAAGCAGGTGTACGACTATGTCGCGGAACGGACCAACGTCAAGCTGCAGTGTCCTATCGCTGCCGGCAACTACTACATTCGCAACATTCGTCCGTCCGATGTGCCCACGCCGGGCTTTCTACCCGAGGCGCACCTTGTGCTGGAAACGCTCTACCGCTCCGAGGTGCGGCGTGCAACTTTGATCGAGTTCCGGTACTTTCTCAAAATGGTGCGATACATTGAAAATATTTTCTGAGGAAAGCAATACAGGAATGGGTAATCTTTCCAACAAAAGTAGTCCAACATGAGTTTTATGTGCACCGTACTGTAACACTGTGTTGTTGAATAAACATTAAAATAAAGTAAACGAAAAGGTGTTTTATAAATGCTGTTTCTCATTAAATATAATAGCTAAATAGTTTGCTCTCATTTGTAGCACTTGTATGTAGCTTGCTTTTATCTTGTACTACCAGCACGCAGACAGCGCCCTCTGGAAGGCAAAATTATTAATAACGCCCTCGTAATAGTCAATGATCAGGACTTCGATCTGATTGCGCTGTGTTTTGAAATATGATAAATTGAGCAGGATTTGTTTGTTTGCATTTATTCAGGTTATCAGTGTTAGTAGTACCTAAGTGTTGTAGTGTTTATTAGTGTCTTATTTTTGCAAATGTAGCTATTTATAGTTACAAAATGAACGGAAAAACAACGTACTTTATAATTTAAAAACAAAGGTATGCTGTACCATGTTCCTATATATCATTAATTTTATGTAATTACACCGTTTACGAAAGCGTGCGCCATATTCAATGCGTTATTAAACTTTTCAAAGTTTTTTTTGCTTTCTTCTCCCACAGTCAAATCTTCCTCTAAACACAGTCAAATGAGCACACCATTAGCTAATCGCTTTGTTTGTTCGTTTATTCACCGCTGTAAACGTCACAGCACGTGGCACGTGAAAGCAATGAAGGCGTTTAATCATTCATAAAAAATAGGCTATACAGCAAACACAAATATATAACCAAATAAACACTTTTCTCGACTGTCCAGACTGGGTTCGGAAATAAGTGCGAAAGTTACTTATTAAGTTAAGATACTTAGAGATATTTAGTTACGGTAACATGAAAACATTTGATTGGCTTTTGATGGCGACTGCACTGCAAATACTATTTTGTTTCGATACAACATACTGCTTCGTGACAGTGAGTGAGATTGAATAATTTATTATAATATTTTTTGTTTAAGCTCAATGTACGTTACACTATTCCATAGATGATACCGGTGTTGAATAAGGTTGTGTCTAAGTTCGACGAGAGACTTATCAATATTTCGTACGTTTTTGAACATCCGGAGTCTATCACAAACCAAAGCCTTTCGTACGAGGCGCATGTTCTACGAGAGTTGAAAGATATGAAGGTAAGAACGGGTATTAAAAATGAAATAAAACGTTACAAAGCGTTACATTGTTAGTGCACATTTGTGCGCGAGAGTAGAGAAAGAGGGAGAGATTTCTTACTGTGCTGTGATTATGCCCATGTAACGATCAATGTAACTTAATTCTCTTCAGATGACAGTCGCCTACTACGTCGTGTCGAGTGAATCCATGAACCGGCTTTTAAAGCGCACCGTCGATGTGTGCTCCTATGTCAAGCGTCCGAACTCAGATCGGCTCGTCAAGGTGCTGTACGATCACATGGCCCGCAACAATCGGCTTCCGAGTTTTTGCCCGATTCCGGCACGGGAAAGGTTTTACATACGCGACCTGCGCCCTGCCGCCATTACTATACCGGGCTTTCTGCCCGAGAATAACTTCATATTTGATACCAGCTTTCATACCGGTGCGTTATTGCAACCGCTGTTCCAGCTGCGTTACCACGGCAGGTTGATGCGAATCATCAATGGTAACATTTTTCCTACCGTACAACCACAGCCTAGCACAAGGCCCAAGTCGCCAATGAGCGATAAATAAAAATTATAGCAACACAATCTTGATGTTACATGGTAGATTACAGGGGAATAAAGGCATGCAAAGACACTAAAACTGGTGAGCAATTTTTGGAAATAAATAATTATTCGTTGAATAATTATCTTCACGTGTTGTTAACTTCTATTCATCATTAACCTCAAAATCAGTTCATTAATGCAATTATTGACTATTACGTGGAACATTCTAGCATGTATTACTTACTATACGATTAAAACCGAATTATCAACTTCTCGTGATACTAAACAAAAGGAGCTTTCGAGCTACAGTGTACAATCAGTTGAACAAACATCTTCCAACATGGCAGAGCACTGTTGGGGTCAAGTCATAATCGTAGCACTGCTTAGTGTTTCAGATCTATGGTATAAGCACTACCATCAAAGGTCAAAGTTCAGTTAGTTAGTCCTGCTTCGTGGTACAAGATGGTCTCAATATTTAAGTGTCGGAACCATCAAATAGTGCAAAATGCTGGCCCCTGTCCTCTGTCAATCCCCGAGATCCACGGACACCTGCACGCCTCCACGCCATCTCAAATGGCGCATACCACGCCCTTTCGGTCCTTGTGGGCGGCGCGCACAAGCGTAGTAAAATCTGCGTATTATATTGCCCAACAAACCGTGCAGTTCGTTGTGCCATTGATTTCTGCCATCATTAAATGACCATTTATTTTATGCAAAGCTTAAACGGTTGCACAACCAAATCGTGATTAATCGGTAGAGAAGAGTTTTGATTTTGCCGGTCTTTGGCACACTGTTAGCGCAGGTTTTATTATTCGACCAACACTCATATGATCTAGGAGCACAAAACATTGGAGCAGTGTGTGCTAGAATGCGTCCTCACCTGTTGTGCATGTTCGTATTATTTGGTGCATGGTGGGTTATAGCAATTGATATGATGGTAAGACTCTGCTGCCTCCATAGTGTAATGCAATACGTGATCACAAATAATAACCTCTCTTGCCGTCGCCCAACAGCTGTATCCAATCATTACCCATTACGATTTCAGTGGCAATAACAAGTACATCAATTCATCGATCGTCGTCATCGGCGCCAATCCATTGAACAAATCATTTATACTGGAGTTCTTTGTGTTACGTACAATAAGAGATGCAAAGGTACGCTTCCCTGTTGCAACACCTTACATAGTAAGTCAACCTCACTTCTAATTCTCCGATTGCAGATCGTTCTGACCCTGTCGGTGAGAACATTCGACGGTGTGGGAAAGACCGCTCTCTTTACCCGGTTCGTCGACGGTTGCGAATTCATACGGCGCCCAAGCAGTGATCGGCTGATCAAAGCGTTTTATGAGCAAATTACAAAACATAGTAGAATAAAACGCTGCCCGTACTATCCAGGTGACTCGATCATGATAAACATTACGCCGTACTCACTGGCCATGCCAAGCTTCGTGCCGGAGGCGGACTGTTTTTTCGATGTCAAAACCTTCACGAATGCACGCACGGAACTCATCTTCGAAACGCACTGGCACAGTACCATGACCAGGCGCGAAAATGTAAGGAAGGTGCTGAGCAAAGCGCATAATGTGAAAACGAGATGAATGATTTGAAATGTCGCAAACACTTGACTGTCAATAAAGCCTCCTGTTATGGAGAGGAATGGAATGAAGGGAACTTAAACGTTTATAGCGACTCTGATTTCCTAAAAGATCGAATACAATATATCCCTCAGACTTAGGAATGACATGAATAAAGATCAAGATTCTATTCAAACTCGATCTATACTTTGTAAGTACACAGATCTAGAAACAATGTTTTTGTTTTGACCTCACTGTCACAGTGTTAAATACCAATCATATTCGATTTCTCATACTCTCACAGGCGGATCTTGACCTCGCAGGTACAGGAAAGTTTCATATATTACTGCATTACTTCAACATCTTCTTGTGCATAAACCAAAAGGATTTGATGATAATGAATAACTTCAATTGCTCTGCTCATGAGCGTATAAAATAACCTAGACATACTCGATTTTTAATCATCATTTTGAACTCAACTTAACCTACCTAAAAGGGGCAATTAAAGCGAGAAAAACTGTGCAATAATTTTACAACGGTAGCGCATTTTGCAGTATTCGATTCGCATTCAGCCGATTCAGTAGCGTTCCAATTCAATTGGACCTGTACAAACAAAAGCGATGCGACCATACAACATTTGTATGATTGCACTGATTGGTACTTGGTGGGTTACGGCTTTCGTTAGATTTGACAAAAGGGTAATAGCATGCACCTTGCACAACATATCATGTACTTCACAACCCTTTCTGTACACGTAGGTTTACCCGATCGTCACATACTACGACATCAAAGGCAACGGAAAGTACGTTAACGCATGGATCGATGTGCTGGGCGAACATGTGACGAATAAAACATATGTAATACAGTTCAAAATATTGCATGTGATAAGGGACGTTAAGGTACGGGCTGTTCCTTGCACCACCATAAAAGGCGATCCGACGTTCACTCGCGTCTTTTTCTTACAGATGGTACTAAGCTTCGGTGTACCGGGGCTTGGCGGATTGGGAAACAATGTGCTGTTTACGCGAAATATTGATGGGTGCGAGTTCCTTCGACGTCCAACGAGCGATCGGTTTGTGAAAATAATTTACGACGAGATCAAGCAGCACAGCAAAATACCGCGCTGTCCGTACAAGCTTGGGGACAGCATCGTGATGAACTTCACGCCGCACGCTATGACCATGCCCAGCCTGATCCCCGAGTCGGAATGCTATTTTGAAATGAAGTCCTTCACAAAGGCTAACACGGAGCTGGTGTTTGAAACGCGCTGGCAGGGTACGTTGAAAATGCACGAGTCTACGCGAAAAGGGATTGAAACCGGGTCGGGCTAACAGGTTGAAAGAAAGGTAGCACAATCAGTAACTTGCAAAAACTTGACTGTTGATATTAATGTGAGTCGCAAAGATAGAGTTCCTGAGCATGGATAAGTATAACTCTCTGAACAGTTGTCGACTGATATTGTTAAAACTAAAACCACCAACCAAATGTCGCTTGAAACGTTTATCTGATCCTTACAGAAATAAATACATCCGATACAATCTAAGTAATCACTCTATCATTTATGAACTTTCAATTCACTCAGCTATCTGCCCAGACTAGTGACTAGACAATGTGACTGTTTACTACCGATCGCCCAGTTTTGGAAAAGGCGCACTACATCAAGTAACTGTAAAGATAAATATACAACCAATCGATCATAATAGCAAAGCATTATTTAAATGAATTCTTTAATTGAACAAATATCAACAGTTGCCTGTTACGGAGCGCTGAAAATAACACAGGACGTGCTTATCTAATTATGGCGTACTGCAAAACAAAGCGATTGGAATGTACTTACATATAAAGTAATATGAGTTCTATTCTTGGACGTTTAATATTAAGCAAACCAGGTTCATGTAAGTAAACGATCGATATATCGCATAGATAAATAAAAGACGATCAATTGCACCATACACTAATTAATCTAAAAATCAAACTCCAGTTAAATTATGGCAATTAAAAATTCATTTTACTCAATGCTCATGTTTTGCTCGCTGGTGTACTGAGAGTTGGGTCAAACCATACCTTTTTTTTTTGTTTATTAACAGTAATCTTCCGGAATGAAACTCACTGGTATGTGTTTCAGTGGTATTTTTATTTCATTCATCATATGGTGGGTGTCCACCATTCCATGCGAATCCAAGGTAATCCCAGAGCTTACACGGAAGCCCAGAATTATTATCATTTGCTATCTTCCGTTTCCGCCTAAGCAGGTTGTACCCATTTTTTCATACCATGAGATTTTATCCAACGAAAAATATGTAAACGCAACGATCGTGGAAGTGGGAGATGACGCGCTGAGCAAGTCCTACTTGGTGTATTTCGACATACTACATGTGGTAAAAAACTTGAATGTAATGTTTGTTCGTAGTTTGTGTATTGGATAATCCACAGTATCGAAATGTTTGTTTTTTCATTCCATTCCAGACCCTATTCTCCTACTCCGTACGTGCGCTGAATGGTGCAATCAAAACCAAGATTCTGTCCCGGTGGGTCGATGGCTGCGAGATCGTGCGACGGCCACCGACCGATCGAATGGTGCGCTTGTTTTACGACGTTATCGCTAATTCTAGCAAACTGATCTACTGCCCGTACCAGCCGGGATATAAGGCAATGCTAAATGTAACGCCATCGACCTGGCACATGCCAAGTGTGATGCCGGAAAGTGATTTCATGTTCGAGAGCAAATCCTACGTGAAAGAGCGCACCGTGCTGGTGCTACAATCGCGCTGGTACGGTAGTTTTGCTAGAGCGAGTGTTGATAAAGCAAAGGTTAAAGGTTTATAGTTTATTTTTCTTATGCAAACTTAGTTGTAAACATGACTTACTACCGATCATTTTGAAATATACACATTGCAGTGATTTATTATTTGTATTCAACATTACATGGTCTGTAGTTGTTGCTTCAAACGAATACTTGAGATTTGTGATATATTTATCCCATTTCATCAGAGAATGCAGTCACCTTCTCTCAACAACGGAAACTCACTATTGAACAGATAAAAAAATATGTACCACTTGTTACAGAAAGCTAAATGTGTTTGGTATGTTTTATCTGATACGAACAAGTACAAATCCGCAGTATTGGATTTTTGGAGAAAAAAAGCTAGTGATCCATAACCAGAGATTATTATATCACAGATCCACAATAATCGTAAATAACTCATCAATTCTTCGAACACAAATCCATCAGTATAGGTATAATTAAAATCAGCGAGTAAGTTATTTTATCAGTCTTTTTTTAATTAATCATGCATTTTGATTATCTATGCTTGCTTGCAAAAATTTTCATTTTTAAAACACTCGTATCTTATTTTCAGTAGTTCTGGTTCGTTGCAGCAACTGGGTAAGCCAGCAAACATGAAGCCAAACAGGATTTGGATTGTCCTAGCCTTGTACGCTTCTTGGATTGAATCTGTCCCCGCGCTGGACATGAAGGTAAGACTTTATGTTGCATCGAAAAATTGTGCAATCTAAGAACCCTTTTTCTTTGATTTGAAATATTCAACAGCTCATTCCAGTCATTGACCATAAAGAATTGCAATCGGATGAAAGGTTCCTGAATGCAACGATCGTGGAGGTAGGCGATCGCCAGTGGAACCGAACATATTTGCTGCATTTTGAAGCGCTGCGTGACATTAAGGAATTCAAGGTTTTGATTTTCCCCTAACATACCTACATCTTTCCGGAAAGGTATGTTTACCACAGTGTTTTATTCCTAGGCATTCTTTTCCTACTCGGTACGGGCGTTCGATGGTGCAGTGCAGAAGGTGCTCCTTTCCCGGTGGGTCGATGGTTGCGAGGTATATAGGAAGCCGCCCACTGAACGAATAATGAGATTGTTTTACGATCCCGTCATAAAGTACAGCAGGGTAAGTTGCTGTCCTTACAAGCCGGGCGTTAGCATAATGCTGAACATTACGCCGTCCTATTTTCCCATGCCGACCTTCCTCCCCGAGAGTGAATTTTTAGTCGAAGTTCGAGCATATACTAGAGCGCGCGCGGATCTCATCTTCGAGACGCGCTGGTACGGTAGGCTGGTGCGAATGTTCAATGTTAACAAGAACATATAGAAAAACACTGCTACTACCAACCGTACCAAGAGTCAGTACTGGCCATATATAGCCTGGGTGCACCTAATACCGTTTGAAATACACAACCAATAGGGAATAATGCAATTTATGAGGCAAGATCTTTGAGGACGTTTATTTGGAAGACAATATTCTGTAAGCGATGTTATTTGACCGTTGGTTGTTTCTAATTAAATACGTTGGTACAGGAGTTTCATTTTACACATTTAATAGTAAGAATTAACAATAGCCTGGAGAGTTATTCCTTGGAGACTTGTCGTGTTATTCCTTGGTATAGGTCTTACATACTCATTTGTCATATTAGCCATTTAACCATAAAGATCACTGAATTTCATGAACATGTCAACAGTACGTTGAACAGTATTGTTCTTGTTTACACAGCAATTAAATTGCCATTACTATACAAATTGCATCTAAAATATTGCAAAAAACGTAATCTTATCAACTGCAGGTTGTTAATATTCGATCCTTTCTTTTTTGTATTCTTAGGTCTAATGTCTTATAATTAGAATAATAATTCACATTAATGATAATTAGGTCTTATGTATGATAATGGTCTAATTAGGGACTGCTGACAAAAAGATCTTCTTTTTACAGTTTTTTGCAAACACGAATACAAACTGAAACCACGTCTAAACTCTACTCATCATCGTTAGTATAGCTGTAGCTACTAGCTACACTGGAGCAAGCAGCAGACATGAAAGCCATTATCGTTTTGTTTATTCTAGCCTTTCATGCAAGCTGCTTAAGGGCGCTGGACATGAGGGTATTATCGTATATTACAACAAAGCAAAACATTTATTTCATTTAATTTTCTATTTATAATTATTACATAAGCTCATTCCCGTTATCGACCATAAAGAAGTGCAATCGGATCAAAGGTTCCTGAATGCAACGGTCGAAGATGTAGGCGATCGCCAGTGGAACCGAACATATTTGGCGCACTTTGGAGCGATGCGAGCGATAAAGGAGTTTAAGGTTTTTACTCATAGGCAACATTTTTAGAAAGAAACATTTATTGCAACAAGCGCTTCCTTTGTTAGGTTTTGCTATCTTACTCGGTACGGGCGTTCGATGGTGCAGTGCAGAAGGTGCTCCTTTCCCGGTTGGTCGATGGTTGCGAGGTATACAGGAAGCCACCCACTGACCGTTTAATTAAATCGTATTATGATCCTGTCATGAAGAACAGTAAGGTAAGTAGCTGTCCTTACAAGGCGGGCCAAACGATGATGCTGAATGTTACGCCGTCCATGTTGCCCGTTCCGAGCTTCATCCCGGAGAGTGGATTTTTGATCGAAATTAAGGGATACATTAAAGCGGGTGCGGATATTATCTACGAGACGCGCTGGTACGGTAGGCTGGTGCGAATGTTCAATGTGAACAAGAACATATAGAAAAACACTGCTACTACCAACCGGACCAAGAGTCAGTACTGGCCATATATAGCCTGGGTGCACCTAACACCGTTTGAAATACACAACCAATAGGGAATAATGCAATTTATGAGGCAAGATCTTTGAGGACGTTTATTTGGAACATTTGGAACATTATATGTTTATGGACTAATAATTCGAACAGCTTACTGGGAGCACATAGCATCGAAATAGCTCGATAATTTGAGATGGAAGTTCTGTCGCCTTTTTTGTAAACGGGAAATATCCATGACTTTTTCCATAGGTCAGGGAAGATACCAGTGCGAAGTGAATTATTAAAAATGGATGCTAGTGGTGAAGCCAATTCATCGATGCATGATACGATAACTATTCCCGGAATGTTATCGGGTCCAGAGGCTAAGGAGGGTTTCAGCTTTGAAGCCATTGAACGAACATCATCGATAGTAAAAGAAGGCAATAAAATGTCAACGGAGTCTTGTGCCACGAAACGTAACGCTTCCTCTACCTTCTGGTTTTGTTCGGGAAAGCTCGTGCAGCTACGCGCAAACAGCTCAGCAAAACCATTACATATTTCTCGCGTGTCAGTAAACAATCGACCATCAAGTGTCATGCATGATGGGAGGGAAGTACGTTTCATCTTACGGTCCATAAAGTTCCAAAATGATTTTGGACATGCCCGAATGGATATCTGGACACGGCGAATGTAATTAGCATACAATTTTCGGTTATGAAACTTGAAGATTCTTGCAGCCTCCAGGAAATTGCTTCTATCGGCTTCATTGCGTGTACGGCTGAATATACGATACGCAGAACGACGCATTCTTTCTAACCTTTTAAGGTATCTAGTGCACCATGGTTGAGAATTTGTAAATATTCGTTTAGGTACGAATTGCTCAATAATGTCTGACACTGCTGACGTAAGGTATTCAGAAGCAGCTTCTACATCCATGTTTCGAAGTCCAGTCCAATCAGTGTCCCTCAACGCTTGCTTTATGCTAACAAAATCAGCTCTGGCAAAATTATAAGCAGATACAGCACCAGGCAAGACTATGCCGGAATTATCGTCTGAACTAGTGTGGGAAAACTGCAGCTTGATTTCCAATGGTGGATGGTGGTTATCAACCGGAACAATCGCGACAAGGGAGACATAGACTGACTGCACAGGCACGCTATCTTCAAGATCATTTGAAACAAACACAAGATCCAATTGCCTTCCTAGGTCATTTACTATGCCACTGATTTGTTTTAAGCAATGATAATTTATCAAATCCAAAAAGCGATTTTGACCAGGCATGGATGACGCGGGTTCATAGTGCCTATCGATAGCACGCCAGGAGATCATTGGTTGGTTGAAGTCACCCAACAGACACATCGTATCGTTGTCGTTCATAGAAACACTCACACTATCAAGAGCCTCGTCGAGAGCAGTCATAGTTGCAGTATTTGTACTAAGGTCAGGAGGGATGTAACTTACACCGACAGATATTTTACTTGAAGGCAACAGGATTTTAACCCAGCAGTGTTCGATACTCGTTATATTGGTGTGCACAGGAAGGCATTTGAGACGTTTGGAAACAGCAATCAGGACACCACCACCTATCTGTCTGGCACTGTTATTAGCATTTCTATCGCTTCTATAGATAGCGTATTTGTCACAGATTACTTGCTGCGAAAGTATGGTATCATCAAGCCATGTTTCTGTGAGAACAATAATATCATGATCAAGCTCACTAGAAGCAATGTACACATCCTCAAGTTTAGTGCGTAGTCCATGAACGTTTTGGTAATAAATGCTAAGGTCATTATTCGTCATTGTTCGTCCTTGATTATTACGGCAGGCGACCCCTGTAGGCTTGACATGATAGTCATGCGATTGTGTGAGTGTAGTGTCCGTTCTATGGCGATGGTTTGTTTTGGTCTCACGATCATCAAGCTGCGTGCGCCCTTCGTCAAGCACTGCCTCAGCAGAAAGAATATCGTTTGTTGCTGGAAGAATATTCGTCAGGTAAGTGCAATTAACATTCACTAAAGTTGTTTCAGCGCCAGTGTTCCTCGATTCATGAGTCATGTCAGGATTATTTGTGTGACTGTGAGTGTGTGCAATGCGCGTGAAATGAATACCGGAAAATATTAGTGGGTCTACGGTGTTGGTGAAGTGCGTGGAGTGTGTGCCGATAAAATTGTGTGGTCCAGCAGTGGCGGTGATCGAATATTTAGCACCGTAGGCAAAGTTGTAGGGGTGGAGAGACCCATTGGCGGTTGTAGACACAAATTTGCACCCGGTTGTTGATTTCGGTAGTCAATGAATTCACGTACTGACAGGCCAAGGGGCCAGGTGTCGGGGGAAAGAGCCTTGTCACGTAGTGATAAAGGCACTAACACTTTAAATGACAGGAATGAGAGTGTCGCTGTATTTGTACCCTGGCGAATAAGGCAGTATGCAGTAGCATCATCAATCGATAAAGCTTGTTTGACCATTTGTACAATTTGGTCACTGGTTGTATCGGGAGAGAGCCGGGAAATATACAGCGCGCATTTTTGCACCGTTGAATGAGCGGGAACTATTTTGATAGGAAAAGATGCTATATCCTTTTTTGTGCCAGTTATTACAGGTGGTGCATGAGTTTTGCGTTGAATATCGACAATTCGCTCCGTATTGTTGTTTTGGCTATTTCTTTGATTGCTCGTAGCACCGAATGTAAACAATGCGTGATTGTCCTTAGTGACATCAGAAAACAAACGTTTGGATGGATTTATGCGACGAATTTTTGCGGGAGGGTGACTGCTACGTGGAGTTTTTAGATCAAGTTGGCTCAACCGTGCAAACCCAGATTTGATTTCACTAGTCAAAGGCTCCATAACGGTCTTGATGCTTTCGGCTACTGTTGTAATTGCCGCCTGGAAGCCAGATTGCATGGCTGCATCTTTTACGAACTTGGTGCGCGGATTCATAAAAACGTTGTTGCAGCCAACACAGCACCAGTGTATTTGTTTATATTCCGAAATGCGCTGGAACAGATCAGCAGGAACCGAAGTGCAGCGCTGATGAAATGGAGAGTCGCACAGGCAGCAGCTGATAGATGCCTCCGCAATTTCCATGGTGCAGGCGTTGCAAATACGGGCCATTCTGCGGGAACGATGCAGGTTGTCGTTGCAGCAACAAGAGCGATGGCGGTCAGGACGCGCGAACTCAGATGCGATCCGAAAAACGAAATTTACGGGAGTATTTTGGGTCAGCAGAGACAAACGCACTATTGAACGATAATGGAACCGTGTTCCAAAATACTGTGATTATACAGAAACCGGAAAATAGTATGATAAACAGCGCGATTTTCAAGAAAATACACTGAGCTATATGCGAATGCGTCTTTTACGTTGCGAGTTTGACATTTGACCGTTGGTTGTTTCTAATTAAATACGTTGGTACAGGAGTTTCATTTTACACATTTAATAGTAAGAATTAACTATAGCCCGGAGAGTTATTCCTTGGAGACTTGTCGTGTTATTCCTTGGTATAGGTCTTACATACTCATTTGTCATATTAGCCATTTAACCATAAAGATCACTGAATTTCATGAACATGTCAACAGTACGTTGAACAGTATTGTTCTTGTTTACACAGCAATTAAATTGCCATTACTATACAAATTGCATCTAAAATATTGCAAAAAACGTAATCTTATCAACTGCAGGTTGTTAATATTCGATCCTTTCTTTTTTGTATTCTTAGGTCTAATGTCTTATAATTAGAATAATAATTCTAATTAATGATAATTAGGTCTAATGTATGATAATGGTCTAATTAGGGACTACTGACAAAAAGATCTTCTTTTTACAGTTTTTTGCAAACACGAATACAAACTGAAACCACGTCCAAACTCTACTCATCATCGTTAGTATAGCTGTAGCTGCTAGCTACACTGGAGCAATCAGCAGACATGAAAGCCATTATCGTTTTGTTTATTCTAGCCCTTTATGCAAGCTGTTTGAGGGCGCTGGACATGAGGGTATCTTATAATACAATAAAGCAAAACAGTTATTTCATTTTATTTATTTTTTACAATTATTACATAAGCTCATTCCCGTTATCGACCATAAAGAATTGCAATCGGATGGAAGGTTCCTGAATGCAACGATCGTGGAGGTAGGCGATCGCCAGTGGAACCGAACATATTTGCTGCATTTTGAAGCGCTGCGTGACATTAAGGAATTCAAGGTTTTGATTTTCCCCTAACATACCTACATCTTTCCGGAAAGGTATGTTTACCACAGTGTTTTATTCCTAGGCATTCTTTTCCTACTCGGTACGGGCGTTCGATGGTGCAGTGCAGAAGGTGCTCCTTTCCCGATGGGTAGATGGTTGTGAGGTATATAGGAAGCCGCCCACTGAACGAATAGTGAGATTGTTTTACGATCCCGTCATAAAGTACAGTAAGATAAGTAGCTGTCCTTACAAGGCGGGCCAAACGATCATGCTGAATGTTACGCCGTCCATGCTGCCCGTTCCGAGCTTCGTCCCGGAGAGTGGATTTTTAATCGAAAATAAGGGATACACTAAAGCGGGTGCGGATATTATCTACGAGACGCGCTGGTACGGTAGACTGGTGCGAATGTTTAATGTTGATAAGACTACATAAAAATATTGTAGCTACCAACCAACAGTTACTGTTAAAGGAACATAACAAGGGCGCATTAAATCTGATTGAAATACACTTACAATATGCTTTTCTAAGGTCAGAATCATCAAGAACTTTTATTTTGTAGTATTCGCTCTAGTAGCGGCTTAACAGCACAATTATTGGCAGATTATTTTTCGCGGCCTACAATTTAAGAGCTAAATATTTTTTTTCCATTTACTATTGTTTGCCTGATGTATGACGTATAGATATCTTATGGATCAAACAATGACTGTAGAATGTTAACCTATATTCTACACACAAGAGTCACATCCCATCCCCCATCTTGTATGGTACAAGGACTGCTTGCATCTTTGAGCATATGTTGAAAAAATCTAGAATGAATATCGCAGTGTATTTTGCCAACAAACCTGAACTATATTGTACTGTTTTAATAACCATTAGCTGTTCTATGTTAACCACCGTCCAATTTTCACTAGAGGAAATTTTATTTCAAACCAACTGATGCGTATGACCATTAACTGTCTATAAATACATGCAACACATTCAATGTTTATCAGAACCTTTTATTTAACAAAGCTTATTACTAGGTTCACACAGCCATGAAGGTTTGAATGCTGGTAAGCTTCTCTTTTTTGTTCAACCATGACCATGCTCACCATAACTACATCCGAATAATTATAATAGTAAACAATTCAGCGTTGTTTTCATCTGTTTTGAATTATGCTCGCAACGCGCTTATAACCGAGACATGAAGAAGAAACAATCAGTTTGTTGTTCGTTTTTGGTAGCTCTAGCAGTTTAAAGTATTGGATCATTCTAACATGCAGCTTTACCAAGGATGCTTGTTCTTATTGTTTGGAGTATGGTGGATATCCTTCGTTACATCCGACATGAGGGTAAGATAATACATGAAAAGATGTTAGAGCATGCGATTTCAAACTAATTCAATTCCAACAACAGCTGTACCCAATCGTTACACATTATGATATCCAGGCTAATCAAAAGTATGGAAACTGTTCCATCCAAGAACTGGGAGAGGTTGAATGGAACAAAACGTACGTTATTGAGCTTCAAATTTATCGAACATTACAAGACTTGAAGGTACATTTCTGGCCCCTTCTTGGCTCAACGGACGTCGCATCTACATGATAGCTTTGACACTGTTTTATCTTTTTCCCTAGGCATACTTTTCCCTTTCCGTTCGTGCACTGGACGGCCTGATAAAGAATTCGCTCCTATCGCGGTGGATCGATGGTTGCGAGTTTGTTCGCCAACCGTATAGGGAACGGTTGATGAAGACGTTTTACGACACGGTGCAGAAAAACAGCAAAATTCCTCGCTGTCCGCTTAAGCCGGGAGACATCATGATACTGAACATTACGCCGTCCGCTCTGCCCATCCCGGCCCTGATCCCGGAAACGGATTTCTTAATCGAAGCCAAAACGTACACCAGAGCACGCACGGAGCTTATCCTGGAGACGCACTGGGAGGGTAGCTTGATGCGGCCGGAAAAAATTAAAAAAGGTGGCAGACGAAAGCAGTAGTAGTTGTTAATACTTCAAAGTTCGATATATGTCCATGTTTCGCATTTTGTTGCAGCGACCTCTAGCGGATTATGTTTGCAATGTTTCATTCGCAACACTACGCACAGCATTTTTATGTATAAGTAATGAATTGATGTTGTATTGACGAATATTCAGAAATTAATTGAATCAAACCACTGGTAATCGTTTTGTGTTCAATAAATCAGAATGAACCTTGACACTTGACCATACACCTTACCCTAGCACTTTTTTTAATATTAGGAAACATGACATTCTTGACTTGATGGACTTTGTAAATAAAGTATTTTATTGGTGAAATGTGTCGTTAGCTTTCTTAGAACGCACACAAAAAGTTCTACCCTCGCTTTCAGTATGTTTAACACTACAACAATAGTCTACATAACCATAATTAAGTCAATCAATCACCATGTTTACAAAAAAAAGCGCAAGCAAGTAGATTGACACATCTTTCGCTGTCCAAATGTAATAAACTTATTGAAGGCAACATACTTCAATTTAAGCGTTTAATATTCATTTCCTTTTACGTCATTCCTCTAGAACATGATGTGAAAATGATTGGTGGCAATTTAAATAGCACAGCACTTTACGAGTTTATCGCCCCCACAATCTGTACATCTACGATCATTTATAATCGCTCATCATTTGGATCCGCCAACAGCACCGAAAAACAAAACAACACCGATGAAAAAACTGTTTTATAACCAAGAGATTGCTCATAGAAGTGTCTAGCTACAACAATATCCCACTAAAAATATCTACCAGCTATATTTATTTCAGATAAAAAAAAAGATAAACCAACACCAATAAGTATTAAGTGAATTGATCTATTCTATAAAAATGTCATCTTTTCAATATTGCTTGTTTGCAACCTTTGCGTTTTGGTATGTTTGTCCTGTTACGTGCAACGTGAGTGATGATCGTCATACTCTAGACATACGTCGATCGTTTCCTAGCTTTACTCAGACTTCTGTTGTTGTCCGTTTAGTCCTCACAGCTGTACCCCGTTGTCGAATACTACGACATCAAAGGTAACGAGAAGTACGTAAATGCAACGATCCAAGCTATAGGTGAGCATGATCTAAATGTAATTTTAGATAATAGTAATTTTTATTACTTTATCTCAGACATTGTTCGTCTTCTACATCCGAGCGCTAGACGGTGCGGTCAAGAATGTACTCTTTTCCCGGTGGATCGACGGTTGTGCATTCCTCCGGCGCCCGGATAGCGATCGGTTAATTAAAATATTTTTCGACGTTATCAAAGAGTACAGCAAAGTACCTCGCTTTCCATACAAGCGTGGTGATACCATGGTGCTGAATATCACGCCATCCGCCTGGCCGATTCCAAGCGTTTTTCCAGCGACAGACTTTTTGATTGAAGTTAAAACATACATCAAGGTGGGAGTGCTTCTGGCGTTTGAAACACGCTGGTTTGGTAGTCTTGTGAAAATCGAACAGGTGAAAGAACGATGGTCTGCGACAAAAGGGAAGAATTGAAGCTGTGCATAATAATATCCCTTGCAAGTTACGATTTCTCGATTTTCACTACCCAGTTATGTGTCTTACAAGCCAATAAACATTACTTTTAAGATCCCGATGAATTGATGAATACACTATAAAATACAAAGCTTTTACACAGAAAGATACACAGGCTTACTATCTGTTAATAGTGGTGGTGAAGCGTCACAACAATTAAGCTAATAATGTGATCTGTACCTATATTTGCACAGAGATATACTAAATAATTGAAACCCAAATGGAATGGTCAGGTCGAGATAATTTCCCTGTAGTAGCTTTCATTGAACTGTTTGCTGCACTGGACTTATTGTCGTCATTAGTTCTGTTCTAATGCCACCGTTCGCAATGCAATTATTGTACAATGGGCGCACAGTTCTCGATGATTCTGAAATTTTTGCATGGCTAAAATCTGATCATTAAACTAAACTATTTTGCACCACGTTCCATCAAATAGACGTAGGATGCTGTCCTATAAGGTATGCATATTTGTAGCGTTAGGAGCTTGTTGGATAACGTTCGTTTCATGCGAAAGGAAGGTAAGCAAAAATCATACTTAAATAAACTAAGACACGCCAAATTGATGGATTTGTCTCTGCGTACCAACAGTTGCTTATCGTGGTTACACACAAAGAAATCTTAGCGAATAAAATGTGGGTCAACTATTCGCTGGTTGAAACGGGCGGCCATGAAACCAATGTCACGTATCTAGCATACCTAGAAGCAGTGCGCGAAATAAGAGACATGAAGGTACGCTTCGTTTGATTTTATTTGCCAAATGCTAACAGCTACCGTCGACACCAAACCAAACCATTTGCTCTTTCTTCCTCATTGTAGACCTACTTCACATACTCTGTGCGGGCATTCAACGGCGCGATACAGAATCCAATCATCTCTCGGTGGGCCGATCCGTGCGAGCTTATTAGACGACCTCCGAAGGAAAAACTGCTCAAAATGTACTATGATCCGCTCGTTAAGCACAGCCGAATCATTCGTTGCCCTTTCAAGCCCGGCGACAATATGCTGCTAAACATTACGCCGTCCATACTGCCCGTCCCGAATTTCATACCGGAGAATGACTTCTACATCGAAGCTACCACGTACACGAGGGCGCGCACGAAAATCATCTTCGAATCGCGCGTGTACGGAAGTTTGTTGAGGGTAAACGTGCATAATAAAAAGTCCTAATGGTGTACAATGAGTATCAGAAGTCACAATTAATAATCAAACTATAAGAGATCACTTCTTTCACATATCCATGGATCCATGTAGTATAAGGATTTTCACTCGATCTATACCGCTATTCTCTTAAACGGGCAATTAAATATAATTTCTCAAAACATGTTTTACTTGGTCCAAATCAGTTGGATCGATATGACGAGATGAGTCATTTTGCCACAGAAAGAATCATCCGTTTTGACTCATATACGTTTAAAAAATCACATAAGCTGCTTTTGATTTTCCTACTTTTGATTTTCCTAGCACGCAAAACGAAAAATAATTGATGTACACAGTACAATTATTACAACTCGAATTTCAGAATGTTCCAGAGCTGGAATAAATTCGAACAAGATCGTTTCGAACATTTCACCTACTCGACTGCGAAAAAGCCAATCAGTACATCGACATTCTTCCATCATGAACGAGCACTGTTGGGTTAGGATTTTAACGATAGTATTGCTTAATATCAGCCTATCCAACGGTTTTGTGACAGTGCGTAAAACATTCAATCGTGCGTTACGGGTTTCAATGATCTCATTCTTGTGGGTTCTATTTTTTTTTTGCAGGTTGTACCCATTATAAATAAAATGGATTGTAAATTCAACGCACGTATTATCAACTTGACCTGCACCTTAAACAAGCCGAATACCTTCGTTAACCAAACTGTTTCGATGGAGATGGAAATAATGCGCGAGGTTAAAGACGTGAAGGTAAGTGGTTGTCGGTACACTTGGAATACATAGGAACATTTGTGGAGCATTCATTCTTTCTCCACAGTTGGCGGCGGCCTATTACGTCGTGTCAGGATCCGGTGACTCGTCTCGTCTCGTGCAGCGTACGGTCGACCTATGCTCCTACGTCAGGCACCCAAACAGGGATCGACTCGTTAAGGTGATCTTTGATAGATTGAAAGAAGAGGGTAACTATTTTGTGACTAAGTGCCCGATCCCGAGGAACGAAAAGTTCTACATACGTAACCTGCGACCCACGTCCGTTCAGATACCGGGCTTTATCCCCGAGAGTAGTTTTATTTTTGAAAACATCTATCAAATAGGTGCACTGTTTGAGCCGGTCGTTGAAGTTCGTTACTACGGTAAGCTGGTGCGCGTTATGAACAAAGATCTCCAAAAGCCACGGACGTAACCTTTGCGTTTGTAGAGTAGCGTATGGTGTAGCATGTACGAAAGCGGTGAGTATCAAATACGTTGATGAAATAGGCAGAATTAACATGATTTTTTTTAAATATATTCCAAAAATCGTCAATTGCTAGATGACTCTCTGTAGGTTACTTCAAATGCCACCGCTTGCAGCTAGACAAAAATAATAAGAAGTAGTTACGTTCATTGGTTCCTGTTGCTTAAATTCCTATTACACGAACATTACCTCCCTCTCCAAGAAGATTAGCTGTGTATTGCAGTTTTGTCCATTATGTCTGTACCGATCAAAATGAATTGGGAATTATAATAAAAATTGCAGAAAAGGTATAATCTTTCTTCTTTCTCTCATTTAGACCCATATAGACCCCGTAATAGATCCAGGCCACTAACAGACTTTATCAAATCTTTAGTAGTTTCGTTTATTGCAACCATACAATCGGTATCTAGGCTTATGCAGCGACCACCAAGGAAATGAATTTTAAAAGCAAATCATCAAGCACAATAAGCACGCAACTTTTCCTATATCTCTGGAGATAATGTGTCCGGACTGCTTACCAGAGGTTGACTCTTTTAAGCAGATCAGAAACTTATTCTCAAGATACGACAGTCTGGTGAACGTTTTTCGAGATCCAGCCTGGAAGTTAGTGAAGCCGTGCCAGATCTCAGCAGCCGTTCAGCTGACTTCCAACAATATCACATCAGTAGGTGTCGTAAAGGGATCACGGCATTGTCCAAGTAAAACTAGCCAGAGCTAAAGGTTCTCTATGTTCAAGTCTTTTCACATCTACACCGCATAGATTGGACTAGTCGAATGTTTTACTCTCCTGCAGTCATCTAAATAAAAGTAAAATCAACTAAGTAAACGCCGTTCATCGATAAACGCTCTCATTCAAGCTATTCACTGAACAATCTGTGCAATCAACGATAATTTAATTGCTGATAAACGGTAATAAAAAAAAATTGAGCACAACGCCCTAAACGTTCCTTCTAACTAAAAATAAAATGGTAATAAAAACAATAACTCGCTTCTGCGCCTTTTTAGTCCATTTTCAGTGACTGAGTACATTCGTTTGATCGATCGTAAATGAAACTTATTGAAGTTTTTATTGTCGTTTTTCTCTTTGCTTGCCGGGTATCTACCATCACAACCGTAACCAGGGTATGCAGAAAACATCCAAATGCATATGCACGTTCTGCTTTTGATCATATTCCTGTTTGATGCCATCTCCTAAATAGCTTGTCATCACGCACAAAGAATTCCTGGCCAACGATAGGGTGGTCAATTTCACGCTCGTCGAACAAGGCAATGCCGAGTGGAACAAAACCTATTTGGCGTATTTGTCAGTTTTGCATCAAATGCGTGACGCGAAGGTTAGTATGGACACGTTTTGTTTTCTAAGTTCACGTTCCAGGAACTGCTTTACGTCTTGGTTTTGATAGACATTCTTCACCTACTCGCTGCGAACGTTCAATGGCGCTATACAAAATCCGATCCTTTCTCGGTGGATCGACTGCTGCGAGCTACTGCGACGACCGCCAACAGATCGGCTGGTGCGCATATTTTACGATCCCGTCGTGAAGGTCAGCAAACTGCAAAACTGTCCTTTTCAAGCTGGCGAGGGTATAATGATGAACATAACGCCGTCCACATGGTCAGTGCCGAACTTTTTGCCAGAGACCGATTTCTATATCGCATTCAAATCGTACACCAAAGCGCGTAAGGTACTGTTTCTCGAAGCACGCGTTTACGGTAGTCTGGCGAAGTTTGAGAATGTGTAGTAAAGTTCAGGTGTACGGGAAAGCCTTTCTAGTATCCATTAAATATTTTAAAGCCTCGAGAAAGAAGTAATTATCATCGAATATTCAGCAATTGTTGAACATACAATCCCTTGAGAAGCAAATGTTGAAGGGAAATTATTCTTCATATGGAAACTTGCACCCAAAAATGGAAAGTAACGATTTTACTTCATTTTCAAGCCCA
This sequence comes from Anopheles arabiensis, assembly GCF_016920715.1. Classification (NCBI taxonomy): domain Eukaryota; kingdom Metazoa; phylum Arthropoda; class Insecta; order Diptera; family Culicidae; genus Anopheles; species Anopheles arabiensis. The sequence goes on along the minus strand of NC_053518.1, from coordinate 68,740,717 downwards.
ACGACAATACGACATATATAAACGACACAAAGTTTATTTTACTTTCACTACGTCTTCCCTGAAACGAAGGACAACACAATTCTGTTATATCACTTGCAGTCCGGTACCAAGGTGATGAGGAAGATGAAGATTACCCGTCCCAACCTTCAATAGAAAATCGATTTCAATGTCGTATTTATAATATTAATGTGCTAAAGGTTCGGACGCAAAATTCTGCTGCATCATGTTCAAAAACAAAAAGTGTAAGCCAATTTAAAATTGGCAAGATAAAAGGATTGGTTTTCCTGGAGCAATAATTACCCAACTTGTATATTTTACCAACATCTGCCTATCGTTTCGATCACTCTGGCAAAGTAATTAATATTTTCAATCAAGCAATAGGTGTCATTTTCGCGGTCGGCCTTAGTATCTGTGTAATTGATGCGTGCTATAGGCTCGGCATGTATCATGTATGGCGTATAACCCTACAGATTGCCTTTTAATTGCTTTATCTGCGTCCGGCGGTGTGCAGTCTATATTTGTAGATGAAGAAAACAAAAGATGATTAATCGAATGAAACTAACAGTAAATAAAACACTCTAAATTATCTGTACACCCACCCTTCCTTTGGTCTAAATGGCGTTTATAAATATCTGTCACGGTTACGTGGATTCATTAAAAATGTATAAATAAAAGAACATGTCTCTATCCGAAGCAGTGTTTATCGAATAATCTATGCACGCCGCTTGTACATAGCATCGATAAAACAATGTCCACCGTCAGGCAGCACAAATACGACAGTTGCATACAAACAGCTGCCGACAGTAGCACAGATCACGATGAACGCGGCAACGACCTTGCTCGTTCTGCTTGCGTACCTGACGGGGACGGAAGCTGCAAAACCGGAACGGGTGAGTTTACTGTAAAATCTAGCGAACATTTTAGTACATTTTAAAATCCCCTTCGATTGCTTTGCTTCGCTTCAGATGCTTATTATGCTGACCAACGCGGATGTTACGGCCACCACGCGCTACTTGAACGCATCCGTTACGCTGACCCGATATCCCACAGCACCCTTTTCTACGTTTGACTTGGTCGTTAATTTCCTCGAGAAGCTCAATACACTAACGGTACACACTTCCCTTCGACTGTTCGATGAAATTCAAGAGCTTTTAACACATCTCTGTTTTAATTCTCTCGTACATCTCCAAACAGCTTCAGTCGCGCTACTCCGTCCGCACGGGAATGATGGAGAACGTACTGTACGAAAGTACGATTGACCTTTGTGCATTTCTGCACCGCCCGAACGAGCGCTTCGTGAAGATGGTTTTTGATAGCCTCAAGCGGCACGGCCGAGTGCTTACCAGCTGTCCAGTGCAACCTTTGCAGCTCCATTTCCGCAATACCACCCTTAACCACGTGCGGCTCCCGGTGTATCTGCCTCAAACGAACTTTAAGCTGGCGGTGAAGTGCTGGACAGGACCGGAGAAAACACTGATCTTTGACAGCCGATGGTACGGTCGGCTGAAAAGAGTACCAATTGACGATTAAACAAGATCCGGCAGGCTATGGTCTTTCTGTCCGATGCATTTCAATCACAAGCAAACGTGATTGAGAGTGCAGGTAGCGGACGCCGGGGTATACCATCTTTAAACATTCGCTCTTAAATGTCACACGGGGTTTCAAATTAAACACACAAAATGCGCAATCGAAATAAAACTGTCACTTCGTTTAACGTTACAGTCTTCTAGACTAACTGAACATGATCGTTAACATAGTCTGAAATGAGTAGGTGGATCATTAATGGGGATTGACCCTCAGCCACTTTCCCAAACTCGATCGGAAAGGAAAGATAGTTGCCATTGCCTAGATACAACGGTTGCTTTAATTTATTTCAAGAGTATCCTGCTCAGTTATGCGTACAATATAGCAAAATGTTTAAAAATCATCCAAGGAATCTACCATTTTATGTCAATTTGACAATCGCTACGATCATTCCCGAATTCGATCGAGTTTGGGAAAGTGGCTGCCTATCATATCGCATCCAAAGTACTTGATTATTGTGCTTAAAGTTGCCTGACCCTATCATATGACATCCAAAGTACTTGAAGATTGTGCTTATAGTAACTAAAAATCTAATGCGAATTTGATAGATCTTGATCTTGAAGATCCACAATAAAATGTATACATGAGCCTACATTTTTTGTACATCTCGGTGATGATCACACACCTATCTCTTCCATGCTACACAACCAATAGTTTCTATCTGGATTGATGAACATGTCAAGGTATCCTGCGAATGTTCCATTCCAATCGGTCTCAACATGAACTTTGGTATGATCACTGCCCAGTTGATACAGCAAGCGTTTTACGGCCGGACAGGATTGCAAATAGATATAGTTGTTCTTATTACCCTTCACGCACTATTGAATTAATCGTCAAGCTTATCAACTGTACTGATCGCACATTTAGGCAATACTTCTCTGCATTTAAGCATCACCGATAGACCCAATGCCGATAAAGCTATATTCACAATATTATGTATATAGTACATGTTTGTTCGTAGTTACCAGTCCAATGTATTTCTACTATCGAAGACTGCTGCTCAATCTGCTCGTAGCTCTTGATGCAGTAAGAGTGATCGTATCCCTCAGCGGATACAGGCTTACACCCTTCATAACACACGTGCAACTAACCGATAATCCAAAGTACATGAACATAACAATAACGGTTACCACCACAGAGGAGGAAAATCTCATCGATATCGATATGAACGTGATTCAACCGCTTCACAATCCTCGGGTAATATTCGTAAACATCCCTACTGACGATCGTTATATACTCTACGTACTCTTCCTCTACCACCAGGCAATCGTTGTCCTGTTCCTCGATATAGCGTCTGGCGCGTTTCAGACACCTTTCTATAATCAAACCATCAACATCTGCAGCCTGCTGAGACATCCCGATAAGCATCGTCTTCTGCAAATCGTGTATCGGGTTATGAAAAAGCATGGGAACGTACCCAGCGGATGTCCCATCCCGGTCGGTCTGTACAAATATCGTGATATACACACGGCCCAGGTCCGACTGCCGGCGTTTTTTGGCCGTGCGGACTTTATGGTGGAAGCAGTCGGGCTTATCGGTATGGGTAAGGTTCGCACGTTTGAGGGACGCTGCTACGGGCACATTCGCGGTGTCAAATGCAGCTCTGCGAGTCGGTGCTGATTGCTCGAACGCCCGATGGTAGGCTATAAATCAATAGCTCTCACAAACCACGTGCAACGAAACTAGAAACTAAGAAACGAATAAATAAAATGGTCTACCAATAGAAATCGATAAGCAAACATTGTTGGATTTGGCGTTAGAAATTCAGCTCTTGTAGGCAGCGCAAATACATGGTATTTCTCGTACCGAATTCATCTTCAACGGTATTAGACCACGTCATCCAGATCAGAGCGAGAGATGATAGATTGAGAGTTCGAAAGCAAAAAGCTTTGAGACAAGTGTGAATGTGTTTGATTATCATCTTCTACACAATTTCATAAATTTTACAAATCCTTTTTGTTGTATTATCATCTGCTAATTAGCCTTAACTTCCGCCATTTTGATAATAACTACTGCAGAAATGTTATTGCTGAAATCAATCATCACTGAAGGACTCGTAATTGACCAGAGATTACAGTTAGAACTACCCGATAATCTGGTCGAACGACTACCCCTTGCGAATTAAAGTAGTACCGTCAAACCATAGTGTAATTTCGAACCAATCCAATGTCTTTGTTTCATCGCAGTCTGTTATATCTACTCCTAGTGCTCAATGCAGCCTCTATGATCGTGGCCCTGCCTGGGTACAAGCTGATACCTTTTATTACACGCGTACAAATGACGAGTAATTTAAAATACCTAAACATTACGGCACAAGTGAAATCCTCGTCAAATGAGAACCTCATCGATCTTGACATGGATGTGATCCAGCCACTTGCAAACCCTCGTGTAAAATTTGGCCTGACTCGGTGAAATTTGACCGCACTAACGTGCACCGCATTTCTCTCCCTTTACCACAGATATCCATTGTCCTCTGGCTTAATTTAGGAGCTGGTGCGATTCAGGCACCTTTCTACAACCAAACGATCAACGTGTGCACCATCATACGCAGCCCGGAAACGCACCGACTGGTGCAGATCGTCTATCGGGAGATGAAACGCCACGGAAACATGCCGCTCGGTTGCCCAATAGCGGTCGATGTCTACAAGTTTAGCAACGTTACCACCGGACAAATGCGTTTGCCAGCATTTTTTGGCAGGGCAGACTTCATGCTGGACATCAACGGTTTGCTAGGAAGCGCTAATATACGTACGTTTGACAGCCGCTGGTATGGGTTCATTAACGGCATCAAATGTACCTCAACTAGCCGTTGCTGAACTGGTGCGAACTGATGAACCTATATAGATGGAATCGGGAATAGATAATAAAGAAGCTTCCAACTCCCCACAGGGATCGACGTTGGGAAGTTCATAGCAAACAGTTGTCCTGTTTCAAGAGGCTGTGCTAGAGGTAAGTAACCACAATTCAGTCGAGAGTCGAAATATCAACATTGAGCTATCATGGTAGCAGTGGCGGATTTAACGGTAGCGGCCGCGGAGGGCCCCGTCAATTTAAGGGCCCCGTGGATGGTAATTCCAGCATATACAACACTGTGTACAGTAGTCTCATCGACAACTTCTGTGCCCAATAGGAGCCCCACGGACGAAGAGACTAATAATTGGTGTTTGGTACTTGGTGTCAAATCATGATCTAGAGCTAGCCCTTGATATTTTTTTTATTAAATCGTTTCATAGAATTGAAAAAACGATCAAGTATACTTATTCGTTGTTAGGCAGTGTCTTAGATCGTCATCAGAAAGTTTGTGATCTAGGCGTTAAACTATACTCTAGTTTAAATTTCTGTTTACACGTAGACAACGACGTTTATCTTTCAACAATTCCGATAATTTAGTCATGTCTTAAGTCTTATGTCGTTGTTTTTCTTAATGATTAACACAATAGAGGCAATACAACGGAAGTTTCCAAGACTTGCTTTAATATGCGACCAATTCAAAGGACTTACAACCATGATAGGTTATCGCTCACGTTGCCTTCCGCTTGGTCTACAGACGCTCGAACATCGTTTTAAGGTAAACCAATGTTAATTTGTTGCTAAAAAAAAAAAAAAAGGAATCAGACGTTGTTTATTCGAGAAGAACAACATCTACGTGACTTCGAGACCTCTTCACTCTCGTTACTTGCTTGTTGGTGAGAGCAGGCGTACCTTATATGGATACAATGAGCCGTTACTAGCTATGACAAGGCAATTCAATACATGGTCTAATCACTTTGATTTTAATTTAACGACCAACGCATTTAAAGAGAATATTTTAGTAATTTTCAATTTTGGTGACACCGGATTACGGCAGATGTTAGGGGAATATGTTAGGGATTAGGTGTGGAATAACTAAATTAATTAATTAAATTATTAATCAATGAATAAATAAACAAACTTTAGGAGGCCAGTAGTCGAGGAATCAGGGGGTAATGTACCCTCATTACAAACCATTACGCTGAGTTTGAATCAATGATGGACAGCAATACTCCCATCGTTCGACATCAACAAGGGACCTCAACTCGTTTTACCGCTTAGGGCTCCCGACACCCTAAATCCGCCACTGCATGGTAGTGTTATGCTGTTAATTGCCGTATGTCTTAAACCTTTGTTGCTTATTTTTGATCATGCATAGCATAGCATAGTCTATCTTACGTACGTCTCATATGTGGCTTGAACCAATGACGAGTTGACGACTGTACCACAGGATCCACTCTGAGTAATGAGTAATGGTAATGAGTCTATCATATACCTAAATCTGTTGGATTTGAAGAGGATTACCTCTGATGCGATCTGTTATTAAACACGGTTTTACAGTGAGCGACAAACAAACATATCAGCTTCATCAGGGAAAAACTTATTTATATTGATAAAACTAATAGTATCAATTAGTTTCACATTTAACGCTCATTATTACTTAAAAAGCGCTTAGTTAAACCTTTATTTCGATATCGTTTGCGGTAGCATTTTACGGTATTCTGTCATCCATGAAATGTCATCTATCCTGCAGCGCGATTTTACTTGTCGTCTGGTGGTTGGTCCTCGAAATGAAAACTCGCAAAATCATTAGAAAATACGTCAAAACAACTCAATCACCGATGATGTATTAGTACACACTTCCTCAAAATTCCACGTGCCATGTATTTAAGCGACAATTAATTTCACATTTACCACGTGCAAGTGCCATTGTTCTTTCTTTACTATCACACTCTTTACACTTTATAGTTGTTTTGTCCGTTGTAGATTTTGGTTGTTTCCCTCCCAACCTGTCTGATGTTACCGGCGTGTAGATGCATTTTCTCATTGTATCTATTGACTGGAGCGGCACTCTCGCCATTCGTCGGGGCGGACAACTACATTCTCATACCCTACTTAAGTAAGCTGGACGTTATATCGGACTTGAAGTACATGGTAACAAACGCCAGCTTACAAAACACAGCCACTGAGAGTCGCATCAACACGGAGGTAACAGTGCTTAAAACGATGCACGACCCATGGGTAAGCGGAGGTGCACCTTGCGTGCTACATTTCATCGACTGCCACTGTATCAATGTTTGCTTCCTTTCCCGCTAAATAAAGTTACGAATCGGGCTGCAGATCGATGTTGGCAAAGGGGCACTACTGCAGCCTCCGCTCAACAATCGTATCTTTAGCCTGTGCAAGTTCCTGGCGAATCCGAACCTCAACCGGCTGGTGCAGATAGTGCACCGGGAGCTGAAGCGTGCGGGCTACATGCCGAACAAGTGTCCGCTACTACCCCGCCTCTACGCGTACCGTGGCGTCCGTGTGAGTGCGATGCGTCTGCCGCCCTTTTTCGGAGAGGCGGGTTTCATTTTCGATCTCACGATTGGGATAGGGAACGACGTTACCTACGATTCCAGATGGTTTGGAGCATCGAAAAGAATCAAGTGTACTAAAGCGATGCGCTGCTAGTGCTAGGCCAATCTGTCTAACGATCATACATGTTGGGGATTAAGTTGTTGTAGTATAATTTAGTATATCACTAGATTATGGGGTGAGTTGCATTTTGATATTAATGTTTGAGGCAAATAAATATTTACAATGCTTTTGTAAGTGCACCTGGAACGATTTCAGGATTTTTGGATAATAGAGTAGAAAAAAATATACCATCCCCACGGCTTTTCGCAAACAGTCGTTATTAATTTCCGTAGCCGTAAATTAAAAAGCAACATCCGAGCCTAATAATATGAGTCAGATTTTTCTTTAAATCTTTATGATAATTATGATGATACAATTAAAATAAAGATAATCTCTTGTACGTTTGTATTAATTACCCGCCGAATGTGAAGCAATTAAATTCAAATCCAAAATAATTTTATTTTATTTTGATTACTTCATTTGCAGCAGCTTCATTTCGGCCTTTGCCCGTTAGTATATTAAGCGTGTTCCTTTAGATATTTGGTTGTTTCTTCTCCGACCTGTACAATGTTGCTGACATGCAGATGGATCCTTGCCCTACTATGTCTACTGACTACTGGAGCAATACTTATTGCGCCTATCGTCCAGGCGGATAAGTACGTTGTGGTACCCTTCGTCAAGAAGCTGGACGTTATAGGCGACATTGTACTTCATGTACATTGTACTTCATGGCGGCGAACGCCACCTTACTAAACACAGCCACGGAGAGTCGCATCAACTCAGAGGTAACGGTGCTAAAGACAATTGACGACCCATGGGTAAGTGTACCCGCCTGCCGTGAGCTATTGTGCTCGCACTGTATCAATGTTTGCCTTGCCTTTCCTTCGAAATAAAGTTACGGATCGCGCTGTTGTTCGATGTTGGTAATGGTGCACTGCAAGCTCCGCTCAACAATCGTACCTTTAGCCTGTGCAGGTTCCTGGAAAATCCGAACGTTAACCGATTGGTGCAGGTAGTGCTTCGCGAGCTGAAGCGTGCCGGGTACGCGCCGAACAAGTGTCCGATACCACCCCGTCACTATGCGTACCGTGGCGTCCGTGTGAGTGCGATGCATTTGCCGGCCTTCTTCGGGGAGGCGGATTTCATTCTCGATCTCACGATCGGAAAGGGGGACCACTTTACCTACGATTCCAGATGGTTTGGTTCGTTCAAAAGAGTCAAGTGTACGAAAACCATGCGTTGCTAGTGTTGATCTCTGTCAACTAATCATATGTTTTTTTTTTTTGGTAAAATTTATGTAGTGTAATTAGACTTCGGGTTATGATTTGAAATGTTTGCAGCAAATAAAGCATTTCGTGCGTCTGGACACACCGAACCGTGAGGTGTGGATCCGTCCATCCAAAATGCGATGATATTCGATGAGAAGGCTATATGTAATCAATCTGTTTTACGGCAAAAAATGTGCATTGCACGTAGCATTTCATCGAATTTCATCCCACCATACAAGATAACAGTTGGACACAAACGGATACCTACATAATTGTTTCGCGTGAAATGTTTTAACTGTGCTGATTTTGGCTACTCTTTCGCCTTTCACGTCGTGACATTGTCATCGGTGTAACGTGAGACAGTGTGCTTTTTTTAATTTTAACTTTAACATAATTCCTCACCATGAAGTCGTCTTCTGAACTATCATCTGCAAAACACTTGATTTTACGCATAACACTCATTTGAAGCTTTACAGCCATCGAAGATAACTTACATACAGTTGCCACAGTGCAATACTTTCATTATTGTTGCCATAAAATCAATGTTAAACACCGCGCACACATTGTTTCGCACAATTTTTGGTAAACCCATCAAGATGTCTACATCACTACAACATTTTAGCACTTTCAGCGTTTTTATTATTTGATTATTCTGCTATCGAACAGAAGTCGGTGCGACATACCTTAATTGATTCTAAGAATTTCTGCAAAAGCTCATCAGCATTCATTCGCTCAATTGATTCAATTTAATTACAAAATACCGTGCTTAGGCAAGTCCATTCACCAGACAACTTAATTTGTTTTATAACGGATCTAAAAGATCACGAATTAGCGTAGGTGTGTACTTTTGTCAGTGGGATCATAATACAAAGCTACGAATATCGATATTATTTCTAAGCTTACACAATGTATCAAATACTGTGGATCAAGGTGAAATTACGCTCACATAGGGTAATATTGATGATGATTATGAATGAATAATAACTACTGACCAGATTTAATATTGATTGTTAGAGCTGGTCGATGCTAGGATTTGTTGCAATTGATTGTTCGGTGTCATGCTAATGATGTTACCGGGATGAAACGTTTGATGCTAACATATAACGCTGTGTACCTTCACTAAGGTTTGCTCACCGATTGTGCACGATAAGCACAGGGACAAGATAACTGTCTCCAACAGACACGCTAATATCAGCACACTCCACGGGGAATATATAGGTTTTCTAACACGTTCTAACACTAAGCTTTAAGTGTTCCGTCCTCAAACAATTCTCGCTAATAGCCACCTACAGCATAAAAAAAACAGTTGCTAGTTGCTTCTTTGCGTCATTGGAAAATTTGCAAATAAAATGCAACGCTTTTACATCTTGTAAAAGGTTCCATACCTTGAGTACATATATTTTTATATTTTGAAAATGGTTGTCTGTTGCAAGAGAAACAACTTTATCTACAATTCCAGAGAGTCAAGTGTACTGAAAGCGATCTCAGTACACTTTAGCGAGATCCCTCAATAAAAGCAGAACCAATGGTCTGTGATTTAACTAATTATCCTGCTAGACACAATGCACTCAATTAAATTCAAATTCTCAAATGGAATGAAAAGAAAACAGCATATGTTTCATTTGATAATCTCAGTTGAATTGCAAGAGATGCAATATTATGGCATTTGATTACTGGTATCAAACCCTGTCACAATTCCAGCAAGGACAGTCTTGCAACATTACTCCAATTTCAACAGCTTTGGAGATGTCGTTCACTTGCAGATGGATTTTGCCTGCACTGCTTCTGCTCGAGTGGATACTGGTCGTGTCTCCGCAGACCAGTGGCTTCATCATAGTGCCCTTCCTGACGAAGGTAAACGTGATTGGTGATATGAAGTACATGATCGCTACCGGTAGCTTAAATAATACGGCCACCGAAAGCCGGTACAATACGGAGGTAACGGTGTTGCAAACACTAACCGATCCATGGGTAAGTACTTTACGCTGACGTAGTGAGTGAGTGGTTGGTTTACTCACCCAGCTCTCCCTATGTTTTGCCCATCTACGCAACAGTCCAGGATAGCACTGCTGTTCGACATTGGCAAGGGTGCATTTCAGGCTCCGCTCAACAATCGCACGTTTAGCTTCTGCAAGTTCATCGGCAATCCGAACGTCAACCGGCTGGCGCAGATATTTCACCGGGAGCTGAAACGGGCCGGCTACATACCGAACAGGTGTCCGATTCCGCCGGGCGTGTACTCGTTTCGTGGTGTCCGCGCAAGTGCCATGCGGTTGCCGCCCTTCTTTCCGGAGGCGGATTTCATCCTGGATTTCACGATCGGCGTCGGAGACGTGCACACTTACGATTCCCGATGGCACGGATCGGTGAAACGGATGCAATGCACCAAAACGATACGTTGCTAGTAGAACGCTCGAATTCGAATGATGCTCGACGGTTTGCAGCAACGAAAAAGATCACTAACTTTCGGAAACTTTGCTCTTGGTATTGCAAAACATGTGTTTATGATATAAATAAATGCGAATGAATTTATTTCGTATGCCTTTAGCTTGATTCTACCATTCGATCGCTACAACTAACAACAATGTAGGCTACTATGATACCCTAACACCAACAGCTGAAGTATCAACCCACCAACCGTCAAACGTCTATGATATTTTTAACACATCTGTCAAAAAAGTTTGTTGATGTCAACCAACTACTTGAGTTGGAAAATAATATACAAAAACATGAACATAATACCACCAAATTCAACTTGATACGCTTTAAACCCCCATCGGTCTGAGTGCAATTCACTAATAATCTCAATTCACATTCGCTCACAATTATTTCCGCCCCAGCCGTAGGGTTATAAAACCTAATGTAACGTTTTGAAAGCCCCCATTGCAGATCTCTTTTATTCTCAATCACTATCGTGTGTTGTTGTAGTCTGTGCTACAATTGCTTTACTCTTTCCAACTGCCCGCTGAATGACTTCATATTTTAAGCGGATTATTTCCACACTTTTTCTACTGAATGGAGCCATATTCGTATCGGCACAGACGAGCGGGTTCATTGTGGTGCCGTTCCTAACGAAAACCAGCGTCATCGGTGACATGAAGTACATGATCGCTAGCGGCAGCATTAATAACTCTGACACGGAGAGTACGTTCACCACCGAGGCTAAGCTAATGAAGACCATGTTCGATCCATGGGTAAGTACGCGCTTTCGTAAAGAATTCGTCTCCTCCTTATGTTTCTTCTGCTAACCGTTCCCAACCACCCACTTCATGTAGCTCAGAATCGCCCTTATATTCGATGTTGGCAAAGGTGCGCTGCAGGCACCGCTTAACAATCGCACGTTTAGCTTCTGCAAGTTCCTGGGCAACCCAACCAGCCACCGGTTGGCGCAGATCTTTCACCGCGAAATGAGACGCACCGGCTACATACCGAACAAATGTCCGATACCGCCCGCCCTGTACGCGTACCCTGGCGTACGGGTGAGTGCGATGCGTTTGCCAAATTTCTTCCCGGAAGCAGACTTCATTCTAGACATTACGATTGGCGAAGGAAAGGAAAGCACGTACGATTCGCGATGGTTTGGTTCGCTCAAACGGATTAAGTGTACCAAAACGGCGCGCTGTTCGTAGGCGGGACGGTTCTGCTGTCGTTGTATACTGGTGGTACGTCCCGATACTGATAAATGCACTGTTAGACGGGCTCAAAGTAAGGTATTAAAGTGTGCTTGCAATGTGTAAAAGTTTGTGAATTCTTTCACATCATAGGAAAGAAATTGCTTATGCTGAAGTTGTATTTTGAGTACTTCCAGTGACTAGTCTACTAAGCGTCAAAGTGTACTTTGACATTATTCAGCTGTCAGAATGCTCTTGATTTTAGCTTAGCATTACACTCAGTTGGAGCACACACGCCATCGCAGATAACTTTCATACAGAGAGCAAATCGTTGGCTGTGAATCAATATTACACACTACACACTCTCTAAAACATTCGTCCTATCAAGACGTCAAAGTTTCATGCGTAACGTAACTTTCAAATCAATAACCAATTCTCAAACCTCCGTTAATTATTATCGCATAACAACGCTTTGCCGTGAGTTTCTCCAGTGTTTCTATTATTTCGATACCCTCTATTATTTGGACTTCCGAATCGCGCCGCCCTAGCCTAATTAATTCCAAGAATTACTTTTAATTTCTCCATTCGGTCGATTCATTTACAAAAGTCCATGCTTGTGCTAGTCATTAAGTTTCATCTTAGTCGTTTTATAATCGATCTAAAAAGATCCCATCACTAGCACACTAATTAAACTCATTACCTTGCTCCATTACCAACGTATAAATACTGTGGTTTAAGGTGAAATTACGCAGAGGGCATCGTTTACGCAGGCAGTTTAGAAGCACCCCGATGGCATCCTTTCAATTGCGGACGTGCCTTCTATGTTGCCTACTTCTTATAACGATCCTCCAGCCGGTAGCGGGCCTTCGGTCGTTAAAAACCATACCGATCGTTAAAAACGTGATCACACAGTCTAACCCAAAGTACCTGAACGCTAGCACCGTGCCGCATAACACACCAACCGAGTCCAAGGTGGATGTTATCCTAGACGTTAAGAGACCTATATCCGATCTGCACGTAAGTAAACCGCTACTAATTCGTCTTCTATTATCTAACCCGCGATTATCTCACATTAACATACATTCTCCGTCAGATGATCTTTGTGCTTTGGGTCAATGTCATCTCCGGTACGTTGCAGGCCCCACTGTACAACCAAACCATCGACTTTTGCGAGTTTCTCAAGAACCCGAGCGTACATCCGCTGGGTCAAATCATACATCGTGAGGTCAAACGCAATGGAAACATGCCCCGCAAATGCCCTATCACTGTCAATCTGTACGCGTTTTACGGCATACCGATGAGTGGCATACGATTGCCGAACTTTTTTCCGGAGGCAGATTTTATGCTACAAATATCCGTCGGCTTAGCTAGCGAGATGATCTACGATAGCCGGCTGTACGGAACGATCAAGCGAATAAAATGTACCAGAGCTGTTCGATGCTAGGACATGCTGCAGGTTGGTTGTTCGGAATCATGCTAATGATGTTACCGGGATGAAACGTTTGATGCTAACATAAAACGATGTACACCTCCAGCAGGATTTCTTGATACTGACTCAATGACTGTGCACGATACACACAAGGACAAGAAAACAATGTTGCCACTAAAAAGCACTAATGACACGCCAGACGTCTTTAAAACTTTAAATGTTATGCATATCCTGCATTTCCATTTCATTCTGAAAACTGCAAATAAAGTGTAACGCTTATACATCTTGAGAAAGGGGTTCCATATTTTGAGGACATACTTTTTGAAGATTAGCTACTGGATTGGACGTACCGCCTCAGCAGTCTAATCACTTAAAGTTCTAGAACCTTCCTCATCAACGTCATAGACACACTTGTTCGTACCAGCCGCTCTTTCGCGTTTCCAAACCGATGGCACATTCATTTCAATTACAATTAATTGACCTATTACTGCCCTCTTTCCCAGCAGCCCACAAAAAACAAGACCAATAAATACGAAACCTTTTGTTCAGTTTGTTTTATACCACGTCCGCACCGTGACGTTACAATTACATTGCCGTACTTTGTTGTTCCAATTTCCTCTCACGCTTTCACGATGTTTTCATTTCAAAGGGCGGTAATCCTACTGTTCTCACTAAACTGTCTGATCATCTCCACATCCAGCCGCAACACGTACAAAGTGATACCGATCGTGACGAGCGTTCAGCTACAGGATAACTTTAAGTATCTTAACTCTTCCGCCACCATCCACAACACATCGACGGAGAGTAAGGTCGATCTCGCCATTACAGTCACACGACCACTTCCCGATCCTTGGGTAGGTGAACCACTCTACTCGCTACTCCAATGCACAGTGTGTGTGTTAGATTATTCAACCGCTTTCTTTCATTCCACCAGATGAACTTCGTCGTGTGGATCGACCTAGCTACTGGAACGTTGCAGACTCCGCTGCAAAACACAACGTTCGATTTTTGCGAGTTTCTCAAGAACCCGGGACTGCATCGGATCGGTCAAATACTGCACCGCGAGGTGAAGCGGAATGGAAACATACCCAACTGCCCGATCGGTCCGGGCCTGTACAAGTTCTGTGGCATATCGACGGCAGCGATGCGGCTGCCACCATTTATACCGGTAGCTAGCTACATCATGCACGTATTTGTGGGTGTAGGAAATGAAATAGTGTACGATTCCCGCTGGCACGGATCGTTGAAGCGTGTCAAGTGTACCTCCAGCATGCGCTGTTAACCAGTGGAATCCATTTGCTGAATAATTGCTCATGCGTATCTGTATGAAACTACCTACAGTAGGTAGTGTGTAAGTTTAGCAACCGTTTTACTAACACAACAATAAACTATCAGTTGAGTATATAATGAAAGCAAAGTTGCAAACTATATCCTTATCAGAACTGCTCTGAACTTCCACTGATAAATTCAAAGTTTTAATCTTTTTTTAATAACAGCAAGAGTCTTTGTAGTGTTACTGTTCTTGATCAAGCCTAAACACAAATAGACCACAATCTGCAAACACATAACTAAACAACCCGAATTAAAAGCTATAGGTTTCGTGCAACGCAATAACATCAGATTGTTTAGATTAGTTCAAAAGGCATCGCCCGTCCTTGGATTCAATAAAAAAAAAACACAAACACAACTTAATTGCAGCCATAATTACTGAAGTAACATGAAACTAGAAACCTCATTATAGGCCGATTATGATACCAGAAGCTTTATAATCGATTCCATTGCTGCAAAGACAACCAGATCTTTCTACAATGTCCTCTTGCGGGAACTTTACCAAACTACTTGTGATACTTGTGGTGTTCCTTTCTTCAACAAGTATCGCAAAACTCGTACCCGTAATTGCACGTATCGATTCGACATTTAATGCACAATTATCGAACAGCAGCATCACGCTGCTAACGGAAGGTCCCCAAGGCCGACGACGCATTCCCGAGTTTACGGTGTCGATCCAAAACTATCACTCCGTCTCCGAAGCTTGGGTAAGCACTAGGATCCTAACCGTTTGCAGCTGACACATAACGTTTCTCCACTACTCTACTACTCTCTTTTCAATATGGACACAACAAAGCTGAATGGAAAGCTTACCATCAGCACTAAGAATGGACGCATCAGCCAGCCCATCATAGACACCACGGTAAGCTTCTGCGATCTGTTGCAGAATCCACAAAAGTAGTAAAAGTAGTAGTAGTAAAAGTATCATCTCGCTGGTCTACTTCGAGATCCGGCGCTACGGGCGCGCACCCGACCGCTGTCCGATTGCTCCCGGTCTGTACGTTTACTCCAACGTATCGCTCAAAAAAACGCAAATACCGTCCTTTCTGTTGGAGTCGGACTTTGTGGTCGAGGTGAGCGGGACTACCGGTTCGGCAAGAAACCAGTTTGTCAACGTGAAAGCGTACGGGTCGCTGAAGCGCTTTTAAGTAAACCAGCAAACGAACAATAAATGAATATATGTATATGCTTGAAAATACTACTTACTAACGTATGTAACACGATAGTAGATTTATTCGTATAGTACCATCAGATTGCAATAGAGGGCGCACTGCTGGCGTAGAAAGAATTGAGGGCGACCCCCTTGCCATGCATCTATATTCAGGATTCTTTGCGCATCTCGCCAAACCAACTGCTCTGAAAGAACGGTGCGCTGTTAGGTCGACGGAAGTATACGTCAACGCGAAAGCTACTTTCGGGAAAAAAGCTCGGCACATGGATACCGTCAAAGCACGTTTTGAAGGTGTACGTTCCCGTAGCTACAGGGCATCGCTTGGGAAGATTTCCACGCTGATCTAAATGTTCATAGATGATCTTCAGTACCCGATCGGTAAAGGGCTTCCGTAAGTAGGTGCAAAAGTTTATTGTTCGATTGTAGAACGCTTTCTCATGCTTGCCAACCAGGTTAGGTACGTAGTATATGGTAGACACCTGGCGAGGACGAGACCGGGTAAGTAGTAAGTATTATCAGTTTGTTACGTATAGCAGTTTTGTTACCCTTACCAGTATGTCTAGAATTGGTTCTAGCACTTCAATACGGAAATCAACAGTATTCTTTATAGTCGACGAACCACACTTCCGAAATGTGACAGATGTATTGACCGTTTTGAGATTTTGGGTAACATCTGCCTTTTTCATATAAACAACCAACTAAACATATAGAACGTTAGAAAAATTAAAAGTAGATAATTAGTATTAAAAAATGGCAGCAAGTGTATTTCTTTTGTCATAAAAGTATGCTCAAAACCTTAGACGCAACATGTGGGCTAAATAGTAGCCAGCAAAGCACCATCAAAAACACGATCCTTTTGCCTGCCATTTCCACCGAGAACTAGCTCTTCCAGTTGGTAACGATTCCACCCTAACCGTCCGTACCTACGCGCGACTTAATTACTTGGAGTCGATAACATCAATTATATTCAATGATTTTAATTGGAATATCAAATTAAGCTGCACTGACTATTTAATAAGTGCATTACCAACCACATGCCAGTATGAGTTGAACGATCTTCCTGGCGGCTTTCTTCCATTACACGCGCTACAGACATTGTAATGTTCGGAAGGCGTTTCAGCTGTGGAATATACTGTTGCATTTTCGCCGTACTCGGAGGGAACTGTGCGGCATTAACGCAATGGGTAAGTGGTACGGGCAACATAAACAGCCAGCCACGTAAACTTACTCCAGCCCGTCTTTCCAGTTGGTACCGGTACTGACCCGGGCAAAGGTAGAGGGCAAATCTAACTACATTAACACCAGTGTCACTATCCATCATCATGGTTCGCATCAAAACTTTACCATGGATCTGGAGGTCCACGTTCTTTCTCCGCTTGATAAGCTCCGAGTAAGCGCAGATCACGCCCACTAATCCCCCGAAAAGAAAACGCGTAACGCTTTGCTTTTGCCAATTTTCCCAATTTTTGTCTAGATGAATGTTGGATACTTTGTACGCATTATGAATTCCGAAAAATGGATTTACAACAAAACGTACGACTTTTGCGGGTTTCTGCAGCGACCAAGCGTCGATCGGTTCGGTGCATTAGTGATAGATGACTTGCGGCAGCATGGCAAAGTGCCCACCGGCTGTCCCATCCAACCGGAGCGCTATGTTTTCAAAAACGTAACGTTAAATCGCGTCAAGCTGCCACCGTTTTTGCCAGAGACGAACTTCGGTTTCACCGTGAACTGCTACATTGGACCGAAGAATGAGAAATTTTTTCGCTCCAACTGGTACGGAGGATTAAGACGAGTAATACTGTAGAATGGTTTCCGGCTGTGGAGTAAAATGATTTAAAAAGTGAAAAAGAATTTGGACCATACCATTTCGGACAATATCACTAAATTCATCATTTTTTTTTTACCTCCCAAAACATGGCTTTATACACCCCACAGAGGAAACACGATAGCATTTACACTAAATGCGAATTAATAGTCTTACCGTTAGCGTGAAATTGCTGCTTAAACGGCAGCATCCGGGCAAATTTACGTTGCCGTCACAAACCAGCGATTCATTTTGATCTCCTTGCCGCGATGATACACACCGACCTCGATCAGAAACTCGCCCGACGGTACCACGCTCATCATCAGATGGCGATCGTCGATTTCAAAGTTCCGCACCTCGTAGTGCCCAGTCTTGATAGGGCACCGGGTCGTCAGGTTCGAGTGTTTCACCAGCTCCGAAGCAATGTATCGGTCGAGCAGATTGCGCGACCGGCGCAGCTCCTTGCCGCAAAGCTGCTGCTTGCCCGTGTACATCATCTGATGATATTTACCGGCTACCCTTTTGCATAAACGCACATCGTACTGTAAGTAGTAACTATGTTATACTAAGAATTCACGCTGTGAGCACCAACTTACCTCAACATTCTTGTCGAGCTCCTGCTTAAGATCCAAATCAAAATCGATCGAAGTAGTTTGGTCCAGCCGACGGACGCGCAAATCCACATCCAGATACTTTGGATCCCACTCGTCCGTGTAGTTGGTAATGCGCACCGACGCTTCTAGCTGGTGGACATACGCGATGCCCGCAACGATTGCCACAATCCACACAGTACGACACATAGCGATTACACCTAGTTTTGTGCCTAAAATTTTTAACTTAATTCCGTATATATATCCAACATCTGTCTGTTCCGTTTGTTCTTAATGAGAAGCTTGTTATGCATAGCCACATAATGGTAGTACATTACACATTCGGGCAAGGTTCATTTAGCAGAAGCCATCATTATCATTTTAACACGCTTACTAAAGCAAAAGAAGCATAACCTAATTCAATTTCATCACAATGGACATTTCATGCCCGAGCGCACTTGCACATCAATTAGAAACGTCTCATCAAACACAACATACATCACCATTTGAAACAAAACGATAGCGAAATAAATATCCCAAACGAGTAAACGACTCAATTCGTGTTTGAGCCAATATCGTTCATTAATCAGATGCAACAAAATAATATCACCAAATAGGATTGGTAAATACATACAAAAAAGCACAAATTTAGCCTAACCGAAGGACAGTCTAATAATAAAAATAAACAATAAAAAAATATAAATATAATTTTCCCAATGATCGCCCACCCTTCATGGCGGTTTGCTGCTCGGCACTGGCATCTTCACATGAAACCGCAGATGATAGTTGTGCGTAGTGGTTCGGTCCGACCGTTCCACACTAACGTCGTTTGCGGACGGCATCACCGGTACAAGCACACCATCGTCAGCAACGGACTTACCCCCGGTCGAAGATCCTGAAATCAAACAAACATACATTTTCGTTAAAAACATCCTATTTTTAATCACCTTCAACGAGAGGTGGGCCGCCTAATTACCTTCGCCTGCCGACTGTTGGAGCAATATTTTCGCCCACGTGTCCACCACCCGCGTCGTTTCGGCACCCGGCGACGTCGTTGCGGTTACGGTCGTGTTACAATCGATGGTAACGGGCTGCTGCTGCTGCTGCTGCCCGGTTGCAGCAACTGCACCAGCGGAAGGTTCATCAATAATCATTACCCTGCCAGCCGCCAGCACGCTGCTGTGTTGCTGCGACTGCACCGCTTCTTCGATGGCCGTCCCGGGAAGACGAACAAATGGGCTTTGGGGTGGGTTCGTGCCACTGCTCCGTTGTTCGGGCTGCTGGACGGCTGGTCGGGGGGAGTGCTTTAGCACCAACCGTTCACCGGCATCCGTTTTATAGATGACTACCGTTGACCCGGTCCCATCCATTTGGCTCTTAACGATGCCGGATGCACCGGCCACACCGGCCACCACACCCGTGTCCTGCGCGTTCGGCTGGAAAAGTCGGGAAAAGTCGGAAATAATATTATATACCATACGTCGATAGTAATTAATGGAAAACGATTAACAGCAGCAAATGGGTCACATTTCTCTTCTTGTCCGTTCTGCAGTCGGCCTTTTTTGTGCTGAACTGAAACAACGGAAGCCTTAGCAGTGGGTAAATGATCCTTTTTTTTAAACAAACTCAGCAATTTAACAAGAGCGTCTCTTTAGAGCCGTACCTCTTACCTGATCGATTATGTCGTACGACAACGAGGTAAAGGCATCGGATGCAGCAGAAAATCCATCCAGTGAGATGGACGTGTTTGAGCAACCATCGTCACTGTAACCTTGACTTTGGTCAGTGTCGGTCGGCTTAGGGCCACCGGGTTTAGTCCGTGCTTTAGATGCGAAACGTTTGTAATTCGTTATTTTCCACCCGCTAGGTGCAACCATTTTCGGCTCTAGAAGTAAAGCAGTGATCCACCACAGTGAATATCCCAAGGATCAAGGACCCCCGGAGGCGTAGAATGCAGCAATTTACCAGTCTTTTGGGTGGCTCTAGTGCGAACACTCGAATCACGTTTCTGTTTCCTTCCTGCCGGTAGCGTTTGGGTTGCCATCGTTTGCACGCTCTGTTTTTCTTTCCCAATTTCCACACCAACCAACGCCTCTTTCGAACGCTTCGCTCTAGCTTTATTAGCCACGTCTAGGTATCGTCTAATTCTAGCCCGTTCGTTCCGCGTTTCGGTTTTGAATATAAAAGGGCATAAAAAAAGCTTACACACTAGAGTTGTCCCCAACAGCAGCCACACCATTACATCGTCGAATACCTGTTGCAGTCGTCATCGTCCCCATCGTCGCCTTCATCCTCGGGGTGGATATCTTCGCGCTCCGTTCGCGACTCACTCGCACGCGATCGCATCAGCGCAAACCGTTCGTCCGTTAGCTGCCGCCTCAGCTCCTGCAGCTGCACACCGTACTCGCTGGCCAACGCTTCACTGCGCCGTGCCTTGTCCTGCTCGTCGGCCATCCTGCTGCGCAGCGCGTCCACCTCGGCCCGCAGCTTTTCCGTCTCCTGCTGCTGCTGGGCCAGTGCCAGTCGGTGCTGCTCCAGGTCGGCCCTGCTAGCGGTCAGCAGCTCCTGCAGCCCGTCCACGGCGGCCCGATCGCCGGTGCGCGTTAGCGTTAGTTCCCGCTGCAGCGTACCCTTTTCGCGCGCCAACTGTTCGCGTATGTTGGAGTGCTCCTCCAGCTCGGCCTGCAGCTTGTCCTTCTGCAGATCGAGCTTGCCGCACAGCTCCTTGGTAGCTTCCAGATCGAGGGCGAGCGCTTTGTTCTCCTCTCGCAGTGCTTCCAGCTCCGACTCGGCCGCCGCCAGGCTGGCGGACAGCTCGTTTATCTGATGCTCGCACTCGCGTATGTTTTGCTCCCGCTCGTTCGTCAGCTCCTCCAGCGTGGCAATGCGCTCTTCCGCTTCCTGCAGCAGTTTCCTTTTAGGAATGTTTAATACAATATATATAAAAAAGGATGCACTCTAAATGGCACTGGGGAGGGCAATCCCCAAACAAAGATCCCCACATCATACTACTGTGTACTTTGCAGCGGAGCGATAATCTAGTGGTAGGAAGGGCAAAAATCTAATTATCTTCGATACATGCGTCTATACCTACGGCACACAAACCAACAACACACCATTCCCGGGTTTTGGTTAGGTCAGCCAGTCCACAACACCGTTCGGGCTAGGCAGCCAAAATAATGAAGGTTAAAAGTTAATTCAAAGTTATTTTGCAATTTACGATACTCTCATGAATCGTTTTGCGGGATGCTGCTTTCGGCTTCCGGCTAGATGCTGGTCTCTATCCTGGATTTATTTTTCTTTCTTCTATACCCGAAAACTATACCGCAAACGATGTGATTTTTCTCCCAAAGACTACGACAAATAACGTTTCCTTGTGGTTGAAGGATAAAGTACATTCTAACACCCCTATCACTCTACAACTTAATGAGAACTGTGTATCCTGGGAGGCAAACACAACATCACAACACTACTTAGTCTACTGAAATGTGTAGCTATAAATCTATGTTCAACCGATGTTTATACGATCTATTGGATAATAATTCTCACAGCAAACATTACTCTAATGAAATCCCTTACGAAAAATGCTTAAAATTATTTCGCACTTTAAAGTAAGGTAAAATCTACTTCTTGCTAACTGATTATGATTATTACTTCGCTTAATTCTACCTCCAGACTTACCTCGCTTCACTCGTTTCTGC
Source organism: Anopheles arabiensis (assembly GCF_016920715.1). Classification (NCBI taxonomy): domain Eukaryota; kingdom Metazoa; phylum Arthropoda; class Insecta; order Diptera; family Culicidae; genus Anopheles; species Anopheles arabiensis. Next base: position 68,718,815 of record NC_053518.1, on the reverse strand, counting down.
TTCCAGTGTGTGATTACTCGTCTCAAGCACATTGACGCCTTCGGAAAGTGATTTGAACCGCTCAAGCATACTTTCTCGTTCACGTTCCTGTAGCGAAATAAAGATTTAAATTATGAAGCATTCGCCACACAAAAAACTACATTTTTCACAAAGACTTAGAGGAGCAAAAACAAAATGCATTTCTCCGGCTGTCTCAAACAAATCGCATAGGATTGCTAATTAGGTTCATTGCACCTGCCGTTTCAAAAAGTTTACCAAATGTTTTGCGCTTCGTTTCGTTTTGCGTTGCTCTTTAATCGTTTGTTGTTTTCCACTTTTCCCAAAGAACCGAAGGGCTTCCGTTTATCCTTCGCCGCTGCCCCTCCCTGTGGGAATGATAGAATTTAATTACCTTCTCGAGCAGGAGCTCCTCGGCCCGCTGCATCTCCTGCACATATTCGCGTAATTGCGTTTTCATCCGTTCGACTTCCTGCTGGGAATCCTTAAGTTGCCGCTTCGTTAGCGTCAGTTCGGCCAGAGCGTCAGTTAACTCGTTCGACAGGCGTCTGAGTTTTTGGGACGGGCGAGGGACACGAGCACACGGGTGCGCCGACACCGATAGAATATGAAATCAAACGAAGGAGAAAATGGAGTTGGTGTTGAAGCGCGTTAGAGGAATAACGTGCAGCAACAATGTCGCTCGGCAAAGGCAAAGACCTGGCGAATGTATCAACACCCCTTTATGCCTTTTCGACATTGAAGCCACAGTGAGTATGGCGTGGTTGGGATGGGTCCTGGGAAAGACCAAAAGCCTCGTGCAATATGAAATCATATTGTGGTCTGCAGTTTTGGTCGGCAAAAAGAGATCAAATTAAATGGAGCTTTATTTGATTAGTTATCAGTCCCGGCGTCGGACACAGCTGATTATCCGTGTATGGTAAATTGTGTCACTTTAATTTGTATTTAGTGGAATATGGTGCATAAAAAATGAATATATAATTGATTTCTTATATCTTGAAAGAGAAAAACATGCACTAAATCGTTTTGCAAAGGTACAAATTGTAATTTTAAATTCATATTTTTGTTTTAATTTTTTTATATGAACTGTTCCTGAAAGTAGTCCACGTTAGCGAAGATACTCACCCATTCTCTGTCGAAGCGTTGTCGTTTTTGCGCTTCAGTGTCGCCATCTGTTGCTTAAGCGTGTCTGTCTCGGTCGAAACGCTTCGCAGCGTGCTCTCTTTGTGGATGTTGTCCGTGCTAACGTTGCTGCGAATGGACAAACAAACAAAGATGCGAAGGGTTAATTTTCGAATGAATTAAACAGTTTGCTGAATAACGATTAAACATTTAAATAACAGAGAAATGCTATTTGAAGAAGAGAGGACACTACGAAATTAAAGAAAATGACAATGAGATTGCTGTACTTGAATATTGTAAAAAATAACCCGAGAGATACATGTGAAAAAAGATACTGAAAAAAGAGTTTGAATTCAAAGATTTCACCATCAGCATCTCTGTTAGAAAACTACTTCTACACACATTTCATGGCTCTTGCAGATCTCACCCAAAACGCAACAAACTCACGCGACATAACAAACGGCTCAAGAGAGGACCGCCAAAAATGGACAGGGGAAATCGATTAACTTCGCAATCGCCGATTATCGCGCGCTTTGGCGGCATCGGAAGTAACGTTAAATCATCTCTCCCTTGTGAAATGTTCTTCCTGCAAAACCTAATCCAACGACAAGCGAAGCGTAAATACGGTTACATCACAGAAAGCACGCATTAGAGTTTTAGGCGAAATTTTGAAGCTCTCTGAAGGGTCGCCACCAAACGTAATGAATGGAAATATAAACGCGAATGAGATACAGAGCAGATATGCCGATCTTCTAACCCTGTCTATAATCTTTTATCCCGTTTGATACAACAATTCTATTGGATCGTTCTCAAGCGGGCTTCAAAGGCGATTGATCGTAACTGTAAAATCAGTTTTCGATCGTATCTCCAATCAAGAAAAAAAAACGTAAAAAATTCCTTTTAACTTTTACTCTCAGCGTCGTGTCTGCTACTCTCGTAGTAGCATCTGCGGCTGACTCTTATGTTTCGTTCTGCTTGTCTTTCTTCCGACTCTGTCTGCTCGTCTAGACAGCTTCTTCGGCACGAGAATTTCCTTCATCTCCCCCGTCCGACTGTACTTCATATTTTTGCTCATCTATCCTCAACCTTGTTTATTCCCGTACATCCATCAAACCTTTGTGTCCGATCTTTATGCTCTCTCTCCTTCTCCTTCCGCCCTTGAAACATATGCGGTTTTACAAACATAAATTCATTTTCTCATTCTCGCCCTCTCTCTCTCATCGGCAGGTTCGCTTTGATACCGTCTTTCACAATAGATGCTACAAACGCGACGACGAAGCGGGCACAACTCCCGACGAGTGTGCTTCGACGATGACGTTTACCACCACCGAAGAAACACCAACCGCCCGACGAGAAGCAGCGGGCCGATCGTACGCTGCGCTCTGCCACGGATCTCGCAGTCTCGCTTGTGCCTTGCGTCCGTTGCGATCGTGCACGTTTTTGGGGTGTCGGTTGGTTTTGGTGCCAAAGTGGTAACCAGCAACGGATACATTGCGTGATTGTGGCTCGTCCAACCGTTGTGATCGTTTGTTGGATTAGTTGCAGAATTTTTAAACAGTTTTATACGTCAAAATTTGATCCTCGATCCTCTGCGCGGCTGTAACAAAGAGAAAAGTTCTATCCAAACACGCCTAACGACGGCTGAAGATCATGAAGTTATCCTTAAACAGGTTTTCAACAGCCTAACAGAGCGTACCCGCTGCCGCCGCCGCATCGTAGTGTGGTGATGATCCCTTTCAACCTCACACCCCACAAGGAATCATCTTGGTCTTATAGCCCTGCATTCTGACCATCCAGTGTCTTCTGTGTGCCTAGGGTAGTGTACGTGCCTTTCGGTGTATGGTTCTTTGCATCGACCGACTACCTGTTGTGTGTGTGTGTGCTTGTGTGTGCTTGTGTGTACGCCCAACTGTGAACGGAACACGAGGTGTAAGGGTACAGCGTAAATCTGGCAACGGTTAAGATTCCGTTTCATTCAACTTCTTATGCGTGTGTGCTCTGCAAAGTGTGATCGAGCAGCGATTGAAACGTCACGGTCAATACGTTCACCGTGCGCAAGAAACCCGTACACCCGTGATCAAGTGATCAAAGAAGCGATCGTTTCTTGTACCGCTAATTAGGCAAAGTGCAACCAAAGCATGTGATAGTAGATGCTTTAGTGTAACAAGTTCGCCACATTGTTTAATGTTCATCTAAAAAAATATAAAATATAAATCACCAACCGGAGAGCATTTGCGGTGTCAAACGGAAGCAACAAACGCAGCGCGCAGGATTGTCGGTGCTTCTTTTGCATGTTTCATGTGCTATAATAAATACGTAAGTACAGCTGGTTGGTCTTATTCTCTTAGCCTTTTTTAAGCATCACTTGTTCCCTATCTTCTGCCCAAGGTTCGTCGCTTTATCTTTCGTAGTCCAAGTCTTTTGATTAATTATGGCGATTGATCACCTCGTTTTTTTGTGGCACATGACTCACACGTAGCAAACGGGCTTCAAATGAAGCATTTCATTACCATCCATTAAGCTGACACACTCACACCCGGGGGAAGAGGGCCCTGTGTCGTCGGAAACCCATTCTAACACACCTCCGGAAACGTGCCACAGACAGTGCGCGCTTGTGCAAACAAAGCAAACGGTTCAAAGACCTAAGCGAAGCAAGTGTCGACGACATGACAAGACGTCGACAGGGCTGGGATTGTAAATAAACTCCTTTTTACGCCAACGTCCCAACGAGTGCCGTGTCGCGCAAAGGTAAAACACCGCACGGCTAGAACGATGCGGCTCGCCGATCTCGCGCACTTGGCACATGGAACTGCCCCCTCTCGCCAATGGAGAGAGGCAAAACAGTCACTGGAAAGTCCAAGTAAAGTCCGATGGCTAGAATTGATTAGCATTAATTATCACCTTGGTATACTTGCATCCACTTGGTTGAGTATTGGAGTTCTTTCTTTCTCTATTAGCGTTAGAGCAAACAAATTGCATGCCTTTAAGTGACAAATTGTTTGCCATGAAAAAGCTCTTTAACGATCAGAACACAAACTCCCCTATCGCTCACAGCGATATACAATCACTTTCAATCTGTTTAGAAATCGAGCTGCCATTTCAACAGCACCAGACGAAACGTTGAAAATAAAAGGATTGCTGCTGACTTGCTCACTTTTCACACTTCACTTTCCAAATCGAACACGATTGCAAAAATCGAGAACCACTCCAAAACAAAAAAACGCCAAACATGCAAGCCCACTCGACATAATTACTTTCATCTGTGGCAAGATTCGCCCGGTTTCGTGTATCAGAGAAACGATTAGCCGCCATAGCAGTTGCACATAAACGCGAGGTTCTGCTCGAGCTGCACACGTGCAATGTCTAGGAAAACGAAACGCTAGACACGTGCTTGCCAAATGTATGGCTTTCCCCCACATAATGTGCGCCTCATCAGACACGTATCGTTTAAGAAACTGATGCTGGTGGTGCCGCAACACGAGCGATGAAGAAAATTATTGACGATCCTCCTCTACCTCTCAAATGATGAACGATTCCGCCACGATCGGATCGGTGTTGTTCAGCGCACACACATTGGGAAAGCTTTAATACAGCAGCTTGCCGAGAGACACGCCCGTGGTGGTGGTGATGGTGAAGTATGTTCAGGCGGGAGGAGAGGCTTGTATGCTCAAACATGTCCGTTGCCGCAATGCATCTGCGTGCAATGCAACATTTGTTGTTAATGAGAGCTAGTTGCACAGCGGGCTGAACAAAACAAACAAACAAATTTGTAACCCTCTCTCTCTCTTCTGCAACCTTCCCCCTTGCTCGCTTGATAGGTGCAGCTTTACCCACACACAAAACAAGGTTCGATTGAAGAAACTGTCCATAATGAAGAATCCGCCATCATCATGCGGTGTAAAACGAATTTTTAATTTCTATTTCACTTAGCGTCAGGCAAACAGAAACCGCCATTGCTAATGCTACCGTTTCGTTTCATTTCATTTTCCTTTCGATGCGGCGCTAAACTGGTAGCAGCACCGACAGCACGACCGATTCGTTAATGAACAAGGCCGTATTATTTCGAAGCATTAATTGAAAAAGCCGCCCAACTATGTACGGTACATTTGAACAACAACAAACATTATGCTGCAATGCACAGTGGCACAGTTTGTGCGCATTCCAAATTAAATCATTCAACAACATGGCAGCAATTATGGTGTTCGTTTTTTTGTGGATTTGTTTGCCACTTTAAATAGCTTTTGGATAGTTTGAGAAGCAACCTGAGACGTGTTTTATATTGGTATTAACAAATTTATTGCTCATTTACTCACAACACAACAACCTCGTTTTACCTTGAACGGAAATCCTTGCGGATAACACACTTTCTCGATGATTTCATCACACCATTCGCAGTGATGTTGTAATAGTTCATGCTTCTTCCTTGAACTGTCGCTCCTGCGATCTTTCAGTGCAATCGCCCCTAACCTTCAGTTCTTAGGCAGACACGAAACATTAACAAACAAAAACCCACAAATGCAACCTTCACCAATCGCGTGCATGATTTACCGTACCCTGACATGGGTTGTAATTTAAAATTTCTCCCACCTAATATCCGTGCCCGATACAACAGCCAAGGAAATAAAACGTACAAACTTGACAATCAAAATAAACACCCTCACTATTAAGGTACCTTGGTACCATCACAACGACACATCACGCCGTCTGCCCCGTATTGCGCAAACTAGTCTGTCAACGGGGAATGACCGTGTTGGCGGCACGCCGGTGCCCTTGTTTAGCCGGCTGTGGAAGCACACGTTTTTTGTCACCATAAGCCGCCAGCAACATCTAACATCTGTTTGACAATGAGAGACACTAAACATACATTACACTACACGGTAAGCAAAAGGTATCACATGCGTGATGCGCTAGTGTATGAGTTGTGAAGGTATTGTTTGTATTTCTTCTGTAGCATTCATCCAACGCTACCAGCATACGTAACGCGCAGCACCGCATACATTGATAGCCTTGACTATTAAACCACCTGCTGTAATTTGCAGGGCATGCATGCATAATTTTCGCACGCACAAGTGAAAGATTCATTGTCATTGCCCCGCACAGAAACGTGTGCAGATAGAAAGGTCACTAAAGCGTTATAATTGGCACAAATGCAACAGACGATACAGTATGATATGGAAAGTCTCACTGTCGATAGCATCAATTCGGTGCAGAGGGTAAGTTCGTGATCTCATACACTGGCGGTCCTTAGTTCAAGTCTCACATGCGACATACACATCGTAGCAGCAAAAATCGTACCTAACATTATTTAATGCGATTTCCCATCTTTTCAATTGGATTTGTTCTCACCTTTAGTCTTGACAACTCACCCTTATCACAGTCATCTTACTCACAACCAATTTCAGACCCTTTTTTGCTTACATTTTGCCTGAACACTCACAGACAGTATCATCTCCGCTAATAATTATTGCGATCGATAGAAATTACATTAAACATTCCCATCCCTCCGTTCCCCCATCGTCAAAACCCATCTTCCATCGCAATTACCAAACGGATGTAAAGGCTTTTCTTTCCTTTTTTACTGCCCCCACAACATGCATTTGAGCAATTTCCGATCACTCCGAACACTCTGCAGCTTTGACGGACAGACACTTTTTCTCTCTAGCCGTTCCCCCCTTCCCCTTTTACACTTTTCTTTGACTGATTTCGTAACCGCCATCCATGACCATGGTCAGGAGGCTTTATGCAGCCCGGCAACCCCAAAGCAACCAAAATCATTTTCGGAACGAAATTCGATTCGGAACCACGCTGCTGGTGTTGCATTTGCCAACCTCTACCTCATTTTTTGTTTCCATTGTACCGGTAAAACCAAGGCCTCATAATAATTGGCAACCAAGAGGGAACACGGGAGAACCGCACAGACCGCACCGATACTACAAACGATCTTCGGCAAAAAAAAACTCTTCTTCCTTTACTTCTCGAGATGCAATCATCAATCGTGATTTTTATGCAATGCAACACACGAACAATGATGCAAAATGAAGAGCGGTAAACGGAAGAAAGCAATAACACCAAAATGGTAACAATATTCAATAAGCTGAAGCTCTGATTCGATGTCAGCATTGAAGGCACGCGAGAGGGAGAGTGAAGATAGTTTTGCGAATCGAATCGCCCGAAGAAAAACCAAAGCGAAGCATCAAGCGACGAACCTTTTGTTGTGTGTGTGTATGTCAATTCTTTGCAACAAATCCCCACCCGTTCCCAATCGGAGACACGTCTTCAATCATCTTCCAATGCAACTGTGAAGCATGAAAACGAGATGACGACGATCGAGTCGTCTGAATTCGTTTTCAACGAGAACCGGTTTACGGTTACATTATTTAACCGTGGTACCGTGTCTTTCAATCAGAGCTGTCTCTAGCCCTGGTGTACGACAATAGAGCTTCAATCGTACGATTGGAGAACGAATCAAACCAAAGGGCAAAGCCCACACCGAAAAACCGTGATCAAGTGATCGCATTACCATACATCGTGCATCGTGAAATGCTGTAGCATTAAAACGTACCATCACGCCGCGTCATATCCTATCCTATATCCCACTTTTGAGTCGTTGCACTTTCCTCATGGCGTGGCGGTATAAAATATGTCAATCGAAGAATCGCTGCCAAAGAATCGCAGCCCATTTTCCCGTTCGATTTGACACCTTTTTCTGCATTTGCTGATTAGCATAAAACGTTCGTCGCTTACCGTCGCGCGCATGCAGTCTTTCGTATTATTTCTTTTGTTTGCAAACACATTTGACTGCACAAGAAGCGCGCGCACATGTTTCAGATTTGTTGCTATCATCATTGCTTGTATGTTGCTTTCTCCGTCCAAAGAGTTGAGTTGGCGGCACTCCTTCGCTAGCCGCCTCGTTTACAATTTTCTCCAATGAATGCATGTGTATGTGTGTGTGTGGCTGTGTGTGCCTTTACGATTATGTAATTGCACCAGACCGGCGGCATCAGGCTCGTGTGTACACACTAGGTCGATTTGGAATATGCAACCGAAACGAAACTTGTTTCATCCCCCCAATGAACCCCAAAGACGGGGAAGCTCTTCTAGGGCGAGAGAGAGAGAGAGAGAGAGAGAGAGAGAGAGTAGGAGAATGCAAGCTTTTTCTTTGGAAAAGTGCCACTGCGGGAGTGACATTTTCAATCGCCACAATTGGCCACACGTGCAATCGGTGCGCAGTAGACTTTGGCACCTCACCGCACAACGTTTTTCCATGGCCACGATGCTGAGGAAGCACTATAAACTGTGCTTTGGAAAAAGGCTATTAAGCGACAAAGCAAAACAGCTGCAAAAGCTTTCCTAGAGAAGGCTCTCCCACAAGGAACGGGGTGCGCGCTGACGTAACCCACGTTCCCTTCCTAGCTCGGTGTAGCACAACGTGTACCATTTCTTTGGCAATTTGAAAGTTCAAACCCTGTGCCACAAATTGCAAATTCCGTCCAGTGAACTACCCCCGTTTTTTTTGGTTTGTATGTCAGTGCGGGAAGGCGCTGGAAGGCACCGGTTCCTCTCTCGCTCTCCAGGGAAGCTGGCAGGCGCACTACTGTGTACGATACCTGTACGCGTTTGGAGGGTTTTATAGCTTCCTTTCCCCCGCTGCACCGAGGAAACTAGGTGAGCAACAGTGAACAGCTGTGGAAAACAGGTACGGTTTACCAGATTAAACCCCCTTCTTCCGCTCGAGCTGGATTATCACACTGTACATGTGGTAAATTATTGATTACCCGGAGGCTTAAAAAGCACAGGGAATTAAATAATCACATACACCCCGCTTCTGTCTGCTTCATTGCACTTTGGACAAACAAATGTAGAAATGAGGGTACGGGAAAAAGAGCACATATGTGTGTTTTTTACACAAAACGCTACTACTTCCTCGATGTGGTCTATTTTTTCTACACACACATACCAAACAAACAAGACCACAGCATTCAACTATCCTTCGGGCAGTAGCGAGGTGAAGCAAATTAAAGATTTACTGCCAAACGCGCAGCTTTCGCTCGCACCCCATGTGGCGCGTGTTTACTGGTTGACCTCACTCCCGTACCTCATTGCCTCGATATCAACGGATATCAGCGGACACACAAAAAATACCATTCCATTTAAATCATAAACTATACCGGCAAAACGGAAACGGAATTGAGAGACTCTCAAAGGCATAATTCTTCCTGCAGCTGCATGGGAAAACCAAGACATCAAAGAATCGTACCTTTCCGTGGTGCTCTGACATCATCTAACACCGTCATGGACACCCAAGCACTACCAGCACCGTAGCCTTGTCAGCTGCTGCGTCTCATTTCCCTCACGCTTTCCGCTTCTTTCCGCCCCATTCCGGAGGAGTCCGCGTGTATTGCAAATTCAAGCGAGACACCGCTTAAAACATCTTCCCATCAGTCACACGGTCTCTACGGTCATGCCATATCCATTGTGTCTCTCACAGGCACACACCAAGGTCCACCAAACTCATTTTGCGCCCTTTAAAATGTCACAGCGGTTCAGGGAGACAGATGCCAATGCAAAAAAGGAAAGGAAAAGCGACGTTTTTTTTGCCTTCTCGTCTAGAGAGGCGATCCGTGACGATTATCTCACCCCAAGAGACGATACAAATGTCGTTTGAGACCGTAAATCAAACAAACGCCCTATACAGTGCACACCCCCCTTTTTCCCCGGTGCAGGTGGGTGACACAATCAACCGTAACAAAAGTCAATCCATCGAAAAAAACGAGTGCCTATTAAAGTGAGAGTTCTAAACGTGACACCGATTGTTGTGTATTGGCACACAAATCGGCGATGTGCGAAGAGTAGAAGGAACAAACATTTTTGTTTGGAGAAAGTACAGCATTAATTTCCCCTTAATCGCACCCAAATGTGTGCAGCAACCGATGGAACGGCTATTACATCAACCAAACAAACGATGACTAAACCATTATTGTAATCTGAGCGCAGAAAAGCATAACCGGAAAACCATCATTGACTGACCACCGGATCTAATAATATCTGCGATAGCGAGGCACCCGCCATGCTGGCTGGCGCTCCACGCTGGTGTAAATAATTTGCGGTTTTAATAATCACTTGCAGCGGCGTCGTGTCCATGGAGCGCGATATTAACGCGTTTGAAGTCATTAGCAGACTAAGCCGAATGGTTTAGTTATTGATGTGGTTTTGTTCTCGCCCTTCCCCGAAAAGGAACAACATACAACTTAAGGAAGTGACGACGATACTCTGCTATAAAACAGCAAAAAAACATGCGTTTTTAATATACTTTTTTATCTTATTTAAGCTACAAAACTACATCTAAGAATTGCGAAATGTCTCCTCGCGGAGCTGCTTTCCCACGAGCGACGTTCGCTAATTGTCGGTGTGCGCCCGTGGGGCATTTGAAGTGTGGGACACGATCGTCATGCAATAAATCTCATCAAAAACCAGTCGCGAAATCGTTACGCTGGACGTAATTTATAGAATTGTCTAATCTGCATAAGCTGCTTTTTAATTGTTGAGTGCTTGAGCGCCCTCTCACTTGGATTCCATGCCTTAGACCACCCACTTTTTATAATCGTAAAAAAATCCCCCATTGCCTCCAAGGCCGTTCGGAAAGTAGAGATGATTGCTTTTGGAGCAGTTCTACTTCTCCTGCGAGATTAAGAGAGCATTACCATCACGGTTAAAGCAAGATCTGGGTCATTGGAGTTGAAGAATTACTTCCACAGAAAAAAGAATTTTTTCCACATCGCTCCCAGTTTTGTGTTGCTTTTTAAATGCCAACGGCACGTGCCAGCCTACCTTGCTGTGAACGGTAGGATAAGAGAGCAATGGAAAAGAGTCCATTGTTTGTCTGGGAACGTACTAACTAGTTCCCAAAACTGTTTGTTCGGAGCTCCCGGGGTGACGACTTCCAAGCTCATTCACCTTCAGTTGCATCAGGTGTGCGACTAATCAGTGGGAAAACTCGGCTCCCCAGACAGGAGCGCCTTTCTGCACATTTCTATCATCACACGATCTTTCGCCCCCGTGCAGCTTTACTCTGGTCTGGAATGATGATGACAATAATTTCGAAACTAAGAGCCACACCATATAGCCACCGGCAGCAAGCACCGCCGGATTGCGTAACCTTTTTATCGCCGCCGCACTCTTCAATTGGTGCCAAGATTTGTAGGTCACGCCGGAGGCCTCCCCCTAGACGCGATGGAAAACGATGTACCACCATCGCTGCCGATCGATGTCATGTGGGATCGGTTTTGGACAACGATTCGTGTCTTTGACGAGTGCCGTGCGCTCCGATGATGGGGAGGAGGTTTTTAAACGCTACACCTCACAAGCCTCAGAAATGGTCGTTGATTGTACCCGTACGGGGAGGAGAAGATCGACAAACCGCTAGGTCATAAAAGAAAACATTCAACCACTGCGCGCGTGTAAAGTGTTGTCTTTCTTCACAGCGTTATAAAATGAACGGACACATCACATTCGATGGTGATGATGATGATGATCACCATCTTAAACAAGGTACTCGAACAAGAGATCGATCCATGCGATCTTCAAACCGACTGCCCTATCCCACTGGGAGACTAGCCCGATAGGGTATAGCTCGTTAAGATGTTCCCTTTGTGGTTGAAATGATGTAACAACCGAAAACCAAACCGGTGGTGTACCACCTTCCGGACTCCTCACAGATAATACATCTTGGAAGCCTCGAACCGGCTTTGATTGTGTGAGTATTGACAGCCTTTGCTAACGCGCAATTGTTCGCAATCGTTTGGGGAGGACGGTAACTACAACTTCCGGGTTACATTTGAACCATTGGGCATGATATGATGATGAAGATTTTATTTTTCAATTTATCATAGCGCTTTCAGCGCTTGCTCCAAAAGTTGTTTGCCCTTTTAGACATCAAAAAAATCTACCTAAAGGCGTAGGCAAACGCACTGATTTGGCACTGAGAGCTGTTAGATCTGGTCCTAACTAATGCTGTGCGTGCAATGCCCGTTTTACGTCATCGCTCGTTGGAGCAGAGCACTGTAATCAAGTTGTCAGCAGTCGTAGATTTAGCAGTCACTATTAGCGACAAGCGGATCGTGTCCATGCTACCACAACACACACACACACAGTACCTAAGCAAACGCGCCAATAACAATGACAACGATATTAGTGCGTTTGACAGCGGAACAGTGTTTGGGGTGGTAAAGAAACAATCACCACACCCCGTTACAGCCAGCCACCAAAAGTCTAGTGTTTCCATGTGGTTATAACATATCCTGTCGTTACCACCAAAAACGTAACACTGACGTGGAACTGCTCAAGTGTTCCTTTTTTTAGCCTTTTTGTACACGAAACGACACTAAAACGAAAATAAAAAGATTAAATTGCATTCTGTTCTATATTGCTGTGGTTGGTGGTAAAAGTAATTACGAAAACAACTCACTTACGAGCATTGAGGCGCATAATGTGCCGGCAGCATCACATGAAACACCCTCATGATTTATTTATGACACACACACGGTCATCGATCGTCGCGCAGCAAAAACCTGCATGACCGGGTGTGGAACTGACGGACAGTTTAACGGCTTCCGAACCCATGGCCTTGAAACTGCGCTGTCGCAGTTTACTACCGGTAATAAACGATACGCCTGCGCCACAGCCACTTTCGCCGTTCACTCCATGCGCAGCAGGCTCGTTTAAGCGTTTAAGCATCGGAACACGGAGGCAGACGACGAGATGAAACAAAAATGGGATGAAAAACGCCAAACAAAACCCCACATCTCCCAGCCACTCAAATTGCATAATAACTGGAGCAGATGACAACAGCGTACAAAATGGCAAACAAACTGAGTTAACCCGTTTGGCATGACCTGGGGGAGGGTGGTGCGAATTAGCGCAGATAAAAAGCGACAACCGTGCACCGAAATTCGTAAATATTACGCACAGCATTGTGCTGTTTTTGTGGGAGCATGCATCTGGACCAACGGGAAAACCCCTCCTGGGGAGCAGGGCTCGATAGTGCAAGATTCGAAATGTAGGCCACCACCAGCCGTGCGAAATGGCACGCGGGATTGCTATTGGGCAATGGTCACCGACCCAACAACACATTCACTTTCCTGCGGGACGAATCGTGTACCACAATCGTGTATAAGCAAACAAAAAACACAAAAAACCGGTATTTAAAAACTACTTCTGTCCAAAATTGAGATCAACAGATGTTTGTTTTGCTGTGCGGCCACCGCCGCGTAGCGCCACCTTATATGGAACTCTCGAGCGCGATCGAGCGGGTGATGGCCAATAACACAGCACGATATCGGAGGCAGCGCGCGTTAAGACGCATGCTGAGCGTGTTCCAATGGATGGAAATTTATGCATCATCACCCGGCGGCAATGTGGTACCAATCAGCGATATTAGCTTAAATGAACCTTCCAAAATCACAAATCGATGCTGAAACTGGTGCTGCGCTCCGCGTCAAGCAAGGGGGAAACATCTTATCACTTTACAAATGGCACTTAACAACCAATCCTTTTGCTTGCTGCGAGATAGAGCTTGAGGATGGGCATTTGAATCCTCTCTCAGTCTTTAGAGCAAATTAGGCTTTTAAGGCCGAGGGACATTGTCCGTACTCGCTAGTGTAATTTCAATTTTCACTAGCGCATCTGGCGGCGGCTAGTGGAAGCTCTTTTTGATCATCGAGCGAATGGTCGTGCCAGATCTCTAAATAAAGTATTATTTTCATCATTTTTGATGCTAAAATGGCTGAAATATTTGCACAACATATTCACTTATCAATTACAAAGTTTTTACAGTTCAGTTTGAGTAAAAAAACATGGTAAAATAACATATTTTCTGAAGCGGCCTTAAATTGTTTAGCAAAGTGCTTCGGTCAGCCGCCGCCAGATGCGCTAGTGAAAATCAAAAATTACACTAGCGAGTACGGACAATGTCCCCCGGCCTTAAGTAATTCTCTGAGTAGTAATACCAAATTTTCATTCATTTTCCAACCTTCCCCTTCCCAAACCAGCACTGTGATGAGGCATGCATCCGTATGGATGTGTATCCTGCTGACATTCTACAACCTGCAAGCGACGACGCTAGCCGCCATCGTGCCGCCGCCATGGAGCGACCCGAACAAGAACCCCTGCGCTAGCCAGCCGGGCGGCTGGCAGCTGCTCTACTGGCCGCCGCTCAAGCGCTGCTTCAAGATCTTCCAGCTCGGCTACCCGTGCCCGGACACGATGGAGCTCAGCCCGGTCGGGGCCGGCTCGACCGGGCTCGGCTCGACCGCCGAGTGTCGCTGCCCGCCCGGTACCGCCCAGTCGCCCCTCACCAAAAAGTGCCACAAACTGTTCGAGCGCGGTCCGTGCGACTTTGGCCAGTACTTTGCACCGATCGCCGATTCGGCGGGAAGGAGTGCCATGTAAGCTGGGCAAACTGGTCCTCAATTCTGCGTCACCTTATAGCTCTAACTGCTCACATATTCCAATTCATTTCTTACAGACCGAAACAACGCTGGGGTGTCTGCAAGTCGACGGAAATCTGTGACAGCGGTATGATCTACTGGCCGCAGGACAACAAATGCTACCAGATACACACCAAAGGACCCTGCCCGAAGGGGAAGCTTATCAGTCTAGATAACAACGGAATCGCACGCTGCAAGGTAAGCTCCCATTTCAAGCGTAATTCGAAACAATTCCCTTCATTAAAGTGCATCTTCCCTCTCTTCTCAACACAACAACAACAACAGTGCGAAAATGAGGGCGATCTGAGCAATTACTTCCACGAGGATACCGAAACTTGCCATGAGTTTTTCACCAAAGGGCCCTGCCTCGGTACGGGTGAGCTGTTTCTTCCCTCGCGCAAGTGCGCCTGCCACGAGCGGTTGCCCCACTACCACAACGAAACCAACCAGTGCTACGAGCTGGGCACGATAGGGCCGTGCCCGTTCGGGCACACGTTCATCGTCGCGGACAGCAAGCGCCACGCGGACGGGCCGAGCAGCGGGCTGAAGGCGGAGTGCCGCTGCAAGGACGGGTACGTCCAGTGGAAGGACGGCTACTGCTACAAGCTCTACACCCAGGGACCGTGCGAGTTCGGTTCGTTCGTAACCGAGCCGAACGTGTGCACGCCCAATCCGTGCGAAAAGGGCCGGCTGTACTTTCCGCAGGAGAAAACGTGCTACCGCATCGGTGCGCAGGGACCGTGCAGCCTGCACCAGGTGGTCATCTTTGACTTTACCTCCCGACCGTCGCTGGACGGCATCTCGTACAATGGGATGTGCGGCTGCGCGGGCGTCATCTCGAACCTGGACCAATCGTGCACGGACGAGGCGGACCAGATACCGCAGAGCGCCTGCGACAGCACGCCCGACATGGTCGAGGTCAACCGGCAGTGCTTCAAGCTGTACACGCGGGGACCGTGCGGCCCGGGCCAGTGGCTGGAGCCGAAGAAGATACCGACGCGCATCCGGTCGGCGGCGTGCGTCTGCCGGCCGGGCTACACGCCGTACGAGCAGCCGCTGGCCAACGGAGTGATCGGGTGCCAGGCGCCCAGCGTCGGCATTGCCAGGTACTTGAACGAACGGCGCCATCTACACTCCCGCGCACCCGGCAACCTAACACTTCCACTGTCCTAACGAGTCATCTCCTTATACCCCATCCTGTCTACTACACCACAACCCATCCCTCCCCCTTGCGTGTACATTTGTGAGTTTCTGTGTGTTTCTAACACCTCATTCTCATTGGCCTTTACTTTCTTCTTTTCACAATCTTGTCATCTCGATTCACCCATTGCTTATGGCAGGTGGTTCATGAGCTTGCTTGGCTTTGGCACATCCGACCCGGACGAGTACTGAACAGCATCACCCACCCACGCCGACCACAAACGACGGGGACAGTAAACGCCTGAGGCTAAACCTTCCATTGCGCAGTGAAGAGCTTCTGCCATTTCCTTCATATCTCATTTTCATAAACGTCTTGTGCATCACACAGCAGCATCAGCCAGCTCAATGCGCTCAATCAGTAGAGCTTCCAAAGCACATTTCTAGAAGGCACCATTTATCCTCACTGGCTTAAATAACATCAGCTTTACTGTAGGCAACCTTCGCACACACACGCTCACTTTTCCTGCTTCGCTTACGGGCGTGCCCGACGGATTTGATCCAACCAAGTGTGCCATAGGACAACAAACTGGACAAATCCATTTACCAAGAGGGTCGTCTCACTGTAAATCGATTACTCACTATGCCTCACTTTCCTATTTAAGTGTGTACGGGTAAGGATAATTATTACATCTGTAAAAAGGTTCACCGAATTCACCGAACTAAAACACATAGCACCAGTTTGTCGAAGTAGTTAAAGAGTGCAGAAAAGATATAAATTGACCAGTTTGCGAAACACGAGGCTATCAAGAGCGTTTTCTTCCATATTGTAAATGCAAATACAATCCCAGTTCTCACAACAACAAAAAACGAAAAAACTGCACAAGAAGAGTGCAAACGAAAGCTACATGTACGTTTCGCAAGTAGACTGAATAGAATGTAAGTCATGTGTGTAGTAGTAGAAAGACTAAATAAATACTTCTAATAAAACCAATAAAACTACCTACTCTACTGTGCCCACTTACTCAAGCTTTTGCTGCATCCGATCGATCGTGGATTTCAGCTCTTTCCGTTTCGCCTTCAGCTCAGCAATTTCCGCTTCGGCAGCGTACAAGTTTTCGGTCTTTTTGTCCAAATCCATCTAAAATAAGGCAGTGTAAGTCAAGATTACGGTATTTTCACAGGCGCCCTTCGGGAGGCTTCTCCCGTACTTACTAAAAGCTTATCCTTTTCCCGCACAAGAGATGCATTCGATGCTCGCAACAAGCTGATCTCGCCCTTCAGCCGACCAACTTCGTTCTGCGCATCCTCCACGGTACTGTCCACCCGCTGTAGCTTGCTCTCTGCCGTTCCAAGCTGCGTTTCGGTGCTTAGCAGACGTTGCTGATGCTGCGCAAGGGCACGCTCGGTTTGCTCGTGAAGAATCCTGCAAAATTTGATTTAAATTAGTGATCATTGCTTCCCCAATAGGTACCTCAGTCGACAATCTTACTTCATCTGTGAGTAGGACAGCTTCAGCTTGCTGTAACTCTCCTCCAGCTCCTTCACCCGGGCCTGCAGCTCGCGGGACTCCTCCTTCAGCAGCTTCACCTTCATCTGGGCGGCAGCCTGTCCGCCCTGGAGGTCACGCTTTTCCGCCTCCAGCGTCGCTACCCTGCTACTGTACTCGGCGATTGCATTCTCGTGTTTGGCCACCGCATCCTGCTGGCTGCGGGTGGACAGCTTTAGCTTTTCCCGCAGTGCATCCCGCTCCTGCTCGAGCTGGCGGACCTCACTCTTGGCCGCGTCCCGCTCCCGCTCGATACGGTGTATGGCCGCCTGCACGGAAAGTGACGACTGGCCAGAACCGTGTGAATCGGCCGTACGCAATCGCCCCCCGCCACCCTGGCTGGCAGTCGATGGTCGGTTAGACTTGCGCAGGGAATGTAGCTCATTCTTAAGCTCCGCTAGCTCGTGATCCTTTTCGACGCTTTCCCGCTTCAGCTGACTAACGACCGTGCGCTGCCGCTCTGCGTCCGAGCTGTACCGATCGCGCTCTTGCTTGGTGTGGCGCAGCTTCTCCTCCAGCTCGCTACAGCGATACTGTAAGGATTGTAGCTCCACCTGACTTTCGGCACTGCTGCTAACGGGCTGGTGATGCTGTGTTTGTTCCAGGGTGGCGTGTTTTTGCTTCAACCGCGTGTACTTGGCTTTCACCTTTTCAAAATCCGCCAGCAGCGACTGTTCGCGATCCTTCAGTTCGTTCAGCTGTTTGTACAGCAGACGTTTCTCGTCCGTCGCTTGCTGCAGTGCCGTTTGTAGCATTGCATCCGACGGACAGGTGGAGGAGGATATGGAGCTATCGGAGGGCGGCCGTACCTTGCCCGCACCGGGACCGCACAGCTCCAGGAGCGATTCGAGCTCCCGCACGCGAACCTGCGACTGCTGCAGCTTTACCTGCAGGTCCGAGTTTTTGCGATCATGCTCGAGCATTTTCCGATTCGCCTCCGACTCTAGCTTTATGGCGGCGCTTTCGAACTCGCGCAGCTCCTTCTCCAGCTGCTGGTTCTTCTCGGACAGCCGGCTCAGCTTGCGGGCGGTGCGTTCCTGCGTTTGCTGCGCCTCGGTAAGCGTCTGCTGCAGGGACAGCTTCTCCTGCTGCAGCGTGGCAACGTCATGGCCGAGCTCGTTCACATCGCGGTAGCAACAATCTTTCGCAAGCGCTGCTGCTGGCCGCCCTCCGGCAAACAGTGCACCGAGACGTTGAATTTCCCTGTCGCGGGAATTTACCTGCAACGAAAACAGACACAACAGTAAACACATCTATTATAAAAACAATCCAATGACTCAAGGGGAAGAAGGCAGGAATATAAAGCTTGAAGGCGGAACAATAAAACCCACCGGGGAAGGCAACAAAGTTCCAGCCCGGCACAGAGTTTGAAAACATTAATTAAATTCAATGAATCTCGTAACCTGGAACGAGAGAAACCCGGTCTCCAACTGCACTTTTGCATTCTAACACCCCGCTATTAGTCTAGCCACGCATTTCCTAGCCTAGCGCCTTATCAGTTGTTTACTACCTGATAAATCGACTTGCAACTTTGGCTAAACATTCGCTATTTATACAACGGCCTTAGCAAGGGCCGGACCTTAGTTGATGCAGTGCCCGTAGTAGGTCCAAGAGGATGGCTACATTCACGTACAAACCACTCACAACCGAGCTAGCGCGAGCGGTCCAGGTACCAACCAACGGTCCACTGGTAGAAGTGCATCTAAACGACTCGTCCAACCTTCCCAAAGGCGATGGAAGCCGAACAGGGGCTGCACCGGCTCACTGCGTGCTGAATGAACACTACAAACTGTTCGCCGAGCGGATCCGGAACCTCACCGTGTACGAGGACGACTTGTGGATCGTAACGGCACCGAAATGTGGCACTACCTGGACCCAGGAAATGATATGGCTGCTCGATAACGCGCTGGACTATCAACGCGCCGCAGAGATCAATCTAATTCATCGATCCATTTTTATCGAGTAAGCTTCGTTCGTGTTGCTTGAGTCCTAACATTTCTGATCGCTTCACTAAATGTCCTCTAGATTCTCTGCTCTAGTGCCCGGGTTCGACCAAAACACGATCGCGCTGGTGGAGCAGATGCAGCGTCCGCGGCACATTAAAAGCCACCTGCCAATGGCACTGCTGCCGCAGCAACTGTGGACCATTCGGCCGCGGATAGTGTACTGTGCGCGGAATCCAAAAGACATGGTGACCAGTTTCTACCATCATTACCGCCATATGCACGGGTACACCGGGCCCAAGGATACCTTTTTCGAGGCAATACTGCACGATCTCGTTATGTTTCAGCCACAGATACCGCACACGCTAGACTTTTGGGCGCTACGCAACGAACCGAACGTTCTGTTCTTGCATTTCGAAGAGATGAAGCGGGTAAGATGGGAGTCGTTAGGTCGCTCAATGTTTGAATCATAATTTAATTTCCACTCAACAACAGAATATGGCTGCGGTGCTGCAGCGAGCAAGTGCATTTCTTGGAAAATCATACTCGCAGGAAGAACTACAGCGTCTGGAGCAGCACCTATCGTTTGAGGTCATGAAAAGCAAGTGAAAATCGCTCTTTAAAAAACTAAAGAACAAACCTCATTTCATCATGTACGACCCTCTTTTCCTCCCTTTTAGCTAATGATTCTGCCAATAATTCTATACTGTTGAAGCTGATGAAATCTATTTCGGCAACGGACGACAACAAGGACAGCTTTCAGTGAGTTTTGTTCCAAAAGCAACGGTATCTGATTAAAAGTTAAATCTGATTAGAATCAACAAGCAATTTCTTCCCCACTTGTCCCCAGGTTCATGAGAAAAGGAATGGTAGGCTCCCACCGGGAAGAACTGTCCAGCGAATACATAGAAAAGCTGAACGCCTACATTGGACGCCAGTTACGAGGAAGCAGCTTTAAATTCCATGAGTAAAAAGTAATCACATTGTTGCGACAAATATTGTCTTAAAAGAAAGCTCCTTCTACCTACGACACCAATTTGATACAGAGACTTTGGCTCCAACACAAGAGAGCGTTTTGTTTTTTTGTTTATACTTTTTTGAGAATGGCAAAACATCGGAGGAATTTGTTGCATCGCGTTGCTTCAAGGTCACCCAAAAACACACAGAACAGGTTTGGAGGTTAGTGTCTCCTGCATTCAACTCATTCGCGCAGCAAAACTGCACTGAACCAGTCTATGTTAGTTGCGCAGAAGCGACAGTGCGATCATCACAAGAAAACGTTTGTTCGAGCTCAATTCTCAGGAAATAGTTAGTATGTTCACGGTCAAACCTTTGGAGACGCCTTTGGCCAAAGCTGTGGAGGCACCGATGCACGGCAGCACGGTCGAGCTGCACCTGAACGATGGCAGCTATCTTCCGACCGGCGAAAAGCCTCGCAAACCAACGCACTGCGTACTTACGCCGAAGTTTGTTACGCAAGCAGAACGCATTCACCACTTGACGGTGTACGAGGATGACGTTTGGATATTGAGCTTCCCCAAGTGTGGGACCACCTGGACGCAGGAGATGGTGTGGCTGATCAGCCACGATCTCGACTACCGGACAGCGTCAGAGGTGAACCTGCTCGATCGTTCGGTATTCCTCGAGTACGACACGTCCCGTGGCTAAATGGAAGAACAATTAGAATCTTATTAAGTCTCTCCCCAATATGTACCACAGATTTTCTGCTTTCGTGCTAAACTACCCCGGGGATACGATCGAGCAGGTGGAAAAGGCAACCCGTCCGCGACACATCCAGTGCCATCTGCCGATCGCACTACTGCCCAAACAGATCTGGACCGTACGGCCGAAGCTCATCTACTGTGCCCGCAATCCGAAGGATGCTTCCGTAAGCTTTTTCCACCACTATCGCCATCTGCACGGTTATCGTGGGCCAATGCCGGACTTTCTCGATGCCCTCCTAACCGATCAGGTACTGTTCGGACCGCAGATACCGCATACGCTCGACTATTGGAACGTTCGGCGAGAGATGAACATATTGTTCCTTCACTTTGAAGAGATGAAAACGGTAACAAGTGGTTTCCAATGAAGAAGCAAATAACTATTTTAACAAAAATGTTTTCCACTTCCAGAACATGGGTGATGTACTACGTCGTGTTTGCAGATACTTTGGTAAAACGTACTCCGACCAACAGCTGGCCACATTGGAAAATCATCTCTCGTTCGACGTTATGAAGAGTAAGAGTTACGAAAAGTACCCAGACTTTTTTTTTAGATAAGTAACACTATTTTTCATTTTAGACAACAAATCTGCAAACAACTCATGCGTTTTGGAGCTGGTAGAATCACTCTCCGGCAAAAAGGTGGAGAATTTTCAGTAAGTGTGTTTGTATGCTTTAATTCAATTGCTTGTAATGAACTACAATAATTTCTAATGACTTCACAGATTTATGCGCAAAGGAAAGATCGGTTCACATACTGAAGAATTGTCTGAAGAGTACATCAAACGGTTTGAGGAATACATCACGAAACATCTTGAAGGAAGCGATTTTCGATTCAAATAGGTATCCAATTGGATTCAATCAGTATAGGAAATAGGATTCCTAATCCGATAGTTTCTTCTGCGTAAGCAATTCACTATCCAGTTATTAAGTGATAGCTGGGATGACGATAACCACGTGCTTTGTAATGTAGTAAACGATGAAAATAATAAAACAAAATGAAAAGTTTTGAAAAGAAATGAAGTAAAAAATCATGCAAATAAATGGCACTCAATCTGGCAGCACTGGACGCTACAGCGACATGCCACCCTCAACCCCGTAACTGGAATCGCTCGCACCCATACAACGATCATGCCGCTGAAGGTTGTGATACGAAAGCAGTAGATAGAGAGAACGCGTTAAAAACAAGACCCTTCCCCGTTTGCTCGGTAAATATCATCCCCTGCAAGTTGGCGTCATTCGTTTCCTTCCGTTCAACAGTGTAACATCCACTTTGTAACCACAACCATTCGGCCGCAAATTGTCCACGATGACGTTCGAGTACATCGACATCGAAGATCCCGTCTTTAAGGCTACCTGTCGCGAACGTAACGAGGAAGACTACGTGCTCGTGCGCTGCAACGACTACGCCAACGTACCGATCAACCTTCCCAACTGGACGCCGGACCCGGTCTGCCTGTCGCGGCGCTTCGAGCAGATAGGACAAACGATCAAGGACATGGAGGTACGACCGGATGACGTGTGGATAGTAACGTACCCCAAGAGCGGCACCACCTGGACCCAGGAACTGATCTGGCTCGTCTGCAATGGGCTCGACTTCCAGCAAGCGAAAGACGTCCCGCTTGATGCACGCTTTCCCTTCATTGAGCAAGTCTACCTCCACCGACACGATCCCTCCGCCGAAGCATTTCAATCGATCGACCTCCTCTTCCACAGCCTCTCCGGACTGCGCGACCTTCCGGAACCGTTCAATCCGTTGCGCGATGCACTCGCAATGTCCTCGCCGCGCTTCATCAAAACACACCTGCCGCCAGCCTTCCTACCGAACGCACTGTGGACCGTTCGCCCCAAGCTTGTGTACGTGCGCCGGAATCCCAAATCGGTTGCCGTCTCCTACTACCACCATTCCGTCTCCCTGCACTGCTACCGAGGCTCTCTGGACCAGTTCGTGCGCTCGATGATGAACGAGCTGGTGTACTATTCACCGTACCACAAGCATCTGATCGAGTACAGTGAGCTGCGCTACCCGAACATGCTGTCGCTGTGCTTCGAGGACATGAAGCGTGATCTGCCCGGTGCCATTCGGCAGGTTTGCCGCTTTTTCGACAAATCGTACACGGAGGAGCAGCTGGCAGCGCTCGCCCACCATCTCGACTTTGGCCAGATGCGTCAAAATACGGCCGTCAATCGCAGACAGTGGGTCGAGTACAATCTCCAGCAAACGAACCGGCCGGACCGGGTGAACGACAACGACATGCAGTTCATCCGGCGCGGTGAGACGGACGGCTGGAAGCGGGAGCTGTCGGGCGAGCTGATCGAGGCGCTCGATCGCTGGACGTTGGACAGGGTCCCCAAGGATAGCAAATATGCGATCCTGTTTCAATGACTTTGAAGGGATAAACATATGTAAAAAATCAATTCTAAATTATAATTGGCAATGTTTGGTTATTAAATAAATCACATTAAACCTAAAAAAATCCACAAAAAAGGCCTATTACATGTCTGATGACTTTTCAAACACACGCGCTGCATCGCACACAAACCGTAACCACTTTACTTCCGTATTGATAAGAACCGGTCACCGCTGATGCAACGCCCATGCACTTAGCCACTCTTATCGCAAATTTTATAACAAGAAAACAAACAGTAATATGCCACACCGCCCTGCTATAAGCCCTTATCGTTTGCGGTTTGTTGACATCGGTTTACTTCTTTTTCGCTTTCTTACTTCCATTCCCCAGACTACGGCCTACGGTCTTCATCGATCAAATACCTCTCTCGTTACAGTGTGTGTAATAAACAGCAGACAACCGCCATCGTCCCACGTCTGTTGCGGTTTCCTTTCACTTTTGGACCTTGGACCTTTGCAGAACACATGGATAGTTACCGCAAGAACTGACCATTGCGCAGAAGTAGTGATTGCTCTAGTCCCGCTGCTTTACACTGCTGGACGGTGTTTGAGCACATAAAAAGGATTTCAGTTTCTGTCTGACCTTACAACCAAATACAACAGTCATACCAACCAAAGCAATGGCCAGTGCGTTCACCATCACCGATATCGAGACGGATCTGGCCTGCCCGGGTGCGTCCTCCTTCGTTCAAATACAGCTGAACGATCTCACCGATTACCCGTTGGCCTCGGCCGGCGGCAATACACCACCTGCAGCGATTGTGCCGGCCAAGTTTCGCAACTACGCCGACCAGGTTCGCGACTTCCGCGTGTACGACGATGACGTGTGGATCGTGACGTACCCAAAGTGTGGCACCACCTGGACGCAGGAGATGGTCTGGCTGATCGCTCACGACCTGGACTATCAAACAGCCCGTGACGTCAATCTCAACACACGATCCCATTTTCTGGAGTATGATCGCGACCATCTAAAGCTCCAAGTTTTTTTTCCTTTTTGAATATTCACACCAGTCGTACACTATATTTTGTGCGTGTGTTACAGAATCGGAGCCATTGCAGACAAGATACCGGTCGATACGGTGACGGTAGCAGCCAGCATGAAGCGTCCGCGGCACATTAAATCCCACCTGCCGATGGCGCTACTGCCCCGCCAGCTGTGGACGGTAAAGCCGCGCATCGTGTACGTCGCCCGCAACCCGAAGGACGTGGCCGTGTCCTACCTGCACCACTATCGGATGATTATGGGCTACCGGGGCACCAAGGAAGCGTTCCTCGATGGGCTGCTCGAGGATCGGGTAATGTTTTGTCCCCAGATTAGGCATGCGCTCGATTTTTGGACGCTGAAAGAGGAACCCAACGTACTGTTTCTGACGTATGAAAGCATGAAGCGGGTAGGTGTGGACGAGTTTCAAATATTGTGGTATTATTAATCATACAAACTGTTAACATGACGTATTAACACAACAGGATCTGCGAAGCGTTTTGCCCAAAGTGTGTACCTTTTTCGGGAAAAGCTTCACCGACGAGCAGCTGGATGCGTTGGCCGTGCATTTATCGTTCGATCAGATGAAGAGTTTGTATTTGAAAAGTAAGCAAAGAGATGACACTCTGTATAATTCCCATCTTTCTTTTTTTTTGCAGAAAATCCATCGACAAACAACGACCAGATGGTACGAAGTGCGATGAAAATGAATGGCCGCGAAGGGGAACAATTTGAGTGCGTCGAAACCCCCCCAACCAAAAACATGCCAGATTTTACTAATACACCGGTTCTATTTTTGTTTTTTTTTTTAGGTTTATGCGAAAAGGAATTGTTGGAGATTTTCGCAATGAGTTGTCGGAAGAGTACATCGAGAAGTTCGATCGCTTCATCGAGCAGCAGCTTGCCGGTAGTGATTTCAAGTACGATTTATAATACTCTAAACTAGTGTTGGGTACATCTGATTCAGATTCATGAATGTGAATGAATCTTTGAGTTGATTCAATGAATCTGAAACTCAATCCTAAAGATTCATGAATCTCCAAAGACTCATGAATCTACAAATCTACATGAATATCCAAAAAAGATTCATAAAACTCGAAAGATTCACGAATCTCAAGGCATTCGTGAATCTCCAATGATTCATAGAACTTTAGCTTCCCATTATTCTTCCTTTTTGTGTAACAACCTACGTTGTCATGACAGCCTATACAGGCTTTCGAGACTCTTTGGAAAGTACCATGCGATCGGATAGTTTGTTTTGCTATGGGGAGACGATCGATGCAGGCTCGAATCCATGACGGGCATGTTGTTAGGGGGGATCGTGCAAATACAATATTTTGACAATCATACATCACTAATGATTCATGAATATTAAGAGATTCATTAATATTTATAGCTTCATGAATCTTTGAATATTTATGAATCCTTGGAGATTCGTTAGTTTGTAGAGATTCATGAATCTGTCAAGATTGGTGAATCTGTAGAGGTTCATGAATCTTTGAAGATTCGTGAATTTGTAGAGATTCATGAATCTTTGAAGATTCGACTCGAGATTCGATTCACCCATTACTGAAGATTCATATGAATGAATCTCATCGAAAGATTCATCAATCCCAACACTATTCTAAACTGTCAATAAATAAGCGCTCAAGTTTGATTACACGTTTTGCATGAAAATACGAAAATTCAATAAGCGAAAGAAATTGGCAAACACTCACAAGCAGCGCGACACGTGAAACATTGCCAACTTTGGACGTGTCTAATATGTAAAGTAAACACATTACCCCTTGCAATGATTGACGCCATGTAATAGTGGAGAACAGTTAGGTGCTGCCATTCGAACTGAAAGTGCATACGATCCTGTACAGTGTGTGCGATTATGTAAATTAAATAAAGCACACAATCAAAACCCCAAGTTTTTCCTTCAAATACACTTAGCTGTGCAACGTTTGCTTCAGTGATTCATGATGCACAGTAGTACCGCGTCAACAGAACGCGTCCGTTATCAATGTTTGTGGGGTTTGCTGCCGCCAATGTAAACCACCACCAACTATCGCCCACATACGATCTCGGTAATGCCTACATTCTGCGCCATCATATCACAGTCTTGCAACGGCGATCGAGTTGCGTGCACACCAGGACCATACGAGAAAACAGATGGCATCATTTACATTTACCGACGTACCGAGCGATTCAGCGGAACGTGGGTACGATTTCCGCAACACGCTCGTACAGCTGACCGACCTAACGGACTACCCGCTGGCCGGGTGTCACAACGTACCACCGGCCGCAATGTTTGTGTCCAGCAAGTATCGCAACTACGCCGAGCAGGTGCGCGACTTCCGCGTGTACGAGGATGATGTGTGGATTGTGACCTTTCCCAAAAGTGGCACCACCTGGACGGAGGAGATGGTTTGGCTGATCAATCACGATCTAGATTACGAGACGGCGCGCAATGTTAAGCTGAACACACGCTCTACTTTTCTGGAGTATGCTGACTGCATTTAAAGTCTAAAAAAAGGATATTCATTAGTTTGCTTGTTTATCCACCACCAACCACCAGATTCGGTGCAATTGCGGATCGTTACGATGTTGATACGATCGCCCTCGCCGCCAACAGGGAGCGTCCTCGGCAAATCAAATCCCATCTGCTACTGCCGCTGCTGCCGCGCCAGCTGTGGACGGTAAGGCCGCGCATCGTTTACGTCGCCCGCAACCCGAAGGATGTGGCCGTCTCGTACTTTCACCACTGCCAGACGCTGGTCGGCTACCGGGGGGATAGGGGAGCATTTTTTGACGATCTGCTGAACGATCGCATAACGTTCTGTCCGATGATACAGCACGTGCTGAGCTTTTGGGCGTTAAAGGACGAACCCAATGTGCTCTTTCTCACGTACGAAAGCATGAAAAGGGTACGTGTGTCAAGCAATCTCTTTGCAATTCATAGTTAATTGTCTTTTTGTTAACAGGATTTGCGGGGCCTTCTACCAAAGGTGTGCCAATTCCTGAACAAATCCTACACCGACACCCAGCTGGACGAGCTGGCAGTGCATTTATCGTTCAGCGAAATGAAAAGTAAGTAGCACATTCTAACCGCCAAATTGAGGTACCTTCAACGTATTTCCCCTTTTTTTAACTGTGTTTCAGAAAACCCTGCCACCAACAAACACGACATGGTACAGAACACCCTCAAGTCAAACCAACGTGAAGGTGCACCGTTTGAGTGAGTGTAATTGTGCCGCAAAACGGCACCTTCCTTTCGAGTTATTTAAACCCTTGCCCTTCTTTTTGTCTAAACAGATTCATGCGCAAAGGCATTGTGGGCGATTATCGTAACGAGATGCCGGAGGAGTACAGCGAACGGTTCGACCAGTTTGTGGCAGAACAAACGGCTGGAAGCGATTTCAAGTTCGACTACGAATAGCCAACTCTACCAGTAATGCTTTAATCGTCCCCGATTCATAAACAGTACTACATAGATCGAGCCAAAGAAAGCTTGCCACAAGAAACCAGATGAACCAGTTTGCCGCTACCGTGCACCAACAACACTCACCCTATCCTTCTTCATCCTTTCGCTTTCGCTATCTCCCATCCCCGTGGTCGTTAAACTTGCGCTACTTATCGGTTGCGCATGCCCACCCCGTCATCGTGCATGGCGTTGCCCTAGGTCCATGCCTCAAGAAGTCAATTATCTGCGCGTACCTAGATGCTCGCCCCGTTTGCAATCTTCTTGCCTTCCGCAGAAAAGACTGCAAGCCATAGAGAGAACGAAGGAGAGATAGTTTTTGCCACCAGTGATTGGAATGCAACTGACCCCCCAGCGGATCGATCGCAAAGCTGCGTTGCGTTAGTTTAACGTTAGCTGCAGACCGACCAACAGCCTCTGCAACGATGATACGGTACGAAAAGTACAGCAACCAGTACACCGATCGGATCGATTGCCCGGGCACGGAGAAGCACTACCGGTTGACGCGTGCCGACCAGTGGTGCATCATGATCGAGAAGTTCCTGCCGCTGGTAAGCCCCATCCAGCAGATGGCCGTCTACGAGGACGATGTGTGGGTCATCACGTACCCCAAGTGTGGCACCACCTGGACCCAGGAAATGGTTTGGCTGCTGAACAACGGGCTCGATTATGCGCGCGCAGGCAAGCTAACGCTCGAGGAACGCTTCCCTTTTCTGGAGTGAGTGTTAAGCGGGTGGGGATTGATAGTTCTTCTTTCCAGCTTTAGATTTTGACATCTCTAAACAAACCACTCTTTAAAGGCTCTCCGGTGCCCTTTCGCTAATGGATGGTGATTCGGTCGGTCGGGTGCAAGATTTACCCCGCCCGCGCCACATTAAGTGCCATCTGCCGGTGATGCTACTCCCGGACGCGATTCGTACGGTGCGGCCGAAAATTATCTACGTCTCGCGCAACCCGAAGGATGCGGCCACCTCCTTCTACCATCACTATCGCAACATCGTGGGCTATGACGGTCCGAGGGAGCACTTTTTTGACGCCTTTCTTAACGATAGTCTCATCTACGCACCGTTCAGTGAGCATGTGCGGTCGTACTGGGAATGGAGCAAGCAGCCGGCTGGTTCGAACTGTCTCTTCCTAACGTACGAACAGATGAAGCGCGACTTGCGGGCAGTGATTGGGCGGGTTAGCAGCTTCCTGGGCAAGCGGTACACCGAGCGCGAGGTGGACGAGCTGGAAAAGCATCTTTCCGTGGAGTCGATGAGAAGTATGGTGTTGAACACTATTTCATAAAAGCGTTACAAAGGTTATTTTCCCACCATTTTAGACAACAAATCGTGCAACATGGACGATCTGCTGGAATGGGCCAGGAACACCACCCACAGTGAGGAGCGTAAGCAGCTCTCGAAAACGAACTTCCAGTAAATGCTCGCGAAATCGATCGATTGGGTGTGTGTGTGAATAAAGAGAGAATATTTCTTTTTTATGTTTTTCCTTGGTAGGTTCATACGCAGCGGTACGGTTGGTTCCTACCGCCACGACATGGACGATGACTACATCCAACGCTTCGAGGAGTACGAAAGGGCCGCCACCGAGGGCACGGATTTTGATTTTTTCTTCTAAAATAGATGCAGTAATAAACCCGCTACAAGTTTGTCGCACCCGTGGCCGCAAATTAAATTCAATAAAATAACTCATTTCCACCACCAACCTGATTCTTGAGCGCATCGATGACTCCCTGCTGGTTTTGCGTCTCCACACGCAACCGTTCCACCTCGTGCAGCACGTCGACCTGCTTCATCTGGTTGCACGGACAGCGGCAGGTCGGTGGCATACCTCCCGGCTGCTGCATCCCGCCCTGTTCGCAGCACTTGGGCGGCTGGTAAAACGTGCCCGCCCGAACAGTCGAAATGAAGGGTTTGCGCTCTGGGGGGAAAAAATGGACGAAAACGGAGGGTTTTATTAGGTGCGGAAAAGCAACCAACCACTAACACTTCCCCGGAGGGACCAACCACACTGGAACAACGAACAAGGTGCTACTTTTCACACGCAGTTAATCATATTCTCCCCCAGCCCCCATTTCCACTGTTGACGCACACGCAATGGCGCACACACAATCGTCATTAATCGATACTATAGGGCGGGGGAGTGGTAACCCTCCCACAACACACACAAAACGACCAATACTCACGCTTGTTGGCAGTGTCCTTGCGCGATTTCACACTCTCGCTCGAGCCCGTTTGCAGCTCCCGAATCTTACACTCGGCCGCGAGACATTTCTCCTCGAGCTGCTTCTTGTCCGCCTGCAGCGATCGTACGCGCGATCGCAGCTCCGTGTTCGCCAGGATGTGCTTATCCTGCTGCTTGATCAGCTCCAGGTGCAGCGCGTTACATTCGGCCAGCAGCCGCGAGTTGTCACACTTGTACGGCTCCACGCCCAGCTCCCAGGCGGACTTTTCCTGGTGCGCAAATGAGGTAAATAAACAGTACAAAATAAAACTGTTAATAAAGGCAATGGTAGAGGGACGCAGGACCTTGCAGGTCTGCCTCTAATGACTGCGGTTTGAGCGTTGCCGAAACACCTGCCGATGGTTGCTGTGATTGTGCCCGTACCTGGTGCAGCTGTTCTATCCTTTGGTTGGCACATTTCAGCTTTTCCGACGTTTGGATCAGATCGTCCAGTATTGCGGAAACGATCCCGATCGCGCTGAGCGGCAGCGGATGCCCAAACCCAAGCACATCTAGCCGCGTCCGCAGCTCACTGTGCCGGGCTTCAATATCCATCGTGTTTCGGCTTGTTTCGCTACTGGCACACTTATTTTTCTACTTGAACAGACAGCGTAACTACAATGAACACATTTTGGGACGGAGAAAGAGTGGAATTTTAATGCACAACACGCACGACACGCACTGCGCGCTCGGCGCGATTCAAAATAGCAACGGCTCGCGGCGTTTGTTTACATCCCGTTGACAGCGAGACCCAAACAAACCGTCGGATGCGCGCGCCCAGCGGAACATACGTTCTTTGAATTTTGAGAATCTTATAAAATTACGAACATTGGCAATAAAATTGGTTATGAAAATTCGTTTTTGTTAGTTTTGAATTGTTTAATCGTTTGAAGGGCTATAAGAAGGATTAAAAAATGTAAAATTCCCTTGCGGAATATGTCCATTCCCATCCATCCGTCAATATACAGCTGTCAGCGCTTCCATCCAAATGTCAACCAAGCCAAATAAATGCTCCTGGCAGTCCTTGGTGTTTTATTTACGGTGCGGCTTGCTCCGGCCTCGAGCCAACCAACTTGTCCGTGAAATCCTGCCGGCCTCAAAACTAGTTTTTCGCAAATGCTGTAGCTCACCCGCGGCTGCCTGCATCCGTGAGAACAAATTGACTTCCGCACCCTCCCGCGTACCGGCAAACATGTCGGAGGCTAAGAGCAGCCAAGGTAACAGCGGCACCACCAGCAAAGGATCGTCCTCGTCCGGCTCGTCGCTCATCACCAAACCGGCTAATTTAGAATGCAAAGATTTGGAAGAGTATCTGAAATCGCGACCGCCCGAGGTGCTGGAAAAGCTGTACAACTACCCCGCCATCTGTCTCGCCGTGTATCGGTAAGCTTCCATGGAGATGCGGTATCGCTTTTATCTTTAAAAAAAAACCTGTTCTCTAATGCACCAACTTTTGCAGCGAGCTGCCAGAAATAGCGCGCCAGTTCGTTATAAGAATTCTGTTCGTCGAGCAACCGATTCCACAAGCGGTCGTGTCCTCGTGGGCAACACAGGTCTACGCAAAGTGAGTACAGGTTCGATGGAGAAGATACAGCTCGCACAGTTCACTAACCCACTCCCCCCCTATACCATTTCCAGAGAAAACACATCCGTCTCGCAGGTGCTGACCGAGCTGGGCGTATGGCGGAGCGCGGCCTATCCGGGCGGGCTGGCCGCCTGGGAGCTGTGCCCAACGTTCAAGAAGAACCTCAAGATCGCACTGCTGGGCGGCGGCCGGCCCTGGTCGATGTCGAACGCGCTCGATCCGGACCAGAAGTCGCGCGACATCGACTTCCTGGACACGTACGCCATGTCCCGGTGGCGCTGCGTGCTGCACTATATGGTTGGTGCCGGTAGCTCCAAGGGCATGGAGGGGGAGGGCATCTCGCCGGACGCGGTGCGCATCCTGCTGCACGCCAATCTGATGAAGCGGGACGAGTCGGACGGCAGCCCGGTCATCACCCGGCAGGGCTTCCAGTTTCTGCTGCTCGACACGCAGGCCCAGGTGTGGCACTTTATGCTGCAGTATCTCGATACGTGCGAGGCGCGCGGCCTCAACCTGCCCGAGTGTCTGTCGATGCTGTTCCAGCTTAGCTTCAGCACGCTCGGCCGGGATTACAGCTCCGAGGGGCTCAGTCCGGGCCTGCTTACCTTCCTGCAGCATTTGCGCGAGTTCGGGCTGGTGTACCAGCGGAAGCGCAAGGAGGGCCGGTTCTATCCGACGCGCCTGGCGCACAACATCACCTCGAAGAACGCTACCCACGCCACGACGCTCGCCCAGGACCAGGAATCGAACGCGACCAAGGACAAGGGCTACATCATCGTCGAGACGAACTATCGCGTGTACGCGTACACCGACTCGAACCTGCAGGTGGCCCTGCTCGGCCTGTTCACCGAGCTGCTGTACCGGTTTCCCAACCTGGTGGTCGGTGTGCTGTCGCGCGATTCCGTCCGGCAAGCGTTCCGGGGCGGCATTACGGCGGAGCAGATCATCAGCTACCTGGAGCAGCATGCCCACCCGACGATGCTGACGGTGGAGCAGGCGATCAACAGCAAATCCTCCCTGCCGCCCACGGTCGTCGATCAGATAAAGCTGTGGGAGAACGAACGGAACCGGTTCACCTACACCGAGGGCGTCGTGTACAATCAGTTCCTGTCGCAGGCCGACTTTATCACGCTGCGCGATTACGCCCAATCGATCGGCGTGATGATCTGGCAGAACGAGCGCATCCGCACGATGGTGGTCACGAAGAACGGGCACGACGATGTGAAAAAGTTCTGGAAACGGTACTCCAAGGGTGGCAGTTAGGTTATAAGGTTGGTTTAGTTAGCGTTAGGAAGGAGCGTGCGTGAAGTGTCTGCGGAATAAAGAGTGTTAATTCATCTAAAAAGCAATGGAAACCATTTTTTACATTATTTTTTTTTAATATTTTGTGTATTTTGCATATGAGTTTATTATTTTCCAGTTGCAGAAACCGGTTTATCCCTTTCTGTCGTCTAGAATACATTCCGACAGCTGCCCAAAACGGAAGATGCTTCCTTCCGGAAGTTGACAGCGGATGTGTGTACATCCGGAACAATCCAGTTCAAACAACATCATTACTGACCTTAAGCGTTTGTACAGCTTCTTCTCTGCGCTCTGAGGAGAAGCTTTTTCGGCGACAGAGTTTAAGCCTTTTCCTCGCGCGGTCAGCATGAAGGGGCAGTGAGTGTTTTTCTGTGTAATCAGAACTGATTTCCTTCCGGCGGTTTTGTGATGTATTTTTTCCTTCCATTGAAAATCCCTAAGTACTAGCGAAAAACCAAAAATTTCTTCAATTTTAAACTATCTTTGAAAACTAGACCATGCTTGTACAAACAACTTTTTTTTAAAACAATGCTTTAAAGGGAAGGGTGAGATTTCTTATCGTCATTTAAAAGTGCAACAAAACCATTCTTTGTTCAGTCTATTCATGTACTATTTCCGTTCCTTTCTTCGTCTAAACTGGTATGGTATGGGAAAAACGGTTCATGTTCCACCTAAAACCTTGCCATTCTTCGCAAATGCTTCTCACTGAAAGAACGTTAAACTCACTGGCACGGAAGATGTGTATCGATCAATGAAGGAATAGTTTAGACCGAGATGATTAAAAAAGAACTGCTAATTTAATACAGAATTGAAGAGGAGAATTCATCGGATCGTGGAAACGCAATCATTTTCATCATCGCCGTGTTACAATTCGCAACGCCGCATTTTCTTTTCATTGCTACAGATAATGGCTAAAATAGTGGAAAATTATGAAAAATTACAAAAAGTACAGAATTAAACGCGCGCAGAAACAATTACAACACCCATACTCCCCCGTTCTCCATTCCAACATAGATGGGGGGGAATCTAGCAGCGGCGCAACAGCGGGCCTTCGTGTGTGACGCATCCAATGTACGTCACTTTAAAAGAAAGGTGCCCCGGAATCTAACAAAGCAGGAGCGGACAACTGCTAGAAGCAGCAGGTATTCTACCACCGTAAGTTCGCTCTGTGCGTCCGGTCCAATCAAGCGAATTGATTCATCCCTTCTGTTTCCTTATTTTACTGCATGTTTTTTGTGCTGCGATTGCATAAGCTTTTGTTATGAATTATGTTTGATTTACCAGAGCTTCCGATGGCTCCGTCTAAACTGCTTAATTAGACCCCGTGCGCTTCCCGGTCGCAGGCACATGGTACACACGCAGGCTATCCCTCGCCAATGCGGTAACGAACACCATGTGCGTCCTCCCTTTTCCTACCTTTGGAACACCTTTAACCCCCTCGTCCTTCGCACTATCTTTCCCACTCTAACGAGGTATGCCTGACCGGAATTCCAAGCCGTTGTACCATATGCTATGCGCCCATGCGCTGCTGTGTTTCTTATCCTCCTTCCCCCCTCCCAATTTGCGTTTCGGTCACGGTCCCAGCATGTCCCTTCTTCTTGTTCCTTCAGTGGACGATCGTTTGCTGGGTCAGGTAGACCAGCAGCGCCTGCAGCCGCTTCTTGATCGTCTTCTGATCGTCGAGCGTGCAGCCGAGCAGGACGCTCTCGAACTTTTTGTCCGTACAGACCGTGTGCGGGTCGACGTCCGTGTACACGCTCGTGTCGGTGGTGCTGCACGCGTTCAGATACTGTTGGCACTTTTGGCGCGAAATTACCGGGTCGGCGCTCGCGATGATCAGATCGATCAGGCTGTTGACGTGGTGCAGCGAATCTTCCTGCGCCTGGTCGCGCACCGTGCACACGTTCAGCTCGACCGTCCCAAGCCGGCTGCTGATCCGCTGCACGTAACAGTCAATCTCTTCACGCTCATCTAAAAAGGAGAGGAAATTGAAAAAAAATGAAATGAGTAATTAGTCAATCAAAACGATTGAAGGTTAGAATTCCAAAATTGTTTTTAGTCCTACGCAGCAGATGAAGTGCGCAAAGCCCACTCATAACCGATTCAAAATTTATACCGATTAAAAGCAAATCTTCCAATAACGCACCTTTTACGGTGAGAGCTTCCACAAACGTTTCACAAACCTGAACTCAAACCGAACCGAAAAAACAAAACCGGTTATAGCGAGCTGGATGGTACCAAAGCTGGTCAAAATATGGATATTGCTTCGTCCCACCCAATCCGTGCGTGGGTTTATTTATTTTAGGAAATCTCTTCTTCCCCTGAGAGAGGTGAAAAATTGGCACGCACCCGAAATGTTGACGGTGGGACCCCTTTTCCTTCTTTGTGCTTGAAATGTGTCTTTGTTCACATTTTGGTTTGAAACACCATCTTTTTTCCTGTCCAACCAAGGGTGGTAAAGGGGATTAATTTAAAATTAAGAATTTCAAGCAACACACATCATCGTCTGCACATTAACGCTCTTCCGCGTAATTTAAAAATATTTCGCCCATGTTTCTATCGGAAATTACAATTTTGAGCATGTTTTTGTGACGCATCTCTTTTTGCTCACCTACAGCAACATTCGTTTGTGATGAGGATGATGCCAAAAAATAGAAATGCGCGTCTTCCCTGACCTAGCTCAACATTAGCGGAGAGCATGCGTCTTCGTCGTCGTCGTCATCGTACACAAACACGCACACATAAAAGCATCGAACATACCCGAATCCGAATGGGGGGGGGATTGTTTGCGATAATCATAACATCCTCCCCCCAGCACACCATATCAGCGGATGATGCGACAAATCGCACCCAAAAAAAAACAAAGAAAAGAAAACATTCGACAACATCTGTGTCGGGGGCCGTCTGT
The DNA here is from genome assembly GCF_016920715.1 of Anopheles arabiensis. Taxonomy (NCBI): domain Eukaryota; kingdom Metazoa; phylum Arthropoda; class Insecta; order Diptera; family Culicidae; genus Anopheles; species Anopheles arabiensis. Next base: position 68,682,983 of record NC_053518.1, on the reverse strand, counting down.
GGAATGTTCTCGTATGTGCTCAAACGTTCTCGAAGGTATGTTTTTTTTTCTTTTTCTTTCGGTGACGAGTGCGAAATAAACTAGGACTGGGCAATCATCCCCCCCATGCCGATTGGGTCCCGCGCTATTGCACTTGCTTCCCTTATCGGTCTTGAAAACGAGCGCAAGCTGATAATATTTTGTATTTTAAGTTGAAACACCCACACACACATACTTACTCTCATTTAGTCCGGACAGGTATTCGTTGTTCTTGAGCAGATCCACCGACATCGCCAAAAAGTCCTTCTTGTCGCGCAGCACCATTGCCTCCTTGCGCAGCGATTCCACCTTCGTGTCCAGCTGGTCTAGGATATCGATGAACCTGGTCGTAAAAGAGCGTTACAATTAGAATCGTGTTGGAAACATGATGCCTTTCCAATGAATGGTGGGGTGGAGTATTCTTGCAAATTTGTAATTCTACATCTGACGACGTGCAAACACTGTAACTTGTGAACACACTCAAACGACGCAAGAGAGAGCATGAGAAAGTGTTGAAACGGGTGAAAAAGATCAAAAATAAGGGAAGGGTTCGTGGGCAGCACCTTTCCATCGGTGGTTTGTTCAGCCAGCTGCTGCCGGCCTCATCGACGCGGGGCGACCGGGGCCACTCGGAGCTGGTGGAGGCGACAGCACCACCGCTACCACCGCCCATCGCATCCATCACACCGACCATCACGTCCGACACAAACATGTCCACCTCCATGCTTTCGGTGCCGCCGGTCGTTGCCGCTCGATTGCCGGACGAGGATGCTGTACCACCAAACACGGGTGCCGATATCATTGACGTTTGTAGCTGCTGCTGGGGAGGTTTTCTTTTCCCTTTGTGGTACACAGTTTCCTTGGTAACACGCACGGGCTGATCACACTGAAGCGGTAAATGTGTCTCTCGCGCAGTCCGGATTTGTCAACTGTCACTTCAAACGCTTTCAATTGTTTCACACCAAATCGAAGACGAACCACACACACCGATACAGGTTCAACACAACTGTTTGTCACATACACACACTGTCAGGTGGAGGTACGGTTGTGTGTTCTATTGCTGTCACAATTCGGTTGCCTTTTCGAAATGTTCTCGCTGTTTCCCCCGGGAAATGCAAGGAGACCGCGCGCGTGTCCACCGAATCACAACCAAAAACCAAACCAGACGGAACACAGGAACAGGGACCGCGTGTAAAAAAGGGAAAAGAGAAAGATCGATTTAGTAAAAAACAGAAATTAACACTTCAGTTACCTTGTCGTGCTGGTCACTGCCGAAGGGCCGAACTCGGCATCGAACTGCTGATCGAAACGGGACCGCTTGGCGCATCTACCACCACCCCCTCTCGCACGCGACCATTCGTCACCCATCTGGCCGTCTGATGCTGGCCGCCAATAAAAAAGGCCACCACCACCACCAGCTTCTTTCTTTTCCGTTCAACGCAACCAACTTTTCGACTGATGGCGCGTTGCTCGATGCACTTTTAAAACTATTTTTCTTTAACTTTTAATTAATTGCGACCAATCTTATTCATTTTGAGGGCACACAGCACACGGCGCCAACCAACTCCACACACCAGCACACACACACACACACTTCTAATTACGCACGCAGGCCGCGCTACCGTTGTGTCTCTGGCGACGCGCAGGAAGCAATGCTTCTAGAACATTTTCGAAAACGGGTGCTTTTGCTTCCGCTGTCTGCCGCGATATGGCTTCTTTCAATTTGCGCTTGCTTCTGGCTGCACTTTGCTTTGTGCGTTCTGTGCATCCAGAGATCTGCACCTGCAACCTGCAACTCGGTCCAATGTCGGTCAAGGACGGAACGGAAGGATGGACGAACTAAACAGAGGCACTCTACTACCACCACGGGCCACACTTTTCTCCCTTCTATTGTGCGCACCGTTTCAAACTAAACAGCACATACACACACACACAGCATCCCATCTTGGCGGTATGTAGACATCAGCATCATCCCCCCTTAATGTCAGTTCAATACGGTTTTTCCGACCTGGCATAGTGGCGCACAATCACAGGAGCCGTTTGCTTTCTGCAGCGTTTTTCCTTCCCGATGTTCGCATGCCCGTTTCACAAATTTTGTCTTTTTTCTTTTCACTCATGCTTAAGCACTTTTCTTTTTGGGCGGAATTTTCCCGAGGAGCAGCAAAAGGTGCAAATCTTGCCGATCGATGGCGGCGCGTTCCGTGACGCTCTCTTGCGCTGCTGCCGCCCAACCTGACAGTGTGTATGTGCGCGCTGGTGGTTCGAATGAATTTTCCAGAAGCAATTCCCCTGCATGCTCGGTGGTAGGGAGCGAATGGCAACAACATACGGCAACAACACCGTCCTGTCATAGCAGCTGACCTGGGACCTGGGCGGGGGAGGGGGGGGGGCTCGCGTGGAGGTGAGGTGTTTTTGACGGACATGCCAGGCACGCACGCACACAGACACGGCACGCAGTGGGTTGGAAAAGAACTCGGAGCAGCATGGCCCTGCATGAGCGGGGTGGAAAATGACGATTCTCGGTGGAGTTTGGGGTGTGAAAACTGCATCTCTTCTTACACCTCGTTCGTTCGCTTTCGCTTTGTTTGTGACAAACGGTCAACGAACGTATGCGTACACCTTTATGCTAGTCGGCCGCTGTAAACCATTCTAAAATGCACTACGCAGTATGATCCGGTGCATTACGCACACACCTTGGGCAAAGGGAACGGCATAAAACGGGGAGGTAAACACGATCAAATTATATGCGCTGAAAAGGGGCCGACAGTGAGAAGGCCTTGGTGCTATTGGTGGTGGTGGTGGTGACAGAGACGGTGGTTACCTTATCGACCCTTCCATCTTGTATTTGCGGCGAGGAGGCACGACAGTCGGTGTGATTTTTCCGCAGAACTTTTCGTCGTCATTTTCACACTTTCGTTAACCCACACACCGAAACACGCGGCGTGGGAACGGGGTGCGAGGGTGGGTTCGGAAAATCAATGTTGATTCTAGTGTCGCCGAGGGGATCGAGTTTCTGGGCCGCAAGGGTTCCGTTTCGATGCGCCGATGTGGAGCCCTGCTGGAAGCAACCATTTTTCTTCCGAACGGGTAAAAAACAACAACACCGATCTTACCTGTATTTTGCGGTACAATTTTATCGCCGTTTTTTCCACTGGTCGCCACTAAAACTGTTGTTTTCACGCTGAAGGTGCACGCACCGTTTTCTTCGTTCGCCGTTTCGGCCTGCTGCGCCTGCTGAGGGCTGTATGCCGTTCGCTGCTTTCAGGTTTGACGTTTGACGATGTTTTGCGCTGTGGGCTTGTGTGTGTGCGTGCGTGTGCGGTTGTAGTAGTGCGGGCACAGGGAACGTGCGATGCAGCACGCACGGCACCGTGTAAACGAACTGTTTTGCAGCAAATATCGAAACGTTGATGTGTAATTTACGAAACTATTTTCACATTATTTGTGCGGACAGAGTGAATTTACTAGCTCTGCGTCGTGTGGTGATGATGATATTGTACCAGCACGATGGGGAACAATTGTGAACACTTATTTTGAAGCGACAAGCTGTACAAACAACCCTTCTCACATTGCGACATAACCGTTGGCGGAGATGGAGTTTGCGACGGAATCGGCGACACACGAGAAAAACAGGAGATCAGGAGAGGAAAGATGATCTCACATCACCGATGTGTTGATAGCATTCGTTTGAGCGGTTCGAGGTGATTCTTTGAAATAGCTCTTGAATATTCGCCTCGAATATGAAATTAAAAGAAAAATAAGCTAGATTTAAATTACAGTAAAGCACCGTTTACCGGGCTCATCGGGGCGCGGGACCTGCCCGATTCCGTGTTCGGAAACAATTCCGGGACCGAATCCGATGCTGGAATCAATTCCGATTCTGGAGTCGGCTCCGGAATCGTTTCCGGGATCGAAATCAGCACCGCACTGCAGCACTGCAGAATCGGAATCGACTTCGGAATCGAAATTTGCTCCGGTAACGGAATCAGGGGGCTCCGGATTCCGAGCTCCCACCACTACCCAAAAAGCCACATTTGTTTAGGCAGCTAATTTTGGCATGCTAAAGATCGCTGCTTTAATTCACCTTTTTCAGTAGATAAACAGCATCAAAGTTCCAGGCGGTCCTGCTAAATAGCGCTTAAGCAGCTTCCTTGTGCCACGGCGCCAAGGATTATTTTTCTTTGTGTTTTATTTTCAAGCAAGGCGTCATCAATTGGCGCGTGGCCACGGAGGTGACAAAATGTTGAAAAAAAATTCAACATTTAACCTTTAAGTTGGCAACCGGATACCCGGGTATTTTTTTCTACTTTAAACTGCAATAGCTTTTGATTCATTGCTTTTATTGACCTGAAATTTTCCGTAGCCTTTAATTAACTTTATCCTTTAACTTTTAATTTATGATTTTTTGGTGCATAAATTGTAATTTTAAACAGCCTGTAAGTATTTTATTTTGATTTTTTTTAACTTTACCACGTAAGTTGGCAACCAAAATACCCGGGAATTCCATACATTTTGTATGGAGGATGACGTTTCTCTTCTTCCTCTTTTCGTATTGTGCTTATTTTCGAGTCAAATTCAAGCGATTCCAAATTTCAATTTGACCGTTAGTTTTATAATAAAATGAAAAAAACTTAATGAATAAATGAAATAGAAGAGAATATATGGTCGGCATTACTTGCTTACAGCATTAAAATATAGAAAGCATTGTTTACCTATGAAAATCGTTATTTTTTGCATAAAAACGTGTGGAATACCCGGGTATACCGGTTGCCAACTCTACGATTAAACACTGCTTGTCAACTGCAAAAATGAGCTTTTCTCGTGGCCGCACTAAAAATATACACAAGAAAATTTTGAAAATTTGACAAAGGCTCAAAAAAGTGACAAAAGCTCACGTTTTGAAAAAATTGTCAGCATTTTGTCACTCCCATGGTCTTGCGCCTAATGAAATAAACAACACGATTTGTGTTTTTGTATGTACATGTTTATTTTAAACCTCTAAAAGCTCTTGTATTTCACATAGTTTACTAAAAAAATCTCACTCAATCACATCAAATTACTAAATATTCCCCCCAAATAGCCAAAATTGCTTAAGCAGCCAATGTTGACATCGAATGAAAATGGGTTGAGAATATGAATGCTTTCATAAGTAAGCCAAGGAAAATATTGACATCGAAATAAAAGATGTTAAGATCAATGGCAAACGTTATTCATTCTGTTGGAAAATCCTGTATGCTTAAAAAAAAATCACCCAGTTTTTATTAACTGCATGTTTTTCCAATGAGAATATTTGAAATTTGCCATGATTTATAGTGTTTCTGATTATGACTCTGATAACCGTATTTTCAAATATCCTCCTCAGAACCAAGGTGTAATGAATGACAAGGTGAAGTTGTTCAGAGCAAAATGACATTTCTCGACTTGACATTTCTCTTCCTGGGGCTCCGGTATAAAAACCGGGGAGGGCTGGTGCGGGGTAATGAAATTTGTATGCAGAGAGTGACAGATGTCCCCCACAATGTCGCCCAGCAAAAGCGATAAAAATCAACCTTCTAAATACATTATCCTTGCTCAGAACGCAATGGCACCTTTGTATTGAGCTGTCATTTATTAAGGGCTTGGTACTTGTTTCGACGCAGCGTATCGCAACGCATTGCGTGACGCAGGCTGGTATCTGTTCGCTGCGTTCTGCATGGATATGTCAACACATTTTACAAAGAAAAACATTAACAGCAATAATGCCTCTTATTTATAGGTTCTGATGTGATTATAATGTTAAATTACAACTGTAAAATCATTTCAAGTTCTGCTCAAAACAGTGCAAAGCATGTTTTCTCTTTTTTATTGCATATTCCATACTGACCCGCACACACCTGTTTTGCAGCAATTACGAAATTACTTTCTCTACATTTATTTTGTTTTGTTAATAAAATTATTTAGTAGTCCAATTACACGTCCAATTGCGCTCGAAACAATTTAACGTGAAAAAATGTCGATTTTCACCCGATATGGTTAAACCATTTTGACAGACGCATCACGACGTGCGTCGAAATAGAAATTTTTCTACTTTCACGCTGCGTCGTGCGTCGTTAACGCATGCGTCTGTCAAATCCCATACATTTTGGCAAAATCGCAACGCATTGCGTCGCAACAAGTACCGCTCTCTAACTGCACAGATTAACGGACAGCCGGATAAAAGCTACCCGGATAAACAGCACATGACGCTAATTGGATTTTTTATCGTTTTTCTTTGATCACACTCAATAGAGTACTAAAACAAAGTCTATTGCGCGTATAATGCATACATGTTTCATTTATTTCAGTAGAGCATTTTTACTTCTTAATTAGTTTCCTACTAAACTGCATCAATTTAAACGCTCTATACACTCGTTAAAATACTCTTTGGCTGGCCAAACAACATAGACAAGTGCGCTCTATGGTCGCTATCGCAGCTCATATTCCATTGTAGTTCGATGATTGGTTTCCAGTTTATTTGGTTAAGATTGTACAGACGGGTTTTTGTTTTCACCATTTAATTCCATCGTGCTTCGTACCTACCTGCGTACCTACCACAACCTTATCACTAAAAAAATCCCTTCCTGCCTATGTTTAAAAGTCTTCGCCCCTATCCGCGGAGGGCGAGAAAACAAAGGAAGTAAGTTGTAGAATTCCCCTAGAAAAATAAAACACATCTACATCTCCCACGCTTAATCAAAGTTTGGCTCCAGCTTGATAATCGATACATCGTCGTTTATGAGTGCAGCGCCGTAGCCGTCTTTCGACTGTTCGGAATTATGCTTGAGATCGTTCGTGGTGGTACGACCACCACCGTCACCTCTTAACGACGAAGAGGACGGATACATGGCCAGGTCGGCTTGCTGCTGGTGCTGAAATAATCGGTCGGAATTGTATAGCTCGTCGTCCTCGCTCTCTTGCTGCTCCTGCTGATGCTCCTTCACCATGTGCCGGGCGAGCTGGTTCGGGTTGCTAAAGATTTGCGGACACTCGTTGCAGCGAATCAGCTGCACCTGCTGGTTGGGCTCTGGCTCTTCCGGCACCTTCCGGTGCCCTTTCAGATGCATATTCAGCTGCCTTAGCTCGAGAAATTTGGCCGAACAGATGCGGCACTTGAAGATGATTGAACCGTGGCTGCCGGGCTGGACGCGCTGGGACGAGTGGATCAGCTGGTGGCGCAGCAGCGTACCGCGGTACCCGAAACGGTAATGGCACACCTTGCAGCCGTACGGTTTAGATTTGTCGTGATTTTTGCGCATGTGCATCGTTAGGTAGCAGTTGTAGGGGAACTTTTTATGGCAGAGGTCGCACTGGAACTGGGACGGTTCTTCAGTGGGCGATGACGCGGTAGCACCGGATGCGGTCTGCCGCCGTTCAAGGCCCCGCGGGCTATCATCTATCGGTATTAGGCCGCCAGTGCTGTGGCCGTCGTTGTCTAGCGAATCGTCGTGCTCTATTAGCTCTACGTCATCATCTAAAATTTGGAAAAATTGAACAATTAAAAAATGAACATAAAATATATCATATGTGATATAATAGTCGCTCTTTTGTAGAGTAAAAGAGGAGTAAATTAATTTTCCAGTGCAAAATGGTAAAAAAATGTTACAAAAAATATGAAAAGAAATGAGAAAAATTATGGAATGAAAAACTATGCAAATATAAATTGTAAAAATATTAAAATTAAATGAAACAATTTACATTACAATTATAAAAAAGCATGCTAAAATAAATTATATAAATTTAAATAATAAATTGTTACGAACTATAAACCTCTTAACAACATTATAACCAAACTGTAAAAACATGATAGGGACACAAACGAAATAAGAGCAGAACAGAACAAAGCAACTTAACCATTTAGCTAGAACAAATAAACAAACAATAGATAAAAAATAATAAGTAATAGTAATAAATAATACATACATAACATAAATGAGGTAGCGCAAACTGAATAAAAAACATATACAAAAAAATAGAAAAAGACATTAGACACACTGTGAAATGAAAGCATAGGTTAGAATAAATTATAAAAATGGAAAAATATTTAAAAAAAAATGAAAATATTATTATCTCGAGTGAGCAGTTTCAGGCACTCCACAGCAGTTCGGAGACAGGCCAAGACCGCAATGCGGTTGTAGCGCCAGATAAGTACAAACGTAAGTAAGTAATCTTTTTACTTCTTTAATACAAACTATAAAAAACAGTACCTAGACATACAAAAATAAAAAGAACAGAACAAACAAACTAACAATTTAACTATAACAAAAGAACAAGCAATAGATAAAGAGGCAAAAATAAGTTTCATTACTTTGTTGAAATTAGCAATAAACAAAATTTATTTTAAAAAAACTAACAAAAAAATTAAAATATAAGCTTGAATTGCATTTAATCCATATAAGAAAATAAGGATAAAACACAGATATCAACACAAAGTTTGAAGACATGTTATAATAAATAGATATAACCAATATAACCTTTCGACCAACTTGCATAAAAAGTATGCAAATGTATTAAAAAATTCAAACAAGTCAAACATTCACAATAATCATTAATTTTACAAGAAGAAACTAAACTTCTAAATTTTAGCTCTATATGCGTAAACCTAAAAATATAAATTTAAAAAATAACTAACTAAACTATCTGAAAAATAATGATAAAAAAGAGACAAAACAGAGAAGTAAAAAAACAAATACGTTGCTTAATTAACAACGTTTAAAACAACAAAAGAAAACATACCACAACGAACACTAACGTACAGCCTACACCCGGAAGTGCGACATAATGCATTAGCCCTCAATAAGAGTGGAGCAAAAATCAATACGAGAATAAACAACTAACGACGAACATGAATGGCTATAGAGCAGCAGTAGCAGCAGCAGCATCGGTCACATATTAAGTTGAGCAACGAAGTACGAGAAAAAAAAGGATACCGAGCTATTTATTTACTTTGAACAATTTCCCATAACTTCTCTCTCTCTCTCTCTCTCTCTCTCTTTCTATCGTCCTGCCTCTTTTATCCGGGAAAACCCATTCCACCACGATCACCATCACAACGGAAAAATGTACCCCCTAAAGGAAACTGAACCGCGGGTCGAAGGGTTGGAAGGTAGATTGGGATGCCCGAACCGAACGCGAGGGTGGTGGTGGAGGTGGTGGTACGTAAAACAAAGCTACTAGCTGTTTTCTTTTTTTATGTTGTAGCAAAACACACGCTATAGGCCATGGCCGGAAGGAAGAGGGACGTGAAACCAGCGCACCAAACCCTCCGGAAGAGGGGTGAAACTACGACTGCATAAAACTGGTTTTAAGTTTCGTAGGAGAGTATGTAACCCGCCTCCAGCATGGCGCAGAGGTGCTATGGGGGGAGTCACAAAAGGTTGGAAAACTTTGGGTAAGAAAAGTGTGTAAGAGAAGGTGGCAACGAGGCGATTAGCCGAAAGATAAATAGAAAGCTATTCAATAGAAATAAAATACAATACAACGCTCTTTCCCCTAACAAAAAACAATATAAAAGAAAAGTTAATAAACGATAAGTAACGAACACATAAGCATTAAGCAACGACGATATCGATTATTAATTGCAAACAAAGAGAATGGCGCTGTGTTCGATGTACTCGCGTAAGTGGTTGTAAAACCATTCGCTAAAGCTAATGAATAAAGTGGGAAAAATCGACACCACTACAGCGAACACACACACACCATCGATCGATCGAAAGGAGAACAAAGGAAAAGAAGAAGAGAAAAAACAGATTAAAACATAGACTGTTGAACAATACAATATGACAAATCGACAAAACCCGCACTGTCAACAGGAAATGCAAATAGTATAAAAAGAAAAAAAAGAGAAAAACTGAGAAAAAAACAGACAGAAGCAAAAAAAGACACATACAAACACAAACACACTCACAAAATGGAATTTGTATCTATATAGTTTTGTTCTCTTTTGGTGTACTTGTGCAAGGGAAGCGCACACCGAGCATGGCCTGCCCCGACGAGGTTTGTTGCTAGCGTTAGCAGAAGATAGCGAAGAATGTAATAGAAAACCCATCGGTCGCAACAAAAGCCAATCGCACCACACGACCACCACCGTCACTAACAACGTGCGCACACCCGGGGGGATGAAGGCAATGACGATGACTCTCGTAATTTGAGACCGAAAATTGCACGAAGACGATTATGAGAATCTAATATAAGCAGGGAAAGCAAACAGGCAAATGCAAGATGGCACAGCAATACGTTAAAGAAATGGTTAAAAAGCAATACATTTTATCAGGTAACACAGAAATAGATAGTGGCAACACTCCCTCTCACTCACAATCGCTCTCTCTCTCTCTCTCCCTCTCTATTCCTTTAATGTCTTATCAATTTCGCTGGGTGGTGTTTGATGCTTGTTTTTATGCCCATTCAAGCGCCACCTCACTCACCCCTCTTAATATGAACATAAACTTATGTGCGCGTGTCTGTGTCTGCCAGAGACAAAGTGGTCTTGTGGACAAGTTCTACACACAGCAAAAGGGAGGACAGAGAGCGACAGAGAGTGTGTGTATGTTGTGCCCTGCTTTTAAAAATTGCATAAAACTTGCTAAAATCTATCGATTTCAGTGGAATGTTTCGGTTGGCGGTGGGGAAAAATATGGGAAAACGAGCTTGTTTCCGGAGATTGGGAAACAACATTTCTCTGTTAATACTTTTCCCAACAAATATATCATACACACACACACCACCTACAAAGAGACATACAAGCTACAAATGCGCGGGGAGGGAAAATATGATGATGATGACGATGATGAAATCTGTGTATCGCAAGGGTGGTTTGTGCTTATTTTTTGTTTTCTGTAAACTCAGCTTTATCGCAGTCGCAGGTTGGGCTTGAGCGGCCAACCACCTTTCTCGGGGGGGTAATGTAATTTTACCTCAAAACGTTTTTTAAGCCCGTCATTGTGTTTTGAGTGTGTGTGTCGAACTTATTTTTATACTAAAGCTAATGGTAAATCAATAACATCAACACAAATTAGAAGCTTGATGGAACTAAAACTAGACAAGTGAGAGCCGAGAAGCAAAATGAGAGGATGAGAGAAAGGTTAAAAGGAAGCAAAGCCAAAAAAAAGGTTCAAATTGTGTTATATAAGATGAAAAGAAGAAACGGGTACATAATAAAATAAAAATGATGAAGCTAACAAGCGGAAATATGAGAACAGGAGAAAGAACAATTAAAGTTAAAAAGGAAGTGCATAAAATGTCGCCTGCTCTACTCTACAAGTACACAGTATGCATACCGGTTGGGTCGGGCAGTAGGCGTCGCTTTTTATCCATTATCCGCTTCCCATCCAGTAGGCGCATTTTCATCCCGGGCAGGGCGGTCAACCGTGGCATCATCCTCGGCTGCGAATGTCCCCCCCCACCGGTCGGCGTGCCGGACTCACCCATCCTCGACGACACGATGCCAACCTGCAGCCGGGTGTGCTGCTCCTTCTGGTGCTTCTTCAGCGCTTCCCGCTCATCGAACTCGGTGTCGCACACCGGACACACGTACGCCATGTCGCTCGGCGGTGCCGGCGGTAGGGACAGTTTCCGCTTCAGCCCGCTCGGACCACCGGAGCCGCCGGGTGGACTGTTGTTGTTGATGCTCGTGCTGCTGTTGTTATTGTCCGTGCCGGATGCCGCTCCGCCTTGCGCCTTTGCCACCGGCACCAGCCCGAGCGCCACCGGATCGAGCACGCAGGACGGCTGATCGATTTGCTCCGGCGAGAGGGGCGGCAGTGGTGGCACGCTCTGCTGCATCTGCTGCTGCAGCTCCTGCTTGACCAGCCGCTCGAGATCGAGCCGCCGCTCCTTCTCCTTCTCCGCCGCTAGCAGCTCGTGCATCTTCATGTGCGTGTTGAGGACGGTTTCGCGCGCAAACGTCGCCTTGCAGATGATGCACACGTACTCGCTGCGTTCGCGCTGCTCGTCCGGCCGCGCCCCGCCCGGCACCCGGAACACCTGGTGCGCCTTTTTCAGGTGCATCGTGAGGGCGCGCTTCGCCACGAACACCTCCTCGCAGCGGTCGCACGGGTACTCGCCCACCTCCGAGCTGCCCGGCGACACGCTCTTCTCGTCGTGCACCTTGGCGTGTTGGGTCAGCTGCGGCTTGGTGGCGAACCGGTACAGGCACACCTCACACTTGAACGGCCGATTGTGCACCACGTGCACGTTCCGGTGGCGCTTGAAGCGCACGGACGAGTTGAACACCTTGCGGCAGATCGGGCATGTGTACGTCATCTCGCCGGTGCTGTCGTTCTGCGCCTCGATCACGTCCTCTCGCTTGATCTGGCCGGCGCCGTGCGTCACGATCTTGTGCCGCACCAGGCGCAGATGGCTGGTAAGCGTGCAGTAGCACACGTCGCACTTGAACGGTTTGGCCGGGTTGTGCTTTTGCGCGATGTGCATCCGGCACTGGCTCTTGTACGCAAAGTCCTGCTTGCACAGGCCGCACACGTGGTTGCCACTGTCCTCGTCCTGCTGGTAGTGCTCGTCCACGAACGCTTCCATCGGATCGGGCAGGTCCGCTTTCGACTCCTCCAGCAGGTTTGCGTCGTCTCCCTCCTCCTCCTCGCCCGGCTCACGGCCACCCTCCTCCGTCAGCAGGCTTATGTCGGGTTGAATGCTGAGCATGCTCATCTCCCCGCTCGCGTCGTACACCGCGCCCGGGACGTCCTCCTCTTCGGCCCTACCGCCCGGTCCGTACCCGTGCTCCTCGTACCCGTCGTCGGGCGTTTCTTCCTTCACACGGATCAAACCGCCGTCCGCTGGCGGTGCTTCCGCCGGCTGCAACACCTCGCCGGCCAGCGTCACCTTCCCGGTCGGTGGTTTCCGGGACGTTTCGGCGCGCAGCTGCTCGTCGCTGGCCAGCGTCGTCTCGTACAGATCGTACGCCGACAGCAGCTTCCACTGGCAGTTGCGGCAGATCTGCTCCGGCAAGCCCTGCACCGTTTCGCGCTGGTTCAGAGGCAAGCACACGGACAGCAGCATGGCGTACAGCGTCTTCTGGTCGTACTCCGGCACCGGGCTGTGGATGGATATCATGCGCGGACGGGTGGAGAGACAGATCCGGCACACTACCACCATCCTGCCACCGACGGCAACGGCCGACCGTTGTGTGGCTTCGTTCGGTGCGGCCGCTGTCATCGGTTCACTTTTCGTCCCGTGTGGCGACGGTGGTGCGGGTGGTGGCGGTGGCGGCGGCGGTTCCTCCATCCCTCGCCTGCAGCGGTGCCCTGGGGCCTCCCCGTAAACAACAACAACAAAGCAAAGCGAACACCTAACACTACCACGGCAACACTGTTTTCGCTTTACTGTATGTGTGTATGTGTTTGTATGTGCGCAGACTTGATAAGGTTGCGGAACACAGGAATGCGTCCAGCAAGTGTCGCTCCAGGGGATGTAATATGCAATCAGTGCATCAAGCGAACGAGCTCGGCACTGTTGTAGCTTCGCTGCCTGGATTCTGACAACTACAACAAAAGCGCATTTGACATTTGCTGTGCGCTCTGACAGCTACGCTGTGGCCGCATTTTGGAGCTCCACTGTCGATTATGACCGTTTGGTAACGGCATTCTATTCCACTGTGCCCGGCTAAATGTGTGTCGAGCCGTGATGGACGGGTTTTGAGAATGTGCTCTGATTTCTCGCATTTTCGTTTGCAGATCTTCATGATGCAAGGGACACTTCAGTGTTTAAGTGTACTGAAATCCACTTATTTGTGTATTTTCATGATTTGATTCAACACTCGCCGCACGGTCGGAGCGATTCTACACAATTTGAACGCCATTTTCGAACAACAGAGCGAACAAGTTCGAATAATTAACCCTTTCGGTGTCAAGCAAAAATGTATCTTCATTTTCCAGACATGTAGAGCATACGAGAACATGCTCAACTTTGGACGTGTATAACTTTCAAATGCATGATTTAATTGCAATTCCATCGAAATTTGTGAAGATCCTACTCGTTGGTTCTATTACGTGATATTTGATTGATGTTTGGTTCACTTGCTGGGTTTCTACGATTTTGGTAATGGTCAGAATCTTGCCGCATGCGGCAAGAAATTAGTTTTCTCAATTTTCTACCTGTATAACCTCTTTTTTGATGTTTTTTTGCTTCTCGGATAATCATTATATGAGGTGATTTTAAACATTTGAAATTTAAGGCCAAAAATATACGGAACGGATACACGCCTAAAATAAAAATATAAAATATAAATATAGATAAAAATATACGCCTGCTTTCAAACACATGTACAAACTGTCAACGGCAACTTTTTTGAACTGCCATGTCTATACATTTTTCAGCAGGCGGAATTCCGCTGCCGCCAAATTTCGGTCCGTGTATTTTAGCCTAAAGTCAAATCGCATGCGACGAGGTTCTGACCACCCAAGCGCCGATTAGATTAAGCTTAAACGACTGGAAAAACGAATGTCAAATCATATAAAAAAACGAAAGCTCCCTAGCTTCATTGGTTTGCACAATAGATGGCATATTAAAACTGATCATTATATTGCTGTCCTGGAATGTGTTTCGACAAGTTTCATCTAATCAACTATATAGCCTTCTAACTTTCCGAACAAAGATCTATATGTATGGTCGTGTAGTCAGATACGTGGATATCAACACCAAAGACCATTACTCAAATCTCACTTGCTTCAGTGCTGGTTGAATATCTTGGAATTTAGTATTTAAACAATCGTATCGCCGTTTTAGTTGTAGAGCAAAGGAGAAAGCTTTCAACGTGAGGATAGCTCCACTGTGTAGCCATCCCACCAACAGATGGTGCCACTAGCTTTCTAAATATTTTTAAAATGCATCAGTCGTTTGCTTTCTGCTAAACGAAGTATTTTTATATTCCGTTTAGGTTGAAAGCTTGAGCCGTTAAGAAGCCGTTTAGTGATCGTTTAGTGGATATGTGGTACTTGGAGTCTCATAGTATGTTTTTATAACAAACTTTGAAGTCATTTTTCTACAGAACGGCAAAATGAGCTTTTTTTATTCAAAAATTAGGTACCAAATTACATGGGACGAGACCACCTGGTTTATAAAGATTATGTAGTCTTTGCTTCATGAACTCAAAACTACCGACGGGAAAGCAACTTGTCAAATGATAGCAAAATGAACAAAATATAATAAATTAATTCAGATTCAAATTACTATTATAAGCCAAGTACTTAGCACCCAGTTGAAAACATACTTTTGTTTGCATTTTTGCCATAATTTTCTAAAATTGACACATTTCTAAACGTACCAACGTCTTTTTCAAACGCACGTTTAACTCCTCCACCGCCCCCCGAACGTTTCGCTACTGTCATGTGCGCGTACACGCCATACTTTCGTTACGCACCTCATTTGCCCAACCTGGCGCCCGTTCCGCGTACCCCTTTTGCGGGCCATCCTTTGCAGGCGAAAGCGGGACGGAAAGCGTAAAAAAGTGTAGCGGCGAAGAAAACTACGAGCAGGAAGTGGCGAAAAGTGCATCTTTAGCGCACACGGCTCACACACACGCACACACTTACACGGACACGGACGGGACATACAGGCGAAACCGAGTGAGAGAGAGAGAAGTAAAAAAAGGCGACGTCGAATCCCGTCGCCGCGACGATCGGCGGAGAAGAAGATTCAGTTCAGCACAAGTTTAGGGCGACATACCCGTTTTCCCGTGTGGTGGGTTTTTCTTGTTTGTTGTATTAATTCTCAATCACCGCTTGGCTAGTTTCGGCTTTAGTTGGGTGGGCTTGCCGCGCGCGCTCAATTACCTCTTGCCGCGGATGCTGCGGGGGCCATTTTCTATCACCATCTAATTGAAGGTTACACGCGCGCTTGGAACAATAGTTTTCCGTGGTGT
Source organism: Anopheles arabiensis (assembly GCF_016920715.1). Lineage (NCBI taxonomy): Eukaryota > Metazoa > Arthropoda > Insecta > Diptera > Culicidae > Anopheles > Anopheles arabiensis. Next base: position 68,667,079 of record NC_053518.1, on the reverse strand, counting down.
GTGTGTATGTGTGTGTGTGTGTGCGCCTCGGTCATTTGCGGTGTTCGCACCCCCCGCGCTCTCGCGCTCTCCTTTCTCCGCGGGGGAACGGTCGGTCGGTCCGTTTCTTCTTCCCGTATGGACGACACATAAGTGCGTGCGCGAGTGTGCATGCGTGTGCGAGTGTGTGTGTGTGTGTGTGTGTGCTCGCGTACTGTCGCGCTTTTAAACGGGGAAACGAAAAGAGGACAGTGAGCTGCCGCTGGGAATAAAGGTAAGGGTGAGGGGGGGCAGTGGGAGCCGCGAGACAAAAAGGGACGGCTCAGCGAACGCTGGCGAAGAGGAGCAAGAGGAGGAAGAAGAAGGCGAAGAAGGCGAAGCAGACCGACACATAGCGAGCGAGCGAGCGCCATCACAACCACACGTTGTGTGTGGGTTCTAGGTGTGTGGCAGCGAAGGAGTGTGTGCGCAAGAAGAAGAAAGGGGCAGTGTGTTAAATCGAGCAACTAAAGCTCACACAGCCAGTAGCAGTCGCGGCAGGAGCAGCAGCAGCAGCAGTAAAGCGAAAACCGCGAGCGCTTCCCTGTCATTTTTTTTTGGGTGTATGTGCGAGAGCCGCCCGTGGTGTGGTTCCATGGCGTTGTAGCGAAATCGGTCAAGCCTCCGTCTCACAGTGGCCATCCCCCATTACCCCCATTTCCCTATTCGCCTTTTCGCGTTTTGTAGTACTGGTTGGTGGACGGGGCCAGTCGGTGTGTGTGTGTGTGTGTGTAATTGTTTCTTCCAGCAGGGCTGAGGGGAGCGGGGGGGGAGGGAAGAAGAAAGAAAAAAAATACAGGAGTGTGATTGCGCTTTTCGCCACCAGCCACAGTCTCCTTCTTCTCCTTCTTCTTCCTTCTCCACCACCAGCACCACCAGTTCCCCGTCCATTCCAATGTGTGAATTCCTTGCACTCCCGGACGGGCGAAGGTGTGTGCGTGCGTGCGTACGCGCCCGCGAGTGCGTGTGTGTAGGTTTGTGTGAAAGTTCTAAAAAAATGCGTATTCTGTAGGACCAGCTTTGCCGACGGCGCTATTATCCCCCTTGCAAGAAGAACACACAAGCCCAGCGACGAGAGGGCGCAACCAGCGCCGACGACACCTCGAGCTGAGTGAGCCAGAGCGAGAAGGAAAGAGTGAGAAAGTGTGAGTGTGAGTGCAAAGAAGACAAGCGCGACGGAGAGTGCGACAGAACGGGGAGCGAGAGAGAGTGTGTGTGCGAGTGAAAGAGAGCGAGCGATGCGTTGCAATAATACACGGGTGCGGATCAAGATGGAAGATTGTTTGTGCAATTGAAGCACCACACACCACCAACAGCAGCAGCAGCAGCAGCAGCCGTTTACCCGTGTGTGCATGTGTGCGTACACGAGTGTCGCTGCGCGCGTGTGTGTGTGTGCGTGTGTTGCGGTGCGTTTGACATCGAACAAAAAAAGTGCATCGAAAAATCGCAGCAGCATCTTCACATTTCACTGAAAACGCAGCAGCAGTAGCAGCAGCAGCACCTCTTCCCCCCCGTGTGTGTGTGTGTGTTTGCGGGCGGTTTTTGGTGGTGGGAAGGGAGTGTGTGTGTGTGTGAAAATAAAGGTGGAAAAGTGTGGTGTTTCGGTGGTCGGAAAACGTCGGAAAAGAGACGGCCCGCGGGTGTGAAAAACGCTCTCGCTCGCGGAAACGACCGTACCTTGTCGAAGGGGGAGGCCTCGTATGTGCACACGCACAGCCCGCGAGCCGCCGCCATCATTGCGCCCACCCTTCTCAAGCAAAAAAGGGCCACATACCGTGTGTGTGTGTGTGTGCGCGCACGAGTGTAATTGTGTGTCGCGAAGTGTGTGCTAGCGGTAGCAGCAGCAGTTGGAATCGGCGGCATATGGCAGCCATCAATCCGCCGTATTGATTGTACGCACAGGATAATCACACATACACACACAGAGACACCGCGGTTTTCGATCGGTACCCGTCGATTCCGTGCCGTGCGCCAGCCAGCCAACCAACCAAAAACCCCAGCACACGGCCCCGGCACGACAACGATGGCATAATGCATCCCGAGGAGCTGAAATCGAAAGCATTCGTACTGGAACCTCAGCAGGACAGCAGTGGCTTTGTCGGTACGGGACAAGTGCCACCGCAGTATCTCAACCACCAGCAGCAGCAGCTGTTCCAGCAGCAGCAGCAGCAGCAGGCGGTTTTTCAGGAGCAGCAGCACCTTCTGCCACAGTACCACCAACAGCAGCAGCAGCAGCAGCAACAGCAGCAACAGCAGCACTACCATCATCAACAGCAGCAGCAGCAGCAGTATCAACAGCAGCAACAGCAGCAGCAACATTTCACCCGCCAGACTGCCACCTCCTGCATGCAGGACAAGTACAGCGCTGGCAGCACACTACGCGGACAGCTGCCGATGGAATGGGGCGACAGCCTGGCAACGGAGCGCGTCATTGCCGGAGGGGGCGGGACCGTCGTCACCACCGTCGGCTCGCCGATGACGCCCGGGCTCGGCGGGCACCATCACCATCAGGGGGCGGCGGACGTCGGCGTCACCTTCGTCACGCACGGCGGGTACGGCAATGAGGCGGGCCAGCGGCGCATGATAGCGACGGCCGGCGTGGCACAGTATGCCGCCGGCCGTGTGGTGGACGGGTCGGCGGGCGGCTCCGGCGCCGGGTACTTCCACGATCAGCTGGCCGCCCACGGCCAGTCCGTGGTGGGCACCGCGATGGGCCACTTTGTCGCGGTGGAGGCGACGGGCGGGGGCGCTTACGCAACGGGCGGCATTGGGGGCGGCGGCGGTCGGACGGTCGGCCCGATGGTGGCCAGCCCGAACGCGGCCTCCCCCCCGGGTGTACCCGGCATGGGCGGGGGCAATGCGTACGGCCATGCGGCCGGTACACCGACCCACGTGGCGTCCTATCTGCAGCAGCAGGGGTCGCCCAGCGGCATGCAGCGGCTGAGCGATATGGGCGCCATGCAAACGACCGTCGTGGTGACAGCCAGCTCGCTCGTTGCCCAGCAGCAGCAGCAGCAGCAGCAACAGATGGTACCGGAGCATCGGCGGGCTCAGCAGCAGCAGCAGCAGCAGCTTCCCCAGATGCATTCCGACTTTTCGTCCGGCGCTTCCAGATCGCCGTTCTCGGCGGCCGTCTCGCTACCGTCGTCCAGCCCGTGCCTGGTCGATGCGTCCGCCGTCGGTGGACAGATAGTGGCCTCCTGCTCGAAACCCTCCGAGATGGTGCTGAACAATGAGGCGCTCAAGGTGGCCAACCAGATGCCGGTCATTACCCAGCAGCAGCAGCAGCCGAGGGCAACGCAGATGTACGGGCTGCAAGGGTCGGGACCGATGGAGGTGTCGCTCGAGTCGGAGTTTAGCTTCCCGGGTGTCGACCAAAGCGACAATGTCCAGCAGCAACAGCAGCAACAACAGCAACAACAATCTCTCTCCCTTACCCTCAGCGGCAACGGTGGCCAAGCACCCGTCGCCCGATCGGAACCGCCAAACGAACGCATCACACGCTCGTCCACCGCGAACAATCGGGCCGCGGCCCGGCTAGCCGCCAACGAAGGTTCCGGCGATGGGGAAGCCGCCCTCGAGGAGGGCCTTCCGTCCGATTCGCTCACCAGCAACGACCTGCACTCGGTGTTGGACGGGAAGTTGCTGGCGGACACGAAGCCAAACATCAACAGCATGCTGTCCCAGGGTGGCGATGGCCAGCAGCAGCAGCAGCAGCAGCAGCAGCAGCAGCAGTTGACCCCGGCGATGGTGCTGCCCCAGTCCGACCAGCCCCGCAAGCGCTCCGTCAAGCACGTGCGCTTTGTCGAGCCGAACGAGGAGAACTCGTACGACGGGATGCGGCAGACGCGCGGCAACGTCGTGTCGCCTCATCCGCTCGGGCTGGGCCAGCGCACCGACGACAACGAGCAGGACGAGGAAGAGGACGACGAGGAGGAGGACGAGGAGGAGGACGAGGAGGGCGGGGAGGAAGAGGAGGAGGAGGAGGACGATATGGATGGGCTGTCGCTGATGCAGAACCTGCCGCCGGTGGAGAGTTTGCTGGTCGAGATGGACGAACCGCTCGAGGAGGAGAACGACGACGAGGAGGTGGAGATGGAGGACGACGACGACAATGGGAGCCGGCGCCGCCTGTCCGGAAGGCGGGGGCGGCGCGGTGGCCACCACCTGTCCGGGCTGCATCGCCCGGGCCGGCCGCCCAAGCACAGCGAGTCGATTGAGCTCGAGCTGGAACCGCTGCTGCCGGAAATCGAGATGAGCGAGGGTGGCGGCGGCGGCCTGGGCGGGGCCAGCGGTACGGGCGACGAGAAGGGCGACGAGCAGCAGCGGATCCCGCCGGTGGCGCACGTGTGCCGCGTCTGCCTGTGCGACGAGAAGCCGGCCGGCGAGGACGGCGAGGTGCGCCCGATGGAGTCGCTCTACTGCACGGTCGTGCCGGAGTACCAGTCGCGCAGCCTGTACTCGATCCTGGTCGCCGTCTGCCACCCGCTACATCTCGGCAGCAACGCCGGCATGCCGGACCGGATATGCGCCCCGTGCAAGACGAAGCTGCTGGCCGCGTACGAGCTGTACGACATGTGCCTGCGCAACGACGAGATGCTGCGCCGCAAGTACCAGGAGAAGCTGCTGCTCGCGTCCAGTGCGGCCGGCGGCGGGGGCGAGATGCGCCGCATCAAGAAGGAAAAGCTGGACAACAACGGTGTCGATGCGCTCGGGGGGGACCACGACGACGAGGATGACTACTACCGTGGCGGTAAGTGTTTCTTTCTTTTTTCTTTTCTTTCCGGGCGCGTCCGAAGGGTCGCGTCTCGCCGAAGTCGAGGTTGGGGGGGAAAGTAATCTGTGTGAAGTATGTTAATTAGATAATTGAGCAGCAATTATCGATCGGGGCCTTTTTTTTCGACGGTTCGCGCTTCACGCTGGGCGCTTGCAGCTCGTTTTTTATGGATTGAGGTCACATTCCGGCTCTCTGTGGTCGTGTTTGTTCGGTTGGGGTTTGGTTGTTTCGTTTTGCTTTTTTTCCTTTACACCAAACCGGATGTTTGACTCTGTTTCTTCGACGTGTGGTTTGTGACGTCACGATGCTCTAAATGTTACCGTTTTATTTGAATTTGCGTACAAACTGAAATTAATTTGAAACTGAAGCGTGCAGTACTTATTTTCTTCTCCACCCTTAGGGAGGAGGTTTGTTTCACTACTGTTGCACGCCCTTTTTTGCTGCGTGAAGCAAAAAAACAAAAACGATGGAAATTTAAATGTTGTTTTGAAAACGGAACGCCGAATGCAAATTCAATAAGTAGGAAGAAGAAGAAGAAGCAGCAGCAGGGCATAGGAAGCGAAGGAATACATTACCGAACGCGACAAACTGCGCAGACAAATTACAACGTCACGAAGAAATCGTCACAGAACACACGGAACGAGTAGCGTACGCGTGTCGTAGAAAATGGCGCACGTAAGTGCGATTTTTTTTTGTTTTGCTGCACGACAGTACGTCATGTCTCCCCCCACTCCCTTTTCAAACTGCTGATTTGTTTGTTTTTTTTTTTTCAACCCCAACTTCCGCTTCTACTTTTAGGCATGCCGAAGCGTGGCTCGATGCGCGTGAACGATCACGACGACACATATCTGTACGACCGGCAGTACCCGTTGCATTCGGCCAGCGCCGTCGCGGGCAGAAACTCCACCATCGCGGCCTTGCAGTCCCGCTTCCAGCACCAGCAGCAGCCATCGCACGGAAGATGGGGCAAATATCAGCGCCACCAGTCGCAGCTGCACCAGGTGGCGAACGGGCCGGAAGCGCTGCGCCAGCTGCACGACGGACGGATGAAGCAGTCCGCCGCGGGCGGCGCCGCCCGTTCGGCCGCCAACTACGACTACAACGCATTCCACCGCGTGCTGCCGAACGGTAGCCACCAGTGCACCAAGTGTATGCGCGAGTTCAAGTACCACAGCTACTACAAGAACCACTACATCAGCCAGCACGATCCGAGCAAGCCGTTCAAGTGCCGCAAGTGCCACTACACCTTCCTGACCGAGCGGTGGCTGATCGTGCACATGCGCACGCACATTGCGGCGGGCGATCTGATGCCGCTGGCCGGTGGCCCGGCGGCGGCGGCGGCGACCCAGGGCGCGGCCGATGCCGGTGCGGTCGATTCGTTCGACTCGTCGCTGGACGGCAGCGTGGAGCGGAGGAAGGGGGCGCGCGGCTTCGACTGCTACTACTGCGACATGACGTTCCCGGCGATCGCGCTGCAGAAGCGCCACATGCTGTCGGTACACGCGGACAAGCATCGCGGGCTGGAGTGCCCGATCTGTCAGTGCCGGTTCGCGAACCAGTCCAGCTTCCTGATCCACCTGAAGGAGCACAAGGAGCAGAAGCGATTGCGCAACAGCAGCGGCGGCAAGCAGGAGGAGAGCGGCGGCAAGGGAGAGGACGCTGCGGCCGGTAGTGCGGCGGTGAAGCGCGAGTACGGCTGCTCCGTCTGTGCGGTGACGTTTGCGCGCGAGGTGCTGCTGAACGAGCACCTGCACGAGCAGCATCCGGACGCGTTTTTGGCGCAAAACAGCGACGTGGCGTACATGTGTGGCGTCTGTTTGGCCGAGTTTAGCGACCGGGCCGCCCTGGAGGGTCACACGAGCAGCACGCACACGGAGGCGGAGCTGGCGGAGGCGGCGGCAGCAGCGGCAAAGGAAAAGGTGCAGCCGCCGGCGGCCGAAAGCGAGAGCACCGGCTCGCAGCAGGGCGATGTTAAGAAGGAAGGAGAGCAGGAAGGGGAGGAAGAGGAGGAGGAGGAGGAAGCGGACGATGAGCAAAACGAGCAAAACAACGCTGATGATGGTGTGAAGCAACAACAGCAGCAGCAGCAGCAGGAGGAAGCGGCGGGCGAGGAGGAAACCAAAGGAGCGGAAAAACCACCGGAGGGCTGCTCGCTGGTGTACAAGTGCAAGCTGTGCCAGTCGCGCTTCGTGACAAAACAGTCGCTGGCCACGCATCTGGAGACGCACGTGGCGGCGATGAAGCGCGCCGCCAGCAAGCGGCCGTACAGTGAAACGGGTGACGGCGAGGGCGGCGACGGTGCGGAGGGTGCTGGTGGTGCCGACGAGGACGACTACAGTGGCGAGGAAGACGACGAGGAGGAGGAGTACGGTGGGTCGCAGAACGCGGGCGGAGAGAAGCGCCCCAAACGCGCCAAGCCGCAGGCGGCCGAGGAGGACGACGACACGACGACCGAGGAGATGCCGATCGATCCGGACGAGATCTCGTTCAATCCGGACACGGGCGAGCAGATGTTCACGTGCCAGGTGTGCGGCAAGGTGATCAACACGGTGTCGCAGTTCCGCCGGCACAAGCGCGTCCATTCGCCCAAGGGCCGGCCGTTCGAGTGCCACATCTGCTTCTACCGGTTCGCGATGAAGTACAGCTACACGGCGCACATGCTGCGGCACGAGCTGGGCTGCAATCCGACCCAGCCGACCACGTACCGCTGCACCAAGTGCTCGGAAACGTTCACGCGCCGCAAGCTGCTCAGCCAGCACATGGCGGCCATGCACGGGCGCTGGTCGGACGGGGGCAGCCCGATGTACGGGTCGCCGGGCCAGCCCGGGTCGACCAGCGGCCGCGGCACGCACACCTGCCCGATCTGCTCGGAGTCGTTCACGCGCGAGAGCGTGCTGAACGGGCACATGAAGACGCACAATCTGGAGGCGGCGCAGCTGCAACACTCCGAGGTGTGCTACCTGTGCCGCGTCTGCAGCAACGAGTACGAATCGCGCGAACTGTACGAGGCGCACGCGGCCGAAGCCCACCCGGGCATGAAGATGGAGATGGTGGAGGCGGGCGTGTCGGCGGACGTGCTGCAGAAGCTGGGCAATGTGCTGGATGCGGCTGCGGCTGCAGCTACTGCGTCACAGGACGGCGACGGCAACGCTGCGGTCAAGACCGAAGAGAAGCGTGACAATGGCGCCGAGGGCGAGGAGGAGGAGCGTGTCGTGGCTGGCGGGGACGGCGGGGAGGAGGAGAACGGGGAGCAGAAAAGTGCGGCCAGCGCCGTCGGCGGGGGCTTTACGCTCATCTTCAAGTGTAAGCTGTGCTCGGGCCGCTTCCTCAAGAAGAAAACGCTCGACTGGCATCTGCAGACGCACCGGTCGATCGCGAAACAGGGCGACGGTGTGGCGATACTGCCCGATCTGGGACCGGACGCGATCGGCGACCAACCCAAGATGAGCAAGTGTACGGTGTGTGGACAGGTAAGCATAACTTGGTGGTGGTGGTGGTGGTGGTGGCAGTCCGGACACGATTTGATGATTTTTCTTTTGCCTGTGCTTTGCAGATCTTCGACAATGAGCTGCTCTTCCACGAGCATATGCGCACCCATCAGCGTGGTCCGCGCCCGGGCGTCCACCTGGGATACGGAGGGATGGCGCAGCAGCCGCCAACGAGGCGCCGGCGAACCGGCGGCCGCAGCCTGATCCAGTGCGATCTGTGCAAAAAGACGTTCATGTACCGCAGCCAGCTGCACCAGCACACGATGCTGCACCATCAGCCGGGCAAGCCGTACGAGTGCAAGATCTGCCACTACAGCTTCGTGCACAAGCTGAACCTGAAGCGCCACGAGCTGACGCATCTGCGCGAACCGCCCCGTCAGCTGCTCGACCAGCAGCAGCAGCAGCAGGACGCGGATCAGGACGATCAGCTGGACAACTCGCACCTGCTGCAGCCGCTCGTGCTGATGGCCGGCGGCACGGAAGAGGAAGCGACGAACGGTCGGGGACGTGGTGGTGGTGCCGCCGGAACCGCCCAAGACGATGGTGGCGACGGCGATCAGTCCGGCTCGGCAATGGATGGCTCGAGCGCGGCCGACGACGGTACGACGGGCGGCAGCGGGCGGTCCTGGACGGCGAAGAAGTTCAAGTGCGTCGTGTGCGCGCTGGTGTTTAACCGGCAGAACGAGCTGGTGGTGCATCTGCAGACCCACATCGAGCGCATCAACGAGGTGAAGAACCGTACGGCGGCGGCGGTCGCTTCGGCGGCGGACGCCGGCATCGCGCCGACCGATCGGCAGTGCAAGCTGTGCCACAAGGTGTTCAAGTTCAGCTGCCAGCTGAAGCAGCACCATCTGCTGCACCACGCGCGGGAGAAACCGTTCGAGTGCCGCACCTGCCACTATCGGTTCGAGTTCAAGGGCCACCTGGTGCGGCACCGGGCCAACCACCATCCGAACGAGGCGAAGGAGGACCAGGACTTCCCGAGCCCGTACCTTACGTCCACCCCGCTGCGGGGTGCGCGCGGTGGCGGCTATGGGGGCGAGGCCAGCAGCAGCAGCCAGGGCAGCGGCAGCGTGCCAAAGTACGGCGGCATGGTGACGGACGACGTGATTATCGCGCCGACCACGTCCTCGCCCCGGTCGGAGAGTGGGTCGGCCCACCAGTGCCCGATGTGCTCACTCAAGTTCATCAAGGCGCGTTCGCTGGCCATGCACATGCGGATACATCTCGGCGGGCGGAAACTGCGCCGCGTCATACCGGCCTCGACGGCGGCCCCGTCTCCGCCGGGTGAGGCGCAGCCCGGCACGCCGACGACGGGGGCGGACAAGCTGGTGTGCCGGTTCTGCGCCGGCACGTTCCCGACGGCGCACGAGCTGAAGACGCACATGATGACGCACATCGGCAGCGAGGCGATGGATCTGGAGGTGCCGTTCGGTATCAGCGCGTTCAATCTGCTGCACGAGAATATGTTCAACGATTCGATGGGCGGCGAGGGTGGCTCGTCGGCCGGGGCGCTCGGCGGCGAAGATCACAGCAGTATGGGCGGCGAGGGTGGCAGCAACAGCCGGGCGGAGGGTGGCAGCACGGACGGCGACTATCAGCAGGACGATGGCGAGGACGGTAGCGGCGGTGATCCACTGTTCGACGGCTCCAATCTGGAGCTCGTGCTGGAGGATAACATTCTCGATAAAGATTTTGGCATGCGATATCAGCAGCAACAACAGCAGCAGCAACAGCAACAGCAAAAGCGCCGCTCTGGCAAGTCGGGTCAGAACAATGGTGACGGTGGCGATGATGCCGGCGAAGAGGAGGAAGACGATGACGAGGAAAACGAGGACGACGTGACGGACACGAACGATGGGGACGGTGGCGCTGGCGAGGACGACGAGGAGGAGGACGAGGGCGAACAGTCGTCCGCGTCGACGATGGCCAGCTTCCAGCGGCACATGAACCTGATGGCGACGCACCGGTCGCGGCTCGCGGCCACGGCCGCCCTGTCCGCCCGACTGCAGGCGACCCCCTCCGCTTCCTCCTCGTCGCAGTCGTCCTCATCGGCGAAGGGCAAGATTGTCTGCGAGCTGTGCAAGAAGGAGTTCCTCTACCCGTGCAATCTCAACCAGCACAAGCAGCTGCACCATTCGAAGGAGAAGCCGCACGAGTGCCGCATCTGCCACTATCGCTTCGAGTACGTCGGCCACCTGCAGCGGCACATCCGGCAGCAGCACGAAAAGATGGCGGAGGAGCTGCTGGCGCCGGCGGAACCGCAAACGTTCGATTGCAACTTTTGCGGCGAATCGTTCGACTCGAAACGTAAGTGTGGTGGACAGAGCTTTTTGACATCATTTTTTTTTTTCTTTTTTTTTGTAATCAGTACTGCAAAATCATAAAAAACGTCAACGTCATAAAAAAAATCTGACTGGAACAAAATCCATATCAGCGTCACGTACTCAATTGTGATAATCAATGGTGATACTCAAAACGATTGGTTTGACCAATGCAGGCTTCGTGACATTTTTGCGACCAACGCTTGGTCAGTAACTATGTCATGATTTTTTTTTACTGTGATCAATTCTGCAAAGTGTTACTGATATAGGCATGATAAATTTCGGCTAAAACAAAATCGTGTCAGCGTCACGAGCTGTACTGTGATGATCAGAGGTGAGACTTAGCAACAGTTGTTGCGATCATCACATGCTTGGTGACATTGTGTGCAACCAACTTTTGGTCAGTCACTTGGTCGTGACATTTTGTGTCGGTAATCATCACGTTAGTCATGAGAGATGTGCGGTGCGTGTAAGTGGTTCCTAGAAACCCAATGAGCATGTTTTCTCTCTGTTTGACCCGACATACAATCAAAGCAGACAGAGCGAGGAAGCATGCTCATTTTTTCACTTGGGACCACACGCCAAGAATGTCATGACGAAGTGGGTGATCAAGAGTTGGGTGCTAAAAAAAATCTCGCCCAGCATGTGATTGATCCACTAACTGTGTGAGTCTCACCACTGATCATCTCAGTTGTGTACGTGAGCTGATTTAAGCTTCGTTTCAGTCATGACTGTTGATGTTTAGAACAGTGTCATTAGGCAGCACTGTTCAGAGGCAGAAAAAATCATTATGCATGCGCCGGCATTATGCTCAGCTTGTCAGTCAGAGTATCGCGTTGGACACAAGCATTCGCATGTCGTGTTCGGCATGTCATGGCGCACTTTCATTGAGTATCAGCAATGAGCATCAAGCTACCACGGACATGTTCATTGTTTTCGTTGGTGAACATCACGTGATGCTCATGATATTTTGCAGCACTGTTTGTAATTATTGTTTTTATGTGATTTGTACCATTTTCTTTTCTTGTTTGTCCTTTCTAACAGCTCTGCTAACGTCACACGTGCACACGTTGCACCGAGGCGAGAAGCCGTTCCAGTGTGACAAGTGTCCGGCTACGTTTAGCTATAAGAAATCTTACGAAACTCACCGAGAGGAACATTACTTGAGTAAGTGTTGAAGCAACTGTGCGTGTGTGTGGTTGTGTGTATTGGTGCATTTGCAAATGTGATCTTAATGGGTGTTCCTTATCTTGTGTCTTTGTGTCCTTATCTAGAAGCCAGTAATGGAGCCTTCAAGTGCAGCTTCTGCAAGAAAACGTAAGTAGCATCCCACGAACGAGGGAAAAGGAAAGAGCGATAGAGGGGTAAACATGACCTAAAATAACGAGCTTCTTTTTTTTATTTCTTGCTTTCATTCCACAGTTTCAACAGCGCACAAAAAGTAGACAACCATGTTTGCATTCAATAGTGAAACCGGAATATAGAACACCACTCTACAAAGTAATATAATATATATACTGAAGCAATGCTAACAATTTACGCTAAAAAACAAACAAACAAAAACCGCCGATCGTTTGGTGGGAGATAGCGGCAGAACGAGCGGTGGTGGCTAAAACAATACAAATTATAGCAGCTATAATGTATCTTTTTACAACACACACACACACACACTCACACATACTCAACACATATGCGCCGAAGCTCGTGTAAGTTTAGTCGATAGGGAAGAAAAGTGAAACAAAAAAGAAAAGTATTGTATAAGCAAAATCAAGATAGAAATTATATACATATACATATATACATATACATATATATAAATATATATACATATACATATAGTAGAAAAGCAGAGGAAACAAACAAAACATACAGTAATAACATTTGCAGGAATATAAATCGCCTATAAACTGTCATATGGGAAACGAGACACACCGTGTAGAGGAGAGCGAGCGAGCGAGCGAGAGAGACAGAGAGCATGTAGTTTGTAAGAGAAACAAATCAAAACAACAGACATAAAGAAAAAAAGAACATGTACGTGTATCAAGCAACAAAACAAAACACTCAGATGTAGAAAAAAAACGAAACGAAAACAACAATGAAGCAAGAAAGCGTGCGTAAATAGAACGAGGCCCAGTAAGCAAGAAGAAAAAAGGAAGGAGAAAAAAAACAAATTTGAAAAAAAAATGACAAAGCAACACAAAAAAAACGGCAAAATTGCAACTGCAAACAAACAAGGAAAAGTAGTAGTTCAAATTGGATAAGCATATTCCTACTTATAGTTGTATTGTTATGCATGAAATTGTAAAGAGAGACAGAGAGAGAAAGGTAGAAAGAGGAAGTCGAAACAGTGCATTCTTACACCTGCTCTTTGGAAACATTGGTTTAGGAGAGGGGAGCAGCAACACATCACCGATAGATTTATTCCTGTAACATGGAAGAGTAATTAGTACTGTAAGTGTAAATGCATTGTGCATGTGTGGTGTTTTCATAAAGCGCGCAAAAAAAAAACACACATACACATATGCACTAAATAAGGGAAAAAATGAATGCGTAGAAATGCCGTACAAGCAACAAGCATGCATGAGATATATGCAGCCTTGTGGAGGAAGGAAGATGCATTTGTTTCCACGGCAGCAGCAGCAGCAGCAGCATCACAGTGTCCGTCTGTTGCGTGCTGATGTTAGCAATGAAGCCAGCGTAGTGTACTAGATTGCGCCACAGGAACGTGGTTTAGGCATGCGCATTGTTGCTGCTCCTAGTAGCGTATTAGTAGCAAACTGCACGCGTTGTTCTCGTTTTAGTTTTCAACCGCTTTGCAAAGCAACAACAAGAAAAAGAACAACAACATGATTTGTGTGTCTGACTGAGTTCCGGCAAATCCTTTTCGCCGCGATGGCGCCTCTCGTTAAGCGTTTAATTATTATTATTTTTAAAAATTTCTTAGAACCCTCCAAACGCGTGTACATGAACTGAGCAAGAGAGAGAGAGAGAGATAGAGCAGTGGATGTTTTATGAATTAGTTTTACTTTATCATATCATATCAATCTTTTTTTTTGCCGCATTCGCTGCCCGGCGGGTCTCGCCCATCGGTCCCCGGTGTGTCTGCCGGTGTGAGTGGAAACCTATTTTATGCTTATTTTATTACAAGTTTTATGCTAACTTATACAAAACTGTGTAGGATTAGTTGTGTATGGTTTGAGCAGCATCTTTATCATTATTGCACCCCATACTGTAGATGAAGCAAAAAAAAAACTCGCGAACCCCCAACACACGGTGTTTTATACTAGTTACTCAGTGGTAGTACTTTCTTCCGATGTTTGCGCCTTCCCCTCCCCCCCGAACCGCCAATCATTATCACGCCACGTGGCATTCACGTGCTATTGGAAAGTATTTTCGGCTACCATTACTACTGTACCATGTTTTTTTTTGTTTGTTTAATTGTATCATGCCAGGTTTAGTCTTATCTGATTTCTTTTTAAATATGTTGCCCCGCCTTCCTTCATGCGCTTTCTTCGCGACAACCGCTTCCTAAAATAAAAGCGACGGCCAACAATGAGACACGTTGCAGGTGCAATTAGCTTACGTTTATTGTTTTTTTTAACGCACTTTGCTCCGAATCGATGGTGGTGTGAATGCAAAAGCAAGCAAACTAACGATGATGATGATGATGATGATGCAAAGGGAAAGGATTATTCTATAGTATGCGTAATAGAGTAGAGAGAGAGAGAGAGAAAGCTAGAGCAAGTAAATGATGAATGATGATTATGACACATCCTCCTAGAGCAGCCCGCCCACATGTAATGATTGTGAAGAAAAGTAAAACAAAACAAAACGAAAAAAGGTCCGTATGGATCCGTTTTGCCGCTTTGTAATAACTCGAAACAAAACTTAGTTTATCCGTTAAAGCAAACAAAAATACCACACATGTAAGAAGCATACATGCAAATACAAGCAAACCGAATGTAACAGTCGAATTAGTGCAACTAGTAAAAAACCGCCCCCCCCATTACATCTATCTACAATCAGATCAAATCACAATGCAAACACAAACACACACACCCACACCTGCACTGTGTGTGCACTGGCAGGTGTGGAGAAAATTTCATAAGCATCATTAATTTATTATTATATTTATTATTGTACTTGTAATAAGATATTTAACCGACACCCCTCACCCACCCCACATATGGCGCAAAAATACACACTAGAGGGGAAACAAGAGATTAAAGGCAAGTGAAGGAAGGCGCACGTAACGCAAAAAAAACGCACGGCGGTGTTAACAAGCGACGTCTCTCAGCACATTGTGGCAAAGAAGGAACTAACTCTGCGTGCGTTAAAGAGAAAAAGAGGGAGAGAGAAACAACAACCAGTGAACACACAACTAAATGATCCAAAACGGTTAGAACAAAATAGGAATGTAAAGAAAAATGATAGAATGGCAAAGTTGGAATGGGAAATTAAAGTAAAATAAATATAAGATTTAGAGATTTAATTATTCGCGTTGCGGTGTTTTCTTTTTGTATTGAAATTGTTTCTAAATGTATGGCCATGGCCGGGGCAGTTTCGCGATTCGTTCCTTTACTGAGACAAGGTCCAGGTACTACTGTTCTCGAATTGGAAAAAGTCCAGTATCAGTTCTAGCAACGGTTTCGTTTGAGGATCCGTTTTAGAATCTGTATGGGGATTGATACAATTGTGACACGTTCCCTACACAGAACAACTTTTTCCATACAAAACGGGCAAAATTTGGTTCCAATTCTGTTCCCACCTTGTGAGGCAGAACAGAAGTGGCACAAGGTAACTGAGCTGAGAGTCACTCACTTTTGATGAGTGCCCCTATCATTTTCAGTGAGAGCAAATGAAGTAGAGCACATTCATAACGATTTGCTCTCTCCCTTCTGCTAATGTAGGTATAGGAAACGTTCTGTGTGTAATTTTGATAGATGGAAATTTAAAATAAAATCATGAAAAAGAGTGCAAAGATTCATGATCATTTGGAAATAGTGAACAGAAAAACATCCGACATTCGCAAATTTAGAGAAAAAGCAAGAAATGGTCGATTTTGATCTATTTGTGTAAAACGCTTTCTAGGATCAAATGATAGATCAATCAATCAATATTGTCAATATTGGCTTGCTTTTCATGCGATCAGACCAACGGATTAA
This sequence comes from Anopheles arabiensis, assembly GCF_016920715.1. NCBI lineage: Eukaryota > Metazoa > Arthropoda > Insecta > Diptera > Culicidae > Anopheles > Anopheles arabiensis. Next base: position 68,651,307 of record NC_053518.1, on the reverse strand, counting down.
ACTGTAGTTCTACCGATTCACAGATTTTACAGGTATTGCTGTTTGCGAAGAGCGAATGAACCGAAATCTCGTTCACGGTCACATCAATGAACCACTCGGTTCACTCACGTTCACTTAAAAGAACCGAAATGCCCACCTCTAGTTCTGGATCAATCCTAGCATCGGTATGAGATAACGATTATGTTTCAGAAATGATATCAACTCCAGAATTAATATGGACAGTAGTGACAGAATTAGTTCCAGGCCAAATCAGGACCGATATTGATTCGGGTACAGTTTTAGGACCAATATGGGTTCAGGATCACTCTCAGAACTGGTATGGGTTTAGAATTAGTTTCACTTCCTGTAATGGTTCAGCATTATTCTCTTTGGATGTGCCCTGTGGATTGCAGTGGGCACCTATCAATTCAGTTCAAAAAACCCTTTTCCGAAATTCATTACATTACACATCCAAGTTTTTTTTTTGTTGCGTTGCCCTGTAACTAGGTCAAATTAACAAGTCGAAATATAATTTGCTGGTATAGGTAGAACCATAATTTAAACTGATAACATCTTGGGCCCACACTTCGGTGCTACATCTAAGTCCTGGATCTCAGAACTGATGAACCGTGAACTATCCCGACCCGGGAACTGATCCCAAAGCTCGTCCGAAACCTGAATCAAATCTGAATCTAATGCTGAAATTGATCACGAATCTATCCTCGTCTAGCACCTGAGGGCCGAAGGAACTAGACCTGAAACACAACTTAAGCTTCCTGAGCCAATAGCTTTCCATTTCAAGCGAATTTTAAAGAGAAAGATATCTAATATGTAAATTTTTAGTCGCAATCATTAAAAATACTATGGTGGAATTCCGTTTGTCCGGGTATTTGTTAATCCGGGTGCTGGAAATGACATCTAATATTTATCGTAACTCAGAGTATGATGTTTTTTTTATCTCGAACAAAAACACTACAATTCTACACTCTCAATTCTTGTATAATCCCGTGCAATCATATCGTAAACATTAAAGATAAACTCATAATTACTTTATTTCCGATGCTCTTTATGCTCACACTTTCTGCTTCGGGTTTGACAGCCCTGCAACCCTGTATGTACCTTGGCAACAGCTTGTTACCGCGATGACGTTTGTTTATAGACCGACGACAAACAAGTGGACGAGTTTGCTAGCATCGGCTCGTAAACAACAACAGCGATAAACAAAATTTTAGTGTAAATTGTAAAGAAATTGTTCCCAACCGCCCGCGATGGACATGAAGGATGAGGAATATCCTTCCACAGCGGCGCTCGAGCCGGAGTGGTGCCGGGTCTGCGTGTCCGAGCCGGAGGCGATACACGGCATGGACGAGATGATAGACGCCGACCATTCGGTAAGCCTTAACATGATGCTGGAGGCAATGTTTCCCATGTTTGCCAGTCCGGAAGGGAAAGATTCACAAACCACCCAGCAACACTTGCCAACGAAAGCGTGCGATAGCTGCAAGCACAAGATCATGATCGCGTACGGGCTGTACCTGCTGCTGATAGAGAGCGAAGAGCGGCTGCAGCGCTATCTAGGGGAAGCTCCACGGTCCTGCACGGACGATGAGAAGGCGGAACAATCCTGTGCACCGTACGAGGTGCTGATCGAGTGTAGCTTTGACGATGGCGAGACAGCACTGTCGAGGGAGGAGGAACCACCCGCCTTGCGGCCGTTGGAAGCGTTGGACGAGGAAAGTGTACCGCGGAAAAGAGGCAGACCACGAACCCGGCCACTACCACAGACCACCACCGTGCTCTTGGAGGAGGACAAGCGACCGAAGCGAATGAGTAAACAGGACCGGACCAACGAGAGCGTCACGGAAGAGGAGCAAATGGTGCTGGAAGAAGATATCGTTCTGCTGGATGAATTCACGGGAGAACAAACCTCCCAACCAGTGGCAAAGAAACGGGGTCGAAAGCCCAAAGTTCGGGCAGATAGTACCGATCAGCTGCATGAATCCACCACGGAACAAGCAATCGAACCACCGGTGGCAAAGAAACGGGGTCGAAAGCCCAAAATTCGGGCAGAAAGTACCGATCAGCTGGATGACTCCACGGCAGAACAAACCGTCGAACCACCGGTGGCAAAGAAACGGGGTCGGAAGCCCAAAATTAAATCCGAACCAGCTGAAGGCGATGAAAGCAGCACGGAAGGCAGGAAGGAACGGAAGCAAAGCGCAACGATCAAGGTGGAAGCGGCCGAATATTTGTCGGATCAGGGTGGCAGTGGCGTTGAGCTAGAGTCTAAGGTGGACGTGTACAACTGTCAGCTGTGCGAGGGGCACACGTATGGGTCGCCCACCGAGCTGACGGAGCATCTGAAGGCGGAACATCCGGACCTGATACGCACGTGCGACAAGTGTCCGAAGGTGTTCATGACGGAGGCAGCGTACCAGCATCACCAGTACTGCCATGCGACGCTGCGCTCCTACTTCTGCATGTTCTGCGACAAGGGTTTCCAGACGGAGAATCTGCTGAAAAGCCATACCAAGTCGCACACGGAGATGGCCGAGTTTTTGTGCTCGCTGTGTGGGAAGAAGTTCAACAACAAGAGCAACCTGCGGCAGCATCTGGTGCGCCACACGGGCGTGAAACCGTGGGCCTGTACGCAGTGCCCGAGCCGGTTCTGTACGAAGGGTATGTTTCAGGGGGTGAATCTTGTGCAGCATGATATGTTCTTGACATGTTTTGTTCGTTTTTCTTTTGCGCAGGTGCATTAAACTTACACCAGAGAACACACTCGAAGCTAAGACCGTTCAGTTGCGATATTTGTGGCTCACAGTTCCACACACGATACTCCCTGATCAAGCACCAGCTAATCCATACAGGTAGGCATGAACGAGTGTGATGAGTGTGTGTGTTTGTGAATTATTATTAAAATATCATCTCTATTTCCAGGTGAACGTCCGTACAGTTGCGATCTCTGCCCGATGAGGTACGGTTTTGATTTGACATGCTAACCATCGCAGTGCAAAGGACTAAAAATTATCCTTCCCTCTCTTACAGATTCGTCTCGACCTACCACGTGAAGCGGCACATGCTTACGCACACCGGTGAAAAGCCGTTCAAATGCACGTACTGTGAGCGCAGCTTCGCGCAAAGCAACGACATGGTGAAGCACATGAAAACGCACGTGGGCGAAAACCCGTACCAGTGCGATCGGTGTGAAGCATCGTTCCGGCTGCTCACCGATCTGCGCAACCACTACAAGGAGACGTGCACGCCGGTCGATAAAGGGGCCGGTTCGTCCGCGGACGAGGGGAAAGCGATACGGTTCACAAGCACAAGCATTTTGAAGATGCGATACGAGAAAGAGATGGGCCAGTACAGCGAGCAGCGGTACGAGGAAAGCGCTGGCCAGCGGAAAGTTATGGCAGAGGCGACCGAGTTTCCTGCAATGGAGTAGGGAGGGAAAAAAGAGTCGCCACCAATAGTTTATAGATGAAGCCAAACCCATGTTCCAGTTTCGTTTTCGTCCGGAGCAGTGGGAAAGCTGCAATTATTTTATGAGTTCGACAGCTTTTCACAGTCCCAAAAAGAGGCATTTTACTAATTGAATCGCGTAACAAATGATTGTATATTTTGAAAAATATAACAAAATGTTGTTCCGCATAAATTATCGCCCAGAAATAAGAACGCAAATACTTTTTTTTAATCACTTATTTATAAATGCATTTTATACATTTTTATTTCTCTCAATTCAAAAAGAAGCAGTTTGTTTGTGAGCAATTGGGAAAACGTCCCATTTGAATGCAGCACACCTTGCATGTAACGACCTCGTTCGCTTAAAATGACGTTTCGACGCGTTCGTTTGACAGCGCACAATACAACAAAAAAAAAAGAAAGAGAAAGACGCCTCGCTTGGGCTGTGTGGGCAAATCGCTAAGCTCATCTGTGGGGTAAAAAAAACAAGCACTTTGCCCCATTTCGTTTATTCCCCGTTCGCAAGTGCAAGTGCAATTGATCCGCGATGGACGTGGACGTGGTATGGCCATCGACCGACGCAACGGCGTGCTGCCGCATCTGCGTGCTAGAGACGGAGGCGGCGGACGCGTGCCGCATGCACGAACCGCTGGAGGAAAATGGGTCCCAGAGCCTGCAGATCGTGCTGGAGAAGCTGTTCCCGGGCGTGTTCAACGAGGAGCAGGTGCAGCACGACTACACCATGAACTGGCCGATGGTGGTGTGCCGGGAGTGCAAGCGCAAGGTGCAGGAAGCGCACGAGCTGTACGAGACCTGTCTCGATAGCCGCGGCCGGCTGCAGAAACGTTCCGCCAAGGAGGAAATGCACGCAGACGAAGAGATCGTGCCGGTGGACTGTGTGGTGGACGAGCAGGCGCAAGAGTTCCTGGAGTGCGATCTCATCCCGGAAACGGAGCTCGAGCCGGAGCTCGAACCACTGCCCGCCTCATCGCGCCGACGTACGGCGAAGGCGCGTAAAAGCGAACCCGCACCGAAGGGCTCGAGGACGAAGAAAGCGCACACCGCACCTGCGGAGGTGATGGAAATCAAGAAGGAGCTGGAGGACCCACAGGAGCAACTGCAGGAGGAGCAGCAACCGGAGGTGGAAATGCTCGAAGAGGAGGAGTTAGAGTTTGCCGAGGAAAGCAACAGCGCAGAGCCGGAATGGACACCACCGTCGTCCGCCGGCAGGGCCAAGAAAGCGAGAGGCGCACCGAAAGCGAAGCCGACCGACGAGAAGGTGCCGAAGGAAAGGAAGAAGCGCGAGCGTAAGCCAAAGGTCGAGCCGGGCGCGGAGGGAAAGCTCGAATCCAAGACGGAGCTGTACCGGTGCCAGCTGTGCTCGGGGCCAACCTACGAGACGCCCGGCGAGCTGACGGAGCATCTGAAGGCGGAACATCCGGCCCAGATACGGCCGTGCGACAAGTGCCCGAAGGTGTTCGTCAGCGAGCAAACGTTCCAGCACCACCAGTACTGTCACGCGACCGGTCGGTCGTTCTTCTGCGACTTCTGCGACAAGGGCTTCCAGACGGAGGGGCTGCTGACGAGCCACACCAAGTCGCACACGCGCGGTCCCAAGTTCCTGTGCTCGTACTGCGGCAAGGGGTTCACCACCAAGAGCAGCCTGCAGAAGCATATGACATTCCATACGGACAGCAAATCGTGGCCGTGCCGTCTGTGCCCCTGTCGGTTCAATACGAAAGGTAGGTGCGGGAAGAGAAGAGGTGGTGAGTGCAGGGGAACAAGTAATTATTTATTGCTGTGTGTGTTTGTTTCCAGCCTGCCTGCACGTGCATATGCGTACGCACACAAAAACGAAGATCTATACCTGCCCAATCTGTGGCTCGCAGTTTAACAAACACTACTCGATGGTGAAGCATCAGATCATTCACACAGGTAACAGGAAAACTGCATAAAGAAAGCGATTGTTAAGTGTTTTTGTTTGCTAACGAGTAGTGTGTGTTTTGCCCTCTTTTTTCGTAGGAGAACGCCCATTTGTCTGTGAGCTTTGTCCCATGAGGTAAGAACATATTCATTTCCAACTGCATTTGTAAACTTCTCCTAACGGGCCACTCACACTTCACAGGTTTGTCTCGCCGTACCACGTGAAACGGCACATGCTAACGCACACCGGGGAAAAGCCCTACAAATGTACGTACTGTGAGCGCAGCTTCGCGCAAAGCAACGTGCTGGTGAAGCACATGAAAACGCACGTCGGCGACCATCCGTACCAGTGCGATCGGTGTGACGCGTCCTTCCGGCTGCTGAAGGACCTGCGCAACCACTACCAGGAGCACTACGTGGAGAGCGAGAACGGTATCGGGCCGTCGCCGGTCGTGGACGATAAGGATATACGCTTTACCAGCACGGAAATCTTGAAGCTGCGATACCAAAAAGAGATGGGCCAGTACAGCCAAAAGTATGAGGGCAGCGGTGGTGACGATTGAGCAGAGCGGAGCAGGTCTGTAGCAGTTTACACGGGTGTGTAATAATGAGGGGGAATTGGGGATATAGCATATACGCAGTCGCGGTACTAGTTTGCGCTTTACGGAGCTTACACTTGCACTAACCACATACTTTTAGGAGAATAAATACGATACAACTTGAGCCGGCAGAAATCGCAACTGAAGAGAGATATTGAGAAAGATGTTGTCTGCGTATTGCGAGCAAAAAGTGCTACAGAATCAATTGCAAACTGGAAGAATAGAGCAAGCTAAATTGTATTCTTTATAGGGAAGAGGCGTTTGTAGGTGATTTTTCTAGGTAATGTAACTTTTTTTATTTTATTTTATTGTTTTTATTATGGTGTAATAGTCTCGTATTAGGTATAGGACTACCTATGCCGCCAGTAATTCTAACGCGCCTGTATCGTATGAAATATATATTTTGTATCCAATAATGATATGAAACCCGCATAACGGCGAATGTTGTAGCGAGGCTCAAAGTTTCTATTAAACAATTGCTTCCATAATGATATCGGGTTATATTTTACAAAAATTGAACCAGTATTGTGTAAATTTGATTCAGATTCAGAATGTCGGTTGGAAAGATTTGCCAATCTCAAAAGATTCACGAATGTCGACAGATTTATGAATCTCGAAAGATTTACGAATATCTAGTGATTCAGAAATCTCCAAGGATTCATAGATCTTGAGCTTTTATTATTCTTCTTCTTCGCATGACAACCTAAGTGGTCATTAGTGTTGGATTTCATGACTCTTTCGATGAAATTCATTCATATGAATCTTCAGTGATGAGTGATTCGAATCTCGAATTGACTCTTCAAAAATTCATGAATCTCCAAGGATTTATGAATCTCGAAAGTTATAAGAATTTTCAAAGATTCATGAACCTAAAAGATTAATAAATCCATTAAAATTCATATATATCGAGGGATTCATGAATCTTTAGGGATGTATCATTTGCAAAATAATTAATTTGCGCGATCTCACCAAATAACATGATAAATCCGTCGCGGATTTAAGCCGCGCATGGACCGTCTCCCCGTAGCAAAACAAACTATCTGACTGCGTGGACTTGCCAAGAAGTCCCGAAAGCATGTATAGGCTGGAATGACCATGTAGGTTGTTGCTTCAAAAAGAGTAATAATGAGAAGCTTAAGCTCTATGAATTTTTTAGATGTATCATTCTCATGGGGTTGATGAATCATTGGAGAGATGAATCTTTTGATATTCATGAATCTTTCGAGATTCATCAATCTTTGGTGATTCAAGAATATTTGGAGATTCAAGAATATTTGGAGATTCATGAATCTTTGCAACCGAGATTCAAATTCATGAATCTGAATCAGTGAATTCAAGAATCGAATCACTCATCCTGATAATTCATATGTATGAATTTCATCGAGAGATTCATGAAACTGAACTCTAAATTGAGCACGAATCACTGCTAACATGTCCTACACAAAATGTATGATCCATCGAACAACGGAAGTCGGGTTCCATTTTGAAATATGAATAAAACAAGACTTGTTCAGCTATTCGTCATACCTTCACTCAATTACTATTCGTTATACCTTAACTAAATCAACCTTGATAATGTGTTGTTTTGGAAATTGCCCGTGCTGATGACATGTAAACATTGGAATTCTGTGTGTTCGTACGGGAAAGGTGCAATGTAGCTAATTTTTTTGTAAATTGAACCATTCTGAAGGATTTTATTTTGTAGCAATTTACACAATTGTTCACTGTGTACCACACCATGGACGAGGAAAACAATTCAGTCGAGCTATCGCTTCGCTCAACCTTCTGCCGCATCTGTGTCACGCCCTGGAAGATGAACCACTGCATGCAGGAACCATGCGATCCGGGCGAATCTTTAAGCTTGCACTGCATGCTGGAAATCCTCTTTCCGACCATCTTCAACGATCATACCACAAACTGGCCGGCCAAAATCTGCCAGGACTGTGGCGAGAAAGTGTTACAGGCGTACGCTTTGTACGTGCAATGTGGGCAAAGTGCAGAGCAGCTGGAAAGGTTGTGCAACGAGCAGGAGGATGCGACGATGTGCGATGAAGTAATGATTACGGTCAAGGGGGATTACACGCCCGATGTGTTGGTGGAGGAGGCAGTTGTTATATCTGAGCTGGAGCCGGGAATTGTGGATACTGTGACGAACTGCAACCCACTGGAGGATAATTCCGACGAGTCGCTCGAAGAAGGTCAAGTGCTGCATCGCCCAGAAATCGTCATAGCGAAGCAAAAGGTGCATGAAAAGCGTAGAAATGCTGCAGCAACGAAGAGGAAACACAAACGCATACAGCCCTCGGCAAGTAATGAGCGAGTTGTTGCTGAAACTCAAGCTCCAGCACGGACGAGACAGGGGAATCGGAGGCAAGTGGTCTTAACTCAAATGAAAGCGCTTGAAAGTGTCGAGGACAAACTGCCAGAAGAAAAGAGCAAGATAAATGATGGCAGGCGTACAACGACGCGTGAAAAAGGCAACGCCACTCTAGACAACAGCACCACCTCCCGATCGGATGACGATACCGAACCAAATTGCAAGAAAAGTATCGAAATATTGAACGATACGACAGCAGAAGAAGCGCTCCCGCAAGAGGAGAAGCTCGAAACGAAAAAAGATCTCTACAAATGTGTGCTGTGCGATGTTCCGGCGTTCACCGGGCCGGACGCACTGACCGACCATCTGAAGGCGGCGCATCCGGACCAGATACGGGCGTGCGAGCAATGTCCGAAAGTGTTTGCAGCGCAGGCCGCCTTCGAGCAGCACCAGTACTGCCATGCGACGGGCCGGTCACACTTTTGTCCGTTCTGCGACAGGGGCTTTCAAACGGCACTGCTGCTCAAGAGCCATATACGCACGCATACGCAGCGGTCCGACTATCTGTGCTCGCTGTGCGGCAAGGAGTTTAATGTGAAGAACAACCTGCGCCAGCACATGATAATGCATTCGGGCGAGAGGCCGTGGGCGTGCCCGCTGTGCCCCTGTCGGTTTAGCACGAAAGGTAAGGATCATGCAAAGATTACAGTTTCCTCACTACGGATTATCTTAACCGTTATGCTTCTTTTTAATACTTTTTCGTTGTTTTAGGAGGACTAAAGAGCCATCAGAATACGCACACACGAATTAAAGCATTTAGCTGTGACACTTGTGGATCACAGTTTAATAAACATTACTCGTTAATCAAGCATAAATTGATACACACAGGTAAGCTGGGAGGGATTGTGTTTGGTAAATGGAAAAGTAACTAAAAAATTGTCCATTTTTCCTCCCCAGGTGAACGGCCGTTTGGGTGTGAAATTTGCAAAATGAGGTTTGTGACTGGTCAGCTGAGATTTCCACAAAGAAATGTTTCATTATTTGAACATTCATTTTTCACAGATTCACCAACAGCTACATGGTAAAGCGGCACATGCGGACCCACACGGGCGAAAAGCCCTACAAATGTACGTACTGTGAGCGCAGCTTCGCACAGAGCAACGACATGGTGAAGCACATGAAAACGCACGTCGGCAGCAATCCGTACCAGTGCGATCGGTGCGATGCCTCGTTCCGCCTCCTGGTGGACCTACGTAACCACTACAAGGAGCATAAGCAGCCCGGTGAGCTAGGGGCTGGCTCATCCACCGAGGAAGATGCGAAAGGGATGCGGTTTACCAGCCAGGACATTCTGCAGCTAAGGTACAAGAAGGAAATGAATCAGCAGCAGTGAGGAAAAGTCGGATTTTTGGATTACCATAAATAGATTATTATTATTATTATTTATTAATCTTCAACGGGCCGTATGGCCTAATTAAGATGTAACAGTTCAATAAAAAAAAATACATAGCAAAAACAAGATTTGCATCGCAATTCACTGCGGCCACGGCAAAGCCGGAGACGTTCAGCACTGAGTTGAGATGTCGAAGTCGAAGCAATCCGAGACAGTGTTGAAGACAGCCGACATGCGGAACATAGGGTCTGACCGACCAGCACTGGAACGGGGTTGAGCGAGCCGTAGAGTTTCTCTAGACCTAAGTGTTCGGGATGGTGCATAGATATCGACTCGATGCAACAATGGCGATGAGTCGATAGAGCCATTTAGCAATCCAGCGATGAAAGAACACTGTGCATTGCGTCTTCTAACCGAAAGAGGTTCAAGGCCTAGAAGACGGCACCGCGCAGCATACGGAGGAAGATTATTGCGATCCTGCCAGGGAAGTAGGCGTAGGGCATATCTCGTGAGCTTACGTTGAATCGCCTCAATTCGAGCAATTGAAGAAGCGGTAGTTGGGCTCCAGACTACGCACGAATATTCCAGAACCGAACGAACGATACAGTTGTACACAGCTTTGATGCACATGGGGTTGCGGAATTCATTAGTTGTCCGGATAACCACGCCAAGTAATTGATTTCCTCTGGCTACAACGTCATCGATATGCTGTTTAAAGTTCAAACTAGAGTCAAGCAGAACGCCCAGGTCTTTGGCATGATTCTGTCGATTAACTGCAGTGCCGTCCATGAAGTAGGTCCCAGTCACTGGGCTCCTGCATCGACTAAAAGACACACAGTAGCATTTCTCGATGCAGATAGTCAGTCCATTACGCTTGCACCACGAACAGAAAATTTCGATGCAGTCTTGCAGGAATGAACAATCACCTGTGTTGTTAATAGGCGCAAAAATTTTTGCGTCGTCGGCAAACAGACTGATACTGTCGGGAGGTAAAGCGAGGGTAACATCGTTGATAAACAATATGAAGAGAAGCGGGCCAATGTTGCTTCCTTGTGGCACACCCGAGCTGCTGACTATTTCTTTGGACATGTGCTTATCAATTTTCACGATGTATGTGCGATTAATTAGGTACGACTTAAGCCACTGTACGAGCGGGCTGGGAACTCCTAGCTTATCGAGTTTAGCGAGAAGAATTGCGTGCGGAAGAGAGTCGAATGCTGCTTTTAGATCGGTATAAATTGCATCGACTTGAGCTCCGGCATCAATTTGACTAGTGCAATAGGTTACAAATTCAACCAGGTTCGTGGTAGTCGACTTTTTGGCACGAATCCATGTTGATACGGACTTAGGTAGCTGCGGCATGCATGTAGCAGATTTTTGTATATCACTAGTTCGAACACCTTGGCAATGGCACACAAGGATGTAATACCCCGGTAGTTGATGGCATCTGTCCTGTCGCCCTTTTTGTAAATAGGAACCATCCAAGATTTCCTCCATGCTTTGGGAAAGTAGCCATTGGCTAGCGATGCATTGAACAATTTTGCAAGGATAGGTGCTACTGTCGTTTGACAGCGTTTCAGCACGGTAGAAGGAATTCCGTCGGGTCCAGGAGCGAAGGAAGGCTTTAGTTGCGCTAGGGCAGATAAAACGATCTCACTGTCGATGAAAGGAGTGCTCATGTTAATTGCTCCAGCCGGAGTGTTGACGGGAGCAGCATCAATGGTATCGGTATCATTCATGGCCGGTGAAAAGCAATCTGCGAAGCGATCCGCGAAGAGATTGCACATTTCATTAGTGTTGGCACTTGTTGCTCCTTTGTACGTAATGGATTTCGGTGTATGCGTGGATTTTGTTTTGCTGTTGTAGAAGCGCCAAAACGAGTCAGGCCACCTGCAGAGGTTACGTTGAATTTTACTCAAATATCTGCGATATCGAAACCTGTTATAGCTGCAGTATAAAGAGTGCGTGTCAAAGTAGATCGAGCGAGATCTTTGGCAGCGGCGCGTTTGGTAGTGACGATAAGCAGCTCTTTTTACACGTTTGAGTCGTTTGAGTGTGCGGTCCGCCCAGGGGGGGTTAGGTTTAGGACGCTGAACTGGGACGCATACAACAAAGGCTTGCAGCATGAAGGACGAGAATGAACATACTGCTTCGTCAAGTGAAATAAAATTGGAACAATGAAAGCTATTGTTAAACATTGATATCATGTCGTTCAGTTTCACATAGTCAGCTTTAGCAAAGTTATAACGATAAAATGCGGTTGTCGTCGAGTTTTGTCGAGTCGTCGAATTGCGTCGGGTCGACGAGTTAATACGTATATTGAAGTCTAACGCCGGATGGTAGGAGTCAAGAGGTACAAGCGGAACAACACTTGGAAAGACAGGCGAACACAATTTAGCTGCAGCATTGTTAGCGTAGAGCAGGTCAAGCATGCGTCCGTGCGAATTATTGATGTGATTAAGTTGCACTAATCCGTTAAATTTAAATCCATCCACAAAGGTGTTGTTGGCCAGTGAGCGCGCAGTTGGTTCATAGTGCGTGATTGATGAGTATGCTGGCGAGGACGAAGGATCAGCTGTGGACCAGCTTATGCTAGGCTGATTGAAATCGCCAATAACAAACAGCAGATCCGAAGGCTTCAGTGTGAGAGTGAAGCTGCTGATACAACCATGTAGAGAGCGAAGAGTCGGTATCTCGGAGCTAAGCTGCGGTGGAATGTATACTACCATGACGTACAGATGTGCGTTATTACAGGCGACGCGCACACAAATATACTCGAGAGAACGATCACGGGAAGGTAATTCTATCGACTCGTATGCGTTAGAAACGGCTAGCAAAACACCACCACCGCGAGAGCTAGAGCCGCTGAGAGAGCGATCACAGCGGTAAACAGAGAAGTTGTTGTTGAAGAGAAGAGCAGATGGAATGTTGTCAACAAGCCAAGTTTCCGTGAGTGCGATGAGATCGAAGTCAGCCTCCGATACAGCTAAGTGAAATTCTTTTGTTTTAGTACGCAAACCTCTAACGTTTTGATAATAGCAGCTTAAATACTCAGCGGTAGCGTTGTCATTGTGGCGGTTGGATAAAGCGGGTAAACGGTAAGTCAATTGAGCTGCGTTGTCAGAGCATGAGGCTTGGCGTGTTTGTTGCGTGCAATGAGCGGAACTTCGTCTAGTTGAGAAAAAAGCGATCGATTGTAGACTGGTGTAGGTGCGGAGATGAAGCACGGTGGTTTTGGGGCGGTCCAGAAACAAGTGTTGAGTTGGGTGCTTCCAAGGTATCATTCACCGGGGGGTGACACTGTTGTGATGATGTTGTTTCAGGATCAGGTGGAGTAGACGTGCGTGCGGCTAAACGGTGAGTCGTTGTTGGTGTGCGTGTGGTGTAGCGGTGTTCAGTACTAGTAGCTGGTGTGCGTGTAGTAAAGCGGTTTCGGGTGGCTATAGGAGATGAGGTTTGGTGGTCGTGTTGACGGGATTGAAAAAACTCACGTACACCGATACCGACGGGCCAGGTGGATGGTGTGAGTGCCGCATCTCGAAGGATAGCCGGGACCCTCACTTTGAATGAAAGCCAATTCATGCTGTCCACACTAACCCCTCTTCTCAGCAGGCAATACGCTATAACGTCATCGGTGGCTAAGCGACGCTTTACAGAAGCGACCACTTGTTCCACAGTGACGGCCGTTGATAAGCGGGATAGGCGGATCCAGATCCTATCTGTGAATGGCTCACGAGGTGCAGCTTGAAGCGGTGATGATAACGGATCGGTTCCCACCAGTTCATGCGGTTGTGTAGGTGCCGATCTACAAACTTAACTGCCCCTTATTTTAGATAGTTTAAAATGGTAAATTATAGGCGAGAACTTAACTGGTGGTTTTTATCATCTGGTACATGATAAAATAAAGTAATGTGGTCGATTAATGTAAGATTGTTGTGTCCATAGGTCATATGCCAAGAAGAGAGGCGGTCCCTTGAAACAGTCGTCAACTCGAATAACATGCCCGTTATCAACGACTGACTGACTATCCGACTGCGTGGTACTGAATAAAGTCTCGAAAGCCTGTATAGGCCGGCATGTCCTCGTAGGACGTTACGCCCAATAGCAGAAGAAGTCAAGAAGAGAGGCATGATTTGGAGTAGTGGTGGGAGCTCGCAATCGGATCTATCTGATTCCGATTCCGTGTTCGCAATCAATTCCAGAGTCAATTTTGTTGCTGGAATCGATTCCGGAGTTGACTCTGGAGGCGATTCCGGAGTCGTCTCCAGAATCGGCTCCGGAATATATTCCGGGATCGAAATCGTCTCCGGAATCAAAATTGTCTCCGGAATCGGAATCGAGCTAGGAATCGCATTTTGCCACCGACTCAAGATGTACTCTAGAATGTAGTGGTGGGAGCGCGGAATCGGACCTATCTGATTCCAATTCCGTTTTCGCAATTAATGCCAGAGCTGATTCTGATGCTGGAATCGATTCCCCTTCCAGCGTCGATTCCGGTGCCGATTCTGGAGCTATTTCTTGAGCAATTCCTGAGTTGACTCAGGAGCTGATTTCGGAGTCGACTCAGGAATCTATTCCGGGGTCGAAATCGTCTCCGGAATCAGAATTGGCTCCGGGATCGGAAACGACGTAGGAATCGCAATTTGACACCTAATCAAGATTTACTATAGAAATGGAATTAGCTCTGGAATGAAAATCAGTCTTTTAATTTAAATAAGCAGTTTCAGAAGCGAAATTAGTCTGGTAATCGCATTAAGAATGGATCGTTTACAAGTGAATTTTGATTATTTGCGGCTATTGATACATAGCGTCATTGGACCCAAACGCCTGGTGAAGGTGCCGAAACCGACCCCGTTTTGAAGCTGATTTTGATTTCGGAGCCAATTGCGATTCCGGAGCCAATTCCGGAGCCGATTTCGATTCCGAAGCCGATTTTGGAAACTATTTTCGGAGCCGATTTCGGAAACTGATTCCGGACCTACTATCTGGAACCGATTCTATGAAACTTTGAAGCTAGCCGGAATCGATTCCGACGAAAACTTTATTCGTCCCATCACTAATTCGGAGCTCCCAATAACGGTCTACTCAATAAACTAAACAAAACACGTTGGGATAATTGCAATCTTGGAATCTGCAGTGCACCGTTCTCAACGGTCAATTTGAAAACAATAGCGACATTCATATGCAACTGCTGTCATATCTAACCCCTCTCAACACCTTGTGCACTATGCCAACCTTGACAGCGATGGGGAAGATGTCACAACAAGCGAACAATTTGTTTATTTTGTAAATCCACGCATCGTCGTCGTCTGCCAGGCCCCGCGCATTGTTAGCTAACAGAAATGGAGGAAGAGTTTTTGATTTTAAACCTAAAACCGACGACCTGCCGTATCTGTGCGACGGTCAGCGTCGAACAGTACTGCATCTACGAAACGATCTACAAGGACGGTACGCTTAGCATGCACGCGATGATGGAAAAGCTGGTTCCCTCGGTGTTCAACCCGGAGCAGATGAAGGTGGACGAGTACATGTGCTGGCCGCGGAAGGTGTGCGAAGACTGCCGGGCCAAGGTGCTGGAGGCGTACGCACTGTACGAGCAGTGCATGCGGAGTGGCGATCTGCTGCGCGAATGCTTGTCGCGCAAACCGGGTGCGCTGGTCATTGAAAACACGTACGACGATGAGCTGAAGCAGGACTATGCGATCGAAACGACGGTGGAGGAGACAGTGTCGGACTTTGTCGATCACGACGAACCGATCGTGCTGGATCAGAGCACGGAGAGTAGCGTCGGCACTGCCACCGGCCGGCGGGTTAGAAAACAAATCTCGAAAGAGCCAAAATCGGGCAAGAAACAAAAGCCAGATTTGGTGGAACCGCGTACCCCATCGCCGACCGATGACTTTGGCTGTGATTCGGAGGAACAGGACGAAAAACCGCTCAGCAGCTTGGTGGGGAGCGAAAAAGTGGCACGCAAATCGCGATCGGCACGAAACGCAAGCGCTAAGCGCAACAGTTCGGCTACCGGAAAAAGCAACGAGCAACGAACGCGTGGAAAGAAGGGACCTGGCAGGAAGCCAAAGCAACCAAAGGAGGAAAGTGACAACGATACGGAGGAACCGAAAACGAAGGTCGACCTGTACCGCTGTCTGCTGTGCGATGCACCGACCTACACCTCGCCGAAGGAGCACACCGACCATCTGCTGAAGGAACATCCGGACCAGATACATTGCTGCAAGCAGTGCCCGAAGGTGTTCATGACCAAGGCGGCCTTCGAGCATCACCAGTACTGTCACGCGACGGGGCGTTCGTTTTTCTGCATGTTTTGCGACAAAGGCTTTCAGACGGAGCAGCTGCTGAAGAACCACATGCGGACGCATACGCACGGGACCGGGTTCCTGTGCTCGCACTGTGGGCAGGAGTTTAGTAATCGGAGCAATCTACGCCAGCACCTGATACGGCACACGGGTGAGAAGCCGTGGCAATGTAATCTGTGCCCGAGTCGTTTCAGTATGAAGAGTAAGTAGACATGGCGTGTTCATTCGTCCAAAAACGGATTCAACAGGAGCTACTTGCTTCCTTTTCAGGTTACCTGGACAGACATATGCACACCCACACGAAAGCCAAGTTTTTCAGCTGCGACACGTGTGGGTCACAATTTAGCCGACACTATTCGCTGGTGAAGCATCAACTAATCCACACAGGTACGATTGCTGTAGCGCTGTTTGATGCACTATTACAATCTATTGAATATTGTCCCATCCGCTCAATCTTTGCAGGAGATCGTCACTTTACCTGTGAGGTTTGCAGTATGCGGTAAGTGTGTGATAGAGTCTCCACCTACTATTGGTGTGCTAACATTCTTTTCCCTTTATTTTAGATTCACCTCGAGCCACCACGTTAAACGGCACATGCTTACACACACCGGCGAGAAACCGTTCAAGTGTACGTACTGTGAGCGCAGCTTCACGCAAAGCAACGACATGGTGAAGCACATGAAAACGCACGTGGGTGAAAATCCGTACCAGTGCGATCGGTGTGAAGCATCGTTCCGGCTGCTCACCGACCTGCGCAACCACTACAAGGACCACTATCTGCCGGGCGGCAAGGATGCACTGTCCGGTGAGGAGGACAAGGGTACGATACGGTTTACCAGCACGAATATACTGAAAATTCGGTACGAAAAGGAAAGAAACAGTGGTCGGCCGGTTAAGCAGGAGGTACGGGCGGCTGGGCACAATCAAACGATGTAGAGAGGTTTTGGCGAGAAGATCGGTAGCATTAGGAGGCATTATGATATATGGTACCCAGGGAAACGGTGAATTATAAAGTGAAGATCTCTCTATACTTTATTTCACTTTTTTTAAAGCCAGAATTGATTTGCCACTTTGCGTAGAGAAGCTTCAAAGGAAAGGAAATGTGCAAGTAAATTACTTTTACGTATGAGAGTTGATGGTGTATGTTAAGATACAAAGTGTTGTTGTATTAGGATTACACTTTTTTTTTATTATTAAAAGACGAGAGATAAGAGTAAAGAAATAATTTCTATTTTTTCCAAACTATTTGTTGTCCATAATTATTTGTTTAAAGAGTTTTCATCTAAAGTACTTTGTAGTAAACTACAGTGGAAGCCGTCCTTTGGTCCTACAGACCAAAACCAACCTAAACTGGTCCTGACACCAATACATCACCTTTTCCGGTTAAAGAATTGCACATGACCTGATGCCTAAAGGACCGGCGCTAAGTCTATGCAAGTCCAGGAACTGATACTGATACCAAACCGATCCAGGAACCAATACTGTTCATATCGGTCTTAGAACTGATGATGTACCCATACAGGCTGTAGAACCTATCATGAACCCATACCGGTCCTGGAATCTATCATGAACCCATACAGGACCTGGAACTGATGCTATACTCATATCATTCCTGGAATCTTTCATGAACCCATACGGGTACTGGAACTACTGACCATACCGTTCCTGGTACCGGTCATAAACCCTTATCAATACTGGAACTACTCATGAATCCATACCAGGAACTGAAAGTAAACCCATAAAGGACCTGGAACTGATGCTGAATCCATACCGGCCGTGGAATCTATCATGAACCCATACAAGTACTGGAAATGATACTGAACCCATACCGGACCGATCAAAACCCTATACCGGTACTGCAAATACTCATGAATCCTTACCAGTCCTGGAATTAGTAGGAAATTTAGTAGAATTTTGTATTGTGATTAGTAAATTCCCTAAGATGTACCTGTTGATACGATGCTTGAAGGGTTAAAAGTCACGATAATCACACATCGTTGCTACCGCTGAATATCTATACACCTTGAGTCTGTTATGATGCATTCCGGAATGTAAACAACCCACAGCTGTAGCGCAGCTGCTTCGCCTTACCCACCACAGTGTCGCAAAACTTTCTCTGCCGCCGCCTCCAGCTACGATGGAGAAGGAACAGCCCCAAGACCAAACCATGACGATACAGCTAACGTTCTGTCGCATCTGTGCCGTCCTCAGCACGGAGGAGCATTGCATCTACGAAGTGGCGTACAGTGCCGGCACACTCAGCATGCACGCGATGATGGAAAAGCTAGTTCCCTCGGTGTTCAACGCGGAGCAGGTAAAGGTGGACGAGTTTATGTCCTTTCCCACGAAAGTGTGCGGCAGTTGCAAAGCCAAAGTGCTCGAGGCGTACGGGCTGTACGAGCAGTGCGTGAGGAGTGGCGATCTGCTGCGCGACTGTTTAGCGCGTAAGAAAAACGCAACGTTCATCGTGAACATTACCGGTGCTGGTGGTGGTGGTGGTAGTGGCGGGGCGGATAGTTCCGAGGGCAAACTGATTGTCCCGCTGGCGTACGAAACGGAGGAAGTGTCGGTAGGTGGCAAACCTCACACTACAACGGTGGTTGAGATAACGACGGAAGAAATCGGCCCACACCGTAAGGTGGAAAGTGAAGGCGAAAGTGAGATAGTGGAGTTGGTTCCTAGCCTTATTGATGAAGATGCCGCTGAACATGTTGCCTCGGAACAGGGAGATCATCCGACGTGTTCCGAGGGGGAAACTGTAACGATACCTGCTGCCAAGGTAAAGCACGAAACGAGTAGAGCAAAACATGCACGAACACGTGCGACAACGAAAAGAAACGTAAAGCAAGCAAAAACGACGAAAAGAAAGCAGGACGACACTGCCGACGTGCTGTTGGAAACAACGGAACAACCAAAACTGAATCCCGTTCAATTGCGCTGCCTACTGTGCAATCGACCAGCGTTTGCCGCACCGGCGGAACTTACGCAGCACCTGCACAGCGAGCATGCGGATCAAATTTTGCGCTGCAACCTCTGCCCGAAAGTGTTCATGACCAAGGTGGCCTTCGAGCATCACCAGTACTGTCACGCGACGGGGCGATCGTTCTTTTGCGCGCTGTGTGATAAAGGCTTTCAGTCGGAGCAGCTGCTGAAGAACCACATGCGGACGCACACGCACGGGACCGGGTTCCTGTGCTCGCAGTGTGGCAAAGAGTTTAGCGATCGAAGCAACCTGCGCCAGCACGAGCAGCGCCACACCGGCGAGAAACCCTGGGCATGCAGCATGTGTCCAAGCCGGTTTAGCACGAAGGGTAAATGGAAAGGGGGAACTGCAGTTTAAGGAACTTTTCAAAAAATGTGATCAAAATGATTTTTTTTCCATCGTGCAGGCTATCTGACGGTACATTTGGCCACCCATACAAAAACGAAAGCATTCAGCTGCGACACGTGCGGATCACAGTTTAACCGGCACTACTCACTGGTGAAGCATAAGGTCATCCACACAGGTAGGTGCATCGCTTACTGTTTTCGATGTGCAAACACGATTCACAACCCACAAGTAATGTTCCACTTTGCGCTTTCAGGAGAGCGTCACTATGCCTGCGAAGTTTGCAAGATGAGGTACTAAGGAATCGGGTTGCTTCTATTAAAAAAAAACCGCATCTTCTTTACCAACTTTGCTTCACTTTTCCCTCTCTTTAGGTTCGCGTCGGCGTACCATGTGAAAATACACATGCGAACGCACACCGGTGAAAAGCCGCACAAATGTGGCTACTGTGCCCGTGGCTTTGCGCAGAAGAACTGCATGCTGAAGCATATGAAAACGCACGGCAAACCGTACCCGTGCGACCGGTGCGATGCATCGTTTCATGCGATAGCGGATTTGCGGGTACACGCGAAGGAGCACGATCGGGTACGGAAGCAGGAAGAGGTTGATGCCCCTGCGGAACAATAACCACAATGCAATGTAGATGTAAGTGTCAGTAATGGATAAAGTTGACAAAAATCCGGAGTCGACTCCGGAGTTGTTCGGAATCGCCCGGAATCGTCCGGAGTCTTTCGGAGTCATTCGGAGTTAAGTTTAATGGGGTTAAGGTTATTAGTATTGTTTAATATGAAAACTATTTAATTTGGAGCGATTAAAAGGGTGCACAGGTATTTGACTGGGCTTAATTTGCTCCAGGAACTGAACCTATCGCGTGCTAGGAATTTATTCCGAAACTGCTACACGATATCTATATCAGTCTAGTAAAGGAAATCGAATCTCTACAGGTCTAGGATGCCTATCCCATCCTTACAACGTTCAGCTGGGATATACAGGGTTTCCCGCGAATTATCGATTGGTTCCCATCTATTTTTGGTAGGTTCCCATATTTTTTGGTGCGTTACTACGATTTTTTGCCGTTTCCCAGAATTTGTTGGTCCAATTGTATTGATATCCAATTGGAAAATACCAATAAATTATGGGAACGAACCAAAAATCTATGGAACACGATCAAAAAATCGTACGAACGCACCAAAAAATCATAGAAACTGATCAATAAATCGTGGCAAACACTGTAACAATGCATATTATTGTCGTTGTTAGGGATTAAATAATGAAATATTTTAAAGATAGATAAAGAGAAAGATATTAAAAAAAAAACCTAACACAATGTTACCGGTCCAATTGGAATACAATTCATTTTAAGTTCATTTAACCCTAAAGAACATGATCCACAGCCTCACTACTGATCGTAGTACGTCAGGCGGAACGATCGCTCATTATCCTTGCGCAGCGTTTCGTGCATCTTGTTGATCTCCTCCAGCCGGTTGGTGATCGCGGTCGAGGACGACTCGATCCACTGCAGCGAGTTCATGTGCGCGTTCAGTATCTTGCCAATCTGCACGAGCGGATCGTTCGGGTCGGTGTACTTGTTCGCGTCGTTCAGATGCTCGATCACCTCCTTCAGGTCCTCGTACATCTGCTTCAGCTGCGAGTCGAGCGTTTCCGCCATCGAGTACGTCTGGCCGCGCTCGAGATCGATCTGGCCGATGCGCGACAGCTCCTGCTCGAGCGGCACGATGCACTCCTCCAGCTCGGTGTGCTGCGCGGTGATGAACTCCAGCTCCTGCTCCATCGCGTTCTGCTCCGCCTTCACCTTCATGACCGCCTCGTTGAGGGCGACGATCTTTTCGCCGTTCGCGAGCAGCATGTTGTCCCAGGCGTTCACCTGCGTCGCCTGGTTGGTGAACAGCTTCTCCTGCTCCTCCAGCTCGAGCGTCCACTTGTTGATGAACTCTTCCAGCTGGAAGAACTTGAGCTGCTGGTTGGCGGCGACGGCGGCGGACTGGGTCGTTTGCGTGTTGGTGGTAAGGCTGGCCGCTAGGCCGATGCTGGTGCCGGCGGTGGACGCTGCCGAGTTGGTGGTAGTGGCAGCCGGCGTTGTTGTCGCCGTGCCAGACGCACCGAGCGACAGTGTGTTCTGTTCCGCCGGTTTGGACAGGCCGAATCCACCCAACGATAGAGGGGCAGCGGCGGCGGCGGTGGCTGTCGTTGTGGCCGGTGCGGCAAGAGCTGCACCGAGCGGGTTAATGCCCGTTGTCGTACCGGCGGCCGGTTGATTCGCATTGGCCGGAGCGAGCGAGCTTGCTGTAGCCGACGGTGTGCCGAGCTGTGGGGTTCCTCCCAGCGAGCCAAACGTTGGCAGTGTGGCTGTCGTTGCGCCTGCCGTTTGTTGTGCCCCGGAAGCAGCCAGCGAGGGAGTGGCAGCAGTGCCAGCAGCAGTTCCGCCAAGTGATGCTCCGAAGGAAAGTGTTCCTAAACCTCCGGCGGCCGGTGCGGTTGATGTGGCTGCTCCTGCTGGGTTTAAGGACAGGGTCGGTGCCGCAGCACCCGTACCACCGGTGGAACCGAAGGTTGGCGTTGTGCCGAAGGAGAACCCTCCAGTCGGTGCAGTGCTGGTGGCAGCGGCGCCGAGAGAAAACCCACCGGTCGTGGCTGTTGTAGTGGTGGGCGTTCCGAACGAGAAGTTCATTGTGGTAATGCGCGTTTCTTTGCGAAACGAGGTAAATAACAGACTAAATTTTATGCGCCCGACAGAAACACGGAATACACGCGCGACAAACGGGAAACGTCAAACAACCGGAGCGGTCGAGCAGCTTGTCGAGCAGTTCGCAGGATTTCAAACTGCTCGATAATGTCAAGGTGTGTAGCGCGATAGGCAAAACCGAAACCGTTGGATGTGATGAGACATTTTGGATCGTTAGTTTCAGTTTCATTTCTTATTCGTTGTGATAAATTGAACATTTAAGTAATAAATAGGACCTATGTGAATGATTGGAAGATATTATTAATAATTTCACGCATATTAATTATTAAACAATGGGTTGACTAGTGTTCCAAAGCAGGGAATTTATATAAATTTTGATAAATACCAGTTAATGTGGCCAGATTACAGGGCTGCGCAACTAAATTTCTAAAATCCGCTTTAATGTACAGAGTACGCCGAAATTAATGGTGACCCCTTAAGAGACGTAAGACCAAAATCAAACCTATACTGGTTCTGACATCAATATCTCATCTATTCTGGTTCAAACCGCACATGACCTATTAAGACCCCATACTGGTCCAGCAATCAATACTGGTCATACCGGTCCATGAACTGATTATG
This sequence comes from Anopheles arabiensis, assembly GCF_016920715.1. NCBI lineage: Eukaryota > Metazoa > Arthropoda > Insecta > Diptera > Culicidae > Anopheles > Anopheles arabiensis. Next base: position 68,628,664 of record NC_053518.1, on the reverse strand, counting down.
AACCCATACTGTTCCTGGAACCTATCATGAACCCATACCTGCCCTGGAACCGATAATGATTCCATCCTAATCCTAGAACTAATCATGAACCTATACCGTTCTTGGAACCTGTCATGAACCCATCTCGGTCCTGGAACTGATCTTGAACCCATACCTGCCCTAGAATCGATCATGATCTCATACCGGTCTTGGATTCGATCATAAATCCATACCGATCCTGGAACTGAATCCATTCCGATCCTGAAACCACTCATGAATACATATCTGCCCTGGGACTGAAAGTAAACCCATAAATAACCTGGAACTGATGCTAAACCCATACTGGTCCAGGAACCGATCATGAACCCATACTGGTCCAGGAACCAATACTGGTCATACCGGTACATGAACCGATTATGAACCCATATCGGTCCTGGAATCGATCATGAACCCTTACTGATCCAGAAATAGCTCCAGATTTCATTTATTTTTAGGAACAGTACCTGTAACTGTTCCGGAATCTGATTTGGAACGATATTTAGACCTGATCCGAGTTTTGAACCGATACAATTCCTCTTCCAGCCGACAGGCAAAGCAAAATGCATAGGAAATAGCGTAGGAAATTTAGTAGAATTTGTATAGTGATTTGCAAAATTATAAGTGACTTATTTTAGTCCTTGAAAAGTTGGAGGTTGGTTCTATTCTTATGAATGTAACAGGCTCCAGCCTTTTGTATGGGCGGTTCAAAAATGTATCACTCTGCACTACTGTCCTGTAAACAGCTTTAGACACTCTGCTTATATGAAATTGACTTGCCCCATTGCATCAACGGTTTTATCTGAAGACCAGTGGTTGGCATGGCGCCGAGAGCAATCAAATGATGCTCTAAGCCAGGGGTCGGCAAAGTCTGCAGAAGCGCCAGAGATGCACTAAACCAACTATCGGTAAACGTTACGACCAAAAGAGTCAAAATTCTACCATAGTGTTCGTAGAGTTTCACGTGAAGAGCTTAATTGTTAACCAAGAGCAAACATGTGTGAAAGTTCTGTGAATTAACTGTTAAGAGCGGCCGTCTCGATATCAAAGAGCCGCATGTGGCTCGTAAGCCGCATTTTGCCGAACACTGCACTCAACGACTCCTAATCGTGGTTTAAACAACTTAACCTCTCAGGCTAAAAGGAATTAAAGACTCCGTTTAGCAAACGGTAAACGACTGGATGATTCAGAAAATAGTAAAATGGTAGATGGACAAGCCTTGCGTTGATAAGGCTAAGATCGGTTGAAGGTAGACGAAACATATTTTCAGAAAAAAGATAGAAATGAAACGATTAGTAAAAAGTGACATCTATAGAGTAATTTAGTATTTTTTGTATGAACATTTAGTTCCTGTCGTTTAAGCTTAATAGTCGTAAGCTTAATGTGAAAATTGCTTTTATTCCTATCTTTCTATCTTCGTTGCATAATATATCAGGAAATACGAGTATCTTTCATAAATTTGAACAAAAGCCTCCTCATACTTGGCCTTTTTCATGAAAATGTTGCCGACGCCTGCTCTATGCGTTTGCAAACAAATGCAATAAATTCGGCTAGTAAGGAAATTTTATTTTTTGACGATTTTTCGGTTAATTAAACGGACTTTTTCTACCAACTCGCAATAGATCCATTAAGTATAGAATTACTATAATTTTTCATTTATTTATCCTTTTATTGATTGATTGATTGATTGATTTACTCGTTTATTTATTTATTTATTTATTTATTTATTTGTTTATTTATTTGTTTTTTATTTATATATTTGTTTCTTGTGTTTTTTGTACCAACTCGCAATAGATCCAATAAGTATAGAATTACTATAATTTTCCATTTATTTATCTTTTAACTTATTGGTTGATTAATTGATTGATTGATTGATTGATTTATTTAATTATTGATGTATTTATTTATTTATGTATTTATTTATTTATTTATTTATTTATTTATTTATTTATCTACTTATTTATTTATTTATTTATTTATGTTTTTATTTATGTTTTTATTTATGTATTTATTTATTTATTTATTTATTTTTTTATTTTTATTTATTTATTTATTTATTTATTTATTTATTTTTTATTTAATCAATTAATTTGTTTCTGTACTTATTTATCACGAATATAATTCTCGAACACTGGCATTAGAAGTGTAGGGAAACAGAAATCTCGCTGAATGCAGTTTGCGCGACTCGCGACATCGTGAAACATCATGCGTCTCCTTCGAACTGCTAAACACCTTCGTCAAAATTTATTTAACCCTTAAAACACATACATACACACACATACACATACACACACACACACACAAACCGACCACATATTTTGCAAGCACTGTGCGCGCGTCTTCAAGCGATCAACCGTGGCTTGATCGTGTACAACCTGGCTGGCGTTCTAGCCCGCATTATTGATTGATTAAAAGAACGAGCGCACTAATGCGTAGGGGTTCGCTCCCGAACCTGATCGCGCTCTCAAGTGCTCTCGTACCGCTCGTATGCCCGATACGCGGTATCAGTACGCCATCCGTCCGCTGCAGCAACAGCCGATCTATTCTCGTTCCAAACGTGCGCCCAACCGTCGCGCTCCGACAATATACACAATAGGTAGGTGGAGGTGGCAGATGATGAATGCTGGGAGCACACAATACAATTGACAACAATCTCCAATATATATATACATACGTGCTAGCCGATCGGTCTTCGCTGTGTGCGGGAGAGCGCACCGATGATCAACACGCTCGCAAATCGGACGCGCACAGTGGGACACAGCACAGCATGCGGTGCCGGAATTCGTCGGTGTGTTGTGCCCGCGCCCATGTGATGCTGTGCTGCGATGTGCGTGTTAAAGTTCACCGTATTCGACCCCTCCCCCTCGCTCGATCCCGTCGGTTCGCTCCCGCGATGAAAGTTTAGCTGCGGCGGACGGTACCGTTGCGCCCGGCTGTCATTACGCCATTGACAGCGCTGTGTGTGTCACCGCAGCGCGACGCGAATGGACCGACCGACCGGTGGTATGTATACGGATATACATAGAGGTGTAGAGGGGGTGAGGGAGAGGATGGCGGGTCGGTTTCGTCGATTCGCCTGGCCTGGCCCCCGTTGGTCACACTTTTTGCAGCGCGAGCTATACATAAGCGCAAAACGGATTCGGTTGGTCAGTTGGAATTTGACTGTGATTTAATCAACATGGACGAATCGGACTACTGGGGGCTGGCGCGTAGCAATGGTTAGCGATACACGGATACACTTTGCCTTTTTAGCCGTTTAGGAGTAGGAGAAGAGTCGAGCTAATTTACACGATCGTTGCTGTTAAAGTGTTTTATGTTGCGCGCTAGATTCGATCGTGCGATCGTTTTGTGTTGTCGTTATGTGTTGTGCCTCTCTATATGTGCTAACTATAAGAGTGATTATTAGTTTGGTGAAACAATAGCAAGTTTTGTTTTCTAGCTTCCTCAAAGCATTCCAACAATTCTGATCAATAGTTTAATAAGCAATCCTTTCGAAGTTATCCTGCGTGATCTATAATCGATGCCTTGCTTCAACTGACGGAGCAGCTCTCATTTGCGAAACGGCAAGGGAATGACGGATGTTTCGAAATCCACTCCGCGGCATGGGACGGCAAGGGCAAGGGGGATGGCACACGAAATTCAAATCATGAACGCAAAGTGAAGCTCCCGGGCGGCTTCGGTGGCACACGAAATTGAGTGAGTGTGTGGGGTAGGGGAGGCGGGAGGCCAGCACCAAGTTTGCACCGGCGAGCACCAGCGCTCGCTGGTTGTTGCCGCAGCAGCAGCAGCTTGACTTCGCCGGACGATCGTATCGGATAAAACCCTCCCGGTGGACGGATAAGGGGCATTATGGATAATCATAGAGAAGAATATGGCACTTAATTTAAGAAAATGGGAAGATTGAAGAATAAAGTGGTCACAAACCAACCCGTCCTAACCAAACCCGCCGTCGTCGTCGCTGCGGTCGGAATCGAAAACGCTCACGCACACAACGCTGCTGGACCACAATAAGAATTGAAGATTGGACCCACCTTTGCAAAGACCATGTGAAGACGCGTGTCTGTGTGTGTGTTTGTGAGAGAAAGTGTGTGTGATTGTGGTGCCCTTTTGCACAATGCTGCATATCCGTTCGAAGGTAGTAAAAGAGAATCGTACGGAAAATGAACAGAACAGATGATATTACATGAACTTTGGAGATGCTGTGTACTTTAATGCAAACGAAGAACGCTTAATAAGATCTTTAATGCTTGCCAAAATAGTTTTAAAATATGCCTCCACATGATTAGTTCCACAAATTGATCTATATCCGAGCGACTTCAAGTGACTTTGGAACGATCGCCATCGCTCGTGGATGTCTCCGGATGCTCCCATCCGAAACCTGTGGAACTGTAACAGCTGCCTTCCATAGTGTTCGTTCGTCCGCTCAGTTGTGCCTGAGTTGTGGCTGTGTGCGAGTGTGTGTCTGTGTGTGTCTACATTTCTTCTCCGGTTCAATTTGCCCTGTCGTCCTGAATTGACGACCATTGTGTAACGCTTCTCGTTTGATGTGGTCGACCGTCGGAAGATAGTTGCTAGATGCTTGGGTATGTTTGGTGAAGAAGCGACAACCCGCAAACGACTCCAGGTGAACCAAGCGCAAGCGTGTGTGTGTGTTAAATTGGAATTGGAGTTGGATGAGAGTTGACTATTACGAAAAGTTAAGTGAAGACAAATATAGTTGTTGAACAAGCTGTTGAAAGCACCCAAAAACTAGTGACAAATGAGCTTGTGTGGATGTAACAATGTCAAAGAGTGATCAAGTGTTTGGTGAAAAAAAAAACCCAGAAAACAATTAATATTGTTTTGGTAAAATTAGTATCAATTTAAATGTGGTACCTATTTAAGGTATTGTTAAGTTGCAGACATTGTATGGAAAAGTGCATATTTAAAAGGAAACCCTCTCAGTACATCAGTTTATTATGCTGTTCCAAGAAAAGGTGTCTTTCGATCTTCCGACGCAAGAAACGAACCCCACAAAGCAAAACCGAAGAATGTATGCAAATTTGCTGCTCGTGCTGCCCCTGTCGTGATTCTCCACGAATCAAAATACAAATGTACACCTCCCGCTCCCCATATTGCTATATTAAGCTCGGCCCAAGAAGCTTGACAAGCCGGAAAACGATCAGGCCTGGTCGCCGGTCGGACCATTTGCCGAACACCCTTCGGTGGCGGGCGTGAGCGGGCGACCTGAGCCCGAGCGGCAGTTTTATTTGATAAATAATGCTCCACAATTTCTTCACAATAAGATTCAATTAATTTCGTTAAACATCTATCCTCCGAGCGACCCCCGAGAGAGCGTGCTCGATTGGGTTGCGCCCAAACGGGGGTTTGGCTTTCCAGCTCCGTTTCGGGCACCGTATTGGACAACCTTAACGTGTAGCAGTAGTTGAATCAGCCATCAACACCCCTTCGAGCGGGTCGATGTTAATTTTACGATCTTACAAATGCTTTTGCCATTTGCTCGGAGGGGGTGAATTCTCGGAAGCGTCATTGTGGCATATTTGGACCGTGGTGTTTGTGTTTGTGTGTGAGAGAGAAAGTGTAATAACTTGATCACTGTTTGTGATCGGCAAAGATTTTTGAAACGCTATCAAGTATCACGTACTTCAGGAAACAGGAATTGCATGGAGACGCCTGGTAGCTTATAAATTGCTTGAAACAACAAATAATATATATTCCGAATAACCAGCAAAATGGGTTGAGAGTTGGAATTTGAGTAAAGCTATTTTTGTTTCAAAAAGTAAAAATAATTGATTTTTTACAAATTACTGTAATCACATCGAAAAGTATTACAAAATGATGAAAATTTTCACACACTCTAATTGGAAAAGCAATTTTGCTCTATACTTTCGAATAAAAAAATATACCATTTTAATTATCTCAACAATCTATACAACAACAAAAAAAAATTAAGAGAACAATTGTTCGTTATTCATAAAAATTGATGAATTGAAAAAAAATCTACATTGTTGCAATTTAAAATCTAAAAATTGACAAGAGATTCTCAAGAATTCAACAAATTTTGTATTAGTAATATGCTTTTGAAACAAGGGTTTATAAACATTGTAATGATTTTTAAACTGTTGTGTGGAATACTTATGAATTGATTGAATCTGTTATTGCTTAATTAGAGCAACTGTTGGATACTTAAGGGAACATCCAACGTATTTCATATGTTTTGACATAGACAAAACCACAATATTCTTGTTACGGGTGTCAAGTATACATCATTTTATTATAAAAAAATAGTTTTTATATTTTATTTTAGGCAAAAAATATGAATAATGTCAAGAAATGCTGATTTTTAAACTATTTATTGCAAATATAAGAAAAAAACTCAAAATTCTATTATTGCACTCTTTAAACCTGATTTTTGCACACTTTCCAGTATAATGAAACTTACGAAAAAGAGCCTAAAACTGGATGTTTTACTATCGAATAGTGTTTAGGACAATTCGCAACGCTGTTACATTACACGTATGTCCTTTGTACAAACCGGAATTCCGCAAAATGGGTAGCAAACTTGTACCTACTGTCGCACGCCAAACGGTAAACAAAACACTGTCAAAATGATGCGACTTTCTTTGGCCTTGGAAGCACTTTCTTTGTTCTAATTATTAAATAGTTAAATAAATTAAATAAGTGTTTTTTTTACAAACATTAAAAATGTTTGCTACCAAATCGTGACAATAAACTATATTTGTTTGATCGCCATCAAAATATACAGTTAAAGTGTTTCACATGTCGAAATAAACCTTAAAATTTTGTGAGGCATAATTCTTAGCGATTTAACTAAACAATTCATTCTATTTGGTAAAAAATAGAAAAAAAACTCTTTAAAAAATAGTGCAATTTGTGGTAGAAATGCTCAAAATCTAAGAAAAAAAAGCTAGCTTTCAGCAATGTTTTATAAATATGTGGAAAAACAACAATTAAAACGTAGTGTGCAATAATTGGGTCTTGTGCAATAATTATGTTGAGAAATAGTCAAACATACAACAATATTATACATATTATTCAATTTATACAAAAAACTTAAATTTAAAAAAAATAATTGAAAACCCAAAAATAAAACGCAACTGGCAACTGGCAAAAACTGGCTTCCACGCGATTCTAACACAAAACCACCGGCTCCCGGCCTCCGCGAGCGACCATGGATGTACGACAAATTTGTTTGACCTTATCGTATCGCACCCTGCACGCCTGTCAGGCCGCGTGTGGAAGCTGTGTGGCGCTGGCTGTTAACAGTTTACCGTACCGACAAATAGACACATTTAGCATGCCGGTTATCAATACACTGGTAGCATCCCACCTTCAAAAAGGGAAGTGTTCCGTATGTGTGTGTGTGTGTGTTTTTTTTACACGTTTTGTTACTGTCAAACTTCCGATCAGATCGTTCGCTGGTCAACACAAACTCACGATCGGGTTGTGTTGACTCCCCCCTTAAAAGCAATAAAAAACAACTTCCCATCCCCTTCGCACCACACCCCTGTACAGAAAGGTGGTCGCTTGCAACACTGACAATTAGCATTCAATAATCTGCTGATTGGCCCGCTCCGATTAGGGGAAGCTACCGCCCTGCGAACGCTGTCAGCTGTGTGAGGTAGGCAAACGGGCTAGAACGAGAAAGAGTGAGAGAGTCAGAATAAGATAAAAAGAGAAGGACAGTGGTGTGTGCGGAACTTTACGCGGGTGCACACCGTATAATTAATGCCGTCCTGTAGTGCAATGCGCCACCGCTTCCCTCTAACACTCCCCGTCAATTTCTGTTTGGGGCGTCGCCTTCCATTCCCAAGCGATCGTTTCGGATCGATAGCGCAACGATGGGGAGCCACTGGCGGGGGATGCTGTGACGTTGTTGTCGTCATCGTTGTTGTTGGTTGTCGGAGCGACCTTGCGCCGTAGTATGGGAAGATCCCACGATCAAAATCAATGAGTCCACAACCATGCCAACTGCACACTGCGTGGCGAGAGAAAAAGGTTTTTTTTTCTCGTTTGGTTTAAATTGCCATTAGAGCGTATATTGATGACGTTTACTTCCTATCGACAAGTGTGTTTTTATTACTAATATTTGTAGGTCGATCATATTTGCTCCTTCAATTTTCACCCTGAAACACATTGGTTGAACATCTTTTTTTGTGGCGTTGAATCTCGTGCCATTTTTACATTCTTTGTATTTATAATATGCACTTCTTCTACTACAATTGCTACAACTACTTCTACTATTGCTCCTGTTGTACACGTGTGCTCTTGTTCCTGTTTTTCGTCACGTCACACACCCTCCATTGTATGCACGCTTATATGCGGCAGTATGTGGCAGATCAATCATCTGATTAAACAGCAACACCGATCCGAACGGGGTGTGTGTACGATTGTTGTCGCATCGGTTCGTGTTTGACAATGACTCAAACTCCCCCTGTTTTGTTTTCCACCGGTGAAGCTTTTCGTAATTTATTTACTGGCGCTAGGTTTAGGGGTTTGCTCTCTCCCTCCCCTCCTTCGTCGTTTCCTGTACGGCACTACAATGTTGCATGTGCGGGAAGATGGGCAACATTGTTGCACTTCATGTTTTTGCCCGGAAATGCTCGGGGAAGTGTGTGAAGGTTACGTTTTAATTGATTGATTTATACACCAAATCTTACGGAATTGTTGTTTTTTTGTACAAAATGATTCATACGGTTGAGGAAAATTTCCCTTGCTGCTTTAGATTCTCACGCTAAATTAAGCCCGGATTACACTTCCAATGAAACTGACCGTGATATTTTGTTTTTCTGCTGTATTTTATTCAATTTTAATCAGATTATGGCTCATTATACATCAAAAGAAAGGATATTTAATTCCCCAACTATTTAGACTGTAAAATATATTAAAATATTGAATTAAATGCATTGTGATTCCCCGCTGACTATTATTGTTTTACCGTGAAGCTTCAATATCCTTTCTTCTTTGTGTATGATAAGTCATATTCTGATTAATATTTAATAAAATATAGCAGAAAAAAACAAAATTTAACGATAACTTTCACGTGAGGTCTAAAGCGACCTTTAGGAGGAAACAGTTAATTCTGCATCAACAAACTATTAGAAATTATATTTAAAAAAAGTGTTAAGGTTTATGTATTGTTATGGTTAAAATATTTATTTCTAGAATGAACTTAATGTATTCTGTAGCCTTTACTTTTACTTACGTATGGAAGTTATTAAAAATAAGCATATCCAAAACGAGATCCCAAAGTGATCTACCTTAAAGGAACTCTAATTTGAAAACATATTCTGCCCAAAATAACATCAGAAGCGACGCAAAATAGCTAGATACAACCATTTATTTGAAATGATCGTTTCTGGGAGGCCATGAAACTTGCTAATATAGTGTGATAAATGTGATCAGGCGTGATTTACACTGTTTTGGCTTAACATTTTCATTTCACAAAACGTTCACCAAATGAATATGATTGTTATTCGCACAACTTTTAAGTTCGTGGGACATTATACAGATTGTAAGATCGAGAAGAATGCGATTCGGTAAGATTCGGCAAAAATCATAGTGCATTTAACACATATACTTCGCATATTGTCTCGGCAGGCTCATGTTTTTTTTCCGTAAAATGCCATCGTACACAACATTACGGCGTCATTGGCCTTTTGTCAACAAAACGCACCCCGTTTTCGAGGGTCGTAAACAAACCGGCTTTGCTGTTTTCGTTCGACACGAGATTGATTGAATTGGTGCAATATGAGCTACGGGTACGATATGATACATAAAAGCGAGGGTGAGGTTCAACAACAACAACATCACCAACCAACCAACCACCAACCAGAAATACACTAACAACAGAAAGGTCGTTGCGCTTCTCAATTACGGTGAATTGTTGTTAGGTTCTGGTGGATAGTAAACAAACAGGTAGTTCCAGAAGAACGACAAAAAATTACGACGATTTTCAAACGTGGTGAACAGTCTTAGAACTAATATTGCTTTGGTTTGTGATTAGTTATAAGAAGACTGTGTAAATATTCTAATAAAAATTTAGTAAACACTTTTTAGTAAACTTTTATGGATTAATGCTGTTAGCTGAAATGATATAATAATCTCAACAGCAACAATGGAATCTAACATCTAGCAACTATAGTGCTAGAATCTAACATCTGTACCTTTGGCAAATAGTACTTTGATTTATATGTTGCCTTTCGGAACGGTAGCAATCTTGAAGACAAATCTTGACAGGAAAATTTTTGAGCCAATGTACATTTACCACCGTACCAGATTTAATCGAAGGCGCAAGATGAGCGTAAAACAAACACAGCACAGGAAGCCACGTATCATGGTGTTGACAGTTCAGGGATAATTTTTGCGATGTAATGATGGCCTTTGTTTGATTTGTTACTAGTAGATGATTTACTACGGGTTGCTATCCGGTGTTAGTAGTGTTTTTGATCACATCTTAAGAAAATAATCACGTATAAATCATACGCTTCAGGTGAAATAGTGATTAGCAAGAGGGATATATAAGTGTTTTAAGGGCAGTCTGTAGTCACTATAATTATACAAAAGACCAGTGAAATGATACATACAACAGCAGGAGAGCAATAATTTGCTTTTGAAAGTCTCAGATGTAACCAAATTATTTTGATTTACAAAGTTGCGCCAAAGTTGAGTTAACACGAGTGGAGGCCCTAAGCGGTCACACGAATGTAGACCTTTCTGAAGTGTTGAATGTCGGGGTGCCACACGCCGCTTAGTTTGCGTACTGCTTAATCTGGCCCTGAATTTACGGTCATTACGATATGAATTATCATCAACAATGAAAATTAAATTAGGTAAATCTTGATGCTTGATGAGAACAACCGCTGTGAGTATCGTGTTGTAGCCCTTCCTTCTTCGTCGGAGTCCATAAGATATATGCAGTAACTAATGTCATCTGACGGGACTAGTCGCAATTCGCATTTGCATCTGGCACTGCAACAATCATAACAATTAAAGCATGATGGACATGTGTGACAATCCACCAGTGCATTGCAGATGTACCAATCAAATATGGTCACACGAATCACTTGGCCGTTTTGCCTGTAGGTATAAAGCGTTTAAGAGAGTGGTTGAATCATTGTAATGAAGTAGTACTAGGAAATTCTAGGCTATTTGCGGGAAATCTTCTTGTATGATTGATGTCACTGTTAACAAATGTTCCTTTTTGGGGACATAAAAGCTCTTGTCATGTCTGCAAATGTTAGTTTCTTCGTTTTTGTGAACAATATCCATTCTGGCAACACAGAATTAATAGAAATCCTCGGCCTCTTCATGTGAAATACGATCAATAGATAGATACTGATCTAGAAGCACACTAACAAGCGATGTGACGTCCAGCGGCTTATGCCACTAATATAAAGGTCAGCAGCAAAACGCCCCGTACGTTTGCGAAGCAGTTAATTAACGGTGATGAAGAAGTCCCCTTTTCTTTAACTGCCTCGATCATATGACGTGTAGCTAAGAGATTTGCGTCAGCTGGCGCTACGCTAAGTGGAACGAAAATTAAAACGATCAAGGCTGACAATTCGACGGTGCAACGGAAGAAACATAGATGGAAAGGGTTTAGGATGAAGCGAAGCTGCCACCGTACGATTACTATTTGTTTCAATTAAATCTACGGACATTATGTTAGTGAAGACACTGATAGATATTGTTGGTATGTGTGGTTTAGTGGCATAGTGACGTGCTCTACCATATGTTATGGCGTTGAGTTATGGAGTTGAAGAAGCTTGCCTCGGTACTGACTAATTAAATCACTTGCCCAATGCTCTAGAAAGTAGGAGTAGTACCTCTGCTCGTCTGTAATGATCATGAGAAGCCGCCCGGAACTATCACTGTCGTAAAGTGAACAAACGAACCGACTAGAGGTTAACGTGCGAAGATGTGTGGTCCTCAATTTGTTTGCTTGTAAAACACTTTGACAACGCGCAATGGCTTAATTATAGTATCAGTTTAACAAGAGATATTATCACCATTCACCAGAAACTCAGGCTCGTTTTGCTATTCACATTAAGTGTGTGTATGCCTTCTTGCATGCCTTCCACAGGGATGAACTGCACACAACCCGCCATCGATGACTTTCCCCGGGACCTGTTCACCGAGGAGCAGCGCCAGAATGGGGCAGTAGTGTTACATGCAATCGCTAGTTTATATTTATTTGTAGCTTTGGCCGTAGTTTGTGATAAGTATTTTGTACCTGCCGTCGAGAAGATTTGCCAAGGTAAGTGCGGTGAATCTTGCGCAAGGTGCGCTCAACCTTAAACGGCAAACAGCGTCCCTGCTGGGCTTGCTAGTTGACTATTTGCCTCGCTTAGCGGGATTCTGCATGAGTTTTAATTAAATCGAAACCAATATGCACACACACGCACGCCCATCACACCACTAATCGACTGATTGTAACAGGATTCGCTTTTTCTTGTTTCACCTCCCAACAGCGTTAAACATGTCCAACGATGTAGCCGGTGCCACGTTTATGGCAGCGGCCACCTCCGCCCCAGAACTGTTCGTGAACGTGATTGGCACGTTCATCACCGAAGGTGACATCGGCGTCGGCACCATCGTGGGCTCTGCCGTCTTCAATATCCTGGCCGTGGCGGCCTGCTGTGGCATCGGTGCCGGCATGGTAACTCCTAACGCTAATTTCTTCACGCTTCTTTCACTTCAAATCAAATTAATTAAATTTGCATGCTGCCGATGTCTTGTTGACAGGTAGTGCCACTGGACTGGTGGCCGCTGACGAGGGACTGTTTGGCGTACGGCATTACGGTGGCCATCCTGATTTGCATCATCCATGACGAGCGAGTCGAGTGGTACGAGGCACTGATATTGGTGTTGCTGTATATTGTGTACATCGCTGTGATGTACTATGACAAGTCGTTCCAAAAGTGTGCCAGAGGTAATGCCATAATGTACTTTCGGTGTTGTACTGCACTACAGAGTTCTTAAAAAGACTACACATAAGTGTACACTTATTATAGATGCCTAACATTTAGGAGAATATCACACAGTTCTACCAGGTATTAAGAATTATTGAGTTTGAAATAGCTTTTCAAAATATCCAACATCAAGATATTAGAATTCAAGAATATGATATATCCAGTTTCATGATAAAATATTCTTCTGTAACAATCATTCACACATCTTATTTTATTTTGAGATTGAATACCAATCAGATACTAGGTAGAATTGTGAAATGGTGATGGTTTGCATGATAGTTATGTTCAAGAGATTAGAGATCGTAAATATCCAATAGTTACTAAAACCTGGTAATGGCCTATGGATTCATAATTGATGCACTTCACCCTGTCTTTCCTCGCTTATACACACCTCTACATGCAACACAGGTGGTTTGAAGCACGCCCGAAAGCGAAGATCCCACGATACCTCCAGTAGCCTCAAGTCGGATTCTAGCCGAACGCAAGGTAGTGTTACCAGCTATTTCGATTTGGGTTGTACATGCCAAAATAGCACCCTGATCACAACTATCTTTTTCTTTTCGGAGACCGTCAGTAATAAATCTTGTACATCTTTTCTTCCACTGATCTTCCTACTTGCTGTCCAACATGATCAACTCCGCATAACGTATAACGACGACGATGATGACGACGACCACAACGAACCAATCAATTTAGAGGCAATTGAGGCGCGCACACCGCTGCGCATCGGACACTTCCAGCAGAACGGCAACTTGAAGAATGTGGCCCATATCGATGCACCCGCGGAATTGACGTCACCAGCTGGCGGGGTGGACGTAGAAATGCAAATTAAGCCATTTACATCGATCGACTTGCGTGCGCCGCCGGGCGGGACGGCAACCGCCACGACCGATCTCGAAACACACAAGCCAAGCGCCGGCCCATCGTCGGTCGACCCGGCCCCAGCCGAGGGTGAGGTGGGCGATGTGCCCGAGCGGCCACCGCCACCGCCAAGTCCAGCCACACCGCCGGTCCAGGAGCAGGACACCGGCGTGAATGGTGTGAAGGAAACGGTGGCCGGTACGCTACCGCCGAAGGAGTGGAACGGTGAGAATGGGCACGGCACGACCGGTCCGGTGGCGGAGGCCGTTGTTAGAGCGCTGGAAAGTGGTGGGACTGGTGCGGAAGTCGATGGCAACGTTGAGGGCGGAGCTAACGGCAACGATGGGGAAAGTGCGCCAGAGAAGGATGATGAGGATGAGTTTAAGCTGCTAAAGTACCCGCTCGGCAAGAGTGCGTTCACGCAGTTCTCGTGGATCATTACCTGGCCGATCCATCTGCTGTTCATGTTCACCATACCGAACTGCGAGACGCCACGCTTCCGGAACTGGTTCCCGCTGACGTTCATCATGTGCATCGTGTGGATTGGCTCGCTGTCGTACGTCGTCGCGTGGATGATTACGATCATTGGTAGGTTTTTGAAGCTTTTTTTACGAAGGTGGGGATGTTTTTGTGGAATATTCCAGCCAAAACTACTTGGTGTTATATAGGTATAAGAGTGTACATAAAAGAAAAAGGGTGTCACATTGGAAATCACGGTCAGGATAACTGAATAAGTTGCCAAATCAGTTAAAAAATACCTTCTAGGTTTTTTGGACAATGGCAATTTATAAATGACTCTCAATTACAGGGTTCCTTGCCTCGCCTAATACAGTTGCCATAATCTCTGTGACATTATGGGATATGTTCATGGTTTCCTTTTGTTAGCTTACAGGGTTGCCAATAGTTTTTTGGTAGCATCCCGAAAATGTTTGGCTGCTTCCTTATATTTTTTTGTGTGCTCCCACAATTTTCCATCTATTCTGGGCATCCCCCAGAAACTTTTTGGTTTAATTGTATTGATGTCCAATGGGACGATATCAATAAATCGTGAGAACGAACCAAAAATCAATGGGAAACGAGGAAAAAATCGTAGAAACCCTATATACTTTGAGGTCAGCCCACTTTTTACCGGTGTCTCCTACAAATTGCTTATATGTGTAAAATCTTCTTGGTTTCGATTACATTTAATGGCAATAATAATGGTATAAATTATACAAGAAGTTTTTTTTAAATAAAAATTGATATTATCAATTTAATTTTATGATGTTGTCAAAAAGTCACCCAAAATTAAAAACAAGTAGCCATACAAATTGAAAATTAACATAATTGACTGCATTATGATACGGAATGGATTCCCCAGATATCACTTCGAATATCTGTGCAAGTCGATATTTTTCCATTTTAAGTTAAACTACTAATTAAATATGAGTAATTTGGTCTTAGCTTCTACAGAGTGGCGGATCTAATGGTAGGCGGACTAGGCGGTCGCCTGGGGCCGCGCCGATTTAGGGGCCCCGTAGAGCGCTAGTCCATAGTATGCCGTATGGCCGTATAGTTTTGCCGTATACACCCCCCCCCCACCTTCCCGAAGCAAAAATTTTGGGACCTGTGACTGATTATCGAAGGGGCCCCCGACGGCATTTCAAGTTTACTGTTCAATCTCCCTACAGCAAGTTCAGTGCCAGTATCAACCCCCTATAGGGGGCCTCAACTCGTCTAACCGCCTAGGGCCCCCGACACCCATAATCCGCCACTGCTTCTACATTACATTACATGCAATCAGAACTGTTTGGTACAATTTTAACGAAGCTCTAAGCGAAGATTTAAGTTACAGGTTAATAAAGCAATAAGGCCACTTCGCTCGGCCAATTACTTGCTCAAAAATCAATTCCATATACTACAATACAATACAATACAATACAAAGAAGAGACCGTCTACGCATTTGATCGCAATATCGTGAAAACTTCAGATCCATCTTGGAGCAACCTAGAGCAGCGCAAAACCCCTGTACGATAAAGTAAATGACAGTCAAAAATAACGACTAACCTTTCGACTTTAGAATGAGTTAAGAAAATATGAAAATGCGCAACCAATAGATACATTGCAACATAAAACAATAATATTATCAACATATTGCGCATTAGCAGGTCTTAACCCCCCGCGAAATAGATAGTGTGCTGTAATAGTCCGTAGGGCGTAGTGAGACAAACATGTACAATCATTGCAGAAAAAGTTTAATTTGACCGTTTTGCCTATCATCTACACGTTCGAAAAACGTGGTCGATAACGCTGCTAGTATCGCTCAGTACCTACACCAACACACAGGTCAAACATCCTCATCAAAAAGAATATACTTATCAGATAATGATGGGCATGCGGGTCGCCCCCTTCCGTGCCCAACCATCCCCGATTCCCACCTACATCCGATAAACTAATCCTCCGGATCTACTTCTGCTTTCCACACACAGGCGATACGCTCAAGATACCGGACTCCGTAATGGGCATCACGTTTCTGGCCGCCGGTACGAGCGTGCCGGAGGCCGTTTCCAGTGTGATAGTAGCAAAGCAAGGTTAGTATCCCTTTGGGCTGAGCAGCACACGAACTGAAATGATCCAACCCTCCTTTTACCCTTCAGGTCACGGTTCGATGGGCATCAGCAACTCGATCGGTTCGAACACGTTCGACATACTGCTGTGCC
Organism: Anopheles arabiensis; assembly: GCF_016920715.1. NCBI lineage: Eukaryota > Metazoa > Arthropoda > Insecta > Diptera > Culicidae > Anopheles > Anopheles arabiensis. Next base: position 68,612,093 of record NC_053518.1, on the reverse strand, counting down.
TGGGGTTGCCCTGGTTCATCAAGGCGGCCTTCTCACCGATCGAACCGGGCCACCACTGGGTCGGCATCAACTCGGCCGGGCTGGAGTATTCGGCCATCTCGCTCCTCTCCACGCTGCTAATGCTGTACATCGCCTTTTCGCTGAACAAGTTCAAGCTGGACCGACGGGTCGGCAACGCCTGCCTCATCATGTACGCGGTATTCCTCATCCTGGCCAGCCTGATCGAGCTGAATGTGTTCTTCCGCGTCAACCTGCCGACCTGTGGACGGTGAGCCAGCGTAGATGCTGGGATGTGTTTGTGGTGTGGCAGTTCTGCAAGAAGTTGTGCTGCCCAGGAGCGGGCAGTTGTGCGATTAGGGAATCGAATCGAGGGCGGTATTGGGCGTGCAAACCTTTGGTGGCATTCGGAACTAGCACCGGGTAGCATAGCGAAGGTTTGCTAAGGTCCAAACATATTTTTTTGGATTCCACTCCTCTTGGAGTGGAAGAATACACATCTTGAGAGGTGAAAACCCTCTGACGGGTATGTAGATCAAGCTGTATGCATTGTTGTCCATGTATCTACCAACCCAGCCAGCGTATTATAAGCTCTCTAGTTTACCTATGACAACGTTAATCTCTGCAGTAAGCTGTCGAATGGTCAGTTAACAGGTTATACATTCCAGAGATATCGGGTGCCTCAAACACATCTCAACACTGTGGATCACCCAGTAGCATTAAAGTTATCCACAGTATTTTCTTCACAACTAACAAAAAACACACAGCTGGCGTAAGCATTCCCCTTTTCATACGACAAAACAACTTAACCATAAAGTCAAACCGTCGTTAGTTGTTTATTCGAGTTGGATATTTGGATGTTGTTGTCAGGAAAGCAGGGATATGACTAACAGCGTCACACAAGAAAATAGAAGAAAAGGAACAACAACAAAAGAATATTTGTAAATTGTAAGCAATTATAAGTAAAGCATCTATCAAAACAGGTGACACAGGATACCACAATCACTAAAATTTGTAGAGTAAATCATTTGATTTTCGAAAGTTACTGCAAGAAAACAATTACAAACACATAGAAATCAGTTTTGTGCATCAACACACCATAGTGTGGTTATGACAGTAGATGCCAAGCATACCTTTTACCAACACAAACTTCTTTTCTCAAAGCTGGACTTAGTTGGGCACGTGTACCGCGTCACGTACTGTTGGCGCACTTGAGCTTCTCGAAAATCCCTAACCTCGTTTGCCGCAAACGAGATGATGATGTCGATGATGTGTCTCATGTGCTGGAGCGATAACCGTTGATCTGTTGTAAATATTTAACCTCCATCCCGCGAATGCGATTCCATGCGATCAAGTGTACCTTCTGGGAGGTGGTAAGCTCTAACTCCAAAAAAACAACGTTTCCGTTTTCCACTTGTTAGTCGTGTACGATCTCTTAAGAAGAGAAAAAAATAAACTGCATATTACAGACATCAACAGACAAAACAAGCAAACCAAGATGAAACTAACAAAGAGTGTTTGTGCGTGTTTCAAAACGTAGTAGTGAATTATGAATATACAGAAATACATGTTACGTTGCTAAGGTACAGATCATGCTGGTTTTACTTTCCTGTGGGTTTAATAATATCATTCAGTATCAACAGCAAATATCTAAAATGAGTCCTACAGACTCCCGAAATGGAATAGTTGAACGTGGTAGCTTAAAACATTCCTCCCAAAGTCACTTAGTTGGTTTACACACGTGTGGATTACTGGCTAGAACAGCATCCATTTAGTAAGGAAGGTCCCAACTGTCTACCACGTTGCCGTACTTTAACTTTGGCTTGCTAAGGCGCTGCAATTCCCATCACATTCTCTTTTCCATTCCACGCGAGCGTCCAAGTAACCTGCACGAACTGAAAAGCTCTATCACTGCCGAGCAAATATTGATCATGAAGGCACTGTGCGAAGCCGCACTCACATCACTCCAAGACATCAACAAATGCACATGTGCGGAACCAAATGAGCGTTGCGGCCAAGTGCATCTAACTTCCTGGTGAAGCTTTGTCACTAATTCAAAAGTTATCCATAGGAGCTGAACAGATGTGAAATGATTGTGATTTTGCCAAAGATCTTTATCAAGTGTCCAAATAAAAGAGTTCGGCACTGAATTGACAATACAGTAGCATCATCGCAACCAACGAAGACGCATTTGGTGCACAACCTGTCGCTTATCTCTGCCGCGCGCACAAACTGTGACGATCAGCTGAAATGGAAAAGGGACAACGACGCTGCACGGCGGTGCAGTAACCGGGCTGCGACGGATGGTTGTTGATTTATGACGGTCACGACATACACACACATACACACTTATACTCATCCACCCTGCAAACAATGCACAGAGGCGAGCGGGCTCTGCTTACCGATCTGACAACATCCGCATCTTGACCCACGGCGTCTGCTCCAAGCGCAGAATCCGATGCCAAACGAGCAGGACGGATGCTGTCGCATCGGGCAGCCATGGTGGACAATGTATTGAGCGGTACAACTATAAAAGCGCCCCGGAACGGGCAGGTTGACTTTCTTCATAGACTGGCAGTGGTTGTGTGTGGAAGAGCGGTGCGATCCCAAGGATACGGTGCACAGTGCAATCGTAGGAGTTGTGTAGGCACATACAGTAATCTTAGCAGTGATCCCAGCACGAACGACAAGTGAAGCGAAGTTATTGCCTTTGGGATATTCGGCAGAAGCAAACTCGAGTTCGAGTGTCGGCACGTGAGATGGTCAAAGCTGGGACTAAAACCTCAAGCGATAGTTCGTTCTGTGGCATCCGCAATCGACGCGTGCGCATAGCGTTTGTGCTGCGTGTGTTGTTTGTGCTGTGTCTAGGGTCGTTACATGTGCTCAATCTTGCTTTAGCGCCAACAGACAGCAAACGAACGAGCGATGGCTTGCGCTCGGTTGGCGCAGCCGGTGGTCGAAGGCTGCTAACCATACCACAGAGCGAGGTGGAACTGTTGGATTTGCTTAACGGAACACTTCCATCCGAGTTTAGCTCCACCACGGAAGAGTCGACCGTGGATGGAGTCGACAATGCGACCGAACCTGCAGCAACTGAGCGTAATTGTACTCCGGCCGCCATCTTTGAGTTTCCTTCGGATGGGTTTACGCGCGAGGATCGCCGACATGGTTGGATATTGGTGCACATAGTGATCGCCTGCTACTGCTTCTGGCTGCTTGCCATCGTGTGCGATGATTACTTTGTCCCGGCGATCGAGTTGATGTGCAAAAGTAATTCAAGCATCCGGCTAGTTGCTGGGTCGTAATGGAAGACGTAATAATTGATTTTCTCTACGTAGAACTGCAGGTAAAGGAAGATGTGGCAGGTGCTACGTTTATGGCGGCGGCCTCCTCCAGCCCGGAACTTTTCATCAACTGCGTGGGCACGTTCGTGACGAAGGGCGATCTGGGCGTGGGTGCTGTGGTAGGATCGGCCGTCTTTAACATTCTGGCCGTGCCAGCCGTTTGTGGACTTTTAGGTGGTCAGGTGAGGTGTCGATTTGTTGGCTTCCGTTAGAATGTCATAGATCTCTAGAATTAATCGTCCCCACTTGATACATTTGTAGGTCGTACAGCTAAGATGGTGGCCCGTAACGCGCGATTCCATGATGTACGGAATAGCGGTGATGGGTTTAATTGGAGTCCTGTATGATGGCAAAGTGATGTGGTACGAGGCCACTGTACTGGTGTCTGCTTACGTGTTTTACATTACCGGTGAGTGCTATTCCATCATTAAACGATTAAACCTGATGTACAATAGAATATCTAAGCTCCTTGGGGAGTAGCTCTTCACTAGTTTCCTCCCAGTTCCGTTCTCCTGAGATGAGTTGAGTGCCAATGCAATGATATCAGCTCCCTTATCTCCCAAACTTCCGAAACTTGCCATAAAGTTGCAATATCTTGCCAGATCTGTACGTTATCGCTCCAGGGGTTTTATGCACCGCCATTGTCAAGCTCAATGCCCCGCGGGCCAAAAAATGCTATCTAATGCTCGGTTGAGGCTAGGGAGGTTGCCGAATTGGAACGCGAGGTGAGCGCCCAGTTGGTTCTTTAACATTGCTGTTTGCCCAACACTGCACCTGTTAACTGCGTAATGTAGGTTGCGGTAACCATCCACCATCCAACGGTGCACTTGATGTGGCCGATAAGGCGGACCGAACAATTTATTGTGCCCTCTAGCTGAACGCAACAATGTAAGCAAGCTGGCTCGGACATGTGGGGTTGGCTAGGATAAATATCTTAATCTTTCAGTTGCCACCGCGAAGCGCAGAGTTGAAATGGAGAGTAAGAGTTGAAATGGCACTGAACTTGATATAAGCCACATCTGTAAGCACCGTTCTTTTGAGCAATAATTCGGACACTGACCGACATGTTGGAATAAGAAGTCTATTTTTGTGAGGATGAACACGGAACACGGGAGATTAAATTATCTCTCGTACTTTTCCAAAGACGGGAAGCATTTTCGTGATTGCTGGCGGTGAACTTTATCATCTGGAAGTGATGGAAGTAGCATTTGTGAATGGAATATTCCAGCCATAAGTTCAAAAGCCAACAATCGGACACGAAATAGAGCCGAGCTTTGACGATCTATATCTTATACAAATATTGGTACAACGCCAGTGACGTATGAACGGTCACAGAATTGACGTAGACAAATGGATGAGGAGACACACAGGTAAATCTACTTTGACACAGCATCAAGTATTGCTTTACTTGGTCTATTGATGATCCATAACTTTGTTTTGATGATTTTCTAATGAACTTTAACTCTCAATCAACTAAAATGTATAATAGTTTAGACATCAAATACTCCAAGTAGTATTTTATTATGCCCACTTCATCCTTCCTCTATTCCGATAGCGATGTACTGCAACGATACGATCAACCGCTTCATGTCGAAAACGTTCCGCCGGAAATCCTACATACGCCCGTACACGGAGGTGACGGAAATTTCGCCCCTGCTTTCGAATGGAGCGGGCGCAAAGTCAGCCCCTGGAGCGGCCAAGAACGGCACGAACGGTCAGCATGCCTGCGACAGTGACGCTAGCGATGACAGCTTCGAGGAGTACGGTAAGTGGTGTCGTCACTCTGTGACCTCCGACCAACTCGACCAAGAGCGCTTTCTTTCGATTAACAAAAGTTCGCCTGTTACTTTCGATGTTTACGCGCCCCCCAGAACTGGCGACCTCACCGTGGAACCATCGGGACGACAGCTTGACGGCGTTCGTGTGCCGCTGGCCCATCACGCTGGTATTGTGGGCGACCATCCCCGACTGTCGGCGCTATCCCCGGCTGCGCCTGGTCACCTTCTTTGCCTGCATCTTCTGGATTGGCATCACGTCCTACTTTGTCGCGTTCCTCATCACCGTCGTCGGTAAGCTGGCAGGGTCACTACCGCCACGAGCTGGTCGGATGCAGGGTAACCACCTTTTCAAAGATAATCAACCGTTCTTTCGCTACTTTCAAGGTGACACGATCGACATACCGGACTCGGTGATGGGCCTGACGTTCCTGGCGGCGGGCACCAGCGTACCGGAGGCGGTGTCCAGCATTATCGTCACGAACCAGGGCCACGGTGAGATGGGCATCAGCAACTCGATCGGCTCGAACACGTTCGACATACTGCTGTGCCTGGGGTTGCCCTGGTTGATTAAGTCACTTGCCTTCCCGGCCGTCCCAGGCGAACGGTGGGTTGCGCTTAACTCGTCCGGGCTCACCTACTCGGCCATTTCGCTCCTGTCGACACTGTGCGGCCTGTACCTGGCGTTCTGGTGCAATCGCTTCAAGCTCGACTGGAAAGTGGGCCTCACCTGTCTGTCGATGTACATCGGCTTCCTGACCGTGTCGAGCCTGATAGAGCTGAACGTGTTTTTCCCAGTGAATCTTCCTACCTGTCCCCACTGATACGGCGTATGATCTCAGTGCTTCGGTGGGATGGTCGAATGGCAGTAGGGATTTTTGTGTACGTGTATGGCTAGAGTAGATGCAATTACCAATCGTTGGGGTTGTTTGGTGCGTAGGGTTACTGTTTTAAATGATATATTTAAAGCACGGCATTTGTAGTTAGTAAAGCTGTTCGCAACGGTTCGTTGTACATACGGGGCAAACAGCGACCAGCCGCACGACTGTTTTATTCGGGAGTATTTAAACGAGCTGTTTTAGTAGTTAAAAATAAAGCGAAAATATAAAAATGACATAGTAAACTGTTGTATAATACTTTTGAAAGAAATATCACATCACAAAATAACGTAAAGTTTAATGCGAAACTTGATACACATGTAAATACTAAACAAGACAATCCATGTGCAAAATACAAATGTGTTTCTAATGTATTTGATTGTTAAATGAAATCAAATAAAGCTCTCAACTACGATAATGATAAGAGCTGAATGATGATGAACTTCTGTGCAATACGCCTGAAGATATGCAATTTTGAAGAAAGAGTCTAATGCAATAAATAGCAAATGCTGCCTCGGAAAAAGGCAATTTGGGGCTGTTTTATTTCCTAGAAGCTGTAACTAGAGTCATTAGAGTCCTGAATGCGCTCATACCTTGCCGGTCGTTCATACTGCGTGAAAATGGGACCCCATACATCGCACCGTATTGCTGCTTCTTCGGGGGTGCCGCAAGGGAGTAACCTCGGGCCGGTGCTGCTCGCCATTTTTCTGAATGATGTAACTCGATTGAATGATGTAACAGGGGCGGTCCCGTTTGTCCCGTCGTCCCGTCAACTCGAACGACTCCATAACACTCCCGTCATGGGTTCAAGCCTAGAATGGACCGTCCCCCCCGTAGCAAGGATTGACTATCCGGCTGCGTGGTAATGAATAAAGTCTCGAAAGCTTGTATAGGCCGGCATGTCCGCGTAGGACGTAACGTCAAATAGAAGAAGAACTCGGTTGATCTCTCCTGAAATCCACCTACGATACGCGGACAATGCGAAGCTGTTCCTGCCGATCCGCGACCGGTCAGACCATCTCCGCCTTCAAGCCACCCTAAGTGCTTTCCAGTCCTAGTGCTCTTTGAATGGTCTTGAATTGTGCGTCGAGTAGTGTGTTGTCATTAAGTTTGCGAGAAGTCGGCCTTTTAGTCTATGACTACGCGTTAAATTCTACTATTGAGCGGAAAAGCTGTGTCAGCGATCTCGGAGTGTTCCTTGACGAAAAGAAGAGCTTCCACGACCAGCTAGAGCACGATGTCGCTAAGGAAAACCAATTGATCGGCTTACTAAAACAAATTGCACGTGACATCACTGACCCGATCTGCATCAAAAAGGTGTACTGCGGTTTGGAGCGGTCAGTGCTGGAATACGCTTCGGTAGTATGGTGGCCATCAGCTATACGCCCCCTGGCCCGTTTGGAGTCAAACCAGCGCAAGTTCACGCGGTTTGCCTTACGCTTCTGGAGAGTTCAGGTAGATTATGCCGGCCGCTGTGTGCTTTTAGGCCTCGAATCGCTGAACCAGCGACACTGCAACGGCCAGAGACTGTTTGTTGCGGGACTCCTAGACAATTAGATCGGCTCGCCGGCGCTTCTATCTAAGCTCAACATTTATATCCCGCCGAGATCGCTCTGAGCTAGAACGCTACTTGACGTGGAGGAGCGTCGCACACGCTTCGGTTTCTCTAAACCGTTTCTTCGTATGTGCCGTGAGTTCAACGTTATCTGTGATCGTCATCAACCAGACATGTCGCGCGCCAGGCTACTAATATCCGTGCCGTGCGTCCTTCTACGTCCTACTTTTATTGACAAATGACTTAACGTGAACGCATACATCTATTTTGTGAATATGTATGGTATTAAATGCTTCGAGAAGGCCAAGCGGTCCGTTGAATTATGAATAAACAAATAACAAATAACAAATTAAACTGTAAACTAGAGACCAAAGACTGCTGAAATCTGGGCAAACAGAATAGCAAAGACGAATACTAAAGAATAAATGACAAAATTAAGCATGAATAAGACAGCAATCAAGGGAACAGATAAAATGTAAATGATTTGCTCAATATCTCTTCAAACATTTATGTGAAAGGCTTTGTTCCTGGATAAGAATATTAAAATTACAGGTTTACAGGTATTAACAAACAAGATTCATTTACCACATCCGAAAGAGTTTAATCTTTTGCGTCATAGCTCGTGTCTAACGTCGTTCTACCCCGTATGACGCAGGATTTCAAATTGATGAGTGAATTGGATGATGCTTTGAAACCCTGGCAAGCACAGAATCGTGTTCAATCAGCCCGCCAGCTGGCCATGTACGATTCGTTACTGCTACGTTTCCGCATAAGCGATAGATAAACCAATTATTTTCCAATCGGATATTGGTATTTTTAATCTTTTTTTTAACTTCTAGTCTTACTCGTGGCACCTACAGGGGACAGTTTAATTCAAGCATAAGATAAGGATGCGAAACTCTTACTGCACAGGCACAGGCTTTGGATGACTAAGGTAAGGTCCCCTCCCCCGGTATCTCACGGAGTTGGGGCGATAATGGTGAAAACAGGGAGGTAAGTATCCCTTAGTAGTAGGGAATAAAATAAAAACAAACAAACATTTAACAAGTGCGTCATAGAAACAAAAGCATGCCGCGCTGATTTGATGATGATGAGCACAGAAGCCTAAGTGTGCGATCGTAGCACATTGCGAAACATGTTGTAAGATTTGTTACAAATACGTGTTAAAATAGAAATACTTAACTAATACAGAGGGAAAAAGTTTCTTTTCATAGTTTTGCGATATGTCCCATCTATTTCTCCCTGTCATAATCAGCAGCACGAGAGACGATATCATAACAAACAAGATACATCACATATCTTGTACGGTAGCCAAACCAAAATTTGACGGTCCTATCAGCATTTTAAAGAACCGTGATTTTTATGGCCAGTGCCCAAGCAGGGCCATAAATTTGTAAAATAAACCTGTCATCCGCTGGGAGTTTCAGCAGGGGTTGAAAATTGAACTGCATTAGTAACGAGCGGTGAGAACCGAATGGGTTTAATCGATTTATGGCCATGGGTGGTGATGGCCTGAAACTGAAAATTACCGGACACAACTTGATTCCTTCTCTTAGGATCTAGATGCAAACCTTTGTACTTAAGGCAACTAAGAGCAACGTAGGATAACAGATGGAGGTTACTCTGTACTGTACTATGTATTTGGCGACCCGTGATATCTTTGCATGTGTTGTAATGTGATCTGTACTGCATTGATTACTGCTGTAGCTCATCACACTGCTCATCATTGTCTATCGCTGTCGCATTTGACGTGCGTAGACTAGCAAGCAGAAGAGCTCATGCAGTGACGATGAAATTCAAAATCAATTACAAACTCACAAGTCACTTGATAACACACACACAGTTCTAATCCATGAATGGATTAGTGGACATGCCAATCTCGATCGGTATCTGGTAGATGGGCGAACCTTATCGTGAACTACCCTGCACGCGACCGTTGTAGTACAGCGTAACCGTGATGTGTTACGGGAGCTACGGGGACATTGCCTGCCTGAAATCAAAACCGGACTTCAGTGCGTTTGATAAAGATACACACGCACACTCATAAACACCTAAACATCATCAAATCTGATATGATGTATCCGTAGGTGTGCAGGACGGTAAAGCCAAAAATCTACCATCGCCTTTCGGGCACTGGTCAGAAACGCATTGGGCAGCGACCCAGGCGGACGAGTTGCTACAACCGGTCATTTAGGCAGCCGCTACTCGATCCGCTCAGCTGTGCTGCTGGAAACTTGCCATATGGTCGAAGAATCCTGCGTGAAGGTGAAGAAGTGAAAAAATCAATATTCTTGTGTGTCTGTTTGTTGTTTTGTTTTTTCATCGTTAAAATTAGATACAAACGTATCTAGTCTGCGTGTCACTAAAGTTTAAGTGATAGTAAGGTGGTGTTTGGGAAACAGCAAGTTCAGTAACAGGTGCTTACAGAAAATTGAGTGCTTATTTACGGCCGTACGGCGTGTTTGTGAGCTGGACGTACGTGAATGTGTGCAACGGTACCAGCGGCTCGGTGTAAAGTGTTGTCGTGTGGCCCGGAGGCTGTTACGTGAGAGAGTTTGGATGTACAGGCGTTTACGCACAGATGTACCCATAGCTTCTCGACGCTAAAGTGCATGCAATTGTTTATGTGAGTGTGCCTGTGTATGTGACTATTACGATTGGTAGAGAAAAACAAAGTGTTTGCTGTAAAGATAGTTACTGATAGATTTGTTTAGTGTTGTGTCTTCTGATAGCATACCGTCAGAATGACACCAGCGCTAAGCCGTCTGCGGACGGTTAGCACGTTCGTGCTTTTAATCCCCGTCGCAATGTCCATGGTGGTGATCGATAGCAATCCTCATTCAGATCATTTAGGTAAGGTTACTACAGTATAACGATAAAATAAAGTTAAGGATTCACTTTGCAGATGTTTTTTTTCTGTGTGAAGAGACATTCTTTTCATACTACGGTCTGAGATAAAGGCTTAAAGGTTCAATATTGGTCTAATGTCCAAATAATTGCAACACGCAACATTAAATAGTTGTATAGCTAAGTATGAAATGCCTAAATGCCTCATCGAGGGACTGAACAAAGAAATATTTTCAACAGGTTTCAGGACAACAATTGGGCGTGAAACAATTAAAATGAAAATATTTCAGACGTATCGTATCGTCACGATTAAAACTGCGAATACTGTTTGTTCTTATTTTTGCACTTTTTACGCAAGTGTTCCGGTTGGTGGTATTTGTTATCATGCAAAAATACCATACAAAGGGATATATAGAGCCATCCAAGCGTCGTTGAAAATCATCAAAATTATCACCAAATATAATTAAATTAGGTTTAATTGATCAGGACAAAAATACCCCTTGAAGTTTTGTTACAATTTTGATTTGATTTTACAATTTGATTTGTGTGGGTGTGGTATCAGTTAAGCGGAATATAATAAAGCGAAAATACTTCAAAGCATTTGTTTTCATGTATTATAAGTTCTACTATATATTTTCTTTTTTTTTTTTTTTGAAAAACAATATTTGTCGGCGGGATTGGTATGTCTACATAACAAAGGAATTGATTTAAATGATGTCATATGACTAATATTCCATCTTGCAGCTTGTGGCTTTATGTCGTAGGAAGAGCTGGTTGCCGCTCTTTTGTAAGGCAAATCTAGGTGTAGAGATAGATTATATTTGTTTATCTTTGTTATTAAATTTAACATTACTGCCCGACCGAAGGTTGAGTCAGAAAAAAATATATCCAAAAAGTTTGTAGCATATAAAAAACACAGTTTTCGCAATTTATTTTGATAGATTTTGTGGAATCAGTCTTAATTTCAAGCTTGCTGCATTATTTTCAACACATTGTAACATAAAAGTATCCTAGACAGCTAATACATCTTCTTTCTTACAGATCTTTCAACGGATCCTCTTGGGGACACAACGACGGAACTGAACTTGTACTCCCTCCCCGATAACAGCACCGTAGCCGTGCCGATACACTTAACGCTGGATGAAAGGATAGAGCTGGAGAAGCTCACCTGGCATTGGTACCCCTGGCGAAGAATCAGCTATGACGTGCTGCCCGACGGCAAGAAGGTTGAAATGTTTTGCTCGGGAGGTTCCTCGATGGATGATTTGCCCGATGACATCTTTACGCGTAAGTGCAAACGGTTCAGCACCCCTGCCGAGCGGTGTTTGGATAAAGTGCTTTAGAATGATTAATATGTAAATTGGAATCATTGAATACAACAGAGGAACAACGGTTGCAGGGCGCAATCGTGCTGCATTTCGTCGGTGCGATCTACTTCTTCACGATGGTGGCGTACATCTGCAGCGAATATTTCCTACCTTCGGTCGAATGTATCTGCGAGGATCTTAATCTGACACAGGTAAATGTCGAAATCGACTTAAGTAAATAAATACAAGCAAACGGATGCGCAATTTTGTCTGCATGCCTGTTCGCACAACAAAACAGAAGGTTCATCATAATGGGTTTAATATCTACGGGAGAGCTTAAGCGTCTAAGCACCGATAACTAATCCGGCCTGTGACGACGCTGTGCTGATAAATGTGACAGAACAGTATGATAAATGGACAAAATTTGTCTCGACAGTTAGAGTGACAGTAGAGGGAATGCAAGGTAATGGAAGGCGTCAGAGAAACAGTGGAAATTAAATTAAAAAAGACTCTTTGCCTAATTACACACCCACACGCAAAGTGAAGCATTAACTATACTGATACATTCGGAATTGGGGCTACGCTACTGTAAGGACAGATAAGATAGATATAAAAATGATAACACCTAGCGCGTTACGTTTGCGTCGTAGGGGAAGGTCCTTTCACTTTAAAAAAAAATATTTAAATTCAGGCACGTTTGAGACGCACGTCTTTATGAATGATTTATTCCTACCCACGGCTGCATGGAGTATGGTCCTCTAAGAATTGATCTCAATATAAGCTCGATTGCTGCCAGTAACAAAAGGCCACATAAATCTTACGGCTACACAAAACTTCAATTCACCTGCCACCGCTCGTAATCGGTATTGCTTTATCACCGTTGAACCGTATGTATCGCGTTTATCGGTGGTGATTTACTGGACCCTAGGTTCCAGTTCATGCAAGCCTCGCTTGTGCGGGGTTCCACACCTGCTTGGCGTACCCCGCCCGGGCATTGGGGAGCACGTGCCCTATCAATCATTTCGTTAGTATCACACTGCGGTGTGCGAACTTGATCCGGTACGATTACTGCAGTGAAGATCCAAACCGTGTACTGATATCGACACGCAGTGTAGCTGCTATTGCAGACGATTCTTTGTGGTTCGAACGCTTTGATGTACATGATAATTACCTCGTGATCTTTGGCAGGATGTTGCCGCCGCTACCTTCATGGCCGTCGCCTCCACGATGCCGGAGTTTTTCACCAACACGATCAGTACGTTCATTGCAGACTCCGATATGGGGCTCGGTACGGTGATGGGTTCGCTACTGTTCAACACACTCGGTGTGGCAGGATTAGCTGGCTTGGCGACGAAGGCGGTAAGTATTCTTGTCAAACAAATAATTGTTGACGAGTTATTAATTCTAGTTTTCCTGAATTTCCTTGAACAGCCCGTCCAGCTGGACTGGTGGCCGCTAACACGCGACTCGATCGTGTTCTCCGCCCACGTCGCCCTGCTGATCGGGTTCGCGTGGGACGGTCGAATCTACTGGTACGAGGCGATGGTGTTCTTCATCCTGTTCTTCGTCTACTTTGTGCTGATGTTCCAAAACAAACGTCTCATGAAGATTGCCAAGAAGTACATTGAGGTGAAGTGGAATCTTTGCGCGCGAGTTATCCGCAACATCGAGGAGGACGAGCGGATTGCAGCCGAGGCACAGGCACAGCAGGAAATTGCTACCATTCCCAATCTGGCGCGAAAAACGCTTGAAAAGCCCGCGTTCCGTGCATCGACAGCTTCCATTCTGTCGGAGCAGATGGCAGAAACGAAGATGAAGATGGGCGAACTGCAGAGTAAGTGATGCCCAAAATGAAACACTACCAAGGCCTGATATCTAACAGCTATTCCCATTGGTTTACAGTTCCCTCCCGGCACGTCGTGGATGACCCGGGCGAGTACGACGATATGACGCTGTGGAAGATCTCGTCCGAAACTTGGTATCGTGCGATCTGGTGGTGGTACAGCTGGCCACTCCGGTTCGTCACTAATTTCACCATCCCGCCGCTGCCGCAAATGCGCCGCTGGTACCCCCTTACCTTCATCATGTGCATCATCTATCTGGCCGGCTGCGCGTTCATGATCTTCTGGCTGCTCTCCATCATTGGCTACACGTTCGACATTCCGGAGTCGGTCATGGGGCTTACGTTCCTGGCGTTCGGTGGCTGCATGCCGGAAGCGGTCTCGGCCGTACTGGTCATTCGCTCCGGCAGTGGTGCGATGGGCGTTTCGAACGCGATGGGTGCGAACTCCCTCGCGATCCTGTTTTCGCTCGGGTTGCCCTGGTTCATCCGCACACTGGCCGATGGTGGCAGCGGTACCAATGCGTACCTGGTGATTGCCTCATACGGGCTGCAGTACTCAATCATTATGCTGCTCGGTGCGATTGCTTGGCTGTACGTGGTGATCTACGTCGCCGTGTACAAGCTGCGCAAGCGCGTCGGTATGGTGCTGTTCGTCGGGTACGGCATCATCGTTGCGTTCATGATATTAAACGAGCTCGATATCATCATTCCCTCCGGCGAGGAGTGTTAGCGGGAGCGAAGCTGCCAATCCCAGATATGTCGGTACCCTCAACTCCCCTCCAAAACCTCCCATCCCGTTTGCAGAGCTCGGCCACTTATACTCTCAATCAGGGTAACCATACCAGGTGGAATGCTCCCTCAGCAAAATGCTCAAAAACCTCCCCCAACAAGCGGAAGTATCCAGAAGCTCAAGAAAAATGGTATTTGGGTGACGACTAGTGGTTAAGATCGCCTGCTTAATACGAATTTATTAGGATTCCCGATCTACTTGCCTTGCCTACACGTTGAAGGTGTTTCCCGAGGCACAGTCCCTCCTCTCCGGCCCAACAGTATCAGTGCTGCCTTACGGTACATCTAATGATTAGCTGAGTATTAGTTAAGTGTAGAACGCTTAAACCTTATACAGCACTATCTTGCTATCAAATCGCCTTTAATCCCCAACACAGCAGGATCTTCCTTTTCGTTGTCCAGGCCGTGATGCTGGTTTGTGTTTGCATGCGCATTTGTGTGATATTTACGTTTGACCCTTATGAATACGGCAGACCTGCCGATCGGATTTACATTATCCACTATTGTTGATGTCTATTTGTTGTGACTACAATTTCGATTTTCAGTGCATGTTTGAACTTTTCATTTGATTGTTTGCTTGATTCATCATCAAGCTGTTTGCTGGTGGTGGACGGCGGCATACTAGTGTGTCGTTTTTGGTTTCTAAATTTTTGATCTACAACTATCGTCTATTAACTTAACCGCAAAGGGATGTAGACGTGATAGAGGGCGACAAAAACAAACAGCGTTGCATGCGGACATTGAAAAGGAAGCCCCGGCTAGGTTTTTTTTTGCATTTATTGCAAAGGAAGTGAACGTAAACTTAACCAGGGGTGCGTTGGAAACACTATTACGGTTTATATAACACGCCGTCGCGAATATTGAAAATATTTGACACGGTTCGCAATCAAAATAAAATACTCTTTAGCGATTTAGAAACAGCGCCCAATACACGGTTAGCGTGAAATGGTTTGAGTGTACAATGCATCCGAACTCGTCTGGACGTCTTTTGTTTAACTTGCGCAATGCGATATTATTGGAGATAAGGTCTACTAGGAGACTGCAAGCAGGAACTGACTACCTAACAAGGATGTATTAGACACTAACATTAAAAATGATCAATTGATGAATTATTATAATTATTAACTCCGGGAGTCTCTATAATAAGCAAAAACTTCCGTAACCATTATCTTTTCAATATGATTTTGTGTGATCACAGCCTTATATTTCAACATTGGAACACTGTTGATAGATATGGTCACCATATTAGCACACACAATTCAGACATTGAAACAGCAGACAACCCAACAGGATCCATTCTGGGAAAAAAAAACTGGTAATAACAAACATTAATGCATGGGAGTTTCATAATCCAACTTCTACTGTAATCTCAACCAACAATGGTTATCTTAATGATTTAATACATCAATACAGACTACATTCTGTGAAATGCGCCTCCCTTCATAAAGTGCACAGACTTAATTTGTTCTTATCTTGTGTTATCATTGACACTGCCGGCTTTACAGAGCCCTTCAATTAATCTCAACGCGTCCCAGATATTCCGCCCTATCTAATTTGACTCCGCGTGATCGTGGAAGTCAGTCCTCCGCAGACAGATCTTGGATGCTCGGCCTGAATGAGTAATGTTTCTGCTCTTGCATCAAGATATCAAACGATTTTCAGTGCGTATTTCTAGTATCTCTTTAGCGAGTCCGGAATATCCGCCACTACAAACGAGCGGTAGAAAACAGTGACCATGACATCAACGCTTTGATTTTCTTATCATACTGTAAGCGGTGCCCGATGTTTTCCTTCCTGCTCTGTGCGTACCGATGAGCACAGACAGCGTTTTGGGGTCCCGAGCGAACGGTTCTCCCATCAGCGGAGTAACGTCCACAAATGACTGATATCGAATGGCATTTAATGATGTTTCAAGAGTCATCGTTTGTGAGGGGATCAATAAAACAATCTCCTCAACACACACACTCGACCCTAGTTGCTCCTTTTCAGACGCTCTGTGGCTTGTGTGTGAAGTTGGTTCATTGGTTCAATGTTAAGGTTTTCTAGCTGTTCGGCTAGCTTGCGTTAAGAGCTGTTCAAGAGATTAAGAGAAGGTGGCGCCCTACACGTTCTCACCATTAGGCAATATTTCCACGTGGTGTGTGTGTGTGTGGGTTCGGATCGATTACCTGCCAAACACTTTCTCCCGTCACAAAACCGGACACAGCCCTAGAGTCGGAAGCAGTATTTGCCTGATGGTGGCCTCATTAAAGCCTCATGTCACAGCGAAGTCAGCGGCTATTGCATTCCGGATATTTGTCTGACGTCTTAGAGCACCCTTCGTAACCGGGCCTCTGTGTACCGTTGCCCGCACTTAAGCGTCGGGTTCCCACCACTTTAAACTACCCCCTGATAAACCCCTGCATACAACGGAGCAGCCAGTTGGAATGTGACTCGCACGGAGGCATCTTGCAGGAAAAGAGTGTTTTCATACGAAGCCGGAACGAAGATAGAACGATTCGTATGGCACTGGGAGGACTGGGACAGCTGATGGGAAGCCGCAGACAGTGCGCCAATGACGGGGTTCCCGTGTGTTCCGGATAATTTGCGGTCCCTGGTGGACCAATTACGTTTGCCGATAGCGCAGCGAAGACGAAAGGCTGGGGATCTGTGTGGGCGTCCCGCCGTCATATCAGGTGCAATATCTGGGAGTAAAAATAGGGATTCCCATTAGAACCACGCCAATCAGACGCAGTCAGTCGCACTTCAGACTCAATCGGAGTAACTCGGTACTCGGAGCGCGCTCTGCCAGACACATCGAAGGAGGCAGTGAAAGTGGTTTTCTTTGGGCAACGTAGCTACGGATAGTTCCAGAACGAAGGGAGCCAAATTGAAACAAGTGTTTTTTTGAAGAAATATTCCTTGTGAATGCTAATGTAACAAAACGATGGTGCAGCTGCGGAATGGCAGTCGTAGGACTGCTGCTGGTGCAACGCTTCTGCTAGTGTTATTGCTCGGTGTGCCCAACGTTGCCGCCATATTCGGTAATAATAGGTTTAAGAAATGAGTTTAAGAAATGGCGAAGTGAGTGAAGAGGTGTCGTACGAAAATGTGTTTTCAATTATTCCAGTAAACTGTGTGCAAACATTTCAACTAAACGAAATGGCTCATGTTATTCTACAAAAGCTCCGTCCTCGTACCAAATTCACAACACAAGTTTAAATTCACAAAGAAACCCTTACCTTTGCTGCTCGGTGTTTGATTAACAAGGTTCTGTTTAGAAAGTAGAAACAAGTTCACTTATTTACACACACACACACGCATACACTCACAAACCTTCCTCTCGATCTGCTGCTGTCGAGTGTTTTGTGACAGAAGAAGGGCAGCCTTCTTAGATTGGTGGTGGAGGTTATAAAACTAAGAAGTCCTTGAGGAGAAGCGCGAAAAAAGCAAACAAAGTGGAACTCTCGTTGTGCTTGAAAAACGTGATCAATGGCGTCCACAAATACGAGAACATACAGTAAACACAGTGTAGCAAACCAAACAACGCCAAGTGCTGGCGGGAGTCCGCGAGACGACACCGTGTATCACGACCACAGTGGGAACTATAATCGATAACTAGTCGTTCCACTGGCTACTAGATCGATTTGTCTAGCGCCGTCAGTCGCCGTCTGCGATGAACTTTACAGTTTTGGTGTGTTTAATTTAACATTCCCCCCTTTCGTTTTGCAGTGCCCAGAATATACACCAACGGAGGAGCTGTGGCCAATGTTACTACTGTACTGCTGGGTGGTGGTTCGTCTGTTGCCGCCAGGGCTACTATCGACTTTTACCCTCCGAACACATCCGACACAGCCACGGGGAATGAATCTCAGAACGCGTCCGGTTCTCCGTCGATATGCATCGTGACGAGCAGCCTGGACGACTTGCCACCCGACCTGTTCACCGAGGAACAGCGACTGCAGGGTGCCATCGTGTTACACTTTCTGGCCGCGATCTACTTCTTCATGCTGCTGGCGTACGTTTGCAGCGAGTACTTCCTACCGTCGGTCGAATGTTTGTGCGAGGATCTGAAGCTGTCGCAGGACGTGGCGGCCGCCACCTTTATGGCGACCGCTACCTCAATGCCGGAGTTCTTTACCAACACGATCAGCACGCTGGCAGTAGACTCGGACATTGGTGTCGGCACGATCATGGGCTCCATGCTGTTTAATACCTTGGGCGTTGCCGCGCTCGTTGGTTTGCTGACAAAGATGGTAAGTTGGGCTCGCTAGTAATAGTAGTTCCCGAATTATTGTACTAAAATGTATGCTTTATGTTCACAGCATGTGCAGCTGGATTGGTGGCCACTGACACGCGATTCCATTATCGTCACCATCTCCACCACGCTGTTGGTCGTGTGCGTGTGGGACGGTCGCATCGAGTGGTACGAAGCGATGCTCTTCAGCATCACTTACGTGCTGTACTTTGTGGTGATGTTTAAGAACGAGTCGTTAAAGAGGATTGCCATGCACTACATCCAGAACCGGTGGAATCTTTGCGGACGGTTGGAACCAGAGCCCGAGGATGGCACGATAGACGACAAGGTACCGAAGAAATACAACATAGCCATCTTAGGGCACGCTATCAATGGAGTTCTCGTTGGGATGGATGTTGAATCGACCAAGAAGCTTCCCCCGAGCAGTGAGTCTTCTACAAGTGCACCTATCGAACCGGTAGATCCATCTCGCTCTAACAGTTCAGTGGAGTCGGTGAAAAGTGTGAAGTGGAGCGAGTTGACCCAACTTCCAGAAGCGTCTTTTGCTGGCTGGCGAACGATTATGTGGATTTTTACCTGGCCGTACCGGTTTGTCGTGTTTCTGACCATACCGGATCCGCTTCGCTTCCGTAAGCTCTACCCACTGACGTTCGTGTGCTGTATTGGGTGGATCGGGGTGAGTGCCTACCTGGTGTTTTGGATGATCTCGGTGATTGGAAATACGTTTGGCATACCGGACACGGTGATGGGCATGACGTTCCTTGCATTTGGCGGCTGTATGCCGGAAGCAGCATCTGCAATCACGCTTATTAGGCGAGGTAGGTCTTTGAGTCTTCAGACATGCTCACTTCGATCATACTAATGGGTTTTGTTTGATTTATCTCTCTCTTTCTCTCAAGGTAATGGCGCAATGGGTGTTTCCAACTCACTGGGAGCAAATACGCTCGCAATATTGTTCTCACTCGGGTTGCCCTGGTTTATCAGGACAATGATCGACGGCGGTCCGTCGACGGGAGCGTACATTGCGATTCAGTCGTACGGTATCCAGTATTCGGTGCTCGCCCTGTTTGGAGCTATCTTCACGCTCTACGCCGTACTGTACGTAGCCAAGTATACGCTGCGAAAGATGGTCGGACTGGCGCTAGCCGTTGGGTATCTCGTGATCGTCACGTTTATGATACTAGTCGAGCTGGATGTATTTTTCCCTGCCGACAATCGATGCTAGGGCGAAGACATCTCGTCGTATAGATAGTTAAAACGGGGAAAACTGTAATATAAATAAAGTAC
Source organism: Anopheles arabiensis (assembly GCF_016920715.1). Lineage (NCBI taxonomy): Eukaryota > Metazoa > Arthropoda > Insecta > Diptera > Culicidae > Anopheles > Anopheles arabiensis. Next base: position 68,592,234 of record NC_053518.1, on the reverse strand, counting down.
GAAGTAGAGTGTATGCGAGAATCTAACGCACACTGAAGCACGTGGCTAGGGGTGTCGTTCGTAGTGAGAATGCAAAGTAGGTTTGTACATTGTTAGGACAATAGCTCAACTGAATGTTGAATTTAGCTGCTAGTAAATTTAAATTATTTTTCGGCTCTTTGGGAACAGAGACGAAGAGCATATTGAGCAAAATGAATTGCTTTGTAATAAAATAGATGTTAAAAAGTAAAAACAAACTCGTTTAAAAAACTTTTTGTAAACGTATGATAGCTGAAAGCCTGAAGGGTCAATTGCACTTAACAATGCTTACAAATTCACTCATTACATTGCATTTTGAGAACAATAAAACGACCAACCAACAAGTACAACAGGTACATTGTTTCACACGATAGATTTTGTTTGACGACCGCTTTAAACCAGTTCCAAGCGATATGATCTTGTTTGGCGGCTTTATCTGCACACCCTCGTAGAGATATCAAAATCACTCACATACCCACAATTGGTGTAATAAACGTTTCTGCTGGTAATCAGATTTATTTTGGGGGAACAGAGACCGTTTGGCTTGACAGCAACGACATCTTGCATGTCAGATGCGCAGATATCAGGCCAGGTTCAAGAAACGATTATCAATAATTAGTATCATAACAGACACCTCACGATGGAATATTACTGACACAAATTGTACTGCCCTGCGGCTTAACCGGTCACCTTAGGTCATAAATGAAATAATACACTTTGTCCACATTCGACCAGAGAGGTTGACCCATTTGCGATCGCACCGGGCGGATACAGCCCATCATCCGGTGCGGTGGTGTGTCATCCTGTTTGTTGCTGACACGATCAAACAAAGCGGAAGGTTAAATTGAAGCGCTCGCAGGACCGTTTACTCATTCGGACTGATAGTGATAAGACGGATCTCTAAGCACGCAGCACAGGTGAACAATGACACTGTTTGTTTTTGAAATGTTTGTTGTTGTTTATTTTTTAATGCGTGTGATATCTTGTAGTCTGATTTACCACGCGGATGTTGGACCAAACCGGGAGAAGAGAAATCAATATTTGAGACTATGAAACTACTTTTCTTTTGGAGAGCTTTAAGGAGGGAGGGAATTTTGAGGGAATTTGAAATTTTGTTTTATTGATTAATCTGTATTAGGTAAATGTATCATAATTGTTAATACTTCTATTATACATTTCGTTAAGTTTGTATAATTTGACATAGCTGTATTTTGCTTTGCTTTCTAATCAGGCTTTTATTAAAATGAGTCTTCTTCTTCTTCTTTGGCTCAACAACCGATGTCGGTCAAGGCCTGCCTGTACCCACTTGTGGGCTTAGGCTTTCAGTGACTAATTGATTCCTCCCCATAGCAGGATAGTCAGTCCTACGTATGGCGGCGCGGTCTATTTGGGGATTGAACCCATGACGGGCATGTTGTTAAGTCGTACGAGTTGACGACTGTATTACGAGACCGGCTATTTTAAAAAAAATTAAAATGAGTATGGAAATAAAAAAAAAACAAAAATGGAAAACTTTATTTCAACACCTAATCCAAATCGAACCACACTCCGTACAACGGAATAGAAATTCAAACGCATTTCAACGACTTTCGATGTTTTCGATCCGTTTCGCCACAGTGGGACTGCGGCTGCGATATATGGTACGCGATGTTTTAGTGCACAGTCGGCACAGTTGCATGGTTGAGCTGGACATACAGAAATTACAAAAAATGCTTTTGAAAAGAAATGAATGATAAGAGTTAGCTCATTGGATTGATAGATTTACTAGTTTTTATGCTATTTAGATTACATTTTCAGACTAATGGATATCTGCCGAGTGAATATCATTTAATAGCGATAACCCAAGCGCCACACAATAAGCTTAACCTTCGTTTCTATGACCAAAAATACACCCTCATCTTTATGACCACCTACCCGGGTAGGTAATACATTTTATAAGGGAATTTGTATTTTTATTGGTAAAAAAATGTCTTATTTAACTTATTCTATGCAGCTATAATAACAATACTTCTTTTTATTTTATAAATATATGAAGTATGGCTTTTTGTTACATAAATTGAATGCAAATGCGCTTCATACGGCAAATTACATGTAATTGAGTTATTTACGTTAGTGTGCAATGTTTTTTAGCCTTTTGCAAAAGATTTAAAAGTTTAATGGGGCCATTTCGTTACTTAGTGACCGAAAAATCTACTATTTTGTGAAATGTGTCAACATTTTTCCAAAATCCTTAGGATTTCATAACGAAACTCATTTTTCTGTTAACGTTCTAAATGACCACATAACCACGCAATTATTAGTTTTTCAACATAACTGTTATGAAATGTTATTGTTTTACTACAATTATTTGCCTTTTGACCATATTTATGCATTTTAAAGTGTTTTTCACCATAGTGCCATTATAGGTACACAAAACAGGCATGTTCCTATAGTGGTTATAGTTGTAAAATCAATAAAAACGGGTCGTTGTAGATTTTTTTCGGGGATATTTTTGACATGTCGTACTGTTTACACTAAAAGAAGCAACAGAAATGAGTTTTATGTAGCTAATTTACCAAAAACAGGCCAAAATTCGCTTATATGGCTGAATGAAAAATTGACTTCAAATCAAGCACACTCTTCCGCGTGTAGGTTGACGACAAGTGTGATGCAGTACTTTAGTCAATAGTTTCATCGATCAAATTTATACATTTTTTTTACGATTAAATTACGCAAAAACCTATATTATGGCAGTAATCCTTGATATTCATACGAAAACAGCTTCGAAACTAAGTTTCATTGATATTATACACCGTTTTTGATGCATCTTTGTTTACCACCCACTTTAGGAACACAATACGACGACTATAGGAACCATACCACCATTATAGGTACAACGAAGCAGTCACAAAAATATGTATTTTTCCGTAAATTTGATGTATTTCAGGGTAAAAATGGTTGTGATTGCGATGATAAAACATATTCCAATTGTTATGTGTTAAAATATTCAGAAATTGTCCTTCCTGACACTTTAAATCTATTAAAACACGTTGGTACCACTACAAATTGCACCACTATTGGTACATTTACCCTACATGCATTTCTATACATATCATTACAAAATTAGCGAGTAATCGAGACCAAAATCCTTTATTGTATGTATTACCTACCCGGGTAGGTGGTTATAGAAATAAGGGGTAAAAGTTGATTTTATTTTTATTTTTACATTTAAAAATTTTTTAAAATTCTGATTTTTTTACCACTTTTGTAAAATATGTTTCTCTATGCATTCTATTTTTTTTAGATCGATTCGATAATCCAATAAAAAGTTATCATAAAAAGAATAAGCAAAACATACCCGGGTAGGTGGTTATAGAAATGAAAGTTAAACGACTGAAAAATCAAATATCCATATAAAAAGAAAGCTCCTTAGCTTCACTAGTTTGCTCAATAGATGCCGCTTTAGAACACAGCGTTATATATCATGAGTCGTTTGTCGTCTGCTAAACGAAGTCTTTTTATGTACCATTTAGGTTGAGAGCTTTAGCCGTTTAGAACCCGTTTAGTGGTCGTTTAGTGGAGTTGTGGGACTTGGGAACCCTCTGTACTGTTTCATACATAAAGGCTTGTGCTTATCTGTACATTTAATAAAGAAAAAGGAGACTAAAATATCGCTTGAAATTTTCACTGAAATTGTTTGCCTCTTGTCTCTCACTGTGGCACAGTAATGTTTATTCTAGGGCACTAAAATCCAACCCAAACCAACCGTCAGCTTCGAACCATTTAAAATTTCACATATTGTTGGTAGCCTACTATAATCGCTAGACAGAAGGCAATTGCAATCAGTGCCCGTTTTCGATAGTTGTAAAATTCTTGAGTCAATAATTCGCAATTGCCACACGCGGTAGATGGTTTCTTTTCCTCAGTGTGTACACTTTGCGTCGATTTGGTGGAGAGCTGTATTTCCTCTGTCACCGTTGATCGTTCAGCCGTTTTGCAGGATACTGGTTTACCTTTTCCCTTCATTGCCTTGCTGATGGTTGATGAAGGAGCAGAGCGTTTGCCGGAACGTTGTTCCACGGGTGCAGTTTGCTCAAGCTGCTGACCCTCGCAGGGGGTATAGTTTACGGGAGGTTGCTTGCTGCCTTCAACCTGCACTGAGGGTGGATATTGTATCGTAAGCTTTGCCTCGATCGGTTTAATCAACTCGCCATCAATGGTGCGTAGTTTTCCAAAGCGCAAAACATCCCCCGTTTTCAGCTGCCGCGCTTGTGGTTCGTTCGCTTCCTCACTGGCCGGTCCAATGTATTCACCATTCAGGTACGTCCCATTTGAGCTGCAAAGATCCTTTTTAAGAAGTGTGTGATAAGTTATGAATAGTGTTTCAGAATACATTTCAACCGTTCAAGCACCTTAAGATACAGCTTTCCTTCTTGAAACAACAGTAAAGCATGAGTGTGGGACAGGATGCGATTGTCAAACAGTAAGTGGTCATCCAGTGTTGTGTTTAATTTCTTTTTACGATAGCGACCAATATGCTTTTCATTTCCTGGTGCGATCATTAAGATACGCGTCTGCAATACAGGGATGGTGAATATAAGTTGCAGAATAATTTTCTGAGATAAAACTTACCTCGAAAGGATGAGAATTTTCTGTACATTCTAGCTTAATTTCACAGTTTTCTGGCGCGTCAGTGTTTTCAGTTTCAGCCATTTTGCACATCAAGACAGGGCGAATTTGCCTTCTACAGTTATTTTATACAGGTTGCTAGGATTGGAACAAAAAAGCAATTTGAGCACGTTAACTAGATCATGTTCAGCAATGGGTCCTAGAATGTGCCTACTTTTTTAACCTAGAAGTTTGACGCTCAGTTAACATCAGTTTGAATTTATGTTGCTGCTTGCAAAAAAATCACTTAATTAATTATATCTAGTTCTAGGTTAATTATTCGGCAATATTTCTTCATTAAAGAAACCGACTTTAAATGGCCAAAAAGTCCCCGCACTCATCCGGTAGCAACCATCATCATTAGATTTACCGTTTGTGCTACATTTGCAACTTTATTACGCTAAGCCAAGTTCAGCACTGTTACGTGTAATTTCGGTTTTGTTTTTCAACACATTTCCCCCCGCCCATTTTGAGCGCATAATGACTCACCCACATTTTATCCGCTTCAAAATGATATCTAAAACCTTACCCCGTCTCTCTTTCTCCCTCTTTTCCTTAAAAAACGATCAAATTTCTACGCTCTTCGTGAAAGATTCTTCATGATCTAGATCTCAATTATTCAGACGTTTGCCGGAATTGGCACCCAGTACAGTCAGACACAGCACACACACACACACACACACACACACACACACACACACCATGTTTTCCTCCCTCATTATGCACGTACCGTGGTAATGATAAATTTCTAAAAAGAAACTTGGCTACATGTATGGTGTTTGTATTGGTGTTGCAGTCAAATTATGATAACTATGCGCTCGATTTGGTTTGCTTTGAACCGCGCGCATCAATTGATCGATCGCCACAACGTATTAGGTGTGATATGATCGCTTCATTGGAAAATGAGGAGGTTTATTTAAAAAAAAAATAAAAAACAGGTAAAAAGGCCTACCTCCATTTCACTTCCTATTGGTGTAATCTTTATCATTAGTTTATAGATAGTGCAGCAGGTGGAAAAAGTAGTGAAAGTTTTGATAGGAATGAAGCACCATCTTCCATATGTTGTTATATGTTTATGGTTTTGTTTGTTTTGGTTGTACGTTATGTGAGAATTTTATGTCTCGTTAAATAATTTATCGTTCGTAGTTTAGGGGCTGTTTTGTTTTGGTTTCTAGCACAACTCATGGATATTTTTTTCTTTTAGTTTATTGCAGGGGTCTCCAAACTACGGCCCGGGGGCCGCATGCGGCCCTCAAGAGCTGATGATGCGGCCCACGATGACTTTGCCAGAGTTAATATAAATATTACGTTATTATGACTTTTTCAAATAAAATTGTATTTTTTACTTTTCTTATACAAAACTCAAACTTTAGTAACGCGAAACTGTACAAGTAACTTTAGTATTTTGTTATAAACACGAGATTTAAAAGTTCAATCATCAGTTAAAGGTAGCGTCAAATGGCCCTCAATATTGTTATTTTTGAAGCAATGCGGCCCGCGAACTGAAAAGTTTGGAGGCCCCTGGTTTATTTTATTGTGACTTCAATATCCTTTCATTCAATGCAGTAATTACTTGGCTCCAAGATTATCTATTGATGATAAATGAAAATTATGCAATAATAACAAAATATACTAATAAAATATAATAAACGTTATACTATAAATGATAGAATGACATCTCCATACTAAAACAAAACAAAATAAACAAACAAGAAACACAACAATTAATAAATAACAGACCTTACGAAATGGATTTAAAAACTGTAATGAGTAAGGATAAAAACACATGTACACAATATGTCATAAATTAAACTTCCGATCTTAGTTCAAAAAGTAGTAACAATAAGTAAATTAGTAAAAATGTAACAAAACTGTTAACAGAAGAAATTTTCGGGATTGATTCGATTAATAAAAACACATTAAATGTGTAATTCATCACGCAAAAAGCAAAACATAAAATGAACAAGAAAATCCAACCAATAAATCATATCTTCCAATACTAAAAAACCGCATAATGCACTATAGCGTTCATGCGATAATTGAAATTTTATTAATATTATCCAGCACCGCACCACGCGAACTGTAAAAGAAAATTCCCCCGCATGGAAGAAACCAAACAAAAAAAGTGTGCAGAGAAATCGACAGCCGCCAGTCATCGAGTGAGGAGTGCATTATGACGGGTACCTACCGGCAGCAATGTTTAGATGGACGGCCTTCGCGGTCAACCTAAATCACCGCCCAGCACACACACACACATACACTCTTGTCCGAAATTGCCTTCATTGAGGTCGACGGTTGGTTTGGGGTGGTGTTTTTCTTTGCCTCTGCCACGGGGCCGTACTGTCTAATTTTGGCCTAAGTGTGTGATTTATTTGGTCATCAATTAACCAAACCAAGCAAAAAAAAGACGTAAACGGACCGAAAACTTTTCCTCCCCGGAGACAAAAAAAAACACAGCATTTCACCTGCTGTCGATTGTGAAAAAAAACTGTCGTAGAGAGCGATCATATGGTTACACACGCTTGCGGATTTTGTCTAGCGAATTCACAAGCGGGAGAGATTTCGTGCCAAAGTTCAAACAGCGTTGACGGTACAATGCACGCTGGCTGCGGGTGCTGCGTTGTGATTTGTATCGAGAGAAGCGCGTCCCATTCGCGGTTAAACTTTCGAAGCGCGTGCGTCACGTTCGATTAAGCAAGTCGTTAGCAAAACTCCATTTCCAAAGCAGCAATGTCAATTCTTTACTTCCGGATCTATTTCTCCTTTCTCTTTCAGGGGTGGGGGGGGGTATTTCCGGTTGACAATGGCAGAAAAAATAGGCACATTTACATTTTGCCAATATGTGCAAACAAAAAAGAAGAAATAAATAAATCACCAACCGTACACATCGTCAAACCCGAACTTTTGGGGCGTAAGTTTTGCGATCCTCGCAGTTGCAGAATTTTTAATTTTCATGTATAAATATACAACAACGATTTTCCACTTAGCAAAAGAGGAGAAAAAGAGGTTGAAGACGTGAGGTATAGGAGGGGCAAATAAATTCGATGCGATTCACCGGGCAACGGGCGTATGCTTGACCATCAGTACGGTTGATTGGAGCTGCGGCATTTCGGATCGATGGCTCGAGTAGCCCATTAGCATCAAAATGCGATCAATAATCATCCACACCCACCCACACACGCACGGTTGCATTTGCACTATGGCAGCCCGGTGAACGGTACATTAGAGCTGGTTTGGGATTTAAATTAGGTGCAAATGCTCATAAAGATCAGATTAGACGAAAATTTATGACATTTGCAAAACATATATTTATTCAAACATAAAATATACATGTCAATCATTGCAACGATCCATGGGGTAAAACTCGTGTTACTCAACCCGTCAAAACGCATTTTTGCACATGTCGTTTATATCGTCTTCCTGGTTGGTGGTTGAAATTCAATCCAACCCAACAGTTCACGCCCGTGCCTGCCATCGGGCCTAAACGAACCGGTAGTAGCGCCAGCCTTCAACCGCTATCATAATTCCGCCAACTGCACTCAGTTATGCATAAAACTGTATCTTAATGCAGGGCCCCATACATGCGGGAGCTATAAAAAACCGCAGCCACACGTAGGATCCGTTGTCCAGGCGGGAAGGAAAACAAATGACCGTTCTCATCGGCACACCCAATGAGTTGGTTGGTAAAGTTTGCACGCGCGCGTCTGTGGGTAAGAAGGTGCGAGCAGGGAGAGATGCGCTAATGAACTTCAGCAATTGATGCAAAAATATGGGAAATATGGATGTGAATCTGGTGAATCGCCGTTAGTGGCAGTAGCGAAAATTATCGATCGTTAGATGGATTGATTGTTTTCCACCTGCTAATGATATTCGTTTTACTGTTGGACGGTTGGTTTGGGGGTTTTTAATGAGCAAATTTTGTTCCCACATGCAGGAAAAGCTACTGATTACCACGTACAAATGTAGTGCATAAACATGTAAAAATGAACACAATTTTTGCGTGATGTACCAATAACAAAAAATGCAGATAAAGTTGTTATTAAAGAAATAATAAATAAAAAGCTTAAGCGGCCAAAAAGCTCTCTCGCTTTCTCTCTGTGACTTAAAATTTACTCTCATCAAAGCTTGAGGCTTAAATATCTTGATGAAGCTGCACATTGGGATGAAATGTTGTTAAAATGGATAAATTTAAGTTACTTTGGGGATTAAAAAATAAAAATCTGTAGCATAATGTGCGTTTTAAAACACCCTTTTTGTGGTAATTTTACCAGTCTCATGCTTAATGGGAAAATGTTTCATAACCAATAAAACTTAAAACTAATAAACACAAACGTAAAAAAAACAAACAATTAATAACAAGCAAATGATAATAATTTTGTGTTTATTGAATATTTGAATGAACCTACTTTTGTCGTAAATACTCAAACTCATCCTATTCAGTCCAGATATGTTGTGGCAATGTGTTGCTTGTAATGTGTTTTTTTTTCAATGAAGATTGAAATATATTTTTAACGATAATAGGCTGTTTGATTTGTTGCCGGTCTCACTGAAATTAGTCACTGAAAGCCAAGGCCACAAGAAAACAAAAAACTGCATATTTTGATTACTATAAGATAAAAGTATATTAGGAACTTCGATGATCGCAATGGCATTATGTTCTACTTTTTCCTATTTTAAATTTATAGTAAATTTATATTAAATTTAGTACTTTTATTATGATAAAATAGATAATATTTATAGATAGTATATCATTTATTTGATACGATTTGTACAAACAATTCTTTAGTTTCTGGCTGTTAAACGCATCAAATGTTTTAGGAAAAATGCAATTTATACTGCACAGTACAATTATTGAAACAAATTATACTGATTTTATGTTTGCCATACACATTTGCCATTTGTTATTTATTAATTTGAAATTCAACGGGTCGCGTGGCCCTTTTGAAGCATTTAATAAAAATAACATTATAACATTTAAAACATAACATACAGATTTGAACAGACTGTATTTTAAGCTATTCAAGCGATGAGCTCTGTCCCAACAGGCTCCATAGTGTTCGTTATCTTTGCGAGCAAATGGACACCCTTTGCGCTCTTTTTTCCGCTTGCGCACTCTCTCGCGCTCTCTCACTTCCAAACAGTGTACCGGGAAACTATTTCCCTCACATTCCCTCACAAATGAACCGACTTGGGGTTATCTCACTCTAACTCAGCTGGAGCAAAGGCGAGCCTCACGTTCCCTGGGAGCAGAAGTCTGAGCACTGAATCGCGCCAAACGGTGGCTTTCGTGCTGACCCAGCACACGAGTTCCAATTGCATCGTCGACGAGTGCGCACAGGTGAAAACTCGCTGGTCGATCGCCCCTTGCACACAAACACACCTTCTATCCGGTTGCGATCGTGCCTAACATTTTTTGGTAGGTTGGTTGTGCTGATGCGGGCAGTGGTGTAGTTTAGAAACGGAAGAACGGAGTTCATCTACCTTGCGAAAGAGAAGCTGAGGGTCACAAAAAAAACAAAAACGAGTGACGATCACCTGTATTTGAAGTGAGCTCTCGATCAACGGAACATACGTTTGCACATCCACGCGATCGGCGTTGTGTGTGGTTCGGCCCGCCTGCGTGTTACAAGTGCTGCGTGTGTCAAAGTGTGTATCATTAGTCGGTTGTGTTTGGCCCCATCGGAAGGGAACGGTGCGTACCATTAGAGGTCAGGCTCCTCCTGTTCGACTTTTCGATCCGCTGGGATGAACAAGCTCGTCAAATTGACGTCACGCAGATAGGCAGTCAAAAAAAAAGCGATTCATTGCCGTAAGGTTGTGCCTGGTTGGTGCCGCCAGTCGGTTTTGTTTTTAAAGTGTTTAGCAAAGGGAAGCATTTTGTACTAGTTGAATCATCCTAAAAAAAAGTTGTGTAGCCGAAACCAAGCTCCATTTAGGGGGAAACGTTTGCACAGGTGCAGTGTAGTCAGACCGACCGAAAAGGTGGTTTGCCCGTGCGTCGAGATAGAGGCAGATTAAATCAATACCCTCTATCGCTATCTGCCGTTTCAAGTGGTCGTGGTGGTTCGGGGTGTATTATCGATTGATAACGCGTAAAGCCGAGACCCAACCTTAGCTCCAGCAATCATCATGAGACAGATCGGAATGGAGGTAAGCGTTTTTTTTTTTCTCTCTTAACAGTAGTTGACTAGGAAGCGGCTTTTTAAGTACACCGATTGTTTGGCAAACCTCAACCTTGCCCGCGATGTGTGGCTAATTGCCCTTACGATCGGATAGCATGTTCCTGGTCATCAATAAGCCGTCTTAGATTGGGGCCTAATCTTTGATGGGTCACCATCACCGACTCTATTTCCGGGGAGGTTTTAATTAAAGAGCAATCAGTAATGTTTGGCAGTACAATGATTACAATGAGTATTGAAGCAATATGACAGTGGCTCAATAAATTATGATTACGCTATTAAATTAGCTATCTTTTGCTTAAGCTTGTAAAACATGAGTTTAAGAAAACGAATCGAAAATGGTGGTAGCCAGCACCAGGGAAGAGTTAGCATTAATTTCCTGCCCGATACAAAAAGGGTCTCCATGCGGCAACCGAACCGAAACGATCCGTTTCCTGCGGGAACCCTTCCACCAAAACAAAAAAAAGAACTGTAATTCGATGAACGTTAATTTTCAACTCCGCACCACAACGTCCCCATCGTTTCGGACAGCAGCAAAGCCGACCCTTTTGCTACAGTGAGCCCTTTCTACTGCATTTTACGGTGTCTTCTTTTTACTGTCGGCGGTGTGACGGATCGCTGGCTGGCTGGGTTGGTTGGTGAAGTGGATCAAAACACCACACCACCATACGCACGGGACCATGTGGTGCGAGCGATCGAAGCGAATGCGTTGGTCCCCCGGCGACACCTGAGCCGCCCGGTATAAAATTTGGTATCGAAGGAAGTACGGCTTCAGATGCTAACAGGCTTCTACCACCACCACCACCAATCGACCATATGGTCCAGCGGTCAACCCGTGACGGTGCGTGTCTGTCTCGACCGACACCGCCGGACAGCTGATTCTGTAACGTCAGTGGATTGAGCATTTTTTCTTCTTTATGTTAGCTCGTGTTTTTTTTTGTTCATTAGAGCGTGTTGTGTTTTATTCTTTCTAAAGCGAAACTCTTTTTTGTAGAGCACAATTTGTAAAGTGATCATTAAATTTTGGTTCTGGTTATAAGCCCAAGTGTACATGAAGATTTTATTCTTTTTTCCATGCTTTTGCAAAAAAAAAAAACATTACCTTGAAGAGAGTATTAAATGAATGAATTTGCACTCTGTGTTTTGTATGAACGCATTAAAAACTTCAACATGGCAAACAAACAACAGCAGCATGTGGCAAAAGGTGTTTATTTCTTTATAAGAAATTCACTTCCCATGCGCGCAGCAGAGCTTTGCTGTACGCTATAACGCACGATAGCACGAACGCGAAGAGGGCACGTAACTTTGGCCGCTTCCTGGAACTACGATCCTAAGCCCGTTTTTATCGGAGCGTTAGCCCTTTATCAATGTGAGAAAATAAGCTCCAAAATAATCCAAACTCATACTATTTCCACACGCTTGGTACGAAAAAAACAGAACTAAAGCTTTCTGTTTTTGCTGCAAAAGTGGTCCTTTTAAAACAATAAACTTTGCTTCTGTTCCGGCACAACCATTTGGTTTCCGCATCGCCACTTGCTAATGTGGACATTATGAAGGGCCAAGACGACGGTTGAAGTGTTCATCATTTAATTCACATTTTTTCATCTGCCTGTCTGGTTAATGCAACGAAAGTAAAACAACAGCACAGAGCTTGATGCATATTGTAATGACCTAAGCCGTGGATGCCACTTCCTTCATTAGAAGTGTGAATCGTGTGTGTGTGTGTGGGGAGGGAAAAAGTCCTACTTGTACCTCTTCTTCTGCTTCTTGTGCGAAGAGTGTGAATTTTATTAATGCATCACTCTACAACATCCCCTGGTTTTTCCCATATGTGTAGAAGCGTTCCTTTCGCTTTCCGAACTGGCCGGGCGAAAGTCAGTTCCATTCCATTACATCTACGAAGCAGCGAAACAAATGCACACTTCCATTTGCTGTGGGGTGCAATAAACGAGTGCACTTCCTAATTCTTCTGCTTCCCGCCATTATGCTGATGGCGCTCATAATTTGTAAGCACCTTCCTACCAACCCCAACCAAGACAAAAAGACATACAGCGTGTCTTCTCCTTCAAGATGTAGTAATCATTTAACGGTAGTTTACTGGTGGGAGCCGTAGCCGGGCAATACTTCTATAAAATAATACCCCAAAAAGGGAGCCCCCTGTGTGTGTGAGTTGCCTTGTGTTGTGCCCGTAAGCTTGCGGGAAAAGTGATTCGGAAAGTGAAACAAAAAAAGCCGGAGTGTAACGGACCGCACGCACGAAGGTGCATCCGATCAAGACAAAACAAACACACACGCGTACATTAGTACATCGTGAGAAATTTATGGAATCACCACCATACTCTTACCCTCTTCCTCCCTGTTTGAATGTTTGATTGAAGAGAAGTGAACATAGTACAAATACACGAACCGTGTTATGCACAGGCGAGGTGCTGAAAGCGAGAGAACACAACAATTGGCAATAATTTATACACTGGTGGGTGGGCGGAAACGGAACCCCACGGGGGGAAGTTTCCTAATCCCTCCCCTACAGCCCAGGCTATCAGCAGGAAACTAATGTTATTATAAATACTCGCCAGGCACGCCAACGCCTTAGATAAACGATAAGCCGAACGTTACGCGCATGGGGCAATTATGCAAAAAAAGAAATCCTCAACAACTGAAGTAGAATTTGTTGCTGCAGTGATTATTATAATCGGCACACATCGGTACCCGGGTGTAATAGCACCCTAGCAAACACCGTACTAAAGAAACGTACCAATCAAAAAACAATAACCCAACAGACAGACAGATCAGCGCCGGGTTAAGCCGCTGAGAGTTAGCTCTATCCACCTAACGCCTAACGCCTCATTCTTTGTCGTTTCGCGTTACGCCGAAACACTTGTACAGCTTCTTTCGCCTGACTAGACGAAAGGTTGCATTGTTGCTTCAGTTCAAAACCTTCGAAAGTGTGTCTTGCCAACGTGTGTTGCAAACGCAGCTGTTGGTGTGGTGCTGCTTTTGGTGCACAATTATGTTGCCACTTTGCCACTTAGTCGCGGTCGGAGGACTATAACTAGACACTTCGGGGTTGGGGTGGGAGTGAGAATTAGCTAGCATCAGCACTTAGTGTATGGATGGGAACTGTTGTTTTGTAATGCCTAGCAGCAGCAGGTGAAAAAAAAACAACAACCACAAAATGGGCAAAATGTCAAGTAAATCTGATCGTCACCTTCGGAAGGAGAGTATTTTCTTTGGCAGGTTGGAGCGAAGTGAAATGTGCGTAATTTGGTGTGAAAGGTTATTCGGTTTTGAAGACGAGCTTTTTTTCTGAGCCGATGTGGCACTTACTGTCACTTTTACAATGACAACGAGACATTATTTGTTGGTTCGGGGAAAAGTGGCAAATAATTTTAAATATTTATGCGTAAAAACTGCCTTCGAAAACTTCCTTCGTTCCGTCATAAGTTTAGTGAAGCTTTAGAGGGGTTAACCATGTTACTACAAAGCCCTGTACTGATTCTCCTTGACGAGCAGGTGTAAAAATACGTCATTATGAGAGGAAATATGGCTATCTCCAGATAAAATAAAAGAAAATAAAATAAATAAGAAAATAAAAGAAAAAGAAATATTTAATGAAACATAAGTTTTTAAAACAAGTAAAATGAAATGAAATTGTAAAAAGAATCCTTTTGTGCATTTTCCTCTCGAACGCGGCTAAGAGGGTTTCGTCAGATTTGGACAGTGTCCATATCTCAGAGGCGTATACGAGTACCGGCACTATATAGGTACTATATAGTCCCAGCTTCGTCCGTCGCAACAGGTTTTTTGAGGTTAACTTAACAGGATTTCTCAGGCTGTAGAATGACCGGTTGGCTGCCAGTATTCTTGCGAGCAACTCTATAATAGTCGTTGTTGACCTTTGACCCAAGACAAGTGAATTCGGAAACGACTTCAAAAGTGCATTCACTTATCAGTACGTCACGCTTACGTAGGTTTGGATTATTTAATGATTTGAAATCGTTTATCCGTAATCAGAGGATCTTTACCGACAGGTCATCCCTTGGTAGGCTTCTGCAACATAGGAGAGCCGCAAACCAATAATGTCTATATCATTGGCGTATGGCAGGATCTGGGTTGACTTACAGAAGATGGTTTCCGTGGTCTCCACCCTCGAGTTCCGAATGGCCCTCTCTAGCGTCAAGTTAAATAGGAGACAGGCTAGACCTTCCTCCTGGCGCAGACCTTTGGTGGTAGCAAAAGGCTCTGAGAGTTTTCCATCCTCCTTCATCTGGCAAGTGACGTTTGTCATAGTCATTCTAACTAGCCTTATCAGTTTGACCGGGATTCTAAATGAGCTCATAGTGTCGTACAGTTTTACCTTGGCTATGCTATTATATGCAGCTTTGAAGACAATGAAGAGATACGGAACGTGTTGTGTCTGTATTCTGCCATCTTCGCCAAGATCTACAGCATGGTGAAGATCTGATCAGTGGTTGATTTTCCGTTTCGGAATCTTTTTTTGATAGTTTCTCGGAGAGTTTCGGATCTGATAGTCGGAACTATCTTTTCGACGTGAGGGACAAGTCAATCCTGAAGGATCAGGGAGAATATTGTATAGGCGGTATTCAACACCGTAATACCCTTGTAGTTGTCCAACCTGTCTCCCTTCTTGTATATGGGGTAGATGATGCCAAAATTCCAATCACAAGGCATCGATTCGCTGTCCCACTCCTCAGTAACAATTTAATGAATCTCATTTTCTACTCGTGCATTTCTATTATTGATCAGTTCAGCAGCGATTCCGTCGGTTCCGGATGCCTTGTTATTTTTCAGCCGACAGATAGCTTTTTGTGTTTTTATATGCTAGGTGTCAATAACATGACAATATCAGTTGGGGGGGCCTCTAACTGTTGATTAAATTGGTCGAAAAGTAATTCATCAAAGTACAGAGCCCATCGCGAGAGGACCTCTGGTTGGATACTAACCACATCTCCATCCTTGATGCAACAGTAGGTTACCTTAGGTACAATGTTGTTTCGGTGACCTGCTATCGCTTGCTAAACTTTTGTGTTGGTCCGTACGCCTCTCTGGTTTGCTCGAGTTCCTGCATGTTTTACTCTTCCTAGAACAAAAACTGTCACACCCAAACATACATCTTCAAACGTTACTTATTTCCCACTTCTAATTCATTATTAGATCTAATTAATGCTAAAGAATCTCTGAATCCGCTAAAGAATCCGATCGCGATCTCTGTCAAGTGTCAAAGTCTTCCGGATCCGAAGAAACTGCTACTTTGCCCATTCTCCAAAGCGATTGAAGAGTTCCTAACGGTTACGTTCCCTCCGTAAAACACGTCCGTTTTCTCCCACCCACCGGGAGGTGTGAAAAGCTACTCAGCCAAAACAATGACGCGCGCTCGTCGTCTCCATCGGGGAAGCAGATGTTTATCTGTTTCATTATGTACTATTAAAAAATTGTGACGAAAGATTGCTACCCCAAACCCACGGTATCATTTCACTCCGTATCTTGTGATCACTCGGAATGTTTGGCGCATCAATCTGGCCACAGAGGGTGTGTTCTATTGTACCGCGCTTTTGGTTGACATGTCTATCAAGCTTTCTTTATAATACCATTAATTAAGTTGACACGCTGAGCTGGGGTGGGAAACAAAAGGCAGGAACAAGATCAGCACACTTTATGGAGTTCGGTTGGAGTGGGAAAAAACAAAGGGAAAGGGAAATATGCAACGTAAGCCAAAAACGATAAAATAGCAAAGAAATAAATTGAGCCAAACACACAACAGATCTTAAAGCTCAAACCCTCGTTCATCTTACCATTTCGCTTTCTCTCGGCGCGAAAAGATCGAGAGTCCTCCCCGCTCAATATATGTTCTTTTGCCGTTCAACAACATTGTCGGGGGGCTGTTTATTGTGCATCTTACCTCACCGCGCAGCGTCGGTACGTTTTCACTGAACTGAAGGATGTTGATTTTGCTGCTGCTGCGGCCGTTTGCTTGTTGCGGATTTTATCGACCCACTAACAAACACTCTTCAGTGGGCTTCCCCGTGTTTACTGTCAGATTATAATTTCGCTTTTTTTTGCTTGCTTCTGCAATCTGCAATGCTTGTGCGAGTTTCATTGCTTGATGCGTACATGTTGCCCCGCGCGAGGAATTGCTATTTGGAAGGTAATGAAGGGGTAATAGGACCGATCCTACAAGCGCAGGTGTTGATGGGCAAGTCAGTAAAGCAAAAAAATCAAACAAACGAGGAAGCTCACAAAAGATGCAATTGTTAATGGTGTTACTGTTGTTGGTTAACGCTGCTTATCTGGCCCTCGACTGATTTTTTTTTATTGCTTTTGCAACTCTTTACTGCTGAATCAGTTGGAAGCGCTTCACGGAATGCAAATGCGTGCCTGCAGTGGTCAGACAACAGTAACAGTAACAAAGCACAAAAAAAGGAAGATAAATTCAATCACAGTGGGAGCAAAAACCCAACCACAAGTGTGTATGTGTGTGCATGCTTCAAACACATGTGAACCATGTTCTCTTGAGGCACTTTCTCCGGTGTACTTTGTGCAAAAAGCAAGAGGGTAGAGTACAACTTGAAGCTGCAGCAGCAAAATGATGATGGCTGTGATTTTGATTTCATCGGGCGAAGCCGGTTTGATGGATTTAATCGTGCAAAGATCGGGCAGATGATCGTAAAGAACGTGCTTGAGTGATTTGGACACAAGTGTAACTTTCAAGGTTTGTGCATCTTATTGTGCATTTCAAACGTGTCTTTGGAGTAAAAAATGCTTATCTTAAAATAGATTTAAATCTGCAGCTCTACAAAATTACACGCTACAAGCATAAACATAGCGATTTGCTTTTTGTGCAATCATGAATATTTATTTCGAAACTCAGATTACCTCACAAAGTCAGCGCGCAACGCTCAACATGGTAGCACATTTGGTTGAAATGCAAAAAAATCAAACCACCCTGTCTGATGCAACCGGTTCGTTCGAATGTTGATAAATGACTTACATTTAGCTGGACCATTTTGTTGCCAAATTGATCATGCCGCCAAACAGGGAGATGAGTTATCGTGCTGAAGGAACCGAACTGAGAGAAATATCGCCCAAAAGCCCTTGAGCGATCCATCGCACCCAAACCAAAAAACCGGTCCCCGTCACCTTCGCGCGAAAGGAAAGCGTTCGAAATACGATCACGAGCGGTAAACGACGACCGGAGGAAAGTAAAAGTCGCTCGTTCCGTCCCAACCGCCGATAATGGGTTCGTCGCTTGTTTATATCGATCGGGAATGCCATTCCAGGTACAGCAGCATCAACAGCAACATATTGGGGCAGTGTCATTGCCTCTCCTCCGATATACCGCGAGGCGCGCCATATATGCGACGGACAACAACAAAAAGGGCAAAATTTTGGGAAATTGATCATTCAGCTCGCATTTCCCGTCCGTTTCTTTTTTTGAAACGCTGAACGATCATTTACAAGATGCTGCAATCGTGCCTGAACACTAGGGAAGCAACAGGGGCAAACCGGTGCGGGGTAGAAATTATTCAACAGCGACGAATTCCATTGCAAAAGCAAAATCGTTGGGAGAAGAAAACAACGTGATAGTGCGCGGCCCCCCATCGCACATCGCACGGCCTCTGGGGGAAAGTGAGAAAGGTCACCTTCGTGCGTCCCATAAATCGAGCTGTTTTCGGTTCCGTTCTGCCGCAATCAATACACGGTATTGTGTGATTTGCGATGACTGGTGGTTTGCCAGCATTCGCGCAGCAACCCTCCTCTCGGTGCACACCACGCCAAAATGCTTTCCATTTTTGCTTTCATCGTCAGGTCGAAGCGTAATTTGCGCCAACCCTCAGAACCCTGGGGAAGCTAAACGAGAGGGGGGCGTTTGTGTTCAAAACGGGAAACTCGTGGAGTATGTAATGGATGGTATCTTGGGTCCGTGGTACGACCGAATAGGGATGAGGTATTATAAATTTTGCAAGCTTGTTTGCTTCGTGTGCAATTACGTGTGGCGAAAAGTTCAAAGCGCTCGGGCAGGCAGCTTGATAAGCCGATAGTGTGGGTCTTTCACTTTTTTTATCGGCGTTTTGTTCGTAAAGGTTATTTTGGTACTGGAATTTAGGCAAACGTTTGAGCGCGCTTGAGGTGGTCTGTATGACGAATTGGATTGTCTACTATGGGAAAGGTTATACAGTGTGTGAAATTCATAAAGCAGCAATCTAGCAGCAAAATCTTGATTGTTCGGTTTTTTGTTCAAGGCTCATCATTAGAGGCTTATCAAGAATTGTTTTAAAACCATTGCCAGAAAAAAAATAGAAAAGAGACCAGAGCAAAACTGTGATTGATCTCTTTTTTATTTTAAACTGGAAAACAAAATGTTCAGCCTGTCAGTGGAGTCATATATTTCTTCGGGGTTGTATTTTCCAAACCCATTTGATAGTTGCAGTCCGCCATATTGAATTTTTCCAAATTTAATACTAGAGGTCCCCGAGATCACTATCAGCGGAGATCGAAAACGGCCGCAAAATACTTAAATTACCCAATTTCCAGTCAAAATATCACTAACTTTCGTGTAATTTGGCTTGACGTGTTAGGTTTAGGGCTAGGCTGACTATTAACCGATCATTCTACAGTCTGAAAAATCAGTTCACCTCAAAGAACCTGTTGCGACGGACGCTGGGACTATATAGCACCTATATAGTGCCGGTACTCATACAGAAAATAAGAATGAAACAGACAGTGTCCACATACGTCGCTGAGATATGGACATTGTCCAAAAATGAGGAAACCCCTCTTAGCCGCGTTCGAGAGGAAGATTCTCAGAATGATACTTGGCCCCGTATGTGTGGAAGGACAATGGAGGAGCCGCTATAATGACTAGCTATACAAGAGGTACGGCTATGTCAAGTGTTTGGTTTTAGCCAAGAAATTAATTATCTAATATTCAATAATTGTAATTCTGACTGTATATTGCAATTTAAAACCTTCAAAATACTTATAAAATTGTACCAGAAGGGAATTTACTTTGCATTTGATAGTTGATGTGTCAAATCACTACAATTTGCTCAAAGAACTTATGAAAGTAAAATATAACGCATTGGATAAATGTTGTATTGTTGTAAGCACTACACACTCACTACTTGGACCGGTCTCGTGGTACAGTAGTCTACTCGTACAATTTATCAACATGCTCGTCATGGGTTCAAGCCTCGAATGGGACTGTACCCTCATACGTAGAACTGTCTATCCTGCTATGGTGATCAATAAGTCACTGAAAGCCAAGCCCATTAGTGGGTATAGGCAGGCATTGGCCAACGGCGCTTCTTATGCCAAAGAAGAAAGATCGTACTCTTATTAAAAAGTGCAAAATAATTACCAAATATAAACCTTCACTGAAAAGAAACAAATATACAGCAAACAGAGTATTTCTCTTTTCCTACTAACGCTTATGACGCTACACTGGACCATATCGAGTGAACAAGCGCTGGTGATTGGTTATCAATTATCGTACATGACAAGACGAACTGGAGACAACGTTTTTGATAACAGCTCACAACAAAAACCCCTGTAGCGCATACCTTTATCGGACCACCAGTTGCTGGACCGGTCGAGTTGAAACGTCCCAAAGATTGATGAACTTGAAAGGCGTCTTGAAAGTGCTTGTAGAAAATACATTAGAAAACGCAGCTACAGTCGTTTTTGGTTGACACCAACAACGTATTCGCTATCTTCATTTGAGTAATCGATCAATAGGTGCAAATTCCGCAAAACAAAACAACACAGTAGTAGATCAATAAAAATCATGCTGATCAATTAGCTATGAGAAATGGCAATAACGACAGTGGAACGACTACTCCTATATACATAAATTCCAAATTGAGCAAAATCTATTTTTCTTTACAAAAAAAAAAACTCTTTACTTTTTGCAATGTTTTCTTCTGAAATGCACTCCCGCAGTGCGGTTTAGAAAAACGGTCCATTTTACCGTGCCGCTGCTGCTTGACCGGTATTTCACCAACGCTCGCTTTATCTTATCAGCCCTCCACGCTCGTTGTTGGGCTCGAGGGAGCTCGACTGAATCAAGTGTCTCTCGCGGCTGCCCATATCGCGGCGCAAACAGCATTTTTGTTTCATTAACACCGGGCCGGAGGTACGTTTAGGTGCGTCCGGAGGAGAAATTGTTGCTGCCACTGATGTCATCTACCGTCCGCAGGTTGTTGTTGTGCACCAAGTAGGACCGGAGGAGCTCGAGTGTCTCCATCGAGGGGAACCCTTTGGGGCGATAAGGCTTGGTGCCAAAATTGGAAAGGCAATTTAGTTGGAACATAAAACATGTTTGCCATAAAAAAGAGGTGTACCGCGGCGGCAGGTATATGAAACTCGTTCAACTCGATAATGAATTTTGGCATCATTTATTAGTGGTCTTTTATGTTCAACCAAATTTGGAATTTAAAGTGCGTGAATCACTGGGCGTCTAGTGACTCAGCTTCCCGTAGAAGGAGAGGGAGAGGTATCGATTGTCAACGAAAGGGGTCCAGCCGCATTGCAACCCACTGCGTGATAAGATAATGTGCGTCTCTGCATCATGATATCATATTTACTAATTTCAAAAACACTATTGTCTTTAAAATTGATGATGTACTGAAATTGTTATGTATTTTGTAAAAATAATATTAATTTTTTTCTTAATAAAGAGCTAAAACTGTTTTCAACGTTTTTTATGGCATCGAAAAATGATTTTTATAGCATTTCACTTAGTATCTTAGTACTGTTTATTGAGTTTCAGTGCCATAGTTTAGAACTTTCAAGCCTTTTCATGCCATATCTAGAGGGTGTGTCCATCAGAGATTCGAGAAAATCTGCTAACTGTTTCAGCAAGCATGACAAGAAGCTTTATACGTTCAAACCGACATTATCAAAATTAGTGAACGACAATGTGCTCAAAGCTTGTTTATTATATTCATGTTATGGCTTAAATAATTTCATGAATATATAGCTCTTCTGTGCTATGACATCTAACCACATTACTCCTCTGAGAGTCGAGAAAGTCTGTTAAAAGATCCAGATAGTATGGAAAATTCCGAAATGCTTAAAAATGGGTCACTATTTGATTTAATTTACAGTTATTTCGTTGGAAGAAATCAAATCTACACCATAAACGATCGAAACAATTATACAAACACGGTTAAATCATACCTATTGCTATTTCTGTTCTATTTCCAACAAAGCTTACCTTCCATCGTTTGAAGTGGTCAAAGATGGAGGGACCTGTGGATTGTATTTACCTTCCGATAGCAGATAACAACACATCAAAAAAACGTGCGATTTGAAATGGAATAGCCATGTTCCGCTTTTTGTGGAGAGTGTGTGCCCTCGTTTTATTTACGTGACTCTTGAGTGATCACAAACCATGTAGAGGAGGTTGCAAAAGTGCATTCCTCCGGTCGCTAATACCATCCCGATATGGCACTGTTTGTCCAACCCGGTCCGGTCAATGGGGGATGTGAGTTTAGGTATGGTGCAGGTTAAAGTTGGTTTGAAAATGAGATAACATTGCCAGGTGAATTTGTTCGTGCTTATTTTTCTTTCTCTCTTCACCTCGATGCAGCTAATCATCTTTCCCGTTGGTGCCCACTTTTGCATTGATAGTGCATTAGAATGAGGCAGCTTTTCTCGCAACCTACAAGTTAGTTAGCTGTACAAAATGTAAATTGCGTAACGGATTTTCCGGATCTAGCAACGAATGCTAAACGGTCTCGAACAGCTTTCATGCAGCTGTTTCCAAATCTAGCATTGAGATCCAAATTTAAGACCCTCACGAAAATCGAATCAATTAGGCTCTCTCTCTCGGTTTGATTGACACACGATCAGGATGTCAGGAAATTCACTGAATAGTTTCTCTTACATTTTGCTGAGCATATCTTGCAGTGGGGAGCTTCGCTGCGGCAATTTCATGTCACTTTCAACACACCGGTAATTGTTTTATTGCTACTTCTGCGCGGTTCAAACTGTACGCTAGGCGGAACCGACACTCCGAACGTGTTGCCACGTGTTGGCGATCTAAATGTGTGAAACAAATCGGTCCTAAAACCCGTACGTGTGTGTCATCGACCTGCCGCCGGAGCTGTGTGTTGCTCGGGTGACGTCTTAAGTGTCCCGAATCAGCGGCAGCGGCAGCGCATCAACGTCTTCGCTACGCCCGTCTCGTTATCCAGCAGCACCCGTGCATGAACCGTGGACATTAGCGCTGCACTGCAGCGCCACGATGCCCACCACGATTGGAATAGGTCATGCTGCCGGGAAAGGGAAAGTGACAATCGCATCCAATCTAATCAGCGTGCCGTCAGCCGCATGGCATGTGAGGTGATTGAGGCAGCAGCAAAACAAGGGAGAAGAGCACACCCTACTAATGCATTGCAGGGTATGGGTTTGATTTCAATTCCGATTGTTGTTGAGCTGGCTTTGAAGAAAGAGATAGAGAAAAAAGCCCATGCCATAATCGGTTATCGTAAAGCACCGGGTGGAGACAATGTGCGCGTGTGTGGCAGATAACGAACGAAATGGATGTGGAGAGAATGGAGAAAACAGCAAAAGCTGGTGGAATTTATACCACCCAAAAGCAATAGAAAACTCATCTTTAGCGTTTCCTCTGTTTCCACTGCCTATCGCTGGTTTCTCACCTGCAGGTTGTTGCGCGTTCCTTCCAGCGCGTATTGCGCAACGAACGAATTTGGATGAAATTTATTATAGCGCGGCGCTGCTGCTTCGGTTGAAACGCGGGCTGCGATGCGATGGAATTCTATTAATTGCACCCACCCAAAACCAGGCGGGTTTGCGGGTTACGTGGCCAGCAAAGCCCCCGTCCAAAGTTCCGATCCGTCACGTAACGAATCGGCGGTGGATAATCGGATGAAAAGTGAAGCGCTTTATCATCCGCTTTGGAGGATGCTTTTGCTTTACTATAGCCTCATCTAATGTGCTTTCCGTGCTCCGTCCGAATTGTGGACTGTGTTAAATGCGATTAAAGGTTTCATGGTGTTATTAACATGTCATCTTCGGGGTGGTTATTATGTTTTAGCCACCAGACGTCCACCAAATGCATAATGGCGAATGAAAGGGAAAATTATAGTATGAATGCAACGTAAACATGTGTTATCTAATATTGAACACGATATTAGTTGTTTCATTATTTTTATAATTGTTTTAGCTAACATTTTGACAGGACTATGTACTATTCAAACCTTTTCTTTCTTCAGCCAATTTTCAATAAATAAAACCAATTCAATTGTGTACAAACAAAGATGCATTTTTAAATTGTTTTATTTTCTTTTTTCTGTTTAAAATGATTCATAGTACTTTTATTTAACTTAAAACAAATCCATCAAAATAATTTTCAACCTTTCTTGGGAAAATAATTATCCTCAGCAAAAAAAAAAACTCAATCCTTTCTTGAGCTTGAGTTTGATCGCGCCTTGTTTACATATTGCAGCTTGTTTACACGAATCGGCGTTTGTTTACGTATTATATCAGGATGAAATAATCTACTCTGAAAATCTGAGGCTAATTTTGTGTGTGGTTTTGTATGGAGTGTATGATTTTAGCCGCCAATTGTCCAACTCCATATAAAAAAGCTGGCTGATATCGTTAAAGTCCCCATTGTTGGAAATAAGTTTAACAAAAATTGCAAAACTAATTCAATTCTATGAAACGTTTCTATCTTTCGCATAAATTCTTAATGTGCATACTTGATGACCATTTTATTTTATAGCAATTGCATTGACGTGCTATTAATAGTGCAATAAGTTAGTACGATCATCCGTGATCATCGATCTTACTAGCGCATAGCATACATCAAATAGTTCAATAATTCATAAACTTCCATTCCATTTAAACTATTCAACTATCTCACGACCTCGACCATGAATTGTAATGCAATGTGCACTTTTACCTCCCCCCCTTGGCTTACCATTATGCAATGGACGCCGCCGTCATCCTTGTGACATCTTGTGCACGCTCTTAATCTTTCTGCTCGAGCTTTGTTTGCCGCTAAATCGCATCGCAGTGTGAAGGCACGGAAAAACAACAGAAAAACCACCACCGGTTGCACTTTTGTTGGTCGTCGCCGAACCCACTGGAAACAGTTTCAGTGGGTTAGTAAGGTCCGATGTGGTGAGGTAAGCGCTATGCAAGCAGACAGGCACGAAAATAAAGCAACGAAAACGAGAAAGCCAATGCGACAAAGTACAGAGAAAAAACCGCTGACCGGGCGTAAACGTGCCTATCGTCAGCCGAGGTCAGCCTTGAACGATGGTCAAATATTAGACGAACGTCGTCGGAGATTTGCTTCGGTCGTGGTTGATTGGAAAATAAGAAGGGAAAAATTATGATTTCTTTTTGGGTTTCTTCATCAACAACAAACCCGTTTGTTTTTGTGTAGTGTTGCTTAATCCGTTTTTAAGAGCAAAGAGATTTTGCTTTTTTAACTATTGGCTTCTTTGAATATCTTCAATATCTTCTTGTGGTTTTTGCACTTACTAATAAAACAACGCTAATATAAATGTTTAAGCTTCTCCAGTGTTTTGCACAAGCTTCGACAGCCTGCAGAGCATTATGTAAAACATTAAAGCTACAAAATACACGGCCCAATGTTCAACCCTAACTAACCATGGGTCGAAATGGGAAGGTGTTGAAATGAAAAAAAAAATGCTTTAATTTCATCCCCGCTTTTATATTGACACACTCACCCACCCGAGAGAACAAACAAAAACACACACACACACACCAGAGGGAGCTGGCGCAAAAGTGCAGCCACAAAGATTAAAAAGCAGCTGTTCTCGCACAAACAATAGAGTCGTTTAATTGCTTCAAGTGTTTAAGGGGGAAACAGTCGGGTGTACCGCTTTTTTAGCTGGTGGACGGTGGCGAGTAAGTAAATAAATAAACATAGCCACATACACATAGACACACAGGCTAGGGCGCAATTGTGGCATTGCTCGCGCAATCTTGTCCCGTGTGCAAACCGCGCCAAATCTCCCAGGAATAGAAGAACAAACAAAGATTTGGTCACATTTGCGTCATAATTGCTGGCAGTGGTGCAGTGCAAACGAGGGGGTGTTATGATGAAGTAATAAGGTGTTTGAAGTAGTGGAATGGGACAGTTTAAAGAGTCATGTTTGCATTTTAAAGACATTTCAGGTTTAATAAATGATTTGTGGAAAGCTCCCAAAAGTGAGAAAAGCTCTTTTGACACATAGTCTTATTGAGAGTTTTGTCACTATTTTATGCATTCAAATGAGCTCTAAAGATCAATTAGATGACTTTAATACAATCACCAATGAAGTAGATTTTAACTCATACAAGATCAAAACGAGATGGTTGTAAAAATAACACAATAACAGTTTTTTAAATGTAGTACACAAATTTACAAGTTGAAGAAAAAAAATATAAATAAGGAAATGTGTTTAAAAATGCTCCAATATTCTGTTTAATTTCGGCTGTTAAATGAAATAGAACAATAATCTGAAATACTAATTTGACCTTTTCAATCAATTCTTCACACTATGATGCATCTTTGGGCCAAGTGTAACTTTAATTGCAACACCTGCAATCACCTTCAATCAATGTTCAATCGAACCTAATTTGAAACAACATGTTTAATTTTCATCCTTGAATCAACGCGACACGACGGGACGAGATGGAGTAACGATGAAAGCTCCTAATGAATGATCGTACACATTTCTCCCCCCGAAACCGACAGAACACGTACCGGCGCGTGCCCAATTGGCCATCTCGTACACGGCGGCATCGTAAAGCATCCACGTGTCGAATCATTTTGGCATAGACGCAATACGCGCATAAAACTCCACGCTGGGCGCTATACGTGGCTGGAGCCTAAAAAATGAATGATCGTTTGGCGATATACCGGTACCGTGTGAATGGGACGGGGAGCGAGGCAAGTAATAGACACATTCCAACGACCATTCACTTCCGCGGGTAACTTCGAACATCCCCCTAAAAAAAGAAAAGAAAAAAAACATTCGAACTAAGCGCTTACGCACACACACTCTCGCGGCAAAAGTTCATTGGGCTCTATTCCCACGATTGCAAACGCACGCACGAAAAAAAGGGGGCCACAAAACCCGCGCAGTAGCCTTCCGAGCCCTCTCACACTGTAGTACATGTATGTGTGAGTGTGTGTGTCAGTGCGCAAGGGCTGGTGCGCGACTCACATGCGCTTTTAGATAGGTTTGCGCCACAGCTTCAATTAACCTCAATATACACGCCCGTACCGACCGAACGACCCCAAAAAAGTTCTCCAAAAATCTCTATGTGCACGTGTGTGTGTGTTCGCTACCGAATTTTCCTACTGGGGGGAGTGGAAAGATTGTTTTCAATTTTTGTTTCTATTTTTGTGCATACCGCGGCACACGCCGCTTCCTACCTTCGCTGCGTATGCTTGCGCATTCCATCCAAACGCATCACAGCGTGCCATGAAAAAAACACATAATGCTCACCATCACCCCTGTTGGGTGGTATGTTAACGATCGTCAGCAAAAGCGCTTCCTCGTGCGGCGTAAAGAAGAGATGCGAGTTTGCAAAGTTTGGCACCGGGCCACCTTTTTGTTCCTATATTTTCATTTGTTTTGTTTTCCTTAACTACCATCCCTCTTTATGTAGTGCCTTTTAATGGTCCCAGTTTAAGGGTAGTTAAGCAGCAAGTATGATTGTGTGGTTTCTTCTTCGATTTTTTTTTTGGTACAATTAATTGATTTTATCACTTATTGTAGGGGCAAATGCGTTTTTTATTTTGCTTTTGCATTTTCTCTTTAATGATCCATACTTCAGCTTAATTAACACTTTTCGTGGGTGGTTAATGATTAAATTAACGTGCCACGGCTCATATATTTTACCGATAAGAGCTTTTATTTTAATAAGCAAAAGTATTCGTAGGTCCATTTATGAAGCAAACTGTACTAAACAAAATTGCACCATTGCGTGTCTCTTCTGTTTTGGAATTTCAAATCGTTCTGTCAAAACCACCAAACTGCCAAAAAAAAGTACCGTTCCGTTGGGGCTCAAAGTTAACGACCGGTAGAAGAAAAATGATCCCCCTAGCAAGCGTTCCAAGCGTCGGAATCGCGCAAGCTCCCTCGCCACCGGTAGATTTTGACTACTTTCTCGGCTTCTAAGCTTCGGGCTAATGCTTGAAGCTTTTCCCCGTTTTTACACCGGCCGCTGTCCCGCGGGAACAGGAAAACGAACATTAAAATCAATCAAAAGCAATGCGATTTTAGGGGGGCTAGAGGAAGCAAACGATCAACACGAAATGAAAAAAACGCTAACACTTTAAGAAAAGCACCAACAATGTGTTTCCTTTCGGTGCGCGAGGTGTGAGGCGTAAGAAAGTTTTTCTTCTAGCTTACGTGTGCCCACCCCATTTAGCGTTCAATAAAAGGGTGTCTCCGTGTTGGCGCTGACTTTTTCTTTTTGCCTGTGGCATTTATTTTTATTTCCAACACAATTTTTAAGCCGTTTTCCCAAAGCCACAGGCGACAGCATGCTCTTGGCGCTCAAACGAAAGCCTTATTTATTGGACGAATCTATTCGAAGCGATCAAAAATGCAGATCAAGCTCGCCCCGAGCAGATTGTGTGTTGTCTGTGTGTCTTAATCGTGCTTGAGATGATTTATATCTTGTCCCGGAGCTGCGCAATATCAACTGGAGGAGAAAAACGATAGCTAATTAATAACTTATTTACAACACCCGAAACGTCCAAACGATCGAAGTTGTTTTTTTATCGTTATTGCATTGATCATGATAGAAAGTTGTGTAATCAGGGGATTGTTTGGAACGGAAAGGGGGACACAACCCGCCAGAAGGAAAAATACTATCAGACAATGTCCGATCGGGTGATTTAAATGTAATTAAAGCGCTTCAGCAGAAGCATTCAAACAAAGTGAGCCATTACGGGTGCGAGCTTGCGTCTTGCGAGATCTTGCTAATGATGGGAAGGAAAACTCTCACCCCACAGCTCTCGGCTCACCGTTTTACTATGATTGTTTTCTTCTCTCTCAAAAACAAATTGTACCGGGCAAAGCTTGGTGCCAAGTCAACAAGCGCACGCTGTCACTGTATAAACGCGCTAATTGAATTGTCAATTAAACTACCTTTAAAACTGTCCAATTAACTGATCACAGCTCGATTAGAGGGAGTAAAAGTAACTACATGATTTTCCGGAATTTTCCTCCACCACCAACAGCAACGGCAAGGTGGTAAGAGAAAACCGAAATCATATCTGCCAGTGCCGCGTTGTCAGCCGCGATCTAGCGTTGTCTTTCGCGGGTGACAATCTTGCCCGGGTTATCGTGCTCGGGTGAAACTGTCGAGGGGCCCTGTCCTGTTGCTGTCCTGTTGTGGAAGAAAAAGTGTATGTTACAATTCCGATGCGCGAGGATAACGCGCCGGTTGTCGGCCGGTTGCATTTCACTTTCAAATTGAAAACTGTCCCTTTCACAGTACGCCAACGTGCTGTTGCTTCAGCTGCTGCTCGCTTCGATCGATAATGAGCGCAAACGCAAATAAACGGTCCACCGACGCCGTGGACCTTTGTCACCGAGCCAAACGATCCTGTTTTTCCCAGGTGGTCATAGACCGAACCAAGCGGGAGGAAAAAGAGAAGGCCCTCTCCAGGCCTTAAGAGGGGCAATTAACGTTACTGCAAAGATGGGGCGCATCTAGAGAGCACTTGCTCTAAATCTTCATGTTCCCCCCCGTCGGAAGAAAGAAGAAACCCGCTCGATGGCAAAACGTAAAGACGATTAGACACTGTTTTCTCGTTCAGCGTGTATGGGCTACAAATGGAGTGGGCCCGTGCCAAGGCCGAAGGCCAACGCCGGTGTGTGTTTGTATCCGCTGGCGTGCACGTTTAGCGAACTTGAAAGTGAAAAGTTTCCGGTTTGACTGGCTTTGACCGTCTGTAACAGTGCGGGAGGTTAGGTGGAGAGTGTGCCGCTGTGTAGCAGCGAGTCTCGGGCAAGTACCTTTTTGCTGGATGCGTGCTACAAGACCGATGATGGCCTAGTTTCGGCTGAAAGTGTCTGCCCGTTGGCAGGTTGAGCTGGCAGGATAGCTGGCCGGTAGATGTCTGGTAGCTATTTTGATCCGATCGTCAATAATCTTGCAGTCATCAATCTTGAGAAATCCATCCACTACCAGTCGCAGTGGAAGCTCCATTGCCGCCAGGTAAACATCGGGGCTATCGGCACACATCGCATCTACCGGCCGATGCGAGGCTGGAAGTGAATAATTTCGCAACGGAATTTCAACGACAATGACCATTTTTGATCGGATCGTTTGGCTAAATTGCTGACAAATCATCGACCGTCGTTGGGGAGAATTTACAAAGTAAGGTTTAGTGTAAAATGTAGGCAAAGAACTGAAGGGGAGCAGTAGAGAAAGTAACACGCAGATGAAATAGTTGTATTATTGGAAGAGAAAATAGAACGCATCGGGATGTTTCATCATTTCTAACCGGTTTGTTTTTACTTGTAGTTTGACACATGAAACAATGTTAATACTTTTTATTGAACCTGAGGCGTTGGTTGATAAGCTGTAGCGAGAAAGAGAAAATCAAAAATTGATTTATCCTTTGTTTTGTAGGTATCTTTATACAGTGGCCGGCAATATAAAGTGGCCACTACTTACAATTTTACATTTTTTCCATGTATTCCGTGAAAAATGAAGTTATTGTACTGCTTTATTTTTTGAAACATTGTTCACGATATGTTTAAGAATGCGCAGTACCATAGCATGACAAAAATGAGAAGTTTGCTTCAAGAAAAAATATGTTTTCCAAAATTGATCAAAATCACTGTGCCAAAATAAAGTGCCCACTTTATTCATTCTACAGAAAATATTTTTCTAAACAAATATAACATCAAACATATAGTTTATATGCGTTCCTCTCGCATTCTTTACATGTTCGAGGATCTTTGACTTTATTTTTTTTTTATTTGCACATATTTGGCATTTGTTCTTCTTAGGAGTATTTCAGAGCTTTAACATATTTTGTTATTCCTAATCACGTCATTCTCACCACATTTGCATCAAAATTTGCACACGAAATCTCGATAGGATTAAAGTTAAGACTAAGTGGGAGCCATTTAAGAAGTTTTATTCGATTTGATTGAAAAAAAAAAATAAAAAATTCTTCGTGTATAACTTGAGTCGTCTTCCTGTTGTAACATAAATTTATTTACTCACTCCGTATTTTTCACAGAAAACAGATAAATTCACACAGGATGCTTGTATAGGTATTAGCTTTCATTATGCCGTCGATTCAAACCATGCTCCCCACTTCTCGTATAGAAATCCCCTCCTTGGTCATCACATTGCACTCTTCATACACATAGGTTTGTTGGATCGCGTCTACTTATTTTTGAACATCAGTTCTAATTTGGACTCATCTGTCCAAATTCCAGTTTTTCATCAATCTAACGATATATCTGCATGTTCTTGATCATATTGAAGCCAATTGGCTTTGTTAGATTGCTGTAGCTCGAGCGAGGAAGTTGAAGGACGCCACATCTAACGGGCAGTAAATTACGAAAATTGCAATGTGATAGCTAGGGGGTGTTTATCTTTAGAAGTAGCGTAAAAACTGGTGTGAATCGAAAGTACAACTATGGCTGATACCTTTTTTAACATTCTTCATCAATACTTTGGGATATTTCTTTTAAAAAAATGGGGTTTGAAAACTAAAAACATGTTCCTACAGGCTAGCATCTCAACACACACAATCAATACAAAAAACATTTCTCTATTAGTATCGTATGAAACACCTTGCATGTCCTCCATGAAGTCTAAATCTTGGTTCCATCGAGAATTTGAGGCAGATTCTATGTGCGAAGGTGGATAAAACTGGTGTCACAAACAAATAAATTTAAATTTAAAGCTCTTGATAACGCTTGAGAAGAACCATATGCAAAAACTAGATGCAGAACTAGATAAACCTTTAAAAAATAGAAAAAATACGCCAAAGATCCTCGAACATGTAAAGAATGCAAGAAAAACGCATATAAATTATAAGTTTGGTGTTATATTTGTTCAGAAAAATATTTTCTGTAGAATGAATAAAGTGGGCACTTTATTTTGGCACAGTTATTTTGATCAATTTTGGAAAACATATTTTTTCTTGAAGCTAACTTCTCATTTTTGCCATGTTATGGTACTGCGCATTCTTAAGCATATCACGAACAATGTTTCAAAAAATAAAGCAGTACAATAACTTCATTTTTCACTGAAAAAATGGAAAAAATGTAAAATTGTAAGTAGTGGCCACTTTATATTGCCGGCCACTGTACATATTTGATCAAAAACACTTAAAAGCTGTTCAAAAATGAATAAGTTAGAAACGAGTCACTTTCTAGTGACTTTGAGAATAGGATCCTGGTCATGGCACCAACCGTTTCAAAATATTTTATTTAAATTTTTTTGCTCAAATTTGACACGTTTAAATCATTTCAAATGTCCACTTATCATGCACGAGCAATGCCCAAATGCAATGCCTGTAGCAAAGACCTTCAAATCTGCAATAATAGATCATTGTTGTCACATTTGACTGCTATCCACTGAACAAAGAGGCAGTAGAAGCACCAGAAATGCTCTTTAAACAGGCAAAATCACCCCAAATAAAGAGCGATCGGGCGGTCGAGCGTCGGCTACACATGTATGAAACCGGAAGATATGATTGTACACACCGGATTACAGCCATGACTGCCATGGCATGTTTTAGCCAGAGCAACAGGGCAACGACGTGTGGTTTGTTCGTGTGGTGGGTTATAGTTGGTTTGTTTCTGTGCCCGCGTGTTCATTTTTGTTTCATTTTATGCGTCACAGTTTGATAGCAACCCTCACCATTTTTCCTGAGCGGTTGTACTTTTAGTCTGTGTTTGTTGCGTTCTGCTGGTGGTGTTCATGGATGCGGAACCGTTGCAGAACAGAATGGATCTGTTCGGGACAGTTGAAATTATCTCTTTTTTATTTTTAACGCACTGCACTTCGTTTCGCTCTGTTCTTTACATTGGGGCACGAAGCTGATGTTTGTTGAAATACTTACAATACTTGATTTTAAAGATAGCCCAAAATGTAGCAACACGTTTTACAATTAAGAGGGGGAAAAGACATGGTCAAGAATTTACCCATTTTAATGACACTAGCAGCCATGCTTGAATTCAATGGAGCAAAACATTAAACAAAAATAGCCATAAATCCACTCCAAAAGTTAAGCGTAATGCCTTTGAGTGCACAAAGCACTTGTTTCGCTGCCACAAATCCAGCGGCCGCCAATTAGCTGCGATAGATTGGGAATAGATTAGGTGGCAATAAATAACAACTCCAGGGGAATGAGTCTTTCAACAGTGCTCGTTATGCTGTTGAAGCTTGGTTACTTTTAACCAAAGCTCAATGATTTTGAGAGCTGCCCCAAGAGCTGCCCCGCAACGATACAGATCGTTTGCTACTGCAGTGCCTCTAACGACCAGCAGCCGGTCCGTTTTTCACGGCCACACCGAGTGGAAGCGAACCTGACGGAGGTGTTCCCGTTTGTTGGAGCGTTCTTATCACACAACAATTCAATTTATTGTGCACTTCTAGCATTCGACAATAAACAGAACCCGCCTGATAAGATAAACATCGCGGACCCCATCGGTTCGAATCGGTCCCATCGATTGCAGTTTGCTGTTTGGTGGTTTTTATTCCTTTTTTTCTTACGTTTGATCAACCAGCGATGTCGCGAACGACCCGATAGCGACGGGTGAATGGCTAGGCGGTATCTGCTGCCACCGTGTGGTGCGGTGGTACACGTCGTCGACCCTCACCTGTCGCACACTTCCGGCCGGAAAAGATCTTTCCTGTGCGATAATCATCCGTTCGCCTTACCGCAAGCGCTCGTGCGCCTCTGGTCGATGGGAGAAATTTTAGTAGCCCCAATTACCGCCAAGGTCCGTCTGACCTGCCGTGCAATGGAAAGCAGGAGGAAAACACTGTGCTGCTGCTGTGCAGAGCGGGCGAATGAAGCAAAATTCGAGTCCAAAAATGTAATAATAATGAGGTTCGTCGCTTCGTCTAGCGCACGCGGTCGTTGAAGTCTTTTGTTTCGCATCTCCCACTGATGTGCGGTTTTTTGGTACGGCCGACGTTTAGCTGTGCCACCGGTCAAAGATGAGGGGACGAATTACCACTACCCATCTTTCTCATTTCCGTTTCCGTGGCCGATCATAAATCAGAGATCAGAGATGAAGTTTTGGACATTTCGTGGATTCCCAGTGTGGTAATTAAATTTTGCGAAAACTTGGCTCAAATGCACGATGGCATCTGGATGGAGGGCCTTTTTATTACAGTGCTAGAGAGTTGTGTTTGACGTTTTAATGCAGTTCATTTTGGAAAGTTGAAGAAAAATGCTTCTTTTAAAGCATCCTTTAATGAGACCTTCGTTTCTGGGTCTGAACTAATTTTTAATTGGTTTCTTAGAAGTTTTACACAATTCTACCGCTTTACGCAAGCAACCAGCATCTTGTTCTTCACTCTAACGGCACATTTAGGTTCTGAAGCGATCCGTTCGTCGAACTGCACCTACATTAACCAGGGTGCATGGGGCCCGATATTTACACGATCTATTTACACACACGCTTCACTGTTGCTCAAGTTCCGGTATTTTCCACCTTGTTACTGATGGATAGAAAATACATAAAAGCAAACACACACAAACACACACAGAGGCGCAGAGACTCGAAAAAGACCTACATTCCGTGCACATCTCGCTGACACCATCGTCATGCTTCGGGAGGCAGAACTAACCTCTCACCCGGGTACTGCTCCGGAACCCTTTCCTTCGCCCGGTCGCCCGGTGCCAACTTTCCTTCCGTTCCTTCCGTTAGCTCCGGTCGGTACCGATCGCATCGCAGCGCAGTGCACCCATCCATGATGATGGTGATCATGCTGGTGTGCTGACATAAATGCATCTTCTTTGCCATCAATTTTCGGAATTGGGCTAGCGAAATGCGAGCAAGCATCGTCTTCGCGACGTGCCGGGCGTTGCTCACGTTTGTTTCCTCCGCCATGGTTCCAAGCTCAAGGCTTTTTCCCCCCCGTGCGCGTCAGCTGTTACCCTGGCTCATGCGATCTTTGCCGGTGATCATTATCCGCCCTACGACCCCTGTCGCTCAATCAACTCAGCCTGGGGAGTTGAAGAGGTGTCTGTGGCAGGGAGATAATAAATTATTTACGCCGGTACGGATCGCCTCAGAATTAAGTGGGTCATGCTACCCGACAGGAGGGGGTCGATATCCCCCGCCGGCCGTGTGGGTATGTGAGGAGAAATTTTAACACGTGCCACGTCTCTTCCCGCCTGCTCGCCCAACAATATTACCTATCGTCCCGCCGATAGTGGAACACCATCTTGCTTCTCGCTTTTCTATTAACGCATACCACCAGCCGCCCGTGCGCTCGCCTGTGCTTTGGATTAAATTGCAAATTGCACCACCATTGCGCTAAATCGCTCACGTTTTGTTCGTTGGAAAATGGACGGGGTAGCGGTGCAAAAGGGGAGCGAGTGGGAGCCGGTGATCCCATAGCCATTAACCGTGACCTCATGAGCACGACCGCGCGCGCGTCGGACTCCTTCGGTGTGTATGTAGCTCCAACAACATCAGCAAATAAAAAAGAAAACACCTCCTCTCCGGTGAACGAAAAAGGTTGGTCAGTTTTCTATTTTCCTTGCCGTGCCCCATAGACGCTTTGATCGAGTTAAGTTGTGTTTTCCTTTCCTTTCTTTTTTTGATTTGTTTTGTTTTGTTTTAGAGTGTGTGTGTGTGTGTGTACCCGGTCACCGAAAAGCGTACCCACATTAATCGTGACGCCCATACGTGGGCGTTGATCGGGGCTGCGTTGATCGGACACAAAAGGGAAGAAACCTCTCTACCAGCCAGAATGGCGAAAGAAAGGTTCAACGTGCTCGAGTGGTACTAAAAAAATATGTTTTGCAGGGCGTTTCTTGCTAGGATCGGGCCTAGAGTGTTAACACGGTTCCTCAGTAGGCTATTTAATTGAAATCCTAAATCAAATTCCTACGTAATCTGATCGGAAGGAAATAATTGAAATTAAAGGGTAATTGATTTTTCTGTTTGCATTTTCTTGCCGCTGGGAATTCAATAAGGAAATGCGTTTACTGCATTGCTTGTCAATTATTTGCTATCTGATG
Organism: Anopheles arabiensis; assembly: GCF_016920715.1. NCBI lineage: Eukaryota > Metazoa > Arthropoda > Insecta > Diptera > Culicidae > Anopheles > Anopheles arabiensis. The sequence goes on along the minus strand of NC_053518.1, from coordinate 68,556,129 downwards.
ACAGCGCTAGAAACTGATTGTTATAATGGGTAAGCAAGCAAACGATTAATTTAAATGATACAAAGCCTCAGATTGAATGTTTTGCAATTATTTCTATATTAGAGCAGAGCACAGATTTTTTTTTTATTAAATAGCTCATGTGTTTTATAATACATGTTCAAAATTGATAGCAAAATATATAAAAAAAATACTTATAACGAAAAATTGAGAAAAAATCGATGGAAATATGAAATATAATCTCTTGCATCCTGGTCATGGCACCAGCAATAATCCGTTTTTATAAAATAATATTAATCATATTTGATGTTCGTTAAAAAAACAACCAGGTCCATTGTATTGTCAAAAATTGTCCACCAGTCTTGTGAATAATGTAAAATATTTCACAAAATTATTCAACTGGAAAGCCCTGCCTAATCCTGGCATTAGACAGGGCGTGCTCTCAGACGGGAACACCAGTTTTGCTGCAAACAATTTCCGCCCGTGCTTTCTATTGAAAATAGAGCCATTAAACGGGTTGAACTCGCTACAATCACAATAAAACGCTTTGCAAAAAAAAACCCTCAAACCCCCTGACTCGCTGTTCAAATAAATCCGATTTAGATTTGTTAGCTTCCTGTCACCGTCGTCTCGTTTTTAGCACGCGTTCGGTGGCCGAACGCTTGGGGCCCGATCTTATTATCTAAAGCCTCACCATTTACCGATGGCAGTGCAGTCATGCGTAGGATCGTTGCCGTTTGATCATTGCTCTTTGTTTTGCTCATTCCCCAGGGGGGTAGGGAAATAGTTTCCATTTCCGGGATTGGGTTGAAGAGGCCGATGTATCTTAATTTCTCGTACACTCTCATTCATACGCAAACGGTGAATTGGAAGTGAACGGATGCGAATTTGTGTTTGCAAATTTGCGCGCGAAATTCGATGTACAGTGTACCGTTAAGTTCGATGCTCGGTAGTGGAGTGGGGTATTATTTTCGTCGGAGGAAACAAACGTAAACAAGACCCAACGCTAAGAACACGTGGTGGCATTAGAAATATTGTATTTTTCCTTTCTTTTTCCATTTTACCGCAATATGTTTCCAAATTTTGTAGTTAATTCACACTGAACATGCTGCCGGTATTGTTACAGAAAGCTTCTCGGGTGTAAGAATGGCAGCTAAAGCAGGAAAAGAAGTAGCCGATATATACACTGCTAAACGTGTTCTACGGCGGCATGAATTAAAAAAAAAAAAACGCTTTACAACTTGTATGAAACTGATGGGATGGATATTCATTTGGTTTGTTAACTTCAAGTGATGCTTGCTTTAACGCCAGTGGCATAAAATTACAATTAAAAATAACGAAGCAGAACATCACGGTTGAGCATTCTGTCAGCTTGAGTTAAGCCTTGTTATTACTTGATATTTTATTGTTATTACATGCTTTTTTAAATTGCCATTTTTGTGTTTTGTGTTTTGTGAAAGAAAAGTTGCAAGTTGTGTTATCTGTGGGAGGCTTGTCTGTAAAATTATTTTCATCAAATTGTACAGGAAATCATTCGAAAAACATTAAATATTCCTATGATTTAAACAAAACCATTTAACTCCTTGACTGCAAAAACTTAAAAATAAAAAAAATATATAAAATCAGAAAGAGAGAAAAAGAGAAGTATAAAGAGGGAGAGAAAAAGCAAGCGAGAAAATTAAAAGAAATAAAAGAGGACAAAAAAATAAAAATTAAAAAATATAAGAAAGAATAAATAAAAATCAATATTATCCATGACGCACAAATATTTTTTATAAAAATGACTAAAATCCAATAATGAATGTATTATAATACTCTCATTAAATAATATAACAAAATTGAATAAAATTATATTGTTGAAGTAAATGATTAGAAAAATTTAGTTCTGGGCCTTTATATTTAGAGGAAATGCGAATTTTCCCCTGAAATAGAACAGCTTCTCCTTATTGCCGTTCAATCTAATCCCAAGAAAAATAACATTAATACTTCAATTCTTGGCACCGTAGGCAATCGAAACCGTAGACCTAATTTTCGCTCGCATTGCAGTCTAGTGCCGGCGCCGTAACCTATTTTCCACCTTTCCATTTATGACAGCTTCTCCCGCGTACTCCCACTGCACTCCTACCCTAATTGAAGTTTCGACCAGATCGTATCAAATTATCAAGTGGTATGGCGGGGTGAAAAGTACGGCGCAGCTTCAGCAATTCCTGCACGTGATTTCCTAACCTCGCACAAACATGCACAACCGTATGCAGATGATGTATGGAGAAACCGCCCGGCTCAATAATGGGCTCTAATTTGCAGCGAATAATTTCCTATTACTTGCCCGCAGCTTCGGACGGCTCCCGGTTCGTGCGTGGAAAGTGCTTAACACTGCACGGGCCAGCGGGATTGAAATGTGGGTTAGTGGGTGCGTAAATGAGGAGATCCATTGCTAGACGCGAGGAACGCGCGCCGGCTAATTGACGCCGATAAATCAGTATCAGATTTGTTCTTAGTGGCTGTGCGCTAGATCGGGGAGCCGCAATTGTGACCGAACAATAACCTTATCCGATGCACGGTAACGAGTTGGAAGTTCCGTTGTTGGAAAGTAGTTTGGATTGTGGCGCAATTTTTCATGATTTTCTTCAGTTTTTTTTTTGGCATTTGTAAACATTGTTTTTTAATAAGTGATCATCGCTAACAGAACCATTTCTTCCGTTGTTTGCCCCACTCATTCCAGATCGAAGACCCGCTGAAGCGGATACAGGAGGAAATCAACGAGGTGACGCGCCGGGAGCAGGAGCTGCGCGAAGGTCACCGAACCGGCACCGAGGAGCGGAACGGGCTGGACCTGAACGATGACAACCTGTCGTCGGGCAACTCGGACGATTCGGGCCTATCGCTGTCGCCGACGCCGGTCCACTCGCCGTCCGTGTCCAACCTGAAGGACAAGCTGGAGCAGAACGGGAAGGAGACGGCGCACCAGCGCCGGGCGGAAGAGCAGCAGCGCCGCGCGTTCATCTTGCCGAGCCCGAAAACACTCACACGGGCCCGCTCGACGCCACAGCTGTTCCACACTTCGACGCCCCCGAGACGCTTCAATCCGAACCCGAACCATCGCGGCATCATGCAGAAGTTTATCGCTTCCCGGGGCCGGCTGAGCAAGCTGGCGGCGAACGGTGGCGCCGGGGGCCACAACGGGCCGGCTTCAGCCGTGCCGCAAATGATGACAAGCATGGTCAGCACGAAAGCAGATCCGATCGTGGTAGGTTTTGTTTCATTTTATTTTGTTTTATTTGTTTCGCAGGAGGTTTTCTAGGAGGGCTGGGAGAAGATGAAAGTATTCAAGAGGTTATTTAGGTTCATTTCTTTCTTTGTGCGGATTAGTTTTGCCTCTTTTATGTTCTGAGTCCAATGTTCGCATCAGTGGCGATCGTATCATTTTGCTCTGCATTGGGTGGTCTGGTGTTTTGGTAATAAATAGGATTTGGCAAACTGGTGATGTAATCAAAAGTGACATTAATCTTTTTTCTGGACGTAGCTGTATCTTTTCAAACGAAATACTATAATTAAGTCGTACGAAGATCACGATCTTCCGAGGTCTTAAGTTACAGGCGGACAATAAAATGTTTTGTGAGCGTGTTTGCTATTTTTAAATAACTGTGAAAGTATTAAAAAAGAATAAAAAAAAGAAGAATAAGAAGAAAAAGAGAAAGAAGAAGAAGACTCAGAAGAAGGAAAGGAAGAAAACAAATAAGAAGAAGAAGAAGAAGAAGAAGAAGAAGAAGAAGAAGAAGAAGAAGAAAAGGGAATAAGAAAAAGAAGAATAAAACGAATAATAGAGAAGAAGAATTAATAGAACTTCAGAGATTTTAGAGCTTTGTACATCGTTTCATACAGGGTTTGAAAATGAGTTTTAAGAGTGAGTTCCTTCAATGTTTAAACACAAAAATCATGAAGATCCTAGGTTGAATGAGGTCATGCTTAAATTTTATGTTATTTGTAGATCAAATTCCACCTTCTTCAGGCTCTTTTGGGCATCCAAATTATTATTTTGATATTTTAAACTACAACAGCAAATTCCTGATAGCATCAGAAATGAAGCGAGACGCCAAACAGTAAATTAATAACTTCTTGTCTGTCTCTCCCTTTCCAGCCTTCGGTCGATCTGAGCCGCTCACATCTGATGATCCTGCCGACGGCCATCTCCACACCGCCCACCATCGAGCGGGACTCGAACGGCAAACCGATCCGGCGTGGCTACGTCCCGGTGGAGGAAAAGATCCAGCGCGAGCTGCGCGATCTGAAGACGCGCGAATGCGAACTGAAGCGAATCCGCAAGCTCAACCGCAACGCTTCCCAGTCGGACCTGTTGGACATGAACTATGATGCGTAAGTTGGACCAAGAGGGGCTAGTTGCAATGTGGCAGCACTGGAAAGCTCATCACACGAAACCACGCTTCCCATTGCAGGTTCGAATCGAGCGAGGAACTCTCGGACGAAGACAACACGGACGAACCGATCTATCCGCTGGCGAGAAAGCTACGGTCGACCAAATCGATCAGCGAACTGTGCGACGCCCTGACCAACTCTAGTCTTTCGCCAAGGTACGATAGGCAGCGATTAAGTGGGACTAAGCAAAGCAAAGGTGTCAAAAACGTAAACTGATTCTCCATTCACCAACCATTTGCAGGGAAACTCCTTCGCCACTGTTTGAAAACCGCTCGACGCGTATGGGCACCGGATGCGGTGGTGGCATGCGACCGGCAATGTCGCTGGCCCAGCTGTGCGATCTCGACCCACAGGAGGCACCTTCGTCGCACAAACTGATCGCCCAATGGGAAAGTCTCATCCAGCAGAAGCAGCAGCGATAGATTGAGCGGGAGGGCGAGTGGGAAGAATCATCCCGAATCCCGCGCCGCAATGCGGAAATGTGCGTTAAATAGTATCAGGAAAGTGAGCAGGGTTGCAGGAGGGAACGAGTCCCGAGTCCGGTCGACCCGAAATGAAAAGTTAACTAATTTAATGTGATGTGTTTTGTTTTGGTTGCGTTCAGTTCTACATTCCGTGTGCAAACGTAAACAATCGTAATAGTTTAGTGAGGGTTTCGGTTCCACTTTTCCATCAGCTGCTCTTGCGTTTTAATATGTTTTTCTTTTTTCCGTACTAAGCCACGATTTGTTATTTTTTCCCATCAATAATAAATGGCTTTTTTGCTTTTTATTTGTCACTTTAAAGAGCTTCAGTTACATTTGCTTACATTTTACGCTTACTAACCTGGCCGTTTTGTTTGAAATAATTTATTTGCTACTTATCAGAAATTGCATTATCAGCGTTGCATGCGAGTGAGTGAAGCATTTGAAAAGTGGTCACTTGCAGAAGCAAATATTACAGAGTTGTTTTATAAATTATTTAAACAGGAATAAGCAAAAACTCAATCTAAAATTCTTCAATAAAACTGCTTGAGATTAAGTTTCCTACTATCAAAAAGCAAAGTAGATAATTTTGCTTTTGTCATGAAGATGTCACTTCCTTACATAATCCTACGTTAAAGCGTGTTGGTCGAGACGCTTACACGAACCTACCTAAAGCTGAACTCATGCAACAAGAAAATAGGCTCAATCTTATCGTAAGACGGTAGTCGCTAGGAGCTTGTGTATTATATACTTATCGTGAATGTTTAGCATTATGCACAAAACATATAGTTGTATTAAGGAGCGTTAAAAAAAAACATTATATCGTTTATACTTCCATCGGTTTGCAAAGAAATAAGGAATTTTCGTCGGTACTGTTTTGCTAGTATGTAATAATGACAGAATAGCTGACAGCTGGAGAGGCAAATTGGAGGCATTTTTTTTTAAATTTTTGTCAGCGAGATTAAAAGAGTGTCCGTATCGAGCGTTTTCGTACGTTTATATGCTTAATGTGTTTATATTTATGCGTTTTTTTTTTTGTTTTTTCTTCTTTACCATTACCGAGCTAACTGTGCGTTAGTAATGGACACACTTAAGCAAGGATAATAAAATGAAATAATTTGAAAATAAAGTGCTTCTGCGATGTGCTATATCTAAGAGTGTTCGTCATTGTGTTTGAGTTCCGGTAGTTATCAACATGAATCAAAATTTTTTTTGTCATTTTCATTAACAGGTGAGATAACTTTTGTTTATTGAGAAAACTAATAATTAAACTAGATTGAAATATGAATTGTTTTGCAATACTTTTAGATCATATGTACTAAGTGTAAAGTTTTTAATGAAAATATGAAAAATGAATTTCTAGAAGCTCCTTCATCTCTCCTTCAATCATTGAACATTCTCATCTAACGTTCTTTGATATGGTGCCCTCGTAAAGCGTTTCATTTTTTTGTAAAAATAATGTATATAAGATAATTAATGTTACTGACAAACACAATCTTCACTATTTATTTATTTATTTATTTATTTATTTATTTATTTATTTAAATCAAAGTTATCGGGCAGTATGCCTTAATAACTTAATGCTTACAGAGTACAAGTTTAAAGTATGGCCCTAGAACTAACTTGAATATGCTGACGCAGTTGACTAACGGATTGATTGAAATCTGCTGATAACCCTAACCTATTATACACATCAATCATTTTGAGCAGTGGATCGCTGGCACCAAAACCAGTCGATCTAAAAGGGCTTCTTAGTAGCTCTCTATTTCTAAGACCTCTAGAGGGAGTAGAAAAGCAAATAAAATTTAAAATGTCAGGTGCATCAAAATCTCCAATTAATAATTTATGCATAAAAGTTATCTGAGCCGTAGTTTTCCAATGGTGTAAAGTCTCTAAGCCAAATAGTAAACACCGAACATTATACGAAGGACGTGGAATTTGGTTTGACCAGGGAAGACGATGAAACATAACACGTGTGATTTTTTTCTGAATTTTTTCAATTTTATCTATGTATGTGATTTGATGGGGACACCAAACTACACTGGCGAATTCCAGGATGGGACGGATTAAAGAACAGTATAATGTTTTTAAACTGAAAGGATCTTTAAAGTCGGCCGAGACACGTAAGACAAATCCTAACAGTTTAAGAGCTTTAGTGACGATAGTTTGATAATGGCTAGATAAACTAAGCTTACTGTCTAAAATAACTCCTAAGTCCCGAACCTGAGAAAAACGTGGAACGCTGTCTTCATTGATTTTGTAGTTATAAATAATAGGATTTTTTTTCTTTGAGAATGTTATACAACTACATTTGCTAACATTAAGTAACATTTCATTGTTAAAACACCATGCAGAAAAATAGTTTAACGAGTTTATTATGACACAACATCATTGTTATAGAGTAAAGCAGTTCACTATCATACATAAAGATATATTATACTTACAGATACCGATATACTTAATATTTATATTAACTAAAATTTTGAAATATTTTAATTTTCTTTTTTCGCATATTTCGTATCACACAATATTCTGTGAAACAAGTATACTTTCAGAAAAACTTGTGCAGTTTCGTAAACAATTAAAACTGAAGATTTGTGATGATACTTAATTTATTTTATTAGTGTATTACTTAATCAATAAATTAATTTATTTATTGAATCATATTAAGGCAAAGAAAACATATTTAAAGAATATTTATATTTAAAAAAGGTGTTATGACAGCTTCCCGAGAAATTGCAACTTTAACAATAACGAAATAAGAAAATAAAAATCAAACAAGAAAAAAAATGATTAAAGGTTCTGATAAAATCAGTCTTATTCTATTCTTGCAGTCGAGATGTAGAGTTGAAATATTGCGAGAATTTGGCAGTTTTGAAGATAAGTATTATTAAAACAGTTTTACAGTTTTCTGCTCTGGAAAAGTAAGTACTGATATGTGTTTAAATTATTTAGAATATCATTCAATCACCATTAAAACCAAATTGGATGAACCTATATAAGAACAAACTGTAGTTAAATCAAATTGGATTATCAAAGATAATTTTCTTGATAATTAGAAAATTTCTTGTTTATTAGCAAACGTTTTAATTTTGTACGCGTATTTTGAAGTCATCTCCGAGAGTTGATCCGGCGATTTTCTCTGCTAGTCTTCTAAAACAACAGGTAATAATTCAAAAAGCAATAAAATTTCTCGACTCGACTCAAATTGAGTAAATTAATAGAAAGAGTCTCAATTAGTATCAAATCGAATCAACGAACTAGACTGCTGATTTTTATCCAATCTTCAATACTGGACTATTCATATCGCAACAGTCGCAATACGATGATCTTAATACAAAAGCATGAATATATATATTAAAAAAAGGACATGAATCAAAAGGACTTAAAGCATGTTTAAAAAGTGGCCAAATTTTATATGTTTTATATGTAGTAATGACGTAATGGAAAATAAATGAAACTGAAAATAAAGTTTTAGAACAATAACATAAAATCGTTTGAATATCGACCACTATCCAGTTGATCATCCGGTGGCATAGACCACTGTTCGACTGATCGTGCAAACGCGTTACGCTGTGTAACAAATGTTATTTTATTTCACTCCCTCCCTCAATATTTTGCTATTGTTGCAAGAAAATCTGTGATTGTAAAAAAAAATCTGAGATTGTTATTTTTGTTTCTGCACAAAATCGGATGATTTTTTATTAATTCTTCTTTTTTGACTTCATTGTTGTAAATTCACGTTTTGGAATCGAAACAGGATAAATTTATTTTAACATTTACATAACTAGAAGTTGTTCCATATAGTAATCCTAGTATTATCCGTCCTCCTAGCAATGAAGAATATTCAAATCACGAAAGGTATCAAAGGTTTTCGTAAACCTGTTTAGGCCGACATAACCGCGTAGGTTGTTAAGTCGAGAAGAATAGGCACCGTGTAGTACGCATTTTCTTATTCGAAAAATGGTTTACAAATATTTTATTTTAGTTTACGTTACAAAAGATTAACTCCCTCCCCCATGTTACAAATCGTAACGTTTGAGGACCCCCCCTCCCTATCAGCGTTACATAATTGACGCCTTACACATCCCATAAGAGTCTATCTGTTTCAGAAATATTTCATAATTTTTATGTTAAATTTTTAAATAAAAAAAAGGCCGTACAGCCTTCCTGGTAGATAATGTGGTAGATAATGATCATTAAGCATTTTATGTCCTTTAAGGGTGCGTAAGATATACATTGTTAGCATGTGTGACAAAAAGTGCTATATTGAAATTTATTCCGGAAAAAATTGGATGAGCAGGAGTGTCAAACCAAACAGAACGTAAAACTCATTTATATTTTTATATGTAGACTCATAGACAATACACAAAATATCATTGTCAAATATAAATATCAAATGCAAGTCTTTGTAGAAATATTGTTCAAATTAAATTGTACTTTGGTGAAACTTCAGTTAAAATAACCTCCCATAACATTACAACAAACCAAAAATGCCATAGACACCCTGTGCCATTGCTGCAGCATAATCTCACGCGAGAGAAAACGCATATGCGTTGTAAAGAGAAATGATCGGCTCTCTCCTTTTCCGGGGTACGTTTGAAATTCCAATCCCTTTTGTAAAAGAAAGAAACAGTTCGAAAACTAAGAAAATCAAAATTTTAACATGTGATAGAAATAAAACGATTCATTGGAGGTAACCATATGAACTCCCAAACCCCCCAAAACCATCAGCATGCCGCAAACGGGCACGCATCATTGAGCAAAGACGCAGCAGCATCATCATCGGAGCGAAGCGGAACTGAACCTCTCCCTTAACGTAATTGCCTACTGCTGCTGCTGCACAAACGCAATCCAAGTTGCCTGGAGCGAGAGCGAGAAGCACCGGTCGCCGAAGCACTGCGTCTCCATGGATGGGTGCGGCGACTGCGTGTAGGTAACTGTTGATTTTCTTCTCACCTCAGCAACCCGCGCGCGGTCCGCGGGGGGAGTTTATAAAAGCAGCCGCCCGTGCCAGCGGACGACCATTCTCTCATCGGTTTGGAAAGCATCCTGAACAGCTATTCCCAAGCGCGAGGAAGTCATCGTCGGTAGCTGCACACCAACTCTCCATACAGTTTTGTGAATTTGTGCTCTTCAAGAATCGAAAACTCGCTTCATCATGGTAAGTCTAGTGGAGCAAAAGGGCAGTAATACGAGAGGAGTGGAAAAAAACGGTGCCAGTGACTCATCGGAAAATTACGTGTGACAGCTTGTGCAATCAAAATTTTCCATTTTATGTGCATCTCCAGAAGTTAGTTTATTTTAAAGCACCAATTCTTAGTTAGAAATGTTCGTCACCCAACGGTAAAAAGTGGCCACGTTCTTAATTCATTCCCTATTTTTACCGAGGCAAAACTGCCTCGCTTTGCTCCACCAAACTGTGTACGAAGAGAAACGAAATCACCTTCCGATGAGAAAGTACCGTTTTCTTTTCGTCAAGCCTCTACCCTCCCCATGCCCCGAAAAAACAGTCCAATCGGTCGTTTTTGATGCCAACCCTTGCGCTTTCGTGGCAGTTTTCCGTTCCATCAAAGTTTCTCCTTTCACCTGGCGCGCCGCATTTTCATCGCCGCCGCGTTCCGCACCAATGACTACTTGATCGAACCATTTCTCCCTAACTCACTTCTCCCTTGTGCCTTTCCCTGGTTTCTTCCTTTAGCGTGAGTGCATTTCCGTACACGTCGGACAGGCCGGTGTCCAGATCGGTAACGCCTGCTGGGAGCTGTACTGTCTCGAGCATGGTATCCAACCGGACGGCCAGATGCCGTCGGACAAGACGATCGGCGGTGGTGACGATTCGTTCAACACCTTCTTCTCCGAGACCGGCGCTGGCAAGCATGTGCCACGTGCCGTGTTCGTCGATCTGGAGCCGACGGTCGTGGATGAGGTACGCACCGGCACGTACCGCCAGCTGTTCCACCCGGAGCAGCTGATCACCGGCAAGGAGGATGCGGCGAACAACTACGCCCGTGGCCATTACACCATCGGCAAGGAGATCGTCGATCTGGTGCTGGACCGCATCCGCAAGCTGGCGGACCAGTGCACCGGGCTGCAGGGTTTCCTGATCTTCCACTCGTTCGGTGGCGGTACCGGTTCCGGCTTCACCTCGCTGCTGATGGAGCGTCTGTCGGTGGATTATGGCAAGAAGTCGAAGCTCGAGTTTGCCATCTACCCGGCGCCGCAGGTATCGACCGCCGTGGTCGAGCCGTACAACTCCATCCTGACGACGCACACCACGCTCGAGCACTCGGACTGTGCGTTCATGGTGGACAATGAGGCGATCTACGACATCTGCCGCCGCAACCTGGACATCGAGCGTCCGACCTACACCAACCTGAACCGGCTGATCGGTCAGATTGTGTCGTCGATTACGGCGTCGCTCCGCTTCGACGGTGCGCTCAACGTCGATCTGACCGAGTTCCAGACCAATCTGGTGCCGTACCCGCGCATCCACTTCCCGCTGGTGACGTACGCGCCCGTCATCTCGGCCGAGAAGGCGTACCACGAGCAGCTGTCCGTGTCGGAGATCACGAACGCCTGCTTCGAGCCGGCCAACCAGATGGTGAAGTGCGACCCGCGCCACGGCAAGTACATGGCGTGCTGCATGCTGTACCGCGGCGATGTGGTGCCGAAGGACGTGAATGCGGCCATCGCCACGATCAAGACGAAGCGCACGATCCAGTTCGTGGACTGGTGCCCGACCGGGTTCAAGGTGGGCATCAACTACCAGCCGCCGACGGTGGTGCCGGGCGGCGATCTGGCCAAGGTGCAGCGTGCCGTGTGCATGCTGTCCAACACGACGGCCATTGCGGAGGCGTGGGCCCGGCTGGACCATAAGTTCGATCTGATGTACGCGAAGCGCGCGTTCGTGCACTGGTACGTCGGCGAGGGTATGGAGGAGGGCGAGTTCTCGGAGGCGCGTGAAGATTTGGCCGCGCTGGAGAAGGATTACGAGGAGGTCGGCATGGATTCGGGCGATGGCGAGGGTGAGGGTGCTGAAGAGTACTAAAATCCCTTCCCCCAACACGGAAAAAGGGCAATTTTGCTCTGTGAAATGGAAAACATTTCCCACCCCGCACTCGATCGCGAAGACGAAAATGCCGGTTTTCTCCATTTTGAAGCACAAATTCAAAATTCCCAGAAGAGGTTGGTGTGCATTTTAACTTAATTTATTCTCTGTTGATGAAATAAAACAATTCCAACAAACAACATAATGCAAATTGTGTTTATTTTACTAAAATTCCTTTTGTGGAATTGTAGTCGAATTTCGTTAAATGAAAACCGAAAAAGTCCCTCTGAATTCCAAATGTTGCTCCAAACTAAGAAATGAAGTCATTGGTTGTAGAATATTTTATATCGCTCCATGGTCGAAGCGCACAAAGAAAAGCAATACACACACAAACAAGCAGACTGACGTAATTGTCAATACCGTTGTCATGCTGGTTGCCATCTAAAATCCCACCCCAAATCCACTCCCCCATCTCTCTGCCCAAAATGGGCCCATCGATCCACATGTTTTTAACTTCTATCACGTTTCGGGCTTCAACGTTGGAGTAAAAACTATCGATCGCCGCGATGACATCAGGTGAGCAGGTAAGTGCGGCGGCCAGTTTCGGTGTCATTCGCCCATCGCGTGCAGCAATATTCAACGGTTTCACACGCATATGGCGCCCCATTTCTTCGTACCGGTTGCGGCTGTGCGGACGGGTGTAAAAAATATGGGACTTTTCCTTCCGGTCCGGGGTTTTTTTCTTGCTCTGCTTTTGAGCCTCCTTTATGTAAATTAAGGACACGATGACATAATGTTAGGTATATCCTGTATCCTTTTGTGTGGAAGGCAAGAAGCTCCTTTTTGTTGTTGTCGTTGTTGTTGGATCAATTATCAGGGAGCATTGCACTCGTACGTTTGAAGACAAGTTGGTATGCAAGGCAACCGCGTCCAAGGTGGCAAACAGATGGTCTGCAGGGGCATTCTATGTTGTTGTGGTGAGGTTTTTTCAATACGCGTTGATCGGCGTATTTCCAAAAACGATTCCAATTTGTGTCGGGTAAGACGGACGGCGCGAGAGAGCGCGTGATTAAATATGCAAGAAAGTCATTCATGGTTAGATCACTTCCGCTGTTTGCTTCAAAACAAACTACACTAACATGCGGCGGATTAAAGCAGAGCGTGGGATGCTTTGCCCATTCACTTGCCTTAAGTAGGTAAGCCTTTCGGGCGGTCTTTAGCTATTGCGGAAGAAGCTTGATTTCAAACGGCTCTTCCCACAATTTCTGGGAGATTTTCATGGCGTTATTTTTAACTTTAATTTCACGTCACTTTTGGAAGCCATGGGGTGGGAACAGCACCATTGAAGGCTCAGTTGTGCATGTGCAGCATAAAATGGAATCATCGCGACACGCCGCCTGTGGTGGGCTATAATTAGAGCAGCTCTGTTTCCTAAATAGGGAAGAAAGGCAGTCCAGAGATAGATTTGTTCGTTGCGCTGAACGAACCGCACAAGCATTCAATTCAACAGCACCGCGTGTTTGAGAAAACATGACCGTGTGTACTAACGAACAACGACGGAGACTTGTACATCGTTTTTGGAGAATATGTTTTATTGCTCAAAATTAATATTATAAACAATTTGTTAATAAATCTGCAAACAAAACAAACCCGTCATGGTTTCGAATTTTGGGTGGATTAGGACTAGTCGACAATGTAGGAGTGGCTGAAATAAGACTCATTCCAGAGTGACTAAAGTGTGGATTCTGGCGACTAATGCGAAGTAGGCCTTTCTGGCATCAAAAAAATCATTTAATTAAAGATTAAGATACTTATTTTACCTTTCATGTTTAGGTGGCTTCTTAAATTATATATAAAATATTGGTTGAACTGGTTGACCTTCGATTCTCTACCTACTATTGAACGTTTTTATATGAAATTGAAAAAAAAAATCTCAACTGGCTATCAGACTTTTGTGAAACTTTCAGAAATTAGCTTTTACACAAACATGCATGCTTTTTGATTAAACTGTCAATCAACTATCAAGCGTTCAACTAAAAATCAGGCCAACTAAAAACTATTGAATCCTGATTTTAGTGAATAAATGAAAAAGTATCATAATTGAATAATTTAAATTAATAATAATTTCTTGAATATTGTGAAAAATACTCACCTTCCTAGAATTTTGTTAAAGGTAATATAGTTTTTTTTATTTAAAGTTAAACTGATGGGCACTTCAGTCCAACTAGTGTTGGGGTAGCACAATGGTCGTTCCTTGATTTAGAGCTTTCGCCGCTGAACAACAGATGGCGCTAGTGTCGTAACTAGGTATTAAATTTCGTTAAATAAAATTTTGAAGCACGAAAAGAACAATCAGTATTTCCCCCAATTTTGTGTATTTACTGAATGCATCATAGATGTAAAATATTAATTACATCCTTAATAACACACATTGTGTCGTTTTCTTCAATCTACCTTCACTAAATTGAAAAAAAAAACTGAGGGGAACGGAACTTACAGAATGAAACATTTTTCATGATAATTTTGATGAAATAGCTCATGCTTCCTGATAAAAGGTTGTCGCTTCGATTATCCACCAAATGTGTCCAACCTGTGTAATGTTACTGCACGATCACGAACTACTTATGCATAGAAAATCTATCCCTTAGTTAAATTTTTCGCAAAAACTTCCCTGCGCTTGGTCGCATTTGTATTGTATTGAATACATTGCCTTGCACACGTGTGCAAGCGGTCTTCTTACGCAACGCGCGCGCGGAATCTTTTCTGTCATTCTTTTTTGTTGATTTTTCTTGACTGTTATCGCAGAATTCCCAAGCAGCATAACTTAAACCGTGGCTATACCGGTAATATTTAGGTAATTTTGAGATACACTTGTACAGCGGTGCTCTTGTACAGCGGTACGATGCATCTCATTGTATTGCATTGGTTTTCCGTGTTTTTTTTTGCAGAAAAAATGAAATATTATGAACAATTTAAAATTATTTTGTGTTTTAAAAAATATTACTCTGTAATTTACTGTGGTGTTTTAGGTACTTTCTATGTTAAATACGAATAAAAAGAAATAAAATAATGTCTCGAAGTTATGAAATAAAAACATTTTTGTTACAAATTTTTCCACACTTTATACATGGTAAATATTTCAGTCAAAAATATTAAATAGCTTTGTTAGGCTTTCTGTTTTTTTCCGTTTTTTCTGATAAAAATGTTTAATACTTCAGTATAATATTATTGCAATTCAATATAGCCGGAAAACTGGATTTTTCCCAATTTTGTTAGTTTTCTTTTTTTGAGTTAACATATTGATTTTTGGCGGAAGATGGATTGATATGCACCGGCCAAAAAATACATGGTTACGCTTAAAATATTGCACTGTGAATAATAAAATTTGCATTTTAAACTGCCAACAATAATGTGCTTACAAGTAAAAATGAGACCAGTTAGATTCAAGGTCCTGCAAGAATAGTGAATTCCCTGGAATCTACTTGACTGATGGCTTCAACACCCTTTCTGATGCCCGATAGAAAAAAAGGCGTAATGCCATTACTAGAAAAAGAAGATAAGGAAAACGCCTAGTAGATGGTATTACTCAATTGCAAACGAACTTCAAGTAACGGGTGGTAGGATAACACCGAGGCGGACCGCATTCTGAAAGCGTGTACCATAAATGTAGGAAATGAAAAGCCACCCTCGACTGGCGTACGCCCGAGCGAGGATCCACGCGCCAGCGAAAAGCTTTGCGTGTTTTATTGGCCCACCAATAGATGGTAGTGGATGGTGCAGCCCAGAAAGTCCTCCCATTTTTCCAGGGCTAACTTTTCTCATTTGCAATAAATCATCTCGCACTTGTCGGTTTCGTTTGGGGGCGTTTTGCGCGCGAAACCAGGGAGTGCTCCCAAAAATCACTGTGTGCACGCATAGCCATGTTTTTTTTGTTGTTGCGTTTGCTTTATTGTGAAAGCTCTCCAGGATAACCCCAAGCCATGGCTTGCAGGATATTCGAATGCACCACATCATAGTACCGGGGTTTTGTTCGGGTTACCGTCGATGGTTTCAGCTGATTTTTTTGTGCGTTAGTTTGTGTAATTTTTGTGACTATTAGTGAACGTATACAGGGTGAGCATTTCATTCAACCATTTGGCCAGCAGCTTCGCTTCCCCCGCTCTATATGGTCTGAGTAAGATGAATTGCATGGAAGCGACAGAGCTAACTAGCAGGACCGGGCGGAACCGTTAAAGTCTGTCGGGTCAAAGTTTTTCGCCTGCCAGCTATCGTTCGTTCGAAGTGTCCTGCCACCGTACCAGAGGGTCCATGATTTATGACTCGAACGGTGAACTGAAGAAGCGGAGGAGGAAAAACTTTTGCGCGGGAACATTGCTCCACGCACGCACACCAGCTGGAAAAGCGCAAGCGAGCCGTAAAGCCGAACGGAAAGATTTTGGAAGAAAATCGATACAACCAGCGTGCGCGCTTTACCGTTGCGGCGTTACGATGCGTTACGGGAGAGTGAAATGCAGTGGGTTACTATGATGATGTGTTAGCCTTCTTGGCAACACTAGTAACAGTTGCAATGCAACAAAACTCCCCATCAGTGCGAAATACGAAGAGAATGAAAGAGAGTTTCTCTATCTCTCTTCGTGGAGAGATGAAATTTGTGAGTGCTCCAACTTCTCCAACTTATTTTTATGCTCTCGGGAGCGAGCATAACTGAACGAAGGTTGGAGTTAGTCAAATCGAGCCCTCGTTTTCGGGGGACTGAATGATCTGCTCCCAAAATGTAACATGTGGTGGAAGAACAGTCTTCTCAACCACCGGAAAAGAGCGATTGAAAGTTTTGGTCAGTTTTAAACGCCTTAGAGGATGAACATGTGCAATCAGGTGCTGAGAGTTTAGTGCATTTTAACAACATGAAAAATAATAAACATTGTTTCAAGCACAGAATATATTTTTTTAAAATTTTAGCAGAAAATAAAAGCAAAACTTCAAGAAAAATGTACTTTACTGTAAAAATGTACTTGAATTAAACTTAAATGCTTTATTATGAAACAGAAGTGTTGGTAAGGTAAGGTAGACGAACCATTAGTCCATATTTTCACACTAAGCGGCTACTTCCTGCTCGGTAAGATATTAATAGACGCACCAGTAATGCACCGTTAATCATATGCATACGGCGTAGGGTTGTGTGTCCACGATCGACGAGATCGAGGTGGTTGGAGACCTGCTGTTTTTGCATCTACAGACGACCCCAATCGATCACTTCCCGATGGGTGGTGCCGTGTACCCCTTGTCCCTCAAAGCATCGAAAGTAACACTTTTTTAATCCGTAACAGGAGAGCAAAGGGAACTTGTGCTACCCCATCCTAAAACTTGGCGATGTGTGTTTTTGTCCAAGAAAAGTTAGCTTTATTCTAGATTTGAACTCAGACCGTGTAGAGTATAATGCCGCGGACTTGGCCACAATACTGTACGCTCCGTGTCAAGAGATGACGTTTGATCGCCTACCTATTGCTTAGATTCAAAGTGCGTTAGTTCAATTTAACTCAAAACTGATGGAATTGTAAAAACGTAGTAAAACAGTTGGACAACAGTGAAAATAGTAAAAAAAATGACATCTATACGTCAATACGCCTTAAATTTTGAAATTTTTTTCTTCCTATTTTTCATCTTAAACAACCTTTCTCGCATTGCAACACATCAAACGCCCGGATTGATCCAACATCATCCCATCCAGCCCTAATGGCCTAAAGGCGTACGGTCGGTCATAGTTGGGTCCACAAGGTTTTTTTGTTTTGCCACCGCGCTACCGGCTACCCAATGACAATGTCAATTTAACACGGCTGTCCCGGGAAACCGGGAAACTGACGAAGGGGAGAACACTATTCCATTCCAGCACCTTCCGTCCCTTGGAAGGCGATCACTATCGCGGGTGAAAACTCAATTAATTCCACACCGTGTGTCTCGCGCTTCACACACGCGCGCGCGGGTC
Organism: Anopheles arabiensis; assembly: GCF_016920715.1. Classification (NCBI taxonomy): domain Eukaryota; kingdom Metazoa; phylum Arthropoda; class Insecta; order Diptera; family Culicidae; genus Anopheles; species Anopheles arabiensis. Next base: position 68,538,200 of record NC_053518.1, on the reverse strand, counting down.
TGTCTGTGCTTGCGTTGTTGCTGCTTGAAGCTGGTTGGACCTCGCTGGACGGACAGGGCCGCTTTAGGGACGGAATTTTCACGGTCACTCTCATCTCTCCATGAATGACCAATGGTACGGCAAGGGTCGCTGGAATGGTACAGGATACATGACCGGAAGGTTGGATGGCTCGTGTGGGCTGTTGTTTTTGTCCCCCGAACGGACAAATGTGTTCGTTCTTCAGAGTTGTTCTGTGTTGCAGAAGCGGTAGGAACTGCTGGTTGACGCGAGTGATTTGCAGCATGCAATTTGTGTGCATTTATGCGGGCTTTTCCATTTTGTTGTAGGTTTTGATATGCTTTTTCTCTTATTATTTGTGTTCTTTTCCATATAGGTTTATTTTTTACATCATTCCGTTTTGTTTTTGTTTAACACTTTTAGTTTATTGAAATGAACTACTTGAAATGATATCAATTAGTGCAGTATGTCTTTAAGGTTTAATTAACAATCCGGCTCAAATATCTGCACGCTTTACCGTCCTTTCTCAATCCATCACCCGTAGCAAAAAAAAGACACAACAAACCAACTTGACCCAATATTTACAAAACTGTACAGAAAAAGTGTCCTTTCCCGTCCGGGCATCTCGTGCAAAACCGATCGATCTGTTTAAATCATTTTATCTGTTGGTTCGCATCTTTCTCGCCCTTGGCAGTCGTGCAGCAGTCCGGAACGGCATGTTCCAGCCAGTTCACAGTTACCCCCGGACGTACAATCTGCACGTGGCATCAACGTTTTCGTGTGTGAGTGTGTAGAGCATCGATTAACTATCACTATCAGGTCTTGGACCTCTCGCCCCGAACCTTTTTTTCCAGATCGGTATCGCTAACCTTTGCGCCTCTTCGTACCCGATCCCGTCGAATCTCTCGCCCGACACGAAAGTCGGGCTCTACGGGCATCGCTGACACAGTGCGTTCCAGGCACGCTACGAGGTGTCGACGGGAACCGGTTGATGGCACACGATGTGTAACGTCTTGTGCGCAAATGGGAAGTGTGTGTGTGTGTGTGTGTGTGGGGAGACCCTTGAGAAAATCAAACAAGCGCCACGCACTGGGTACACGCAGCACGCAGTCGGAAGAGGGATGGCGTCAGCTGTTTTTCAGCCACCTCCGAGCCACGATTTAATCCATCCAGGCGTGTTTCTTTACCGCTGGATGCTGTTGCACGGTGTAGATCGATATTTTATAGCTCGCTTTCGTCTTTATTCTCTAATCGCCACCAGGCGAAACGCTTTGTCAGATTTTAATCCGTAAACTAAACAAAACACACACGTGCGCACATGCGGTCCAAAGAGTGTTTTGCTGATAGTGTACGTTGGAGAGGAGCAAACAAAAAACGTGGTAAAAAATCGATTTGCTCTTTACATCGTGACATAGTGGGGGCATTTTTTGGGACTGTTTTTGTTGCTCCTTCTTTTAATTTGCTTTCCTTTTATTTTATTGTTTGCCAACGTGCTAACACTTCGCTACTATTCGCGTTTCATGCAATCGTTGTCTGAATATTTGTCGTTTTTTCTTCTTTTTTCTGTTTTTCTAGTTTAAATGTGCGTGAAATTGATTTTTTTTCTTCATGTTGTTCATTGCACACCACTTTCTTTCTCGATGTTTTAGTTTGTTGTGTTACTTTTGTCCTTTGGTTCTATGTTTTGATTTGTTTTGCGTTTATATGTGTAAATTTTAACTTTCGCAGTCTATTTTATGTATATTTTAACAATTATTTCTCATTACTTATATTGTTATATTTTTTCCATGTTCCATTGATCATGACATACTATCTGATTCTGTTATTTGTTTGTATTGTTGTTATTTTTTTTACAAATTATTTGTTAAATTCATAAGTATTTTCAAAAATCAGTTTTAGACATTCAGTGAGATATTTATAACATCTTTTGCATCAATATGACCGTGTTTTCCTTTTACTTTTGCCCACTAAACAATTTGCTGTGGTCATTTTTTCCCACCTACCTTTTTTGCACAGCTCCATTACTCCTAGTGTGACATTATTGAAGTGTTTATTTGCCCAATCCTCGTACAAATCCGTCCAAGTTTGGCGACCAGTTTATAGGCGATCGTTTTATGTTTATTTATCAATCGTCACCGGCTGGCGGTGTTATTTGATGGACTTTCAAACACAACCGTCCGTGTGCGTAGAGCTGTGGAAGGCTGTTGAAATGTGTGACAGAATCGGGGCACTCGGCGGAGGCCCATCCCAAAACTGCGCATGTTTATGGTCGCATCCCCATCATGTAGGGATGATGAAATCGTGGGAACTTTGGCACAACGCTAGACCGCATTGGCTTTTCACGTTCCGTAGCATTGCCCCATCATCAAATCCCGTTCCCGCTGCCCACCGATTTGTTTGCTGAGTGATCTTAACCCATCACATCAAACAGCAAACCATCACATCTTGAAGGCCAAAGTCATCCCAAACCACGCTGAAAACGCTGGCCAAATTCGACAGGAAGGCGTGCTTTGCGGTTAGAGAGCCTGTGTTGCCTGTTTGACCTGGATATCGGTTCTGGAGCGTTTTGCAAACGCGTACCGGGGCCCCCACGTCCCATGTTTTGACATGGCTCATTGAACGTCCGGTCCTTAGCCGAGATGGTTAGTGCAGATAAATGAAATATTTTAGCCATCTTCTCCGTCAATGGCAAGCGGGTAAGCAAAACTGATTTGCATGCCGTGATTGATGGGCTCATTTGTAACGTCCAGCAAATGGAGGCGCACCGGCACCACCACCAACAGCGCTGCGGCTGACCCTTTCCGATTCGCTCTGGGGGACCGTGTGGGATATGTTTACAGTTTTGCTTGAATGTTTCAATGTGAATGTATGGGATTGGTTTTCTTGTTGAAACTAAGACTCTTGTTCTAAATAGAAACTATTTAGTATTTAACAGACTAGACTAAATAATTTATTTAGGTTTAAATCCTCGTGAAACTAATTTTACGTTGCAATTTGTATTCTTAATTAAACAAATTAAACTTAATGTATTGAATTAAATACGAATTAAACCTAAGACAGATTCAGAAAACCATGCAAGCTAATTGCAACTCCAAATTAGAACAAATTGGAATAGTTTGAACCCGATTGTAATCGGAACCAATCACATGCCTGTAAATTCTTATCAAGCGTGATAGAACTGGCTAATTGTATCCCATTTACAATAAAACACCATCAAATTTGATGGTCAGTACTGGAAAGAGCGAATCTGCTCAATGTCACTACGGGTGAGGTTCGATTCGTAATCCACTTGATTCCCTCCCGTTAACACTCTTACCTATCCGGGACAGTAAACTGACCTGTACCACCACCTGGTCTGCCCTGCAGTGAAAGCGAAAAAGAGAGCAAAAAATAGTAACAGATAAAATAAAATCCGAAAATGGTCTCAAAATGGTTCTGGAAAATAAATCGCTGAAATCGAAACCCATTGAATAGATAGCGATCGCGAGTCGTGTCACCCGATGCTCGATGACCTCTCATGTACAACGGTGGGGGAGGAATAAAATGTCCATAGATGGGGTAGGGATTAATGTCCGTTCAGCAGGAAACAGAAGCCAGCGGTATGTTGCAGGCGCTTACACTATCAATTATCAAACGAGGGCTTCACTTTCGGTAGAAAACGTGTGCACGATGTTGAACAAAAATAGGACCGCTGTCGATGTCAACAGTGAGCGGAAATCCTGTGCCATGCTCCTGAGACTATTGCACATGTTGTCATAATTTGATAACAGTGCAACTGTTGGTGGTCAAACCGGTTTTTGAAATTGATTAGCCTAATTGGAACATATACTGGTTGTTTGTTTCCACTGCCAAAAAAGTGAGCAAATAGGCGTTCGTTTTAATGTTTTTGACAAGAAGTATCGAGTGTTTTAAAAAGGGACATGGTCATGTAAGTGTGATAATGAGGGTATTGTATTTAATTTCGCTCCATGGCCGTTATCAAAATAACCGAAATTGAATTGAAGGGCAGTGAGAAATAGATTACAACTCTGAAGAACAAAAAGGAAAAGTGATTAATTATTGCTTAATTAAACTGTTGCGTGGCGATGGTGTGTTTGTGTGGCGTGCATCTTTTTTCGGATGATGATAAGGAGGATTGTAAGGAGTGAAATAAAGTACATTCCATATGTTTCCAATGTGGTACGCATAATCAATGCAAGAATCAGTTCTGTAGGTTTAAGATCTTTTTCCAATCTTTCAATCTTTGCGGAAATCGCTTGATACTCTCATTTTTTTCTTAATACAACCTTTTTAATAGAATTACAATAGAATTACGTCAAAGTGTAAAACGGTGGTTTTTAAGTATGAAACATATAAACCAGATACGGCAGTGTCGTAGCAAAACAAATTCTTCTACACAAAATAATAAATAAATAATTAATAAATAAATAAATAAATAAAAATAAATAATTTGAAAAAGAAATATATATTTTAAGTAAAATTAGTAAAATACGTAGTAGACTTAGTAGACTGTCAAAATTGAGTAATGATTTTGTACACCTCAATTCTGTGATCATCTTTGGCACTACAACCGGTGTCGGTCAAAACCACCCTGAATCAATACAGTTATTGACTTTCAGTAACTTATCGATTATCCATAGCAAGATAGTCAATCTTACACATGGGAACACGGTCCATTCAGAGCTTGGACACATGACGGACATGTGGTTAAGTCGTTCGAGTTGACGACTGTACCAAGGGACCGGCCATCCAGTAAACATGTAGCTAAAATATATTTTGCATGTCTCATAAACTTCCCATATGTAAATTAAAACAGGTCTTTACTTCTTAGATTAGTAGTTACAATTTATCTATAATGGCATACATTTTAAAGAAGAAAGCTCCTATTACACCGTAAAGAGCTAATTTTTAGACCGTTGCACACATATTACACCCAAACATGGTTTAAAGCTCATATTACTAGAAGTTTGATTTATCCAGTTTGACTGCTCGTTCAGTATCCAGACCATTTATAGGTCTCGTTCGATTTTAGTCGTGTCCCGTGGTATTCAATTTCACTGTCCAAATAGGTGTAGGCCTCGGCAGACTCACTAAAATGTTAAAAAATGGCAACCAAAAATTGTTTACGGCTTTTATTGTACAATAAGCTCTATTCAATAATTTGGTTCATCTGATTGCTCAGTTTTAAATCTGTAGATGAAGAATCAAATGGCTTGAGTGTTCTTGACATAAAGGTTTAAAAAATTCATAAAATTCTATTTTTGTAAATGTGAGTCTGCTTAAAATACTTAGCTACTGGTTACGCCACCTGCTGTGAAATTATGCAACCACGCCATAGCTATTCGATACAACTCCAATCCAGTCAAACAGAACTCACTGCCGAGCGGATGTTTTCCTTGATATTTCTCTCCCGCAAGGCCATAACTTAATCACACAAACTACATGAGCGGGTCTAGCCATGCTTTTCCTTTGACGACTCGGTAACACCTCGCGGCAGAATGGTTAGCAGCGAGTGACTCAGCAGCACACGTCAGTGCTGCAGGGTTGTCGCCCTCCCCGCGGTTAGTGCTTAAAACAAAGCAAGGAGTGTCCGGTTTCGCTTACCTCTCCGGTCGGTCGTTCGGGAAGGATGACAGGTTGGTTAAATTCGGTGGCGAACAAATCGACCCGCAACGATAAGATCACAACGTCTTGCCCCGTTTTCTTCTCCTTCTTTTACTTCCTTGCCTTGTAATGGGGCGGTGTGAAAGTTGAAAGTTTAACTCAGCGGTGCGGCGGCGGCGGCGTATCCTTAGGAGGTCGTATTGCGGGCGAGCGAAACTGATTGACAAGCTCCACCGTCACGTTAGGCCCTGGGAGTGGGCAGTTAAAAGCACACTAATGGGTTACCACCCTCGATTTGCATCTATTAATTGGATAATATCCAATGATTGCGATCATTATCGATAGAGAGGGGCGTGAGTTTTGAAGGCTCCCCATGTAGCAAACCATTAATGGTGTATCTCGCTCACGCCTTTCCACCGACACGCTTGTTTGCTCTGGCGGAGTGTTTTTTTTTGTTGTTGTTGTTTGCCCTGATTCCCCTGCAGGATCCAATTGCCATGACCCGAGCGGAAAGTTTTGGAGGAGGTTAATTTTACCGTGGCAACGAAATTGGTCTCGTTTCTGCCGGAGACATACCCCGAGGACATGAGTGGAAATCAATCGATTAATCGAGTAATCCTTTGCCTGCAGTACAAGCTAGGACCAGCAAGGCAAACGGGATATCTCACTGATCTCACTGAGTAATGGCCAAAGGAAATGGATGGCAAGAGAAAGAATGAAAGAATAGGAGCAAAACAATGGCCATAATCGAACGCTCGGCATCGAAACCGTCCTACGCACAGATGCGACTGCCGGAGTTCCTAGCCGGGGAGAAGTCTATTCCAAGCCACTTCGTCCGTTTGTTAGCCTTTTCCCGTGGATGGTTCCCGGCAAACGTCATTCAACGAACCATAACTAACACAAAATGGACCCGGTTCCTGGAACATTGCTACTGCTGCTGCTGCTTTTGTCATTCGAAGGAATGTCTTCGATGCGAACTCGCTCACCAGAGGACAATGAGCTAACGTAGCGAAATCAATGCTTAGTCTAGCGTGAATCGCTGTCGCTGTTCGGGAGCTCTGTAAGAAAAACCCGGGCGAGAAGTCCCCGCTGGGACGTCGTTGTCGTTGTTAGCTACGTGTTCGGTGTTTGTTTGGGGATGGGAGATGGAGAGCAAAACCCAGTTCTAGTCTGCAGTGCTACAACTTCATGCTTCAAATCATCCACTGTCCATGGCCACTGGCAGGCGGCAGCTTATTTCTGCTTAATCCTGCTTTCCCAACAGCCCCTCAACGAAGAACGTTCCGGTGCCCTATTCTGTAACCTGACGGGATGCAACATTCCTTCTGATACGGGCGGTGAAGTGGCCGTGCGAAATCGAACGACAAGGAGCGAGTCAAAATTCCGGCAGATAAAATCGAAATGTCAAATACAATCAGTGAAATTGAGAGGAAACCCCATAAAAGCCATCTCCTGTAACAGGAAGCAAGGTCTGAAAACCCTGCAGCATGCCGCTGATAAGAGCGGTGTGTGTGAATGGAAAATTTTCGGGCGCACAAGCCCAAATGGATTGGATTGGAGCGATGGAGAGATGGTTAAAATGGTTATTATGAGGTGGCGGTCCTTGGTGGATGGTGCGGCGAAATATTACAATCCGAGGCAGGGAGCAAGTGTGTCCTGCTTACTGTAAGGTCATCCGCCCCCTTGACAGACAGGGCACAACGCTCCGTTGATGTGCTGTTCATAATTTTCCGTGGTGGGTTTCTCATTAGTTGATGCTCGAAGAAGACCTAATTTTCTGCAAGAGATTGATCTTCGAGTCAGCCGGGCGGTTTGGCAGTGAACCGTAGTGGGCCATCGGGAATAAATCGGTTGTTAGAAATGGGTATTGTTAAAGGCAAGCACTTTATTATTGAAAACGACGACGAAACACTGATTAGAAAGGCATGCCTACGGGTTTGTTTTGGCCTTTGGGAAAGGACTATTGATTAATTGGTTATTCGAAATATCTTGGGCTATTTGTTGTGGAGTTCTTGCAGTTTCTCACTCAAGCAAACATCAACCGAAACCCGAAGCAGCTTAAGGATTTGTGGGCATAATGGAGCAGTTTCTTTGATCGTGGCAGGATTTTTCGATTACGAAAATTACTAAATAACCCTTTTTCCACATCAAATCCCTTTTTGCTGGTAGCTTTTGATGAATGATGAAAGACTTCAAAGATGTTGCGCAGAAAAGCCTGCTGCTGTTGCTTCTTTATTATCACCAAATGAAGCAGAGCTCAGTAGCAGCTTCGGTTTTTGGGGGAGATGAAATAACCCCCTTTCTTGTCATCGATCTTCTTTTTTATGGCACCAGGTATTTCCTGGAAGCTAGTTGCTCCATCGGACTGTTAAATTAATTGGCTTTGAAGGCTTTGAGAGGTCGTACGGCAAATATCACAATAGAATCGATAGCAATTATTCAAACAATCGTAGGACATCTGAGATTAAATACTGCAACGACACTAGGATAGGGTAATGTTGTTGTTGTTATACTTCTATCGTTGAAAGCAACAGCTTTTACGCTTCTTGTTAGTTGAAATACTTTAAAGCTTTTATTTAGCAGATAAAATTAAGATATGGACCTAAAATTACTTGATTCAAACTATGATACTGTGAAATTGGTTTTGGTTCTCAAAGATTGTTAGGCATGAAGCCTTTTACGTCTAACTAAGTACACAAACAAGTAAACCAGAACAAAGCAAACACATGAAAACTGTCTTTCGTACTACAAAATCTCATCTTTACTACTTCATTTCACTTTCTAGTGCACATCTAGTCCACAAAGCATTGACAAAATTTAGCCAAATAACCATTATTCCATTTTCATGCACTGGCGTAGCATTTTCGTCTCCATCTAAGCGTTTCGGCAAGATTAAGTGTAGAAATGGTTCGCGCTGGCAGGATGAAATTACTTTTCCGGCACCGCGAAAATCCTACCGTTTTGCTATCGATCGAATTTCGTGGCGGGATTACCACTGCACAGATAGGGAAGCGTAGATAATGGCAGCTAGATTTTTGAATCTTTCAAATGTACTTTTTTGGGTGCGCCTCATTGAGCTTAGTTTCTTTTTTTAGCATTTTTTTTCTTCTTCTGCTCAAACGAAGGATCCAAAATGCTGGCAATAAAACTCAACTTCCGTCTTATGGCGCACGATGAAGCTATTTTAAAACCTTTATCCGGTTGGCGAAGGGAGCAACAACAAAAAACTTAAAGAAAGAAAGAAAAGTGGAGGAAAAAGCACTTTTTCTCCATTAACGAAAATTGAGCAAAAAAAAAGTGTGACGGTGCCACAGTAGCGGCACGAACCTATTTAGCTTTTCACCTTCTCGCGTTCGTTTTCGGGGTATTTGGGCTCCATCAGGAAAATGAGCTGAACTTCCGACAAGCACGTCCCTTTTCGAGGTGGGGGTATATGTATAAGAAAGCATTGGCAGGGTGGCGGAAGAAGGAGGAAGCGCGTATATTAGGAGCGTGTGTAATGTAAGGCTGAAAGGGAAAACAGTTTGAAGAAAGGAAGCAAACAGGTGAGCATAATGTTATTTTAGCATGGTTAGTGTAGAAGTTGTGGAATTTTGCAGCTCTTTTGAATTTAGATTGATTTAACTTACTGAAATTCAAAGTCCAATGTGTGGTCCTTCGAACCGGATTTTTTTGAGGTATTGAACCACGGCTTATAAACTGAACATGAATATAACAGAAACTCTTCTCTAAATCTAAATATTCAAGCTGTTTTAAGGATACCAATATCGGAACCGTAGATTTATAAGTCAACCAGAGTATGTGAAACGTGCATCTTCCGCATGTTTTTCACAGCCACCTGACAGATGTCTTCCAACATATTAGATTGTACTATATTAAAATCAATCAAAGATGTGCTAGTTTGTTTATATATTCAACGTTGAAGTAGGCAGTAGAGAAGTTGAATGTTGTTGCAATATAATGACAAAATTAAAAGCTACCTAAAATCGTGATATAAACAAAACAAAAAATCTACACTGTCCTTGAGCATCTCCATCAACGTATGAAGTGGGTCAATATTTTCAGCCACATCCAATCATCAAAGATCAAATACCTATCTTAGGGGCAATCACCAGTCAATCGTCGACCGATTTTAGGGTTTAGGCTTTTTTTACCCAATTCGTATCAAAACTACAACACAGGTGCCAGGTTGATCCAGCTAGATGTACTTTGCTCAACTGCCTATCAACTGCAACTCTCAACTGTGCTGCAATCTTTCATCGTGCGTCGATTGATGCGATCCCCCTTTCCACCTTTCCTGTGGTTCAGATTTTCTTCTGCTGCAATGTGCTGCTCATCCGGTGCTGAAAAGATTTCGTATCACCGAGGTTTCTTTTTTCCCCCTTTCCTTCAAACATCTCATGCAGCACAACCACAGGTTCGAACAGGTCCCAGCGTGCTACCTGACGCACATCAGGAACACCCAGCAAGACACACTCACACTCGAATGGAAAGGTTCATCATTAGCCGTACAATCGGTGGCATAGAAAAGAAGGCAACTGCACCACTTGACACGTTTCCTAGCGCCGGCAAACGATGCATGCATGGGGAGTGCATTTTGAAATTTGAAGTTCCTGCGAATGAAAGTCGAAGCCGGGAGTGTACATTCGAAGCGGAAATTCAAACCGAAAATCGTGTACCACCCCGGCTCGGACGCGGATCCTCCTCAGGTTTCGTTCGCTTCAGTTGTTGTTTACAATCGACTGCATTCTGGTGGTGCCATTGCGGCACTGTCAGCAATGGCGTTGTGTGTTTCCTTTGCTTCGATTGCCAAAGCCGGGTAAATACGGTCAAGGCAGATCTGGCAGAGACCGCCTGCTAGTTGCTGGTACCTCATCCCATTTTCGGTTAGTACCTTCTATTGGATGGCTCAACACTCAACAGTACCATTTTGCTGAAATGTCCGAATTTTGCCGGTCCACCGGACCGATGCTGGTGGTGCAATAAACATCCGTCGATCTGCATACGGCGGCAGGCCGGCATAATTCACGCCCTCCTCGCGGTCACCGTTGTGGTCGTCGAACCTTTTGAAATTCTGATCTTTGCTCTTCCGTTCGAGTGACGCCCGGAACGTAAAGTGAAATCATAAACAACGTACCGAGGGCCAGAGAAATTATGATTCACTAAAGGGGACTGCAGCAGCAGCAGCATAACTTTATCACTTGGACGATGGTGTCCAATGCAACTTCAAAGGCTCCCGCCCGAAAACCCGAATGCAGCGGATTCGGTGATTGTGTGGTTCTTGACTGTTTCGATAATCTCTCTCTCTGTCGTTATCTCGAACGGTAGGTTCTTTGCTGATGCGCGTTTGCGAGTCTATGTGGTATTGTCGTCCGTGATGCTCTTTCGATAGCAGTAGCTTGGGGTGATTAAAAAATTAAAAATTTTAATCAGCTTCTTAGCGGAAAACCCTTTCATAGTAGGGCTCAACGTGAATGACCATCACATGGGTTGCTGTGTGTGTGTGTTTGTGTCATACTTGATGCACCTGTTTGGATGGCAACGCATGGTTAGATGGAATTTGTTCTAGAGAGCATGGTTGAGCAACTTGTTTGAATTACAGTAGAACGTTGTTAGCAGCAGTCGTCCAAATCCTCAACTAAGTCAAAAATGTTAAAAAAAATTAAAACAATTTTAGAGTTAGAGTTTAGAGTTTAGAGTTAGTATCTAAGCATTAAGTATACAATTGTATAACCCTTGAGGCAAACAATTTTCAATCAATAAATAATAAAATAAATAAATAAATTACTATATATTTGATTCTTTTGCTTGATAAAAGTAAATTTTAAAAATATTGTTTGTTTTGTTATTAAAAGATTTTTGTAGCTACATCTTAAGTAGCTATTAATTAATGATATATTAACTATTAATAATTACTGTAATTAGTACAACAATACTATGTAAGCGCTACTAGTTATGCAAACTAGTTTTAGAACATCATGAACTTCCTATACTATAATGAACACGTAGGTTAGTATTAGTGTAGGGTAAGATCTGTAAGAATCTGTAGTGCGGGATAATTAATTGTATAAATAAATTAAATCTAAGCTTAATACACGTGTGTTGCACAAAATTTCGGCGAGAGGGCGCATTATCTAATCAATAAACCGAGTAGATCAAGGTGTATGTATTTGGTCAAGGGTAACTGCAAGCCACAAATGGCTTGCAAAGAAGAATGTTAGATTTTAAGCTTAGAAATAATCAACCGATTGAAAGAGACAATTGATGCCTTGGCTCAAAGTCTCTATAAAAATAAACAACAACAAAAAAGTTCTGTCATGTCGAGAAATGTCAACTTCACTCTGAAACTCTGAACAATTTCTCCTTGTCATATTCACCTTGGAGTAGATAAAAAGAGTAGATGTGTCATTTTTTTTTTAATTCTTGCCTTCAAACTCTATGGAACTAGATTTAACATTTCTTTTCAAATAGAGAAATAAACTTTTTTAAATCTTGTTTATGCTGCTGCGTTTATATGTTATAGAAAAAAAACGGTTGACCATCCCTGCGGCTAAGAGAACCGACGGTGTCAGTTAAAACGGTGGCGTCCAAACTTAAAGGGCTAAATTAATTTTCACCCACTTCCACAAGGTGTGCCCGGGAACGAGGGTTGAAAATTGAAATGAAAATAAAATTTCATGCCCACTGAGTCTTTCCTATCTTTTCCCACCTTTTCTCCCATTCTTCCAGTGTCGTGCGTTGGTCACCATTCGAGCCCACCGGAATCAAGAACAGTTGGTGAAGCTGGTCGTCGAGCTTTATTTTTAATGTTTTCGTTTGTAGCATTCTTTTAAGCTTATTATGTTTTACTTACTTAAGGAGCGTATCGTTGGGCTTATAGGCGGCGTTGTTGTGGTTTCCGAGATTTTTGGTGATTGCTTTTTTTGCTGCCTGGCACCCGAAATTGGACTTAATTTATCATAAATTTAATTGCTCTATTTCAGTACCGTGGGAAGCCAACAGAATAGGTGAGCTTTCGGACACAGATATCGTGCTTCTGGCGTGAAGTCACTGGTTGTCAATTACTGGACGCTTGAAAGGTAACACTAAGGGTTGGTGCCACACACACACCTGTGTTGCGTACATCATTGGCATGATAATTGGAGCGAACTTTCTGCGCGGTGTTAATCAGTAGAAAGTTGTGATTGGTCTATGGAAGCATGGTTTTAATTGATGCTGAGAATGATATTTATATTATTTATTTTTTAAAGACGGAATTGGGTGCCATGAGTTCAAAAGAAAATAACTAGATTTATTGATTGTCTTCATTAAAACTAATCTCTTTCCCTTCATTTTAATCATGTTGCAATCAATATTTTATACAATATCTAATAACAAGCATGTTTGTGTGTTTGGTATTAACTAATCTCTCGCTTAAACTTACACTTAATCTCCTGCGATAGTCCAAACTCTTGCTTGATCGATGGCTTGACCGATGCTGCGCCAGGAGCAACACAAACCCCTTGAACAATAGAAACCAATTTAGCGGGAAGGGTCCAAAAAGCTGCTACGCGACGCAAACATGGGTGCTTTTTTCTACCCATTTGCTGACCTTTGTGTTTGACCAGAGATCCGTAACCGACTTGCATAACAGCTTTTGGGGGGAGCTTAACTTTTTTCTCTCTTCTACTCAGCATACACAGACATACAGCTAATCTTCGCAACTGTAAACGTGTCATGTTTCCAAGCGTCACAATAGAGCAGCAGTGAGTATCAACTGCAAACAAAAAAGTGTGTGTGTGCATGTAAAATGTATGCGGCTATGGTGAATTTTTGGGAGCCGGGGCCGGGAGACACCAAAGCCGGTGGAGCCTGTGGGCAAGTTAATGATGGACGGTTTGATCTCAAGACCAAATTTAGTGTGCTTTTTCTCTCTTCCTCTGTAGGCCACCAAACCGAACCAGTCGGGGCCGTGTAGGTTAATCACCATTATGGGCGACGAAAGCATAATTAGAATATGAATAATGAACACGTTAATTTGAAATTTATTCAAACTAACACCGTGTTCGCGGTGTGCACCAGCTAATGGGTAAATCGGCTCTTCTTTTTTATTGTTTCGGGGACGTTTGCCGGCAGCATCACTCATTTCGTTATATTGAGGACTTTAGTCAGCACCTGTTTACGAGAGGGTGAATGTTTTGTTGATGGTTTGGCGAAATGGTTTTTGGTCCACGAAAAAAATAAGCTTTTGCAGTGCGACTGACCGGTACTTTGCATCGGAGACCGCTTCTGTAAAGCTTGGTAGGTCATTGCCGTGGAGAGTGGATAGCACAATTTGAAGATTAAACGATTAACCTATAAACTGATGGACTAGATTGAGAGTTCAAAGGGGGCTTTTTTAAATCGTTGTAATATCAAAAGAAGTTATTTTTGAAAAAGAGGCAAATGTTCTAAGAACGTTTGTGGTCCAAATGTAACAAATAAATAACTTCAGACATTGCACAACTTTGCGTTGAAAGGCAGAGTCCGTCCAATGTTATAGATTACAGTCATATGCTTTTGTTTAGTACAGTTTGTCTGTATGATACACAATAGATGTTTATCACGGATGTACTGTAAGTTACATTCATAACGATCCTCAAGTATTCTGCCTCAAGTGAATTAACCACCTTGTTTTGATTTCTTCGGAATACTCTTTTCGTTTTCGGTTATGTTTGTACGTCTTCTGTGGTGTTCATATCTTGTGTTACTTTTCATTTTAAATTAAGAATAGTTTTCTATGTTTAGTTTTGGTCTAAAATACCTCAGAATAGTGTACGTATTATTGAAGTTTATTTGATTGTTTTTCAATAATCTTTACAATTTTTAGTTGCACTTAGAAGGAACACATATTAATTTTAATAAATTTAAATGTAAAAGTCGCATGTTACGATTTTTCAGCTCAAAACCCTAAAAAACTGTAACTCTAGTTAATGATTTCAGCTCATAATGTACCTTGCATGTTTGCGTGTAATACAAATTTGGAGATTGTTTTAGTTCGCCACAATCAAATTTTTACACTTCTCACTAACGCTTTTCCGATGAGTCTCACTATTGGGAAATGGTACTACTATTCCGGCATGTTTAATCAATCTGCCAATACATATCGTGTTATCGGCATGGAATACTTTATGATATTATAGCCCAATCATCCTATCTTTTTGCCATACTGACTTCCCAAAGAGTCAGAGACCACTCCATGACGAGGAAACAGTTATCAATTGACTCGGTTAGCTTTTGGTTTTACAACCAATTCCTTTCGAACCCTTTTACTCCAAATGCAAACTGCATCACGATATCGCTCTAACGATTGAATTACACCGAACGACCATGACCATGAGCTAGCGGATTTTTCTAGCGTCAGACACTGAACTCAACATTCCACCATCATCCTCCGAACCGGTCAGAGAGCCCCAAAACAGACGAAAGAAAAAAAACGACGAAACCAAACCGAGAGCACTAATCTAGATTACATGATTTTATTTGTGTTGGCAGCAATGAGTTTGCTGAATTCTCGCTCGACACCGAGCATACAGCAATTTAGCTGGCTGTGTATGTGTTTCGAAAAACCACTGCACCATCGATGTTTCCGTCTGTTCGGGCTCAACCATCGCTGCCCATTCGGATCATGTTGTAGTGATAAAAATCTACAACTCTTCTGTCAGTGCAAACGCTGAGATGAGATGTATCCTGAACTGCAAACTGCATCCCATCGATGACGGTGGGAAGTCTGTAAGTCTGTATCTGTCAATGTTAGGTACGATTGCATTGCAAGTTTGTTTGCTGTTTCACTAGCGATGCTACACCTTTAAGATTGTAGGTGTTTCGTACGTACGGAATCTCGATGGTAGACAACCAAGCTTAACAACAATCGAACATAATTGTCAATTAGTGCGCATGTCAGCAGATGGCATTACGACGCTGAGCCGGAAGAGCGTGTATGTGTTTCTTAATAATAATGAGCCATCCTTCCACCCCTTCCCGTTTGACAGCTTGTTGGGGCGAAATTTCTTCATTAATTTTATCGTTTTCATTTCACCCACCCGACCAAGGGCGGACGGCCGGTGACTATCAAAACTGACAGCCCCGCTACGCAACGAGACGAGTATTGATCGTGGCTCATCATTTGTATAGCAACAAATGGTTCTCTTTTCCCCGTCGCCTCCGCCGACCTGGATGGAAAAAATACTCGATTACTTGCGCGAGCTCCAATTACACGGCAACGGAACGCGATCGGGCCCGCCGATAATGTCAACCGTAGGAACATGCAGCCGTGCTAGTAAAGCCCGTGTTCGTTAGCCGTCGAGCTGAAGGGATATCTATGACCCGGTGTGCCAAGCGAGAAGATGAAGCATCGGAGATTAATTCCGTACCGCAGCGATACCGAAGCGGCACCAGCGGCCCCGGTAACGAACACCACTACGAGCGGTGCCTCAAGCATCAATCTGCTACCACCGGCACCGGTGAGATTATCGACAAATGATGAACCCGGTGAGCTTGTGAGCTATTGCACTTGGAAGTATGTAATAGATGACGTTGGAGTTGTTGTTTGGTTTGGTGAGTGCCTATTTACTGTAGCATTTCCCAAGTTGCCATTGCCAAATGTTGCAATGGGGAAAGCTTGTTCATCGTTCCGTGGATTAATTTTAGTCTCGTCACACGGGCAAGTAATTTAGCAGGACATTTTTGTGCTGGAAGAGGTTTTTGAAAGGTTGTGCACTGATAGCGTGATAAAGTATGCTAAAAATTGAAACAAATATCCTAAAGGGATAATTTCACTAGTAACCGCAGTGCAGATTACTTCCATTACTTTCCTGTTGAACTTCTAGCTAGATGTTGCTGGGTGCCACACCATATTAGTTTTCCAGTAACTTTTACATGACGTGAATGTGAGTTTCAAAATATTTTGAGGTACTAGGAGACTTCTAAAAGCAGCTTAATGCACTTTGATATGATAATTTTTTCTCAAACAGTTCAGTTTTGCCCATCACATCTTGACAGGTTTTACTAATCTGTAATCTACGTATCGTGTTTTCAAGGTGTTTTGTCTCTAAACTGCTGCAAATATTTGATGTTACGACTTTGAATACTGTAATTTCTCCTTCAAGCTCGTAGCATCTATTCAACTTCTTCCAAGTGAAACCTCCTCTAATCCGACAGTTCCGTAATCTTGCAGATTAGAGCTTGTTGGCTGTATTGATTTTATTGATCTTTGCAAATTGATGTGAAATAAACCACGACTCTTGAAATGTTCATTTTACCGGTAATTTTTTTTCTAGAAATTGATTCAGTGTCAAAAGTGTGGTCCTTCAAGTTGGCGTTTTAGATGACTAAGAGTTGCCTAAACGTGGTTGCGGAAATTCACTCAATCGTGTTTGGGATATTACAAGTCGTGTTCGACCTCACAAACTATCGCAATATAATTTTAGTGTCATTGAAAAGAAGTGCCAAAGAATGTTCAAAATCCCTAGAACCCGACATCAATTCTGAAAAATTGCAGTTCTTTAAACGTTAATGTTCATTACGTCCGTAGTTTTATGGTTTTATGATCTGAAATTGAAGTACTCCATCTTTCAAAATTCCTAGAATATACTGACACGACCACCACGTTATGCACTTGAATCCTAAACCATTTCTCGGACCCGGTAGTATTCCTCTTACGGTAAACGGCCTTAAATTTTCCACTGGAAAACAACTTTCCCACACATTTGTGCCAACTCCATATCCTTTTTCCAAGCAGCCGAGATTGCTCCCTGTTCGACACCGATCCACCAGCTACTGCAGAATGCCCTGATTGACAGTGGACAGTAATTTATGCGCATGAATCTCGGCCCAGTCCCATCACGTACGAAAATGCTCCTTTCCTTCTAGCGCCCGTTCAACACGGCCGCCCGATAATGCTTCCCCAAAAAGCCAGACAAAGTTCGGTGATTGTGCACTCAGTGCACGAACGAACGAACGAACGATGCTTCTTCCTGCAGTGAGACCACCAGACCACCGGGGGGCCAGTTTTAATACGCTGCCGACCCAGAGAAGCACTTGAACTATTTAACAGTTTTCTGAAATTAATTTCTGACCCATCCGTGCGCGGTGTGGCTGCGGGACCGGCCCCGGTCACTGGTCAGACACTGGCAGTGTATGTGGTTGTGTGTGCTGAAGAGATTTTGAATTTCAAATTCATCACCGTTAGCCCAATGTACCGGTAGAGCATTAGAGGGACAGAGAGAGAGAAAGCGCGTATCCCGGGGGTAAGTGTGTTTGTTTTGTGCACATTGCACGCGAGCACCGGCCCGACCATTAGGTCATTATCATCGAAATGTGTATTTTGAGCTGTGTTTGACTTTTTTCTTTCATTCTTCCTGCTCCATCATTTAACAGGAGAGAGAGAGGTACACAGGAAGGGGATACGGGATTATACGCACATCTTCGCCCGCCCGGTGGGAGATAATCCGCCATGTGAAGCTGACACTTGGCGTTTACGGTGTTACAAGTGCTAGGCGCCCCGAGACCCTTCCAATCGACACTTTACAGGTGCATAGTGGTAAAAATGTGATGTCTGGTTAAAAATAGTATTTAGTTTCGTCATAAATGTTTTAGACTTAATATCATAAAATGCAAGAAATAATATTTTCATGTTTATTTTTATTCCTTCAAATATTTGAATATCACGCTATGTTATAATCAGCAATCTGTATAAAATGGGATTTTCAATTGCCATGTCTGACTTTTTTTTTAAGTTTGTTCTCATATTTTGTTCAACCACATACAATCCATTATTATTTTCATCTCAAATTTGGTATTTGTATTTGTTTAGAAAATTATATCTTCTTGAAAAGGATATTAATTGGATGTTGTGTATTTTCTATTTCATTGTTTTTGAAATCGTATCTAGTTTTTAAGAGCTTTTTATGTTCTGTTATCGTTTTAGTTTAATCTTTGTGTATTTATTACTCTAATTAATGTATATTACGATACTAGCAAACTGTTTTCTATGTATTATATTTAAAATTTAAAATTAAGCTTTAGCTTAAGACTTTCTATATATCTTCAAGTTTAAGCCATTTTCAACTGCTATTCGTTGCTTGTTGCAATTGTGTTGTGTTGTGGGTTATTTATGTTTTATTTTAACATATTTTCTGTTTATTTTAATATTCTCTTAAGACATGGGTACATCGTCCGTACTCGCTAGTGTATTTTAGATTTTCACTAGCTTATCTGGCGGCGGCTGACCGAAGCATGTAGCCAAATAATTTGGAGCTGGTTCAGAAAATATGTTATTTTTTAATGTGTTTTACTTAAACTGGACTGGAAAAGCTGTGTATATGATAGATAAATATATTGTGCAAGTATTTCAGCCATTTTCACATAAAAAAGGTAGAGAAACTACTTAAATTTGAGATCCGGCACGACCATTCCCTCGATGACCAAAAAAAGCTTCCACCAGCCACCGGCAGATGCGCTAGTGAAAATTTAAATTACATTAGCGAGTACGATCAATGTAGCCCGGCCTTTATATTTGATTCTATTTTTGTATATTCTGTTATTTCTTGGTAGTTTATGCATTAATTCTGAATATCGAATGCTTTACTTATTTCACCTTTTCTTATTGTTCATCATCTTTACCACCTGTACTTTCCCACTGTTCTCCACATCTACCCATCCACGTAGCACCAGTGAGAAAAGTAAACTAAAACGATCACACCCTAATCCGTTCAGTGGGAAACTGGGATGGTATGGTTTCGTCTTTCCCTAAAAAAAGGGCAAAAATCACAGCTAACAGCATAAAAAAAATTATTTGTTATGCCATTGCTCATTTCGTTTATTTGCCAACAGCAGAAAAAACCCCGCTCTATTGTTTCCTACTACGGTTGGTCGGATTGGACCATCAGAATGTTCAGAATGTTGTTTCGCCATGCTGGAACGCCATGTTTACGCTCGCCGTAATCGCCCATTGAGCATCACACGCACCGGGCTTTGCCTTTTTTCCGTGTTTTTCGGTCCATTTGCCACTGGGTGGCTGCACTTAGCGAGGCACTGAAATAAATAACACCATTAATGACACCACCTGCTCTGCTGACGTTTGTTTTTTTTTTGAGTGGACGAAAATCTTGCTTTACCCTTAACACACTGTAATCAGTCGCTTGGATGAAATGGTTTCTGCCTTTCCCATTGGGAATTGGAAAACGCGTATCGACTCTGGACCAAATGATGCAAACAGTGCCGGTGCATCATCATTTCCGGTTTCACTGGAACGCATCTATCTGCTGCTGGTGCTGCTGCTCCCCTTTCTGGAAGAGCTGGTCCACCGTTTCTAATCCCTAATTTATGGCCCCGGCAGAGGCAAACACGCGATCGCTCTAAATGCAGTGGATGAATTTAAAAGGTTGACAGTTTATTTTTTCCTACTCGTTATCGTTACTGCTGCGTTGTTGTTGTTGTTGCTTGTGCACCAAAACGCACATCTTTGCCAATCTCCAGACCATCTTGGACTCCAATCGTGTGTCCACACCCACACGCACACGCAAGAATAAAGGAACGGAAGGAAACCGAGGCGAGCGAGAAGAGAAAGACACATTTGTAAAACGGATTGTTTATTGGCCTTTATTGGTGATGATGTTGACGCTCCCACCGCGCAAACGGGAAAGAACTGTATCGCGCGATGTTCGACATGCTATCGGGCGTGTTTGGGAATAAATTTTCAAACTTTAGTAGTGCATGCCCCTTGTGCAGTGTGTGTGTGGACGATAAACGCATGAGTTATGGAATGCAAGAGTCTTGCAGTCTCTCGGAGTGGATGTTTGGCTTTTGTTGTGCTCTGCCTAATGAGCAGAAAAGGGAAGGCTGCAGGTGGGAAAGGCAGCTGTAAATTAATGTATTCAAGCACGGTTGGGGGTGTTCGAAAGGAGTGTGTGTGAGAGAGAGTTTACAAGTTAATAATACAATCATGACCTTGTAAACGGTAGCGGCGGCTAACTGGGCCTCGGCATTTGGCTCGGTGATTTATATCCTGCTGGGGTTTTGGGGGATTTTAAAAGGGAATACTAATGTCAAACAGTTTTGTTACATATTTGCTTCACTTGTCTCCCTTTAAATCTAACCAACTCTATCGAACGGGCTTTCAAAATAAAAAGGGATGGACGTTTCTTAAGGCAGCGGTAACAACAACACGAAGAAAAGTTTTCAATCCCTCTTCTCTCCAACCGATCTACATTTAACAAACGGACTCATCACATCACACGTCACTCTCGTTCTTTTTTTTTTCGTTCTTTACCTTTTTCCCTCAGGAGGAGATTTGCCCTTTCTTACTTCTACAGCACACAGGGTTTGAAATATTAAAAAATTGCAAACAAACCGTTCGGGCATGTAGCTGGAATATTAAAAACGCAACCAAACCGAAACCTCCTCACAAACACACCTTCCAGCCATCCATTCCCAACTGGGTGGGGAAAATGGCAAAAAATGTGTCACTCTCTTCCGTCACCTTAAAGTGACATTCGACAAGGAAAAAGGAAGACTGTGGGGGGTTTCTTTTCCCTACCTTTATCCTGTGCAGCAGTGGCAAGTGACAATGTACCACTTGCAAGGGAAGAAAACTCTGTCCCAGACAAAGCAACAACAACAACAACGAAAATGTAAAACCCCCCAAAGGCAGAATACAGTGCGGAAGCACTCCCACTACCACCACTACCACCTGGCGGGATGAAAATTCTACTGACATCAGGAAAATTAAAATTGCACCCAATTTCGCCCGACTGGATCGCTGCTTTTGGTGTTATTATTTTGTCATGATGCATTTTTTTTTGTGTGCAACCCCGCACCCTTTCTTGCTGCGGGTCCACTCGCCCCTCCTGGTTTGGTATTAATGCTCTAGATAAAGTCGGGCCCCAGTTGGTTAATTGGGTACCGGCGTGTGTTAGTTTGCATTAATACAACAATGCGGTATTCGTTGTCATGGTAGAACCTTGTTTTTCACGTCGGTTGTTTGGGTGCTGGGGAGCATAGAAAATATTAACAAAACATAACGCCATCTGGTACGAGTGGTGCATTTTTCCCTGTCGAAGCAAAGAGTATAGAAACCCATTTGGACTGTAGCCATATGTTACTTTAATGTTTGTTATTTGCTAAGAGATGAGGAATATGTAGGGACATTGTCGATTGTTTGCGAAATTGACACATTATTAATTGCATGCTTGGTAATTAGAAAATTGTCTTTAAAATTAACTGTAAGGTAGCATAATTGCTTTTGTTTAGCACTGTTTGGTTTAAAGTCAAACACCTAAATTGCATAATAATTGCGATTTTTAATTACTTTTGGGAGTGGGCTAGCATTTTTTTGTATTAACTGTGTTGCTGTGACTTCTTGAAATCGAAACGTACTTTGTTTTCTGGTAATGGTTTGTTTGTCTTTTATGAGTATTCAATCAATACCTTTCTGCCCCATTTATACATCGTTCATCAGATTGTTTTAAGAAACGTTTATGGACAGGTCTGTCCAAAGTTCAATTTTAAAATAAATTAAATACATTTAGGATGAAATTTATGGTAGAAGCAAGGGTTTTAACGTATACTCTACCGGATACCTGCCTATACAGGCTTTCGGGACTTGTAAGTACTGACCAATAGCCTTTCTAGCCGATTACTTTGCAGTGCGTAGTAGTGTTTTTTTTAAGTTTCTTAAGAACAGTATATTATAACAACTATTGAAGATTTTGAAATATGCAAATTCTTATAATTTTTTTATATTCTTTTCTTTTTAATCTTCTTCTTAATTTTATTCTTCTTCTTTTCTGCTTCTTTATCTTCTTCTTCTTCATCTTCTTTTTCGTCTTATTGTTGTTGCTGTTGTTGTTTTTTTCTTCTTAGTTTTCTTTTCATCTCTTTCGTCATTTTCTTTCTTTTTTTCTTATGATTATTTTTCTTATTGTTATTCGTCTAATTTCGGATAACAACCTTAGCCTGTGTAAGACATTCTAAGCCACTAATAAACTTGGCTATCTATGATTTGTCTGTGTACTCTTACAGTCGTTGCCGCCATAGAGGCAAACATTGATGCGCTCCGTCAAAAATTGATGCCCTAGAGAAGCGGTTTTCAAACCGGTGGGGAATACCCACCCAGAGGGGGGGGGGGGAATTTTTATCCAAATTTTGCTTGCCATCATGAGTTGCCATGCTATCCCCCCACTCATGAACTTGTGATGGGGGAAGAAGTCCTACATGCACTCTACACGGGAGGAAAAGCTTCAAAAAGGTTGGAAACCACTGCCTAAGAGACAAAAATTATGACACGCTGTCAAAAATTGGTTCCTTAGCGACAAAAATAGGTGAGTTAGTGAGTCAAAATTAAGCAGTAATGACTGTATCAAGATTGCTAGTCCAGCGTACAGATGACTTTAACCACATCAATGTTGTGCCAAAAACATACCTAAACATTGTCCAACACGCTTTTTTACTAGATTACATGTACATATTTCGAAATCTTCATTCATCACGATTAAAATAAGTGTTAAATTTAAGGAAAAAATAGAATATCACTTGAAATCTGATCGAGGTTTACCAATCGCTAGATAAAATATCTCTATTCGTTAAGTGTTATCAGACTATTGCGCTAAAAATGCGCTTAAAACTTTCTAACAAAGGCCGCTACCTTTCACCACTTGAAATTACGGTAAAGCTATCCAAAAAATAAAATAATGATACACATACATTTGAATACCAAAACTTTCAAACATTCTCCAAAAATGAAC
Source organism: Anopheles arabiensis (assembly GCF_016920715.1). NCBI lineage: Eukaryota > Metazoa > Arthropoda > Insecta > Diptera > Culicidae > Anopheles > Anopheles arabiensis. The sequence goes on along the minus strand of NC_053518.1, from coordinate 68,514,837 downwards.
ATGGGCATTGTTGTTCGAACCTTACAGGACCCATCATTCCATCAACCCATTTTAACATACGCTTGCTTGCCTGCTATCAAAAAAACATTGAAAACATGGCCCCGTGCAATTTATTTGCATATGATTAACGGGACGCAGTTCCCGCAGAAACGACCCTGGGCCACCTCTTTTATCAATTTGTTATTCCATAACCCGCACTGTGCGAATTTAAATGTTTAAATTAAATGTCCCCTCACCTCATCGCGCCGTGAAACAAAGGCCGGGCAGGAAGATCGATGTAGGGCGGAACGGCAGCATCGATCTACCGGCGCACCTCTCGCGTGAGAATATCCTTTGGTACCCAAAAACAAAAAAAAATATAACAACATGCTCCACCGAAGCATAAGACTATGTGTTTAACGCGCTTGGAGGGCAGAATGATACGGGGCAGAAGGTTAAAGAGGGGTGGTGGGAATGGACGACGAAAAACCGAAGGAACATTGGGTGCATAATTGACGAGCCGGAAGTTGGTTGGTATAAAATGTGAATTTCGTGTCGCACCAGCATCATGAAATGGCGCTGCTCAACGAGCCGTACGATTGCCAATTCACGCGTGTGTGTGTGTGTGTGTGTGTGTGTGTAAAGGTTGCAATAATTTTTGCATAAAATCCTTCCCCCACTCGTCCCCACGATTTCTCCCAGGTTTAATAGGAATATATCACCATCAGGCGCCGACTGCTACCGTTTTCGGGTCAATTTTTCGCATAATGCGTCCGCGTGTGCACGCAAAAAAAGGTCAGATGTGACCATCGTGCTACCTGCTGGCTGTTACAGCGACGAAAAAAGGGCCCCAGGTGAGCGCAGGTGACGTCATGGCAGGGGAGAAGGACAGTGCGGGGAAGAGTTATGCCACCGCCCTCGACCTCGAACATGATACGATGTTGGTGCGTTGTGCTGCGTTTATGTTTGCGTTTTGGGCGACACAGCCCGGTGCTTGGATCACCAATGGCGGAAGTAACCCCGCCGTGCTTGTTTGTCCTCCTCCCCCATCCCCTCCACCTTTCCCGGTGCGTGTTTTGTGGCACTTGTGGCTTACCGCGCTCGACTTTTCGTGCAGCCCGTTAAACGGAGCTGTCAATTATGAAATCATTTTGTGCGAAACCCTCTCACCTTCCAAGACTCGGCGGCTTGGCGGAAACGTGCATCCGGGGGCACCGCGGGCTTTCCGTGTGCGGATGAGGCAAGGATGGACGGTTATGAAAATGACACACTGCCGGTTAGGTTAGCTCGGATAGGAGCGTGCGCGCCCGCGTTAAAGAGTTATGTTTCGTTTACACCTTTTTTTGTGTGCCTCGGGCGCCCTGTTCCGGGCGTGACCCTGCGGGCTTTGCGGGGTTGCTGAAACAGTTACCTTTTTGTTGCTGGTTGTTTGTTGCGTTTTGCGACTCAACGAGTGTCGTAAACGTACGAGATTAGAGTGTTAAAGTTGTTATCAAATGTATGTGCGTTGTGGTTGCTAAAATTAAAACGTTATTTAACATTTTAATACCGCAATATAAACAGTGATTTGTTCTTAAATTAGGAAACGATTTTTCTTCTTCTTCTTCTTTGGCTCAACAACCGTTGTCGGTCAAGGCCTGCCTGTACCACTAGTGGGCTTTGGCTTTCAGTGACTAATTGATTTCCCCCCATAGCAGGATAGTCAATCCTACGTATGGCGGCACGGTCTATTTGGGGATCGAACCCATGACGGGCATATTGTTAAGTCGTACGAGTTGACGACTGTACTACGAGACCGGCTATGAGGAATCGATTTTTATAATATTTTAATAGCTGGTTTTGGTTGCTCAATTGATTGGTATAACTGACTTGTTTAATTATGATACAATATCATCTTAATGACATAATATATTTTATATCAGGGATCTCCATATTACGGCCAGTGGGCCACATGCAGCTCTTGAGAGCTTATTATGATCATTCCTTTCCAGAGCAATAGGCTAAAATTTACAAAAAAGTTTAATATAACTAAAGCTATGTTTACTTACTTGTGGAAATACTATTCTCAGAGGGTTTGGTGCAAAAAATCTCGTTTTTACGCTTGCTTACTCAAAAACTATCTTTTTTCCCAAATTTCCAAAAGTTGTATGATTGTGCTACCTCTAAGCATCTATTTATATGTGAGTATAAGCGTTCGTCACATTATCTAAATAGTTGTTTGTTTTACAAAGTATCCTCTTCCTATATATGGTCGTTTAAATCGTGAACCATAAACATGATGTACCAATCTCCATATAATAGAAAGTGGATCTGCTATATGGACAATAAGGTGTAAAACAAAATTCCCAAACGACTCTGGGACGATTAATGTATATTTATGGCACTTACTGTGGTAACAAATCAAACGCTTCATGCTAAGGCGTTCCTGAATTGGAGACAATTGCTTGATAGCATTGACAATTGCTCAAGGTGAATGGCCCAATCATCCATCTGAGAATTTGGTAGATGCTTCATAGATATAAGCTTTGTTGATAACGAAGGAAGCATTTGCTGGAGGTAGATTTTTGGGGGAATAAACTGGTTCATGACTTTACAAAAAAAAAAAAAAAAAAAAAAAAACAGCAGAAACTCGCAACATCCAAACGAAAGTAATTTGATTTCATTGATGACTCCTCAAGAAACAAATACATAATTGAATAATCAAAGCATATTAATAGTGTTTTCTAGCATCTTTGCATGCTAAAACCGTGTATCAAATTATTCAAATCAATCTATAAACGCTCATAAATAAAATGGGCTGCCTGCTGAATAGTCTGTGATGACTTGTGATCGATCGTAAAACTAAAGCGTCGTGAAAGTTGCGCGAACCCGGGACAGTTTAGTTTTTTGTCGGCGAGCTGTGTAGCTAACCAGAAGAAAACAAAAGTCCCTGCCTGGTAGGCCATTATAGTGCGGAATTGGTTGCATGGAATGTTTTACGAGCCTTTTATTTTTTGCCTGCCTTAACGGGGCTGAATTCATAAATAATAGATTGATCCTTTATTCGAACCGCAACATTGAGGCTTTTATCTGGAAAACGGGCCGAATAACACAAAAAAGAGCGACACACAAACAGCACCAAAGGTGAAGTGTTCAAAAAGGGTCAACTGGCCAGCGCGGAAGGTGCGAAGCGGAACCAATTTTTTTTGCGGCCCGTCCCAAACGGCTACCACTGCTGTGCCGATCGGAATTCCATTTGCAACCTTTTACCCGGCGTTTCTCATGTCGGTGGCTCATTTGGGAGAGAAATTAAGCACCTCCCGTAGCATGATGGAGTGGTGGCCATTGTTGGTTGGTATAATAAAGGAATGAGACGCAAAACACCGTGGGGAAAAAAGGTAAACAAACCGTCTCCTCCAGTCTGAATAAAGCAACCTAATCAGATGGTAAAGAGGGGCAGCAGCTCCTTGGGCTGCTCGGGCGCTTTGAAACGCCAGCGTCCCTTCCACCCAATCAATAACCTCAACCGAATCCAGCGTGTGCGAGCATTATTGTTTCACCCATGGCTCTAATTAATTAGATCTTTCTCCCCGGTACCGGGATCGTGTGATTTGTGTAAAACTTTTCCTCCGCCTCGAATGAAATAATTTCCGTCCAATGAATTCGCTACCAAGGAGAAGCGAACGATGCCGATCAACGGCAGCTGATTCCGTTGATGAGGTCGTTATTATTCATTTTGGAATAAATCTATGAGTCGCGTTTTGTGGCATACGGGGTGAATTGTTTTATTTTCATCCCGAAGTTTTGTATGGCCCAGAGACTGGTGAATTGATTTCTCCCATGAATTTATGTTTCCGAACTGTGCGAGCATAGATTCGGGGAGTTCGATATTCAAATCACGTTCGCTTTTCATTTGCAACCTGTGTGATGGGTTGGAGGCGCACAGGTGGATTGTGAGCACAATGACCAAGCTGATGGTTTGGGGGTAGCTAAAATCCTGACTGAGCTTCAAATTGATTTGCTTTATACTGATGAAAGCATGAGGATGTCTTAGATTTTGGTCTAGGGCTATTACTCTGTTTAAAAAGCTACGTGATAAGATTTTGATAATAATTACTAGTTTACTAAATAGATTACTACGCTAGCTCTTTATGTGATATTAAAAGATACTTGCCATTTTATAAAAAAAAACAATGATAATTGATTAATAATGATTTTGACAATAATTACTAGTTTACTAAATAGATTACTAAGCTAGATATTTATGTGGTATTGAAAGATACTTGCCATTTTATTTTAAAAACAATGATAATTCTTCATCACATTTTATAAAATAACATTGATATTCACATTTTCGAACTCGCAATTTTGTAGATATCCCTTCAACACTCTCACTCAATCTCAAAGTGATGTCACTGTGGAGAGAAGATGTCAGAAAATGTCAAAAATAACCAATGGTTATAACATGAATAGCTCAATTTTGAAATAAAATAACAAACAAATCTATAGTGAAATGATGGCATGCTGGTCCATCTTACAACATTGTTTTCATCGTCTTTTTTAGGCGATTATCAAGTATAATGGTAATGAGCATTGATTTGTCTTCGTTTTTGCTTCAAAATAGGCAAGTGCTAACGCTTCAATCCTTTGAATTATGGTCTTGCTTGCCTTTTATACGCTTTCTTGATATCAGATATCCGAGTACACCAGGTAGTGCAATGAATCGAAGCACATGCCTGTGTAGAGATGGAATGGTATCGAGTCCTTTCCAGATCGTCATTCCGTGCGTAGGATTCTAGTAATCGTGAAGTTGCATCAATAATAGCTAGCTATAAATGACGGGGGGTATTTAAAGGGTATTTAAATGCAAGAACAATATTGCTAGTATGTAATATTTTGGTAATTATTTTTGATTGAAAATGCTTCTTAAAAGTTTCTTTAAGGCACAATAAGTATTAAATATAATTGCGCACAAGGTTTATATAAAGATATGTACATATTAACTCATAAATGTTAATTGGAGAACCTTCTTACAATCTGTGACATCAATCTAAAATAAAGCAAACAAAAAGCTAAATGCAAATGCGAAACCGATATCAAAGGCTTCGTAATCAACTCTCGCCCTATGCATCATCAAATTGAAACATCATCCAAGGACTTCTTCAAATAAACACTAACGTCGCCAGTTCCTTCCCCACGCCCTGTCACCTTTTATATGACTTCCGCCTTTTTGGTGGATTACTGTTCACGCAGAACCACCTCCATGTGCCCCATCAAACCCCACAGTTGCACAGTTGTTGTGTTGGACATGAATAAATTAATCGGTTTTATCTGGGCTGTGTAAGTGTAACCGGCAGACCGATCTGTAGCCCCAACCGTAACCACCAGTAAGTGTTATGTTATTCCAGGTTGAAATAATGTTTAGCATTCGGGGGTAGATTTTCTGTGATTTCACCATCGAAAAGGGGTTTGTGAAGTGGAGCAAGGGGTCAGAAAGCGCTTCGTACAAATTCGCAATTTGTCCACCCCGTCACTATACTCGATGTGGACGAGCTGGTAGAGTTGTGGAACTCGTGTACGTAGTGCTTCCTGCAAAACCTATTTCATTCGCAGGGATTATTACTTCCAGCGAACCACCGATATTGCAGTAAAGGCGGCAGCAGCAGCAGCATGATGATGCGATGGTTTATACGGTGGGGAATATCCCAAGCGACAAAATCGACATGCTTTCTCGCTCTCTCAGGTTTACTGATCTATTGGGTAGAATGAGAAAGCATGTCGATTTTGTTACTTGGGTATCGGTGCACTTGTACTTGGAGTGGTCGTATGCGTTATTGGAGCGCGTCTTTCCGGTTTGCGCTTGAGTGTGTATTATTAAATTACTGGTCGGTAAATCATGAATTTTCGATGAAACCAAAACCCCCTTTTTTGATGCTGTGGAGTGCTGTGTGTTTCGACGTTTGGAACCCTTTTGGCAGTGGTGGTAATGTTTGAAGTCGTACGTGATTGGTCATATTCTATTAGAACTGGTTCGGGTGGAGGGCTTGCTGGAATGTTAAAGCTGAAGATGTGTCTGAAGATAGTGTAACAAGCAAGTTGATATGAGTTAGAGCGCGAAGCGAATTACACCACCAACAGTCCAACATCTCATTTAAATCGCATAAATTCAGCTTAAACTTGAGTGCAAATATGAAAAGCATATTTACACTGGACTTCTCTGCTCATGTCTGCATACGGAACAGTCTAATGTACATTTCCACATTTAGATATTCCCTCGTTTGCTTTAACTGAAGCTCCCTACCTCCAACTATTTCAGAACCTTTTCCGAGCTTCAACATTATCCAGGGAGCTCCAGAGCGCCCTGAAAAAGGGAAAGTTTCCATCGACCTCCGGAAAACGGTGCAGAACAGCTCCCAGTGGTTTAATGGAGGGACCCATTACATTCGGCATTCGGGGTGGGTCGCTATGCGAAGCGAAAAGCACGATTGTAATCGAGGCAAAAACCCAACATAATTTATGCTCAACGCTCCTTTCCCGTTCGGAGGGAAAGGAATCTAATCGGCAAACGAGCACATGAGCGACATTGGCCAGTGTGGGGTTGTGGAGCTGTGGAACCGAGACGTAGCAAACTAATGCGTCTGCCCAGAATATCCTTTCCTTCCTAGGGGAGATGTCAAGGGGTCTAGGCACACAGGCCTAGACACACATACACCATTCAACACCGAATAGCTCGTAATGTTTCGGGACATTCAGCTCGGATCTTCCGCCTCGTTGCAGTGACAGCTCTCCGCTACACTGCCTGCGTGGATACTTCCGGGTGGTTTTGCTTTTGTCCGGGGATTATTTGGGACCAGCGCACCAGTTTTCCCTTGGCTTTGGGTGGTACATTGATTATTTGTTTATCGTGCGTGTGTGTGTGTGTACTTGGTCGCGCGGTGTACATGCTATTGTAGCTTTTCTGGTGTCGAATGTTCGGTGGAATGTCCCAACCATTTTGTGTGATGGTGTCCCGGCCGATGTGTAATCAGTGCGCGTTATTCGATTTGCCCGCATTTGATGGCGATGGTACCGGTGGCTTTTGGTTGGTGATGGTGGTGGCTTTTGTGTGCACGATGATGATTGCCCCGTTATTGTTCGTCACCATTGGAGAGCACTGGTGATCATGAAAAAATAATTACCATCCGTTATTGGATTATTTAACGCGTAATAAGTAGTTGGGGGGAAATGGGAAAATAACTCATCGACACAGGAAACAATTGTGTTGGGTGTGAAGAAGGAGGAGTGCAACTGTTGTTTTGGAGGGTAAAACTGTACTACAATACAATTTTGTATTGTTCCTGTGAATCGGCCAGACGGCATTGGTTGTGTAAAGCTGTGATAATCATGAATAATGTTGAATATATCATAGTAACAAATTATAAGGATATGTTGGTTATAGTACTGTACGCATTAAGATGTCATGGTGTTTACTTCAAATGAATGCTTTAGATCTTGGATCGAACTTTAGAGAATTGCTGTGAAATTGAAATATTTGTAGAAGACTGTACTTCGTATGGCGCTATTAGTAATCTATTTTGATGGCCTAAATCCTCTGTTCTAATGACTTTTGTTCCAACAAAATATATTACAGGGGTTTCCGAGTCAATTTCCAAAGTCTACAATATTTGTCAATACTTGCGAGATTTTTTTCCAACAGCTGTCAAATATTTTATTTGCATCACAATAATGTTTCAGTCCTTTTACATGATGTTGAATACGTCTCAAGCTGGATTGAGTTTTACAGATCTTTGTGATGTGTTGAGAATCATATGTAAGAACTGATCTTTTATTATCATACATATGCATCATTTGAAAGCTGTTGAAAAACATATTGGGGGCGGTGAATAGTGAATAGGAACATCTTTCAGTGAAGAATAAGAACATCTTTCTACAATTGAATGTGTGGCTCAATCAAGTTCATCAAGTGATTATTCAGCATTCCTAAAAGCGCATATATTATGCGCATGACTCTTAATTCTGATCCAAAGTAGTAGCATCACATACATAAAACAAAGAATTATAAATCTCTAGGACTTTCATTACATCTGGCAGGTTTGATCTTAACTATCCCAAATAGTTTAACCACCTTACAGTATACAGGAAGACTTTATATAATAATCGTGCTTGAGCTTGATAACATGTCCACTAACACTACTTCTATTATAGGTGCTTTAACGAAAACAACTACTAACTGGAAAAATGTTGATTAAATGACAATGAAATACTGTGTACATCTTCCTACTTTCCGATTAATAGCAAGCTATCCCAGAAGAATGCTTGAATACAACTCAATACATTAAGTCCTTAAAATCGGACAGAACTGGAAAAAATAACTTAATCATTAGTTTGATAATGTCTCAAAACGTTTTTCGTTAGGGCCATGCTTCATAATAGAGAGATTGTGAATGTTCTGTGTCATATAAACGGAAAAATTGGTTTAAAACAGACAACACAGAAACATGTTTTAAAGTGCTAAAGATATGCGGGCATACACTTTAATTCCCGTTCGTCATCATTATCTGGAATTGAAAAGACGAATTCATTGCGCGCCCTTAAATGCCGAAGTATTCAATGTTTTCAGACAACCGTTTAAATTCAATTATTACTTCATTTTGAGAGCAATATAATGACTTTATCTATGATATTTGTCAATGTAGCTGCAGGGTTTTGCTACAATAACTTCATCAACATCGTACGATATGTTTTTTAAAGAACATTTTTACCCAGACTTCACTTATTTACAGTTCAATTTCATCGAAATTATGAATAATAATCAAGTTTACCTCTTTATTACGGTACAAAGCAAACCCGCTTCGTTTGTTGAGGGCACATAAAAGGGTTACAGTTCATGCTGTAGTTGCTTGTTTGGCTTTCTGTTGATCAATTCCCTTTTATTTTTTCATGCACCCTGCGATGATACGATACCGCTACGACCTCCGAATGTTTGTCACCAACCCACCACCGCCACACAACTGTACTGATGGCTTCACTGACTTTTCATTTCACGTTTTATGCTCTGTGGTCCGTGATTTTTTCTCTGTTATCTCCGCAAAACGTTACATCTCGGTACGTCGCCCGTTTTTTTATTCTGTTTCACTGTTGTCAAGAATGGTGGTTGAACAGCGCAAAAAAACTGCCTTTTTCATCATAATGTCAATGCGGGAATGAATCGAATAGGATGAAAGCGTCCTTCGTTACCTTTTTTTTTGTTCTACTCTCTCTCTCTCTTTCTCTCCTGCTTTGTGCTGTTTGGTTACATTGTTCGGAGCTTTCGGTTTGGTTTTGATCTAGTTTATGCTTGGGTTGTTTGCAATTTATCTGTCTGGTTTGTCAACAGCTAGCTTACACGTCTTTCTTTTTTGTTGCTGTGTGTTTCAGTTTTCTGCTTCGAAATTTGTTCTCTCGTGATGATTTGTGAATCGCATCGCAGAAAAAAATCATTTTCCTATTTTAAGCGGAACATTTGGTGCATTGCTTTTTCTTGCTGTAGTTTTGAAGCATGGTGAAGTAAATTTGGTTTGGCTGAGATCAAACTTGATATTTACTTTCGGTATGGGGCTCCCATTTTTTGTTGTTTACCCAGTGTAACAGCGCTACACTTTTGTTGGGTTAATGCGATTATTTGTTTTTTTTTGAGTAAAATTAAAACTTCAAATGAATGGCAATCTTTCATTGCAGCCCTGTGTGCGCTTTAATTTAAGCGTGTGTCAGATGTCGCGTTAGTTTTTTTTTGTTAAATAACGCCTGGATTTATTTATTTATTTAGGTTTACGTTATCTGGCAAATTACTGCCTACATAACAAATACAATTTTACAATTAAACATCTAAATCGAATTCGAACATATCTTTGACACATTAATGCTCATGCTGACAAAAAAACAACAATTTACCGTGCAAATGAAAAATAAATGAGAAAAAAAATTAACGAATTTGCATTAATAAAAATGCATTGTGGTAACATTTATTTATTGCCAAAGCGTTTGGACAAAATATTAAACTTAAGCTGCAGGAACATATTTGTTGAAAGTCTATGAAATAGAATTTAAGCTTAATGGTTATTTGTTGCATACTTTATGTTCATTTCGACTTATTTTTATTACTATTCAAAAGCAATAAAATGAAAATAAAAAACTGATCGTTTTGAATTCAACAAATGTTAATATAACATTTTATAAAATCGGAGCAAGTTATATCAAATTCTTGGTATTATTGGTATTATTTACTTCTTATATCTCTGAAGTACTGAGTAGTATCCGCAGAATCATTAGTTATGGATCGAGGAAATAAATTCATCAGAATTTCCATCTAAGTCTGAGATCTAAGTGTTGCAGTTTTTAAAGCAGATGTCTCGTTTAATATAATGTATTAATCCATTGATGTGTCCGTTAGAATATGTCTTTGTGTATCAGATAATGTTCTTGCGATAGTATTCAATTAATTATGTACATCCATTAAATAGTGAATATCGTTACACCTGTTGAGCCCTTTTACATCCATTTGCCAATTTTCATTTAATGTATCCTATTCCCATCAATCCAGTAAGGATGAGCTTAATGGAAGTAATTTAATTTCGAACCACAACTAGCTGCCACATGCGTGTGGTAAATTTTGAGCACAAACACACGACTGTTTGGTATCTCGGTTTAGCAGGATCATTTCTCTCGCGTGTACACACTCCGAACAAGAGACGGACAATATATTCACCTCCACACTTCTACCCAAACCATTAGCCTGCCCAAGGGGTCAATGTATTCTGCATCAGCCCAAATACGACTTGAATGAGAGGGGGTTACATTTCGGTTTACTCGCCCTTGTCGAACGAATGCGCTATTCCTTAGCGTTCACTATGGAAACGCATCATCCGCTTTGGCTGTGGCTGCTGTCCAGTCCAGTCCCATTTCCAGCAACTAATCAAACCAATCAGCATCATTGGATTCGGATATCTGTTAAAGGCTAGCGGGCTAGATTTGTGGGCCGCAAACGTCAATTGAATTAGCCAAGCACAAACGGTCCGGAAAGGGACGCGCACGATGGAAGGCAAACGTTAGAGGCCGCCCTTCCTGTCGCGAGATTTATTCAATTACCGAGCTCTTGTAACGCACGCGAGCCGGGCACAATAATAATGATGTTGGTCGCTTCAGGCCGCCCACACAAATAGACGTCCCCGGGTCTCCTCTTTCTGCTTCTTCTTCTTCGACCTCCCCTCTCAGGCATGACTAATGGTCGTTAGGACGGTCTCGACGATGCGCTCGATGTGCGGAGGTGTACCGAAGATGCCCAGCGATGACTCGCCCGCCTCGATTTACAGTGAGGTGTTAATCCCGAAAACTATTGCGCATCCGTCTCCGTACACGGGGTTGTATGCGCTATGGCAGCAAACGGCACACGGTTCTAATGTTCCTATGTGCCAACTCTCGTTTGGTCAGTAGAGTTGCAGAAGGCAGCGCTAGCAGTTTGTCTGAAAGGTGAGTGCACGTGCAGGCAGGAGGGGTTGAATTATGAGTTAATTAAATAATCTGAAGCACACTCACTCGCACACATTCGAAGAAAGGCTTGCAATGGTGGAGATTTCGAGCGTGCACAGCACCGCGTAAAGGAGGTTAAATATGATTGATGGCGATTCTATATTTACGCAGACCGGAGTCGTGCGGGTTTGGTGCAGTTTCGGACTTTCGGTGCGCAACGAAACCGCAACCGTCAGCGATGCATTTCGCTTCCACTCGCGATCGGGAAGGAAAGGCGTTCGGTGCGGAGTTTGGTGTGCCAAATCCACCACACAATAAACGTTTTCAGATTCGATACAGCCGACGAGCGGACGCAAACGTACGCCAGGATTCGGGATTAATGCCGTGTTTTCCCACAGCAAACCCGTTGCAAAGGCTAGGAATGCAGAAAGGCTGGCAACGGCTACGTCGAACGAGAGAGAGAGAGAGAGAACCGGCTGGGCAAATGTTTTGACAGATGTCAAGATGCAGAAAATGGGTAGCTTGAGGGGATTACATTAATTGCGATATTTCCCGTCCATTTGGGAAGAATGTGGAACAAATGCACCACATGTTCCTTGTGTGCATGTGTGAGTGCGTGTGTGTGTATTTGCAATTTTGCTTTTTGGTATGGATTTCAACGACGACGATGACGGGCGGACAATGTAGGCCGTTGCACCGGGCAAAACCGACGACGTCTAGTGCCCCCAAAAACTGTGTCCCCCATGTACCTGTAGGTGATCAATCACCTGGAAACAGTAACAGCATTGGTTGCAAATTAAAATCAACAGTACGGCCTGAGAGGGTGTATCGTTTATTTAGGCGCCCTTCGTCCCGAGCACGGACCCACAGGATGAACCCTGGAGCCACATCCGCAGCCACAGGGATTTGATTGATGTTCAACATAACCCTTGTAAACCCTTTTAGTCGGAGAGATTGCCATTTTTTTCTCTCTTACTTCTATGTTTCTGTTGTTTGGTTTAGGTGAACGAATCACGCTAAATCAAACATCATTAGGTGTGCAAATAATGTGAACTGTTTTTGTTGCAGGGTATAACTGTGATATTGTGGTACGTGTAGGTACATTACATCTTAGTGATGGGTAAATTGAAATGTTTTCGGGGTACAAATGAAAGCAAACTTACAAAACTTCAACCCAACATAAATATCTTTGCACAGTTCTATCCACTGACCAGGCAGAGGCTATGAGGTTGATTAAAACTTGACTCTTCTGTTTTTCATTTTCAACCCCTTTTTCATGGTTACATTTGCTGAGGTTAATTAGGGAGGTACATGTACAAGAAGTTGTTACAAATCGAGAACTAGCAGGAACATTCTTTGGTAGTGAACTAGTAAAGGATTGTGGGGTAAAATGGTCCTGCTTTGATACTGGCATAAATGAAGTTGAACGTTGACAGCAGTCCTAGCTGACTTTGGTGACATATTTCTTAAGTAAATTATATGTACAAAAAGGGATAGTATATGCACTGCATGCTAACAAATACCTTAAATACTTGAGAAACAGTTACTAAATTGAAAAGAATAAATATTTAGTAAAAAAAACAGCGTAAAAATGCTAGCACTAGAGAGGTTTTGGCATTGGTTTATTTATTTTAACTGAGCAAAAGTGTTGAAAAATTGAAAAAATTGTTTCCATAATTAAACCATTTTTCAAAAAATCTGCACCTAACAGACTAACTGAAATTGTTTTATATTTTACACGTTAGAAAATCATACAAACACACTTTCTCTCTGTAGTTCTCATTTTCTTATTATCTTTTTCTTTATGCAGCACTACGATTGAGGACGTGTTGTGACATGACCCGGACAACAATAATTTCCAGATATCTCAGGTTCTGGTAGCAGCCTTCCATTGATCAAGACATGTATTTCTTCATCTGGTCCAACCAACAAGCTCACTGAGCTCCTCTGCACCTCATGTCGTACTCAGAGTCGATGTCGAACTTCTTGTTGATGTAGCATAACACTGGCGTTCTTGTAATATGATGCAGCCATCGATCCTGACAGCAATCAAAGATTGTAATGACCAAATTTGAAATTTTATTGTTATTTAGCAATAATTATAAAAGTATCAAAAGTGAAGAAATATTTATTTAATTAATATATTTAACTATTATACCCATTAAACACCGTCTTCCCGTAAATCTACATCAAACGCAAACATTTTGCCTGCTTGTTTTTTGTTACCATGAGCCAGCAATGTTTTGATGTAGTGCTGTAGCGTTCTAGTTTATTCCCGGGCAAAATATAATGAGCACATCTATCTTCACGCTTGCTTACCGGCATTGGGGGAGAGCAAAAACAAGGGGAAAGTAAAACTGTGAGTGTGCAAAAATGTATAATTCGTTTTTCCGCAGAGCTTAGGGATACAGCAGAAACAAGATACAACCGTGCGAAAGAGATAAACGAAATGAAAGCTGGGAGGTTTTTGGGGGGGAGGGGGGAGTATGGTTTCCTCAACCGTCAAATATAATTAAGATGAAAGAACCTCACAGCCTTTGCCAAAGGTGCGGTAAAAATTAAAAACTTCCACCAAGGACCAACGGTGGCGAAAGATTAGAACCTGACGCGCACTGCGTTTACCGTCCAGCGAGCGAGAGCGAAAGGGAGCTTGGATTAGTATCAGAAAAAGGAAGTAGTCTTGGAAGATTCAGCCAGCTAGAAAGTTAAGCAGGATGGGCAAAAGAGGAAGTTAGAAGTAAAAAAAACTCTCCACGAGAGACAAGCTATGAAAGCGATAGCAGCTGATGTAATTAAAAATATGTAAATGAGACTCTATGTTGCGTGAAATCGGGGAAGAAAGTGCGTTTTGTAAGACCGCAAGACGAGCCGGTGTAACGGGTGCGGGCGATACCGCTGCCTGGCCGCTCCGTTTCTTTGCTTCCTCCGTGTGTAAAGGTGTGTTGTCCGTGGTAATGGTGGCGGGTATGATGATGCTGGCTTAATATTAACTCAACTTCATAATCATAGTGCTTTGCTGCGGAAAGCTCGACCCCGAAAACAGACGGACTGGAGCATATCTTGCAGATGAAAATGCTGGTGGTGGTAGTTGTGTATGTGTGTTTTTTTTACATCTTCTTCGTCTCATTCTGCGATTAAATACAATCTGTGCGAGTTGATAGTGAAAATATGGAAATATGACGGTTGCTTCACTGCTGGAGAACACTTTTAATTACAACTTTGATTTCTTTCTTTGCATTTCAGGCGTTTGTTTGTGTTTGTGGTGTGGCTTGTCTATCAAGGCGCTTCTGGCGCATGAGCGATCGTGCAGATGGAAACAGCCGGAAAATATGATTTATTGAAATGAAGCAAGCAACGCTATATGGGCTAATTGTATCAATTTGAGGTGTTCTTAATATATTACGTTGAAGGTTTTATTTATTGGCATTAGTTTAGTTTGTATAAGATGAAAATTGATGCATTTATTGTTGTTGGAATATAGCTTCTTCGTTACAGGTGAGATCTATAAATTATTTTATTATTTTTGGTTTAGACTTTGGATACTAAAGTATCAGTACAGTACATTATGTAGCTTTTTGTAGATGAATTGAATATTTTCCTGTGAAACTAAGTACAGACTTACCTTAAAAACAAGAACAAAAGATCCAATAAATCCACGTTTAATGTTCGGTAATTAAGGCGCGAATTATGAGATTATTTAGACGCGGCATAGTAATTACCTAGTGTAGTTTTACATTTTGATTAATTCCTCGACGCTGTGGCGGTGGTGTTCGGTTGCTTTTTATTGAACGTAGATTTTCATCACGCTGTCGACTGCTTGTGGAAATGGTAAGATACAGTTTTATAATTTAATTTAGTGATCCATCACTTTGAGTACCCTTCTTTTTTCTGTGTTATCTATTCAATAATCCTTTTTCAATACTTTCAGCTCCGTTGGCGCCAATGTGGATCGTGTGGACACATAATCCGGGATAGCAAATGATAAGGAAAAGTCACTTGCTTTGCGTTGCGTACACTCATCGATCATAAGCTTAATTCAGGACAGATAACCATTATCCAATTATTATAACAAAAATAAAAGATTGCTATAATCAGGTTATGTGACAGTACTTAACAGGTTTTTGCAGTTAACCTAAACACGTTGGCAACCTTTCATGATCTGTTTTTGTAATACGGTTTTATGTCATCGGGACACATCGATTCGATAGAGTGCTCAAATGACATTTAAATATTTACGAATCGATTGCATTCACAAAAAAAATGTTTGAAACAAAAAAATCAATTATTTTTATAAAAATCCCTCAAGTTCTACAATTTTGTAAAAAATCATCTCTTACAAACTCCCAAAGACTATGTTCAATGAAAACGTCTGCTTTACCCCTCTTAAATGAAAGTAAAAAAATAATTTCTACCCTACCTTAACTAAAGCAGCAATCCTATACTATCTACTAGAAAGGCATGAAATATGGTCTTATGGTATGCCGTTCCTGCTTGAAGCGGTCGTTCTCCTTCCCGTACGATAACCAAACCGAAACGCTTATTTAAGACCATGCTGAAAAGCATTCACTCACTACGCATTATTGTACTTCCGACGCTGTGCGTTGTGGCACAATGGCGTGGCTACTCCTTCTCCAGGTGCAATCCACAGCGCGATATCTGGCTCACCCGCCTATCGCCAATGATGCACCTCTAAACCTCCCCCCTCTGCTACTCTCCCCCCTTAGGGCATATCGTGTGGGCGTGAATACATTCCATGTAAAACCGCATCGCAACGCCGGCACGACTGTTGTGTCCTCAACGACAACGACCACGGCAGCAACCAAGCCAAAGGGGGCCTGGGAGACGCTTCAGCTTCCTGAAGGCTGCCAATGTTGATTCGCCATTTTGATAACCGCCGAAGACCGAGACGCGCTGTTTTCCAGCGCGGTGCCCATTTTGCGCTTCCGGCACAATTGCTGGATGGTTTTCCGCGTTCCCGGTGCTCGGGCGACGTGAAGTTATCGTCTTGATAACGCAAAATGGTTGTAATGACAAAGCCCTCGGGCTGGCCAGGAACTGGGGGAAGGAGAGGGGTTTCGGGAGCCGAAGTGGACTGGTAAAGAAGGTAGAAAGGGCACACTGTTCCAGTGTACCGGTGTGGCGATGAGGTTTTTGCCGAGTTTGGCAAACGGCACCAGACGGTGCTTTTTTGGCGAACCACTGTTAACCATTATGCGAGAAAAAGGGGTAGAATCCCCAATTCTAGCCGCAATCTACCGGCAGTGAAGGTTTTAGCTCGTGTGTGTGTGTGTGCGAGATTCATGCGGTTAGCAAGACGCTAGTCATACCCGGGATTGGAATCGATAGCATGCCAATGGGAAGAGATCGGCAGCTTAGAGAACTATCCTTGCACGTAACGAAAAAATGCTTGGAAATACGGAACCGCAAAAGCGATTACTCCAGATGGTGCTACAGAAGCTGTACATTGGATTTTTGGAGACACTCCGTGCTCTACGGTTTGATGTATGTGAATTTAAACCGCATTCTAGTTTGGAGTTTTTGCATTCTGAAAACAAATTTCGAATCTACGAAATTAGAACCAATCGGTAAGGTTAGGTATTATTGTAAATTTTTGTATAATTTCAAAACTATTTTTGAGATCTAGGTTTAGATCTTCACTACTACAAAAGTATCAGGTAAATGTAGCCAACTAATCTGGCTCCTTTCTTTCCTTAATAACAATGCTGATAAGATATCTTCAATTAAAACAGAAACCCGATTTTGCATTCTGCATTGATCCTACAGAGATGGGAATTGCTATAAGCGCGTTAGCATTGCAGTTGTCGTACATTAAAATATTGATACCAGACCTTTGATAATGAAATATTTTAAAAAATGGCAGTGGACTGAGAAATTCTTACAAAAGACATGTTTTGTTTGTTACAGTTATACTTGATGTTTCATCTTAATAAAGTTAAGTATGGAATTTGAGTTCGTATTTTTTAAATATTTTTAAAATAATTCTTTAAACCTTTGTTCTGCCTAAGTTTGCCTAAGTGCCGCACTGATAATTGGTATGAAAACCTATACTATGAAATCAATATGATAAATATGATAAAACTACTCGGCCGTATCGGGGTGGTCGTTCGTCGAAGAACGTTCGTCGCTCATGAGTGGACAGGGTTGTACCACTAGATTGGGCAGAACAAAACCTAGACGGTTTTCTAATTTTTGATCATAGAGGGCTATGAAATGAGTGAAAATGAGCGTCGCGGTGAACGTTCCCGGGAACGAACGACCACCCCGATACGGCCGACTGTGAAAGCTAATTCTTTGCATATGATGAGTTGGAATCAAACTGACGCCAGGATTTTGCTTTTTTCTATAACATCTATGAGTATATTATAAGTATATATATTTCTATAAGTATCTATAATTAAAACTAACAACTAAAAAAAGAATTAATTCAGCCAAGTTGCCTTATTTTAACGAAAATCAACATTTTCTTTAAAAAATGAAGATACACTTACAGGACTGTCTGCCACTGTACAAGCTCTTCAATTCACTTCTGGCGGCGATGTTTTCATAGTCAAAATTGAATCCACATAGAACGTCGTTCTGCACGTCGTTCGGCCAGGCAAAATAGTTCCACCGTTCCACTTCGGAAAGCCACTTCTGGGTGGAGATTATTGGCAAAAGATTAAAATTTATAGCCACTGATTGTTTTACTCCCGTGGCTATGTGGTGCACTTGCTCGCTTTGGCTAAAACTTTTAGCTCTCTATACGTTTTCATTCCCACTTCCTTCCTTCCTTCTGTTAGTCTTCACTACTAGGAGGAAGACAGCGAGGAGCATTTATGTCCCGGTAAACGCAAACGTCGTATTGTTTGCGATGGAAAGGGGATCCGTTTCCGATAGCGCTGATTCAGCGCACACAGCAGCAAAGCAGCATCTTACCCTGTTGTTACGGTGGGGTTTCTTGCCGCATTCGTGACGGTAACGGCCCAGCCCCAAATCCTCCGAACGGTGTCCCTCTTCTGACCAGATTACCGTAGAAAGACCGGCAAAAGCGAGCATGGAGAAAAACCTGTCATACCCTCAAGGTCCTAGCCCGAGACATTGAGGGTTGTTCCGGGTTGGCGAAAAAAGTTGTGCATATTTTTATGCTGCATCAGCCCCCGGGATCAAACCGACCGAGACGCCTGAGACGTCCTGGGAGGAGAAACGGGATCCGTGGGGTTTTTCTAATCTAAATACTTTCACGGTCGTGTGGGCATCGTTGCTAGCCTTCTGTCGCTAGGGACATAAGGGACAGAGGAAGCTTTTTACCCAATAAATCCCCACACTAAAAAGACAAGCAGCGAAACTTAGGTATCTCTCCCTCTCTGTCGCAACCTTTAAGCCGGTCGGTCTAGATTTGTGTATTATTTTTCGTGATGATCCTCGGCCCCGATCCGTACAGATCGGGTCGGAATACACCGGCTCGTGTGGGGCTCATATTGTGTGTGCGGCGGCCTGGCCTGTTCGAAAGGAATGTTAATGCTTGCGCTATTATTTTATTAACATTAGGAACGATCTAAAAGGCTTGCAGGGCATTTTTGTGGCCCTTTTTCTGCCGCTCGGTGACGGAAGCGAGTGGTGCCCGCCTGACCTGTTCGGATAGTATCGGCTCGTTAGGCTGGGCCGGTGTAGTAGCTCGGGCGGACCACAAGTTGGCACAAGTGACTCTTCCGACACTGAGAAGCGGGGCTGTAGGTAAGCAATGCATTCTTTCCGTTTCGCTGCAGCTTGGTTGTGGTGGGAGGGTTGCTACTCAGCCATTGTGCCATATATGTGATAGTTCCCGCAGCGGGTCCGGCTAGAAGAAGCGGCTTGGGGCAGCACGTATCCTGTACCGGTCGGTACAATAAGAAAGCAAATGTAATTCCACCTCCGCTTTGGTACCGAACGGACACCAAGACAGAAGCCCGGGACACGCTTCCGGTGGTCAAGCGGCGGTCGAGCACGAGACCGATTCGCCTATCGGCCACCAAGATTGTGCACCCAAACATGGCTATTAGTAGTACCGCTGGGTGGCTTATCGCACCGATACATTGTGGTGTGGTATTAGGTGCTACAGTTTTGCCCCCGTAGTACCTACGCGTGGACGGACTCAAGATGCACGCGCCGACCGTTGAAATCACATATCAACGCACGCAAACCGTGTCCGTGTGGGGCGGAGTGGTGGAACAAAACCCCCCGCCTTTCTTTGGTACGTAACCTGGCGTACACGTAAGAAGTCGCGTACTCGCACATTCCACAGCAGTACCTTCTGGCGCGTAGGAAGCAAAGTGTGCCGGTACCGTTATATTGACATATCTGATTGATAAAAACGCAGGCACAAAAACAACAGCACCAATGCAGGCACCTTAGGCTGGTTAGTGAAAGCATGCGGTTGGTGCCGACCGGTGGAATGTGGAGCTATTGGACGCTATTTGCAGGACAAAAATGGAACATATTTTACGTTTCACTGCGGGGATCGTGGGTGGGTTGAATATTGGATTTCTAAATGTCATTCGCTGTATTAAATTGTTTGCATGTCTTCCTCGTTTGCTGGAATTGCATTTTTTGGAAGATTATTACAGGATATCCTAGTATCTTCACATGCATTTACCAAATCATATGGTTCCTCATTTATTACCATTTCTTGATTTTTTTTTTGTGATCTGATATCATAATAGCATCAGTACATCTCATAGTGAATTTCAAAAGTATGCCAAGTAATTCAAAAAAACGACAGTGATCAATTCAGTAACTCTACAGTTGAAAAAAAAACAAAATTCATAATCCAAACAAATCCATCAAATTTTGAAGATTTGATGAATAAAATTCACGAAAAACCCGATATTGACCACTACTAAAGAAACTACTACGAGTTAAGTTGAATTAGAGAGCATTTAAGATATAGATGACTATGCTCCTCAAACCTCCATGATACTCTCAATTTCAATAGTAAAAAGAACAATTTCTTTAGGGGTAAGCTTTATGATTAGCGCGGATATCTCATCTTCTTTCCTGGCTCAAACTAGTTAATGATGTTTTGAGAGTATCTCTTGTAGATTGTTTGTTTTTATAGTCATTTTAGGCAGATTTGCTTCCGGCAGAATTACTTCTTTAATGAGATATTGAAAACTATTGAGATTAATTTTGCGGACGTATGCTCTTCTGAAGTCATATTACGCCCATTATTGTAAAAAAACGATAGATATGGACATATTAACTGAGATCTGAAGATCATCTTGGTATGTTCCACCGAATTTAATACTAAATGACCCTACGTATTGAACATAGAGTGTGTTTTTTAAAGCAGAATTAGTCCTAAAGTATTGTGATGACTATTAAAGAATACAGCAAATTACGCACACATGACATGTCTCGAAAAAATCTTACCAAGCAACCGCAAATTCTTACTCAACTCTAGACAGATTCATGCTGTGAAACGGCCAAACTGTAAAACCTCCCATCGTGAGCCCTCCCGGGCACGGATTCACAGCGAGAAGTTCATGTGTCAATCATAAACATTCTCCGGCTGCTGCTGGATACTTGCTCCGACTTGTGGCGCCCGGTTGGTTGCCGCCCGGTGCAGCTGCACTGCAGCTCCTGCGTAGGGTGAGCATATTTACTACCCGAGCACCGAGAGCGGCACCGAAAGCGGCCGTACGTCCTGATTTCGCACCAACCACGTACGGGCGGCTACCGTGATTCCCGGGCGGTTGGGTGTGGTTGGGATATGATTTATTTGATCATCAGCTCATGCTAAGTGCGCCCACGATTTGTATACCGATAGCCATTTATTGTAGGGCTGGGGTTGTGAAATGCCTTCCCCATGCTCCCCGTTCCCAATGGCCCGACGATCGCCAACCGTTGCCAGCGGTTGCCAACAGCCGACGGACAAATTGCGTGCCGTGTGGTATGGAAGAAACGGCACCGTGCGTTTTGGAACCAGAAACCAGTACCTTGGCATCGCATACAAATCACAAATTTTGTGCGCCGGCAGTCCATTAGCAGCACCGGGAGATGGGGGGGTGCTTTTGTAAATGTGACTGATTTCACCCCGTGTTTGATGGCTTGAGTATCATCCCACGCGGTTCATCTAGCTGTGGCAAATTGTCTTTCTTTTTCTTGTGTGTGTGTGATAACCTTGCCCGCGTTACGGCGGCTGCTAGTACGCGAAATGAATCACTCGAATGTTGTTTACCGTTTCGCCGCCATTTGTAGCGGCCCGGCGGTGTAAAAGCGCCACCGCGCTAACACGTTTTACATGTACGCTGAGGTGCGAATTGCACGTATTGAAATCTTATCCCGGTGCTGATGGGTGGGGGGTTGGGTATAAGTGTACTGGGTCTCTAGCTCTAGCTCCAGTTGCGTCAGCAAATGGCTGTTTTACTAATGCCGTCTTGGAAGTGGACAAGTTAAGTCGCCAGCACTACCGCAGCACCCGGCTGTCCTTCCTGGGCTCGTGTGTACCGCTTTGATGGCAATCGGACGGCAAGACGCCACTGTCTGGCACTGTGGGTTGAACAGGATTATCAAGTATCGGGTCAGGTATCGGAAGATTGCTATTGCAATCAGCTGGAATTTGATCCGATTTTGAGTGGTTCCAGTGTTTGGTTATCATCATTCAGCAGATCTAAGATATTCATAGATTTCTAACTCGGATATGTAAGCATAGGCATTAAACCATTTAACTACACCATTTTTACTATAATACATAGATTTTCATCATGTGAAGATTGATCTTTAAGCAAATACGGGTCGAAGATCAGGGAATATGAGTTTGACGAGATTAGAATTTAAAAGAGTCTTGAATAGGCCAGATAAAAAATATCAAATATATATAACTGTTGAATAATCATTATCTTTGTCATATAAACTGTTAATAAGTTTATTCTGTTTTATAGGATAAAGGATTTATTATAACATCCATTGCGATAAGCTTGATCTTCAATTTCTTGCTTGGAAATCTACCCATAGTGAAATCGTTGCCAAGTTGTTGAGGAAAGAGATACCTCGTACCTAATAGATCGTACCTAAGCTCCTGAAACGTATCCTTATTTACGCATCAGCTAGACAATGAAATACGTATAACAATACAGAGATTTGAGATAAAACTGGAGAGTACACAACATAAGCCTACCTTAAATCAATTGCTACAAACATAGATCGTTGTAGTGCTAGGCACCCATATTGTGTAAATAAATAAATTAGTTGAAAATTGAGCAACAGATTTATCTACTTCACAATTATGTTACACATATTCGTTGCTCATATTTTTTCTACATTAATAATATATAATTGTTTTAATGAAACTTTACAAAATATGGGGCCCTTTCCGTTTTAAGTTCGTAGCCTGAAATTTCAGCCTGTCAGCTGTTTGCATTGTATAGCAGTTATCGAGCAGTTATCTAAGTGAGTATAATATACAGATGGGCTTATCCCGAGGTGTTTGAATTTAGAAGGCTGATTTTTATCGCTTCTCCTACTGAATGAATATTGTAAGAGTGTTTTGAGTATTCGTCAAGCCTCCAGAAAGCTTGTTTGAACAAAAGTTTTCACCCATCGTGTCAAAAAAGTGAATTAATGCACATTGGGGTAAATGTAAACAACACCGTGTTTTCGAGCAGGTACTCGAATCTAATTCTAGCTTTGAGGCTAGAATAATCTAGACTGAAAATTGCAGGCTAGTTTTGTGTGTGGTTTTGTATGGAGTGTTTACATGATTTCAGCCCCCAACTGTCAAACTCCATACAAAAAACTAACTAGAATCGTGAAGGGCCCCTATGTTGGAATTTACATAAGAAAAGTACAATACGAACCATGCTCAACTAATGAAATATTATATTTAATTTATGCTAAATATATTCAAGAACGAGAAGTGATGAATGTACTTAAAGATTGTATAGTAGTAAATTATTTAGTATCTTCGGGCTTAAAACATCCGAATGTGATAAGTTTATTCATGGCGAACGAGTAACCGAACGCATTCTATTACTTCCGCTCTCCGAATAATTCACTCAACCATCCACATTTACATCTGCATTCACGTTTGCATGGATTAATTTCCAATTGGCATCATTGGTATCATGGGTATCAAAGCGTAGCAAGGAGCCTCATACAATATGCGTTTAATTTTTAGTTTGCCATTTTTAAAATGCACATTTTCACCGGCACCACATTCCGCAGTTCACAGGGCTGCATTTTTTATCACTTTTTTGTTTTACAAAACTATTTCCATCTCCGCCGAATTGAGCGCAAAACTAGGTGACGTCAAGTAGATCACACTCCCGGGGAAACGAATTCAGATTGAGTTAGTTTTTCGTTCTCTGCTCCATATATATTTTTTTTTGTTAGATACATTTTTGCTTGTTTGCATTTCACTAGCAACGTGGATGAGTTTTCCCCCCAAATCGAACACTGGTCCGGCACAAAACTCACCAACGAAAAGTGGGCCAACAGGGTAAATTATTCACGTCTGTTTTTGCGCTTTTTTGTAGTGAAACTGTGCCTCACTTTTTATGTGCCATAGTTCTAAAAAATAACATCGTTTTCGCACAACTGATCGCAATGCTAACGGCGGGCGCGCGCTCGTGTTTGTCATTCTTCTGTTTTTTTTTTTTGTTCATCCTGGGCCAGAGCTTCGAACTTTTGGTACATCATCACCAAAACAGGCACAGGAAGAACTGTTTTCAAACCCAATTGCGCCAGTAACTCGTAGATATACGCTGCTGTGCTATGGGAAAAATGAGGAAGATCGTTCTGCATTTTTGGTGAGACAACCACTCAGCTGGCCGGGGCGTTGAATGGCAACAGTTCGGTAGCATCCGTTTTAGTTCTCCTTTTTTTTTCTCTCTCCACGTAGAATAGTTTTCCACACCTTTGCCCATTCATAGCGCAGCGTACATACATATTATCGGGCACACAGATCAACGTCCCGTGTAGATAGAGCGTGTGTACAGAACAGGCGCCACCGAAAGAAAGCATAACGTTGCACAGCAGGATGCATCATCCCGTAGCCGGAATTAAATTTGAATAGGGAATTTATTCAACTCTTGCTTTTTACTCTCTTGCTGCATCGCATTTTCGATCGCTTTTTTTTATCAAAACCATTTCGAATGACGATTGCAGGCGCACTGTGCAATACATCTCCAAAATATCTACCTCAGCAACAGCAGCACCCATTCCGGGGAGGGTGCGTTAAACGATGTGAACTGTTCCATCTGTTTTCCATGCGGTGCAATAACGAGCGATGCTCCCATTGGCAAGGTAGCATGTGCCACCGGTTGGGCGTTCACCAACCAGCTCCGCAGTACACCTAATCGCAAAGGTGATAAAGTTGTACGCCTGATGTAGCTTCAGCATCCGGTCGGGTACCGAGGGTAGCATGCCATAGAGCTCGATCGTTCCGAAAGAGGGCCGGTTCATTCAACTCCGTGGAAGGTCCTTAGCGCGACGAGATAAATATTCATTATTCTCCTGCGCACGTAATTCAATGCTCTGCTTGTTGATTTTCAAAAGAGTGATAGAAGGGAAGGGTGGCTGTTGCTGCAGTTTGAAGGAGGACGCTATTCAAGAGGACGTCGACAACCCGTACCGTGGAGTGCATTTTTGGATCAATCAATTTCCGGTACTTTTCCGAAATGTTTCGATACACTGTTGCTCTATGGTTGGAATCGGATGGATGGATGGTGGGAAGTGTGTCAGATGCTTTCAGTCGGTTGTGTTCAAATGTTTAAGTGGATGTTGAGTTCTGCAATAAATTGTTTGTATCTCATAGAATAATTACAAGCTGCTAGAATAGTTAATCATGAAATTGAATTTCATTATTAATTTGAACATATTTGAACAAGTTTTTCTTTCAAATAAATAATAAATCATTTAATTTCATGTTTTGACACATTTTCATTAACAAAATTTATATATTTCTATCAACATGAACATTGCTTTGCAGTTGAACAAAGGAGTCTATTAAAACAGCTTAAACAAGCAGCGCTGATGGACGAAAAGAAATAGCGTAATGATTATCTTCCCGTCTGCTGCAGTACAGGTTGTGAGATCGAATCTGTGCTGGACCAAAATCGGTTATGTCAGTATAAATTAATATTTGTAAATGTGATCAAATTTTCAAAAAAAAAATCTATGATAACTATGACAAACAGGAGAACTTTAGTATAGTACTGACTTGACGTTTCATCTTAAAATTTAAAGTGTATCTTCAAACCGTATTTCTGACCTTAAAGCTTCGTGATAGTTACTAGAAAAAGCCCGTCAGTATGTTTCATTTTTCAAGAACGGTTTTTTCGTTCGAACGATACTTTGAATCATTTATTTTCCAAAAAGACGGAAAATTCTTCTGCCTATGCTCTACTTTCTATGGCTTTGGCAATGGCAGAACCTTTGAATGATGTGGCAATTTTTGTGTATATATTCGTACAGAAAAAGTCCATCCAAACAACTTGCTACAAAGTTTAAAGAATCAGAAACTATGGTGCCACTTTTTATTTGCCCTCCTTCTCAAAAACTAAACTAATAAATTTTAACGAAATAGGATCCCCTTGGAAGCGTCCACCGATCTCCGGGTCACTGGTCCTAGGTGTGCCAGGAGCTTGAGAGCGTACCAGCACAACCACACCACACCGCACGGTTATAATTTGTCACATCATTCGCCCCGGTTCGGGAGATGCGGTTCGAAGAAAGAGCTCCATCGTCTTGTCGGAGATGTCTTCCCGTTTCCGGGAGCGATCGTCATCGGCTCCTGCCACGGAACACGGAAGTGTGTGGGTGCGATGAGAAATTACTTTTGTGTGCCGTTTTGTATCACAGTTTGTTCACACGGGCGGGCACGAATCAATCACACCGTTGTTGTGCCACCGGGCTGCCAACAGCCAACAGCGGGTTCAATGGGGTTGTTGCGTGTGAGTGGAGTTTCCTATCGCCTATCGTTGTTGTCGAGATTTCTTTTGTTCCTTTTTTGTGTTTGGGTGTTTGAAGCAGTCAAAACGAAACGGTTGCGTGACTTGAAGATGTGATCGCTTCTAGCGAGCTTGCGCACGTGTTGGTCTTTCAAGTTTTTGTAGAATGACTGTTGTATACTTGAAGTAGAATCGATAATTCTATCCTTCAATTCAATCGAATCAACGAAACGAGGAGAATAAAGTACATTAAATAAAAACGAGAAACGAGAAGACGGATAAACACTTTGTGTCAAAAATATCCCAAGATTGAATAATTATTAACGAGACGTAATGTCTGGGCCCTTTCTGTTAAATTTTGAATGAAAAACACAAGTACATAAGGTAATCAGGTTCAAGTTCATAAGACGACCACGTGTAACCATTTCTCAAAGGAATTTATTTGGCCACCATCAAAATATGTTAAAAATACAAAAACCGTTCTAATCAATAAACCGCAGTAGGGATTGCATCACTTCAACCAGTGTAACGCGATGCTTCTCTTCAAAAACCGTCTCCCAACGCCAATTAGTGTATTCAAGCTTAATGCCACTCAGCTCAGAAGATTCACTCAAGTCAGCCGACGTGTGTGCTACGGATCATCGGTAATTATTCATCGTTCACTGGTATCGCCCATCGCCAGACGGGCGGAACTGTCAGTTTGCGTTTCCTAGCCAAGTCAGCGTGTAAAAGATGTTACTTCTCGCTTGACCGAACCCGCCTGTCGGGTCGGAGTTTGATCTCTTTGTTTGTTAGAAATTAAAATTTTAAAGCAAAACCCCGAACACATCAACCCAAATTGATAGCACGAGAGACTGGAGACTGGAAATTGCGTCGATTGCTTCCGCATTTTTTGTTTATTTATCCCCCGGTGTAGATAAGAATTTGAACAACAGAATCGGGCCCAACCCGAGCTGGTCCCTCGATTCATCCCTATCGGTTGCTGGGTGTGTTTTTACAGGTCCTTGACTCGCATGTTTCTCCGCCACTGAGTTCCTACCCAGACTCGGATATTGTTGTTTTTCGGTGCTACCGTCCAATAAAGCCTCTTAATACGCTGAAGCTGTAGCCGCGGGAGGCGCAACCGTTGTCCCTAGATGATGTCAACATAATCTGCCTTCCAGCTCGCCAAAACACCCCAACTCCGTGTGGCGGGATTAATGTTTCTGTTTATTTTTCGTATTATTCGTTCCCGTTTCACCGCCGTCAGTCGTTCACGGCGCTCGAATTGGAGCAAAATTCCTGCCACGATAGTATCGGAGTTTCGTGGTCGTAAGCGCACATGGCTGCAATGGTTGGAGGTGAACCAAAGCCGCGTTCGTTTGCTGCGCTCCCGAATGCTTCCGTGTCGGGTTGGGTTCGGGCTGTCATCTTTGCCAAAAAGGGAAGGGACTCAGAATCTGACATAAAACGGGCATCTAACTGCGTGTGCCGTACGCAATCTGGAGATTGCTAACATTTGGATGTTTGGAGCGTGGTTCTTTTCAGGCGCATCTCTCTCACAAACCGAAAGTCATATTTGTGCTGCGGTTCTCTTGTCACGGTCCGTAAGTCGATCGAAATTTGGTCGGTGTCGTCGAAAAGGTACAACAAGCTTTAATAGTGTCTCGGTGTACTTCAATGCTTCAATGGAAAACTCCCCCCTTGTACTGCAAATCTAGCGTGTAAAAGAGTCCAACTGTACATCTGCAGTCAAAGTTGACGTTCAATTATCGGACCGACCACGGTGGAGAAAAGCCACGACAGCTGCTCGAGAGTACTCGAGTGGTGAAACATTTTGCTTTAGCAAGCATCTTGACATCACTTTTCTTCCCGTGTAACATGGGTTTCGGTGTTGTACCTTGCCTGCCGGTTTGGGTTTTCAGCCCCTGGCCTTCCCGCGCCTCGTGTTAGTGCACTTTGGTAACATCATCAATATTTTAGCAGCGAGATTCACTCGTCTCTCGCTCACTCTGTATGCAGAGGCACATGCTCTGCACAGTTACTTGACACGAGCAAATAAACTCGTACAGTGAATCGTTGCTGTTGCTCGGTTTGTCATCTTTGGAAAGGGTATGCATTGAGGTTTGTGAGTTTTGTGTATTTAGTTTATTTTCCTACCTCAGCAGCTTAGGGTGTGCGTGCGTGCATGTTGCTGTTGATTTCTGACTGGTAAGTTTTTCTTCCCAGCATGACTAAAAGCCGTGCTTCCGCTGTGAAGTGCTTTAGCACTGACATGATGATTTGCTCGGCGTGGTAAAGTTGCTTTTGTCGATAATTTAACAAATGTTCAGTGATCTTGCATTTGTTGACAGTTTAGCGGCGTGATTAGCGTGAAAATTTGGCAATCCAACCTGTCAGATTTCGATCGATTTCTGTTCGACTGTTATATTAAATTTGTTTCGTTTTGTTTTTTTTTTTTATATGATTGTATACAATCTCTTTTTTCTCTTTTTTTAATTACCTTTTCATTCAATTCATCCTTGCGTTCATCTCGTTTTTCTATTTTAATCATTGCTCTCACCTTTTTATTTTCTTATTAATTTATTTTTGCTATTTCTTTGGTGATTTTGATGTTATTTGATTATTTGTTTGTTTATTTTTTTTGTTAGCTTCTTATCTTTCCGTTCCCTTTTTTTAGAACAATTACGTTCATGTGTTATTACTATTTTTTTATTGGGCTTTGCTTACATATCAATTATGACGTTTTTGAACTATTCATGAATTAGTAAATTAATTTATTGTATCTCTTTGTAAGTTGGTATATAATCTCCGAACTCTTAATGATTTGTATTCACTTGATCTTTGTATTCAATAAATCCTTACGGTTATGTATTTGTTTTGTTTTTGTTTTGCTGGTTACACTTATATTTTTATATTTCTATTGATTTAGTGTTTCTGTTTATTTAGTGAATCTTATGTTATTAGAAGGAGTACTTTCAAGATTTAGTTTCAATATTTGTTGTGTTCTGTTTTGTTCACCTATAACTATACCAAACATGGTGTTGAATAATTATGCAAAATCATGTTTTTTTTATCTGACCTTGTTTGCGATTTGCTAATCGAATATTTCATACTAAACCATCGATACCACACAAACGCACCGATCACAAGGCACACCGACCACAAAGCATACAAACAAAATGTCACCACACAAGCTCAGAAATTCAATCAAAAGATACAATTTTTAAATCGGCGTCCATAAATCATCCAGATTACGTGCGCTTGTAAGGCGGTGAATTAAATTAAGGTTTCCCAAAAAAAAAAAAAAGAAAAAAAACAACCCACTCTCACACAGTCACTTCAAAACGGTTCTGCCAATATCAATTAGTTGGATGAAATATGACCGATTTAATCAAATGCGCGATCTTAACCAACCTTTCCGGCACAATATCACTGAAAACTTATGATTTATAGCAGCTCGGGATGACTCGGATTGTGCCATTGGCTGCTCGACAACCTTTTCTGCCTTGTCGAACGCACAGTTATGATTGGAAGTTCCGTACAAGGCTGCCTATATAATGTGCAATTTAACTTTGCAAAATTATCCAAAGCTAAGCCTTACACGCTACCCGGCCCGAAACAACCATTTGGAGGTGCAATACTGTACAAGATTTATAGACACGCTCAAAGATCAAGCTCTCCGCGATAGATATGCGGAAACAATTAAACACATTTGCGGATGAAGGATCACAGGGAGGAGAAACAAATCTCGATCGGGACCTCAAATTCACAGTGCCTTTGCATCATCTCATCGCTCTGCTTTGCGCGTCTGGTGAAGGGGAGGAGATGGTCTTCTTTTGCAGTGTGGGGCATGTGGCGCCTTCGATAGAATCGAACCGATTTATTGCGCTTTATTGCAACCGATTTGGAAATCGGAAATTTTATGACAGCGCGCGACCTGTGACAGCGTCCATCCACCCATGATGCTGCTGCCGCTGCACGAGGTGAGGCGTTTTATGAGATCGTTTTAGCACCATCGCCACGGCATCGGGGCATGCTTTGGCGAGCGTGTCTGTCCGTGAGACTGTTTGTGATCGTAAAAAAAGCAACGAATAACAACATCACTGCGCTGTGTTTATCCAGCATTCGCACTTTTGGTTGCGCACCTTCTTCGTCGCGCCATCCTCATCTGGCAGGGGGTTTATGAGCGTTCGAAAACGTTTTACCTTTTTCGCATTTTTTTCTCGCGTCGGCTGAGCTACAAGGAGGAAGGAATTTTGTTCCCAAAGCGGCCAAACAAACGTTGGCTTTAACGTTGGCACAAACGCGGATTCCTTCCGCACTTTAAATCCATGCCTCATTCCAAGGTAAACTTTATGTTCGTGTTAGTTTTTTTGTGTAACATTTTTGCACCGAATTAAGGTGTTTTCAAACTCTCGTATCTGTGTTGCTGGACGTTTAATTTCTCTTCGGCAGCAGGCAAATTGTGCCATCAGGGATTGTATCCGAGAGTTGGATTGGATAGAGATAATTTGGAGCCCGCTTTTAATTTGCAGTACTACTTGCAAACGGGTTGAAAAGTTTCGTTTACGACTTTCGGTGTTTAAGAGAGTCCAATTTAACGGCTATTTTCGCCCGACGTTATCCTGTTAATTGTCTCCTTCTTGTACTTACTTTTGCGACGCGCGTGTGTGTGTGTGTGTTTGCTTTACTTTTTGTGCTTTCGTTTGCCAATACGTCTTGAACCAGACAAATTGTATGAAGCATTGGCAGGAAACATTTGGTTTTGTTTTGTTTTTTGACGAATATTTCTTCATTCTAAACAATTTGGTGCATTTTAACATCTTCAACATATTGTTTTAGCATGTTTCTTTATATGATGGCGGTAAATCGATGTTTAAATCTCAATTTAATGGTTACAACACTTTTAATACAATACTTTTTTATGAAAAATTTAATATGTCGCTTTTTTTTAATATTAGTTTCTTATGTTATTTACCACAATTATTTTGCTTTTTTAAGAAACTTTTGAATTTCAAATACCAAAAAGGGATTTTTTTATAATTTGGCGCCTTTAATAGTAGTTGCTTGTCTGTGGTAAATTTAGAAGGGAAAATAAAGCGTACATAAAAACAAACAATTCTTTGCTGTATGAAAATGCTTGCCCTCTACACCTTTAACATCATTAGATAATATTCTTATTACTAGACATTACACCACAAATGTTAAATTTTCTCTAGAAATCATAAAATTAGCTTTCCATAGCAATAAAGATAATTTCAAGATTCGAGGAATCAAACACGATTGTACTCTACAGTCACCTGATCCCTCCAGTGTCGTTTTTAAAACCATCATTAATCAAATATTACACATTTCATCGGGCTATACCCTGCCAAGAAATTCCATTCCTTGCCTGAGCAATCAACGGCTACACAAAAAAAGCTGCCAACTCATGCATTGATAAGCGACAATTTGTGAAAATTCAAATTGTTCACCTTACAGAAATTGCCACAAAATTGTCTTACAAATCCATTTGATGGATGGTTTTACGGAATAACGTTCTAATCTACACATTCGTGAGGCTTTTTTTTTCAACATATCTAGCTGTATGTTAATTTCCCCAGCTATATTACGGATGGTACTGATGTGTTTGCAAGTGGCACCAAAAAACCCCTTACTCTATTAAATTACCATCACCGCCGGGCGGGAGCATTATAGTATCCGGAGCATTGTATTACCGCACACGTACACAATCAATCCATCATCGTCTCAAGCGGCACGAGCCTCTTAGAAAATGGGTCTTTCCTTTCAAATTTCCCGCACACAGCCGCTCGGTCTCGGCGGAGTGAAGCTGTCAACGAGTAGTGTTTTGCGATACCCCTTTTTGGCTGCTGAATGACTTAATTGTAGCATTAAGCAACCATTCTGAAAGCAAACGCCGGTAAACTGCATGGTTGTGTCTGTGCCCAGTGTTGCGCCGAAACGGTAATGTGTGCTTCTCCAGGGGATAAGCCAGACGGTAACATGGAGTGGGAGACGTGAAATGTGAATCATTATTTACTTGAGTTCGATCGTCACCAGAAAAGGAAGGTTTGTAGTAGCATATTCCCCTACGGGATGCGTCACAGACGCGGTTTTGCAATATTTGAAATATTTCAACAAACGCTCCAGTGCAGCTGCTTGCGGGGATTTTAGCGAGAGAGAGAGAGAGAGAGAGATTGGGAAAGGTAGGGCAACAAATGCAACGGATACCCGTTATGCTTTGCACTTCAAAAGCTTAATTATCGTCGAGTGGATTTCGTCATTTGTTGTGTTACTTCATTTTACCGCTTTGCCAAAAGGGACGGCACGCGATGGAACAATGGAAACATGTGCGGTATCCCTACGTTCCGTCATGATTGCTATGGTATTCCATCCCGAAACAATGCACGAGAACGCAAATGTGTAGAAGATGAAGTGAGGATTTCCGTTTTCATCACTTCAGCCGACGGCGTAAGGATATTTTCAATTTCATGTCTGAGTTGCAGCAATGTGACGTGTGGTTCCTTTATCTTTCTTGGGGATTTTTTTTGTAGGCACCAAACTGACTGTGGCTCATGCTGTCTTCGCTCGGTGTTTATCTGCAGTGTTTCAGCGAGATCAGCACCGTCCGCCCGGATGGGGAATATGATTGATTACTGCTTTAAGTGATTTCATGTTTAATTTCTTGAATTGCTCAAGCCCTCCCAACGTACCCATAAGAACGTACGCAGCGCAAAAGACACCAAAACGAATGGACATTTAATCGGACGATTACAAATTCTTTCTCTGCAGCTCATCTGCTCGTGAGGGAGAAGGGGAAGTGGTTCTTTTTTTGCAGCGGTTTTGGTCCTACTCGAAGGCGCAGGGGAAACCGGATCTCGAAGGATGTACAGATGGATGGGTTTTGAAAGCTGTGGTCGCGGGGCGAGCTGCAGGTAATTGAGATGAGAGGCACTGGCAGCGAGCAGCTGAAAGCAGCGCTGGGTGCGCCATGTAATGCATCATCAATCAACAATCAGCCCGGGAAGGAAACGGGTGGGGCAAACGTGAGATCGTAAGCAAATGCAACCTGACGGATTCTTCGAGCTGAAATGGGGTTTGGGATTCCCGGAGAAGCGGCTTTCATAAAGCAGGTAATGTGATTTGAGAGTTACGTGGGGTACGTTTTGCAGTTAGGACGTTCGCCTGGTGCGTGTTAGAAGTAATTGGAGATTTGTATCTTATCTAGCTAAAAGCATCCAGCAATGTTTTAGTTTTACATTTTGTGAGTCTTTCTTTGATGCTGTTGATTCAGATTGTGAGAGCTGTATCTTAATTCTGAAAGGTACTTAGCTATTATTGAACTAATCAAAGAACTAATCGTAACATGGTTTGCTTATTGTGAAGAAAAGCTCTTTAGATATTGCAATAACTTGGATCTTTTATCTACTGTTTATTTTCTTTTGAGGTAATATCATTGTTAAGTGCAACTTGAACAAGTTTACTTTTTTGATGTATCTCAAGATATGGAATTCATAATGACTAGAATTCGTAATATGAGTATTGAAGTATTTAAGTTTAAATTTCTTTTTTTAGTTCTTCTGGGTGTGACAGCCTAATAGGTCATGATGTCCTTATACAGATTTACGAGACTTGCTGTAGTATGTAACCAGATATTCAGTCTTTCCAATAAGGTGTCTTATGAATGGAAATCGAACCACTCCCTGCCATTACAGCAGCTGGCGTGTCTTTTATTATTTCAGCACCAGCTTTCAACGTTGACAACTGATTTGATTTATTGAATTAGCAGGAATCAGAATTACACCTTCAACTTTACCAGTGCTGCATCAGAACTAAACTATTGAAAGTATTGTATCTCATGAGGAATAATCAATACGCGTTTAGCTCGACATGAAACAAGTGTAGTTATGCTTGAACATCAATTCTTCAGTAGCCAATTTTAAAAATATTGTGAAAGATGTAGCGGCCTTACTATAAAAACCCTTTACCAATAAACCGGTCAAGGATAAATTATAAAAAATGTTAATGATAATGCACTGAAATTGTACATGTAATAAATTAATTTACTCTGGGCCTTATCGATGGTTAAACAGTCTTTTAATGAAACATCAATAAACATTCATCAGAAAATCATTGAATAACAATTGATTACACGATAAGTCTTAACCATAAAGTATTCTAAATTATGAACAAACTCCGTGCTAGTCCTTCTTTATTTCATAATTACAGCTCGAAAAGATCCATCGTGTCTTTAAACCCAAGTAGTAAAGAGCTGTCATCGTGTAAATAATCTTCCGCGCGTCGTATCTTCCCCACCCACCGTCCCCACTATGGTATCAACAGTAACCAACAACAACCAACAGAGCATAAACATTCAGTAAATTCTTTGCGAATTGAGGGATATTCTTAAGCGCAAGCATTCCTCCCCGTCGTGTGTATATCGTGTGCGACCCGCAGGAAGAAAAAGCAGCAACAAAAATCATGATTCAATGAAGAGATAAGCTAATGATGCTTAAAGAGTTGATTGAGCTTTTGTATTGTCAATGAATCAACTGCCCCAGAGAGTGTGTGTGTGTCGGGAAGCCTGCCGGCGGGGTTTCTTCCTATATGAAGCCCATGTTTTAAAAACCAGTGTAGCGGCAATGCCTGCACCAGGGGTCTCATGGAAGTTCCCACCTGGGATGAGATGATGCGCGACCACGCCAGCCAGTCACCGTTTGCCGCTTGTTATGCATTTATAATTATCTGCTGCACTCGAAACCTGAATCACGGCCGTCAACTCCGGTACATTGATGTGACTATTAAACGGACGGTTTTCACCGCCGTCCTGTCCATACGTGCTGGCCTCGCATGAAGTACAGCCAATAGTCCCATATTAAGCGGGAGAGTATGTGAGCAAAAAAGCAAACGAGGGGGATCTCTTCCAGTCCCTGATAAGTAGACTTCTTGATCTGAAGAAAGCACAAGAAAAAAATAAAAAAAACCCTCTGTTTGATATGCAAACCAACTACGGTAGTTGGTGGGAAAAGCTGACGCCATCAGGGCGCCCCTGCTCCAATCTTTAAGCCTGACAAGCGGTTTGGTTGAGCAAAAAAAAAAAAGAAAATTGCGAAAGAAAATATTCTGTGATTCGGATTCGTTTATCGGTGACGTTGTCACCCGGCGTGATATCCACAATGCAATCGTTGGATGTCCTCGTCGACGCCATGGTCGTACGGTTGCATTCCCGTTTGCACCACTGTAACGAGACTCGGGAAATGATTGGAAGCGGCAAAAACCATCAGTCATTTGAATGGAGATAAATTGAAATCTATTTTAGACGATTGTTCAGTCCGTCACCTAGTCCGTGTAATAAGCCACGCTATCCCCAGCGCTAAACGAGCTTGTACCCCCGTGCATTTGCCGAGCAAGCGCATGCAAATGGTGGTTGTAATATTTCACTCCCGATCGATTCCCAGGACGGATCGAACTTTTCGAAAAGAAACTCATCCTCCCTACGACAAGGGGTGATAATGCGGCAAATGTGTGGCCATTAGTCAACGGTATCGCACCGGCAACGGTACCGTGCTGGCTGTAGGAAGCTGAAACCATTATGAATAGTTTATTTTTACACAATCAATAGATTTAATCAAAATTCATCGCAATCGCAAGGATGGGGTGTTTGTTTTCTGTGGCGAGGTCGCATACTTACCGATGGGAGAAAGTATGTGTGTGTTTGAGAAATACACTACAGCAAGGGTGATAAATATACCCGCACGGCGCGCATGACATTTTGGTGCATTTGTATGCATGCTTTTTCACACGATCATATGACAAATGTGCTGGATTTCATAACAGTGCGGAAAGAGTATGTTTTGCTGGTATTTTCCATACCGATTGTTCTATTGTCATACAAACATTCGAGTCGAAACATTAACAGTAAGTGATGACTTATCAAAGGTTATATCAGCAGAAACGTATATGAAAAGATCCTACAAATCTATTTATGATAAAAATAGAGTAAAGCATAAAAAAATGTGGAGCTGTAAGTTATTCCATTTATTTCAATTTTTGTAGATGGAATAACCTGACAGAGTTGACAAAACACAAAACAAAAAGTAAAAAACAGGACAATGGATTTTCTAGAAGACTTTCAGGCAACATTTTTCTTTATTCCTATTTTTTCTTTATTTCTTTATTTATACTATATAATTCAACAATACAACAAGCAAGCAATTTATTACCAAAATTTTTGCGATTAAGAATTTTACGATCAAGAGTTTTGCGACCAAGAATTTTGCGTCCAAGACTTTTTCGACCAAGATGTTCGGCCTTTGCCTCGTTTATCTGCAGTCTGAGGATCTCTGCGGTCTGCTCGATTCCTTAGTAGGCTTTTGTAACATAGGAGAGCCGCAGACTAATGATGTATATATCATCAGCGTATACTAGGATCTGAATTGACTTATAGAAGATGGTTGCTGTAGTCTCCACCCTCGAGTCACGGATGGCCCTCTCTAGCGCCAAGTTGAATAGGAGACATGCATGCCCGCCCCCCTGACGCTTGGCCTTAGGTAGTAGCAAAAGGCCCTGAGAGTTTTTCATCTACCTTCACTTGGCAAGTGGCGTTAGTCAAAGTCATTCTAATTAGTCTTATCAATTTGGCTGGGATTCCAAAAGATCTCATAGTGTCGTATAGTTTTACCCTGGCTATGATATCATATGCGGCTTTGAAGTCAATGAAGAAATGGTAGTTGTTTTGCCTGTATTCAGCCACCTTCTCCAAGTTCTACCACTTGAAGAAGACGTGAAAATGCTGCGTAAGACTCGGACTATTTGTGAAATTCTCCAGTATATATGTAATGTCCAGCGAATAACACTTCCAAGCAAAGGATTACTACTCCAGGATTAATATAAGACATACAAAGCTGTCTCCATTCAGATAAGGTGAAATGTAATTGTACGACCGTATACACTAAATATTGCTTATTTTTCAAGAGTTGTATTGTTTATAAGTAATTGACCTCAGGGATGAAGTGTTGGTGCCTTGGTTCGTGTTATGTTGATTGGATACTGCTGCTGCACCATATTTAAATCCATTCCTTTCTTTCAACAATATGTACTGTAATGCTTAATATGAACAATATCAGTCTAGGATTCTGAAGCGCTAATGTAATTGTAGTTTAAGAATTTCTTGAGGAAATGCTGTGCAGATTATTCCATAGCCTACTTAACCTCAATATTCCACCATATTGTTTCGATCCCCACTGACCGCTAGAGCATATTGACAAACGATTCACTTTTATACCCTCGTTACCATCACCAACTATCGACGGTTAGCAGATTGTAAAGACCACATTGCACTCAGTCATCAGTAAGCAAGAAGTTATCGTCATCCCTACCGCCAACATCTGAAATAGAAATGTTTATCACGCCCTCTTCGAGCATAAAGTTTTCCAATAAAAAAAAGAAACCAACGACACTGTTCTTGGTCGTGTGCTGTTTGTCATAAGGCTGCAGTCGCCATGATTGGCCAGATCCGGGCGAATAATGCTACAAAAATTCGTAAACAGGTCACCCAACAGCCGGTGATGTAGGCACACAACCTCCCCTCCCCCGCTAGCCCCAACAGCTCCAATGATTACGAGCAGTTTTTGTTCTGTTTTCCGAACTTTTTTATTTACTTCAGAAATATGCTTCTGCTTTACCGACCCCGCAAACACCCGCGAAATGCGCATAGTTTACAAGTTGCGTCCCTTTTTCGAGGGCGACCCGTCTGCTTAACAGCAACAGCTACAGCAGCAGCACCATCGATGGTAAAGAGGATCATTATAAAACTTTTCCAATTTAATCCACACATCTACACAGCGCGTTCGGGCGACGGTTCGATCGACGGTTATTACGAATGCTATGGAGGCATATGATGTACGGTGTTTCTTCGTCACTCCTCCTCCTCCAGACTCCGCAGATAGCACCAGATGGAGACACGTTGCACGTTTTCAAGTAGTTTGAGAAGCCATCATTTCGGAAGGGACAATAAAAACCGTACCACCCGAGCACTCAATTTTTTGCGGAACGTGCTTGTAAGGTGCCGTCGTTAAAATGTCGCACATTTCAGCCCCAGCAACATTACAGAGTGGGATAAAAATCTCATCAAATTCACATCGCAATCGACAATGGGTATCGGAAGGTGCACAGCAGAGCGTCGAATTCTGTCCAGCAGCAGCGAGGTACAAAAGCCACTCCGACGGAACGGTTTTGAATGGATTGAATCTTTATGTTTGGCGTTAAAAAAGGACACGCGAATTGCGGAGGATGGCGTGAGACACCATAAAATAAAGTAATTCCATCCATCCGATCGAGACACATTGCAGGGATCGAAGGGATAATCGGAAGCTAGTAAACGAAAGCATTTTGCAAACTCTCAACACCTTATCAAGGGTTTATAAAATCGATTCGGGTGCTTTTTTCGGGTGAACTCCAGGAGTGGTTTAGCATAGCTTGCATATTTGGAAGTGCAGGACGCGTATCAATGGCGATCAAAATTCTTCCCTTTTGAAGGTGCTGGTGTCCAGGCTTTTATGATGTTGCCAGGTATAAAATTTGACGCAAATAGGGGCCCCTTTCTTTAATTGTACGCTATTAAAACAAGAGCAAAGGTTGACTTGTTTCACGTTCCTACTGCTGTTCGATCTGATTTAAACACTTTATTGCAAAAAGGATAGCGAAAAAAATACGGATGTTTGTTGAAGAAAACTTTAATTTCAAACTACCTGTCGTAAACTGTGCTGTTTTACCCTTGTGCATCCTTCGCTCTGCCGGCACTCAAAAGTACTCAGGTTCAAAGGGATTCAGTTCCGTGTGGTTGGTGCATAAGGCTGCTCTTTCTCTCTCTCCTAGCACAACGATCACAGGTATTGGAGCGAATGTGTCGATTTGTTTGCCACTTTTCTGACTTTCCTCCCGCGGCAGCATTACGACCGCGGGAACTCTGGAAAGTCATAAATTTATCGTATAAATTTCGCCATTCACCAAAGGGTGTAACAGGGTCTCGAACGAGTGGTAGTAGCAAAAAAAAGAAAGGGTAACACAAGAACACGTACTCTCTGCGCGTTACTGTGGCGGTGTAAAGTTTATGGGGAGCGTAGGACAAACAAAAAGGCAAGAAAACGGGAAAACAACGGCGAACGGGTGTGCGGTGTCGTTCGGGAAGTAAATAAATTTTATTAGAATGAATCCTCTCACGGGCATCAATGGCTTCCGATGGGTTGGCTCGTTGGAAATGCAAATACTTGCCGGTGAACTTTGTCAGCCATCGAGACCGAGTGGTATCGGTGTAGGAGTTCGGTTAAATCAGGCACGTTTGCGTATCTTTGCATCGCCCGCCTGCCCGGGGAGTATCGTTATCGCAGTGTGCCTCGTGTCTATCTACGGGCTACAGGTTGTTATCAAAAAGACGCCCAGCTCATGTGGTGGCATGTGAAATCAGAAACTGTGTGTTACTTTTACAACGAGTTTTGAGTTTTGATGCTGTGCTTAAAGGTGGCTTGAAAGTTTCAACAAGGGTTTAGAGTTGTAAGATTGTTTTTCAATATTTTGGTACGAATATTACTTTAAATTGTTTCACTCAAAGTCAGATTTTTTTAAAGTATAAAGAACTTGTTACACATATCCCTAAATATAGTCGACGAAGTATCATCCTTCATGAAATTGATAATTTAGATGTTTTCCTCTCCTATTACTCCTCTATTCTATTATTATCCTCTATTCTCTATTAGTCCTATTACTTCAATATTGACTTTAAAAAAGACTGAAATCTCTGCAAGGTAAACTGAATATCCCATTCTACTTATTTCTAGAGCAATGGCAAATATAAAGTTTTTGAAATATGTAGCCAATCTTAGAAAGACAACAGTTAGACTTCTTTATCATCTTCACCAAGGTTTCAATATTTATTAAAACATAAATGACCCAAGACGTCAAAGCTTTTCAAAGATGGCATCCTAAGAATCATCTTAATCGATTTAAGCTATTTTTAACATCACATAAAATATAAATTATAAGATAAGATGCTTAATGTTTTAAACAAAGCTCAATCTTAAGAACAATTTATAACAGTCACCGTGCTATAATATCTGTATTAAATCGTTCAATTTGGGATGCTCATCTAAGCGCCTATCTCGTGCGATCCATATTTGAAACTCTTCTTGGCAGTGCATAATGACCTAATGGACATCAAGTTTGGTCATTGTGACATCACATGTACATTTAAGCAGAGGCTTGGATACACATGAAAGCTTCTTTAGCGTTAATAACCAAACTAAGATGAGTTAGTGTAAATGGATATCTAAATCTGCCCTTGCTTCTTCAAATACGGTAAATGCTATAAAATAACTCAAGCCCACTTATTCCCTTAAAAGTGTTTCTGAAAATTCAATCACATTTATAAATGTCTCTTTGCCATACGCCCAAATAATAACAACCAGCTGTGAGCCATCTATTGGAGTCACCTTGCCACCAACAACCACCCAGACAGTTTATGGAACTGATTTTCCTATCATATAACTATCATCATCTGCAACTGCATAGCAAGCAGAGGTTACCAAGGTCGTTATCATCTACTTCATCATCGGCGCTGATTGCTATAGTTATGATTATCGCTCGTATTCATCGATTTCGATGGTCGTTTGTTTCTTCATACGGGGGCCTGATATACGGGGGACACATCTTTCCATAACTACAATACCAGGGCAGGCCAGGAAAAAGAATAGAAGAAACAATCTCTTTGAAGATGCTCATAAATGTCCCCCGGACACTTCTCGCGTAAACGACCGAGATTAGCAGCTGGGGAGTATGTGCTTAAAACCGTCTTTCTTAAGCAGTGTAGGCTCTCACACAGAGCCGGAGGTAGTGGAGCAATGTCTGGAGATGCCATTTACCTTTAACGGTTCAACCACCAAGGGCAACCGTTGTCCAGTCAGCCCGCCACTGTCACTCTCTAGTTGACCTAATGTGCCTGTCGGAGCGTATAGCCGAAGGGGGAGGGACGCTGTATTGTCCACCGTGCTAAATTGTCAAGACAAAATGTTTATTGTTTGTGTGCCCCAGCTTCGGAAAGCCTCACCAGGTGTGTATCATCGATACATTCTTTTTTGGTTACGGGTGAATGGTGGAGAGCTTTTCCCCCCCTCAGAGCTTCGCCCTGTGTCCACTTGTTTTGTGAAGACTCCGTTTGAAGTCTCGCACGTCGGCTAGACCATCGACCGGTCTCCCCCACCGTGTTCCACACTGTGCCACTTATTTATGGTTATTGCAAAGGACCTGCGACCCAAGTCATTTACGCTCGACTTCAATCCAAGTGGCTCTTTACCGATCATCATCATCATC
The DNA here is from genome assembly GCF_016920715.1 of Anopheles arabiensis. Lineage (NCBI taxonomy): Eukaryota > Metazoa > Arthropoda > Insecta > Diptera > Culicidae > Anopheles > Anopheles arabiensis. Next base: position 68,473,102 of record NC_053518.1, on the reverse strand, counting down.
ACCGGTTGCCACCGGTCGCTCGGAATTGGCTGCGACGAGGGAAGGGTGGGCCGTTGTGGCCGTTGTCTAACACATCGACCGCCATTGACATCGGGCTTCCAAGCTCGCGGTAGCGGTTGTTTGAAGAGGTTCCTGCGAACGTGCCCGCGTGTGTGTGTCTTGTTGGAAGTTGTTGCATACTTTGGCCCAGCCGTCTTTCGAACGCACTCGAGAATATCGAACGTGGCGCGAAGAAGTGAAAATAAACAGCTAAACTACCTGAAAATGAGAGTGCTCTTGTGGCCTTGCTGTGCCATTTAAGGAAGCCACTCCTTTTAAAGTATTCCGCGTGCTTGTGCGCTTTGCTCAGGGCTCCGGGATGATGATGATGCCGTACGGTGGCGGCGTTCTAGTTTCATACCATTGCGATTAATAATTAGGTACGGTAGAGGGTATTGCGGATGGAAGTTACCTCCGAAGCTGGTTTTTGGTAGGGTTTGGATGCAAAATATAATGCAAGGTTAAGGAAAGGACGGCTAAAAGATGGTCTTGTTGGATGGGACTGTTATTAATATTGAAAACATGGTAGCATTTAGACTTTTTGTTTATGGAACTAAGGGTTATATATACAATACAATTTAAAAAAAAGTTATGTGCTATTCACAATATAACAATACAGTCATTTAAGTGTAACATATCAGTCAAGTTCCCAAAAATTCTTACAAATTAGGTTGAAGGTTAGGCTCTTAGATGTATGTTGTAATGTAAATAATTTACGCTGCTCATCAAATGCTTATTAAACACTTGGTATATGGCTAGGATCTTCCAGGAATTCTAGAGGATATTGGTACTGGGACTGCTAAAGATACAGACCTCTTAAAGGGTTATGCGTAGTTTTCAGGGTATTGGGTAACAGTCATCTTACAAGGTAAAGAAATAATTGTCGTTACCAGATTATCAGACAGACTGACTTTTGGCACGATATGTACCTCGTGCAGATTAGCTGCCGTAGTAATTATTAAAACAACGAGCTGTTTTTGGCTTATTTTTATAGAGATTTCGAGCCAATTGACCTTATTTGCCTGTTTAAAACAACGAGCTATTGAAGACACCTCGAAGAGATACAGAAGATAACACCAGATAATCCCAGGAAAAGAGAAAAGGATAAAATGATATCCCAAATGGAAGATAAATGGCTGATCCAAAAATATGGCGTAAGGTCACGAAATAGGATCAAAAGAGTTCAAGACGGGCCAGTTGATCGCTCAAATGGAGGCAGATAAAAAAGTTTTGTGCAACAAATATTCAATATAAACGAAAGTCAGTTCTAAAAATATCTATCAAGCTACTCAACAAATTGTTATTAGGCGTAACAACAGGGACAGAACTATGGATATTAATTTGTATAAGCACCGAGACTCACCGAGGAAATATAAATAAGCTCTGAAACAATCAGGCCATTATAACAACTTATAATCACGATCATACATTGGTTCGGAACAGCTCATTAAATCTAAAACACAAAACACATGATCTTACAGATGAATGAAGACGCTATACAAATCTTATAAATATCACGTGGACAGAGTTCTCACGCATTCGATTTTGCTGAGACGACATTCTGTACAAGATAAGAGCATCAACAAGCACTTTGGATGATACAGATACAGAAGGTAAAATTTGCATCCATTTCATTATAAAATCAAAACAAGGCAATGCATTTTTGTGGTTCTTTTAACGCATTCTAATCCCCCTAAGTATGGTCAAAATGTTCACAAGGAACAAAGAAAAACATTAATCTTTCAATCGTATTCCTCGAGAGAGCCGGTGATATACCAACAGCAAACACCTCATATGCAAATGTAGTTCGGCCTGATTTATGCACCGTCTTCTTGTTCAAAACGCCAGTCCATCATATCATATACCTTTGCTGCCAATACTGTTTCGACACGCGGGTGGGAGAACAAGTGTTCTAGAACCTACTTCTAGAGAACAAGTGCTCTACAACAGCGCAAGGAAAGGGAAGAATCTGTTGAATTGTTTTTAATGTCGGATGCTTTCTGACACGAAAGTGATTGCAAATTTCTACACCCTGCCACATAGGTCCATTTGCGAATGTACCATCCATCGGCGCTCAAGAATTCAGAAACTTCACCAATATGACGTCCAAAGGGGATATAGTCTTTCGACACAATTTTTCATCACACACACACACGCGCTACATGCGGTCCGGGTGCAATGGTTTTCGTTCATATGCAGATCTTCTTTCCTTGCGGTTTGCAAGACATCCATTTAGCTTGACGGTACAATCTATGACAGCAACGAAACGACAACAGGAACAAGCGCACACACAAAAAAGGCTGGAGCCACAGTATCGATGTACATCGAAAGAACATATCTTCTCCGTCGACATACATACACACAGTCCCATGATGGGGTCCAACATTCTTTGCAGACCTGCTCCGGGACACCAAAAGGTGAAACCCGAGCTTCTCCAGTACAAATATGTATATTTTATTCGGCAAATATTGTCTTGCTGAGAGTCGTCCGCATGTCGTCCGCCAACGAGGACGCAAAGTAAGCGAAAGAATTGGTGGGTTTGAGGGGGGGGTGAAGTTTGACATTCTGCTCACTTGCCAAAGACTAAAAGGTTTCGATTATTCTCTCCAAGCTTCGAGTGGAAAGCTTGGCAGCTTTTGGGGAGGAGTGAAGCTAGAAGGATGGGTTTTTAACACACACAAAAAAGCGTTCTCCGATTGGAACTGTCAGCATGTGAAATGGATATTTGCATCAAGTCCGTTGAGCCTGTGGAGGATGTTAGTATAGTACTGAAGGCTTTTTAAATTTTAGGTCCTAGAGCCAGCAAGAGGAAGAAAAAACGGACACGTCCGGGGAAGTGGAACATAAAATAGGCGTTCCAATAATGATTGCATAGCAACTAGAGAGCAAAACTAACCACACACACACACACACCGAATAAGGTCGACATCTTGCTTTTGCAGCATGGCGTTGCTACTTGCCGACAGTCTTAGATATCCTTCCTTTTTTATTTGGTATCGCAATTTTATAGACAAATTTTCCTCAAACTCATTCTCCGTGCAGGAAGTATGATGGCAATTTTATGCCCCGGCATGGGTCACTACAGTTTGGTTGGGTGTGCGCTTGTGTACGTACCACATTTCCGGGCGATAAGGGAAATAAAGGCGACCGTTTGCAGCTACCAAGAGCGTATAAGCAATTATCATTCGGTGAATGTATGGGAGGAAGCTTTATTGGGTGAATGTTTCGGTCAATTAAAAATTTAATTAACATTCTGCTTTCGGCACAATTTGCCGTATATAGATAAGAGCAAAAGGGCTTGTTTCAATCAAGATGCAATTTCACAATAAGCATGTTTGGAGGACCCATTTTTTGTCTCTGCTATTTTGAATTCCTAAAGATCATTATGAGACATATGAACTGTTTTAAGTTGAAGTTTGTAGCTAATTTTGCTACCAACATCCAAAAAACCCTCAAAATAACCTTTAAATTACCCTATGTAGTGCAGTTTAACCTCAATTCTTTACATACGACCCGTCAAACAGCATCACCAAACGTAGCAAGGTGAAGTGTTAGCATTGACTTTGACAGCCACAGCCAGCTTGTACCGTATCATTATCATTTGCTGGGAGGTTACTTTTTTTTCTCAGGGGAAGTTACTTGCCCAAACACGGTACCATCCATCAGCAGTGATTGTTGTGCGCTTGGACAGCTTCTTGCCTCGAGGCACCTGGAGGCAGTTTTGGATGTCCAACGCGTTTGTGTACTGGTTGACGGTCTGCTAACTAGCGCGCAAAGCTACGCATCTAGCAGTGTGATATTTAACCAAAGGTTCCGATTCAGATTAGGATATCCTTTTGTTGTGAAATTAATAGGCATAAGACAAACGGCTGAAGAGCAGTCCGAAAGGGCACGGTGTCAAATCGAATTACCGAGAAGATCATTAAGGTCATTTGCATTATTTGGAGGCTGCTCTTGCATGCGTGTGTGTGTGACTTGCTTATCAACAAAAGGGCACAGTACTGTGATGTCTAAACTCTGTAAAGGTACTTCTCAAATATTGACAACTTTAGATCGTATTTCATACAGTCTTTATACTATAATCATATGCTTAAAATACACACAAGTGACTGGCTGAATAATAGCGCTAAAGCCAAGCCTCAAAAGGCAGCACATGAATGGAGTGGAACATGCTCCATTCAACCATCAAATTTCTTCACTGGCCGATGGAGTTTTCACCTTTGCCAAACCCGCAGTGTAGCCGGTTACGTTACCCGGGAACGCTATAATTACTAGTTTGATGATTTATAGAAGCCTTTGCTGTGCTATTTGATGCTTGTTTCTAACCCGTTCCGGTTAGTTAGGTTGCACATCACCCATCTGGCTTGACGCTTGACACATAATTGAATGCTCAAGCTGTCCCGGGTGCCCGGTGCCGGAAGAGGATACCTGTCCAAGGTACAGCGTTGCGTCCGCAGAACGCCAACTCCCCTGATGGATGGCGTAGCGAGAGGGAGTTTTTATTGATCCCGGAATGGTGAACTATGGCGGCTCTCCTGGGGCTGTTGCAGGTTTATAATTAATATCGCACGAAGCGTACACACATGTACGGTGGAGATATGATCGGTAGAAAGGTGAAAGATGGGCTTAGAGCAAAAAATAAAAAGGAGATATCTAGGAGGAAACGGCGCTAGCAACGATGCTGTTGACCCACATAAAAGTGGGTAAGGTAATGTGTGAGCTTTGCACGTCGCTTGGAGCGTGCAAGACAAATTGACTTATTTGTATTTAATTGGCTAGGTTGGTGTTTATATCTTTAGTAACGAATGAACGAGTTGGAAACTTTTTTTTGGTGCAAAATCATGAGGTTAAGACAAGTTCAATTAAAGAGTGGAGCAACAAACTGAGTTAGTTTAATACACTTCAAGTGCTGAGAATATTTGATTTAGCTGAGATTATTTGCTTTAGCTGAGTAATAAGCCATTATGTATTTGGACATTCGTTTTCACATATTGGGACATTCACTGTTTGTTATTAGTACAATCAAATTGCAAGTTCATGACCAAAACTAGCCTTTAAATTAAAAAAGAACAAAATTTGTAAAATTTTCGTGGAATTATCTTCATCCACACTAAGGAAATGATAAGTGCACTTTCAATAATAGTATCCCATGAGTCAGCAGACAAAATTTGACACCTCTATCAGTCGATCCAGGTGACCAACTTCGTTTAGAAGCGTGCGCCATCAAAGAATAGCACTCCGTAGCATCTAAACCGGACTCGATGCGACAGTTTGTGGACGGAGTGTAAGCCTGTTCCTGCATCTATAACATCTTGGCACTATATAGACAACGATCGTAGCATCGAAGGAATGGCTCCAGTTCCGAAGAAAGGAGCCAGTTCCGAATTGTTGACGACCATGAGCGATTTGAAATTTCAAAGGGAGCTGAAAATTAAGACATAGCGACAAGTGACTACATTGCTGCGTTCGCTTGACCGGGAGGTTGATGCAACCGGGCAAACAGTGAAATAGTACCTTGGAAATAAGAACAATCATATCAGGAAGCAGATCTCGCGTCCACTGGATTCGCAGCGGCAAGCATTGACAACAAAACTCAATGTGATCATTTCAGGAGAATTGTGGCTAAATTTCGATATGACAGCTTAGTCCGCGAACTGGTCCAACATCCCCCAGCTGTGTCACCTCAATTTTTTCGGGACTAACATAATGCAAAAGCTCTACTCCCACATTTTTGTCGCGAAAACTGAGGAGGGATTAATAAAAATCGAAGATTGATTTTAAAACAAGCCTAAACGCATGTCTTCGTTCGCCATGGCGAATATTTCGGATGACGGACGAAAAACAGTAATTCTTTTTCTTCTTCTTTGGCTCAACAACCGATGTCGGTCAAGGCCTGCCTGTACCCACTTGTGGGCTTAGCTTTTAGTTACTAGTTGATTCCCCCCCTTAGCAGGATAGTCAGTGCTACGTATGGCGGCACGGTCTATTTGGGGCTTGAACCCATGACGGGCATGTTGTTAAGTCGTGCGAGTTGACGACTGTACTACGACTGTAAAACAGTAATTATCTCTCTTAATTTTCTTCTACAGTCAGCCGAAAAAAAAACCAATTTTAATACAAACTTTACTTTGAAGTTTGCTTCTAGGACCAAGAGGATCGATGGTGTCATATAATAGTATGCGGCCTACTGCTTCAAAGGACGTGCGATCAAACCTGGACTGGAGCGGATTATCATTAGCCAAGTTTTCCAGTTTTTTCCAAGGTAATTGCTACATAAGGTATTTTAAAATACATAGAAAAGGAGAACAAAAATGAAACGGAGGAAAAACATTGAAATACATACGTATAGTAACGTTTCTTCGAACATTAAAAAAAGAACTCCAGTTTTGGTCACATATATATTAGCATAAGTTAAACGATTACACTACACAAACAATACCACCAACCTTTTTATCTACCTTAATCCTTACCGTTTATCATTTTTGTTTTAATGAAATGTTTGCACATTGATTGCATGTTTGCGCGCACCGGCTTAAAGCCACGCGAATCAATTATCACGCACACAGGGTCCTTTCCTTTTTATTCCCTCTCTCAATACTGCATTTTTTTCTTTCACTCCGGTAAGCATGATCCTTAACAACAAAAAAAAAGAAACCTGTTTAAAAGTGTTACCTTTTGTTATCCACTATTGCGAGGCGTTGTGGTGGCGCGCCGAGGCGTACGAGCAAATAATTATGTTCCCACGAGGGAATTCACAACCCCCTTACATCCCTGTCAGAAGGAGAGAGGGAGGGGGGGGGGCAAAAACCCACCCAGCAACCCAAAAAAAGCTTTCCATTCTTTGGTTGCTGCGAAACGGCGAAACGGCGCCAAAGCATAAAATTGTCGCGTTGTGTCAATCGCGGACTCTCTGGAAGCACCCGCAGCTCGCGCCATGAATGAATGAAAGCCAAAACAAAGGCTTCAAATTCCCTTGGATGGATTTATTTATAGATCGGGGAAGGGCAGCACAACACGCACGCATGTACGCATGCCGACACAGGGCGGTGGGGCTGTGGTGTTGGGAAAACATTAAAGTGAGCGCCGAAGGAAGAACGCGGACAACAGCAGTTGAAAAGCAACAACAAAAAAACGCACCCTTACGCCGTATGATCAAACAGCATCAGCCGGCCCTGTCCCGCTGGTGATGGTTTGCGGTCAAGCCACATCACGTGCGGTTTTTGAAAATGAGCTCGTTATCGTTATGCTGCCCGCATGCTGAAAATAATACTTTGCGCTTTCGGGAATGCTTTGTGTGGTTTTTTCCTGCTCCTTTTTGTTGTTGCTGTTTTGTCATAATGCGTGATTAGTAACGTGATATGTTTTAAATGTTCAAGCACAACGGGCCAGCTGTGTATGTGTGAGTGCATGTGTGTGGTATTATGTATTGCGCGGTTGGTTCGCGAAATGTTGCAATAATTCGCTAATAATGGCGCCGGATCATTAGAAGCAAATTGCAGCACGGCTTCTAATTCAAACGGTATAATGAGTGTGCGGTCAGCTTGGATGCTGTTTGCTGTGGAATAATGTGAGTGATTCTTATGTTCTGTTTAAATTTTAATTGCAATACCTCATTTGTAGGATAATATTCTACCTTATTACTTTTCAGGACATTTTTGCGGCCATTGGATTGTTGTTTAAGGCGAGATTTCCGAAGACATCTCTAGGAAAATCAATCTAAAGCTTGGATCATTTACAAAACTGGTCCTTAGGAATGTTTGTATGTATATTGCTTTTTATACCAATTGATATTGTTACTAGTGGCTGAAGTACAGATGATATAAACATAAACTTAAGGAAATTTGATTTGAACTAATTCTTCGATATTTTAGATATGCTGTGTTATGATATTCACGAACTAATAATGCACGAACGAACCAAACAAATAAAAAGAAATTTTATGCCAATAATGTTGTCCATGTGCAAGTGAAACGTTAAGCTCTGGTCCAAAGTCAATCCTAAATCACACACACGTTGCCGACGAAGTAAAGTCCTACCTGCGAGAGAATAATCGAATTCAATGAGGTGTTTTAATCTTTGAAGGATGTTATTATATTATAATATATGTAGCTTGGGCCGGTCTAGTGGTACAATCGTCATCTGGTGGCCGAACAAATTGACTTAACAACATGCCCGTCATGGGTTCAAGCCCCGAACAGACCGTGCTCCCATACGTAGGACTGACTATCCTGCTATGGTAACAATAAGTCATTGAAAGCCAAGCTCACTTCACTAGTGGGTACAGGCAGGCCTTGACCGACAACGGTTGTTGTGCTTAATGAAGAAGAAGAAGAAGATATGTAGCTTTAGTCAATTGCGAGTTCTAGAGCATTATTTAGGCACCAAGGATTAAAAGAGTCTATGTACTGTTGTACTAAATAATAATCATGCTGAGTTTTAACAGGCAAAAACAGTTTCACATCATCAGCATACATCAGATAAGCATTGAGTGTAAAACAAATGGTAAAATCGTTGATAAACAACAAGAACAACAACGTCCCTAAGTTACTACCTTTGGGTACTCCAAATAAACTAACGAACTCGTCAAACACAACATTATCAATTTTTATTCTGTATCGACGATATGATAGGTATGAATTAATCCATGAACAGTATCATATGAGAAACGTATGTGGAGATGTTTCTTTTCAAGTAGTTTACATATGATTCACACTATCAAAGGTAGCTTTAAAATCGGTATATAATCCATCTATGTGATATCTTTGGTTGAAGAAAAGCGTATACGTTGAAAGAAATCCAAGTAGATTGGTATGTTAGCAGTCCCAAATAACCAGCTCGAACTCCATAGCTGAATTTGAGGCAGTTTAACGATGAATCGTTCCGATGTCGTACTTTGTGGGTGATTAAGAGATGAAACGGTACTTGGTGTAACCATAAGGCTTTTAACAAGCACACGATACTCTTTGGAGCTTTGCGGATGACTAGTACTATCTGTAGGGTTGACGATGGAACTTTGAGGCTTTTTAAGAATGTGTACCGAACTTGGTGGAACTTTCGATACAAGGTGGATCTTGTCAAAGTGTCTAAGACAGACACCGTCAATCATCTCATTGCTGCTGTAAAAGTTAGATAAGTTGATTGAAGAAATTATTTTGAGTGAAGTGATTGTGGTTGTACAGTAAATTGTGTGAAATTTTGTGTATTTCATGAATGTTAAGGATTTAAAAATAAACACATGTACTTAAACAAAACAATTATTGTTGTAAATCGACAATTATTTCATCGATGACGCTTGCTTGAAAATAAAACACAAAGAAAAATAATCCCCGGCACCGCGGCATAAGGAAGCTGCTTAGGCGCTATTTAGTAGGACCTCCTGGAACTTCCATGCTGTTTATCTACTGCAAAAGGCGAATTCAAGCAGCGATCTTTAGCATGCCAAAATTAGTTGCTTAAGCAATTTTGGCTATTTGGGAGTGGAGCGTCAGGGAACATATCTATGTTGGCAGAATGCGATGTAGGGACTGCACTAATGCATGATAGTTCTTTGTACAGTCAGTTCGAAAATATAGCTCCAGCACACACATAAGTAATGCCACGATAGTTACCGATTATGCCTTTATCACCCTTCTTGTGCCGGTACTCCATCAGGACACATTATTGCCCACGATTTCGTTGAATCATGGTCATGGATTTGATCCACAAGGTTCAATAGTTCTTCAATCTGATTACTATACTTTGCGATTGCTCTCTTCATCTTCAATTTTCATAATTCATCAATCTCTCTTCATAATCCATCTATTTATATGAAATTGTGGGCTATCAGACAGCTTTACTGTACTGACATTAAATTCGAATGAATTTGAGAATCTATTATATTCATCAATTTACATTAATTTTGCAATAAAAAAATTGATTGTTAAAAAGTTTTTTTAAATAAGCAATCATTTTATCCAGACGTTTGATTTGCACCACAAAAGTAAGAACACAAATTTTTGGTCAGTGCACTTCATATATTGTACTCAAACATAACAATTGCCACTTGAAAGCTTTTACACCTTTCACTATCCTCTTTTTTACACTGCTGAATCCGAAGAAGTAAAAAGACAACATGTTAAGGCGTGCGAGAAATTAATTGTTTTGTGCAATTGCGGCATTGTCTCTTGTTTCTTGTACCCGCACCTTCATGAAGCTTTTTGATAAAAGAAAAAAAGTCACACATTCTTAGTGCCGTCTTGACAGCCGTAACAAAAAATAAAAAATTAACGAGTCAAAAGATGGCTACAAGATTGGTGTATGGTGGTTTTTTTCACTGGTAAAGCTCTCGTTACCGCCCTAAAGGCCCTATCCCCAGCGCCCACAGCATTCGTGCCGTGGGCAGCAGCGGCAGACGGGCGACACTTACGGGGCTGGCGGGTCATTTGCAGCAGAAAAGTGCGTACCAAGAGCAAGCGTATCGCCTTACCTTGCCAAAGCCCTTGGGGCTAGGGACTATAAGGGAAGCAGGTAGAGAAAAAAAGACCCTTCCCCAGATGGAAATAGGTGTTGGGGGGGTTTTGTCTCAACCAACGCAAGCACCACCACGCCATGGCTCGTGATAGCTCGTGATCGACAATGTGATGGGCGTTTGGTGTAAAAAAAAAAATTAGCATTGAATCGTAGTGTCGTAGTTTGTTGTAGTGGGTTAAGTGTTTATTGTTTCTTCTGGAAAGGTGTACACATGGTTTGATTGTTTCAATAAAGAGCGTAAAAATAACCTTAACAGGCGACATAACCAGATGAAACTTAGTGGAGTGAATGAGAGAATAAGGCATGCAATCGATGCTTAGTATGAAATTTACTCGGTGTTAAAAACTCATTATGAAATTTTTCTCAAAAAAGCTTAATTCAACCCATTCGAAGGCACAGATAAACATCATGTTATCAATTCAATTTTAAATGAAATTAAAACCTTAAAAACCCCTCACACACGTTGGCTGAACTTTCAATCACAACCTCGAATTATCTTTCCTCGATTGTTAAAAATGGCTGTAATTACGATAAAAAATATGAGCCCAAAGTATAGGGGAAGGTAGGTAAAGACGGACACGTTAAGGGAAATGGTAAAAATCTAGGGATATATAAGTACAACGATCTTGAAAATGTGCATATATTATCTTACACTCATGTTTTATCAGAAAATGTGTTAAAACTTTTAAGTTTCTATCGATTTTTGCGTTTTTTTCATGAATGAAAAACATGTTTTTTTCGTGCAGTTTTGAAATGTTCGGGTAAGACGGACACCTGATATGGGAAAGATGGACACCATGAAGGGTAAGATGGACACCTGTAGAAAACGTTGGAAAGTGAAGAGTTTTACATTATTTTAACAAATTCTATCGCTTTCCACGTCCTGGTACGTTTATAAACCAATTTTTGGCCTATTGCAACGACGATTCATTCAGCTGTGGTTTTAGAAATTGTAAGCACCGCTTCTAATATATCGTAGAATGCAGAATCTAAAGCATTATTGAAATATCGCGCACTTACAGCTGACGTTGCTCCAGCTTACAGAACAACAGTCTAGAACTGCCTTTAAGGAAATTACCCCAGTAATTTTTGAGGGACTTGTTAATAGTTTAATCCATTTTCCACCATGTCAAAATTCAACATTTGATGTTTGTAGTCCCATAGAATTTCTCATCTATTCCTGAACAATGTCGTATCAATGCCTCATCTTTTTATTGTTTAAAGTTGTCCAAGTCGTGACAAGATATTGGATTTCGTGAAGCGCCTCATCAGCGTCGAGCGAGTAATAGCATAACGAATGGCTACTATTTTGACCGGTGTTTCATTTCTCGCTTATTTCACTACTATCTCTAGTTACTGATTGATTTATAGCTTCGGAATACCCTTATTTAAGATATTTGAAGAAATATATTCATCACCAATTGATATAAGAAGTAAAAAAATCAATAAATTCGGTGTCCATCTTTCCCTACAGCAAAGTGTCCGTCTTTCCCGCTTTGGTGTCAGAATGTTTAAACCACCAGAAAACAATATTTTGTATTGCTTTTATCCTCGTTCTTTCGCCAGTTTTTTCATTAATGATCACGACAACCCATTCATGAAATAAAACTTCCGGAAATATAAACAATAAAAGTTGTAGAGCTTAAGATCCGTAGTAGTCAAATTAGATCCACAAGGATGCTCATGATTGAAAGTTTATTTTGTTCGCTGATTTAACCAATTTTGCATATATATTGCCAAAAATGTTCTCAAATGTGTTGTTCAACTTTAAGTTAGGATGCTGTATTGTTGATTTTTTCGAAAATTACCATTTTGATGCATTTATGAGAAGTGTCCATCTTACCCGCAGTGTCCGTCTTTACCTACCTTCCCCTACAACAAATAGCAAATATAAAAATCAATTTTGCTCGATTGTTATTTGCCCAAAACAACCCCAACGAGATGGAAACCCTTTTTGCACAGCAACCCGCGGAAGAGGAACCCAGCCTGCATGGGCGTTTCGAGTTCGAACTTCCCGAACTGGAAGCGTCAGTTGCGAAACCGAACTACCCGCGCAAATGGTTCAATGAAGGGGCAATAAATATCAAATGATTGGACCACGCGCGTCTGGCCTTTTTTGTGTGTGTGCATTATTTCTGTTATTATTTTTGCGCCAGCCTCGCTCCCTATACTCTGTTGTAACTGAACCTTTTTTATCCCTGTTCAACTGGGAGTTTTAAGTTTCGGCAGGTATCGCGGTACAAGCTTTTTTATTTATCGTGTGGCGCGTGATTTTGCGTGTCTGTTATGCAGTGTAAGCAATGCAAAAATGGGAATTTTGAACGTAATTTTAGTGTTGTAAATTTCGCGGTTTGATATGGAATGATATCAAGCGAAGAGTGTGGGAGATACTATCGTTTTACGCTATTATGTTGAAGATGAATGTAGAACTGAAAAGAGCTTGCTTGCCTGCGTTAAATTAGGTAACAGTCGTTTAAATGTATTATGTTACATAGTGGTGCTATATTTTACTATTATTTATGTTATAGAATGTTGAAAATATGTCAATAACATCGTATAAAAACAATGGATGGCAAGAACCAAGAATATTGTCATTAGGAGTAGAACTCATTCCAAAGGAATTCTGGAATAAAAGGATGTGATCTTAAAAACGTTTTATTTCTTGAAAAATATGTTTTGAGTCTGTCATAAATTACAAAAAGTGTAAGCTTAAAGGTACCTCCTTTTAAAATATCTTAAAATTGTAAAATATCTTAAATAAATTCAGTTTAAATAACCCAGAAAGGCGCAAAGGTGCGAACTATCTTTACGCCTGTATTTATTTGGCAAACAATCTCATTGCACTTTACGCCAAAGGGACGCCTGTTTTGAGTCCGTCAACACCAACGTAAGGGTGGCCCCAATATCCATCTCCTCCCTTCACACCTTCAACCGTTCCCTCCTCCCTTCTCTAATCGTGTGTCGGCCATCTCGGCCATGTGCCAAGTTTCACATGCGGTCTGTTTGAGACTGGCCGGTTCGTTTTTTAAATTTTTTTTGCTACCCAATCTGTCGAAACATAACTAATTAGTTCCTTCAGTCTCGCGACCCGTGCAACGATAACGACAACCTGTCGTCGTCGTCATCTGTGGTCGTCCGCACGGTCCCGCAGGAACCGCGAGGGCGAAAAACCTTGAGCGGGCGATGCGTTGTCGCACAATTCAATTCGAGGAAGTCCGGGACCGCGGGTCGTTGTCGATCGGCGTCTTGCCAAGCCCACGGATGCCAGCCCACCGACACCGGGCACTGCAAACACCTTTCGGGTCGGGGTGCCCTCTTGGCCAGAGAAAGTTGAACGATCGGCAAATGGTGGTGGCGCGCTCGCGGAAAAAAAAAATGCTGTCAAGAGTTGTAGTTGGCGCCCCGAGTGTGTAGCTGGTTGGGGCCACATGGCCGAGGGAGCAATCGAGATCGAGAGCGTGGACCACGACGACTTGGTTCGACAGCGTTCGAAAGAAAGCCCACGCAACGCTGGCGAGCCTTCTCGCCTTCTGGCTGACAGGGTAGCCCGTTGGATAATGGAATTTTTGTGCCGCAAAAATGCTTGCCTTTATAATTTGCACCAGTTTTCTAGCGGCGACCGCGCGCACCAGCGGCTCGTGAGGTAGGTGTTGCATTGCAAATGCAAATATGCTGTACCCCGTGTGTTTCTTTTTTTCTTCTGCTCTGTAGCGAGGACAGATCAAGTGGTTGTTACATTAAGATGTTGTTAGCATTACTTACACGCTGCCAAGATAAATGAAGACAAACTTGACTTTGACTGAAGTGATCGTTCTTATTTAGGTCTTGTGAGGCGGAGAGAAACATAGATAAAAACATAATGCTTTTCCGAAAAGGAAATATTCAATATGTAAGTTGTTAATTTGTTCCTGCAATTGAAATCAATTGAATCACAATTATGTACATGCCTAGGATTTAGAGTGAAATAAACAATGTACTCAAAGGACCAAGCAGCTTGAGTTTGATTCGAAACGCAAAATGCAAAAGTGCAAATTAAAACCATTGGTTTTGGTTGGTCATTAAGAAAAAGGAATATCCGCAAATAGATAGAGTTGGGAATGAAAATGGGAATGCTGACTCTTTTCTAAAGACTTTCGCAATTTAGTATTGCAAACCCTAAATATATATGGAGAAATCACATAATATTGAGTAAGGACAATAGTCTAAACAATAAAGTGATTCATATAACCAGTCTGTGTTGAGTTGAATTTTTACATTGATTTGGAGGATTTAACTCCACTCACTTACTTTTACTCGTTATGCAGATCTCAAGTAGGGAAGAAACTTGACTTCATAAACTCACAAAGGCAACACAAAAATTTCTTAAAAAATGTTATTAATAATTTTTAAATAATTTTTAAATTACCTATTATAATAAAATCATGACTAAAGCGGCCTCAATCGAATTTGATAATCCACTTAGTACTCTGGTTTTCGAAACTATTGCCAACATCGGTCAAAACGTAGCATCGAAGTTAAATCGGCTCATGTGTTCGGTGAAACAATAACAACTATGACAAAAAATTAGCATTATGCAGAGACAGTTCTATTGAGACCAAAACTATTCAAGTGTTTCATAATTTTAGAAAAATATTGTTTTCATGTTTTTAACCAATAAAAATACGTATTTATATCAACACGTCAAATTGAATGTGTTTCGTAGAGATAGGTATATGAGAGATGCCCGTAAACCGAGTATTAATGGTTTCAAAGGTATTAGGTATTATTGTATTAAGAAATTATGCATTTATATTCACACAATTATCAACCACTGTTTTCGAAAATATGTGTCGTATGTCGTAACATGTAGTAACTTCGTAACACGGATTTTTGCGTAAGTCAGATATTACGATTTTCAGACAACATTTAGTTGATAAAATGTAGTGTTTTAATTCGCTCAATTTCACAATTAATAGAATTCTTGTTGGATTAAATTTGGTTAATAATGTCCTTTAAGGCTCGGGCCTATGAAAATGTTGCGGAACATTTGTTGCCAAAACGTATGGATGAACTGTCAAACTGTTGTTGCGGGAACATTTTTGTTGCAAGAGAAACAAATCGATTTGTTTCATGTTTATTTGTAGCATGAACATTTTTGGACTTGTTTGCACACCAAAACGGATACAAAATAATTTCAACTTTATTTTATAAATGTTTTTGGGAATGAATTTTTGCACAGTTTTTTAAATAAATAGGAAATTTCATAAATGTTGCCATTGAGCAAATGTTGCCGCAACATGTTCATATACCCAGGCCTTAGCGATTCTATACGTTTAGGAAAATTGTAATATATTTGGCATTTGAAAAATATTGGAAAAGATAACTAATCTTACACATGAACTGTCTAAATTTAAAAAAAATGCCCTACTAGAGTGTCGCGTAACTTGGCGAAAGACTGAACATTAGATAAAATCTGTTTTTTAGTCCGGCATCATTCGTTACATTTATTACAACATTCAACTACATTTAAGGCCGTGTCTGTGCTTCATCGCATGCGATTTTATCGCACGTGCTGTCAAGCGCTTTTTCGTATGATATTACGATTATTTGGATGATTTTAATAATATAATGATTATGAAAAATTAAGTTTAGTTTGCTCCTACAAAACACCACACATTTAGTTTGACAGATAAAATCGGATGCGGCGTCGTACGAAGACATCGCACGTTCGACGTTATCTGTCAAATTCCATATAAAATTTTGACAGGCTTCAGATAAAATCGCATCCGATGGAGCACAGACACGGGCCTTACTGGAAACGATTTAATGCTCACATAGTCACAACGAATCCAAAACTAATCGATTTATTAATTGATTTCTAGAGTAATAACTCTTTCCAACACCTTCCGGTAGATTTGTAACGCGTTACGCTTTTCCCTGGGTAACGCATCACTTTCTTCCCCGCTGGATGCGACATTCGCTGTGTGCTCTCCATGCATTTTTTTACTCTCCTGACGAACCCTGCTACCCAAAAAAACGCACAAAAGAGAACAAACACGACACAAAGAAAAAAAAAACAAATCCAGCGAGAGCAAAACCGTCCCCAAACACGAGAGAGAGAGAGAGAGTGAGCGCGACAACGCGAGCAAAGTTTCGTTAAGCTCGTGTTGTTTACGATTTTTATTTGCTTCTCTCTCGCGCTCTCGCTCTTTCAACCGAACGACGACTCGGGTCGCGCGAGGCTGGAAAACTGAACGAAAGCCGCTCCAACGCAGCGGCGACCGAAAACATTCGTTTAGTTTCTTCCCTTCGGTGTGTGCGGAAGCGTGTGGTGCTGTCGAAGGTTTGTTGCCGGTTCGGCGCGCGCGTGTGTGAATAGTGTGCGCGGTGTGCAGGCTCGGAAAACAATACGCGGCGTGTTTTGTGCGAAATTTGCCACAATACCACCCGGAGGTCAACGTTCAACGCGGAATCATTCCGTTTGTGTTGCGTGCAGGTAGAAGAGTTGTTTTTGCGTCAAAGTTGTGTGTATTGTGTGGTGTGCCGATATAAAAACCACGTTTGAAGCAGTTTGCTTAATCCCTAACCTCATCGATAGTGTGTGGCTATTGCGGCCGGGAGTTCTAAAATTAATCCTTGATCGTTCATGTTCCATTAGTGTTCAGGTGCTGATGCGCTCTTCTTCCTTTTGTGTGCAAAAACGTCGATCGTTGTGAGGTTGAAAAGTGCTGAAAACTGGGCAAAACTCCGAAAAAAGTGGTTCCGTATGGTACTGCCAGTGCCTACTTTTCACCATCAATATGGACGGCGGAGGCGAAGATTCGATCGACGGTTGCAATAAAATGCATTTTACGACACCGCGGCGATGTGCGTGCGGCCGGTGCAATCCCCCCCCTCCTTTGCCCTCACCACCGTAATCCGCCCGAAAAGGGAGCAAGGGGGAGTTATTAATAGTCACATTTTCACCCAGGAAGCAACTCTCGCGGCAGAATGTGCTCTGTTGTGCCCGTCCGAGTATGAGATGATGAGACCCACGGGGGAATGGTTTTTATTAGAGAAAAGGAAACCGTGTGCGTACCGAATGCGTGTCAGTGTGTGAGCACGTGTGTGTGTGTAGAGTGTGTGTATGCTAATGATTTAATTGCTGCAGAAGATTAGTGCAATAAGCAATTTGGCGAGTGCCGGGTGTGTAAGGGGCAAGAAACGTGAAGGCAAAATTCAGATCGTTCAGAAATTTATTAAAAGGGCAAACTGTGCCTGTTCTTGAAGCAACCGTGAGGGAGAATCTGGTGGAGTTGTTGTTGGTGCCTTTTTAACGTTTTGCGTTTTTGACAGCAGCGCGAATTTACTGCACCGGCTCGTGCTCTAATCGAAGTTGGCAACGGTACGCGCGTTCGTCGTCTGCTAAGCGCGAGCAGAAGGATTTCGTTAGTGCCGTGTGGTGGTGGTGGTTCAGTAGCTCCCAAGATAAATGGCGGAAGTGTGGTGTTCAAAAGGCGGCCGGTAGCGAGATGGAATTTTTGGTGAATCTTTTTTAATTAGAGCAGAAAGAATGTTGCGAACAAGTAGACAACGAACCCGCAGTTTTTTTTTTTTGCGAAGAATTCATTGGATCCTGTGATACTGAAATAGCGGTGCTGAAAGGTGTTTTCGCACAAGGGATTGCATCCCAAGGAATACTCGCGGAACGATCTGCGTTATATCCATAACCTCTCTTTTATTTCCCTCCGTGTATGTCTGTGCGTACCTACGCTCAATTTATTTGAATTATGTGTGTTCTTGCAGTGTTTCAAACGAAGATTTATTTCCACATTACACGTTTGTGTTCGGTCGAAAGTGTGTGTGTGTGTGTACGGTAGAATGAAACGATAAGCAATGGCGGAATATCATCCTGTAGGTTGGCTCCACCGCCTACTAGCACACAAACGTTCGTATCGTCAACGATCGTTAGGAGAGGAGGAGACCCCAGGGTTAACCTTCCTTTATTTCCATAAATCAAAGGATTTATCAGACGGTGTCCGTCCGTGCCGCGTCTCTCTTTTCCTGATATATGCTCCCCTGCATCCACGGTCCCATGGTGGTGTGGTAAGGACGTGTCAAACGTCACACAAATCGTTAAATCATGGCTTTATTCTTTTTGAGGCTTTCTGCGCTTAGTTCCACGCTGTTGCCTTGTTTTTTCGCTGACACACTGAAATGTCCTCCTGCACGTGCTCCTTTTGTGGGAAATTTGATTTTTTCCAGTGAACTGATTACAATAGGCAGTCGTGTGGCGGACGTGTGTGGTGCTGCTCGCTTGAGCTATTTTTCGTCTTTCATCGGCATGCGCTTTTGGGCCATTTTAACCAAACACAAAAGAGGAGATTGCATACCCCCGAAGGTGTGTGCTGCTGCTACAATGTGGTATCACTTTATGCCATTAACCTCACTCTCTGCCTTTTGCATCGGGCAAGCGGATTTAACAGGTTCGCCGTCTAGCGCGAGAAGGACGGTTTTTGGTAGTGTTTTGCATTTTTTTCGTTAGAAAAAACACTGCTACGATACAGAGACAAACCAAAACACAAAAAAGGGAAATCCGTGAAGGGGAAACGGAAGGGAAAGGGAAACGCAATACACGCATGCACACGCACTGCGAAAGCGAAATGCTTTTATGTGTTAGGGCCATTTATTATTATTGATGGCGATTTATGGGACTCCGGGTTGTGTTTTCTGGTGTAAAACGGTGTCATACGGTTTTTGTTTTTGATTTTGCTTTTTTTTCGACGGGATTTTTATTTCCCGGGCATTGTTTTGGCTGGCAGGGAAGAAAATTGATGATGCGTGTGTGTGCGTGTGGTGATGGAATGGCCAACGCTGTATTGTTGTATTATTTTCGTCCCTTTCTTTATTCTGAGCAACAATGAGCAACAATCAGAGTGTTGGTTTGTCCACGTGCCATACATTTGGTTTTCCGAGATATCCATGATGGACGACCTTGTTGATGATGTCTCGGCAAAAACACCTATAGCTTGAGGTGGGCACGAGTCACAAAAGCAAAAATAATAATAATAATCTTCAAAAAAATGATTAAAGTGGATTTTTTTTGCCAAAGATGATAAATAATTTAAAAAAATCGATTTTATTACAGCAAGTGAATGTATGTGTAGTTTTTGTGCTAGTTGCTGAAAGTATGTGAAATAATGTTAAACGTAAATTAAAGAAAACAGAAGAAAATGGCATAAAAGAAGTGCTAAAAATAATGAAAAATGTAATACAAGCTGCTGCGTGAAGGCGAGAAGTGCGTGAAGTGTAAAGCAACGTTTTGAGTGTTAAAAAGGGAAATAATTTCATGGTAAAAAGAATTTCCCTTTCTAAAGATCATGAAATATAACAATCGAATAGAGTCCAGCTGATGAAAGAATAGTAAAACCGCAATCGAGATATAGGAACCGGCTCCATCTTCAAGAGATATTCAAAACATCGAAAAATGGTAAGCGAAATGAGTGTGATTTTACGATCTGTTTATTTTGCACTTAAGTTTAATCAAAATATTATGCTCGGCTTTTAGCTCCAATGCCAAATTCTCAAAAGAAAGAGCCCATTGATTCCCTAAATTACTTCTCATCCATGTCGAAAGCAATCGGGAGGCTTTCAAATGGAAAAGCGATTGAAAGCCCTTTAGATCTGGCATCATCGGACGGTTGTTGTTGAATGTTGATTATTTGCCTTTCTATCTCGCATTGAATATATTGAATTTATTAGAGTAAGAGTGTAGTTTGCCTGCTGTGTGTTGTGTGCCAAAGCGGTCGAATTTGGCTTTTCTGCTTTTCACAACGGTGCACAACCTATAATTTAGATAACCTCACTCTCTGCTCCGTTAGAAAAGAAAAGGTACAGCAAAATGGGAAGAAAATATGCTTCAATTTTGGCAGCGTGTGTAAAGGGTTGGTTTGATTTGATTGGTGATAATTTATGAGTGCGAGTCAAAACGTAACAATTTACCGCTCTTTCGATGCGCGTGTCTGATGAGGGGGGTTAAGCGATTTTAAACTAAATTTTTGCTCTTCAATTTTGATATCCCCCCAAGCGCTCCTGTCTGTGCTGGTAGCACTCACCTCACATTTCAATAATGATAATAAAATGGCATCTGTGTGAGTGCAAAAAACCAGGGAACATCTTTCGAAAATCGTTAACAATTTCAAGCACAAACCCCACACACTAATGCAAACATCGTTACGAATGTATCTTTCTTACACTATATCCCACTCTCTGGTTTCTGCCCGCCAGACGCGGAAGCTCGCATTTGCAACGTGCAACAGAACATTTAAAGGTTCTGTTACGACGGCGAACGGATCTGTGGGCCACGCGAAGGATGCGGCCTTGTAAATCAAACCCGCTCGGGTAACAGCGATCTTCTCAACCGTTCAACACCAATAATAAACCTTCCCGCTAGTTGCTCTCTCAAGTAATTTGAGGAGCCTATGCCGCAGAAGGGGGTGAAGAGGGATGAGAGATTTCTTTCTTGATCCGAATATGCAAAATTAAAAAAGGCGAAGTTTCTTAGAGTTGCAAAATCCGAATGGTTTGTTTATTAAAAGTTCGGTCCCTTTTATACCCCCGGAAGCCCATACAATTTTTAGGGTGTTAGTTTATCCTTTCCGAGGATAATAGTACATAAGTGTACGTACGCGTGAGTGCCGCATGTTAGTGTATGTGACGCATTTTTATTCCGCTTTTACACGTAGCGTTCCCGGTTTCTAGATTAAGGTGATCGCGCACCACGCGAATTTACAATTTGACACGTCCGTTACGAATTTAATAATTGCGAACGTAACATCCTTCCCCTCGTAATTCATTCTCGTGAATTACGAAAATAAAAAAGTGAGCGATTATTTCACTGGCTGCCTGCGTTGCTCGCTAGCCCAATCGCAGGCCGCAGCAAAGCCCTACGTCGGTGGGGTCTCCCCCTGTGTCGAAGAGTCTTTGTAGTCAGGGGAGCCAATTCCTCGTCTCGACAGGATCTCGTCTTCCTCGTTGGTAAGCGGTGGATGTACATATGGTTGTGGGTTGATCCTCATCTCCATCAGAACCGCTGCCGATTCGCCTGGACAGGGTTGTCGCACTTCCTTCTCGACAAACCGTTGCGTGGTGATGTCAGGGGGCTCAAGATGATCTACACCGGTGTGTAGTGGTGAGGGGTTGTGGGGATGTGTTCCACACAATGGCAAGGGTGCCATAGAAGAATCTGGAACCACAGCTTCATGATGGTGAAGTACGGGGATCGATATACCGCGATCTTCTTCATCTGGTTCCGCGATACGCTGGTCCTCGGACCAAGCTCGATTTGGTACCGTTTCCACGAACGGTTTCTGGATTATTTCCTTTCCACGATCGATCTCTTTTGATATCATCGTACTATCTGCATCGTAGTGGATCATCGGCTGATTATGAGGCGCTTCGGTTCCTTTCACGTTCATCCCGAAGACAGTCCAACCCAGCTTGGTCTTGATTGCCATTGGCTCATCACTTCGGCCCATTTTGCGCCCTAGTGGTATTAGTAGATGGCTATGATCGAGACCAATTAGTATAGTTGGCCTTGCGCTCTCGTAATCGCTGATGTCAATTCCTCTCAGATGAGGACATTTCTCTCTGAGAACGTTGCAATTGATTGATTGCCTCGGGAGCTGGAGATTCTTCACAGTTCTCATTTTTTCCAAGACCCGTTCTTTCTTCTCCTTCTCTCCTTTCACTAGGCAACTTACTCTCCTACTTTCTTTCTCTCGTATGGACAAATTCTGCGTCCACGTCATCGTAGTCGGCTCAGTCGGCCCTTCTAACTGAAGCTGATTAGCTGTTTCTTCCTCGATCAACGTAAATGATGACCCTGAATCTAACAATGCAAATGTTTTCAGCGTTTTATCTTCGTTGCGTAACACGACCGGAACAATTTGGTAAAGTATTTTTTGTTCTTGATGACAATTCTCCTCCGCATCGGCTGTGAAGTGCAAACGGTGATGCGTTTCTTCGCATGGATGTAGGCCGCGTTCTCGTGCGGCTGTGCGATTCTGTGCGGTGTAATCTATTCCATTTCTTGCGTATGTGTTAGTGGCCGGTGAATTGTTTTGTGCGTTACCAAAGTGGTTGTGATTGAACGGTCTTTTTGTGTTGGGCGCTGAAGACTGGTGAACGTTCATCGAGTGTTTTGGCCTTTCTGGCCGTTTTGGCAATTCTTTAAGTACCTTTGCTTGAGGCAGCAACCATTTGCCAAAATCTTCCAGCGATGGAAGAACACCCGGTTTGATATTGGTGGATTTATATTCGATCCATTTTAGATGCCTATCAGTAGGCAGTTTACAAGCCAACTCATTTACGAGGCGATGGTCTTGTAAATACATAGGCATATTTATTGCCTTTATGTTAGTGATCATGTCCTGAATCGCGTCGGACAAATCAGGTATTTTGTGCTGATTTTCAACACGTATGTTTTGCACGTCTTTAAGCAGCTCGTCGTACACGAGTTCTGCTCTGCCGAATTGCTCTTCGAGCTTCGTAATTATTTCCGGCACGTTATCTGGCTCGAGAAATAGACGGTGCACGCATTTATACGCCTCTCCCTTAAGGGCGTGTTGAAACCGGGTCATGTTTTCAACATTTGTATATTTAGCCTGCTTAGTCGTTTCCTCATACGCACGCTTGAATTTCAACCATTCTTTGGCCTTGCCATCGAAATCAGGTAGCTGATCAAAGGTCAAGCGTTTGAGATATGTGTTTGTATCTAAGCTGCTACCTTTAAGCGCTTCGATTAGGGCTGCAATTGCCGTGTTTTGGTCTGAGCCAGTCGACGCTGGAGCCTTAATCTTAGCATAGTCTTTTGTGCATTTTATGCACAAGAATGGTTCGTCTGCTTTAGGCAACCGGTTCAGTTTGGCACATGCCATATGGAACCAGCGATCGCATTCGTCGCATTGGACCATATTGGGATCATCAATCCGGCTGCATAAGCGGCAGCTACCATTGTCGTTATCGACGAACGGAGTAAGGTTTCTTTTCGTAGTCATGACGTAGCTAATGTGCTGATGAGTTCGTGTGCGTGTATAGTGCACAGATTTTTATCAGTGGTGTGGGTGTGCGATGTCGCACTGGTTCAACGGTGCGCAAGGGCTCTCCCTTGGAGCTCTCGCTTAGTGCTCTCTCACGCTATCGCATACGCAGCTCGCTGGAGCTGTACACGTATTAGTGGAGCCTATACGTGAGTGCAAAAGCGTAGGTGGAGAGCGGATGCAATCCTATCGGAAGCGATGCTGTCTTCCTCCTAGTGTGAGTGCTTCCTCTGGAGCGAGGATAGGTTCGTCTAGGAGCGAAGCAATTTCTCTTCGGTGAGAATGTAGAAGGCTAGAGAATTTGCGGAAGCTTTCATACCACGGGCAAATCTCTCTACCATACAAATATGAGGAAGATTCCTCTCTGGAGCCACCAAATATTTACGACTGGACCCCGAACGGATCTGTGGGCCACGCGAAGGATGCGGCCTTGTAAATCAAACCCGCTCGGGTAACAGCGATCTTCTCAACCGTTCAACACCAATAATAAACCTTCCCGCTAGTTGCTCTCAAATGGCTTTGAGGCTATACACGCTCTCTCGTCCGAAGGGGGTGATAGGGATGAAATTTCTGGTCAGGCAAAATTAAAAAGGCGAAAGTTTCTTGAGTTGCAAAATCCGAATGGTTTGTTTCATTAAAGTTCGGTCCCTTTATACCCCCGGAAGCCCATACAATTTTTTAGGGTGTTAGTTTATCTTAGTGCGCGAGGAATAATAGTACATTAAGTGTACGTACGCGTGAGTGCCGCATGTTAGTGCGTGTGACGCATTTTTAAATTCCTCTGCAATTTCGTGGGGAATCTTTATAATGCTGGAAGCGGTTTCGGTTTCCTGTTTGAAATTAAGGTGAATCGCGCGCGTCCATCTTTCATCTTGGATGCCATGTGGGTTTGGTGAGAGAACACTGAGAAGGGTGGAAGAGAATCGTTTAAGGGTTCGGAGGGAAGAGGTGTTTTATATGCTTCCTGGTTTAGTTGGGGGATCAGTAATGTTATCCTAAACTAGTGCAGTATTTTATTTCCGCTATTTACTGGCATGAATAATTGCTTGTTGTGTTCGTTTTGGTGTTATACTTCAGATTTTATTCCTGTTCGTGTATTCTTCGAAGTAGTTCAAGCATTAGTATAAAAAAGAAATGAATATCATTTGATCATTTCTTGATGACCAAATGCAGAAATACTTCAATTACTTAGAATCAATATTTTCGTATCCGTAATCGTTTTCTGCTAAACCACGGATCCTGAGGTAATTTTAAAATCTCCAGAGATTTGTTTATATTCATAATTAAGACTTCCAATCATCCTTCTCACACCTGAACTAAGCTAATGGAAACTACCGCTTAAATTTTGAGATTGTCAGAGAAATAGTTTTGTTTTGAGAATTCTGATGAGATTGTTTTAATAATTCTGGAGTTGTCGATTTTAGGGCCTTACATTCTGAAGAACATCTCTTTTTTATGTTGGCAATATTGTGTACTACGTATTTGTACCGTGATGTGCTTTCTGGAGCACAAACATGACTCGGACCCGACTCCGACTCCGAGTGACTTCGACTAAGGACGACTCCAATTTCGGGCGACTCCGACTTTGGACTACTTTTACTACGGCTCCGGATGACTCCGACTCGGACTTTGGACTAATCTGACTCCGGACGACTTCGACTCCGACTCCAAACGATTGGTTCTGACATTTTTGGAAGCGTATCGGAGTGTATTTCTTTACTCATCACTAGTGACGTTCATTATTTATTTATTTATTATATGTCAAATGCAGTTTCCAATAATCCTGTAGACTGCTCAATGTATTGCCTAACAACGTGAAGTAATTGTCCCTTCAATCCATCAGACAAATATACAAAGCCAATTTGAACATCTTGCTCAATCATATTCCTTCAGCATCGTTCGTTTCTCTTGAGAAACCTATCAACTCCTCGCAACCTCCTCGCAGACACCTCGCACCCCCTACACACTCTCACATATCAATTAGTCCTCAACACCTTTTAGCGTATCGGGCACGCTCGCGCTCACATCACAATCAATTTACACTTTTTGTGTTCGGGGGCATATCATCATGTGCCGCCGGTGTGGTGTGTGTTGGGCGCGCGAGAGCGGTTCGCATCGCTTTCCGTTACCGATATGGTTTGGTCACGTTTTTCCCGTCAAGCCACGCGCCGGAAAAATGACACACTGCTGGATAAATGTCGGAGAGAAGAAGGGACTCCTCTCGTCTTTGTGACATTGTCTGGGCGGGTGGGAGATGTCTGCGAAAGACGACGACGCGCTCGGTAATTGACACATCGTCCCCGTTTTGTGTGCCGCAGAGGAATACCCGGCGGAGTAAGCAGCGAACCGTTAAATGAGGCTGAGATTTAGCATTTCTTTGTAAACGGTTCCTTTGCAGTGTGTGTCGGTGACGTTTATTTTCCAATAGCGTCAATTTTCGGTTGCTCGTGTCTGCCGGAGACACATGCATTTAATGCCCAATTTGAAACCTTGGTGAAAAGAATATTTATGGGGGGAAAATAATTTAGGAACCAATTGGAAGACGTTTATTTGCCGGCAAAATGACAACTTCAGATTGAACCAGATCTTCTTTTGTTGAAAGATGATTGGTATGACATATAGATTTAGGGGATAAAAAATGGGAATATGTGGTTTATTTCCTCTCTTCTTGGGACAAACTCAACCGTTAATTCTATTATAATTCTAAATGTCAATCTCTCAAGCCAAAGATCCACAGTAACTAACAAATTAAGATGCTCTTTTTCTGAATTTCATACCTTGTCTTGTTGTCCCGAAAATTCAAGTTCAATGACATCAAGAAATCCCGTCAAAATACGCCAATGAACCTGGAACCTGAGTAGAGGAAATTTGAGAATGGTATTTTTTGTTCCTTCCCTATTACTTACTATCCATCGGCTTTTGGCTCTCCGTAGGTACACGAGATATATGCCCCGTGATGGTGATTTTCGTGGTGGTGCGCGTGCTCCCTTTGGTCTTTTGTTGTACAAATGCACGATCGTAAAACATGAAACTCTCTGTGGCCCTCGGCCTCAGCGTATAGCGCATCGTAACCTTGCTCCTGCTGCCATTTCTACCGAGTTCCCCTAAGTTTTGACTCCGAAAAGAAGAAGGTCGATAGCAGGAAGGTGTACTGTGCGGGGAATAAACCACCACCCTGATGTACGTACAATCGTGGCGTGCGCACGGACTAATGAAGGAATTAAAGATTACCGCACGGGCTTTTTTTCGGGGCCTGGAAACACGAAACTTTTTATATATCGGTGGCTCCCCGTTGTCTGACAATGATGACGATTTGATATCTTAGTCACCAGAAAAATCGCGCCTCCTTCCAGGGTGGAGTGGGTAGGGGTTTCCCTCTTGCACACTCCCCGGTGGTGGCTTTTCAGGCCACGGATTCCGGTGCTGTAAATGATGCCTACTTTTGGTGCGTAGGGGTGGTGGTGGTATAGGCGTGAAAGGAAGAAGCAATGATGAAAAGCATTAAAAAGTATTATCGAAGAGAGTTGGTGGTGTTGGGTGGCCCTTGGTGTGGTGGTCGATAATCTGTTTTGTGTTGGGCTTTCTTTTACCACCAAGTTCAAGTGGTAAGAGAATGATTAAGGCGGGACATCGAAATGAGGGCTTGATTTGAGATAATCTGTAAAAGTTACTAACTGTTTGTTTCGAGTGCGACCTCTTGGTGAGGCGTGATAAATGATACATTAATTATAATATCGTGGATTGCGGAAGTGAGAGGTAGATTTTTGGTTTCGGGAGCTATTTTTTTCCTGAATTTTACAATGCATTTACAGGCATGAAGTAGCTTAATTTACTTACGGATGCTTTGGATAATTATGAATATAAATTCAACTTAGAAAATATGACCAGCATGGATTATACATTTGATTTAATGCGAATAGGGTATAAGCTTATCTAGAATCCGTGGCATGACGCACATTCGTTATTTGCTTTCTACTTTTTCACATCACTATGAGTAGAGTGCCTGCTGTTTAAGATAAACTTATAAATCTTCATTACGAGTCGAGATCGAATGCTGCGTACTTGAAATACATAGCAAACGACACTGCGATTCAAGTTAGAGTGCCACCTGCTTAAGATATATGAAGAATTCATCATGACGAGTCGAGATATTGTGCCACTTTCTCGAAATAAACCTATACATCATGTTAAATTAGTTTAAACATTATAGATCCAATTTTGAAGCAGTTCAATTGTGTTAATAGATTAGTTTTGTACATTATAGGCAATATTTAAGATTGTATTTGTTTAACAGACATAGTAAATTAAATATGAATATTTTTTCCATTTTTTTTATAAGAAGTGATACTGTTCGTCTTTTAAACAGGTTTAGATGTATATTTTTGTGTAATTCATTTGAATTATAAAAGTATTAAGTATTAAAGTAAGTAACAGTATATGTAACTAACTATGCATGTAGAGTTCCCCGTTTTGCTAAGAAGCTTATCCCAAGTCGCCTCTGATTACTGTCAAAGGCGGCAATGTTTACATTAGAAACATCAGAATCTAAGCGCAATATCTATTTAAATCTAGCACTGTCGCGTACTTGTTTGTGCACACGGCTTCTCAATTATCGACCAATTCCCCCCAGCACTGTCGTATCAACTAACTGTGTCTTCCAGCCCTGGCTGGCATCGACAGTAGCATGTCGCATTTTTCCGTGTTTCTTTCCGGAACGCTTCCATCCTGGCAGCAAATTATGCTGGGCTCATCTAGCATCAACTCCTCCTCACATGGCTGGTGTGGTGCAGCAGCTGTTATTACATCCATGATTTTTCCATCCAGGGCACACTTACACACGCCACCAAGAGTAAGGGAGAAACAGAGTGTAGAAGCAGAAACAAGAAGGACAGGGCCCCGTGCAACATTCCAAGACCACGGCGTGTTGCCGCGTGCGCACTATGGGTTGCTTGTTGTGTGCGTTTGTGTGTGTGCGTGTGTATGTATGTCATCCTGACTTTGGGCCGGAACAGCGGAACATATGTGCGCTTTGTCGTCAGCGAGACCAATTCCTCCTCGCATTTCGTGTTTCCTCCTCCTCCGGCGTGTTTGTGTCATTGAATTGCTGCTGTTAACGCTTTCTGTGCGACCCTAGGCCACAGAAGCGGGGCACACATTACAGGAAATTCGATGCCTTTGAATTGGAAAATCAAAGGTGCTGCTCTGGGGTCCCGGTGCTCGATGAAATCCCCCGGAGAGAAGCGAAGGACTGCTGCAACTACTATTACCACCGTGCCGAAAAGAAGGGTCTCGATATTTCTGGGTGTCCCAAAACTGGTAGCCTGTGCCTGACGGTGATGCTGATGGTGTGCGTTACACACCAAAATGCAGTTGATGCTGTGTGTCGATCCTTGTGGGACAGGGTGAAGCGACGAACACGCATCGAAAAGTGTGATCAACTGTGACGCTTTGGGACGTCGGAGGGTCCTCGGGACACAGAATCCCGTAGGATCTTTATGCCACACGGCTCCGATCGATCCCTTGTTGTGGGCTTAACTGGGGTTTTGGTGTGTGTGTGTGTGTGTGTGTGTTTATGATTTTCCTCTTTTACTTAGCTGTGTGTGTGTTATTTTAACTCCCTTCGCTTCACAGATTCTTCAACCCTCATCATAATAAGCTTCATTTTGTTGTGCGCGCCCATCCTTCAATTGCAGGCCATCGTGCCGAGAGAAGATGGAAAGAAAGCAAGCACACACAGAGAAGGGACAAACAAAACCCGAAAAAACTCTCTCTAATTGATTGCCATTTATACCAAACGTATTATTTTACCCGTCTATCAGCTGAGAGCTGCTGCAGGGAGGGAACACAACCACTACTACTGTCAGCTGGAGAGGAAAATTTGCGTGAAATTACTGCATTTGGATTTGGGATTTTTAAGGGGCCCGCTTCCGATATGATATCGGCAAAGCTTCAAAGAAAAAGTTGGGCTCGCGGAAGCTTTGAAAATATGGATTTGCTTCACACAAGATAAAAGGCGCTCTGTCGGATTATCCACGCTTTTTGTTCACTGTGTGTGTATGTGTGTTTGCGCCAGGTAGGGTATTATTTAAAGGTAAGAGGGGCACGCTTTTTGTACGCGCTGCTATCAGGGGTAATAATTCTCTTTAACTGATGATTTGACGACAGGAGGCTGAATTTTTACGTTTTCCCTTTTTTATCTAAATACGTAGCTGTTGGGTGGTCTCTGCTTTGGGGTGTGTATTTTTTATGTTTTTGATGCATTTACACAGCTGGTTATGGTTGCAAAACTGTCATTTTAATTCATTTTTTTTAATTTTGTTCAGACAAGTTTTCTAGTTTAGAGAAACAAGCAAGGTCTCAAGTGTTAATACTTATTTAAGTATTTTCTGTTGTTTCATTATTAGTTTTGATTTTTGTAATTTATTCCTTGATTATCTATAATCAGAAAAAGGTTTTTCAGTTAGTTTAGTTACCATTGACTAAAGTAGGCTCGAACTCATGTCCTTTGTGTTGTTTTATCCGAGCGCTCTGTCCTACCCTACCGGATCGTCTCCGATTGATGAAGTTTATTGTCGATCTGTTGATTCACGCTATATGAAGGTCCTTTCTTGTCAAAATGTTCTTACATAGTGTTCACATTTACCTTTACTAAAAGGACAAACTTCAGGAGAGTTTTGAGCAAATTTATTGTGCTGCTTGTCACGTACTTTTTTTATTCGTTCAGTGTAAATATGCCTTAAGGCATTGATTACAACAGTCCGACCATCCACATTTTATCTCCACCCCTCGGATAAGCATTTTTCTCCCCACGGGCAGAAACCAGCTCGCAAAACCACGTAAAATGGCGCCTGGATGGTGAAAGGAAAACACATTCTCCTTCAGCACACACACATACAGAATGTCACCGTTCATGTGCGCATGCAAAAGAAAGGTCCCCGGCTATATGCGTGCGTGCGTGTACTTACAAACCTCGGTAATAAATTTTCTGCACGCTCCCAAAGTCATACATACACACACAAGGGGAGACCAGAACACGCTGCAGTAAGTCGAGCGTCGCAAAAGTGAGATGTTATCAATTATCAAATATTTTAATAGGGATTTGCGCCTCAGGGGGAAACGCAGCAGCACACGTTCCGCATTTAATCGTGGTTTGTTTGGTAAAACTGTTTTTTCGTCATGGTTTCGTCACCTTTCCCTAGCGGGCAGAAAGGCGGCGATCCCCTCGGAGCGGGGGAGAGGTCAACGCACAAACGGCACAGAATGCTTATCTGAATGCTAGAAGCGTTTTTTTTTATTTTGGAGAAAGAAAAAACGTGTATGAACTGTTGTTTCTCGTCGTTCGCTGGAGGGTGGCGCTCCCATTTAGTTTTCCTGCTGCTAATCGCTCCACTTCTTGCTAACAAATTGAAAGACCGGTCGGAAATTGAGCGTGGTGTGGGGATGATGCACCTTACTTTTAATGCTTGAAGGATCTTGTACATAATTTAATTCGCTTGTGCGTTACTATTCGTGAAAATAACATTCCCTGTTCTTGTGTTGGCTCTGCTTTTGAAGTTTTCTACGTTTTTTTTCTTCTTCTTTTGTTTGACCATCCAATAACAGTCATTCCATTACGGTGTAATTATTTTATCCAGCCGATTGAAATGGAGGCAATTTGTTTCTCTGTTGCTCTCCCATCTGCAACAAACTTTACCGGAGCGTGGAGTAAGAACATTAATTAAACTGAACCAGAAACAAACTTTGCCCAACAAGAAACAAGTATATTGGGCAAAGAGCATTTTCTTAACTCAAATCTTTTCCCGTATTGGTTGCTAAGCGAATCATTGTCCTTCTGCGTTTTGCCCGTAGGGTGATGAGATGGCAAACATCGATAGTAAACTTTGCTAAACGATTTATGTTTGCCAAGACCAGAGGAGACACGTGACACGCGTTTGGGTGGGAGTAGGTTGAAAGATAAAGAGATTCGTACAGCTTGCGTGGGACCCGGACCGGCAACGAAATTGTTGTCCATCAATAAAATAATATCAGATCAGTCCGGAGAAGAAGAGGAAAATTAAAGCAAAAAGGGACACGTGACGGTACAATTCCAACGCGCAGCAAAAGGGGTGTGTGGAGAGTATATATAGGGCCGCCAGCGTTCGAGCAGAAGTGATAGGCATGCGATAGGATTAGGATGTAATTGGCCTTGCTGGGCCAATTACTTTAACTGGTCGGGCACGACGGTATTGATGTTTGTTGTCGCGTAGCATCTTTTCGCCCCTCGCAGATCGGCGCTCTAATTGGTTGATACGAATTAGTTCAGTTGGTATGATGAAGTGAAAGCATTCTTCATATGGAGGCTATAACGTATTAGAGATGGCACTTCCAAGTTGTTGTTTGTTCTACAAATCTCGTCATGTTTCTCATTTTAAGTAGTACATTACGTTTTGCAGCCACATTGTCTTTATTATGAAGACTAGAAGGATTTAGTTTTTCGTAGCATTACGATTAAGTATGAAATGACTACTCGCTACAGATATTTTTCATATTCATATTGCGTTTTACGAATCTTCTCATTACTCCTTTGCGAATCAAGTAACTCACTCTTAGCTAGCCTTCACTCTTTTGTGATTCAATTCACTAACTCTCCACGCGCAATAACTACTCGTTATATTGGTATTCTACTTTCAGAATCAGTGTCAATGTGCTCATTGATAACAAAATTAAAAGTGCTGAGTTGAATCCACACTAGAGATGTGCTCCCCTGAGTAAGAGTGAGCAGAATCCTTCAAAGTGAGCAGAATCAATTTCAAAGAGTGAGTGAGTTTAACACGTTCAGTCCGGCGTTGATTTTCGTAAACTTTCCGATCAGCCGGCATCTAGAACGCAAGCAGTGGACTATGAACCAAACATGCATGTAGAAAAAATGAGTTTTTTCGCTATAATTTCAACTCTACTCTGTTCATCAATACTGTTGAGTGTGGGATGAGGTATTTATCAACCGCAATAATTCCTAGAACACCATTCTTTTACTTGCCCGCTGCTGCTCCGAGTAGAGTACAGTTGTTCGCAATGTTTGTTATTTCACTAGCAAAAGACCAATGGTAGGCCCCAGGGCTTGCCACCGGCATACGGGAAAGTTTAATGGCAGGCCCTGGGGCCTGCCACTGGGCTTAACGTGTTAATCCGAAATGAGTGAATCAGTCGGAGAGTGATTGAGAATATTAATTTTTTATGAATCTCTATACTCACTCTTATTCTTCTTCTTCTTTTGCACAACAAGCGTTGTTGGTCAATGCCTGCCTATATCTACTAGTGGGCTTGGATTGCAGTGACTTTTTGATTACCCATAGCAGGATAGTCCGTTCTACGTATGGGGGCACGGACCATTCGGGGTTTGAACTCATGAGTCGTGCAGTTTGACAACAACCTCGATTCAAATCACTGCGAGCGAGTTTTCTCATCTCTAGTCCATAGCATACAGTCTCTTGCAGGATCCAACTCCCTTACGCACTCGCTCTTACTTGCAGTGATCATCTCCAATCACAATCATATCTCTACATCAAATATCCCTACCAAAAAAGCGATCATTTTATCAAAAAATTCAGTGAATGGTTAGGTCCTCAACGATCAAGTATTCATTTACTTGAAATATAAATTGCAAATAAATCCTTAAGCTTTTATTCACATTTCATGTTTTAGCAGTGCCTTTCAATTTTACATATGTTTCTGCAATTCTGCAATTCTTCGTCTTTTACTTTGTTTCATATTATGATTTTTCTTCTCAAAATAACTGCCTAGTTGCACATAAACGTTACCAGCATCTTGATGTTTTGATCTCCGCTTCCACCTACCTTTTTTAATCATTCCTGCACAATCACGTTGTTGTTGGTCGTTGCTAGTGCGGAAACATTTAGCATACTGCCTTTGTCCCATTTCGGTATGCCTCAATCTCTGCTCCCATTTCTAATCCCCCGGCACCAGGTACAAACTAGAACAATAACCTCAAAACTGAAGCGAACCAGAGTGTCGTCGCCCGAGAAAACATCAAAACAAAAATAGTTCTTCCCCCGCCTGCCTGATGCTTCTCCTATTGCTGTCCGGCGTGGTGTTGCGACCTCTCCGGACTCTTCTCCTCGCGTCTGTAGACACAGGGTCTCGGTTTATTTCAACGCCTCGAGGGTTTATGCATGTCATTGATTTGTATGCTCTCTCCGTTAGCCTTGTATGGAGCTCTGGCAATGTGTGCGTGTGTGTGTCTTCCTTAAACAGAACCATAATCGCTCAAATGCATACGAATTGAAGATGCTCTCGAGTGAAGTGAAGGAGAGCTCTCTCTTTCTCTCTCTCCACTCACCTTCCTTTTGGTCACGTGACTTTTACGCGCTGACACCGGAGAGGACACAAGATGACTTGAGGTACGCGTGTTGTGAGATACGGGAAAGAGCGCGCTGGTGGAGACCACTCGATGCAAAAGAGGGCTCCACAAGGGCCTCCCTCGCTCAAGAGGAGCATCGCAACCAGCAGAAGAGGTGCCGGTCGAAGAGGAAGCAGAAAGCGGTTCATATTGTAATGTTTTTGTTCCAGTACACATGCACATTGGTATTCAAAACAAAAACAAGAATAAAAGAGAGCGAGAGCCCCCGGCGGGAAGCCTACGTTCTTTGTAGAACCTAAAACCCAGGCAGTGGTCCTCTGGATGCCACAGTTCCTTCGTTGGAAGAGGTAGTGCAGATCGTGCCTGCTGTGTGAGCCCTTCGCTCTGGAGAGGAGGTTGGTGGACCTTTTCAAAGTGGAAGGGAAGATCCACTAGAGCCTCATTGCTTTTAGCTCATGATCATGGTTGTGGTGGTGGTGTTGTCTTCTTCAAATCATCCACCATATGGTTAGTGGTTTTTATCATCGTTTCGTTTGCTCTCGTTTCGTTTGTCCTAGCTTTTACTTCTACCTTGCATCCACCATTGCAACTACAACCACCATCCATCGCGCGCGCTCTATGTGGTGGTACTTTTTATAGTAATGATATGCCTAATGTATGCACACAGGTCCGACCCGAAATGCATATGTAACGACGACGAACGGCGGCGTTGTCTCGGTTTGTCGATCCGCAAAAGGTATTGTTACGGTGGATAACAGTAGTAGCGCGCAGACCCTGAGGAAGCATCGCGTTCGTCCAGACATGGAACAACGAGAAGCATAAATGAATGCATGAGCGCTCTCGGAAGCTCTTCTTTTTCGGTAGGGCAAACGGAATGTGTGAGTGTGGTACTTTTCTGGTGCTGCCTGCCTGCCTGCTGTTATTATTATCGCTCATGACCATGAAAAGTAAGTCGCCGGTTGTTTGTGCGGCAGCAGCAGCACCGTGCCCTCCACCAGTGCCAGAAATGCGAATGTCGATCAAAAGAAGCGAAACAAAATCGCAAAAATAAAACGCGCTGCATATTATGTTTGTGCTCGAGTTTTGTGTAGAAAGGTATCAGGAGACGCCGAAACATACAGCCCGGTCGCATTATATGTTTATGGGGTGTTCTGACTTTGCAGCCAGACTTTGCAGCACAGAAAGGATCCTCTCGGTAGCTGTTGTGTGGTGTTGACTGAGAAGGCCTGTTGTTGGGTTTATGCATCGCGTTCGCATTGTTGCTTCCAGAATTGGTGCTGTGTTGAGGCATGTGAAACGTGCTCCGAAAAACTTCCTTTTTTGCACACTTCTTTTGCTCGCTTCACATACCAAAGCTTCTTATGTTTTTTTTTTGCTTTCCATGAGGCAGTGTCAGCTTCATACTTTTTTATGCTTTATTAAGTGCGATGATATGCAACAATCGTTCCGGATCAATTACATTTGTTGGTTTGGGTTTGTTGTGTATGCGGTGTTGGATGTAAACACATGGGCGGGTGTGTATATGTGTGTACATCGGGCCGCTTGGGGTGTTAAATGGTTGAGATGAAAACATCAGCCACATTTCGTGTGTTATTTAATTTGCTTTAGGTCCGACATTTGTTTAGTTGGCAGATGCATGGGAAGCATTTTTGGAGAGAAGCATAAAAAGCGCTTAGTAGTTATGTTGCAGCAATAAATATTTTCTTAAACATCGAAAAACAGTGTGCATTCATGTGTTAAATAAAATGATTGACACTCGTATGCATTTTAAGAGGACATGTTTTACACTATCGGACTAAAATCAAAAGACATAATAAAATTTAATTAATTTCATATTCGATCGAATGTATTTCGAAACGATGAATAGAAATAAAATCCGTAATTAAGAAAAATAATGCAATTACTCTTTTATTTCCTTGTTTTGTTCGAGTAAAATTTTATTTTAGGCGGCTTTCTGGCAGCCTTCGAACAAGACATCTCTGACAACCGAAACATCAGACACAGAACAACTCCGAACCCCCCCGGACGACTCTGGACGACTCTGGACGACTCTGGACGACTCTGGACTACTCTGAACTACTCTGGACGACTCTGGACGACTCTGGACGACTCTGGATGACTCTGGACGACTCTAGACGACTCTAGACGACTCTGGACGATTCCGAACGATTCTGAACCACTTCGGTTGACTCCGGATGACTCCGGACGACTTTGGACGACTCCGCACGACTCTGGACGACTCTGGACGACTCCGCACGACTCTGGACGACTCTGGACGACTTTGAACGACTCCAGACGATTCCGAACGATTCCGAACGATTCCGAACGACTCCAAGTGTCCGGGACTTTTCCAAGTTTCCAGGACTTTTACAAGTTTCCGTTCGTAGTTAAGGCTAATATGTCTTTTTCATTTTCATCAAGTCCATAACTTCAGTTGAATATGCTTATATTTATGCTTATAAT
The DNA here is from genome assembly GCF_016920715.1 of Anopheles arabiensis. Lineage (NCBI taxonomy): Eukaryota > Metazoa > Arthropoda > Insecta > Diptera > Culicidae > Anopheles > Anopheles arabiensis. The sequence continues at coordinate 68,436,676 of NC_053518.1, read as the reverse complement.
CAACTGGCTTATAGATAAGGAACAATGTTGTTTATGCATATACTTACGATTTAGTTAGGGTTCTTGTTCTCGTTTCCTTTTGAAAATGCATCACACCAAAGAAAATAAGAAAAAATATCGTTTCAATATTTACGTTCTCTCTCTATGTTGAGTTGCGTTATTTCTTATCCACATTTTAGTGGATAAAACATTTTTGAATCTTTTTCTGATGTCAAATTTCAATGACCAATGACTGTATATATATATTTATCAACAAGATTCTAGGTATGGTTTTCTGATTGCTTAACTTATTTATCATTTTTTCTTACGTCACAGCTATGTGCATGCGAACTTCGGCAGCTTCTTGCAAACCATTGCCAAGAAGATACACCGTTATTATTAACCGGGCAAGACAGACTCTTGATACGGAAACGTTGAACTCCCCACTTCGCAGTGCCTGGGATTAAATCGGTAGGAGCACACGAAACACACACAAAAAACCCATCCTTCACGATTTTTGCAATGCTGGGAAGAATGCTACTCTCCGAGACGCGGGATGGGTGGCTTTATGGGGTTTACGAGAGGTGCGGTTGTTTGTAAACAGCGCGCGAGCTACATAATTATTATAATAATCAAATGATTGTAGAGCAGTAACAGCAGGCGAGCACGAGCGAGATGTTTCCTACTCTCTCTGTCTCTCTAGGCATGAAATCCGGCGGACAATCCTCCCATGGATTGGAGTGTAGATCTGTGTTAGATCTGTTGGTTTGCATTAGTCGGGTTCTCTAGTGACTCGTGTTGTGTGTCGGTTGAGGCAAGGTGCGCAGCGTTTGTTAGTTCGTTGACCAGTCACACCAAGGCCTGGGGAAGTTACCCGGGTAAGAAGCTCTCTGTGCAGAAAGAGTTAATAATGCTCTACATTTTGTGCGAGCACGTCTGTCGGATGTGTTTCCTACTCGCTTGCGCCTTTCGTAGAAGGCAGCAGCGCAGCAGCATATGCTGGGTGCCTCTCCAACGGTTGCTCCATTTCGTCATTGTGGTCAAGCCAGAGCCAGCCAAGGCAGAGTCCGCGCGCGCACCGTCCATTAATATCTTTTGGGGGCCACCCGATCACGAAATAGGGCTCCTTCCCACTGTCTTTGGGGCAGTGGGATAAGGGAGCGGATGCAATCGAAGGAGAATGGGGGAGACAACAGACAGACAAAAGGGTAGCTGTAATTTAGGTTGAACATAATTTTTGCTTTATGCCGTGGAATTTGTGCACTAATGTTGGGCGCTCTCTCTCTCCTCCTCTCTCTTTGTGCTTTGTGCAGCAGCAGTCGCGGCTGGTCAGGCGGCAAAAATGGAATCGTGTCTCCTCTACCTGTGCTTTTGCACCAAATAAGGGATTGAGCATGGCAATGGTTTTTAGATCGATTTGGTTATGATTGAACTTTGCATAAGCGCGCTCGCGCGAACCTTTCGATGGGAAGGCATGAAGGAGCAGGAGGGGCGACTTGCGGTTGAGGGGTTGCACACGAGAACCCGATTTGCTAAAGAGAGTGATTATTGAACTCCTCTTCCCCCACCATTGTGTTGTGTTGTGTCTTTTAGAGCGAGCTGAAGGAACGGAAATACACAAACCCAAGACATTCGGCTGTTGCGCCAGGGTATTGCTGCTTCTGCCATTGTAGTTGTGTGTACATTGAAGATAACCTTCCCTTTTACTTTTTTTGTTATCCACCTTTAAGCCACCAGGGGCACACACACAGGGTGGCAATCGAAGCAAAAGGATGATACGCGCGTCTCTTGCAAACAATGACCATTTATGGGAAGAGCGCGCCTGCGAAGGGATTTGTATCCCGGCCGTACACTTTGCAGGCAACAACTTCTCTGGAGGAGGAACTGTTGTACCTTACACTGATGCTGCTGCTGCTGCTGCTGCACTGATGCACAACTGCTGTCGTCTCCAAAAGGGTTTGTCGCGGTGTGATATTTTACCCCTTTGGTGGTTCTGTTGCTTGCTAGTTTTGTTTTTAGCGCTGCTTTCCATTTCAACGTGCTCTCTTGTGTTTTATGGATGATGGGCAAATGGAATGTCGTGTTGTTTCCTTGTCCTCGGGGTTTGTTTTATACTGCTGCCTTTTCACCGAGGCTCCATTCCCGCCTGTGTGGTGTGGTGCTGTCTGTGTCGTCCATGTGGGGGTGTCTTCTTCATGTGCCCGGTCAATAATTGAATGCGGCCGCGGTATGATGCATGCATGCAGCACGGTGTGTAAATTGGAAAGGTGTTACGCCGGTTGTATGAAAGCTGAGGGACGACGCGTGTGTGTTGTTTTGGCGGGCGTGAAAAGCGTTGAAAAATTGCAGCAAAACATGCGTGTACGACGGCGTGTGCGATTGAAGTTGTCTCTGTGCAGTGTGTAGACATTTTTGTCGTTGAACTTTTGACACCCTAAAGGGGTGTGTGTATGTGAGCATGGGGCGAAATGGTGTGTCATCTGCTTAATATTGCTTGCAATGTTTACACGCATTGCTGGAAACATTGTCAGTAGATTTGTTTGTTGAACACCACCGTGTAAGATTTATTACTGTCCATGGTTACAAATTGAAATGTGTTAACTTGTATTCATAATTCGAATACAAAGTGTTTTTCCCCCTGTAATGCTTCTAACTTAGATAAATTCGTTACGTTAGAATTATGCTAACAGTGATGGTGAATTAATTTTCTTTTAAAATTAGTTTAATGTGGCTTCAAACGATATTTTATTTCTAATTAAATTATTATAACTCATTTTGATCAAACGAATAGCAAAATGATTTTGAAACGCAAAATTATTTTTGAATAATGATAGTCAAAATACAATATGGCGTAAGACAACTGTCAATAAGATAAGACAAATATAACTATGTCGAGGAATGTTTCACTACCAGTGGATACTCATTTTGGTAAAACTAGTTTATTTAGTCCGGTAACAGGGTGGTGCAAAATTAAAAAAGAAAGTTTTTAATGATCTCCATTAAAATGAGGAGTACGCGGATATTACTGTCCTCGAAACCCATCTCAAATGAAAAACCCATTAAGAGACCTAAAACCAAAATAAACCCATAACGGTTCTGAAACCGATGTAGTATACTGCATACTGATTCAGGACCTGATTCTGAACAAATTCTGGGCCTGGAACTGATATTGAATTCAATCCTGTATTAGACCCTATCATGAATCTTTGCCGATCCTGGAACTGATACTAAACCCATATTCATGAACCGAACCGATCTTAGACTCATACCAGTCCTGGAAACGATAATAAAACCATACCGTTCCAGGAAACGATCATGAACCCATTCCGATACTGGAATCAATTATCACCGATCATGAATCCGTTCCAGTTCTGGTACCGATCTTCAAACCATATCGATCCTGGAACTTATTTTGAACTTATATTGGTCTCAAAATAGTTTTTTTTTCTCCTGGAACTGTACCCGGACCCTTTCCAGATTAGGAATCAATAATAACTCATTCCGCTGGTTGACAAACCATACGCACCCAGTAGTATGTGCAGGGTATGCCAAATTTAAACATTGCACATTTGTTTCCGTATAAGAGGGACTGCTTTTGCCGTATCGCTTAAAATATTTGGACATTTAATACAAACATATGCTGTTACTTTCTTTTTTATTGAGAATGGATCCTTATTTAAAAATGAATGTAATTTAAAAAAAATACAAAATCAAACTAAATATAGTAAATATAAGCGGAACTTAAGAAGCCACAGGATTAAATGAAAACTGTGCATAATACCTATGGCAAAAATCATCAGTTTTTGGCTGAACATTTCTTTGCATAATTATAATGTTTTTTTTATGTTTTACACACTCTGTATCAAATTTTTCTACCGCTAGCTTTTAAATGGTGTACAGTAAATCACTAACACGCTTTTTCCCTCTCTGTAATTCCAGCCTTGTGTACGGTTCCAGTAAGGCGCACATACCGTTAGCATCATCCAAAGGTAAGGTTTATATTTATGTTAAAGCAATCCCTAGCGGGTTGATTTTTTGGTTTGCAAACCAAACAACCAAAAAGCATTAAAATCCGCATCCGCACAATTAAGCACAAGCGCCGATAAGAATCTCTGCTCCATGTCGGCGTCCGGGAGTAGTAGTAGTAGTAGAGTAGGTGGTTGCGAGGGGCAAAACTTGCACCAAACACCGCAAACTTCCCTGCGGATTTTTCAAGAGGTCGTGCATAGCCTGTGACCGTGACGTGATTCCTCTTGCCTCCTGTCGGCATGCTCCTCCTGCACTCCCATCTGGGCAAAACTTTTCCCGCTGCAGGTCGTCGTGGCGCGCCACCATGACGCAGTATTTCATGTGTTGTTGTTTTTTGCTATCCCTTGTGGACATCAGCGGCAGCAGCAGCACCCTCTTCTTACTCTGTGCTGCATGACGTGATACCAATTAATTCGCCGCCTTATGACGCCACACGCGGGCGGTAGACACACGCTCACAGAAACATCCATGGATATACTAAACCACAGTTTCAAAGAGTAGAGAGAGAGAGACAGCGAGGTGAGAAAGGTTGGGAAGAAAAAGTTGGATACTTAATTTTAATTTTTACGAAAAGCCCTCGGCCTAGCGCGCACGATTGCGCATAATTCGCTCCTGGCGGGAGGTCTGCTTGGAGTTCTGTAATTTCTTGTACCCCACAGAAACAGACACAGGCAAAGGTCGGTAGGCGGCAAAGTTTTTCTTGTGGCGGCAAAAAGTTTTGGAAATGATTTGAAATTATACGTGTTTTTGTTAACCGTCGTCCCACTTCAGCACAACTAAATACCAAACGAATATGGCCCAAATGGGCAGAAGAGAGCCGCTCGTGCTTCGTGATGAGTGACGAACAACCTGAGAGTGTTTAGAACAGTTAGAACTCGCGCCCCCTTTTTCTCTAAATCCCTGGAGTGTTTTGTTCGAATTCTGACCAGCGATTTATCAAACCGTTTTCGAAAGTAATTGGAAGGCGCACACTCCAGGATGCCGTAAGCATTAAACTACCGTCTTCATGAGTACATGAGGAGCGCAGAAGAAGTAATGTCCTGCTGGTATCTTCATTGGATTTGGTTCTAACGGTGGAAGTCGTTTCTCGCCCGCAAAACCCCTTTTGGTGGTGAGCGCGTGATGAATGTTTTCATCGTTTTAACAGTTTGATATGCGCGCGCGGGGGCTATCAACGCCCGAGAACACAGTGCGTGCGATTCGAACAAACATTGCCAAATCGTGAGTCGACAGAATTGATGAAAATAATCCAATTAATGTCTACGACCCCCTAAAGGCGGTTCAGAACGGCAAACACATACATTCTACAGGAACTCTGGAGTGTGAAGCGAATAACTTGCGGTGAGGTGATCTGTGCTGAAGAAGTTGTCTGAAGGATCCGCCATGTCAGCATTCACAGCCAGTCGTGGCCTTCTGCGTCAAATTAAAGTCGGTGAAAAATCTTGACCAATCCACAAGATACGATCCCTTTCCTGTTGTTGCTGCGGCTGGACCAGAGGAAGTCTTCCATGCTGCGAATGAGGGCCCCCTATAATTAGAGTGTTTTAGCTAAATAATAGCCATTGCGCTGCGGTTCCCCTCTGGGTTGAGTGACGAAGAAACGTGCACGCGTGTCCAGCTGATTGCGAACCGAACCGGGGGAACACAATCCCCGTCTGTGTGGGGAATGTCCGTTGTTTGCGGATATCGTTCCGTTCCTCTCATGGTTAAAGCCGTGGAGGTACAACGTAGGACCCGTTTGTTTGGAATTTCGCCCTGGATGAGTGTCGCTTTTTTGACAGCTTGCCGCCGCCTCTTCTAACGCGCGGCGCTCTTGACGGTCGATCTCGGTCGATGCTGTCCGGAGTATATCCGGACGCTGTGTGCTCCACTACTCGACACATGATACGATGATGATGATGATGATGGTTTGAACGCGAAGCGTCGTTTTTACACCCAAACGGGGGAACAATGCACCACACAAAACCTTGGAAAATAGCCGAACAGCTCTGCTGAATCACGCAGAGGCGAACAGAGTGAGCTCTCCGTCGGACATGATATTCCGCTTTAAAATCATCCCGCCTGATGTGTGAGATGCGACGCGTTTTTGGGAGACGCAAGACGCTGAGATGTAGTGTTGGACATACCGTAGTCACGAGTGGTGACGGTACACACAGACTGAGGAGATGTGGTGTGCTCTGATGCCTCTGCTATCTGCTATCCAAGACATCGAAGGTATTATGGACGGCGGCGGCAGAGAAAGACCCGCCGTGTGTAACGGGTTTTCAAACGCTTTGCGGAACGTCAAGTGCGGAATCAATTACATTCGCTATTAGAGAGGTTGTGAATGCTGTGAATGCTTGTCGAATTTCGCCCCCCTGTACCATACAGCTGGAATTACGGTGAAGAAGAGGTTTTGGTGTGGTGTCTACGTTTTGGAGGAATGGTTGTTTTGGGAAGCAAATTGTCCTGTGCCGTGTGAGATGAACCCGTTATCGCATGCCTTTGTGGCCCTCGAATTGTTGTGCCTCCGTCCGTTGTGCGTGGGTAATCGATGATCCGTGAAATGGAGAGAAAGGTTCGCCTTGCAGAATCGCAAATAATGTCAATGTTTTGGAGTTTGGCAGTGTTTGTTTGATTCATTTAAGGTCTTTTCTTCTTTCTTTTCTGCTATTCGTAACTTTTACTTCAGAGTATCTGTCGTCCGTTCTGATACTGATCTGTTGATAGATGGCCAACGAACTTCTCTCCCACCGCTTAGCGTTCCCATTTCTCGGATATGGTTTGGTGCATGTCAATCGAATTGGAAAATTGGGATCGTGGTCGTTTTTTTATGTCCGCTGGGTTTCCCGTTTTTATATCCTCTCTCTTTTTGGCACAGCATGTCATCAACAGTTCGTTCCCAAACGTCAACTGCCCTGTTTGTGTGTACACTTGCTCTAAGTTTTTCCGATGTCGTCAAAATGCCTAGTCCCACTCGTCTGTGTGTCTATAGTACACTCAAACTCCTCAAGGCTCCACTTCTCTCTGTGTCCTCTGTTGGCTAAAACTCAGGGTTTTATAATTCCATGCGGAAGTAAGAGGCACACGCATCGGTTAAATAACTTCAATTTTAGCATGAAATAAATTCGGGACCGTTTTTGGTGATACGACACACGCACACACAGACAGTGTGGGAGATTTATAGTACTTACCCTCATGCCCGCTTTTCGCTCGTTTACTATCACGGGAACTCATTTATTCGACGGGAACGCAACCACCCCCTGGAACTTCCGACCAGCCTCGTCGGTTGATGATGCTGCTGGTGGTACTTCAACTCTGGGAGATGTTTTGCTGCTCTGGGTTATATATTTCCCATTCCCTTATCCTTCCGCCTTCCCACCGACCGGAACTTCCCGGACAGCAAAATAAGCCCACTTAGTTGCGAGGATGGAAAATGAAAACGTTTCACAAGCGCGCACACTCTTGTGTGTCTAGTTGTGGGACGATGAAGATACGACGGCAAACGGCAGTTCGTCCAGTAGTCCAGCAGCAGCTTGGTTACGGGTGATGATCAGTCGTCCACTACTCTCTCATGCCCTGAGATTCGCCAGCAGTAGTAGCATTGCCCGTCCGTTGCTATCTTTCATACGGCAACTCCACACAGGCTCGCTCCGTTTTCATGATGGCGAAAATGAACATTTACCCGGACATTCAACTCCTCCTCCTCCCGCTCTAAGGTGTGGTCCTCTTTGGTGTGATGTCCTTGATTGCCACTGTGCTGCTGCTGCTACTACTACTACACTCTACAACTACTGCCCTTGCGCTACTAACGCTCTCTCACCACACAACATCATCCCCACAGGGGAACAATTTTTCGCCTGATTCCCTTTTCCATGGCTTTATTCGATCAAACTAAGAAGATTGCTTTCTCCTCCCACATGAACCTTCCACTCTGGTGTCGGTCGGTCAAAAACACAGCAACGAAAAACCGTCTCTCTCTCTGTCCCCGGACATGTTTTCTCTGGTTCCTTCTTCAGACTGGAGTTTTTACTGCGCTTGGGTTCTCTTCTTCCGTTGTGAAGGCAGCCAGCCAGCAGACACTGGACGGCTTTTCCTGATTGCAAGTTTCACTGCTGGAAACTGTTTTCGTTGATTTGGCAACGAGGAAATAACCATCAAAACACACCATCTCCTCCTATCCTCTCTAGTCGGCTGCTCCTCCTCTGCGCGTCATCAATCCGTATTTTTTCGCTTTCGCCTCTTCCACCAAAATGTTTGCAATTTCCCCCATTTTGGTGCTCTCTTCAGTGTTTTGGTGGAACACTGTCGTCAGTGCTGGTGCTGAAAAATTGTCGAACCTCTTTCCGGAGTTTCTTTTCTGGTTGGGCCAAACACCATTTTCCTCAACTGTGCTCTCCCACCGCCCCAGCGTCCGACACCAGTTTAGAACTTTGGGTCTTCTTGTTTGTGGCTCTCTGTCCGTTCGAAAACAGTCTCCCTGTGGAGGAAAAGAGTACGCTTACAGCCTGTTAAAATGGAGCAAGTGTTGGTGGAGGACGGTGTCGTTGATATCCTTTTGGGCCCAATCGTTTCAAAGCGGGGCGAGAGATGTGTTTTGGTGTGCGCAAAAAAAGCCGGACGACAGAAATCGGGAAATTTATATACTTTATGCGATTTTTTCCATTAAATTAAGGTTTTTCTTTTGCAATTTCTCTCCCCCGGTTTTTTTTGCATCAAACTCGTTTTGCATCTTCCTTGGCATGGAAAAAAGGCACACAGTTTCACCGATTCATCCCTGGAGTAATTTATATCCAGATTTGTCGTCGGGATGTGCGTTACTATTATGTGAAGCGTTTCTTTCTCGCAAAACAGGCACCGATTGTGTGAGGGCTTGTGATATTCGGAATGATTACAACGCCGCGTGCGTCCCGTGTACCTCCACCCTAAAAGCGCAGAGACAATTCTTTTCAACCTTTATGTGTGCTACCGTGTTTGCGATATGATGTGTTTTTTTTGTCTTTTTGTCCTTTAGATTCCATAATATCCATAAGGCTCTATTGGGAAGGTTTGTGTATGCCCGAGATGGTGCTGATGTTTTTTTTTGTTCTATCCCAACCAATTTGGCGTTTTTTTCGTGCGTTAAATCTTTTCAACGTGATTCTTACACACTGCCGGTTATGTTGGTTAGGATCTTTTGCTTTGCCGAGAAGCGTTGAATTAAGTGAGAAAAGTTTTTTTCGGGTCAATGGAAAACGTTGTTTTTTTGTGGCAAACAGTCCTGAAAGCAGATAAGCGCCCAACGATGACAGTGACAAAATCATGTTTTTGTTTTGTTCTAGATCTTAAGTTAGCGTGTTTAGCTAGATATGTTGTGCGATGGTTCTTTTATTTATGAAATATTATATTTCTTCCAACTCAATTAGGGATATAGCTTTAGGTAAAGATATGGTTTTCTTGTGCAGTTTTGATGTCTGTTTGTTTTTAATAATCCATCGTAAAAGGGCTTATGAATTTTAAACTGTGTTTACACAGAAGCGTGAAACGAAATTGAACATGACTTTTGCATTTGCAGCTTCCCTTTAATAGTAGCTCTTCTTTCAATTGCAATTTTACCCTCCGTCCGTCCTGTTCATTTCACAGTTACCCCTTATGTGCGTACGCTATTATCCTAATTCGGAAAAAAATAATCCGACTTTTTCTCTATTCATGGATGTAAACATTGCATCTTTCTCGAAAACGGTGTATGTGCGGCTTAAGTAAGATTGATGTAATGTTTATTCTCCTGTACTGAGTGATTATGATGAAAAAAAAAACTGAGTCTTTTTCTAATGCTAGCGATACAGGGTTACATCAAATGACTCGATTATATTATATATCCATAATATAAAGCCTTGCTCAAGAGGAATTTTCTATATAAAAACTGATTAGTTATATCCTTCCAGAACATTGGTTTGTGTTACTTCAGGATGCAGAACTCAATCTATTTAAAGATTTAACATCACAACTTTACAATGCTGTGCTCTCGTGACAGCTTTCACACACATCCCTTTTTCACATAGCAAATCGAATTCGAAAAGTAATTGTTTACACTTTCATCCGTTTGCCCGTTCGTCGCTTGCCCCGTCTCTCACAGACGCGGCACCGTGTGCCAAAATAACAAAGTTTAAATTAAACAATAATATTGCCGACACAATTTCTTCTCGCAATCGAGCGCGACGAACACATCTTTGAGCGGATTGTCGATAAAATAGGGACCGTTGTGTGAGTGCGTGTATCTGAACGTTTGTATAAGCTCTTTTTCCGATAGTTTGAAATTTGTGCGCCGCGCCTCCTCCGGTCGTGTATATTTTACACAGCGACAAAAAACAAGGATCAGCGGCGCAATATTTTCTCTCTGCGCGTTTAATCCATTACAAAAATAGGAAACTGTTTTCATATTGGGGGAGAACGTGTGTGTGTGTGTGTCTCCATGAAGACACACAGGATCACAGTTAATCCACAAAACAAACAAGTGACACACACAGCAGCAGCACACACCACCAAGCGGCAGGCTTTTCCTTCTGGGCAGACTGGCTGGCGGCAATGTTTTTCATTTTGTTCCGCTTAAGCCATCGCATGAATATATTCTTTTCACTCGCGTTAGAGTTTTACTCCTGTGCCTTCGTGTACTGGGGAGATATGACTGACTTCAACCACAATAAGAGTACGCTTGCTACTGTAGTGTGGTGGAGCGGCCCAGAAGTTTCATGAATATGTAAAAGATATTCGGGGTGTATGATTTATGGTTCACTTTATTCCAGATTTCAGACAAGGGAAGAGAGGGAAATGAAGCGCCTTAGGCCTGGGATATTGTGGTGATGGTGGAGGTGTGCGCGCGGTGCGTTACACTAACGATTTCTCGCGATCGAGCGTGTCCTGCCGAAGGGCCAATTAGTTTGGCTGGTATGTGTGCGGGGTTAACATATTGCATAGATCAAAACCCGGGTGTGTTTGGGTGTATTAGAATGACAATAAATTATTGTAATTTTTGTCCCGTCTTGTATGCCCCAGCGCGTTTCCTTCCTCGGTGGGTGTCATGATTTTATTTTGTACTGAGATTTGTAAAAATTAAGCGTGTATGGGTGGTCTATGAATATCTATGGAAGATTAGAAGATGCATAGTAAAATACATATCTTGAGAATCTAGCGTTTTAAAATATTGAATTCTTTTGGTTTATTCTACTCAGCATGGCTCAATTACAGAGGTTTTCACTTGATTTCGCAAGCGTAGCAACGTTGAAGGCAACTGCAGCATTTGACAAGACAAGCACATCGGTTGTTTTCAAAACGTCATCATGCTTAAGACAATTTTCGCACTTGATATCACAATTCCATATCACAATGATATCACAATTGTTGTGGATTCAGTATTCAAGCAAGTATTCAACTATATGTACTTAACTGGATTCAGGTCAATTGGTAGCTTGAAAACATTATTATTTATAAATTTTAGAGAAAAGTTCCACAATACTTTTTTACGTAAATTCACAATTCAAAGGTTATGTTAAGTATGATGACGTTCTAAAAACAACTGATACGTTTGTCCTGTCAAATGCTGCTGTTGCGTTTAACGATGCTACGCATGCGAAATCAAGTAAAACCCCTGTATTTGAAATAAATTTGTCTTGAAATTATACCAGCTCCGATATTTTGTGACATTAACTGAAAATGCCTTAAGATTAACGTAAGAAACGCATTTTAAAATTATCCTACAAATCCAATTAAGCGCTCGTTTCCTGCAAACCATTCCATCAATCAGCATCTGCTCTGTAATTTGCAAATTATATTCAATAATTTATATAATTTATTTATTAGCGAACACACCATATCAGTTTGATGGGTCGTTTCGGTTTGCCATCTATGGTGCAATTTTATTATATTTTTATACAAAACCTTTTTGTCGTGCCCCTCCCCAATCAACCGACATCAATCATTATTAACACTTCCCGCAAAAATGCTTGCGGTTTGTATCGATTGTATTCAAATTGTTTTATGGAACCACCTCGTGCAGCGTGCACCACCACCGCCTAACCAAAAGAGAGCTCCGTTTCATGTTAATATCAGCGGTAACATAAATTTATATGACCCGTGTGTTCCGGCCCTGCTCAGTGCACCCATCTCCCCAGCGCAAAACGGGGCTGTGAGAAAGGAGGTGTGGTGTATAGGAATGTCATTCGATTTGGCTATACTTTATTGCCCTTTACATGCATCGTTGCGCCAAACTCTGTGGTCCACATTGGCAGCTTTTAATGCTTTAAAGTGGCATCAAAGACTGGGGAAGAGAGTGGAGAGATTTTGTTACCAATTGTGTGTGTGTGTGTGTGTGTGCGGATGAAACAAATGTAAATAAAGCCACAAAAAAGCTTCATAAACTATGGCATAAAATGCAATACCGCTGGTTTGCCCTGTTGTGCCGCCCTGTGTATGTGTGTTTTGTACCATTATAAAACGTCACTGTACATAAATCATCGGCTCCTCGGGAAAGAAGCGCTCACATATATGCACATGTGGAGCTGGTGCTGGTGTGTATGCATGCACCGTCGCCGTATGCTTTTAGGGTCGTTTATTTTCCCAGAATCAGATCATCTGCCGGTCGCGCGCGTTCCAGTGTGCCGTAAAACGCGCATAACACAACAGAACGATTGCAGCGTGAGCAGCCTCTCGTTCGAGTGATGCTGGAGCAGAGGGAGAACAACTTACAGCCGAGCATTATCCTAATCCTCGTCTTTTTAAACTCGTTCGAACCGCTTTGTTGCTGCTCTCGAACGTTTCGCACTTGCTGGTGATGCTGTGATAGAAAGTTTGTTTAGCTGCGATTTATCAATATTTAATCAACAGCCAGTGAATCATAATGATTCTTACTCCGGTAATGTTTATTCCGGCTCTTTGGCGTTGTTGTGTGCACTTCGTTCTTGCACTTTCTTGCACTTTCCGGTTTTTGGACCGGATGTTTCTCATCATTGTTTTGCCATGCGAGAGTGCACGAGAATCTTTTTGTTTTCTTGCGCTGATTTCAACAGCTGGTATATTTTAATCTTCAGAAAGATTGAATGTTGATTGTAAACATTTCTGCAGAATTTTATGTCTGGAACATGTCTTTGGTTTAATCATTTTTCTCAAATAGGCGCTTAGAAGCATAGATTTTGGGCGTTTTTATACACCTACTCCGAATAAGACCACAAAGATTTTCACCGATTATAAACTCAAAATTATACAGATAAATAGACAAATTCATCCCTTTTTAATGGATCTGTTTGGAAATGAATATACAATCCACGAAGTAATTTGACCCCAATCTCTTTAATTCCCAGATCCAAGAGATACATCAAAAGAAACTAATTCTGAACCCATACCGGTCTTGGAACGTATTTCCGACCAATAATGATCCCTAGAACTGAAATTGAACGCATGTTAGACTCTATTTGATCCTTAATATTTCCCAGAAGCTATATAAATATGAAAAATACATATTAGTTGCTATCACTAATTAACCATGCGTTTTTGAAACAATTTACTCTTTGCAATTTTAAATGAAACATTTATGATTTCTACAAAATAGTTTGTGACTTCTATTGAAACATTGACGATTTTATCTTTCGTTGTGATTATTTTGATTATTGTGATTATACATTTCAAATATTTTGAAGCTAAAATAACTTGTTACTAACTTACAAATCATGTCTTAATTGCTGCTCTTAATCCATCAACTCCAAATGCACACTCTCGACACCGTCATCAACCCTCTGCACCATGCCAATATCATCGTTAGCAACCTGCTTATGCTAATTGCAGTTTCACTCTCGTAATTTATTCAATTGCTCAATTGTTTAAGCGCAATATAATGACATAAAATTCGCCACACCGAGATGAATGTGGCGAATTTTCCCTTTACCCCCACACATACTTCTTCTTGCATACATATAATTGCTGCGCACCAGGCTGTGCCTTTCGGCAGGGAAGGAAGGCATAATACTTTGCTTGCTCTGGTCGTTTTTAGTGCTTTTGTTTACTTCGCCCCGGTTGTTGTTATTGCTATGGATCGGTTCTTTTTTTTATTATTTTGCTTCCACTGCCAGAGGAGCCAATAGTGCACTCGTCGACAGGCAGCGCTCGAATATATGCTGGTGCAGTGGTGTGCAACAGGAAATGACTGACAGACGAAGTCCTTCTTTCTTTTCGCAGTGTGTGTTACCACGGGTGTTTTTAAATCTTCTGCGCTCTCTCTCTCACTGTGGGAAATTTAATTTGCATTGGAGGTTAAATGTTTATTTTCTGCTGATTGATTCAGCTTTATGGCGTGCGGTTCGATCCCCCTAAAAGGTACTTTTTGTGTATTTTTTTTGCATGTGCAAAAATGTTGCACAAAAACAAGACGAGAAACAACGAACCTCGTGTGCCTCAATTCTTTTTATTTTACTCCTCTCCGCGTCTAAGTGACAAATTATTTTGGGGCATTTAATTGACAGTTCTTTTATTTTTTTTATCATTTGCCATTGCTGCTAAAGCGCATATAGTCGATGGTATGGGACGGGACAAGCTTCCTTTCGGGGCCTTTCCCTGCTCATTATCAGCATCATCATCATCATCATCATCATCGTCCTCATCATCTGATGCTGCATTGCCCACGCCCATCCCTTCTCTCGGCTGGTTTGTTCTGCAACAGCAGGGTTGTTCTGCTTGCATTTTACCTTCCCTGTTCACTTCCATCCCCTTACATTTGACGCGAAATTCTGCCAACGTGTTCAGCGGCGGCGTACTGTCACCACCACCACCCGTATGGTTGTCAGAAATATGAAATTGAGCATAATTCATTTTTTTTTGTTTCTTTCCATTTTTCGTCGGAAAGGAAGGGAGGGGGGAATAACGGCAGTTCTTTTTCTTCTCCTCCGTGACATACAAAACCCCCGTAGCGAAGGGAAATTCTTGATCCGGGAGAGATATAATGTGCACCACTGTCGCCACCATCACTCCCCTGCCTGTCCCATTTCCATACGGCTTGATATTTGCGCTTCATCTTTGGGCGTTAGGAAAGGACAGAGTGGGAAGAGAGAACCATACGGTGCTGCTGGCAGCCAGCGAAACAACACCAGTCCAACTAGCACACATTCTGGTTGACATAAATACAACGGTGCTGAATGGTCCGCTTGCAGCAGAGGAGCGCGCCAGTGTGTTCTAGGTGCGGTGGTGCGATGTGGCACGTGGTGTGACACACATGGTGTTGACATGCTTGGGCTGAAATATTTTTGCCACCCCACCACCACCCCATAAAAGGGAAGAGGGCGAAATCATAATTGCTCCTAAATGACTTCTTCGAACTCTCCTCTCCCTCACGGGGATGTTTTTTTCCGTGACGCAAACAGGGCACGAAAAGCAGTTTGATGAACCTTTCGCAACAGCCACCATCATCACCACCCGAAACCCTTTTGTCTCTGTGACTGCAAAAGTCGATTGAAAACGAAGGGGCCGCCACTGACAGCGAGAGAGGGCTGCGCCCCGATGGCATCAGCAGCAGCAGCAGCAGCATATTGGAATAGCAGCGCATAAATGTCAAGCGTCATCATTAATAATGCCTCTCCTGGCGCGGTATGGACTCTAAATTTTGCACATCCTTCTTCACCAGCTCCGGCGGCTGGTGGACAGGATGATGATGAGCGGGAAGAGAGGAAAGTTCAATTATTATTGTCAGCAGCAGGAGCAACATGAACTCCTCTGTTCGGGCGACTGCTCAAGATGGCAAGTGGAGTGAAAGGGAAAGTACGGTCCGGCGGGCGATGCTGTGTTGAGTGAATTTCTTCCGTCGTTTGCCTCGCCCCCATCCGCTCGTGTGCATTTCTAGAGTTGAATTTTCGATACACCAACAAATCAAATACCAGCTGTTGCGTTCGTGGGCACCACCTCTCCTACATACAATTGCTTGCGAGAGAGGGCGGATGCTTTTCTCACTGGTACACACACACACACAACACCGGGTGTGCACAGCACGACCTCATTCAATGGGCGCGCAATGCGTTACATGATCTATGCGCTGCCCGGCGGGTTCTGTTAATGTGCTGAAGAAGGAAGAATAAAAAACACTAGCATGGATAGCATGGTTGTGCCATAATCAACTTATCTTTGACACGGGGGTGAGATTTATTTCTATCAGTACATAATTTACTAGACACGCAATTATGAAAATTGAAAATCAGACGCGACCAACTGCGCAGAGGTACGATTTCTGGATGAAATGATTCGTTTATTATGAATCATGTTCATGATTCGGTGAATTGGTTTGATTCGTAAGCGCTTTTTAATGCTTCTTATCCTTATGCCGATTGAGTCATGAATAGTCATGCGTGTGGATAAAATGATAAAATTTAAATGTAAAAAATCCAATCAAAATTGAGTCAATTAAGACTCGAAAAAGTGATATTATTGACACTTGAATTGCTTTTTGCTTTTAATTATTATGCATCGAATCATTTACGGATAGGCCGAATCAGTCAGAATTGATAAGTTAACTATTTAAAATAAAGGGACAAACAATGAATAGCACTCATTAAGAGCATGTAAATGAATGAGTTGCATCTTGCAAGTAAATGTAGTGGGTTAATCTCAGCTAACACGATCGAAGAGGAATAACTGATGCCCTTACTTAGATACAATGATTGGGATAGTTAGTGTTAATCTAAACGAAAAAATGAAAGAAAAACGAAATGCCGGCTCAAAACTGACCGACTCTGACTTCATTTTGATTCTGATCCCGGCTGACTCAGATTGATTCAGACACTGAACGACTCCTACTGCAGATGACTCCGACCCCGGGTGACTCCAGACGACTCGAGATGACTCCAGGCGACTCTGGATGACTCCAGACGACTTAGGATGACTCCAGACGACTTAGGATGACTCCAGACAATTCCGGATGACTTCAGACGACTTACTCCAGATGAGGATTACTCCAGATGACTCCGGATTATTCCAGATGACTCCAGATTACTCCAGACGTCCTCGGATGACTTCAGACGACTCCGGATGACTCGGACTCTGGGTGACTCCAGACTACTCCACTTGACTCCAAACGGCTCAGGATGACTCCAGACGACTCTGGATGACTCCAGATGACTCTGGATGACTCTAGATGACTCCAGACGACTCTGGATGAATCCGGATGACTCCAGACGACTCCGGATGACTCCGACTCTGGGTGACTCCAGACGACTCCGGATGACTCCGACTCTGGGTGACTCCAGACGACTCCGGATGACTCAATACAATTCCAAGAGAGTATTATTCACAAGTGAAGAGCGAATGAGGTAAATCACAAAAAAGTGTTTCGCTCGACTGGGTCGCTGGGACTGGAAGTCGCTCAGGAGTAGTGAGAATCACAGAAAAGTGAGTTGAATCTCTCCCTCCTTCGATTCCTATACGTCTCACTGAATTACGACTTTTTGAAACAATTTGACGAACAAATAACAATCAATGAATAGGATTGCTGTGCTTGCGTTCCGTTCTTATTTATGAAAGTTTGTTTGAAGTGCTTGGTCGCTTACATCAGCGAAGTTACTTACATTTCAGTAACCTAAACTTATCGCACTTTCCTTGGGTGCTCTTTAAGGTGAAAGGGGAGCTCATCAGATAATAGTTTGAAAACGGCAAATGCATAGGAAAAACTGTTAATTAAAACAAATCCCCCACCAACTACCATTCTCCAAACCCATCCCCATTATCTTAATTGCGCTAATGAACAGCGCCCTTAGCGTTGTCAATTATCTTCGTATCGTAAAGAGCACTTCCTGGTTACATGTCGTTTTACGGCGCGTAGCGTTGCATTTCATTGTATACAGTGATCGGTTTTCTTCGCAGCAGTAATTAATTAAAAAGAAATCTCACCGAAATAAAATCCTGCTCTTAACAATCTGCAGTTGTTGCAACCCGAGAGTAGTAAATCCGAGTGCTTATCACCACCAGGGAGCTCTTGTTTGCGACCACCCAGTAAGGCCAACGGCAGCAGCCTGTAGGAAGAGAGCGCTACGGACACAACAGGTGGATGTGATAATCAATGCGAAAATTGCACGCGGCACCTTTAACGAATCTTTTATCTCGAATTAATTGTGGCGAAACCCAAAGTCGAGTATAGAGGGAGAAACGTTGCACAGTGAACGAATCGTTTTACCTACTGTGCAGTTCTTTGCTTTTGAAACATCATCTGCGCGGGGATCTTGTTGCTAGCGTAAATTGCATCTTTACCGATTATCTTCCCGCCGTAATCAAAGCTGATGGAGCGCGAGAGGAGGGATTTGTGTGGTACACCCCCCGTGCACGTTGCTTCGAGCGACATCGTGGCGTATAAAATGCCTCATTTTACGGACTCAAACTGACAGCATCCGGTCCTGGTCGTCCGGTTCGCGCGCTGTCATACCCCGGAGGGAAAGGAAACCCATCCAGCAACCGGTCACTTAGGATGTAAATGTTCTTGTGGGGAAGAAATTCGTTAATATTTAAATGCACTGGCCCGTTTCTGTCCGGTTTGTATCGGAAAGCGTTTTTCCAGTCTATTGGAAGACGACGCGTAATGATGTGCACAGGGGCGCCCTATGCTCATTTGCAAAACAGTGTTACTGTACGCCAACTGATTTATAAACCATAAGAGGTGTGCTTCTAGCACTCATAAATATTATGTCGCCAGTGGAAACATAATGTTGCTTGTAATTTAAAACAGATTCATAGAAAATGAGAGTAAGCATAGAAATGAGAAGAAAAATAAACCTGAAAACAAAGCAGGTAAACATTAAAATAATAGATGTAAAATAGATTGTATTTTAAGGGAAAAAACTAAACCAGATCAAGTTGAAACATATTAAAACAAAACAGTTAATCGTGACAGAGATAAAAAATACTGCTACTTTTTGTAAACCAGAATAGAACTGAACGGCAAAAACATGTAACCAGAGCAATGAGAGCGTGATGTAATCCATTATGCTAAATTATATCGTCAGTTAAAAAGAATCATAGAAAATAACGAAGAAGAAAATAGAGACTACAAATAAACAAAAAGTAAAACAGGTAAATATGAAACGAGTAAATGTAAAATAGATAACATTAAAAAGAGAAAAAACCTAGATCAAACTGAAACTGGTTAAAATGAAACAGAGAAAAAAAAATAGACAAAGACAAATGTTACAGATATAAAAAATACCACTTTATGTAAGCATGAAAATAAGAGAATTACAAAAAATATGCAACCAGATCAATGAGAGCGTCTAGCATTCTAAGTTCATGCTAATCAGCCTTATTGTTCTCACCAACACACCAACTGACATTTGCAGTGCTTGCAGCTTTAAAAAAAAGTATTTTTGCTTTAAATAATAGGCTCATGCTTGTTTACATATTTATACAATTGTTTCATTTTACGATGCGATGCGACCTAAGTGCGTTTGTTGTGGGCGCACGATGAAGTGTTTGTTTTTATGTGCTTTTTTATTTTGAATGCCGGAAAGCATCTTTTATTGCTTTGTTTTGTAGCAAGTATCTAATTATTTTTAATTAAATTAAAGTTGCTGGGTGTGAAAAGACAACAGCCGTCGATGAGATTTATTTGCTCATTGTTTTTTGTTTCAAACGATTGTTCAAAACTATTTGAAATAGAAATACGGTGTAGTGAAAATGATTTCTCTTTTTCCGCGCGTACTGCCAAGTTGCGTTCTATACACGTCAGTCTTGAACCATTTTGATTAATTCAATGTTTGCATTCACCGCACGGAAAGGAGAGAGACAGATTGCCGTGTGTTGTATGCGTAGGTTTTGAAAACAAACATGTGCTTTAATTGAAGATGCTTGTTTTCAATGATCACACCGTTTTATTTCCCCTCCACATCTTTGTTTTCTCCATTTTAGGTTAACCACTGAAATTTACTTCAATCACTCGAAACATTCAATCGAGCCATAAAAATAATACTCCGTTCTAGCTCGCTGCATACTGCAAGGTCTAGGGAGACGACAAACGGCGGGAGGAAATCTAGTTCTCTATGGTTTTCGTTTCGTAGCCTTCCTATTCAAAACAATCGTATCACGCACATAATCAGCCCCACGAAGGAGGACTGGACAAGCGCGCATCGCCAGAAGGAACGAACACAAGACACACCATTGAACCGTAAAGCCAGCGGTCTCGTGGTCGTCGGTTCCTCAAATTTAATAATAAAATAAATGTACGTCGATCATTTTACCACCCGACCGGCTCTCTTCTTCAATTGCGGTGTCATATCAAACCGCTGGAGGGACACGACGACCCAGAGGGGAGTGAAGGCCCGCCCGAACCCCTCTTGGAAGACACATCAGGGAAGCGGTTGTGTACTACCTTCTAACCCCAACGCCTTCGCTCGCTCATCGTTTTGACATTCAATGCTTACGAGTAAATTATGTTTATTTATGTTTAAAACATACATTCACGCACACAACACGGCGGCTAGTGCTCTGCTGCACGTGGTGGTGGTTCTTGTTGGTGTTGTGCGCCTTCCATATACGCGCGCTTTGGCTTTGCGTGGTGTCTCGAGAGGATTACGGCAACGTACCACCAACTCGCCTCCCCGTATCCCGTGTGTACACTCACACCTAAAGTTGCATAGCTTGATGTTTTCCGTCAAAAAAGGCCATTAACCCTTTATTGCTTTATTTTTCTTGTTTGTTGCTTCGGGTTACACACACACATTTCTCTATTTCTCAAACGCGCATCTCTCTATCGCTCTATTGTGCGTTTGTGACCGTCCGAATAGATTGAACCGGCGGTCTCCTTCTCTGTGCGGCTCTCTCGCTCGGTTTGTTTACAACTTACCCACCCACCCACACATTCACTAGCTGTGTTGTGTTAGATGTATTTTGCTCCCGCTGCATACTAAATGTGAATCGTAATCGATTTTCTATTCCTCCCCGGTTTTATTTGCCATTATTTATTGTTGTGTGATGGGGCAGGAACACAGGAGTATCGTAACGTGGGGTGACTGTGGGATGATATTAGTTTGGCTTTTGGGGTAGATTAGAAGTTTTAATTGCTTTAAAAACGGTAAAGTAACGTTGTGATCCTCCAAAAATAAAATTTTATACTTGTAATAACATATTTACGCCGTAACATTACGAAAGCGGTTAATATCTTGTAAATATATTGCAATGCCATCGATAATATCCTTCAAAAATATAAAGATTTCAGTTGAAACCACAATTTCATCACATGATATCACTAAAACATATCATTAAGATTCCATACCGAGTTTGTAATTAATTTATTATTTAGTTATTTATTTGCCAATCTTTTCTTTAAAGAAAGTTCTATTTAATTCGTTATCAAGCTTTTGTGGATGACGATTACGCCAAGCTATACGAAAGTTAAGATGGATTAGACGCAACTGCAAAAAAGAGCCAATTTGAAGCAGCAATATGGCTTAGAAGCAGTGAAGCATTTCGTTCTAAATCTTGCACGATTCACACACCAACACAAACACATACGCTTGACGAAAATTTACAGAAGGTGTGTAGAAATTCCACACCGTCTTCTGGTAGCACCTGATAGCATACCATACACTTAACCCACACAAAATTGGTCATGGAATCGGGGAAAGTGTGTAATGGGAACCTTCACAGAACCTTCTTATCGACATCTCTCCACTTACGACTGGGCGACTAGAGAACTCCTCTATCCCACGCGAAAGAGGTTACGATTATTGCTTTGCGAGAGATTGAAGACGCACCCGCACAACACAATCACACCCCGTACCTTACACTAGACCGAACCGGTCTGAAGAATCTCACCCGGTGAAGGATTTCACCATTTTCTTGAGCAGAGGATCCAAGGTTCCTCTAACCACATACACACACACTCTTTACGTAGCGCTCTGCCGCCTCTATTATTCCCACAAAAGGAGGTTGCCGACGCAACAGCAATCGGCTGGGGAAGGTCCGAAAGGATATATGCACGAGATGGTACGTCCGGACGGAGCTCCGATGCGGCGGCAAACGTGTGGAGAAAGCAGTTTTATACCATCCGTCGGAGGAAAGGGAAAATAGATGAAACCGACTTACCGAAAAGAGGCGTCATTAGGTTTTATGTGTGTGTGCGCAGTGCAATGAGCTAAAGGTAAGATAACGGAAATAGATAGGACGGGATGGAAGCGCACGCAAGGATGGATATCGGTATTTTATTTCACGTATTTTCAACGTTCAGCGTAGCTCCTAGCAGTAGGGAATGAAGCGCGGACGGAACTACGCAGTCTTTCCAGTGCGAGAAGAAGGTTGGAATATGCGTCGAAAGTAAAAAATGAGAAAGGATCTACTCTCCTGTGTGCGAAGCAAGATCCCGGACAGGGGGGGCACACACAATGATGATGAAAGATGGCACTCTACAGGGACGACGGATGAGACTCGTCGTCATCGGTGTCCAACAGTGAAAAAAGGTGGCAGCAGTGCTTGAGCAACTTGAAGATGATGCTGCTGCTGCGGATGCTCCTGCTATATCCAATGTGTTGGGAAAGAAGGAGACACCCGGTGTAGGTATCGCACGTATATGCACAGTCTTCGTTTACACCAATCCACTTAGGAGAAAAATGTGAAAAAATTGTGCTCCCAAGATAAGAGCCCACTTTATGCCATATGTGCCCTGTTCTTTTGCTGGAGAAGTAGTTAGTGAGGTACATTTCGTGCTTTAGTTTTCGTCTGTTCGGAATAGACTAGGAAGACTGAGAGCACATGGTAGCGGTGGGCTCTTCGTTAAGCTCTGGCGACGAATAGAAGGGGTAACAGGGGATGTGAACTAGAATTGATCGCCGGTCTTTGATCCACCGTTTATTCCGGAGTGGCTTTCCGCGGGAGCTCTCTCCCCGGCGACAATAAAGGTGGAAAGAACTTTTATGTTGGCGGAGTACGAAGAGGACAAATGTAAATGATATTATTCTCCCTTACTATAAGCCAGATCGGTATATACGACCGTGTAGAGACAAGCCAAGGTATCATGGAAGTGTTGAGGACGGCAATTAAAATAAAGTTACTTAGTAAGGGATTTACTGCGCCGCATGTGTGTGTCTTAGCGAAAAGTAAGATCCCCGTGGATGCTTGGGAACATGCCCGAGAACCTTCAGGCGTTCTTGGGAAGTTAAACAGAACCAGACTACATACTCAGGGTGGAGAGAAGCTCATTTCCCGAGAAAAAGCTCATTTCCCTTCGATTTACGACTAGCGCTGGTGTGGTGCTAGTTGGTGTCAGTAATAACACTCCACCAGGCAGGTTAAATCAATGTACCATTTTATGGCCACGCTTATGACCAGCATGAATGTCCGTCCAGGAAAATAGTTACTCCTTGCGTGTTTTGTGCACTCGTTTTACGTCTTTCACGGCAATGGTAGGGTTTACTTCTTGAGTGGGATATATCCGATAGCACAGCTTCTTCCCCTGGTGGTTGCTTTAATGTTTGCTTCATCTTTACGAATCGATTCCTGTAAACTGTCACCATTGCTACGAAGTAGACAAGTGGAGGCTCTGTTCTGTTGAGTAATGAGCACTCCGCACAACAACCTACCCGAATCTTTCAGAATGCCCGATAATGTTCCTTTACGCGAGCCTAACAGGTTTCTGAGGATATCGAGATGACATCCTCTCTCGCTCTCGAAAGTTCTTGAAAATCCATTAATTCTACGTTAACGTTTCCTC
This sequence comes from Anopheles arabiensis, assembly GCF_016920715.1. Classification (NCBI taxonomy): domain Eukaryota; kingdom Metazoa; phylum Arthropoda; class Insecta; order Diptera; family Culicidae; genus Anopheles; species Anopheles arabiensis. The sequence goes on along the minus strand of NC_053518.1, from coordinate 68,412,996 downwards.
CCGGTCGACAATTTTCGTCGTCGATGTTTCTTCGGGATCGTTATGCGTTTTTGAGATATTCGAGCTGCGTGATTAATGATGTCACAGGTGCCGTCCGGAATTTTCAGGCGTGTTTCGGCCACACCGAGTGCGATTGTAAACGTTGTGTCGCTCGATTTTAAAAACAGGCTTCGTTTTGGAACTTTACTGCACGCGCTTGCTGTTAGGCGCCCTTCGATATCACTTCCCGGGAAATGCTTCAGGATTAAAACACGTCCCATTTAAAGACGAAATCACCTTAAAAGTGAAACACAAACACACTTCAAAGATTGTTTTTTTTTGTGTATGCTCTCTCCCCGGTCCTATCCATTCAATAGCCGTCGCCGTCACTGCTGTCACGCTAAAGAGAACATCAAAAAGGACAGCAAACACTCACAATCACACACACACACATTGGTGAGGGAGAGCTGATGCGCGGCGACCCTTTGGATTGGTTTTGCTGGTTTTTCGCATTGCTCCCGGCTATTAACTGTCCTTCCGCTCGGTAGAATTTATTCAGGTCTGGAGCTGTATTAAAGTCTTTGGGCTGTTTTCTTTTTCATACTTTTTTTTGTTTTTTAGAAATTCCCAACCGGAAATGAGAAGTCTCCCTAAGTGTGTGTGTGTGGTGGCGTAAGGGGGAGAGCTAAGATCGTTAAGGAAATCTAATTTCCCTGTGGAGGACGAAAAACAAAGGAACAAGAAGCAGAGGACCTAAAATGAATGAAGTAGCCGAAACCAAAAAAAAAATGAATGCAAACATTCCCTTGTTGATTCAATTTAACGCCAATTTGAAGGATAAAACCATTTCTCACTCAGGATGTTGGGTTTGTCCTTTTGTTGCGGGAGAGTCTCCCGGTATACAGGGCACAGGTAGCCAGATAGTGATGTCCTCTAAAGTCTTTCGTCTTTTTGGTGGCGCCATGGCGTTGGGGTTTATTTGATTGTGGAGGCTGAGGAACACTTGAGGGGTTGTTTGTTTATCGTGATTATTTAAAGGTTTCTTTGATGCATCCTGTTTAGTGTTACACTTTGAAAGTCTTTGCAGAGCATAAATTATTTTTGTTTAATACGGAGATACGTTGAAATCATTTAAAAAAGCTGTAGGAATTTCCGCCGAACATCGTTAAGATTAATTAAATCCAATTTTAGATATTAATGCTACTGGGGAACTTTTTTGCTGCAAAATCAAACGAGACTTCTTTTTCACTGTTGACTACCTCACAAAGCTATCGGAATGCTTACCAGAAGAACGTATTTAATATTTTCTCGCCTTTGTCTGATATCTGGTAATATTTTTAGGTGTGTGCGTTGTTGCGTTGCCTCACAAAATATGGTCCGCTCAAATTTATTCAGCTCGATAAAGCACGGTAATAAAATTTTATTGCTCTCTTACTTTCTGCCACTCACTACAACAATGCCGGTGACGACGATGCAAAGGCCTCGCCTTAAAGTCATTTTTTTCATCTCCGCATCTTTAATATTAGCCGGAAGAGACGAGAACGACCGAGGAAGAGTTGTGCGACATAAAATTAAAGAGTATAACTCATTTTATAAACGCTTGAGAGAGGGACTTTTCGCCGTACCAGAGAGCGTTCCGTGTGTGAAGGATTCTAATGTGTTATTAAAAATCAATTATAATCTCAGCGGGTGAGGCAGCCGCTGGTGTCTTTGGTCGTCGCGTAACTTTGAGCGGAAAAGTAAAATTGCTCCATGTGGCCCCCCAAAAGAAAACCTTCTCCGATCGTCGCTGTGGGGTCTCCCTGTGGTGGAGGGGTAGAAGAAGGAAACAAACGACATCGATCCCGCGGGACAACGATCAGAATGCGTCGTAGTATATTTCATGAAAAGGTGGCGTTTATGAAGATTCTTTCGCACCTCTTTTTTTGTTGGAAAGAGTGAGTTCGGGGAGAGGACCAAGATCCTAAGAGGAGGAACACATTGGCCTAATCGGCATTGGTGTGTTCACCACCACCCCGGTAGCGAGCGGGTTTGAACGATCCTCTACTGCGCTCTTATTCTTATACTGCATAAGCTCTGGTAGGAAATTTATGCGATTGTTTATTAAAACGTACCCCATGGTCACATTTAAGCGTCGAGAATCGGTCGTTATTCGTGTTGCCTTTCATGGCCTATACACCTCGGTCCCGAAGATGTCTTTTCCGTTCCGGGGCACTTTTTGGGTGGATGGCTTGAAGAAACAGAAAAAAACTGAACACCAACACACTGATTTTCGTTTTTCTTTTCAGTTTTGTGTACATTCTATGTGGACGGGGTTCATACGGATGTCTGTGTCTTGGTCGTTTTTCGGGTTGTCCCTTGTCTATGTCTGTGTGTGTGTGCGTGTTTACAGATCTCGGCAAAGGCGGCTTCTCGGGCATCGTCAATGAAACTCTTCCCAGCACTGGTTAGAACCATTAAAAATAATCGGTGGCAACGTTACCATATGTTTCCGCGTGGCCCGACGAACGCGGAGCACTGCGAAGGAAATGTTCCAAAAACTGGAATGAGAAATGTAAAGGGAAAAGGCATCGATGGTGGTGGATTTGAAGAAAAAGCGATAGAAAAAACGAAGACAATATTTAAACAAAATTGAAGATCCCTCTTCACACACTCCGGGAGAGAGAAGCTGCTTTGTGTGCACTTTTGTGGTCAAGATAAAGAAAAAGAGTTTTGTAGTTTTCGATTACGTTCTACAGCGTGACCGAACCAAATTTGACGCATGGCGCGTGAATGTAGTCTTTAGCATGTGGGAAAATAAAAAAAAGTATTAATTTACAACTGTTTCTGACAACTGTTTTTTTGTGTTTGTATGCTGTAGACAAATTTTGCACCACTGTAATAAACCATGAATTTATGACTGAAACAATTAAAGGTTCTTTTGCTCCCTTTGAAAGTCAGCTTGCTTTTGAGCTTACTTTATTGCCCGAAGAAAAATAACCTCCTTTTAACCTGCCCTGTCACACACGTGTGTGTGGTGGCGGCGGCTGACCGTGAAATGCTGTGCTAATCCTTTTGCGGCGGTTGTACATAAATGTGTTATTTTCGGCTGACTTTGACGAGCTCTCCGGGCCGTTTCAGCTGTTGTGAAATTAAAGAAGAAGTGTAGCATTTGAATTGTTTTATGCAAATGCTCTTGGGTTTGGTGCTCTTGGTGCGAGGCATATGGTTAATTTGTTTTTGTGTTTTTTTTTGGGCAGTCCCAGAGTGTGTTATGTTGAATTTCTACTTCTGCTGCTGCGGTGGCCATCATTTGGATGGACGTTTGGTGGCGGCTGCATAGGGTGTTTTAAATTAGTTTTTGTTTGGTGTTGTTGTTGTTCTGTGAATGCTGCACTTTGTTGCGGGGCTTAAGAGTTGTAAGGAGTGCATTATTGAACCCTTGTTAGGTATATTTTATGCTATTATGCACATATGGTGAATAATTGTCGTTTGTTTTGAGGAACAATGGATGAAAAATTAATCGAAATTGAAGTTTTCCTAATTTGATGAATTCGGTGGGCTACGTTATCATAATATTAGTGAACATTTAATGATGTCATTTGGTATCACAAACAAACCTTACGTGTTGATTGTGGGATTTAGTGGAAGCGAGCCTTTAAAGTTGTATTCACAGTATTCACACATTCCCAGTTGTAATGTTTGTACTATCAATTGATAGGTTTGTGATTTTCAATGACAATTTTATGACATGAAATGATGAATTTGTGACATGAAATGATCAATTTGTGATTTGAACTGATAAATTCTGATCTTAACTGATACATTTGTAATTTTAGCTGATTCATCTGTAATTCTAACTGATACATTCGTAATCTTGACAGATAATTTTGTGTGTTTCAACTGATTCATTTGTGATTTCAACAGATTAATTTGTGATATCAGCTGATTAAGTTGTGATTTCAACTGATTAATTTGTGATTTCAACTTATAAGATTGTGATTTTAGTTGAAACAATATTTTAATTGTACGGATACATTTTTTATATCAATTGATAAATTGGTTATATTAGTTGAACAATTTTTGAATTTTTTTTTGTGATATTTTCTTGATCCAGAATTAAAATGATCATGCTTGATCTGACTTTTATGTATTGTCGTTTATGAAAATGTTACTTTTATTATTGTTATTTCAAAAGGAACCCCCACGGTTTCAAAAGAAAAGCCATCGCTGCACTGTCGTGTGTTCTAGATATTTTAAAATGAAATTATAATATATGAGCAAATCGTGATCCATAAATTCTGCAAAACTATTCCGTATGCAAAACACCATAGAATGTGTGTGTGTGTGCGGTGGTACCAGTGAAAAGCCAGCTGCTGTGCAACTCTCGTACGTTTGCAGCCTACTGCGAAATGAAGGTGGCGCGCGCAGCAATCATAAGCCCTAGGGGATGGAATTGAACTACCTTTTAGTAGGGGTGTGCTGCATGCGAGATTTTGGGTCGAATCGCCTTTGCCACGGATATGAACGGGGGAAAATGTTTCCAATTGCCCCATCCACGCCCCTTAACGCCACAGGGTGAAAATCTGTCGAAGCGGCTACACACACATAGCGAGGAGAGAGGAGGAAGGACCATTTGATTTCGCAGCCGATCTGCTCGCGCGCCCGCACAATCTAAACTTTAACATTTAAGCTTCTGCGGTTAGCAATTGTAAAATCTCTCTCTTCGCTCCTCGAACGTTTTTCCTTATTGGTAAAATATGGCGGCGCTTTTGCTACGCCTGGAAGCTCCGATTGGCCTTTGCGTGTTTGATCTTTAACGTGCGCGTCGCGCCAGCTCACGACTTTATTTTCAAACTTGGCTCCGAGTTGAATTGAGCAGGCGGTAAAATTATATAGTGGCACTGTTTCTGTGCAAACAAAATTTAAACGCTTAGTGTACTGGTTATCTTTTTGCTGTCTTTTTTTAATAATTGGTAGATAGCAGAGGTTCTCTTCTGCACTGTGGCACAATAAGCGCTTTTGATCTGATTGTAATAATCAGATAGGAAGAGGCTATTTATAATAATTTAATCAAACAGTTAAATTACACATTTAAATCATAAACTTCTAACAAATTGCCAAGGTTGGTTGTGTATCTTAGAAAAACACGACCAAAGCCGATGATTTACATATCTATACACCCTTAATAAACTGATCCCATTTGTCTGTTTTTTCTAATTCCAGCGTGTTCCTGTCTAAACCATTCTTCTCTTCATGCGGTGTACCGAACGGAGCTTCCGAGAAAAACGGAGAGTGGAAGTGAGAACAAACTTGTGTAAATAGAAGAAAATAATTGGTAAACAAATTTGTTATCCCCATTTACTACGACGCATCGCGGTCGTTTGTCGTGCATGTCTACGCATCCTGCAAGAACAACAGACGGGAAACCCGTGACACAACAAAAGGCGCGCTGATAGCTTCCCCGAGCCAGAAAAAGGGTCCCAATTAGAGGCGACCACAGTGTTTTGGTTGTGCCAAGTTCTTCTCGGGCGACAAGGTGTCGAATTCAGCATATACAGACACACGCATTCTCCCAATTCCAACAGCAACAATGTTATGCGATCGTTGCCGTCGTCGGCTTTTGATGTGTGGCGTCGGTATGTGTTTGGAAGGAGCGCGATGAAGCGCAAGGATACACGTTGCTATGCTTCTTCCCAACATCGTCGGCCCTAGCAGGACGAACGGAGCTTGAGCGAACGTATTTGTGCGGGATCTGTTTGTTCAGAAAAGCATAAAAGTATGATAATGATGAGCTAAGGCTTTCGAGCGATCCCGGCGAGACAACACGAGAAATACACACTCGTGTGTGCGTAGCGCCAAAGCAAAAAGCGAAAGAAATATCTGTAACCACGATTGCTCCAGGTGAAACACGACTGTCGGTGGCGGCGTGGTTTTGTGAATTCTATGTTACGTGTTGTAAAGGTGCTGTGTGTGTGATACAAAAAAAAAGGTGCGAAGTGTGGTGTGATATTGAGGGAATTAGAAAAATTAATGTCGAAAGGTTCTGTCGGTGTTGTAGCTTCCGAATAAAGAGCGGAGTTTTCAGGTGCGTGTGTTGTTAAAAGCAAACTGCTTTCTGTGTGAAACATCGATGATGTGAAATTATTCAAAAGAAAAGGGAAGTTTTTGAAGTGATCGTGAGCGTATAATAGGCAGTGTTCTTGTTCTTCCTGCTCTTTGCGTTTGAGGCGGCCTAGAATAGTTTGATGTGCTTTCGATGTGCTTTAGATATATATAGTGTAAAGTGTTAAAAATTGAGGGCCTAGTGTTTGCCGCACGGTGGAATTGAAGATTCCACCAAGATTCCAACATGGGTTATCTGGTGTTGGTAACGACGCTTCTGGCACTGCTGATAAGCCCAACCATTCAAGGTAAGTAAGAGTTTAAATTCTCGGATCCATTTGATACATTTCACTTTTTCCCGTTTGTGATGTCGTCACTTTGTTATTTCATGTGCTACGATTGTGATAATAGCTATTACATCCGACATTCGACGATCTATTTGTGATATCAGGAGCCAAAATCACAACATCATATATTGAGTTGCTGTGACACGAATTTGTGATATCAAAATTCCTTTAGTTTAGACTGGTGCTTCCCATTGAGTCACTTAAAATTTCAAAAAAGCGTACAAAATTATGGTAAATTTTGAATGAAAAGTCGTAAAAAACGGAAAAGAAGTTGTAATATAATTTTCTAGAATGTTTGAGTAAATTTTGCGCTGGACAGACGCCTTGACAGAGTTAATCTCCAACCATTACACCCTTCTTTTTCAACACCGTGTACACTCTGTAGTGTTTCGAACGCGCAAAATGGAAGCGAAAGTCTAGTTAACTCTGCGTAACGCGCTAATTAATTTAACAATGTCATCTCGTTGACATCAATCAGATTAAAGGATTTTTTGTTGTTGCTGCTGCGTCCTTAAAACACCTTCTAAGAAGAAACCAAAAGTTGTGAGGAACTCGCGAAGTGTCTGGGCTTTGGTTTAAAATGGTAAGCGAGGATGTACGACTGGGATGTGCTCCACGTGCTTTCGCGGACAGGTTGGAAAACGGATGAAATATTTAATTTAATTTGAGAGCACCTCTTACAAAATTCCAAACCCGCGCTTAAGACGGGGTTGCACTGCCTCTTTTCTACCCCATTTCCCATTCCCTCAACCCTTCAGTGGTTTAAACTTTGAAGGCGAAATGTGAAGAGTTTTTGGAGAGAGTTTGTAATGTCCTGGGTGGTGATGTGTCTTGCGAAAAAGGGAAAGGATGTAACATCCGCGTGCAGACAACTGCAATATCGTCGTTTGGCATGGAGGAGGAAATATTTATTTGTCCCCTGTTTCCTTCGTTGTGCTCTCTCGGAGAGCGTTCTCTTGTTAGAAGGCTCAAGCGTTAAGAGTAGTGGTGTGCTTTCTGGAGGACACTAACGACTCCGATCCAACTCTAATCAATGTTAGTTCGATTCCAACTACGGCAAAACCGGAACCTCTAGTTTCACCTGGAGTCGTTCGGAGTTGTCCGGAGTTGTCCGGAGATGTCCGGAGTTGTCCGGAGTTGTCTGGAGTTGTCCGGAGTTGTCCGGAGTTGTCCGGAGTTGTCTGGAGTTGTCTGGAGTCGTCCGGAGCTGTCCGAAGTTGTCCGGAGTTGTTTGGAGTCGTCCAGAGTCGTCCAGAGTCATCCAGAATCGTCCAGAAATGCCCGGAGTCATCATTTCGGGTTTTTTCCTCTTTCGAGACGGACGACTTCGACTCCGGGTATCTTCGGCCATCTTCAGTAGTGATGAGCTAAACGGTTTGGGAGCCGGCTCCGGAGTAGTTGGTGCGGCGCCGTCTGGGAGTCGGATCCGTTAGTCCGGAGCCTGCTCCGGAGCCGTTGGTGCTCTCCGAAACGCACATCGCTAATCTCCAGCAAACTTTGGACGACTCGGGACGATTCTGGATGACTCTGAATGACTCTAAATGATTCCCTGTGTCTTCGGATGACTAAGCATGACTCCAGACGGCTCAACACGGTTCCAAACGATTCCAAAAAATGCTGGGTGGACCTTCATTCCAGGTGGTTCTAAAAATATCCAGAATTGGATCGGAGTTGACTCCGTATTTTTACCATCTTTACCCATCACTAGTTAAGAGAGAAAAGTGTTGTATATCAAGTAGCGAAACTGTTGTTTTGCAAGGCTGCAAGGCTTGTCTAAACTTTGTTTCTATCTTGTTTTATTTGCACTGAAGAAGGATAGCCAATCTTACCAGAAACCTTCCGACATGACCTACCCAAGAGTTCACAGAACCCGATTGTGCAGCTTCTTAGCAGCTACGCTACTCGAACGTGCCACTGGTTGGACAAAGTAATTGAGATCAAAGTTTGAGCCGCGAGCAAACTGTTGGAAGAAGCGGTAACAATGCTCCCCAAACCCTATCTCCAAAGTAACGGTGGTGTGCCTGAGCACCAAGCACCATCGGAACCATTTGCGGTACGGAAAAGGACCTCACTTCAGGCTTTGCCCGTGCGCTGCTTCGTCGTTAGCGTCATCTCGAGCCCAAGGAACAACATTTCCGGTTTGCGAGAAAGTGCAAAACATTTTGCCTCTTATCGCTGCGTACCGATCGTACCCGATTCTGACGTTTGGTCGCAGAGCTAGAGGGGAGAGAGGTTCGTTTCTGCGCTTCAAAATGATGTATACAAGCAATAGTCTCTCTGCTCGTGCTTTTGGGGGAGACGGCCAGCGCGGTTTTGAAGATCTTTCGTTAATGAATTTACTTGTGCAAAATGTTCGGGAGCTGCTCGACTGGGCTTAAATTAAAAGATACTTATCTGCATAAAATTATCTCCGATATTTCCAGTTGTTTCTGGAGCTTTGGTTTCCCTCCAGGCTCCTGTGGTGGTGGGTCCTCCTGTCTGATGCGTTCAATGTACTACTGGCCTGGCCGTTGCTGCTTCTTCGCGCAAGGGAGGTGAAATTTTCGAAACACCTTCACCATTATTTTGCGCCCTTGTTTGGGCGGTGGATTCGACGCCGGTCGCCAAAGCACCCGAAAAGACATGGTAATAATATTCCCCGCTTTTGGCAGGCTCTCGCTCTCCTTTCGCTGTGCCTTTGCCCTTGGTTGGTTGGTGAATTTTTAGCGCCTCTGGGGGCGAAGGCGATAAGAACAATTTCCTGCATCTTATGCTTCACGAAAACTGGGTGGAAAACGAATGTCCGGGAGAGGGTGCTGTAAGCGACGGCAGATCATAACGACGACAGGCGGCTGTGTGAGAGCGCTGTGGGATGAAGAGACAAAAAGAATTTAATGAAAATTACCCGAATTAAACGACAGTTTCCGTGAGTTTGTCTTTCTTTCGGTAGGCAGACAAACTCACGATGAGTGTGGCGCGAAGGAAAATGACTGCGGCTAGTTTGTTAACCATTGCTGCTGTTGCTGGTTGATTACACGATTAAAGTCGTCTCTCCTTCCCTCGATCCTGAGTGGGGACTAAATCGACAGCCAACCATTTTAATCAGCTTTTGCGCTTGAGCTGAAAAAAAGGTTGTTAGTTGGATGCTTGCGGAGCGCAAATTATGATTTTTTTTCGAGCAGGAAAAATTCAGGATACCGTTTGTAGGATTACTTTTTGCATTTAATGTTTCAGTAAAGAACAAGTAAAAAATGAAATGTTTATCTTGTATCAGTCACTTTGTATAGTTTGTTGATGACGATATTACCCAGAAGAAGAAAGAATCAGGATAAAAAGAAGCTAAAGACATTCGGAAATCTTAATGTTTAATGCAATCATTGGTGTGATTTGTTGTAATGGCGTGTAGGTTGATGTTGACGATAATATGCCATAGTTTCCTGGTCAGGTGTGCATTCCACATTCCACGAGCTTAATTACTTCTTCTTGGCTCGTTATGTTTTATTTTGTACATAATTTTGTGTACTCATTTTTTAATCAAATCCTTTTGCAATTTTTGTTGTTGAACAAAACAGTTTTATACCTTCCTTATTAGAGCCTTTGTGTCGCACTAATTGTGTCTTGTTTGAAACATGTTTAAGCGAGTCGCAAAATGGTGTTTAATAATAAACTTTTACTTTAAATACAACTTCCGCTGACAGGTTTTTATCGATGCTTTAAAGTTTTCACATAAAGTAGCTTTAATTTACGAAAGCTTCGAACTCTCCTCACGTTCTGTAGATGTTTAAACATTTTGTACACTTTGAGTGTGCACTTTGCTGCTCTGTTCTGTGTTTTGTAAACTTTTACACGCAATCGATTGTGCGAGAAGCAATGTCCAAAGTTCTTTTGGGGGTTGGGTTGAGAACAAAACTTTCCTCCCTCACTCGTGTGCGCTCTCGATAACAATTCTTTCTCGTTACTGGGCAAATCGATAGGAAAACTTTTTATCAGACTTTTTTAAATTAATGGTCAACAAAAAGGACCTCCAAGCAGCGAATGAATGGGTGTAGATTTTGTGTACGGTACCAGTCGGTGGCCTGGCCTGGTACGTTGCTTGAAGCTATGAAGCAATACACAAAAAAGCTAAATAAACATCCCCTTAATACTTCTCGCAAGCAAGCAGCAGCAGCAGAACCAGGAACAGCCTTACACCACCAACACAGCTTTCATATTGCTTGCTCTCTTCTAGGGTCAGAGAAGTTTTGTTTCCTGGTTTTGGTTGGGGTGGTGGGGTTGGTGGTTAAAAAAATGGAATATTTTCATTTCCTTTCAGGAAAGAAGCCGCCTGGTGTGCGAGAAGGAGGGATGCTTTTTCTTCCCTACGACCGTCAGCAGCTATTATCAAGTGTTTCGCTTTCGTTTATTAGATTGCGAAGCAAAAGTTTAGAAAGTGCAGGATGTTCATCAGACAAAAAATCAGAAAAGAAAAATACACCAACTACGCACCGCACGGACGGGAGAAAGGATGTTTAGAAGCCAAAGGCATCTTTTTTTTTTTTTGGTGAGCACATGAGGAGATAACTTCCCCAGCAGCCTTTCGGAGGCGTTGAGAAGAAATAAAGTGAGGGAAAAAATCAATAAGAAATTTTACTGCCCGGCTTTCCACATTACCTTTACACGCAACCCAAAACAAGAGGTGTGGAACTTTTTCCTGAAGTTTTATTTGTGATTTTTACGCGTTTCTCGGTTTACTCGGAAGCGGTTGGCGTTTCCGAATGGTTTATGTTCGATTTTGGTCGTGGGTTTGATTATAAATTTTGCTTCGTTTTCATTAAAACTCGTAAAAGTGAAATCAATTTACGGGGCTCGGTTCTCTCCCACACTTTCTGTGACTGTGTGTTTCCACAGCTGTGGGGTTTCATGTTTTACTTCTTGGGTTTTTATATTGATGTGGTTTTCTTTATTACTTGCAGATTGTTTTGGTGGCTTTTGTTTTGTTGGTCGGTAGCAATTTTGCTTTGCGAACTTCTTGAAATAAAAATAATCAAAATAAAAAATAAATAAAACTGAGCAGCAGTAGCAGCTTTTTTAAATGGAAATAGAATAAAAGCGCCTGTGGCTGTGCAATCCGTGTTACAAATTCCGATTTTTTGAATGCTTCTTTCAAATTTGGCCTTAGTTATGTTTTTAAGGTTTTCATTTTCATCTTTTTGAAGATAAGTCTTATTAGTCCCTTAGTAAGGCTTCTTCCCTTGTTAATTTGAATGCAAAAAAGAACAATATGATCAAACGTGCCCGTTGCAAACGTTTGTTGTTAATTCGACAAGATGACCTATTCTTTTCTGCAAGATTTATGTACGCTGCCAAGCTTTCTTCCATTCACTGCGTTTTTAGGTTTTATGCGCAGACAGCAACATTGAAAGGAAGCTTAAAAAGACATCTTTTGCCCTGTGTGGTGTCCATTCAATACCCATCGATATCGCGTTGCCTTAAGGATAGCCACTGGTGTATCGTTAGGTAGCAGGTGGAATTGATTAACTTTAATTTTCCGTCTATTGTGTTGGATTGGGGCGCGCGCAGCGGCTGTTGGTTCCCATCTTTCCCTCTCCCCGTATCACCTTCACTCCCTGCCTGGTAACCTACGGGCTATATTTTTGATATTATTTTTGCCCCCGGTTTTCCTTATTGCCCTTTGTCAATAATTTATTCCAAACAGTCATTTTCGTACAAGGCTGAAAACATGCAGACCCAGGAACACCGCAATAGAGAGTGTGTGTGCGAGAGAGGGAGAGAACGAGAGTGAGTGTGTCCTTCCTGGCACTGGAATCAGTCGATAATTCTTTGGCTGGGGCCGGTAATTTATGACTTCGGTGGCGCCCCTTCGAAAGCATTCTTCCCTTTTTTCTGCGAAGAACGCGTAAAAAAACGGTGGCGAAGAACCGCGCCGGGGCCCATCCGTTGGACAACAACCAATTACACTCTCGCTGCTCAGCCGCTCCCTTCCGTGAATTTTACTGTTTGCTTGAGGTTATTTCGTTAGCTCTCTGGTGTCCCCCTCCAATGAGCGCCAATATTCGATTTGTGTGAAGCACGATCATGGAGGGAGGAGAGTGCGCTGTGAGCATGATGGAGTTTTGGACCGTTTTGATAACAACCAACCTGCAGTCACGAGCGCACCCAAGACTTTCAGGACGCGCTCGTGTTCTGGTGTGTTTTGGAGGGATTTTTCGGTAGCCGTGGTAAAAAATGGAAAGTGGTATTCTCCTGTCAACAACAAGCTCGGGGAACAACGTGGTCGGCAAAAACTTAAGTCGGCGGTAGTCTTTGGCAGTTCGGTGTACATTGTTTCGACATGACAGCATCTTTACTGCGGCATCGTAAAATTGGCGTTCTTATTATTAAAGGTACTTACATTTTCGGTGACTGTCGATAGGAGAATGAAGCGTTCTGTGCATGAAAAGAGCTAGAAAGAAGATAGCTTCTTTTCTCTTGTATTTAAGTTGAAAGTACTTCAATTTCTCGTTTTCAAATCAAACATTAGTAAATTTCCTTTTTTCGTGATCCATAAACTCCATAGAAGTCAAGCTTTACTGTATAATGTATTTAACACCTTTGTGTCTAATCCGTCCATTTTGTAATGCAATGAGTTAGTAAAGGTCGACGACAAGAGACCAGTACGTGCTGCTACTGCCCCAAACCGAGCAGACAGAAGCACAAAGACCGAAAAGGTATTTTTATTGATTCAACCTGCAGTCAACCGTTTTCGGCCAAATGCTACTACACCCCCACCATCACGTCGTCTGTCGGTGGTGTCGCTTTTCGTCCTTGGTACCCTTCGACCATTTTATCACATTACGTGGCAAAAGAGAGGGAACGCTGCTAAGGAGGAATCGTGTTTGGGTGATGGTGAAGCACGTGCGCGCTATTCCTGCATTGTGATCCCGCTACACTCCCGTACACTAAATTCTGCCCCAATCCAGTAGAGTATCAGCAACAGCAGCAGCAGCAGCACTATGAAACTGCAACCCCTTTTGTGCCTATATAGGTGTAGTACACATGCGCGGTTAGGTCCCCTGCAATCGGGGGACAGAGCAGCATGTTGTGTGGACATCAGCGCGTGCAAAGGGTCGTCGCTTTTTTCGGGGGTTGCCTTCGACCTTATCTTGAACTTGATCTTGGATACCGGTCGCTCCCTTGTGGAGAGTAAACGTGAAATTCCACTGTGTTAGTGGAATGGCAGGCGGCGTACGTGTACAAGGAAACCCCTCGGAAACTGTCGTCTGTCGTTTGAGTTTGGGGGGTGGGAACACAATGGATATTTTCTCGCCTACTTTTTAAGGATGAGCTTGCCGGTGGGGGTTGATTTCGTGTGTGAGGTTGTGCAACGGCGGAGTAGAGGAAAGTAGCTGGCGTGAAAGGATGGCGGCTGTAACAAAGAATAATGTACAGTGAGTAGAATGAGTTTGACAAAAGCGTTTAAATTTTGGCTTGATAAATATAACTTTATGCATAGGACTGATGATGTTTTCATTCTAAGTATATCTCAAATTAAATTAAATAATTTCGGAGATCCACATCACTGAGTCTTTGTCGTCTTTGACACAGATTTATAATCCAAAATCCAGACAGCGTAGAAATTTTCATCATTCCATCAACATTCTTTAACATATGTCCTAGACATCTTCGTATAATCCTTTAATCCGTATTTTATCCTTATAATCTCAAATATATGTCTTGTGGATCTTCAAAAGATCTCCACCGTATTAATATTAGATTTCCAAAAGATCTCCAAAACATCTCCAAACACATGTCTAATATATCTCCGCAAGATCTCCAATAAGTCTCCAATAGGTTTCCAATAAGTTTGGACGAAGTCTCCAATAGATCCTTGATAGCTCTAAAATAGATCTCCAATAGCTCTGTAAGGAATCTTCAATATATTTCCAATAGCTCTCCAAGAAGTATATATAGGTTTCCAAAAGATCTCTTAGAGATTTTAAAAGGATAATGAATATGTTACATATTCAAATGAGCATCAAAATTGTCAATAAAACTAATCAATTTTCTCAAAGTTTACATAACTATTTCACACACTGTACTTCCAACTGTAATCTACCATTCCATCAGCCGAATGAGGAAAAATGGACGCTAAACTCATTTTCCCAATTTTCTTCCGAATTTTTCTTACCTCCTCCCTATATCGTGCGTCTCCGCGAGTTAACGGTTTCGTCCTGTTCCGGCTTCTTCGTATGATACTTCGAGTGAATGTGAAAATCCTTTGGAACAATTTCCTTCCGACATGCAATCGTGGTGTGCCGTGTGGATTTTCTCATTTTTTCGCCCTCCCACTGCAGGGTTGTTGTTACTTCTTGAAAACACGTAAAAACGCACTATGTGCAAGCCAAACTGCTGGTACTGCTTCTTCCGTTCCGCCTGGCTCTCCAGCGCGCAACAACTCTACCTGTGTTATCGTTTCGGTGGAATTTTCAATTCTGGTGGCGCCCTTTTACTCCATGCCTTAACACGTTCCGCGTCCGCCTTACAGGGTTTACCCCGGTCCTGTAAACCAAATTGTATCTCTTTCCTTGCCACGGACTAATACTCCCAAATCACGTGACAAGAATTCGTGAAAAGTCCTGCCTTGATGAGACAGAGTTGTCGTCGTCGGTGGGTTTTCATTTTTTGTTGTTGTTGCTTTTGGTGCGCTGTAACTTAGTTCCAACGAGTCCTGTTGTGTGTGTTTTTTAACTCTTGTTTTGGGTTGGTGTCCTGGTCGCTGTGTGTTGAAACCCGCTCGTCCCAACGGTTTCTAGACACGCGCACTTCTTGTGTGCTAGAGGCAGGAAACGGTAAGTGTATATCTCTACACTCTGCCATGTGTGTGTGCAACGGGCGTGGGGAGTTCGTTGGCATGTGTAGTGTGTTTGTTTGTCTTCACGACGGCTACCCACTATTCTGGACGAGTGGAGCGTTTACTCAACAGTAAATGTACTGGGAAGGGGAGTTTTTTTTATGGCCCAGGACCAGCTCAGAGCAGGAAACAAAACACTACAAGCTTCAAGTGTTGATGGGTGTTTTCTTTGTTTTGAACAGGACGTACTCTCTTGTACTACCGTGGGGTGGTGGGCCTTGAAAGAGCACACCTATGTGCAGCTTTTAGTAGCAGTGTGATTCGTCCTTCTTCTAGTCGCGCCACAATTCCACGCGCACCACGCTTTCTTCCACTAAGGAATGTGATGACAGGATACGATCTGCTTCGTTTATGCCGCGTAATTCAGGAAGGAACATGTTGGTGTTGGGAATGGGCACTTGGTTATCTTTGCTTTGTGCCTTGTATGTCTTGTATGCTTTCTTGGGTATGGCTCTGTTCTAGACATTTAAAAATCGATTTTGTTTGTCAGGATCCAGAAGGTAGATGAAGACTTTTTCTGTCTTCCTAATTTGATGTGTTTAAATAAGGCTTTTTGTATGTTTCGAAAATTGAATCTAAAGTAAAACTGGTTTGCAAGTTTTCGCCTGAGGCTGAATTGTTCATAATTATTACTTAATATTTCAAGTCTTATTTGACATTTGAAACATAACTTGATACCGAGATATTCTAGTATGACATCTTAATCATCCATTAAAACGATATTTAAACGCTGACATGATATGTTGATATCTGGGGTCTCCTTTGCGGTCAAATGTATGTCCGTCGTAATTTACATCAACCGCTTCGGTACCGTTGCTACTCGGCCACAGTTGAACGCGTCCGAGGTAATGAAGCGTGTGTCTACTAGCCTTTGAAGTGACTCAAGGTGGTGATAATTTCAATGTTGCTTTCTTCGACTCATATGTGTGCGTTTGTACGTATCGGTACTGCTTACGCAAGTTTATTGGAGGCCACCGAACAGCAGGGCAATTTGATATGATCGAGGTGATTAAGCGAATGGGCCATAAAATTAAACTCCTCTCGCCCAGTCCAGACAGTCAGCAGGTAGGCAGGCGGTGGATGGTAAGCGGTCATCTGGCGAAGAATGTCAACTTCATCAGTTAAATTACGCACATTTGTAGCCTTTCGCCTGCTTCCGATGCTCTGGCCTCCAGCTTGTTCCGAGTAATGCTCAACACTGAGCTGGATTGGGATGTGTGGACCTGGTTGCAAAGAATCCTTGAGCGCAGGATATCGATTTCATTCGTAATAAATGGCATTTTTCGAGGTGTGCGTTGAAATCGGTGCCATAAATTTTTGCGGACAGTTCCTCTCCAAGTAAGTACCACCTCGCTTCTTCACACACAATTTCTCAACCTTTACGGGCAATATTGACATCGGCTGTCAATGAATAGCCGATCATTAAGAAAATAAGTCATTGAAAGTGCACCGTATCGACTTACCGCGGTTCAGTTGAGTGTCTTTTTTTCTTACTAGTACAGTGCGTGCAATGCATAAAGTCTTCATTCTTATGATCGTGGCGTGCTTGAGTAAATACAAAACGAATGTTTGATGGTGGTTTGCTTAGCACTCTTACAGGCGGCACTTAAACTTCAATCGAATTAAGCATGCGTGAGCGAAGCATCTGCGTGCGGCAATCGATTCCTGTGTGACGACAGCGCGCGTATTTCAAAACGATCCCAGAAAAGCCCTTCTCATTAATCGCCTGGCCCTAAAATGGGGGTCCCATCGTGCCAACGAATTGCTCCACTGTGTGTTTGTTTGATAAATTGTACACCAGTGGAATAAATATACCGTTCATGCTCGACAAGTGTGTATGTGTTTTGGGAGAGTTAGAAAAAAGGGGTACACTCTAACCACCGCTCCCATGATTCCCACATTTTCACACGGTGCAGATCTTTGTCGTCGTGGGTTTTAAGCGCTCACGGGATGTGATCTGGATTACATCAAGCCTCCGATTTTCAGAGACTGTCATGGAGCCGGCGGTCGCTGTTCTCTCTCATGAAGCGCAAGAGGCCACGAAGAGAGGTCACTTTTTGGAACATGCTGACATATGCTTTTTCTCCGACTTTGAGTGATGGCCAGATCATTGACACGCTGTAGCTGCCTTGGGACATGTGTGCGTGTGTTGTGATGCATTTGTGGGCAATGCGAGAGAGTGTGTGTTGTTAAAAAAACCGTGAACATTTTTCGTTTACTCAAATTTCACCAGGGCGCGCTGCGTCTTACGCAACAAATTAGTCATATCAATTTATCAAAGTTATTAAGGAATGAATTATGGAATTATGAAATGTTTGGTTGGAAAAGAGCCATATGTGTTTTTGTTCTACATTATGGGATATATTTTGTCAATCCGTGAAACACATTTAGAGCATTCGTATTTGTGTTATTAAATAGTCTAATTTCAAATGTACTAAAAATGACTTTATAAAAACATTGAAATAATTTTCAGAGCGGACAACTCCTGGGAATGATTTTCAACTTTATGTTCCAAGCTCCCAGATTATCCGCTAATTAGATGCAAGGGTATAAATATGTTTGCAGTAAGAAAGCTATGACCACATGCTGCATTCAGCATTATTAAACGGTTGGCCCGCTGCGAACACGTTTCGACGCTAATGTGCCCTCATCCCGTCCTGCACTTACGTTCTAAATGTTTCCAATTCATTTTATTACTTCATTGCAGACAAACGGCAAGTAATTAACATACACACCGCCGGGGGGAGAGGGGTCATATTATAATAACGTCATATTCCGCAAATATCCACATATTACTCTACTGGGGGAGAGCAGTAACTCTACACTCTGACCGTGGTGTCGTCGTGTATTTAAAATTCCACTGATGAGCGATTCACGTTTGTCGATGACGATGGTGATGATGATAACTGCCCCACATATTATCCCGTTTAAGCGTAGCTCGGAGTGCAATTATCGGTGATTTGTGTGAATTTACATTTTAGCAGATGTGTTGCGTTGCGTCTGTGCGCTGTATGAGCTGCAAATGAGCAAAGCTCAGCCTCTCGTGGGGTCGTCCCGGTAGTCCTGTCCGGGAGTCAATAAAAGTCAATTGGTAATCGAATAATGATTACGTGGAAATATAAGCCAGCGATAGAAGTGGGAAATTGGACATTAACATGATTGTTTAAAAATCAATGTAGAAATTGTTGAGGTAATAAGAGGATTGACTTCAAGCCTGAAAACAATATTGTTTAAATACAGACATTATAGTTACCTGTACATTTTGCTTCATTTGGCACAATAACGACCACACATTTTGAACATAAAATACAAAAAATGGTTTCAAAAGAGAGCTCGCCTTTAAGTTGAATTTTATAACGTTTCGATACACATTTTGCCTGTGCTGTCAGAATAATCATGTTTATTGCATTGCTTCCCACGTACCCGTGCCTGTCATTTTATTCAATATCTATCCAGCATAAACACACACCAACTGACAGTGTGCAGCACAGTGCGTGATGCATTGGCAAAGTGCAAAGGCACATAAAAAAACGTTGACAGAAAGTAATTAAAATTCGCCGCAATCGCACGATGTGTATCGCAGCGAAAACGATCGCATTACGGCAAAGCACTTTTGTTTTTAATTATTTGCAATTAAAACCTGTTATTTTCACTGCAAACTGTATCGAACGGGGCCGGTGTGTTGTTGTTGGTGAGGTGAGGAAAATAATACAAAATAGCAGCTACAACCTTCTCGTTTTATGTGCGTATTGCTGCTAGCATAATGCGTAAAACTACTCCCGCTACTTCACGTCATCCATGAACAACAATTTCTCTGCAGTTTCAATTTTTCGACGGACATTTATCACTAGCGAACAAGAGATGCGTGTGAGTGTGTGGCAGAAAAACGGTTTGCTGTTTATAGTATGACTCAATGTGTTTGGTCCACTCCAATTGGACCTATTCTATTAGCTTGGAATGCTAATAGAACGCAAAAGCTCTGTAGTGATCTGCGAATCCGTAGCTTTTATGATGGAAGCCGAACGATGCAAAATTCCAGCCACCTGAACCTTCGTCTGCTCTTAGCGTTACAGCCCATAGGCTCTAGTGTCTGGCTAGCGTGTAAAGCTCTGGTGGTACATCGCGTAGGTCTGGTGTTTCTTTTCCATTAAAACTATGCCCCCAGAGCAGCAGCAAATCTGAATCGTGTTGGAAGCAGAAAAAAGAACCCCCGACGAGAGAGGCCGAAGGCATGCAAATTTGGGTCTTTTCACGCGCGCGCCGGCTGTAATTTTTATGAGTACACTGTTTAACGGCGCTCCAAACAAGCAAACATACAATTTTACCGTCCCGCTGTGTTGTCGTTTATTTTTTGTAGGCCCCCAGTTCCCTAACATGCTTGCTACCAGATTTTTACACGAAGTATGTTAGTTGGTTCTTTTCTTTTTCTCCGTTGTACAGTTGCTTTTGTGATTTACGATAGTGGTAGGTCTGTGATGTGTGTGTGTGCTCTAGTGTGGTGGAGCTCTGCCACAGGCCCGGGGTTTAGTTTTTATGGCACAATTTTATATACGTGTGTCTCGGAATGTTATCATGTTTTGGCAAAAATATACCCTAATAAAAGCATTTCATCAGCCTTTTCCTTCCCCCGGGGGCGGCGGTGAGTTTGCACGACCTGGTTGTGTCACCACCGCCGATGGTCCGTGATTTTTACCGTGCCATAAACTCGACTCGTCGTTGTCCATGTGTACATGTGGTTGGGAAACGTTTCACGACAGAATAGTTTTAACTGCTCGTTTCTTACTTGCTCTCCGACGATGTTAGACGAGAGTTTGTGCGCTGTGATTTCTTAGCTGTGAGACATGTGTGTTGGATCGGTCGGTTGGGGCTTTGCCGGGTGAGAGGAAGATGTACTTAACGGTGCTAAATAAATTAGCATTGTGCATGCAAATGAGAGGACATACGGTGGAGGGAAACGGAATCCAAATGTGTCTCTCAGGCGGTAAATTCTTTATGTACCGCAAAGCCCACCGTGCGGTATTGCACGTGTTTTGGAGAGAAATTTGCAATCGTGTGTACGGTGCTAGGTCCTCGATTTCTGGAGCTCAAGATGATGCCTCAGGATCTCCTTTACTTTAAGTGCCTTTTTTTTTTGGTAAGAAGTTGTCGTGAATTACAACATTCACCTACTAGCGCCATTATTTGTTGTACACATTACCATCGGTGTACACTATGTATGCGTTGCTTAATGGTATTTTCTTGTTTTCTTCTACTCCGCATTCCAGGTATGTGTCGTCTGCATCTCATTAACTTTCCCATGTGCCGCTGTGTGTGTATGATGTCGTCGTCCCCGTTCATCTCCATCGCCGCGCAATGACCGTGTGAAGAAGATCTTCGATCTTTTGAGTGCTATTTAATTTGCACTAGGCAGTGTGAAATCTTCCCGGTAGGGGTGAGTGAAACAAAAGACCGTGAAGGGCCTAACATCCGAGACATAGGCTCGCCTGGGACACTGAGGATGACCTTATGTGTGGCTTGCTGTAAGCAACAAAGTGCATAAAATTAGTGATGCATTCTATTAGCTCTCCGTCTTTACGGCGGGATGTACGCCTCCCCGATGCCAATAACATTACCAGCAACACCTTCACCGGCTACATCTCTCCAGGCCTTGTGGTCATTCGAGGTCTCCACCGTCTACGTCCTGTGGTAAAGACAATGAGCGAGTCTTCTCCAAGGTAGTTCGTAGCGCCGCCGGGTGATTATCATTTCTCGTGCCAAGATCATTAGCACGATCTGATCAAGTGGAGTGTTCCGCACACCTTGTTTCAAGAGTTGTCTTTTGATGTCTCAGCGCCCTTTAGCGGAAATTCAGTAGCAGCGAGGAGGACCCAATCAAAGATTCCACAGAGAACCTTTTGTGTATTTTTTGGGGGACATTAAGTAAATTACTGAGTAACTGTAATTTTAACATCCTTTCTTTCTTTCTGTTTTTGCACAAACCACATCTTCAACACCTTCTCTGCAGATGTCTGTGCTCTGTAGTTCTCGAGCGATAAGTCTTCTCAGGATGTTGCTGCGCCCTCGCCCCCTTATTTTGCATATAAGAACTGCTAATGACCTCGATCCCTTTTGCGTGTGCTGTACAGCGCTTCTGCAGATTACCGATTTGGATAAAACGGTTTGTTTTGGGGTTTGGTTTCTCCAACTCAGATTCCAGCCTGAGAACTACCTCGGAACAACACCGAGCCTTTGATGGTGGTGTTGGCATTTTCGAGCCGAAAAATATTGGATCTTTTACAGCAGGCGACCCCGTACCAGCAGCAGCGGCGGGTGTATGTCACGATCGCGAATCGTTCGACTGCATCTCTGTCCACCTCTGTGGGCTGATGGCTCTATTTGGGCATTATTTTGTTTCGTCCCAGGCACCACTCCCCTTCCATCAGCCGCTCCGGGGCACGCTGTACGATCAGAAAGGAAAGAGAGAGGGGCAGGCTACTGAGTGTGCGCCTGATGACCAAATCGTGATATTAGCGATCGCGCTTGGACAAACGACTCAAATGTTTGTCCCCGCTTCATTGGGTCCTCCGCGGAAACCGTTTACCTTTAATCACCTCAAAAACCGTTTTGCAGAGTTGGGTGGGTGGGGAAGCAGTGCAGCCGACGGCAAATGAGATCGTGTGTAAAACTGTCCGCTTGTGGTGGAGTCAGGTCGCAAGAGAGGGGGCCCCGCGAACGGAAGAAAGATGTCGTCAAATCGGTTTTTGGCCTGCGGGTTGGCACGATTTCAATAACAAATGTTTCAATTTAGCCGGAAAGTTCGTGGCTTTTACCTTCCCTCTACCCGTGCGCCCTTTACCTCCGTGACGGTTTTTATTGGTTTTCACTCAGGTGGGTGCGTGGGAAAGGTAATTTATTGTTGTAATTAGTTTTTGCCTAAATTACTTTACAGCGGCGGGCGCGCTGGATTTGTTGACGGCTAACGGTCGTCGTCCCCTCCTCCTGCCATAATGGTGAAAGGCGCAGAATCTGGAGCTCTTTCTCTCGGTTGCTCAGGTTGCTCCATAGCGACTGCTACTAGCAGCATGTTAATGATTGAACCATGGAGGGCAGAAATGGCTGCAGAAGAAGAAATGGTCACTAAATTAGCCATCTTTCTAGTGCGCAGAAATGTAACAAGCGCGCGCTTGGAGAAAATAGTTTTACTGCTTGCGTTGAAATATTTGCCAATTAACCGGGGAGAAGTATGCTTACGCCGAAGAGAAGCGGACTCTGGTACAGTGGGTGCGAGAGCGGGTAAAGTACTTACTTCCGGGGGGAGCCGGTTTAGCATATCTTTCGAGTTTAATTGCATAGAAACGTTTGAAAAATGAAACAAACAACAACATTAAAAAAGATAGGCGCTCTCTGTCAATCCTTTTCCACTGCTAATGAAAGTATGATTTATGTCTCAAATTTTATGCTAGCCAAATTATGTACTATAAAACTGGGTTTTATGGTGTAATTAAATTTTTAGTAATGTGCACGCCGCTCTAGGTGAGGCATCAAACGCAAGGTCGCCCCTGTGCGCTTGCCCAGGAAGATGTCATTCCAGTTGACTGGTTTATGGTGATGGCTACTGAAACTTTGGACACATTATAATTTTCTATTTCCAAAAGCGCCCGCACTGCTCTCGTTACATTAGCTATTAGAGGGGCTCGAATGATTACTTACCGCTATGTGTGTGTTTGTGTTTGCACGAAAGCTCTCTAATAAACTTGAGTTTTATGTTTCAATTATTTTAAGGGAGTGTGGGTGGGACGGGGTCGAATTATTAGGCGTAGTGTTTCTTGAACTACGGTAAATAAAGTTAATGACAAGTACCGGCTAGAGAGATAAAACATTAAAGAAGAGAATTAAAAGCTACGTAACGTGACGATGTATGCAGTCTTTCTAGAACACTTGCAATAATAATGCTGGACTAGATGGGCCACAACATAAGAGAAAGATGCTTAAATATTTTAATCTTTTTAATTTATTTAACGAGATCCGAATGAGATTTCGTCTAGCACCTGTTATGTTTTGGCTGAAGCGCTTAGCACGACACTGTGAGCGGGAGTTCTTAAGCAGAGTGTATACTTAGTTTATAAGCTATCTTTCATAACTCAAGCTTTTGCTCAGTAATGGAAAACATGATGTGATTCACTAATTTGTATTTAAGTTTTATATTAAATTGGATGGACAGTTACAAAAATGAGGCCAGCATTTTATTTTATCGTAAAAAGCATTTGCTTGTTTCGGTAGTAAATTAAGAAATTAAATTCGGTAGCAACTAGAAAATCAATTTTGCTTCAAAAAATCGAGATACGATTAACTATAAAACTGAACAGGACATGTAAATTCCTTTAAAAAGCATTTAAGACACTTAAAGAAGAAACAGAATCTTTGAAGTCTTCAAAATCCCTTCGTATCATTAGTATTGAGTTTGTTCATTGTTTACATTTGCCAATAAATAAGAAAAAAGTAGCAATTAATTTTTATTATTATATTATCTTTTTTTTAATAAACTTATTTTATTATCTTTTCTTTTTATGTTCCGATATACTTTTACGGTTAGAGTTGTTCTCGTTGTTTCATTTTGTAGCAACTAAGTAAGTCTGTAATATGATTAATATTTTCATCAACTTTTATTTCATGCATCGAATAGTAACGATGAAATACGTCTACCGTTTTCTAATCAAACCAACACATCGATAAAATAGCCTTGACAAAAAACATCCAAGGTCCCAAAACCATCGCCACCTCCCATATCATAAGGAGTAAATGGTGTTGTGCGTACAAATGAGCATACCAAATGGGCTAGAAAGTAGTAAAAATTGACTGAGAAAATGATAAACTGCTGCTGCTGCCGGGGTGGTGCTGTAACTAACTGCTCCGTTTACCATGCCCGACGGTGGGCGCCCTCGGTCGGCGAAACTTTCATTCTCTCAAGCGCAGCAACGAGAACAACGGCCCCACCGTTCCGATGTCCTGTTGCTGCTGCTGGTGCTGTTGGCTTCCGTGGGGACACATAAACTCAGCCACCTAATCTGATGCTGATGGCCATTAACCAACCAACCAGCTGGGTTTGGCTTCCTGTGCAAACCCAACACGACGAGAGTGGGTCGAAGAACGCGGGGCGACGACGCGAATCGGGCGTAAGGGTGCTTCGGTCGTGTGCCGTCCACACACTGTACACATACGTCCGGAAGCTTTACTAGTGTGTCGTTGGTGCCACTTTTTTCCGCCAGAGGATAGAGCAAGAGATTCCGAACGCCATCGTTGGGGTCGATCATCTTTTTGCTCGTATAATTTACGAGCCGAACACACGTCGTCTCCGACGCGATATGAAGGGTGTGTGAAATCCCAGAAACGGAAGGAGAGGGAAAGAGCTCTTTCCTTGTCCCTTTGGGGTGGCCCTGCAATGCCTGCTGCTACAGGGAGGCGTTGATCAATTAAGCATTTTACGAGTTTGTATCTATCTGAGGATGCGTTAGGTTTGCTGTGTTGGCGTCTGCCGCAGACCCACTTCAACTTGTCTTTTGCGTTTTGTTGGGTCGTTGTTTTAAGCCTTTTTTTAAATGAGATATGTTCTGCAACTGCTTCGAGCGAAGGTCTCGGTCAGGTCCAATAGACGCGCGCGCGCTCACGTTGGAGTTGTTGTTCTTTCAGTCATTTCTTTTTTGATCCCTATCACGTGCCACCACACCTATAGAAAGAGGAGATAACAACTAATTTTTGTAACGGGAATGGGACGTTTTTTGTTGTTGTTATGTGTGCATCACCACGAGGTTGCTTTAAAAATCGAGACGTCTGCCCCGAAAGTATGAAAGTAGCAGCCATCAAAAAAGCACCTGAAAGACACAGACCTCCGTTAATCCGCGCCACGAATTAATCTGACGCTCGTCTCAGATGCTCTCCCAACACATAAAACATTGTGCCTCTGGCAGTGGCTTGGCTAATACGCGCGCTCGCGGAAGTATGCCATAAATAATTATCAAAACAAATAGATGAGAGCAGATGCCGTCCGAAATATGGTTCATTATCAATTTAATGTCTCTGTTGCGCGCGCCACACGGTGTTGGTGAGCTGTAGTCTACACCATTCTTCTGCGGTGTTTGGAATGATTTTGGTATTTTTTTTACGTGTTTGGACGTGAAAGTAGCACGAGGTGCTGCGGAAGCTCTCATATTTTCGCTCGTTAGCTGGTTTGTCGCTGGCTACTATACGAGAGCCCGCGTCTTCCCATCACTGCAATAGCGGGGCTTCAAAATATGAACGATTCTGCGGGACCTTTAATCCGGTAATTAGTGCAAAGAGGGAGAGAGAAAAAATCGCACAAAAGTAGTGCACCACTTCCCACAATTGCATTTTGTAGCTAAATTAATTGCTCGCGTCCGCCTTCTCTACCACCCAACGCCGTATAAATCCGTACGACCACCACTCTCTTCTTCATGAACTTCAAATCATGGTGTGGTTGCTGGTGTGTCCATCAGCATACAATTGCACTTTTCTTTGGTTTGGAGCAACAAAAACGAGGCCGATGCTGGGTAAAACAACAGCAAATAAACGCGCCTCGGGAATGCGGGGTCCACGATTCCAATTTGTTGGTCGTGGCCCGGCGTGTGAGCTGCTGCCTGGCTGACGGGGGTTGGCTGGGTATAATTTAACCCCGACTCTAGTGCCCACATTGGGTGTCCAGAGTCTCCTCCAGAAGGCGGTGGTCACGACGACGACGACGACTACATGAAGAGCGATTGCGCTGATGGAAGCCTTCACGTCTTGCAGCAGCAAATAGCAACGGCTAATGGTGTGCTGGAAATGGTTATGGTTTGTTGATAAAGCTTCTTCCCGGTGTGGTGGCATCCAATAGTGCAACGCTTGATGCCCTTTAACGTGCCATTCAATATCAAACCAAAGTGCAAGAGAGCAGGGCGGAAGATTGTGACGAACGCGGCGGGTTGAAAATGGTACATTATTTATTTTGATTGTGTCACAAAAGATGTTGAACTCCTCTCGTCGCGGTCAATTTATGAGCGAAGAATACCTTTCATCTCTGCAAACAACGGGACGATGATGTTGCATGAGATAAACGGCGAGAGGGAAAACATTGGTTGTTACACGACGGCACTGTGAATGCTACATTGTTGTGCTTTGGCGAGTTAATCTGGATGCTTGGAAAGGGTTTCGGTTTTAAGTTCTCACATGAGAGAACTCCGGGTAAGTTAGAATTCCTATTCTAGCTTCTCGGAATCGTACTAAATCAGTAGTTCAGGAAGTTTTGCTGCTGCTATTACTATAACTAACAGCCGTTGTGTGTATGTTTGCTGATTGAAGATATGGATCCAGCAATCCTAAATGAGATTTTGCAACCTATGTGATGTGTGTGGAACCTTCTATTTGCATACATAATCCTGGGAGAAGTGTCTTTTGACATCCTTGGAGCTTTTAGATTCTAGTAATGCGCCAGTCCGAATGGTGGTAGCTTTTCGCGCTTGGCGTGTCTCTGCTGCTGTGCACACCTCTAGAGACATGTATCGTATTTGCTCTTCAATTCCGGTGGCAAACATCGACTTCAATTAGCGCGCACTGTACCGTGTGTACCGGTAGCACGTCCGCCGACGCCAAAGGAACCCAATTCCCGGGAGCAATTACGTGGGAGATGTTCCGCTGTGAACGCTTTTCCCTGATGTGCTGCTGCGCCTGTCAAACGTAATTCTGAAGTCGGTGGCTGAAGTCTTAGAGCAATGGCAGAGATGTTGGAAGGCAGACGCTCAAGATATGTGCGGTGGTGCGGTGTTTGGGTGCATTATGCTAAATCTAAGATCTCGTCGTTGTTCGCTGGTCTTCGTTGTTAGACACGGTTGGGTAGGAAATGATTTTCATATACGTGTGGGCGACGACGGGCATTTATTTCATGCCCGGGCCGTGTTCAGTTGTATCGATCGGCGAGAAAACATAAGTTAGTTGTTGGGGAGAACATCTTCGCTAACCTATTAGCACCTATTAACCGCATGCTGTAGCTCTCGTGGGTGTTTGTACGGGTCTTCATGTTAGCGGAGTGCGTTTGACATATCGATACTAATGGGGTATGTAGTGCATAAAGCGAGAGAGCTTTGTCATTGGTGAGACGTGCGAATGCTGTTATCCCTATTTTAGATTGAGTGTGCATTAGACATGAATGCAAGAGCATAATAATTGTGTCTCAAGAACCTACAGACATAGTGGACTAATAATGTATTCCGATTCCAGGCTACGATCAGGCATTGGGATATATTCTGACATTGAAGAATCGTATCACACAACGTTGTAACGAATGTGGTGTCAAATTGAATCAGCAAGCAAATGAGACCATAAATTTTCACACACTCCATTACCTCCAGCCTTCCCACATATCTAGCCAATCTATCAACCACAGCAGCTCTCGGGCGTGAAATGCAAATGTTGAAATTTTCGGGCACTTTTCCCCCCAGTGGCAATTTTTGGAATACAACTCTGGAAACCTCACTTCATATCCCAAAGGTGTGTGTGCCCCGTGCCATGTCATGTAGGCATAGCGACGGTGCGGGATAATGAAAACATAGGATACATGGATGGGAGGTAAAAGCATGGCCTTCCATCCACGTGTCCTTGAGATCCGTTTTCGGAGCAGTTTCTTTTTTCTCCCACCGTCGAAGTTCATGCTGTTTGCTACTACTGCGTGTGATTTCCTCCTGTGCTGCTGTTGCGCTCTCCTTATCAGAAACGTTGTTAGTAACGGTCGGTACACATTGGCGTTCTATTTTGTTGTGGCTGTGCCGAGAAAGTTGTACCGTTGCGTGACGCCATATAATTTGCCAGTTTCGTCTGAATTAGTGTACACCCATTACTCACTGAATTTTGGACGGCTCGCGTAATGGATGATAATGGCAGTTGACACATAACAAAAAGCAGCTTTTTGAGGTGTGTATGTAGCGGCATTGTGTGATCGTGTGTACTGCGGGACTTGTGTGTACAAAGGCGTGCAACAATGGGACGTTTGGTGTCGGTTTAGTATGATTTATGGAAGGCTTTTTAAATTTTGTTTTAAAGCTAAAAATATACAAATTTTCGAGCTACCTGTAGTGTTGTCAGAATGAAAAAGGTTAGGCTTTAATTGAGTTATTTTCCAACAACCAATTGTTTGATGTAATTTTTGAATTTCCAATTTTCTATGATGTTGTCTATATGCTCGGTTTAATTGTTTATCATAGAGTTTCTTCAAGAATTGGTTATTTTGAGATAGAAAATTGATGGTTTTAATCTTTTTGTGCACAAAAAAAATCAAAATAAAACACACAAAACAAAGAGCCAATTCCCTTGAATGTTATTCTAAGACAGCTTCAAATCATTTCGCATAAAGAGTTTTGATATGTGAATTCCATGCCATCGTTAAGTGAACAATGCCGCATGAACAATCGGCAATTAAATTGGGTTGAATAGAATCGATAAAATTATTGACCATTTCTCTAATTGAAACGAACGCGCTTGATTGAACGCGTGCTTTATTGATTTGTAAACATTGGTCTAACAAAAACAGATGTTCCTGATGTTCGTGCCCCTTTACCCTTTTCAAGCACACCGAGAAACATTCATTAGCCTAGAGAGGTAATAAACCGTACCGTCCGTACCTCGTCAAATTTCATGGTGAATTTTCGTCTTCCCGTGAAGAAGGAGACCGACCGACACTTTCCACTCAAAAAATAAAAGTTGTAGGCGGCAGAGCAAAAACACACAATGCACACAGTTCCGATTTCCTCCCCGCTTTTAAAAGGGAAAGGTATTGCACCGGGATGGCAAGAGAACTGAGCGTGTGATCCTGAAGTACGTGTGTGTGTGCGCGAGCGTGCGCTTGAAGTGCAGCTGCAACAATGCACAATTGTTGTACGCGAACAAACAAATATCGCAGGGGTACCACTCCTGCTGGTGTTGTGTTGCAGGCATCCTCTTCAGACTTGCTGAGTGCTGTCAAGCCAAAACTCACTGATTCAGCAATACACACATTTACAAAACTAGCAGCAGCGTGGGGGAGGGAGAAGAGTTTTTGATTGTGTTATGTTCTGTGCACAGCTTCGCCACGCACTGCACTGTTTGCGCTAGCGTGTCTCCCGCGCAGCGTAAATAAAAAACTTCAGATTTTTAAAAGCGAGTGTGTGTGCGCGGTGCTGCTGTGCGGTGTATTGCAGGTTGTGTTTGAGAGCTTTTCTTTTCATTCAGACCTTTCCCTTTTATTCTTAATTTGAATATTATTTTTCTCCCTCTTCTCGCTAACTCGGATGGTTTGGAAGATTTTCATAGCTCTTTTAAATAAAGAGAATTTTCCAGACAAAATGGAAAAGGGAGCTATTAAAATTGATCTAAAATCAAGTAAATATTACGGAAATAAATAATAAATAAAGAATAATAAATAATAAATAAACAGTAATAAATAAAGAATAATAAATAGTAAATAAAAAATAATAAATAATAATTAAAGAATAATAAATAATAATTAAAGAATAATAAATAATAAATAATAAATAATAAATAATAAATAATAAATAATAAATAATAAATAATAAATAATAAATAATAAATAATAAATAATAAATAATAAATAATAAATAATAAATAATAAATAATAAATAATAAATAAAGAAGAACCAACGAACAGATGAAAATGAACAGAAACATACAAAATACAAAACAAAAAACTCTTGTCTGCCAGGACAACATATTTCTTGGCACGTTCCTTTTTGCGTGCACTTCAACCAGAAGAAAGGGAATTACACGTTGGATGGCAAGTTTCATGCGATAAGGATAAACAAGAGCTAAATTCGTAATTTATTCCGTTCACCGCATCCCGTGCACAAAGGAAGAGAAGAGCAACAAAAACAAAACAAAAAAAACTGGACAAATTGTGGCAAAACTTTCATAATTACTACAGCGTCTGCAGATAACAAAGCTGTGAAAGGAAAAGATGATGGACCGTGTGTACTACTTCCTCTATTTACTCTACCGTTGGAGAAGAAAAAAACAGTTTCTTTCAAAGAAAGCAAAACAAAAGCGTGTCCTGTCGATGGTGCTATTACACTTTCTCTATTCACTTGCGGCGCACTTGCACCTCTCTCTGTCTCGGTTGGGTGTTGGGCACGAAGAAAGTGAAAGCACGAGAATAAATATCAGTATAAACACCTGGTGTGGTGTGTGTTTGTGTACGTTGATGATACTGTTTTGCTGTGCCAGTCAGCCAGCCCACTTTTTGCGCGTCTGGTCACGAATAACTCGCGGGGATTTGTCCATCCAGACGCATACACACGGCAGTGGCTCTCTGGTATCTAAGGTATTTTTTGCTTCCGGTCCTGCTGCAACATGCATCTTCTCACTGTTGGCCGTCTGTGGTTAGTCTATCGGGAATGTTGATGATCCCTGCATCACCATCATCCCCCGTTGGCCATTGCCATCGGTGTCGTTGCATCTCTTTTTTATTTGTTTGCTGTATAGTAGACAAGTTCCTCATCCCCCGTTGGCCATTGCCATCGGTGTCGTTGCATCTCTTTTTTATTTGTTTGCTGTATAGTAGACAAGTTCCTCGTCCTCCTTTTAGACGTGCTTTGCTAGATTGCAGCGCCTTGTAAACCGATGCTTTTGTGTTTGCCCGTGGATAAAGTTTCTCTCCTCCGGCGCGACCGATCCTGTGGTATTTAATTATTAACAATGTAATTATGAATTATGTGTCTAGTTTTCTAATTAGATTACCAGCCCGCGGGAAACTTTCCAAGAGGAAAAATAAATGAAACGCCATTGAAACGATGCAATTTACTCTTTGTGCTGACGAAGAAAACAGTACAAAAAAAGCACGTGGGTCGTATTGAACAAGATTATGCTTCAAATTTATGAAACGTAAAATAATTAAATCAAATTATTTGCATAGCCAACGTAGTCTATCGGGAAAGAAAATCGATTCATTGGACCAAAAAAAGAGAACTACCTCGCTTTCCGATCTACGTTGTTTCACACACCTGCAGACAACATTGGAATGTAACGGCGCGTTTCGCTGTCATAAAATAGCGTTAAATAGCTACAACAAATTACACGGCAGCACCTTATACCGAGGCGGTGTCCTCTATTGGAAAGCCCAACCCGAAAAGGATCACCAGCAGCCAGCCGGATTTTGCTGATCATAATTAAAGCATAGCTGCGGGGTCCTTCTTTCGCTCTATTTCACACAATCTCTCGCTCTTTGGGCTTTTAATTAAAATACAACTGCGCGAAATCGGCCGGCGCTTTTGTGCACGATGCCTGCGGGCCAACACCGTTCTGTGTGACACTGTTTACTCGACACTTTATTGCACATTAAATTTCAGGCTGACTGGGTTGCTGTTTCCCCTTTGCAAGCTCCTCTTCTGCTTATACCGTCTCCCGTCATGAGTTGGTTACGTGAAAAACGGTGAAATTGGAATGTATCTTTATGTGTGCTTTCGTTTTGCCATGCGCTTTTGAACGTGAAATTTGCTGTACGATACGAGAGGCGTGCACGTGCGTGTGTGTGTGTACAATGCTGACAACGATCTGCTGATGCTGCTGTAGGAGTTTTGGGGAGGAAAACAATGTTCTGTGTTTTCGCCATGGTCGTCCTCTGTGCTATTCTAATTAGACCTGGCACCGGTGTTTGCCTATAAATACGTTAGCAGTTCCTATCGGTGGTAGTTGCGTGAAGTGTAAATGCTGGGTGTGTTGTTTTGCATCTGCGAAAAGGCCGTGGTGCACCTGTTGCGTAGAACTTTTCCGCGAAAAGTAATTATTTGCGCCCTCGTATGTGGAAACCATCGTCACATGGTTTAGCATAATTGCATCAGGTTTTTAGATAAAGTGGCTGGAAATTCATCTGTGTTTGTTGGATGTTGTTGAAGAGTTAAAAGCCTTGATGTGCGTTTTCCATCTAATTTCAATAGCTCAGAATATCTAAAGACTGTGGTTATGTTCGCAAAACATTGAAGAATTCATTCCACTTCTATTCCTCTAACAATGCACTTGCGTTGATTAACATCCTTCACACGTATTTTGCATACATTTCGGTTCGCATGAACTTCAGCCAAAATATCAGCATTGCTTCCAAAGTGGGACCCAAAATTTGATACCCAGCCGGAAGGTCAACCAGCGCGCGATCCTCCAGAAATGGGCATCGGGGCGGCGTTATACACACGCGTGTTATCGATATGCGTTCGCTGGACTCTCTGGGTGACATCGTGTTTACCGCTCCGGTTACTTTGACGTGCGAGAGAGCAGTATGATGCGCCGATTCGACCCTGTGCCATGGCTTTATGGGCGATTTGCATAATGCTTACTGTTTCGTGCCGCTGCTGCTGCATCGTGTATGGATGGAAAATATGCATGAAAAGTAAAACATTTAAATAAAACGAAACACACACCAAAAGAGGGCATAAAACCAAATTCAAGAACGTACTACAACGCCAACAACGTTCAACTGCTGAGCAAACATAGCTCTGGAGGCTCTCAAGAGCATCTCAAGCATCATTTGCCGTGCAGAGGAGTCCGAGAGAAGGAAACATATACGACGCAACATATATACATCAAACCCCTTTCAGCAGTCCACTGCGGAGCAGAACAATTTGTTTGCAAATGAGACGATCTGTTTTTTTTAGATGGGTAGAGACATTTCACTCTCTTCCTGGTGCTTTGGAGCAAGATTGTGCTTTGTAATAGCCATCTTTGGCATTTTTAGCTTGACTTGGAATACGCACATGGTATATGGTATGGTGAAGAACATCAACGTCGTTTGGGCGTGAATATAAAACTTCCTGGAACTTAATCTATCGATGTGGCGGCTCCTCAAGATCCCTACGACACAGTGGGACATGATGGTGTGCCTGGGGAAGTGTAACGTATTTAATAAGGGAAATATGATCCAATTCCAGCAATGCTCACCCGAAAATGTATGGTCTAGCGCAGCAATATTTTGTCCAAACTTTAATTTATTCAGAAGGTGAATGGCAAAAGAAATAAGAACACTGGCGTGTGTCAATCTGTTGGGTGTAACAAATATCTTGAATATATGGTAAGTGACTCAACAGAGGGGAAAACAAGCGAATGTGATGCCGTGTGCCTTACACGATTTATACTCATAATAATAAGACCATCAATTCCCACTTCCAGCTAGTTTGTCACCAAACTTTTGGCACATCCGTTATTCTTTTGGCTTTTCACAACTTATTAAGCACACCGTCGTGAACTTCGCCTAGTTTTTCTCCTTACGGAGGGATCTCCACTAGGAAGGCACTCTACTGCGTTGGACGCCCCTATGCGCCTGTGAAACGAATCTGTCAAGTTACGATGATAGATTGTGCTGTCGGTTATGCATGATGATAGTGGAGTCAAGCTGCTGGAACAGAGACTACTTTTTGCACTATCCTCCAGCACCTTCACCCCAGAAGGGTAGGGTTAGAGGAATTTCATGTTTCAGCTGCGTTCTAGTCGAAAGAAAGTTAGCAAGTTTCGTTTGCTCTCTGTTCCTCGTCGTTTGAGTGTGTAGCAGCAACCCCAAGCAGCTACATCACTCACGACTGAGGATGCAGCAAAATTCTGGAAAATTACTTTTGGCGTTAATCCGAAAAAGATGGAATGGTTTGGCAGTGTAATGAATAGTCGTTGTGTATTCTCGGTGACAGATGGGATCCCCGGCTCGATGCGAGAGATGCCGGAAACTGGCACTGCAGATATTTCGTGTCGTTTTTGGGGAGAGTAAGATTGGGTTGTGAGCAGCGAAACGAGATGTTAGTTGACGAGATGGCAACAATCTTTCTTTGTCTACCCAAAAGGGTCAATATCGTATCTTTCTGCTCCCAATACAACAGCGATATACGATAAGATCTGAAAACGATAGCCCCCGATGGGGTATATTTTGCTTTTAGTCTGAACAAAGTCAGAAGGGTTTTTTCGGTGTCTTCCGTGAGGAATTAGAACACAAATCTAGCTTTGCACACAAAGCTAGGGTCTTCCAAACTTTTGCGACTACATCTGCCCGTCCCCAGTTCTGAAGATGTCCGCCCCAAAATCTACGATTATCATGTGGCAAGTGAGATTGATTACATTGATATGCCAGGCACGTCTTCCCGTCCAAGTCGGGCTCTCTACGTTTGCAGTAAAACTGAAGTAGCATCTCAACATAACCCCAACTATATCCAAAACGATTGTGTCTTAGCTTAGTGTCTGTCGCTAAGAGTGGGCCAAACGGCCGAGAGGAGAAGATTGGGAGCTCGCTTTGCGGGTAAATTTCATCCATCAGCACATTTTTTTACGGCACACGACACAAAGCGGCTAATTTTTCTGCGTCTTCGACAACCCATACGGAAGGAGCTGGTTTATAAGCGGTTGGCGTTTTGTTTTTATGGTGAATATTTACATTTTGCTGAAACTGAACCTTCTTGGCGCGTTCGTTTGTGCTTTAGAGCTCGTCATCCGCATACTGCGCCGGGGAGAAATAATGAAATCGCAAGACGTGCGCATATATTTACCCCGCCGGTTTATTGCTACGGTCTTTGATCGAATGTGGCTGAGCTCTTGAAGGAAATTGCTTATTATTTTGATTTGTTTATATTCAGTTTAATGTAAACATTCCTTTGAGTCTCTTCCTGTTAATGCTTTTCTGCGCGTGCAATGCTGTTTATAGCACGCGGCAGATGGAGCGAATCTTTGGCAACACTGCAAGCAGATTCGAGACGAGAAACGTTTGCTTTTTAAAGTTCGATTTTGTCATTAGGTTTTTGACAGCTTCATTAAAACTGCTCCTCCGCTCCATTTTATCTCTAACCACATCAGCGAGAACTCTACTCCTATGAAGCTGAAGTTTTAATTTCTCTTCTCTCGCTATCGACATTCAACCATCGTCTGAACGGAAGTTGGTTGAAATGAAGCAATTTGATTATCAAAAAACCTGTTTGATACTTGAGGCGCAGTAAAATAGTAAAGTTTTCTGCTTAGAATTAATTTTCAGGATTCGTGTCTACGATTTTGAGCCTGAACGCTTTGACGATCGATTTTTTTTCTCTCTATTGGTTGTGCTTCAATGTCACCAATGTTTTGTTTAGAGAGACGAGGAAGAAACCAGTCGCCGCCCGCCAGACTGTCGATGAGCATGAGAAATAACGATGAATTTTAATTGGGTGATAAAGCGAAACTAGTCGATCTCGCGCGCGTATATCAAAGCCACGATCTTCCGCGCACGAAGAGCGGAAAAGAAAGGCTACAAATTCGAAACACTTTAGGTTTGAGTTTGCTCCCCATAATAATTACCACGGTGTGCGATTAAAGATTAGTGGGGCATCGTAAATCATTCTGTGTGTTTCTCTCTCTCTCTGTCTCTATTCTGTGGTGTTTGTCCGACCGGTGCTGCAAGCCCACGCGTGTCGCGCGCGCGAGTATTTTCACGTACAAAATATGCGATATAAAATTAAACTGGACACACGACAATGATGCAGGGAATATCAGGGGAGTGCAGCGCGTGTGTAGACTGGTGTCCGTTGTCAGAGTAATGCTTCCCAAGGATGGATGGATGGATACAAGTGCAGCAAAATCTGCTCGCTGTCTGGAACCACCATCCACCACCTGCGCTTTGCGGCGACTCCCCCCCCCCCCCCCCCGGAGCACGTATTGCTCTGACAGTCATCGAAATGCCCCGCAACCCCACTACCGTATATGTGTGGAGATATTTCATCCAGCGTTTCGTTTTCATCCCACCTCACGTGTATAATATCCAGGGGAAAAGTGTGGTGCAGTGTTGGGAAAGGGGCAAAACGAGTTCAAGCTGCCGGTTTTACCAGATAAAATGATAGACAAACAAATTGGAATGCATTACTCGTAGCAACATCAGCTTTTTTTTTCGTAGGTTGTGCATGTTGTGGAACTACGATGTTGCTTGGACGACAGGTTGAGTGATGGTTTGTTAAGAATTAATAGACTAATTTCACAACCCCGGCGTGAGTGAGCTGGATTGGTAGGGTTGATGTTAATGTTGATGTTGATGGAATGCACAGACAGTCAATTTGCACAGGTCCATGTGATGAAGAAGAGTTGCGAGTTATTTTTTCTCCGCACTGAGTGGAAGGTAGTAGCTTAGCGGGAAATTAATTTTAAATTCCCAGATTAAACTTTATGTCGTGCACTCAAGGTCTTGCTAAGCCGAACTTTAAAAGGAGTTAATGCATCGAATTTTATTTACATTTGCAATTTATTTGGAAGTTTGCTGATGAGAATTTCATTTCGAATAGTAAGAATACATAAATAAATATAGTACATAACAGTGGAATTTCTTTGGGAGTATGGTTTGAGACCTGATCGCCA
Source organism: Anopheles arabiensis (assembly GCF_016920715.1). Classification (NCBI taxonomy): domain Eukaryota; kingdom Metazoa; phylum Arthropoda; class Insecta; order Diptera; family Culicidae; genus Anopheles; species Anopheles arabiensis. The sequence goes on along the minus strand of NC_053518.1, from coordinate 68,376,366 downwards.
TTACAATTGTGCTATAGTAGTCAAAACCTTACTAAAATTCTTGATGTGTTCCGACCGCAGAGTTGGATCTAATAAATTCCAGTATCTAATAAATTATACCAATTTACCTTACATCATCCTACATCGAAGTCGAATAACCAATTTCATGGTCCAAGACACTCAGATGCAAAGATGAGGTATGTTTTATGCCTCACAAATCATTTACAAATCAAATAAATTTTTAAACGGCATGATATGCCCAGATTTTACATTTCCGCCAAAACATGAATTCAATGAAGAATGTATAGGACCCGCTGATATGATACTTCTTGCACACACTATTTTCACATAATGAACTCCAAATATTCTTTCATAAAAATGCTTTGATTTATTTATGTTCCCATGTAACTTAATATTTATTGTTGCATAATTTCGTCTGGTTACTGGAATTATTCATTTTAAACATTTTCCTGGTTAATTATCATCTGGAACACCATCCTAAAGTATGTTCATTCATCAGAATTATGCCTTAAGTCTTGAACATACCGTGATTCTGCTTTTCAAGCAGCATCTTATCGTTACTATCGGGCTACACCCCAAAAGAGCGAACCCGGAAGTGTTAGCTCTCTTCCCTCTGGGTTGGGTGGCGACATAAAATCAAATGGGCTCATGATTTTGGATTTTTTCCGCCTTTGCGTACACACTACTTTTTCCGTCGCTGCTCCTCCTTATGATGCAGTCATTTACAGGAATCAATTCTAGACGCTTCCAGTTTTGGTAAAGCGATACGAGGCTCAACCATGAAGGAACGATGCGTGGCGTTTAAAGAAACAATTCCTGCTCCTTCATCTTCCCGTGCTGTGTGCGGCCTCCTCCAATTCATGGCTTTCCTTCATCGTTTGTCGCCACCACTCCCGAGGCACGCAATCGCTCGTCCCAGTCGCTATAGGAAACATCTCATTTTATTTCATTATTAAATCCGATGGAAAGATAAACACACACGCCGATGGTCACAGTCATAGTCGGATCGTGAACACACTTGACTTGACATCGTCATCATTATATGTGTGTATGTGGCTTGATTTTGGAGAAGGAGAAAAACCTCTGCCCCGGCGGACGCCCAGTGGACCTAGGAAAAGAACCCCCTGGGTGACTGTGCTCTTTGCTGTGGTGGAGTTGACACTAAGGGAATTTAATATCTGCTTTAACTTTGGACTCTTCCAGGGCGCTTATGGTTGCTTCAGTCTTAATATGTGGACATCCGTTTGAAATTAAGCTCGCAGCAGTAACACCAAGACCGGAAGTTATCCCCAGCCATATCGACTGATGGTGCTGCTGCAGTGTGTGATATCGCTCTGTCGCAAGTGTCTTATCGGGCTTTGGCAATCTTTTGCCGAAATAGCTATAGGGGAGCAGAGATATCTCTGAAACCATTTGGAAAGCGTATTCCCGAGGCGAGACCACCACCCTGTCACAGTTTCGAGCGAAATATATATATATTAATCTAATTTTCCTTTAGGGGGAGAACACTTTGCCATTGTTATATTCCTTAGCTTGTTCACACTTTTATACGACTGTGTGTATCGATCGGGGATTGTTACTTCAGCGTTTGCCGGCTGTTCTTCTCTTCCCCGGAGCAGCAGTCTACTGCTACAAGCGGTGTCAATTTTGTGGTGTCGGAAGTTAGATTCCGCAGTTAGATTAAACGGGAGCCGCTCCAAACAGTAACAACGAGGGCGCTGCTATTAAAGGCGCTCCCGGGCTCCTGTGTTTGGTCGATTCGGGCGCACCGACAAAACAATGGTGGTGTGCGACCCTTCATGAGGTTGAGGCATTTGACGGAAAATTGATAGCAGACCCAAAAGGGCGGCATACAAACGCGTGCAAAACGAGACGATATGGCAATGTTTAAAAAGGGGAGAATTGCTGCTAGCAGCAGCTTTTCGTTCTGAGTTTCGTTCAGATGAGGGAGAGAGGGAGTAGTGTATTTGTGTGTTTAATTTTAATTTTAAATGCACGAAACGCAAACATACACCCTCACAAAGCGCACAGCGCTGGAATTAAGTGAACAACTAGATGGAAGAGGGCGTATGGGTGCCATAAAACTGAAGTTCCTCCTGAGCCGTTGTGTTCGAAAGTCAGCACCAGCCGCGTTACTAAAAAGGGGTTACTCTGTACACCGAGCGTTTCGCTACAGTAGGCTACACAACTCGACAACAAAACGGCCCTGGAATGGAAAATGCGAGTTTTGGAACTTTAAAAGCCTATCAGTGCTCCACCAACTGTCGATCCCCGACCACTTACTTAAATCAGCTGTAACCGAAGACGGCGGAGTTGAAACATTCCAGCAAAGTCTCGAAAAAGTGGTGAGGCGAGTAGTAACGATTATACAAATCCCTTTGCGTGCACCTCACTCCCTCTCAAACTGGGAATCCGGGAACATCCCTTTGAGTTTGTACGCCTAGGTGTTGTTCAAACAAATGGTTCCGGTGTTGTGTTGGTGCGCAAGATCCATCCCCTCTCCTTTATGATGATTTGCATTTTAGATTACAATTTTTCCGACCGTCGCTCATATTTTCACAATTTAATTTTCACCATCCTCCTCCCGGGTTTGGGTTCTATTCTTCCTGATGCGATATTTTAAAACGATTCTATGATGCTTCTCCGCATACACACGGTCGTAGTGCTCGTAACACGTAATTGCAATGGAATGATGGGTTGAATATTAAGAGGCTTCCTCGGTCTGTTGTTTGTTTATCCAGCAATCGTTATTTTAGGGCAGCAATGGTTCTCGTTCTATCTGTGCAATGATGATGACGTGTTAACTCTCTTTCTATGTGTTTTTTTCTATGTGTATCCTAGTAAAGTGCTTAATTTTAGAAATCTGGCAATGTCTTTATTACCCCATTTCGGATCCTGGAAACGTGATTTGCTTATACTCTATTCCCATGGAATATTGATGAGTGTGGGGGACACTATGGACAATCAAAATCTGGAGCATGCTTGTTTGTCATTTTTAAGCTACACAAGCAAAATGGACACACTTTTGAAGCTCTCTCAAACTTGTTCCTACTCGCTGCCGACACTCATATCTTCACCTAATGACATGCGAAGTTTTCCACCGCAGAACCACGAGCCTTTGTTGACTAGTCAGACTGAGGGTTCTTTTGGTCGTCTGTTTCAAATTTATGACTTATTGACATGTTGTCTCTCCACTTCACCTTTCTCTGTGGCTTAGTGTGTCTGTAAACTAACGAATGTGTGAGGAGCCTGTAAGCTCAAGATATTGTCATCAATATTTCAGCAGGATCTAGTTCCACTTGGGGTGGAATCGGGGCGAGAGGTGTACGTAGAGCAACTGGTTAGGGGATTATGTTTAAGGCTTCCGCTAACGACCCCATCATTGCCATAATCCTTAATTTGTACCAATCACTCCTATCAAGCAAAAACAAGTTCTCCATACTCAAAAAAAGCACTCCAACATACACACGCACACACCGACTAAACTAAACTTGATAGCCAGATCATCCGCTGTTTGGCGCTGCGTGTGACTTTTCTTTCCCTTGCCTTCGGTTTGTTTTCGATGGGGCTGCTGCAAGCAAAGGCTTAACACACGCACACAACACAAGGATCGAAATGTTACACGAGTTACGGACACACGATTTCTTGCTTCACAAATCTTCCCTCTTCTAGAGCCTGGTGGACATTGTCCAAAAGTGGTCATGAGGTGGAAAAATAAAATCAAGAAACTGGATCACAGAGATTATGTTGTCCACGCAGTCAAGTGTGCGCTGTTGCTGGAGCTTGGCCTCTCGAAGATAGTGCTGCTTTTTTTTACGGGTTCATAGTGTTTTTTCCTTCTCGGAACGGAACGGCACGGGGGAAATGGAAACATTGTCCAGTTGTTCTTCGGGGTCGCTGTTCGATGGCTATCTTCTTTTTTTGCGAATTAATGAAATTATGATAATCCTTTTGCGGTTGGAGTCGGCGTCGTTCGGAAAGATCTGCTTACAGTGGAGCAGATTTTGAGTGGTTTTCGGTTGCTATCTTTTCCTTACCGCCGTATGCTTTTTGCTGCGTTTTCTCTCCAACACCTTGTGTTGCTGCTTTGCGCTCGCTTATCAAATCTCATCTTTTAAATCGCAGTGAGAACAGAACCGTGCAGAATATAATTAAGTGTGCTAATTGATTTTTATGCTTTTTTTCTTTTCGTTTCAGGTAAGAAATTCCTCCCATTTGTGATCGACGTAAGAATGTGTGGACTAGCTCAAAAGAGGTTTGCTTTACGGAGGTTATGGCTTAATGTTGGTTCCTTGGTGAATATAATTTAGTTCGTAGTGAAGTCATTATTGAGATGAGTTTATTAATTGTGGGTGTTGCAAATGTAGCCTTGTCATATATTGTTTTGCTAGTCTAACATTGTGTTAGTAATTGATGTTTAGAACAATGTGTTATTATCAAATGGTGTGTTCTTTAAAACACACTATTGAAAGAATCAACAAACTCTATTGTAGATCAATGTCTGAAGAGTAAACGTTTTAGGCCAATGTAAGAAGTTAGAGCGTAAAACATTCTCGTAACATCATGATGGCAGTTATTATTCAACAGTTTCGTAGTATTATTTTGAGATACCTAGCGAAACGAAAAAAGTTTCACCTCCAATAAATTATTTTAATTGTACGTCAGTTCAAATAAATAATTCAAATCAACTGTCCTGATTTCATACCTCCCAAGCAAAAAAAGGTGTGTTTGCCATCGACTCATAACGAAAAGCAGAACTGAATTCGGCTGAAACTTCCCGTACCCGCGTAATGCCGCGACCATGACGACAAACCCAAGTCAATCCTGTTTCCTTTTTTTCTCTAACCCTTGGACCACTACTCCGTTCAAATCTTCCCCCCGCGCTGGCGGCTCAACGTGTCAGCACGCTTTTGAAGAGACCGCGCGCGCGGGTTCTGGGCTCACTAACTCGGGAGAGCCCCAAACTCCCGGCCCCGAAACGTCAAGTTTTCTTCAAGTGTGCTCCGACAAGCTGGGAGGAGTGGGGCTTCGGCTTGAGAAGATGCCTTTGGAGCCGGTTTTCGTCACGGATCGCTGGGTCGCGTCTTTCGCGTATGTTTAACCCGCTCACGGGGCGGCACGGGTCGGCGGCACAATCCGCCCTTGGTCCACATTTTCGGGGTGATGAATCGTGTACAGCGCAAAGTGAGACATCCCGGGAAAGATGGATGATCTGGCCGCTTAAATTTAGCATTTGTTTTGGCGTTTTCAGTTGTGTTTGCTGAGTTTCTTCGGGGTGATGTCAACAGGCACACGAACGTGGTGGAAGATACTTTTCTGTCGTGTGAGTGCTGCAAGAAGAAGTTGCACGTGCTTTCTTGGCTAGACAAGAAGGCAAGAATGTTTGATGCAAGATTGTTAGCAGCAGAACAACGCCACTTCGATGAAATGTAGAACCCACTCGCGGGAGACAACAGCTGAAGGGTCAAAGGGGCTGTGAGAAAAAGCTGAAATTGTTGGTCCCGCATCGACCCTGGGTCCTGGGGTGAGTGTGTGTGTGTGTGTGTGCTTGTGTACATGTTAAAAAATAGCTTCAAATCATTCAAACAAGACCAAGACCTGGTTGTTTTCAGCTGAACGCTGCAATTTTCAGTTCGGTTGTTTGCTAATGGGATTATTAATGATGATTTGTTTGGGGCAGCAGCAGCGGCAGTGTTCAGCATGTTGCTGTTTTCCTTCGCTAGCGAACTCTGGAATGAGTTTTTAATGTCTGTTGTACGCTTTTTTTCTTCTCTCTTTGCAAACAGGTGTGTTTGTTTGTATGGAAAGATGATAGGAGAACATTAGTTTGTTTGGCTGTTTTTGATTATTTACATTTTATTGCATTCCTTTTCCGCGATGGATCTTCGTTTGGACCTGTCGAGGTTGTTGATTGAGCTTGAAGTTACGATTTCAGATGAATCACTTCATAATGTTTGAAGGATGGAAGAAATTTTTGGGTAGACTCTTTCATTGAATTTGAGGAAGTTCATTCAATTTGTTTAGGTATCGTCGTAGTAGACACATCTTTTGCGATGAATACTTCATAAAGCTTTTAATAACAAACGCGAAACATAATATTTACTAATGCAAATGGCTTTAAATTAGACTACTTACGTAATCCTGCTTTAGTATCTGTAATCGATGACAGTTTTATTTCCAAACGGTTGCTCGGACATCAATAAAATGTCGTCTTATTTATGTTGTGTCAACAAATCAACGCGCCGCGTTGCAAAGGTACAATGTCGTTCCACAATTTGGCTACAAAAAAAGTAAACGTCTCCGATACAAGCGTATACTACTTTCCTGACAGATTTGACGATTGATATGACCGTAACAGCTTTAGTGTGATACAAAAATACTACACACACACACACGGGTTTCTCCTGTCACCAGTGCTCGCCACCATACCACTAAGCCACTCTTCAAAGACTTTGAGTGTACGTTAAGGCTCCGCTGATGTGAGTTGCTGCCAGCAAGCAATCAAAACACGTTTTCGCAGTCACCCTTAAAATCTGACGCATAACATACACCAATTCGCTGTCCAGTTGTTTTTTTTTTCTCTCCTTGGGAACCAAAAAACAAAACCCGTCTATCCCAACTACTGTCTCTCAGGACTTTTTTTAGGACACTTTGGTTATTAGACGCGGGGGGAAGCGAAAGAAATTGATACTTAGAAAAACAGGGAGCATGATGTAGGCGGCAAAGAGAGTGGCGGCTTATCCTAAACGCACCGAAACTTGTGTTACTTCTTGTCATTGTCGCAGCTTGGATAAGTTGGACGACGCCGCCGTCGTGTCGGGAGTCTCTTCCGGCGGGCGCGTTAAAGTTCGCGAGGCAAATTTTTGCATGTCGTGTGTTGAAATTAGCGTGAAGCTGTGGTGTGTGTGTGTGTGTCTGGAGCGAAAAAAGAGGGGTGCCTCGTTGCCTTTGTATAGCTTGGTTGCGAGGAGAGAGAGAGAGGTAGAGTTGGAATTGTTGGGGCTTTGGAGTTAGGATACAGCTACCGATGAGGCCATGGGTAATACAGACGCAAAACAACAACGAAAACATGCGAACCCCTGCTGGTGCGTGTGATGCCCACGTACGGCCACGATTTGCTACTAGCCATTGATGCTGATTTATTGAAACAGTATGTTTCCCTTCAGCTGTTTAGCCGCACCAGCAGTAGCAGTAGTTGAGAGATCCGGAGATGGCAGCATAGGAAAAGAAGGCTGCTGAAACAGCCAGCAAGCGAGCGGATGGTTTGTGGACAGGTTTCAGACCTCAGCAACACATGTACGCCCTGAGGCCAGCATGTTTTGTGTTATAAAGAACAGCTGTTGCTAATCCAATCCTTTTATGAACTCTGTAACAGTCAAAATGGGTTAAGAAGTTCTGAAAACTGCTTTATTCTTCAGAAATCTCAAAGAAGTGTTAAGTTGTGAAATTGATACAAGAGTAACAAAATATGGCCTAAGTTCTACGATAGCTTGAAAGATAACCGTCATTTTAAGAGGCCACCGTGCTTATTATCTTAACTATCCCCTCAAACCAAATTCTTCTGAGATTTCAATAGGCAGTCGTCGAACTGAATGTCCGATAGTTCACAAGCCTCGAACAAATTGATGGACCGTTACCGTCCAGGAACCTTTCATCCCAAACCAGCTTTAGTTGAACTCTCCCTTCATGTGCCGTTGAAAAGACTCTCGGCGTATATACTTTGTTGTACAAACTTCTATGCCACGAAGAACCGCACAAACCCGCATTCTCGATGTGTCGAACCGTATCGAGTAGTTGATCTAAATTATAACTTGCAACTTCGCTTTTGGCACCGGGTGTCCGAATACTTTGGCGACTTCGCGTGCCGTACAGAGCGCTTCCCAAAGGGTGAACTAACGCAAAACCGTGTGGTCTGCGAAGGTTCGCGAAGACCAGCCTAGACATAGTTGCACTTAAATTTGGTCGTGTACAACTTACCGCTCCGGTGGTATCGCGTTCGTACGCCTGGAGACAGTGTGGAGTGTGCGAAATCGAAACGACGACGGGAAGGATGTCTGGAACGCCTCCAGAAGTCCGGCGGTAACCCACTAGCAGCAGCACCACCACCATTTTTCCTGGCCTGCATATTTTCTGCAACCAGTTGTTTTAACGTCTGTATCTTCACTTTACCGCCGATGTATGTACCACCTTGCCGCGCATGGGGTGTGGAATGTGTATACAAACTGGCGTTGAAATTCCGTTGACCCTTCTGAGCGGCGGCCCACTCAAACAACACGATCATCCCGCAAAGCGTTTGACTGGATGGGAGAAAATTATTTTCTTCTCATGTGTATTCAACACAAAAAAGCCCATCGCAATCTGTATTTGGAATTGTAATAAAAAACGCATAAAAAGCGGGCACCCCCCCCCCTCTCCCCCAGCAGTACCTTCCTGCGTGGTGTGTCGGCTTATCAGCGGGTGGTTGGTGTGTTTGCTACGGGTCAGTTTTGGTGAGTTAGGATCCTCTCGCCGGGATGGGATTTCTGTGTAGTAGTAGTGTTGGAGCCGCCGTATGATCAATGTTTTAGGCGTGGATCATGAGTATCATCATCATGCATGTTGTTGTTACTGTTTGTGCTGGGTCCATGAAATTGGACACTTTCATGCAAAGTTTAACGCAACGGGGGGATTTTGTTGCTATATTACCAGCTGTGTTTGTTTGCTGGCACAATCCGGGGGTTCACTTCTTAGTCCTCATGTCTGGTTTGCTGATTATGATGAACCCTACACGGGACAGCCCGGTCAATGTGTAATCAAATTTAGTGTTATTTTCGAGGAATAATGTAGTATTTTGGACGATTGACGCAAATGTACCTATCAGAAAAATGAAAAATAACATTATTTCGTGAAGAAAGTGGGATATTGTTGATGGTGTCTCGAAAACATGTAAGTGATTTTACGTGGTTATTTGCATTGCAATCAAGTATGTGAAAGTAAAAATAACCTTGCGATGAGAAAGTACTGCGAAAATAATCAATATAACTCAGCAAATATATTTATCCCTCCGATGATTTGGTATATATTATCCTACCCACGTTCATTTCACTCCATTTTCGTCAATCTCTTTTATGAATTAAGTTCATTAAATTTGTCATTTAATTAAATAATGGCTGTAGTTGTCACAATCAATTCTATACGAATATCCTGTGACGTTTGAAAGCGTGAAATATGAGGTTCTCGTCTTGGAAATACTACCTACTGCAGTTGACGTTGCCCCTGAACCTGGACAAATGATTCAAACAGTGTAGTTTTCAGAGGTTCTATAAATGTATCTTAAATCTTATTATGTGGTCTTTAACGATACTAGACAGCGTTTTTATATGGGTTTTACAGTTAAAACCACACACAAAACTAGCCTGCAATTATAACAAAACTACCGCAAACAAAACTAGCCTCAAAGCTAGAATTAGATTTGAAAACCTGCTCAAAAACTCCAAACAAGGTCGTGTTTTCATTTATAACAAGGTGCATTGTAGAGATCAGGTGGTGGAATCTAGAGTCCAGGTGGTCTAAAAACAGGCTTATGAAAAAATTGAACGTCTTTTTTTGTGTGAAGTTTGTTTAATGGGTGCAAAAATTGCTCAAACGGTCTTTCTGGTACCTTGACGAATACACAAAACATTTCTTCATTCAGAATACACACTAAAATCTTCATTCAGTAGGAGAAGCGATAAAAATCAGCCTTTTAAATACATACACCTTGGGATAAGTCTACCTGTATATTATATCAACTTTGATAGCTGCTCGAAAACTGCTTTACAATGCAAATAGCTGCTAGGCTGAAAGTTCAGTCTACGATCTTAAAAGGGAAATGGGGCCTTATATCTAATTTTTAAGCTATTGGTGCAACCCACAATCAATAGAACATATTGTACATATCACTCGGCTGTTCCATTTGGATAAAATGTTGAAAATGTTATATTTCATCTACATCTCTAACCTGCTTCATTATATTCTACTAGCAGGGATAGTAATCTACAATAGGACAGTCTAAATAGCTTGACAGCTTGAAATATTGACTGATCAACAACTAGGTCCTCAATTTTGGGCCAATAACAGCCTTGAAACTGTTCCACAGTCCTTAAAACGCAAGTTTGTTTTTACCACCCGTCGAACCACAAAGCTAAAAAGGTTTATAAGCACATTCTTGTCCCAAAATAGGTCAGGATCGTTTAGGGAATCAACTGTCTAATGGGGCGGGAAAAAAGAGGCAGTCGTCCAACAGCCTGGGCGGAAGCGCGGACGACGGACGCTCCTCGGTTAACCAATTTGCGTAAAAAAGCATTAGGCAATTAAGGGCGAAAGCGAGCGTGGGCGATACTACCAGCATAAAAAAGCCTAACCAAACGTAGCGCGCTCTCGTTATGCTATGCTGTGCGTCGTCGAGGCGGGCTTGCGTTCGTGGAAATCACACTCTAAATATTCTATGAATATGAAATGATACGCAACACCGAAATGGGGTTGGCGTGTCTGAAATTAATTAAAGCCTTAAAATGAGAGCCTCATTCACGCACGAGGAAAGGTGTAGGAGTGTAAGGACAGCATGAGGTGTGTGGCGCTCCCATTTTTCCGAGGGCAGACCGGAACAACGCGACCGGGCTAATGGAAGGATCAGCGTGAGCTTTTGCCGTGTGGGTGAGGAAAAGGAACAACAGCCCCGAGCCGACAATTTTCACCGAGCCATATCGACACACTGTGTTTGCTTTTTTGCGGTGAAGCAGTCGTGCCAACAGTCGTGTCCTTGCATTCATTCCCTCTTGGCTTGGTTTTGAGGCTTTCCTCCTAACACATGTGTGTGTGTTTGTTTCGGGATGAGCAGCCAGTTGTTGTGTGGTATAAAATGGCTTACCTCGCGAAGGCAATTTAGTGTACATCCGCATCATTTCCCTTCAGTTTTTTTTCCTGTTGTTCAGCACGGGAGATGGCGAGGAAAAGCATTTATTTGTCCTCTGCCCGGCTGGAAAACCGTGCTCCTGTTTCCGTTGTTTTACGTTTAAAACCGTTCGCTCCTGCGTTCGCGGTGTAGGAATTTAGGGCCGCTTGGAATTTGGTGACTTCCCTGAGGGGAATAGGAATTTTTGTGTGGAGCTTAGAGAATTAATGAATGCAATCGATTTCCCCCCCGAAAGGATCGTCCAAGCCCGCCTCCGTTTCTAGGATCCGTAGTTTGTACCCAAATTAGTTCCAAATTTTCGAAACCATTACCAAACACTTAACGTTATGCAGTCAGCCGCCGGGGAGGGTTTGATGCTGGTGGACTGTTTATGTGACGGCAAAGCGGGCGTCATCATCATCCCTTTCAAAAGCCATCCTAAACCATCGGCTAAAAGTGGTTTTGGCGGAGAATTAGCATAGGCCATAAACCCCCATTATTGATGGCTGGTTAAATTGGGTTATGTTTGCGTTGCGTTGCTTTTGTCGCTTGTAGTTAGTACGTCCGGGCGAAATCCTCACGGTGAGGCTTTTTTTCGGAGGGGCGATATACATTGACGCTTATTTTGGGTGGGTGTGGGTGCTTTTACCTGCTTTGAAGATTATCGGGACACTTTCCTGTTTTATTTTCGTGCTTGGTGGCACGTTGTTTTTGGGAGTGGAGATCAGCTCATTAAATTGAGCTTTAATCCGTTGAGATAACCTTTGATCCGTGATGTTTGATTTCAAGTTGTTGTGTTTTGGATGCTCCACAAGAATTTCATTTGAACTTTCTGATGCCAAAATGTTGTATAGAAAGTTGTTGAAAGTGTGATTTGTAAAATAAATCCTCGGCAGAGCTCTTTAAAGTAGAATTATCTCACTGTAGTTCCCACTTTTATGCTTATCTCATACAGTGAAAAAGACGAAAAATTACGCCCTGATGACTCCACCAATCTCTCCCCAGTGTTCAAACCACGACAAGAAAAATGGAAAAACTTGTACACGTTGACAGCTTGCAAGCTCATTATATGCCCGGTCTCCCGGTGGTTTCCACATCCAGTCTGCATCTCCCTTGGTGTACGAGCAATGGACCCGACAGCGTGTCACTCGACTCGGTGATGTTGGTTACCTTTGCCCTGAACTCTGAACAGTGACCACATAGCTCTCCCATCTCCCCATTCCTTGGTGCACTATTTTTCAGCTTCATCTGTGCTCTCGGAGTGGTTTTGAGGTAATTTTTCAACGATTGAACTGAAACCCCTTCCCTTCGCTCCATCTGCCTGTCACTGTGCCACTTTACGCTGCACTAAATGTTCGACTGGAGTGGTGTGTGTTGCTCCACGTGTTGTGCTCTGTACCGTTTGGCAAAGAGCCGAGTCACGAAGAGTCAAAGAAGTCACGTGTTGTTGTCCGGGGTGTTGATGTTGATGATGATGAGCATTGAATGTGAGCGCGCGCGAAGCGCGTTCGCGAAGGAAGACGTATGACACGGATCGTTGACCACAATTTCTGTCCCTTACACACTCTAGGTGTGGTATGCGTGTGTGTGTGTGTTGGTACACTTAACCCACCGTTGTTGTCGTCGTCGTTTTCGCTGTGCAAGAGAGATGAGTGATTAACCCCGCCAGTCAGTTGACCCGACAGAGCATCTCTGGGCGAGTGCAATAGTTTAGCGTCACTTCGGGGGTCGCCGGTGATGAACTGTAAGTACTAATTGGTACTCCCCATTATCCATCAGTTTTGTAGCTCATTTTGTAGCAGCTAAGCACAGTGGAAAGTATAATTTGTTATGTACGCTTCACTCCCACCCCCGATTAATTTAGGATATGTATTTATAATGATTCATTCACTTCAGAAACTTAATGTCAGATGTCGGTCAGAAGTTCATGAGCTTCATAAGCTAAACATATTTTATTGGACGTTTGTCACTTCATCATATCTGCATAAAACCAAGTCGAACTTTATAGTTGACTTGGTATAGTTTGGAGTTCTCTTTGCATGGTCAGTCCGTCCTGACTGGAACCTAGGATCATGGATGCTCCAAAGTTTCTACTTTATTTGACCCATCTTCCTGTCATGTCGCAAACACCGTAAGGTTGCACTAAAACGTGCATATAACGGCGCACATATCCAGCCGCTTCATCACAACTTTATCGCCATAAACAATGACCAAGTCTCGAGTGTGTTCCATGATATTTTCGAGCACAACCGAACGCGCCACGTAGCTCTAAATTGGGGAGTGAATCAGGTCGCGTCGGCGGAACTGGTGATGATGATACGCTTTAAGGCCCCGGTTTTTGTTCTTAACCCAAGAGCACGGGAAGGGACGGCGGGGAGTGTGTTAGCTGGGTCGTTAAATTTGTCAAAGGCACCGCCATTAAAAACTATATCAATAAAATTTCTCAATAAAAACTAGTGTAATGCCCCGCAGCGCAAAAAAAGAGTCGCCGCCGCCTAATTCCTCTTTGGTAGACAAAAACTGCTCTGGTTGATGATGGTGGCGGCAGTTGGACGGTTTCCTGTTCTGTGTGCTCTGATGGTGGTGGATACGAGATGCAATAAAAGTGCAAAAGGGGTATCCCAGCACAAGCCTGCGACCACAGAGAAAGAGCAGTCTGGGAATCGAATGTACGGTGGAGTTTCTATCATGTTTTAGATCCTCGTGCGAATGATACAGATTTTGGAGAGACTTAGCCGTCACTGGGGATACAATCTCCAAGACCGATCTGCTGGGGGAGATAACTCTGCACTAAGGTATCGTATGGGGAGTTCACATGCATCGTCGTCCATCGTTTTTCGGCGCGGGCTAACATCTCTCACTGCACAGCTCATAAATTTTCGGATGCAAAACAACACATTGCCCAGAAGAAGACTCTGTTAGTTCTTGCGATGGAGGGAGATGAAGAAGACACGACGGCATCCAGAGTAAGAGAAGCGCACGGGTGTAGTGGAATTTCTGTGGCGTAGTTTATATTCGGACCACACAGTGGCGCCCCTGGAATGTGTCATGCTGGTGGAATATTTGCCGGATGACACGAAACACGTCGTCGTCGTCGCTCACACGTACGCAAAGACGTTTTACGAAGTTGTCCGTTGCAGCCGACGGCACTGTTGTTGATGATTAGGTGTGCGCTCTGTGTTGATAACGATTTTAATTAAATTTGGTTTGACTGTTGTGTCGGGTAGCCGTTTAAATTGAAGGAAAACATTATATCACCCAATAACCATATCGTGGGAGAACGCCACAGTTTGACAAATGCTACTGCGCGCACCGGCTGCTGCTGCTGCTGCCTGTCTTGTTACTCCACTCACCATAATTTCCTACTTAACTGGATGATGAATGGTCACCATCAGTGCGATCATCACATCATCTGGCTGAGTGTGTTAAAAAAATAGAGTACACGGCGGTGGCACCACGAGCATTGTGCGGGCCACTTTTGCTTGTTTTTTTGCATGATGATTGGCGTTGATTTATTTATGGATGCGAGAGAGCCGCTTTCCGCTTTTGGGTGTGATGTAGCGCATTCCTCCACTTCGCTACTCCATAACACACCCCGTGTGGGGTTTACTCCATCCAAGCTGCATACTGCCTGAGGAATTTTGAACTATTATGTCGAGTGGAAAAGCTGAACGACTGTTGCTGCTGCACGCCAGGGAAGGAGAACCGGCACGACGGGAAAGAACGTAGTCAGCAGTCGACAGTTTGAACAGCTTGTGGAAAGGAAAATATTTACTCATCGCACAAGTGAACGGCGTGCCAGGCATGATTTCCCCGATTTTCTCACTTTGTTAGTGCGTTCTGTCAAGGAGAGTAGTGTGTCTGAGGTGTGATGGCGGTGGTGGTGAAAAATCAAAACAGACTGCGAACTCCAAACTGGACCAACAACACGCTGCTGTTCTTGTTGCAGAACCCTTTGCGTACTCCCGGTGTATGTAAAGGATGAAGCTGTCAAAAATGTCTTCATCAAGTTCGTTTGGTGCTGCTCTGGCTCTGGTTCATAATGCCATTCATCGTCGCACGGGTATGGGAAATTGAAATCGGCACAAAAAATAAAGCATTTTTGATCATGTTTATAATGGAGTGGCAACGGAGTTGTAGCATTCGAGCACGACGTAATGTAGCACTTTTTCGTGAAACAAGATTTTTGCTCCGAAGTTTATGGGCATTCTGGAAAGGGAAATTCATTGGAGGATGTCATCACATTTGCGTCGTATCGTTTGAGAATGATATAACTGTGGGTCCATCTTAAATAAGGTACCAACATGTGGATATGGAGATCTGAAAGTATGAAGACATTATTATGTATACAACAAATTGTGAAAGGAGCGTGGAGAAAAACTAAAACATACAAAAGAACAAAAATGTAATTAAATATAGGTACTGTTATACCCTTTTTAACTTGAGTATTCGATAATAAGAAATAACACCTAAAAGAGAAAGTCATTGAGCTGCAACGAAAACTTATTCTAAACCATGTAAACCAAATTTTAGTCTACTTTATCATTGTTTTATGTTCTATCATTACTAAAATATCAATAGCGTCCTAACGAATACTGCAAGTTATAACGTTTCGCTGAAGGCTACCTTAATGTTTGACTAATTGGGACTAGCATATATCTTTACTACTTTCCGAAGGAGTAACCGACTATTCACTGCGGCAAAAAAATAGAGGCAGCTAACACACTCAGTCACGAACCACATCCAACTACACAACATCTGCAAAAGCTAGGCGAAGGTAGTTGCTCGAACTTCCTTTCCAAGCCAACTGCGCTTGCAAGTTTTGTGTAGGTTTTTTGTTCGTAGGCAAGTGTGCCCATATTAACGATGCCTGCAGGATGTAGTAAAGACCCGATTTCTTAACGCTCCTCCTACCCATCGTCTCAGTTAAGGCACGGTTCTTCTACCATGTCTTATGTTGGCTGATGGCTGTGGAGCGAACCCCTCCGACCGATTATGGTGCATTTTCATACCACGCACACACAAAATGACATTTCCACCGCTGAGAGAGAGACAATGGCTAATAAATGTGCAATTATGGTGCCCCGGTGCTTTAGGCGGTTCCATCCCACGTACGGCGGAGCAGAAGGTTGGGGATTAAAGCGGGTTTTGCGCTTGCCACAAGCACTCCTTTGCCTCGTGTGTCTTTACATAAAGCGTGCATAAAACGTGCAGAAATTGGCAACCTCCCATCCGCTCGCTTGGAACCGCTTGTCGAGGCGATAATACGCCCGGGTCCACCTGATTGATCTTCGATCTCGGGTCGGTTTTTCTCGGCTCTTTTTTGCTAGAGTGCCTTTTGCTAGCGCCATCTTTGGCCGTTGTAGTGCGTCGTGCGTATCGTAGATTCTCTGTTTTGGTGCTTCAAACTGGCGCATATGCATGCATGTTGTGGGGGTGAAAGCATTGACAATTGCACTCGCGTGTGGGTGGTGACGGAGGGTGTTGGTGCACTTGGTGTGTAGGTTGCATATGCGTGGCACTATTTTAGACCGAAGCACTATCCGTTGCACTGTCTTTTGATCAAAAGACACACTTGCGTGTGCCCTCAATTATTGCGAGTTTTTCTTCTTCATAGATTTCTTGGTCGCTGTTGTCGTATGCAAAGCATAGGCGTGTGCTGTTATTTCAGGTTGTTGCCCTTAATACTGAGTATTAATATATATTTGCCATCGTATGAGTGGTTGTTGCGGATTTTAGATGCTCATATCAGTAAAGACATCCGTTGACGAAATAAACAAACTTGAAATGATGAGTATGAACATTCTTAAAGCCTCGACAGACGGTATGTTTGGTTTCAAATTTAAACTGTCTCGTCTATTCCACTCATCTGACAGATCAGACAGTTTTCGCATACAATGAATTAAATAATGAAACAAATATTTTGGAAAGCATAATCTCCAGCAGATTTCACACTCAGAAACATACAACAGTCGCAGTCTTCTTGCAATGAACTTCCAACTTGTGCATATTTGTCTGGGCAAGGTTCAACATTATTATCATCAATGCCATCACCCTTCCGTCTTAACCTTGTGTGTGTGGTGTCGCAACCGTTGTGTGCACTTTCGCTGCAGGCAGAATTGTGCATAAACTTTACGACGACAGGTTGCAAAAGACACGCCACCGCCATGTCGTCGGGTGGTGGTGGGCGCCTTAATCCGCAAAAAGCAACAAAAAGGAAGCAGCAGCAGAAGCTCATGGAGAAACCCGAACCAGTTTGGCGTGCTGTTGGCGGTCTCTCTCGAGTCATCGAATTGCAGTTGCTAAGGTCTTTGTGCAAGGAAACTTGAGAAAGTGCAACGCGAACCCGAAGGCGGTGTGTTGGCAACCAAGATGACACTCGCCAGACTTGCGTTGATTAAATGAAGCTGTCAAATTGAGTGTATATTAAACGGGCGTCCATTTGCATGGGCCATCCATTGCAGACGTACGGAACGGGGTTCGCTCGCTCGCCTATCATCCTTCCGGTTGGCCGTCTTCTTATCCGAGCTGCCTGTGCTCCTATTCCAATGCTTGCTATGGGCGCATCCTCTCCTGTGCTAATGTTGTTACCACTGCTGCTGCTGCACTTGAGTTTGCTGTCTAAGATATTGGGATCATGAAATGAGAGCTTGTTATTACAGCAGCAGCAGTGAGCTGGATTAAGAATTGTGCCTGTCGATTATGAAGTCACTTGCCTGGAACTTCCAGTAGAAGAACCTCCTCTTCTGTGTTACGGACGGGGGCCCAGTATTTAAGCCTTGTGAGCCATTTGAAATCATTACGAGAACATGGCGCTATCAACAGTTTCACAGTCGTCGCACTGAAAACAGACCCGCTCGCACACACAACACAGGCTTTTGGGATTAGTTTTACGCAGTAGTACCGTAACGAAAAGGCCGAACGACAAGGACTAGGTCCTCCCCTGTAAATTATAACTTTATCAACTTGCTGCCATTTTGCTGTGCGCCTCCATGGTGGTCTTCCAAGGTTTTTTATCGCTCCCTTGGGGAAAGCCTGGGAGAGAGCCCCCGTGCTGAGGAAAGGGTTCTACCGGATTATAACCATTTGCCGACCGGAAAATGTGGAGCAAGCTTTCCTCTTTGCAGGTGGAGTTGGGAGGACTTGGGTTATAAAATTTGCATATTTGACAATGATCCGGATTTTGCGCTGCGTTTAATTCGTGAAGCGTGTATTATAACATCTTCGATGTGGGGAGGGGGAAGTTACGTTTTCCCGTTTCCAAGGAAATATTAATCGATCGATTCTGTTACCACTCTGCTCTCTTCCCCCACAGGCCAGTACCGTGCACCACGGATCGTCGAGCATCCCAACAACCAGATCGTGCCGAAAAATGAACCCGTGACGTTGAACTGCAAAGCGGACGGGAAACCGGATCCGGCCATCCACTGGTACAAAGACGGTGAGCCGGTGAAGTTCACGCCCAACCATGTCCTGCTCCCGACCGGCTCGCTGTTCTTTCTGCGTACCCTGCACAGCAAGAAGGAGAATGATGCCGGTGTCTATCGGTGCGTCGCATCGAACCTCGCCGGTATTGCCGAGAGCCGGAACGCTACGCTGCAGATTGCATGTAAGTAGACTTGTAGAGGAAATTGATTTTCTGAACCTAGAACAACACCTCTTTAGACGTCATTGGAGAGCATCATGGTACCTGACGCTTGGTGTTATGATCGGCATTCAATTAATTTTTAAAAGAAATCGTTCATTTTTCACACTTTCAACAAGAACTGTGAGCTCTGATCAAGGTACTAGTTTCATTCTTAAAGAGATTTATATTCAATTTTTGAATTTCTTCTAATGTGATTAAGATAAATCCTGTTACGTTGGCTCTACACGTCATGTTGGCTGACCCTTTTAAGGTTTAGAATTCCAAAATCGGGAGTTCAAGAGTGCTGGGTTCGTTAGGGCATGGTCACACCTAAAACGCACCTATCCCGCATGTGACACAGTGTTCAATAATTTACGATACAAAGCACTTTAGAAGATAAGCAAATACGTCGAGTCCCGAAAAACAAATGGAACGATCGTTCCCTTTTGTCAAGGTCCTACGGATGACCCTACGATGCATCAATCTATCTCTCCCGGAACCCGTCGTAATGTACTGGTG
Organism: Anopheles arabiensis; assembly: GCF_016920715.1. Lineage (NCBI taxonomy): Eukaryota > Metazoa > Arthropoda > Insecta > Diptera > Culicidae > Anopheles > Anopheles arabiensis. The sequence goes on along the minus strand of NC_053518.1, from coordinate 68,357,308 downwards.
TCGCGACTGCATCATCATCTTCTCCTGTCCTCGCCGCATACATCCAATCTATCCTTGTTGTCGGCGTTGAATGTGTGTAGCTCTTTCCTAGCCTACAATATATATGCAGATAGGTTTTAGACGGGAAGGAGATGTATCATGGCGCCATCGGCTGCCGCCTCTTATCCACCTCCGTCTCGCACTGCTGTCACACAAGGTGCACACACACACACCGCAACATCTATGCGCGCTGATTTGCATAATTATTTATTACAACAATAATCCTACCTGATCGGAACAGCGCGCTTGCATGTGGCAGGCAGCAGCATCAGCAGCGCACCTCAAATGGCAATTCCGTTCAAACCACTTTGTCTTGTATCTCCGTGGGGATTGCTCCAACACGTTATGTTGCGCCGTGCCCCACATCCCCACTCTCTTTCTCTCTAGTCGAGACGTACATTATCCACCATCAGATCGCCAATGCAGCGACCCAGCAGCTGAACTTAGTCCCAGGCCCATCTCATCCATACCCAGTATCTTTGTTCGAGGCGAGAGTAATGATGATAATGGAAGAAAGGCACAGGAAATTAAATGATACCACACTCTCTCTCTAACCGGCATCGGCGCAGTGTCCCTTGCCCATGTCGAGCGACATGCAATCGGCTCTGGCGTGGCCCTGTGGTTGAAGAGATTCCACCGCCAGTCTTCTTTGTTTATCCCATTTCGCTAATGGTTAGTGCTTCCTGTGTGCCGCCAACCAGGGAAGAAGACGCGGGAGCCTCTTCAGGTGGAGTGATGTTGTGTCACATTGAAATTGATGCTTTGTCACTTTTATAAATAGGCATGAGGTGTCGCACACGATTGATGATATTCGATTTGGCCTGGCCTGGTGGCAGTTCGGAAAACCGGCAACGGGCAGTTGGTCTGCTCCAATCGGTGGATATAAATCTCTGACAGGAAGAGAGAAGGAAGATGAAGAGAGAGTGCGCGCAATACACCATACACCTCTCGATGTTGTAGTCTATGCAGATTGAATTACGCGGATGTGAAACAATGGCATTGTGTTTGGTTTATTGGGGGCAAAATACGTAGGGATTTCTTCATAATGGTATCTTTTTCCTGTGTGATTGTTTTTTTTTATATTGTGAGTTAAATCCTCAGAGATATCGAAACCGAATGCCAAAAACATGTTTTTTAAAGTAAAATTATTATAATGTTATTGACGAATAGGTAGTAATGATATTGAAGGATAGATCTGATGATTTTACAAATATTTTACCAGGTAGTCCCATGAATCAATTTGATTACTAGACAACAACGACAACAAGAGATTATGTCAAACAATAATGCTAGAAATATGTTTAACAATTGTATTCTTAATATGAGTAAGATCATATCAGATGATATAAGAACTAGAAGTTATCACAAAGTCATTCACTTCGTATATACGTTCTTCTTATGATCTAGACAGGAATCATGATATAGAATTTGATAGAGGGAGTGATATTTTACAATTGCATTGAAATTGTGACTTCATTTGATTCTTGTTGTGCTAGTATTGTGATGTTGTATGCAAAATTTGGAATGTCGTCTAAAAATGTTGATATGCATTTGTTGAGTACATGAACGAACGATGTACGTTTACCCATTTTTAGCTTGATAGCTGGATGACTGATTCCAATTCTTAATATTTAAATTTAGGGAAAACTAATTTTTGTCTTCGAGAGATTTTTTTTATTCCAATTGGTTTTAATTCAATTTTAATATCCAAATCCCAAATTCAACTCAGATATAACATATTAAAATACTCATTAGCACAATTATTTTTGATGAATTTCTACACTCCATTGTCGATTGATCTGACAATGACGTCGCAGAGCAGTAATTGTATATTCGTGTTTTTCAACCAACCCTGTTTTTTTCGTCATTTCATTTACAAACGCGTATCTACATATGAATATTAATACAATGTCTAATTAGAGCGCGCTCTGATGTGTACGCTCTTTGCCTATGATGGCATTATTTGATCGACAGGTTTCCCCGGGCTGTGTTGATATGTATACGGTGCTTCAACCGCTAATGAAAACAAATTTGCATAAATTATGCGTCGCTGTTTCACCTTTCCCCAACAATTCACCGTTGCTCGATCGACACTTAAGACAATGGAAAGTGTTCTCCATGTAGTACGGCACTGGCTTTGGCAACAGGGTCCACACGGCATCGGCTTCGCCCCGTCAAAATGTTGATTAACAAAACCGGTGAAGTGCAGAAAGGCCGACAGAGAACCCACCCTTGTAATGACACTGGATAATGACATACTTGACATGCATCGCACCCAGAACGGTGAGCGCACATCGGGATGACTGACCCCTTTCCACTCCGGCACCGTTTCGCGCGTTCCGCACCATCATTACACAGGACAGCGAAATGGGTCTAGCTAATGCATCGTGTGTTACGTTTTGTATATGTCCTCCCGCGTCTGTCACTTGACGCTTGCAGATTGCATGAACATGTGCACACGGAACAGGTTGCGATCCGTTTAGTATGTTGGCTGACTGACGGCGGGTTGACTTACGTTACGGTTCATCGACGGCCGTTTCAACATAACCATTAGAGAACACGATTCTCTGCCGGTTGCATCTCAACTAACCTTTATAATTGAGCTCCCGTTCCGTTCACCTGAGCTCATAATTACCTGCAAGTGCGCACGGATGCGCCATCGATCCTCTGAACTACATTGCTGCATTTAACAGTGCACCATTGCAGCAGAGACTCGCCACCGCTCGCGCTGATGGTGTTCGCCTAACGCGCGCACGCGGGACAAATCTAAGTACCTTGTAAAATGGTGTCAATTCGATGATAATGATAGCCGCTAATGACAGCAAATAACAGGATTTTCAGGAGGTCTCGTCTGTTTAATTTCTTACGTGTTTTCGTGTTCTCTTCTCTTCCCCACCAAGTGCTGCGCGACGACTTTCGGGTGGAGCCGAAGGATACGCGAGTGGCCGCTGGTGAAACTGCGCTGCTCGAGTGTGGCGCCCCGAAAGGCAGTCCCGAGCCGGGCATCCGCTGGCTGAAGGACGACGTACGGCTGGTGCTGGACGAGAATCTGCGCTCGGCGAAGGAGATCGGCCGCATCCGGATCGTGGACGGTGGCAACCTGCTCATCAGTGACGTTCGGGCGACGGACGGCGGACGGTACCAGTGCGAGGCGTTCAATGCGGCCGGTAAGCGCGTAAGCTCCATCGCCCGGCTGATCGTGCAAGGTAAGTGAGGAAGAGTGCAGGACATGGACATGATAATGAGGCATAGTTTTCCGCAGAGTAAGATGTTACACCGTACTCTGCTTAGTTGTGTTTGACGGCTGCGATGGATGTGTATCTGTGGTTAACTTAATAATGCCTTATCGAAGTGGTGGTATGGGAAGATGCGATACTGCACGATGGTTGGTTTGACTTGCAAATCGCTGCAATGATGGTCCAACCGAGCTGACAAGGGATAATTACTTACTTTCTTGCTTCTCGCAGTAGGGCAGTGCATTGAGGTATTGGTTTGCTACAAAATAATATAAAATTACAAAACAATCATTGAGCATTCTTAGGAATTCAGAAATGAATACATAAAATTGCAGGGATACCTAGTTTATGCCATCGTGTAGCCAAGCTTAACTATCTTTTGATTTAGTTTTATATACAACCAATCATTTCCATCTAATAACAGTAATTCACAGTATCTTAGTATAGTATTGTCAGTATCGTCAGATTTAGTTGACCATGGGGTTTGTCCCTTTGGGAAGAGCTCTTTTGGAATTCCGGCCGAAGTGATAAGGCAAGTTAGAATGACTATGACAAACGTCACTTGCCAGATGAAGGTGGATGGAAAACTTTCAGGGCCTTTTACTACCTCCAATGATCTGCGCTAGGAGGACGGTCTTGTCAGTCTCCTATTCAACTTGTCTGTAGAGAGGGCCATCTGGAACTCGAGGATGAGACCACGGGAACCATCTTTTATAAGTCAACCCAGATCCTGCCATACGCTGATGATATAGACATCATTGGTCTCCGGCTCTCCTATTTAGCAGAAGCCTACCATTGGATCGAGCAGGCGACAGTGAACCTGGGATTGTATATAAACGAGGCATAGACCAAACTGATGGTAGCAACATCAGCGGCCCTACCAATAACTAATCCAAACTTACGTAGGCGTGACGTACAGATAGGTGATCGCACTGTTCAAGTCGTCCTAGAATTCATCTGGGGTCAAAGGTCAGCAACGACAATAGTATGTAAAATGATGATGAGAATGAGTATGAGAATAGTCATTCTAAACGCCTGAGTAATCAGTTCACCTCAAAAAACCTGTCGCGACGGACGAAGATGGGAGTATATAGAACCTATATAGTACCGGTACTAATATACTACTTTGAGACATGGACACTGTCAAAATCTAACGAAACCCTATTAGACGCGTTCGAGAGGCGGATTGGCAGACGAAGGCGCGACGAAGACCGCAAAGCGGTTGTAGCGCCGTATAAGTAACTAAGTATGAGATTCGTCATGAACTCATTATTTGGTCCTGATGACCATTTGATGTACTTTCCCTGTTTTGAATTGACTTCTTGTTAAGTTTCTATATTCATTTTATAAATGATCATGAATCGTTAGAAGATAATAAGAAAATGTCATAAAAATGTATAATATCATAGAATGATCCTAATCACTGACTCTATATTATAGAAAGTTGCCAGAAGTCTTGATTAGATAACACCAAACCGTAGAAAATGTAAGGAATTTACAAAATTTTGGCTACATTCTAACAAAACCTGCCCAGTTTCTTCAAAAATTACATTGAATATATAATTTTGTTTCACATGGTCTCTTCTAATCGCCTTTTCCGTACACGTTGATAATTCGACATTGGCTGAGCTTACTAAAATGTGAACCAGCTTGACAAATTATTTTCAACAATGCTTTTAACCTATTTTAAGCTAGTTTTCAACCACAATTGCTTGAAAAGTCACCCAAGCCTTTGATTGAGGGCCAATAATGCACAAAAAAACTCTGTCATCTAATTAAAATATCTTTTTTTTTTTGCTCAAAAATCTCATCGATTTATTTATAGTTCAAGCTCATTGGATTGCTGCTTGCATAAAATGAATTTAAAAAAGTTGTTTTTTTGATGTTTGTCTATTAAGTACTACCGAGTATGAGGGTACTCCTTTAATGATTTCATCATGCCAAAATCAATGCAAATCTTATACAAATGCCGTTGTTCATGAAAATCGAATCAGCAGAGTAAAGGAAATTAAATCATGGTACCAATATATAATTCCTTCCCTAGGATTAGTAAGGCAGCTGCACAAAATACACTTAGCAAAGCATTTTTATAAACGAGAGGATGCTTTGCAATGGTAAATAAAGCTCCCCATTTACATCATTCTCCCCATTAACAAAGCAAAAGTGCTGATCAATGCACTGCTGCTACTGCTCGCTTCGAAATGGTTGTAATCGAATTGTAAATTAGCAGCTGGGCCGAGAATATCACCCGTTTCGAGCCACTGCTGCTGCTGCTGCTGCTGCCACAAAGAAAAACCCAGCCGTCGGTTTGTTTTCCATTCGATTGGTTTTATCCTGCTCATAAATTTTTATATTACTTTCTTTGCTTACGCCCACCGTTTCTCTTTGTGTGAGTGTATGTGTGTGTGCATGGGGAGGCGTCGTTCTCAAACACTCACTCTCACTCTTACCTAAACGTTCTCAAATCAAACAGCGAAGGCAAGGGAGACGCCAAAAGAAGATTGGCAAAAGAATTGTTCATTCATCTCCTTCCTTCTCCCCAAAATAGGCATGAAACACACCAAAACATCGTCCTGGAATGGATTCGTCCTGGGATCTACCAAACCCAAGGAGGTGTGTGGTGTACGTGTGTGTGCGCGCGCTCACCTTCTGCGAAGGAATCCATAAACTAATCAAACGAGTTCTTGGGACGACCGGGGGTAAGAAGGGAGCAGTGGGGTAGTGCCTTGGGGTTTCTAATGCGCCATCCCCTGCTGCCAACCTTATACGCGCTTATTGTTGTGGGGATTGCTCGTTTCTGGGATTTATTCTTGTGCCATTTGCCGGTTTTCCGGTCACGCCTGCAGTGTTCCGCTTGATGTCAGTTGATTATTGCTGACTTCCGGAGGTATTGGCAGGCGCGCAGCGTACAACAAATGCACGACTCATGCTGCTGCTGCTGCTGCTTGAGTAATCGCCCAGCCATCCTTCCTCTGCTATCGAAAATAGTGATTGAGAGTTTGTTTCGAATTGTTTCGGCGGCTTTTTCCTTCTTCGTACCCACGATTCGGAAGGAGAAAGAAAGCCTTTTTCCCCAGTTTTTTTGCTGGAAGGGAACGGAATTCCTTTAATTCTGCCTTCGGGTTTGGGAGTCCTGAGCTTCTTAAAGCTGGACTGCTCCTTTCTTTTGCATATTCCCATGGTCCTGGCTAGAAAAGGATCTAAAAGCGCCCCACCAAGCACTGAGGCACCAGAACGACCCCAAAAAATTGGCCATTCTATGGGTGAGAAAATTGGAATATTGTGCCTAGTCATAAATCAATTCAAACGCTTTAGTTCCGATTCATTCTAATGATAGCAGCGGCACCATCTAGAGAGAGAGAGAGGGAAAGGGCACGGTGTTGAAAATCGCTTCCTCCTTAGAGGGTTTTGCTCGGCCCGTGTCATGGTGGTGTTGCTGTTTTTATAGCAACGGCCCCGAACTGCTGGCCAACGCAAATGGTCAAACGGCGTGTGAAGCGATTTAGGCGTTTTGAAGCAAGGGAAAAGCGGAGAAATATCGTGCGAAAAAGGGTCTATTTTTTGCTGACAAATGGTGGTGGTTTCTTGCAAACATTTTCCCTCGCTATTCCGTGCCATTATGTGTGGCCGTCAGGAGATGGATGGATTGTTTATCGTACCAAAGGTTGAATCGCTTTGGTGTGGATGTGTGAATTTATGGTCCTGTACGGCTACTACGTCTGGGCGTTGAATTTCGGAAATATTTTTTGTTGCTTCTTTTATTTTAGCATTTTATGGTGGCGTAACTATATTACTTTAATATTTAATCTTGTAATTGTTTTATGGGACAGCAATGTTTCCTTTCCTTTCCACTAAAATAATACCACTATTTATCATAGAAAATTAATAAATTCAGCCTCGAACGAACGGAGCAACACGGTGGCGAATTATGTGCAATTACATTAAGACTGTGTTTCAGTGATTTATATCGCAAATCAATAACTCAATGTGTCTTCTTGGAGATATTATTTATTCTACAGTCCAGTGTGGAGGACATCCACCGCCAGCCTGTTTTAAACTTGCTGTGCAAACGACCGAGCCTTTCGCTGAAAGATAAATTCCCGTTTCAGTGTCCTGAGGGTAACCATCCTTTCGTATGAGCATACTTTGGTTTGACCAGCACCGGGCGGGAACAGGCGTGCTCGATATGTTATGTGCCGGTGACGGTTGTCCCCAGGAGCTTTTGGGCTTTCTGCAAGAACGCTTAAACGCTTTTTATATGCCCTTCCGTCCATTACTGAGCCGCGCCGGGGTGACTGTGTGGTTTTGTACCGGCAAGGAAAGAAAAGGGTTCCCAATGAGGGACGAAACAACACTGAGCGGGATGCGACTGAAGAGACTGTTGCGTTTTTCGTTAACGTCACCGCCTCCGGGAGCAAGAGACCCACAGATAACGAAAGCAAAAGCAATCGGTACGAAAATAAAAAAAGGGATTTCCCCCCCATTTTTCGTAAAGTTTTACCTTTGATTGATTGATATCGGTAAATCTGCGCAGAAGGCGTAATTTGATCGTTGTTTCTGCGCGCTCGCGGGACCGAACGCCTTTTATAAAAAGTATACACGGACGTGTCTCTACCGATTGACCATCGCACCGCCATCATCGGCGCGGTTCATCAAAACTTACCCCGTGCTTCTTCTGCCTTGACGATCGATCTTTGGTTGGCTGCCGTTAAAATTCGGTTTCTGACATACACACGGTACACGGTCGGTGCTTCCCTAAGGGCTCTCGGACGGGCTGCGTTCCCCGAATGCATCCGTCAAGCAAGCAAAGGGGTTGAAATTGTAGTTTAAATACCGTTGCGAAAGACGACGACGCGTTTTTTTGTGCTCTTTTTTAAACATAAGTATGAAGCGAAATGTATATTTTACAGCGAAATTTTTCAGGTTTGTTGCTTCAAAGAATCACCTCCCCATCTTCATCAACGCGCACGAGGGGCGTTACAATGTTTTACGCCTCTTTAATGATTGATTAGTGTTTTGGGCTCTTCTTTTTTTGTTTTGTAAATTCTTATCTCGTCTCGCTCTCAGTTGCAGTTGCACTTGCGGGTAAATTAAAAGCAACGTTAGTGTTGTTGTTTTTTATGCTCAGAGTTCAGGCGAATTCTCTGTTACACATCCTATGAGCTAAGGGTTATATTTATGGTTAATTATTAATCAAGGCATTGCAATTAACGTTTGTGTGTCTAAACTGTTTTAAATGTGTTCGAGTTTTCTTTTTGTAGTTCTTTTTTCAGTTTTAATCTGTTCATTAGTTAATTTCCCCTAATAGTATGTGAGGCGTCGTTTGCGTGTACCTTTTAACATCTTACTTAATTTATTACACACATACATCTTTTGTGTTATGTGTTTCTCTTCTTCGATCCAAAAATATGCACAAACTATTGGAAAATTGACAGAATATTGATAGGCATTTAGAGTGAACTTTCACGGTTGTTTTCTGACGTCGTAAAAGCATCAATATTTCGAAGAGCTTTTCCTTGATATATTAGTTGTGATGGGTGAAAATCCAGATTCGATCACGATCTCACACTGAAATTTTCGGAACCGACTGCAGAAGGTAGTTCTGACCAACATTATCCGGAGTCATCCGTAGTCAGAATCAGAGTCATCCGGAGTCAGAGTCGTTTGGAGGCGGAAAGTTCTTCGCGAATTCGCGAGTCGTCCAGTGTCGTCCAGAATCGTCCAGAGTCGTCCAGATTCGTCCAGAGTCGTCCAGAGTCGTCCAGAGTCGTCCAGAGTCGGAATTGACCGGAATCAGAGTTGACCGGAGTCAGTCGGAGTCGGAATTTATGTCTACGGGCTTAACACTGACCGTCTTCGGCCGATTCTGGCTGATTCCAACGTCTGTCGACTCCGACTCCTGTCTACTTCGACTTCTGTCGACTCCGGCTCCTGTCGACTACGACTCGTGTCGCTTCCTTTTGTCGATTATGACTCCGGCCGATTACGACTCTGAACAACTCCGACTCCCATTTCTTATGACTCCGACTCCAATTTTGGATGACTTCGACTCCAATTCCGGATAACTCCGTCTCCCACTCCAGATGACTCTGAACAGAATTAGTGGTTCTGATTGTATCGGAGCCGGAAACGAACTTACAATAACCGGAGTCGGATCTGAATCGTGGTTGCGCTCCAGAAAGCTCATCGCTAGCTTTGATTAAGTCATATTTTGATGCTACGACTTAAAAATTGTTAGAAACGAATGATTACATTGTGAATAAGAATAGAGCCTTAATTTAATGTTTCAGGGTATGAGCCTAAAATACAATCATTTTTATTTTAACACATTTTCGATTATTGACATCAAATCTCGGTCTAAATTAATAATCTTCATTTTCCTGTTCTTCTCTCTCGTCATTGCAGTGAAACCTTACTTCAAGCTGGAACCAATGGACACAACTGCCCTGGTAGGGCAACGCGTCCAGTTCCGCTGTGCCGTCGATGGCGATCCAACGCCGCAGATCTTGTGGAGCAAGGAGAACGGTCACATTCCGGTGGGCAGGGCCGAAATTCAGGAGGAAGAGGACCGCAGCCTGGTCATCCGCAGTGTCGTTCCGACCGATCAGGGCATGTACATCTGCGAAGCGCACAATTCAATCGGCCAGATCAGCGCGAAAGCACAGCTCATCGTCAACTGTAAGTATAGTGTTGTTTTTTCCCCTGCTAAACAAACAAAGCTATTGATTTTCTGACCGGTGGGGAGAGTTAACAAAAATGTGTTAATTTTAAACAGAAAGTAAACAGTTGGAATAGTCTACACTTTTGTTTGGGTGTGGAGCTCGTCTCTTTGTTCGCTTAGAAACGTTCGCCACAAACGCTATCATATTTCACTAGTACTTAAACACCTGCCACACAGTTGTTGCATTATCATTAATCATTTGTGGCCCCTGCTGCTGCCTAGCGGTGGTGGTGGTGTTGTTTTCAACCATCGAGCTTTTTCAAGTTTCGCTTTCTCGCCCCATACACTCTCGACAGTGTTAGTTCATTTCCGGGCCCCGTATGAAGGAAGTACATTTTATCCAGCCCCGGTTTTACCAACCCGTAATGGCATCAACGAAAAGTCCGATAAGAATTAACGTCAAAGATTTACGACCCGGTACATCCTTTACTTTGCTCCTCTAGCTGTAAAGGGGTGAAAACACACACACACACACACATCCCATTTGTTGGATGTTAAACGTTTCAGAGAACTTCTACGGCTAAGTTTTTGCTTGGCTTTTGGTACAGTTGCATGCAGTTGTAATATATACGTTTTAAAGTATCTACCGGTATTATATGTGGTGTATCATTGGTTCTAAAAACAGACTTACCGAGGTGCGGGATTTGCTATCGCGCGTTCGTCCGCTACAGGAAACTCATGGTTTTATCAAACCGCTTCCTCTACTGTGTCTGTGTGCGGTGGTAGAAAGGCTTCGGTAAATTTATGGTACGAACGGATTCCACGGATTGTTGGAACTGTTGTTTATAGTTTGTGCGTTTTTAACCCTTGCGATGCGGTGGGATTATGTGAGTGCCGTACTTCAGGTGATGCTTTATTCTTCAATCAGAGCTTCACGATGCCATAAAACAGTAATTTAAAGTAATTTGTTAACAAAAATCGCTTCATAAGATGTCCCAGGCTTAAGCGCAGACATCTCTCCAGTGAAAGGTTTGGAATCGGAAGAATTAAAAGTCTCAATTTTGGAATTGAAACAATGGTTGCCTTTCTGAAATGCTTTCAAAGTCACTAGAGAAGATGATGCATCTCGCTGGTTTCGTTTTGTTAACTCTCAACCCCCCCAAAAACCGAACCGCCTTTGATCTCCACGACATCTTTCCGTCATCATCTACGATTGATACCAGCGCTCGATGCCCGTTTGATGTCCGATTTCGTTACAGCTCCACCGACATTCCTGATCAAGCCCCAGGACCAGAAGACGGCCCTGAACGGGGTGGCCTCGTTCAAGTGCACCGCGTCCGGCAATCCGCAACCGTCCGTCTTCTGGACGAAGGAAGGCTCCCAGACGCTGATGTTTCCCAACAATACGTACGACAACATGCAGGTATCGGTGCAGGGAACGCTACAGATCCGTGGCGTCCAGAAGGATGACGATGGGTACTACATCTGTTCAGCGCTGAGTGTGGCCGGTTCGACTGTTAGCAGAGCTTACTTACAGGTACAATTGATAGCACCCCGGACACATATGAATCGCTATCGCTATCCCCGTCTCGATAAGCATTGACATATATTCCAACAACTCAATTCCACATGTTCTAACGCTCTTCTTCTGTACTGTGTTTTTGTCGTTTGTTTCCCTCCCCCCGCGACAGGTTCTAACGTCAGAGGACAGCAGTCCGCCGCCGATACTGCAGATCGTACCAGCGAATCAAACGCTGCCCCGCGGCACCGTTGCCACGCTGCCGTGCCGTGCCAGCGGTAATCCGACGCCCATGATTCGCTGGATGAAAAATGCGACCGATATCAACCTTTCCGGCGGTAACGGGCGCATTTCAATCATCCAGGGTAGCATAAGAATTGATGGTAAGCATAAGGCTCGCTTTCGCCTGGGGCCGGGGAACAGACCAGCGCACGAACGTCAGTCGCTTTCGCCGTGGGGGTGAGCGTTCGCTATTTGTTTGTGGTGCTGCTACTACGACCAGCAGGCATCGTCGTCGCTCCATGCCAAACACTCCGGAACGATGGCGTCGAACCTAGAAATATAGTAATTGAAATACAACAAAATGACTCGGAGGGCACGCTTAAAGCTTTACGGTTGGGTTTCCTTTATGTTGTGTGAGGTCTTAGCCCCGCCGTACAGCGTTTGCATGTGCCGATACTTCTACACTACTTCCTCTCCGGGGCTGATACGGAGCTTTGATAAAGCACTGCCAAAGACGCGACGTTCGTGTCGTCCCACCGCCACATTGAACACGCCGCGCCGCGCACAGCAAGCATAACGATTTTTGCACAAAAAGTAATCAAACGACGGTCGCATTTTTCTAGCCTTATTTCGTGACGGGTCTCGTCGGCCCTCCCTAATCTTTGTTTACAATGCTAAGCTGGAACGTAAAAATGTAATTTCCCAAGTGCGTGCAAACGATGGATTACAGTCTCCGCGTGCGGTTTTTGTAGCATGTTTGGGCCGTATTTTCAGCGTTCAAGAAATAAAAACACAAAGAAAAGGACTACAGCAAGGAGCAGTAAATCGCGCTGCGGAAAGTTGTCCACATGCAACATTGTTTAATTGTGCACGTTTGGTAATGTTTGGGATAATTGGTATTATTTCAGCACGAGTCGACGAAAGCTACTTCCATTGACGTTGAAAAAAAGGGGGCGCGCACATACAATAGTCGCGAACAATGTTGCTAATGTTGGACGATTTGTTGTGCTTTCATTCGGTTGATTATGCCACTTTTTTGTGTTGGTTGTTGATTTGCGGAGAAATAATGGCCTGTTTTGTGAGGCTTTCGTTTATTTAAGCGCTCACTTTTGCATCTAATGTCTTATTTACTTTTGAGCAAATGCATTGAATGTATCTCTTTTGGGAGATATTTAAAAAATGGCTCCTATTGCATAGAGTATATTTACACAATATATTTTAATACAGTAATAATCAGTCAATTTCATTACAAAACACCAGCTCCACCCCCAACAAATCAGATGAAACCATTTTCAAAAAAAAAAAAAAAGATCCTTTTGTTCCTATCACTCCGCTGTGTCAGGTTGCAGCGAAAAGTCCGAACGTCTTGATAACAGGGGCTTTAATTGTCAGGCTTCTCCCGCCACATGAAAAGTGGGAAAATAAAGCGTACATCTCACGGGCCCAGACCAAAGAAAGAAAGCTACCAATGGGATGGGGATAGGAAGAAAATGGCTTTATCATCCTCCACAACAATAATACCGCACGCCCAGGGAAGAAGTGATGGAAACGCGATAGCAAGAGCAAAGCAGGAAGTGAGTTGACTTGGTGAAAAATATAATTACAGCTAACAATGCGGATTACTTCTAATGCGAGTTGAAAAATGGTGAAATGATAAGAGAGGCCAACCCATAGACTGCGAGCAATTTAATGCTGCTGGTTGGCTGACAAAAAAAAACGCAAGAAAAATGTTGCAACGGTAAAGATACGAACGAAATACGTCAAATGGAAACGATCGTTGGTGTGTATGTGTGTTTGAGTCTGTGCGGTTGTACGTCTTTATCATTGGGGATTTCATTTTAATACCTGTCTTTACCCGCACTTCAAGTTACTACGGCTGGTGGAAAAACGAACTTAGACTTGGTTGAAAGGAGAAGAAGACCACAGCACATTCTCCTCGGAGTTGCGTCAACAGACGAAGTGATTTTTTGTTTTTGCCCTATTGAAGCTCTCTTCTCGAAGAAAAGTCATGGAAGAAGGATAACTTACGCCATAGGACAGTACATTTTTTGCCCTATTACACCCTCCCGTAAGCATCTTACGACAGTGGAAAAACTAAAAGTTAATTCATTGCTCCTCTCCTTAGCTCGACAGGAGAAAATAAGGGTAATTAATTTGATTTTTTCCCGTATCTTCATTTACGGAAAGTGGTGCAATGTAATGAAGAAATCCGATTCCCTCTTCTTTAGCTCTTGAAAGCTTTCGTCGGTCTTAGGTATTCAAGAGAATTCAACAAATCTATTGGAAATATGTTGGGAATTTGATTTTAGTTTAGCTAAAACCTTTTCTCTCTTGAAAGATCAAAATCCCAAGATCTGCTTAAAGACCTCAATATAGCACCGAATTGAAGAAAACGAGTCATTTTTTCTGAGAAATCATATCCCCTCCTATGTCGTCTCGGTCTTGTGATTCTGTTACACATAATCTCGATTGTTTGCAACGATTACTATGCGCTCTGGCGCTTCAAACTCTGCCGGTATTCATAAATAAGGCAAACGATTGTCGGACGAGCTGTGTCGGGATTGCCGGGATTGTCGGTAAAGTTCCGCTCTCGATGCGCCCGTACCAAACCTCCAATGCAATCGCCCATTTCCCAGCGGGAGAGACGAGAGTGCATGATGCAGCAGTTTGTGTTTGTGCTGATGATGTCCCAGTGCCAATTCTTTCTCGCTGCAGCAGGCAGACCAGGGACAAGTCCCTGCCGTTTGCTCCGCTTGCATATATAAACAAGCGGAAGAACGTAGAAAGTAGCCCACCATGCAGCGATCATATCCCCGCAATGCACCAGTGCATCAAAGAGGGAGGGCACTTGGCATACACACATACATCGCATTCCTATCGCGCTTGATCGGGTGATATATCTGACATTTTCCCAAGCATCATCAGCAATAGCGAAGCATGGCGGGCAAGAGCGAGCGTGTGTGCGCGCGGGACGGCTTTCTTTCATTCTCGAACCGACTTCGCTCGATCTGGCGCGGAGGACTCTCTGTACCGTTTGTTTGGATGTTGAATTGTTGTACACCACCAGTCTTTCTTAACTACGCTTTTTAATCCTTATTGCAGATTTGCGAAATGAGGACAGCGGCTGGTACCGGTGTGTGGCGTTTTCTGAGAAAGGTGAAACCTCATGGAGTGCACACTTAACGGTAAGTTCATTCTTGTGGTGCAGTGTTGCCTCTTTCGTAATCCTAAGAGCGTAGGTGAACTACACTACTCCTCCTCTGACAGGCGCAACCAGTGCATAATGCAAATTTTGCAAAATTGAATATTTTGAGATCTCGAACACCTGATAAGCGTGTAGTGAAACTAACAAACATACACATACACACATCCCGATTCTCTCCTGCAGGTTGAAAGCAGCCTTTCGTCAATGCAGCACCGGTCGCACAATGCGGAACTGCTGCCTTCGGCACCGGGCATGCCAAAGGCGGTTAATATCACCAACAGCAACATTACGCTGACCTGGACCCGGGGTCAGGACGAGCTGCAGATGAACTCCGTAACGGATGGGTACACGATCGAGTACTACAGCCCGGAGGAGAAGGCGGGCTGGATCAAAGCGATGAGTCGCATCCCGGGCTATACCGCAACGGTAAGCGCCGCGGGAACTTTAGTGTGATGGGAATGGGAAAAATGGAGAAAAAAATGTCAATATTTGTGTTCTTGGCTTGAATATTTTCCGTTTCCAGATAACAAACCTTTCACCTTCCACTTCGTACATGTTCATCATCCGCGCTGAGAACGGGTACGGCTATTCGGCCCCTTCGCCAACGTCCGCCATCATCCGCACGCTTTCCGCCAACGATGGCGTGACGATGCCGGAAGAAATAGAAACAGCTCGATTGCTTCTAAGTGGGCAGGTTAGTGTCTTCTGTTTCTGTAGCGCAATTTCTTACGCTTTACTCGTGTCTCTTTACAACTCCATAAAACTGTTACCACCGGTTACATAAAACCCATTTAATTACACTACATACTAGATCCTGGAATTGGTTGACGCGGTCGCAATCAACTCCACCACCATCCGGCTGGAATGGCAGCTCCACATCAGCAACACGAATGATTACGTCGAGGGTTTGTACGTGCGGTACCGGAACCTATCCGCCGGGGCCGACGCCCAAAGCTACAGCATGCTCACCATACCGATGAATCCCTCCGAGACGTACGTCATAACGGGGCTGGAGAAGTTCACCCGGTACGAGTTTTTCCTCACGCCCTACTTCAAAACGGTCGAGGGACAGCCGACCAGCTCAAAGGTGGTACAAACGCTGGAAGATTTCCCCACGGGCGCCCCCATGAACGTGCAAACCGGCATGGTAAACTTAACGACGGGTCTGGTCAATTGGTTGCCACCGGTCGACTCGCACCTGAACGGTGTCCTGCTCGGGTACAAGGTGCAGCTGCGTGCGGCCAACTCGTCGAAAGTTCTTGCTCAGATCACGCTCAACGCTACGACGACATCGATCGTCTTTCACAGTCTTACGACGGGCCAGACGTACACGGTACGGGTAGTTGCGTTCAACCGGGTTGGGGCTGGACCGTACTCGAAACCCGCCTATCTCGTGATGGACCCAGCACACGTGATAGCTCCGCCGAGGGCGCACAATTCGCTGAGCGATTTTGAGGACACCCGGAAGCTAAATATGTGGCACGAACCCTGGTTCACGGTGCCGGTGGTAGTGCTGCTAATGATGCTGCTCGTGAGCGGCGTCCTCACGGTCGTGCTGATTGTGCGCAACCGGGCAAAGGTAAACAAGGAGATGATGAGCGCCACCACGACGGTGTCGGGCAGTGCTGGCGGCGGGATGACGGACCCAAGCCGGCGGCCGATGGTCGTCTCACGGCGCGACTGTCTGTGGATCGATCGCGGCTGGCGATCGACGGACACGGATAAGGATTCGGGACTGAGCGAGGCGAAGCTGCTGGAAAGTTCGCAGAACACGGCGAACTATGCGGACGTTAGTACGGATTACGCCGAGGTGGATCCGAGAAGCATCACTTCGTTCTACAACAGTCGTAAGGTAAGGTTTTTGAGGGGTCCGTTAGACGAGATCCAACAGACTCGTTTGTGGCCTATTCTAAGCATTCATTTTTCCAATTATTTCTCCTTTTTGGGTTTTACAGTCTCCAGACAATCCATCACCCTACGCGACCACTGTACTTGTGAACGGGAACTGCAACGACAACGGCAAGATGAGCTACCAGGGCCTGGACGGTTACATATCAGGAGCGTCCACCAATCGTTCCGATCCGGCAACGTATCTTGCTGGACATCCGAAAGCTTTCACGCCCGTGCCATACAATCAAGGTAAGATTTCCTCCAAAAATCCCCAATTCTTCGTTTATTCGTGTTGCTCTCCAAATGAACTATAAAATACTAATATTTCTTTACAAAAACAAATGATACTAAAATGTTTTGCCGTACTAATCGAAATCAAAACCTCCCCCTACTGCTCCGCCACCATTCTCCAGCTCCTCCTGCAAACTGGATTGATTTCCTTCCTCCTCCACCGGAGCATCCGCCACCGATACCACAAGCTTTAGACCACCATATACATCTAAATCATGTGTATCCCTCGGAACTGATCGGCGGTGGTGGTGGTGGCAATGGAGGCAGTAGCTGTCCACCCACCGCGATTGGTTCCCAGGGATCGTCCGCTCGTTGTGGATCGGCCCAATCCGGTAGTTATAAGTAAGTAGCGCGCCAACTGTTGTGTATATGCTTTCTCTCCCTCTTTGGTGAACGGTTTGGTCATACAAAGATACTAATACTGCTTTTTTCCTCCCTTCGCTCGCTTTCCGCGTTTGCGTGTTGTGTCTTGTTTTGCCTGGACGTACTAACACCATCGATTAATCGCACGCACACTCTCATTCATGAATGGAAACAAACCCAAGTAGTGGCAGTGCTCAACATTCATATCAATATGTAGATCCATCCCTGCTAGGACGCGGATCGTCTAGAAGCAGCTCGAACGAGTGCACCATGCGCAATGTACCACCGCTTCCGCTGCCGAACCAGCAATCAGCAGTTGGCCAGCAACAGCAGCAACAGCCGCCACACTTTCTCCCATACATGAACGGTGGTACGCCCGGATCCGCCGAACAGCAGTCACCTTACTTCAACGACGATGTGTACAACAGTCCGGTGAAGAACGGAGACGTCAACTATCATCCGTATCGGATGCCCAACTCGTCGTCGGCATCTTCCATATCATGCTGCCAGTCGAACCATTCCCGGAGCAGCCATTCGGGCGGCTCGAAAAATCACGAATTTCTAGATCAGCAGCAGCAACAGCACCACGCTCACCTACAACATCAGCAGCAGCAGCTTCACAACAATATGATGATGCAACAACATCACCATATGAACAAGTAAGTGCAGAGAAGATATGCCACATTTAGTAAATCATGTTTATTTTTTGGTTAAATATCAATGAAGAAAATGAAATTTTCGATCGTTAGTTTTTTTAATAGTTTGTTTGCATTCCGTAAGATAGCGCTGATGATAGTATCTCATTCAGTATCATTTTAAAACATCTATAAACTACGTAACGCTCACTGGGGGTACAAGCAAGTGCTAGTCTGCGTTATCTTTTGCTTCATTGCTTAGAATGAGCCTAAATTTCCAAATTTTTGGCGCTACGTAATTTATAGATGACCCCCATAAATTACCTAAATTGTCATATTATCTTGCGCTCTTTGTCTAAAAATTACAAATAAAAACAAAAGCCTTCAAATGAAAACACAAATATGTTTTGTAAGTCAACGACCTCATGAATAACATGAAACAACCTTCTCCAACAACCTGTCTTCTTGCTTTCCAGACTTAATGGTATGGGCAGCTACGATGGCCTAACCCCATCGAAGGTGGTATCGTTCAACGAGCAGTATCAAATGCTGGATGACAGCGGTCACCATCACAACGGCGACAGCAGCGGCGTACCCGGCAGAACGGAGCACGAAAACTGCACCTACTTCACCAACTACTCGGACGCGTCCGGTGCGAGCAGTAGCAGCGGCAGTGGCGGCTTCCGCATGCATCCGAAGTTTGTGAAAACCGTGCACGTAAATATTGAAAACGCCATCAACGGTAACTATCACCAGCAGCAGCAGCAGCAGCACCACCTCCACCAGCAGCAAATGCACCGAGATCAAACGCAGCAGCAACCGATGCTCATCACTAATGGCCATCATCACAATCACCAGCAGCAACAGCATCCTCCGTACGTGTACAATCAGCAGCAGCAGCAGGAACCGATCAGCGAACACGAAGAGA
The DNA here is from genome assembly GCF_016920715.1 of Anopheles arabiensis. Classification (NCBI taxonomy): domain Eukaryota; kingdom Metazoa; phylum Arthropoda; class Insecta; order Diptera; family Culicidae; genus Anopheles; species Anopheles arabiensis. Next base: position 68,338,319 of record NC_053518.1, on the reverse strand, counting down.
CTGAAACAGACAAAATGCTGACCGGTAGCTACAGCGAAAACGAAGACCACACGGTAAGCAACGGTTGTTCCGGGCCCGACTCGGACACCCATGACGAGCTGTCGAAGACGACGAAGCTTACCAACGGCGGAAGCCACGAAGAAGATGACGGCGTGTCGCTCGGTCCGGTCTATGAGGAACCGACGGCGGTGCATCAAGCCGCATAAATATAGCGTCTGCGGGGTGAGTGAGAAGCGTTATCCCGTCACAGCACGTAAGTAGACGCAAGCGCTTTTATCTGCCGATTTGTTCTACACGCACACACAATCGTGCGTATTATCTTCCGGAATTCGCAGTTTAGGGGGTTGGTTTTTAATTTTGAACTACGCAGAATTGATTTCTTCGAAATAGGAGCTCGAAATGATACTTAGATGAGCTGGCTGGGGCTGTCTTTTAGTAAAGCGACAGTGCAAACTATACGAGTTTAGGTGAAGGAGGTGAAGTTAAGTGAAAGGTGCATTAGACAATGCTATAAAATGGTCACACAAGTCAAGAGGTACACAACACGACCCATAGGGTTTGTTTTTTCGCACGCCGGTGAACCATTTGAGATACCAAAAGATACGAAGGGAGGGGTTGTCCCTAGGAAGGTAATAATTTATTTAAGTGAAACGTTCGGTACTCTGAGATGAGAATTTCCCTTGCTGTACAGTTGATGTTTCGTTAGCGATGCCATTTAGAGAATAATTTCCATGCGTTAGGAGAGTTAGGAACTATTTTTTTTCTACGCTGAATTATTATTATTATTTTATTTTTTACTAAAGACCTCTGAAACAAGAACATTTTGCACTTTTAAACCATTCCTTTCTTTTGCCCTCATTGACACAAGCTGCAATTTATCTTACTTAGCATTGAATTGTGCTGACTGGAAGAAAATGATCGGTGAGCCTGTAGTACAACGGGAGTGTGGCTATGATTAATTTCATCTTTTCCCTGTGACGTTTCACCAAGCAAACATCACATGTGAGCTCTCTCTGTCTGTGTTGTCGGTCTCTGATCTGGAAAGCGTTGTGCAGAGAGAGCTCACACAAACTTAATATGACAACACACTTCCGTTGCGTGTTAACCCCGTCCGGCAGTGGGTAAATGTGTTTCGGTGTGTGCCGTTCATCCGTTCCCAGAGTTCGATGACAAGTGAACGCGGGTCGGTCGCCGGCGTTTCGTCGACTAGTAGCGCTTCTCGTACACGGTTCATAATTTATATTTAGCTGCAGAGCTCTGCAGTGTGCGGTGTCTTCTCGCAGTTGGTTGCATCGCTCTTACCCACAGACCACACTGCCGACCATCTTACGGTCGTACGGCCGTGTGAAATGTACTTAACTTTGGCAGAGTGTGTGCGGTGGTGCTTGCTGGTGCATCCGCCGAAACGGAATCCCCGGGATCATGTCAAAAATGTTTACTATCGTTCGCGTACTGCGCTTCTTGTCGGGTGCGACCCAGACCGAACGACCGGTGGCAGAAATATTGTTCAATAATGAAGACCGTGTGCAATGGGGTTAGACGATGTCTGGTGCTGCTGCAGTTCATCAGACTAAAATCGTCCGAACCCGCGCGCGGCAGACACATGATGTGAATTTTGGAATGCGATGCAAAATTCCATCGAACATGATTCGCCAATTTGTCTGGTCGTCTGGCTAGATCTGAATGAGGGAATTTTGAATGAATGTGCGCGAGTCAGCGTGTTTCGATAAAACCCTTCACTTGTTACGTTCGGGATTAGGTGAATCGTCGGTCTTGGATGAGTGAAGTGTTGGTTGGGGTTGTCTAGAGCTTTGTTTTTTGGCATGTTGAATCCCAAATACTTCCTTTTGCTCGTACGTTTAACCTTTCCTTTATTAAACTTTTTATGAGATGAACATTCACTATGCTATGTGGAAATTTTAAATCATCATTAAATGGAAAGATGAAGAACATACTCGTTTTACGCCACACACACACACACATGTGCTTGGGGAAAGAGAAATCATAATTCATCCCACTTTTAATCCCTATTTGTTGTTTTCGCCGTTGTTGTCGCGCTGTATGTTTTGGGTGTATCATTTTCGACAAACGTCGTACCATCACATTGTTCCAAGCGAGGCCACCCCGACGACGCTCTGTAAGCCTCGTTGGCCCAAGCAACATCTTTTGGAAGATGCCCGGTTATTCATCATCCTGCCCTGGGTGAATTCGTACTGACGTCGTTTCCTACAGACGAAAAGCTCACTTTAATTTCCGCCAGGATACCACCGACCCAAGGAAAAATGACTGTTTTTCCCCCGCCGCGGTTCGGTTTGCGCTACCAGCGAGTGCGCCCACTCGTTTGAAGATGTTTATTGTTATTGGCATCATAAAAGTGGTCTTAATGTTCATCATAATTGTCGCCATTAACGTTCCTCATGAGGTAGAACATTTGAGCCAGCAGGAACCGGAAGCAATGATTCTAATGTAATACTTCTCCGCGGGGCTGCAAAAACAACGAGTTGTGTTTGAGTGGGAAGGAAATTTTGTGGAAAATTAACTTTGAAGAGGTCTTTTGGAAAAGCGCTTTTTTGTTTTTATTTTTTTATTATTGTATCGCAAAATACTTTTTAATACGTTCCCTGATGAAATTAAATGAAATCGAATTAAATTCGCAGCAAATCTTCTTTTGTAGAGGAAAATTATTTTCAAACTACGCTAACAACATCATCATCCTGAGCCCCTGGGTTGAGTATGCAGAACGGTGTGCTGTATTATGCAGAACATGCTGGTTCCCCATTTCGAATAGTGTCACACGTAACGGAGCAATATCAATTAATCATAATCAAAATTTTATTAATTCGCAAACGAGACGAGTAAGCGCGCAATCACACCTTCATTTACCCCGGAATAACGAACTTGCATGTGCAGCAAAACGCGTTCATCATCAATATATACCAGTGCAACACACCACCACGCGATGAGGAGGTGATCGAGTGTGTTGGATTAAGAGGTAGATAGGACAGGCAGGAAGTGGAGCGGTGGGGCAGTATGCTGTTTAATCAATTTTCGAACATTCGGTTGATTGATAAACATTAAACAAAATACCCCCGGGACGTGAGAATTTGTTCGATTGAGAAGGTTTATTGTCCTGCACGATCCCAACGATCCTATTAACAATCTACGTTTATTGAAAAGTTGAGCAAAGAAATTATGCTGAGTGTGTGTGAGTGTGTGTGTTGTATTGTACCTGTGATATTATTTAATGTGATAAGCAAATACTCTCTTTCTCTCTCTTTATCCTTTTGAATCGGTAACGAGTTTCACGAGAGAAATTTTCGGTAGGCTATTATTTGCATTGATATTACACACAATTCTTTCTTTTTTTGCACTCTTTCAAACTGCTTACAAGTTTCACAGGAATTGAAAACTCTCATTTACTTTTTCTTTAATCGTGCACAGCAACTGCAAATAGTAGAAATTCTCTCCCTCTTTTTGGTGTGTTACCTATATACCACCCTCCCTTAAACAATACCGATTTTGCTAGCGCGTAAGACAAAGCAACAAAACTGTGTACAGGACTAAAAAGTAATAATAAGTAGCGTAAGCCTATGTATTGGAATCGAATATGAAAACAGAAATGCAAAAAAAAAGAAAACATACCGCCATAAACACAATAATCATACACACAAATAGCAATAATGTTCGCTCATGAATAGTGAAGCAATTGGGGAAGGGAATTCAGAGTGAAAAGAAAGCAGAATAGGAAAATGAAATGAAACAAGAAAAGATGTAAAAATGCTCTGGCGAGAGAGAGAGATGATCAACGTCGATTTGTGTACTGCATTTGTTATAATGAATGAGATACACTGCCGCGACAAAAACACATTGTACCAGCACAAAAAAGGTTTAAAAAGAGTGAAGCAGTTGATATTATTAAACAACACATATTAGCAATCCTTTTCCCTTGTAGCCGGTGTTCTGTGTAAGATAGGTAGGGAAGGTCTTAAGAATCTCGCTGACTTGAATCTTATAAAGCTCACTAAATAGCTAGCGCACACTTAGTGACGACGTACTGTTGTAACGCTTTGAAGCAATCTGTAGTAAAAACAAAAACAACCAGCATTAAACAAGAAATATCACAACTTAATAAAATAAAAAATGCGTCGTCGCTACTGGTGTGTCACTGCTCCTCTTTCCTTTATCCTAAAATACAAAAAAAGAAGGAAAACAAAGCAAAACGCTTCTCAAGAGTAGTCAAAAAAGTGTCCGCTTTGCATTATAAATGTAGATGATTGATGCATCAGCGAGTAAAACACAAACACAAGTATATCAGCAAATAGTAAATATACCCACACAGAAAACCACAGTCTTAAACAAGAGCTAAACGTTTTTAAAAAAGAAATGGCGGCAATATCCACTCGAACAAGCGAGGAGCAAGTGGTGTAGCTTTTAAGCGAAACAATGAAACAGGAAAACCGAAAACCACGGCAGGACGTATTACTTTACTGCATGCTCTTTTCTACCGGGTTTTTTGTAATGAAAAGCATATTTTGGGCCCCGCAGTTTTTGAGAGTGCGTCATATAGTACGCTCGGCGCAGCTAAATAGGTAGGATACATACTGTGGGTGCAGGAGCAAAATAAAAAGAGAGGAGAAAATCAAAGAGCACAACAGGAGTAGGAGCAAACGAAAAGGAATGTGCAATGTTTTGCAAGCAACATTGCATATTATTGTGGGTCAGAACTGTTCGACATTGAACATTGCAAAAGGTTGAAAAAATCCACATTAGTCGATGGGAAGCAGGGCGCCCCGGCCCCCTCAATGGGTTTGTGGGATACTGTGTATGGCTTTTGAGAGGATAAAGTTTTCGGTTGGTTAAAGTGAAAAATGTAGGAATTGTACGGAATTGCAAGAGTGCTGTAAATAAACTATTAAATCATAAAGTGATATCTTGTAGTGGAGTATAACAATCAAGGAAAAAATATTGAGAAAAGAGCAACGGCTTATTATGGTAGGGTTTTATTATCTTCTCATCCCTAATAACTGTGTAAAGCAATTTTGTAGTATTTTTTTTTTTATTTAACATATTTTAATGTTTTTTTAAACTTACTATCTCATTTTTATTTTTTTTAACATGATTAGCAATATGACAACTAATCTTATGTTTTATCATTGATGTTTTTATTACATTTATTTTTGTTTCAATCCGTTAGTTGTTTTATTTTCTTCTGTTGCTTTCTTTTATTATTTATTGAGATTATTCATGAATCTTCTTGTTATGTTATTCATGTTATGATGGTTTTCATGTTTAGGACCACTAGTCTTATGTTTTATCATTTAGATACATACATTTTTATTGCTTTTATTTTTGTTTCAACTTGTTATTTGTTTTATTTTCTCTTATTACTTTCATTTACTATTTATTGTGATTATTCAAGGATATTCATATTATTTTAAGATTGTTTTCATGCTCAGGACTTCTAATCTTATATTTTATCATTTAGATATTTAAGTTTTCATTACTTTAATTTTTGCTTTCAATTTTTTTATTTTATTCTATTTCTTTAATTTATTTTTTATTTTAATCATTCATGGATCTTTATATAGTTTTAAGAATTTTTTCATACTTAGTTAATGAAACATATGCATTTTCCTTTCTTATTTATAATCATATTTGTCGGCATTATGTATGTTGTCGAGCTTTTTATATAAACGAAATCATACTCTAACCACTTCTCTGCACCAGTTTTCCATCAATAGAATTATTAAGCCTCACCTTGCTAGTAATCCTTTGGTTCTGATGCCCTACGATACGGATTTATGCTCAGCAGAAAGGTGTACGTATTTTGCAGGAAGTGAATTTAATCAAGAAAGTGCTCACAGCTTACCAGACGCTCAGCTTCATTGTTTGCGCTCACCAGATGGAGAAAGCATACCTAGAACACTAAAGCCCTCTTCCCCGGCTAAAGGTAAGCCCTGTGTCTCTATAATCACAATACCCATAATCAAATGAATTGTAGCTGTAGGTGGTGCTGTGCGTTTTACTGGAATACATGTAGAACGAAGGAAAGATGATGGAACATTGCTTCAGAAAGCAGATTTCGATTTTATCCAAATGAAGAAAGGAAATCTACCAGGTTGCTCCATCGTTTGAAGAATCGTATGTACTGGAACTCTGGAATAACTCTAACTCTAACTACGATTGAACAATTTCGCAATTTTTCCAATATTTCTGAGCGTAGGATGTCCTCCACCGGGCTACATCATCTTGAAAGGTATGCCAAACAAATCCATTTAACTTACGCTCTTCTGTGTATTGAAAACCAGATGGCTCAATGGAACCAGAAGTTTTTAAAAAGGATGATTATTGCCTTCTCTCGACCTTTTGCAAACTAAGCTTATCGTAAACACGGCGTATCGTAACGTTTCGGCACGACCAATATGTATATGGATAAGCATCTAAATCGCCCCCAGTGTGTGCGGCGTGTTCTGAAATCTTGATCGCTCCAAGTCGCCGAGAGAGAAGAGTCTCCGGTTATTATTTTAAAAATTTGCTTCCCAAGACCTCTTCTGCCCCGTGCCAAAGTGCTCACATTATGGGGTCTTTTTCTCTCTCTCCCTCAGTTTTAATGCCAAATGCTTCTTATGCATTCTTATCAAAGAAATCTTCTTCCGTGCTTCCGGCTTCAAAAACAAACAAATGCGCGCCGGTTCGCTCCCCCCCCCCCATCCTATCACACAATAATAACGGCAGCGGGACTGCTGTTTGCGCGGTCGTTCAGCAGTTGTGTGATACGATCTGACCAGCCTCCAGCTGGCTGCCGAGAAGAAATTGAAATAATGGAAATGCCATCCGCAATGCTCTCTATCTCGTACCACATAACCACATCATTTTGTTCGTGTGATGAAAGCTGCTGGCGAGGAGGGAAAGCTTCCTTTCTTGCTGCATGCTTCTTCCGTATCACTCATTGCCGAACGAGCCGACACACGGACGGTGGTCGATGCAGATGGGCTGTTTTGTTGTAGGTGAATCAGAAAGCGAAATCGAAGGATCTCCCTTCTGGTAGTGTTGTTTGAGAAGCTTTACTTATCGCGCAGCAAAATAGGGAAGCATTCCGGAGACTTTGCCCTTTTTCTATACAACGGAATGCTTCCCCAGATCGGTATCTGCACTCCATCGTGGAGGGGGGGGTCTCTTTGTGATAGTCAAATTGCCGAGTAGCACCATTGCCCGCAGGTAGTGCAGGGAGGGAGGCTTATACGATGAGGAGATGAATGAGACTTTACCGTCATTTCTATTTTTCTTTGCACAGGGTATGATGCCTACAACAACCTCGTGCCTAAAGTTGGTCTTGCTTTTCAACTCCTGCTTTGTGTAGCGAAGGTATGAAAATCTACCGATGAATTATGACTTTGGTCTACTTTACCGCACCTGGCACAGATGGTGTGGTTAGTTGTGGTGTGCCGGTAAGAGGGAACAGGATGGCAAAAGAAAATCAGCTTTCCATCATGGTTTTGTGGGTGGAAACAGAAAGTAGGAGAAGTGCTACCCTAGGGCGTTTTTTCCACAAATGAAGGGAAATGATGCTTGATTCATCATTAGGAATAAATTTTAGCTTTTTATGAACAATGTTACGTAATTTACCTTTTTAGATTCTGCACAGCTCGCATAAGCTAATTTTTCCTCATTTTTTGAAATGTGAATTAGAAATTATTACATTGAAAATTGTATTATTTATAATATAACAAAGAATGAAACGTAAAACTCAACTTGAATCTTTCCTTTGATCAAACGTTTTAATTGTCAAGTACAATTTATCTATCGTTAACCTATGCTAGCCATTCATATTTATTGAAGATAATTGCGTGGCGCGCGCAGGGGCCTTTGCAATATTAAAATAAAGTAATACTTAAAAATAACCTTACTTGCTATATCATATCATATGAACTTTATTGTGCTTATTTTAATTAATATGGGAGTGCTCTACAATATGTAGTATACGACAACCACGAGGTGCCCAAGTTAACCTGTCAAGCATGCTAAAACATCCGTCGTAGGTCAAATCATTTTTTTTTTGTTTTTTAAACATCTCGTGAAACATGTAGTTCGCATACCTTGCATGTGTCTCTGTGTTTAAAACATGTTAGAGTGTAAACAAACATTGGGGGCTTTTGCGATATCAGCCAGCTATTTTATATGGAGTTTCACACTTGGCGGCTGAAATCATGTCAACACTCTATACAAAACCGCACTCCAAATTGATCTCAGATTTTCAGCTTAGACTATCAGGCCTATCATATACGACTCTCGAACCCGTCGGGAACCTCAGAATCGAACGGGAGAAAATTTGGTATCATATTCGTCGTTCGAATCGACGAAGGTTTCGTCGACTTTTTTGTTCTTGTTCCAGCGTGCTTGACAGTTGGTCGAAGCAACTGGTGAACGGAGTAAGTGTATACAAACTGATTGTGAATTTCTTGTAAATCAATATTTTCCATATATTGGTTACATATATTGGTTATTGGTTAAATGCGAGTTGTAAAAGTGTTGCTATACTTGTGTTGAATATAATAACAAATGCAGACAGCGGTCATAATTCATTCAATGGTTGAATTTGAGTGTTTCCGACAGCTTGAGCTGTCGGGAGAAAATCACTGGAATCTGCCCTCTCGATCGACATATATTATACCAGCTTCATCAACTCTAAATTGCTGGCGGAAAAGAAACTTGTCCAATGATAGTAAAATGAGCAAAATGATCGTTAGAGTGAATTTTCTTGGATGCCGAACGCAATATGATAGGCCTGTATGTCAGCCTGTAAAATATGTAAACAAACGCCGATTCGTCGCGGGTGCGATCAAAGGTTTGCTCACAAAAGGTTAGCTAAGTTTAATAAAAGTACCATAACTCATTTCAAACATACCAAAAGGAAACAGAACAATTTTAAAATGCATCTTTGTTGGTACACAATTGCTGAAATCGAATACGGCGGACCATAACTGCCACTATTCCACTGACAGGCTGCTATATCAGCTCGTTGGATGAAAAAAATATTCTTGAATGTTGGACGACATATTCTAGAGTACTCCTGGAAAGACATTTCAGGAATAATTCCGAAATTTATCTTTCGCTGACCTCATGTAACACGACCCACTGTGTCATGTGTAATAACACACTCGATATAATGGAATGGATTTTTATGTAGAACATGACTTTCTGTTTCACATAACTATTTTGTGTAGAACATATCTGATATATTTGTTTCTTACTAAAAAAACACCGTTTTACACCTTGACAGTTAAATTATCCTTCCTGACAATCTACATGGTCAAAACCAATACATTTTCGGCCGAGAGAAAAGCTGTCAAGCGCGTTTTGACGTATAAATTATATTCCAATTTCCTCCACCATGCGATAGGACCTAAAGAAGATGTCATTATTGTAAGTTGTCGGGTACGATTTCAGATTCTTACAGCACTTCCTAACAAACGCTCAGTAGTAGAAATGAAGTCTAAAGGAGAATCGAACGACATTGTGTCTTGTTACAGTCACTGCATCTATCCAGTGGACCACACAGTCACATAGACAATATGGTCTTACAAAACATAATTGAATGCAAAGAGTGTTCATTTGATGTATAGTTCAAAATTATTTGAATATTTTTGCAACATTTTTTTAACAGTTGTAGTGCATCAAATTGAAATAATAATATTCTACATTGTTAGTTGAATATAATGGACCCATTCCAGTGAATGTTTTTGCAAAAAATCTGTTATACCGAAGAAAAAAAGCACAATTCTATAAACCCACAAATATACCGGCCACATTCGACCACATTGCTTTGTACGAATTTGAACAGAAAAGCTTATTTTCTCAGCCAATTGAACGCTCAAACACCTATTGCGGCATCCTTGCCATTGCTTTTTTTAACTTTTCTTTCAGAAGCTGGGGTCCATGTCGGGGCAAATGTTACACCGCGAGTGTAGAGTTTTTTTTTATCGCAAACCGAAAAGTTAAACCTTTGCCACTTTACGCTTGCCACTTTCGAGGGCCTGGAGCAGCCGCCCTGGCAAAGTTTGGGAAAATCAAAAGTCAAAACTGTTTCCAGTGTACGCAAACGGGAGGGAAAAATAACACACCGAATAGTAGCAGTAAAAGAGATTGTGTAAAAATTCGATCCGTTGCGCACGATTGCCCTGGGTGGGGCGGTGTAGTAGGTGTCCTTTTTTTGGTTTTTGTTTTTTAAAGGTAAAAGTGTATTTTCTTGGCGGACTTTCCAGCGGCTACACAAGATGTTACACTTCATGTAATGCAAATGCTTCTTCCACTCAACTGATTTTACCTTTTGCGCACCAAGGGGGGGTTGATGTTCGGTATCGAAAGAAAACTTTTTCCTCACTCCAAAGCTACTTCTTTTCACCCCTTTCGCGCCCGTTGTTTTAGCAGTTTTAGCAGCAGGGAAAGGCAATTGAAGTGATTCCGTGCATGTACCGTTTCGGAGGGGAATCACTATTGGAAAGGAAGAAATGGCTGCGAAAAGGATCACGTCCCGAAAGCTTTCTTCTTCGCTCCCACACCCGTGAGGTGGAGACTCCAAGCGCTCTCGCTCGCCGTTTGTTTTATGAATATTTCAACCGTAGAAGTTGGTTCATAAATATGCAAGATTTAAAGTTTTGCAAACAGGATTCCGTTTCTTTTAACCTTTTTTTATTTTTGTTCTTTTCAAACACACCGACAACGACATGCACCACCTAGGAATTGAGGGACCGGCAGCTACCCAAGGAATTGACCCATGTACGGAAAAGGGAGTGCGCAGCGATGGTCGTGTCGTTTGGGTGATGTTGAAAGAAAAAAGCCAGAGCAAAGTTATCGCTGGTGAACTTTCCGATACGCATCACTAAATTGCCATCAGGTGGTGGTGTTTTTTTTTGTTTGCTGCTGGAAGGTCCTGTTGCCGAAAATTGTGGTCATTGGCCGAATATTGAGTTGCCTTGATTGGGTGCTACAAGTTGGCGGGGTCGGCGGTCAGCACGTTCAGCTTGGCCAAAGGTCCTCGCTTTTCCTTGTTGTTTATCGATTGACTTTATAGCTTTTCCTTTTGGTTGCGAAAGAGTGCAAGCACACATAATCCATGCGAATGAAAAGTGGCTTTTGTTGTTGTCCGATGGCTTTATTTTGGGCCCAGGCAGGTAGCAGCAAACAACAAAAGCCAAATGTCAGTCTGATGCTGCTGAGTGTTTAGTACGATGCATTTGTTCATTTCTTCAAGCTTTAAAAGGCTCAAAATATTGTACTTTCTTTCAATTTTGGGCATGTTTTATATACTTATGATCTTTTTAAACGAAATGGAAGCAATAAAAAAGCATTATTTTGATAATGTGATGTGCCTCTGCTGGTCTTCTATTTAGCATAACCGTCATAAGCTGACAGCCTATACAGGACTTTTTACAGGATAGTCGGAAATCTTTGCAACGGGGGGACGGTCCACTTCAGGCTTGATCCCATGACGGGCATATTATTTAGTTGTTCGAGTTGACGACTGTACCACGGGCCTCTGCTGGTATTACCTTCGATTAAATAACAATATAAACTTCCGCGCTTGAGCAACTACCTACTGAGTTAGGCCAATTAATTTTCCACACAATTTGCATCCCATCACAAGAGAGAATGGAAAGGAGAAGAAAGGTTACACTCCACCCGAGGTGTCACGCGGGACAATTAATGGGCAGCAAAAATAGAATGCACACTCACTTCACACTGCCCCTCCTCTGCTTCCAGCAGAACGCCACATTAAACTATGATAATCATCGGAATTGCAAATGATTGCGTTTGTCGAGTGAAAATCGACATAAAATTGCTGAAAAATGTAGCAAACCCGGCATAAAATTTGCCTTTACCTGCAGCGGTAGCAGCAGCAAGCACGCATGCACACAGGGATCCGGAACGGAAACGAAAATGGTCCATTCCCGGGGTCTCATGACACTTTTGCTCGGCCGGTTAGCAAAAACTCAACGCCCGAGCACGTTGGGTTGAAGGGAGAGGAAGAACCATTTGCTGCAAATACAATCACTTTTATCCTTTCGGTCCGTGGGGCCGGGCCTGGGAGAGAAGATGCACGTGAAAATGAAATTGTCACAAGATCGGAGTGTGTGACGGAAGCAAACGGAACAAAAAACCAAACCGGCCAAATAAGTAGTTAAGAGCGGGACACCGAAGGGGCACATGACATGATCGCGTATAATTTTAATTACGCGCACGGATATGCCCCCATCCCCGTAGTGTAGAGCGCGCGTTTATCTGCGTTAATTCGGGATATGCTGCATAATTCATGGCATTCCATGGGTTGGTGCGGGTCCTCCGGCCTCGGTCTCAGGCGTATAGAGTATGAAATATCGTCTCACACATCGGGTACAGGTAGGCAGGCACATGGGCATGTTAAAACGATTGTCCTTTTTTGTTGCTGTTGCCGTTGAGCTAGCCTTCTCTCGGGGTTCAGGAATACGGTTCTTTGTGCGCGCCAAAGCATGCGAATGGGGAGCGCTATTTTTTAAATTAAAATGATTTATAGAAATATCCTTTTTGGAATCCTTTTTTTTGTAGGATCTTGTCCAGAAACATGCTGATGCTAGCTAGTAAAAATATACAGGCTTGTGCAAAATGTAGCGAATCGTGTTGAATGTTCAATAGTATAAAACCCTCTATACTATTATACGCCTCCAGGAAAATTATGAAGAGCAACTGTCGGCCTCTTCTCATGGTTCAATCTATTTCAGTTTAAATCAATGTTCCTTTTTCAGTTAACAACGAAATCATAATACAATACACAACCAGTCAAGTTTCTATATGGTATTGGATACTTCATTATTTTAATAAATTATAGGAACAGTTGAGGCTTAACACCAATAATTTCATCCTTTTACAGTCATCTTCTTCAATCTCTAGTATCTGTTGAACATTTGAGCTATTTTAGCAGAGTTTCTCACCTTTTAGCTGAATTATATCTTCTTCTTCTTCTTCTTCTTCTTCTTCTTCTTCTTCTTTGGCACAACAACAATCGTAGGTCAAGGCATGGCGTGGCGGCCTGTACCACTAGTGACTTCTGAGACTTATTGATTACTCACAGCAGGATAGCTTTATATCCGTATGGGACAAGATCCAATCGGGCCTGGAACCCATGACGGGCATGTTGTTAATTCATGCGTGTAAACGACTGTTGAACGAGACCGGGGCAAAGTTGAGTCTAATAGCCCTCTCAATATTTGTTTGTTATAGTATCTCGTATATGTACAATAATTTATTTATTTATTTAGTATTATTTCATCTACAACTTACTTCTACAACTTTATTATTTATTTATTTGTTTATATTATTATTACGGCACATGTATAGCCCTATGTTCAGTCCAATAATGCTGATTTATATTGATCTTTATTATAATTTCATCCATAAACTAAGTGCCTATTGTCGTAAAATTAGACGTAATACAACCCTGAAATGACACTTGTACATTTCGAGACACTAAAGGATCAAATCAATGACATTTGAAGGAATTATTGAACATCAATAATAAAGGGTACTAAAGTAAATTTTCTTTATATGCTCTCAAGCCTCTCAATTCGAGTTATTTGCTAAGGAAACCAGGTTAACGAAGCGTGCACAATCACAGGCAGAAAGTGATTTCAAACGGAGAGGGTCATGAAACATTTTGCTACTTCTTATTATGTGTTCAATTGACGTCGTCAATTTGTTTGTCTAAATGACTACTAACACTACTATAATATCATAGTATCTTTGTCCAAGATAATTCTCATGGTGTTTTGGTTGGTTTTCCTTATTTCTTTGGGTTCTTTTCACGATTGAAATTCAATAAAAATGATTTAAAAAAAACTTGGAAAACGCTACATACATGGTGGGATGAATAAATCATTATGAGAAGCATACACAAATTTGTGAGAAGCTACCAAAACACCTTGGAAAACCTGTATTACTCTAAAGAAGTTAGAAGTTTGCAGTAATTTTATTTTCAATAGAGATTTCAACGGGAATCCCAAAGATTTGTTAACTTTTCATGGATTTTACTGTTTTTATAAAACATTGGCTTATTGGTTTTTAAAGAACCAATGAGTCGTGCGACAAATTAAAAAAAGAATCCTAAAACTGTCGAAAATACCTGAACATTCTGTATAAAAGGAACTATCGATTTTAAATTGTTTCGCCAAGAACACATACCGAAGTTGATTATCTATTCTTTTGTGCTCAGATTTAACCTTCAAAGTAAAACACAACAATCTCTATCGTTCAGGTTTCACCTGAACATTCCGTTTCTTTTCCGTAGCATCCTCCTTCTCTGCTGCGTCCAGAAAGAAACGTTGTCTATGCGAACAAGATTGTCCATTCGGAACAATTTACAAGACATTGAGCTTAAGGGTCAAGCGCTTAGCTGCCAATGGAGAGAGAAAAAAAAGAAGTACTTCTTCTCTAATGTATCCCTGCCACCGGAATCCAGACGCTGGCCAGCGCCACTCACGGAACAGGCGGCCGAAACGCTGTGCATTCCAACAAGGAATTGCTTCGTGCAGATCGTTCGCATGTTGCACGAAATAGCGTTTGCTTCAATCTCTTCACTCGCTTGCTAAACACGCGCTCAGGAAAGGGGGAAACGCTTGTGGCTCACACGAGCCACAAATAAGAACGTCCTCTATTGCCACCCAACTCCCCACCTCCACGGACACACTAGGTAGGTTCAAGCGCTTATCGTGTACCGACAACAAGACTCCCTGTCCTGCCCAATCCCGCACACGCGAACCCGGGGCTGATTGGAACCCGGCGACAATCCAGCCGGGTTCAACACGATTAATTAATTTCGATTAGTTTCAACGCAAGCTTTTGCATGCGCTCTCCCGTCTGTAGCCGCCGACACCACTCACCACCTAGTGTGTCCTAGTATTTTGCCCGTGTGTCACGATCTTGCCAACATGCGCCAGGAGACGTGATTAAGGAACCAGGGCGAAGATTTCTTGAATTTTTGTGTTTAAAACTATGTTACTTCCTAGACTAGAACATTCAACGAGGCAAAGAATCAAATAGATCAATAACTTATAACGGTAGGATAGACTTGGTATGCAATCTTCAAGATTTAAGCAAAAAATTGTAAAAAAAAACTGAAAACGCCGAAAGGAATCAATCAATCTCCGGAGCCCATCTCCTTGGGCAATTTTGGAAGAATTGCATTTTGAAAAGCAAGCAATTGAAAATTCGAATCGAAAACATTCTTTCTTTCTTTCTTTCTTTCTTTCTTTCTTTCTTTCTTTCTTTCGATTGATGATTGGAAAATATTTTCCCGAACCGCCGCTCGCTCGAAGGAGAATCACGGTTTGAATAGATATTGGAAAAGCTTTGGTATGTTTGAGTGTGTTGTCTGAGTCTTGTTTGCTTGGCCGATCATCATATCTTTTGCTCTACTGCTGGCACTGTCTGGATCGGGATTCTATTTTGATAAATTGTGCTTTCTTTGCGCGAAACTGACTGAAGGAGAGCGGACTGAAACTTATTGTAATTATTATTTCAATTTACCTTTTTTGCTTGCCCGACGACTGCTTTGTCCGACTTTGAAATGAAACGTATTTTAATCAAAACATCTTCATTCTTGCTAGGGCTTGCTTCTACTCAACTCCTTTAGCGAAACTGTACTTCAAGATTTTGCAGAACGAGTGAGGGGATTAAAATGTTATCTTTGCGCGCGCGGGAGAAAGGTGGTTGCTCTTGAGAAATAATGTTTGCAATTAATCTTGCTTATGCTTCCGCTTGCTTATGATTGCTCAAAGGCCGGCCTTGCACCCGTGTCTTAGGCCCATTCCATTATTCGTTAATGATTCGGCGCCGTCCGAGATTTCATGTTTTGGAGAGCTATGTTTTTATTTACCGTTGTCTAAATCCTCACAGTACAAGGGTGAAAATAATCTCCTTCGCGACGGTTTATCTTGATAAATATTTCACATTTCAATGCTTTGTTTATTTGCTTTAGAAAGATGTATTTAGAAGCTCGAGTTTTATTTAGAAAAAGGAGTATGATACATTTAAGTCTTTAATTATATATTGTAGCATAGGTGGGGTAATGATTAGGGCTATTAAGCCGTCTTATTTACCCAACCTTTCTAAAAATGGCTTCTAATGGGTCAAGTATACTTCCTTGCAGTCCTAATGAGTAGTTAAGCAAACGGGAAAACAAACGCAAAGCGCCAGTCACGCTATCGAATGTTGGGAAATAGCGTTCATAAAATCATATCTTGAGACAGTTTTCTGGGCAGTTTCCTAATCAACCTAATTACACATTCATAATCAATTACCGAGCTGAATAATTGTTTGCTGCCCAGCTCTGCTGTCAGCTTGTACCTTGTTCTTAGTAAAACAAGCGAACCCACCCTTCAAGCATCGAACACGCACTTTAGAAATTATTTTTACGTTACAGCTTAGCATTGTAAACGAAGGATTAAAACCGTGTGTAGCTTTACTCCTTTTGCTAGCCTTTACAGTGTGCAGCAAATGGTACTACACTTTGAGGCACAAGCGTCTTAGTTGTTGTGGAGTGCTGTTGGTTGTGTTTCAATTACGGAATGCTTCTTGCTCTAATGCCGCAAGGGAGTTTCAAATGAACGCGCGTTCCGTGAGAGCTCCTTTTGTCGTGTCGGTCGACAATCTTTCCACGCGGTTCCTCCGTTCCACATAGAAAGCGAGCCTTATGCTTACCATCAATTTTTAGCGTGCCACCCGTGGATGATTGAAATGCGCCCGTTACCGCCGGAAAGGTTGATATCGGTCGCATTTTTCATCCAGCGAATCATTGGCGTCGGATTACTGCTGGCACAGGCACGACAGCGTGGCAACGGTGCCGCAGGGTAAGCTGGTACGATCTGCAGTATCGACGGTGGATTGCTGTACTCTCACTCTGTACTGACACTAGAACTTGTGCGGGAAAACACTGTTGACAAGTACGCAAGAACATGGAATTGAGTTGTTGGAATATCTGTCAATGCTTATCGAGAGGTTTTTGCGATTTGATTCATATGTGTCTAGTGCTATCAATCGTACCTGTAAGTAAGCTCTGCTGCCAGTCGATACCTACATATTGGCGTACTTATTATTAGGGCTCATTCCAGAGCCTTCCTTTTGTCTAGAAGATGAATACTCTGAAGATGTCACTACGTTCAGGACCGTTTTCCGATAGCGAGGATTAATCAGAAATGTCGTTAGAGCTGTCGGATTTAATCAAAATGGTCATATTCCTGCTTCGGCAGGAGTAGGAAATATTTCTGGATTCTGGACAAAACTGTTCAACTTGAGGTAGAGTTCAGGAAAAGGTGCATATCAGAAGTGATGCCAGATGATTCTATGTCATCTTGCTGAACTTGAACAAAATTTGTGTTCTAAAATGGCATATTTCCAAAACGAGTTTCTTTTAGTTATAACTGTAACCTCAAAGATTTTTGAAGTCGTAATTCAAAATTCTTGAGGACATAAATCAAATCCTTAGAAAATTCGATGTTTTAATGGTATAACTCTTCTATACACCTTGGTCTAATAAATACTTTTTGAGTGTTATTGCTTCTACCGAAAAGGAATTCAAAGATTATTTAAGACTGCAGCATTAGTCCGAGACAGACAGTGATCATGCGTGCAAACCAAACCATCCGCAATATTGGAATTCCCAAATTGTAGATTGAAAAATTATGAACATGCAGGCACTTCATCGTTATGATTAAAACATATCCCCATGCAAATAATTCGCATTGGATCCCATTTTCAAACCATCGATTATACAGAATATCCCCAACTGTAGGATTTCCATGCACGATATATCCCCCATTCCAGCTCGTGTTTAGCCTCCGAGCGTATAATTCAGCTATTTCACCACTCATTGATAACCAATCGACCGCAACCACACCACGTCCCAATTGCGTGCGCTCTCTCTAATTGAACCTAGAGCGCACGCATTTTTAAACCGGAAATCCGGCAGACTAGGACACACGAGCAATGTGTGTGCTCTATTTCCCCGTAGACCATTGCGCGTCCACTCACCAATCATCACCATTTAATTCGTCGGCATTCTCGAGAGCAGTACCTAGTGGCTGTGCGTGCGTGAGGCTTTGCGACCCATGCAAATCGTAGCGCGCATTTAATCAAATTGTCTGCTCGTGTCAATTTGCATAAACGATGAAGTCGTCCCGAGGCTTCTCCCCGCGCCTCCCACTAGGGAAGTTGAAATTTTAATCAATTTAACAACAATCGGAAAACAAATCACTCGACAATTACCGGTTTGCGGGATTGCTTCGGGGATGTACAATTATGACAGGCGCGTCATCGCAGCAAACTCCACGCGTTTGCTGCTTCGCTGCAAACTCCAATCAATCATATTGGGAATTTGGTATCGGGAGTAGGATGCACGTAGCCGCCTCATACCACGGCCGGAAAAAAGGGAATGTGAATTTATCTGCTGATAAATGCGAATGCCTCAAGCCCTCTATGGCGTCGGTTGTGACATTTCAGCCCCTCTGTCTAGTGTCTTTGGGCGACAGCTCTAGTTTAATCAATAGTTTTCTATGCTTTTTTGTGTGGATTTAGCATGTTGTTGTGGCTTCACGCAGTCAAAACTAAGTTAAAAGTTTTGGAAGATTTCCATCATCGCACCTTTTCTCTTAAACGGATGCCAAACCACTCAACCAATGGTTGTGTTGCGCTCTTCCCTCTAATCGATGGGTAGTAGTCACATGTATCAACGTCATCCATTCTCCGCACACGGGTCGGCACACGGTTCTATAGGATGCACAACGGGGACAACTATTCCATTATACGGAGTCATTCGTTGCACAGTCCAAGGTGCCGTTTTAACTGATGTCACTATAAATCTTCTACGATTCAATGCGAAACTGTCTTCTGGTGAAGCTATAAATTTTAACGGAAGGTGCTCTCGGTGCTTTCGGCAGAAGAGCAAGAGTACCTTTCAACGTTCCCCTTAGTTGGTACGGGTTTCTTGTACTACATGCACTACAAAATTGGCAAAATACATTTGTAGGAAGGAGCGGAGATGAAATAGCAATTTCAAGCTCTAAAGGCTGTTTATTTTTTCATTTTAGCTACCTTAGGTTACGTTACATTTTGTTGTTTATTTGGTCTTGGTTATATTTCCTTTCATGTCAATTGAATTTGCTCATTTATTGTACAATTGTTTATGTTTTTCTTGTGTTTTATATGATACTTTACATCTCTTTTCTATAATTTATTTTTAGTTTTATTAATTATATTATAATGTTCCCAATTTTTATTTTTTAAGTTATCTATGCGTTTTTTTTTTTTGAAATTTTGTTCCTATTTCAATTTCCAACAAAAGATTTAAATATAGCTTTTAGAATTTATCACTTTAATTTTCAACTATTTATCGTATTTTTATTGAAAAAAAGAAAACGCAATTTAAAGAGAAATCCAACCAACTGTCACACAGTCCCCTATTCGCTATCGCAAGTTCCACCTTCCGGTAACGATTTGACTTCCATCTCGTAATATTCGATTCATCATCAATTGTGACTGATTTCCCTTTCAATATCCACTCGATAATTATTTTTATGACACTTGAGATATGCGCAATGTATGATGAACGTTCAAGTGTGGTGATGAACGTTCATCACACATGCCCGCGCTCACGCGCATTAGTTACAATGAGCCGCGGCTTACCTCAACAACCGTTCGACATGCAATTAAGACCACTTAACGACGTTTGCAGAAGAGGGTTTTTTGGAGGCGGCTGCTCCCGTCGTTGCTCAAATCCTTGTGTTTGGTGCACTGGTTGCAACTCTGCAAATATGGATAAGAGGGAGGCTTTTGCTCTTAATCTCCAATTGAACTGCTGGTGAAGCACACTGTTCGGGTTTTGATTTAATTCAGCTTTTACCAACCCAATTATCGCACAGTTTCGATGCAATAATAACGTTTAATCGGAAGCAATTTGCACAGCCGAGTGCAGTTTGGGTAGCTCAATGAGCCTTCAAGGAGCGGTTTATAGGTTTCAAGCAGTTTAAAGGTTTGATTGATTAATTCAATTGATGTGTGTATATAGGGTACAAATTAAACTTCTCTTGTACGACACTAATAAGCACAACAATTTACCATGTTAAAAGCACTTTTTAGTGCACTTAAGCAGGGACCATCTTGCATGTAGCAAAAATACATTGGTAGCAAGTATTAAACATCAATTACACTACCGCGCGGGACTCAGTGTGTAGCTTAAAGGGCCGTTTATCATCGGGGCGTTAGTTTTACTTGGCGACGAGAAAGATATCCCCGTTGAAAGAACTTCGCCACCACTCCGCAGGATGCACCCGATGTGAGTAAAGGCTGCATAGACACAAGTACACATAGTAGGTGACAAAAGAAGAAGATGAAAAAAACGGTAGAAAAAGGGAAAGCCCCAAGTGAGCGCATAAATTCTAGTGCGCTTCTGTGATGTGAAATTTATTGGAGCAATAATCGCAATTTATAGTACGACTCAGACAAAACATCTTCGTTTGCCTCTGCTTGCGTCTTAAAGGAGGAGATGGGGGTTGAAAAAAATAGAGGGTTTTCAACATGAAATTCCAACACGTTCTTGCAAAATGATCCATTTGCACGATGGCAATGGACATATGTCGCCGCACGTTCGTGTGGTTGTATGCATTTTTATGCAAACATAAAAATATTAAAAATGGGGTTGGAATTAAGACTTTAAAGAGAAAATGGCTGCCTGTGGTTATTGTTAAAGATAAGATTTCTACAACAAAATTATTGTAAAATATTTTCCAAAATATGTTTAATGTGAACAGCATAATATACAGAATACTAAGATGATTACTTTTTTGGGATCAAAATCACAAAACCAACGGACAATTATTCTCTAGATTCAATATTAAGTCATAGGGGGTAAACTCATTAACAATCTTTGATTAAAAAAATGCCTGTCTTTCAGAATCAAGTAATATGTGGACCCCTGGAGTTTGGTTGCTAAGACAGTGCCTAAAAAACCTCAAATTTAGTCCTGTTTTAAAATTTTGTTTATTCCCTTTTCTGTACATTTACCATCATCAGACAAAATTATCAAGACCTAAAATTAAATTAATGTCCCGCCGTGTGGTGTCCTTTTTTTTCGAAAAAAGGACATTACACCCCCTTAGTTTTCTGGCAGATTTTGCAAAATTATGTTGCAGTCCTGATTGTACACCACAAACAAGACCCAGCGCCGACCGTACAAGAACGACATAAGTTATTCGCCGCCAACCCGCGGAAATGAATCCAGCAAACAGGCGCGTAATTTGATTTACAACAAACAGTCCGCAGCTACCACCGTACCTCGTACGGGGGTTGCCTCGGCAAACTGGAATTTAGGAAGATTTGGATCTCCCCATCATCCGGTGGTGCCATAACCACATACACACGCGCGCGCGCTCTGTCCGTCGTTAGGTCATTAGTAGAGGCATCGTTAGGGTCATCCTCGTTTGAAATTGAGGACTCGGCTGTTACGGACAACGTGTGGCATGGAATCACACATACGCGACCGCCATGGTGAGGAACTCAATTACCAGCCCAGAATGTGTGGAGAGTATGCGTATGTATCCCTTAGAATCGGATTGAAATGTTGTCGCTGTAAATCCTTTTTGTGTGTGGGGTAGAGTTGGTTACGAGAACCAGTTGTAAACATAGCGACCAGGGCTTCCTGTAGGAAAATGGGAAGATCTATTAAGTAAAAGGGTGCTACGTGTATCTCGAGTTAAAAGATTTTCCTTGAAGCGCTGGATTTCACGACATTTTTGAGAACTTTCATGAAATGCACCAAAACTGCATCATTAATTTATCAGCTATTATTAAAATAACGTTTTAAGCACTTTAACACAACCCTATCTTCAGTGCCTTCTTCCTCCCCAAATGGAATGTTAAAGTGACCGGTCATTAACGCCTTATATGCAAAAAGTGTTTTTCTTATCTCAGATTTTATGCGAAGCGATTCTCGGCACGATCTTTCTCCATCTCTGATGCAGCAGCAGCAGCAGCAGCAGCAGCAGTAAGACCACAATTAGAGGGTGTTGGTCAAAATAATTGGGTGCAGAAAGTGGCACGCATCCCGCTAAGAAGCGTCCCAGCATTATCACCATCGGCGTGGGATGATAACTTCCAAGAATGAAAGAAAAAAAAAGCTTCCAAAAGACCCCAAAATGAAGCTTTTAATTGGAAGAACGAATCTCGAATGAGATAATTTGTTTCTACCTCGCCCCACGATGCAGCAACAGCAGTCAGATCGTGCTAATGATCGTGGCACGAAAATTGATAATCAGGTGTGTCGGGTCATTGTCGTTCGCATTTTTGGACACCAGTCGTTGGATTTTTTGGCCATTTAATGTATCTCACTCTGTCGAATGGGCATGGTTAATGGGAATTGCTGGTACTGGTGATAGCCGAACTTTGCTGTCGTCTCGTCTGTTGTGTAGGTGGCGCTGACCACGACTTTCGATAATGTTTACAAACGTGACGAGAACCGCGTGATACAATTTGAATTTCGTCGCTAATTTTGATGCTATCAAGATCTTGGTTGTGCGCTAAGTTGTTGCGTAGTAATACTGTGACACAAAATCAAGTTTTTTTTTTACAAAAAATTGTTTTAATTTGTCCTATTTTCGACGGAACACAAACTCTTACTTGGGGCCTTCAACATGCTGTCGATCCAGTTTATCGCCCCTGGTCGCTTGACGCCCTTAAGCCGATAAAAAATGCATCAACATCAATTATACTTCAAAAACCAACACAAACTCTCTCTCTCTCACACACACACACACACACATACACCGAGTACCAGCCACCTCCTAACGATCTTAACATTTTGATGACGCGCTTGATCAACGCGCCTTCACCGCCGGTACAAATTAAATCCTCAATCCCCGGTGGAAAGGAAATAGGGAAGCAAACAGAAACAGACTTTCTCACTTTGCCCAACCGACCCATTAGTAGAGGCACACACACACATACACACACACACAAACACACACATTCACGCAGCTTGTCCCACAGTGACAGGTCACAAGCTGCTCCCAAACAACACCCTTAGACGACGAGAAGAGACCCGGTAGGGAAATGGATCAAATTCCATCATGGTAAATGATTTAAATCACTCAATCAAAGGCTTCCCGCGCGCGAAAGCTTCTCTTTTTTCTTCTTCTTTGGTCCGAGTGTCTGAGAAACTGATACCCGGCGACCACCCAGCCACGTGCCATGAACGGGTTTTCGGCCTGTAGGCGCTGCCCTCCCATTTTTACTGGACAGCAGCAACTAATGCAACGCAGTGACGCCCCCGTATGGATTTTTTCTCTTTCATCTGCTGCTGTGCTCTTCTGCCCTCATAGAGGAGAGCTGTCTTGAATTTCTCCTACTGAACCGAGTGTCCACCCACCGCGAATGTCGATTTTTTGACGGGCGGTAAAAGTTGGAAGACTTGTTTTCCCTTAGCGCACAACAGAGGGAGAAATAATTGTTTTATATAAGTTGTGTCTCCCGAGTGTGGAGCCTGTTTTCTGGCGATTCAGCCGTTTCAAAAGGGCTGAAAAAAAAGATGATAATCATTTGCTGCTGCTGTGCTAGCGACGTCAAATTTTTGTCTCGTTTGATTTGAAGATGATCATTAAAAGCGGAACAACATTGAATCAGAAGGGGAAGGCGGCAAGTATCGACGGGGTGCCAATTAGAATGGATCATAAAATTTCCAACATGAACTTTATGATGCTTGTGAGCATAGAACCGTAAAAAAACAACAACTCGAAAACAATGTAAATCTCTTTTACTTTTACTTTCTGAGCGTGAGTTCAGCTTGTTGAGTTAGGTATCGCTTTACACGTGTTTTAATATTGAAGATTTTTTTCCGTGATAAAGATGTTAAATTTGATTTTTGAAACGATGGGGCTACGCATTGGTAATTAAATGATTTTGATGGGTAATTTTATCCGACACTCTTCAATCTTTTCGAATCAAACATTTTTCTTAGATTCCAATGATTTTCTTGTTCAAAGAAGATGGCTCTAGGTAATTGAAATTTTATGTCCAACATTTTTGAGAGTATATCTTCGTTTCCTTCTTCTCTTTTTGTGTATTAACATTATGTTTTTTTTGGTACTTATTTAACGTGGTACTTATTTGACATTAAAAAGCAACCAGAAGCTGTATTGTTTTACTAGGCACACAAAGCATCATCAGGCACAAAGAGAACTCATGCTGTCTTTACTTCAAATGACTTTGTGCGATTTTCTCCGCTTCGAAAAACAGGACAGCCATTAAATGAGCTTTTTCCAGAATTCAGGCAGAAATCGGAAATGACCGCAATAATAAAATTGCCATAAAATGATAAAAATGATCACATAATACTGCAACAAAGCATTTTTTTGTACAAAGGAGAGAGCACTTGGCTTAAGTAGCTTGTTATGCATTTCCAGTAACCGAGTTTTTATTGAAAGGAACTAAAAATACACTCCTTAGTTGCTATTTTTGTGTGTGTTTGCTTTGCCAATCTTCGGAATCTTCCTTTGACCAACTGTAATACATGCAAGAACAGTGCAGGCTTTTCATTATTCTATTGTACCCCAACGACAGCTGCTTCATTGCAACGTTTTCCACCGCTTAAGCAACCGTAACTCTAAGCGCAACACGAAGCACAATGCACAGTCTAGATTGTGTATTAAAGCTTCTAACAACAGTCGGCGTTTCAGCCCATTTTACTCCTTCAAGCCAATCAAACTCGTCCGCTTTCCGTAGCCAACATTCAAGCTTTTGTCTGTGAAAGCGTTCCACCCGGCCGAATCAAATGTAGTACACGGTGGACAAAACATTAAATCTAGGAAAAAGTAGGACAGTGGATAAAAAGAATGAATAAAAAAAAAATCAAAAACATCCTGATCTAAATACGCTCGCAGTAAACAGCAAATAGTGAGCTACAGAAAGGAGCTTGCTTCTGCCACATGTCGTATTGGTGGGCGGGAGGAAACACGAGGGAGTCGCATAGTCCCAGTAGAAAAGCCTTTAAACAATAATGTGATACAAAGTCCCGTGAGCAATAGAGAAGCGATGGTAAAGCATCGTAGGCAGGCAGTGGTAAGCTTTAGTAGGTGGTTCTCCTTTTTTCCAACTGTGACACACAATTCCTTTGTGCATGCAATACAAAGCAACAATCGTTCAAACAATAGCGACTCCTTTCGTATAAAATATACCAGTGGTGAGGCAGGAAAAATGGACTTTTGCTAGGGCTTGAGGCAAAAGAAAAAGTAAACGACAAAGCAGCAGGATTACTTATTCAGCGAGAAATCGTGCATGGAAAGTATTACTTGGTGTACGTTTGGGCGAGTACGGGTTCCGTTAAGAAGATTCGTGAAGTAGAGTATTGTTTTGTCTAGGAAAATTTTATTGTTTCTGTGAAACGAACAAGTACAATGTTGCTTTAAAGTTTCCGCTTTCTATTGCTAAATATCTTATAATTATATTTTTTAGTTAATTCTTAAGGCATAAGTGTTTGATTATTTAAAAATGTCCAATTGTTTAAGAAATATTGCTACATTTTTATAATTTTAGGGCATATTGCTACAATGTATCGTTACATACATCCTTAAGCAACTCCTCTACGTATAATCTAACCATTGGACCCTATCAACCTCTATTATCGACCAGTAAAATGCCAGTAACCAGTAATCTTAGTATCGGCATGATCGTAAATGCGACTCCATCATAACCGTGTACGGTAGAGCGTAACCGGGAATCACCCAAATGACCACACAAATATGCTCATTTCAGCACCACATAACCGATACTGATACCAATTATGCTCGACATTCCCGAAGATTATGCCATTAATATTCCAGCGGGCCCGAAGCGCTGATTAATTCTTTACGAGCAGCCACATGGAGCTCACACGCAAGCATCGAAACCAATCATGCGCAATTGTTTGTTCTTCCCTCGGAGCTGGTTACTGTGTTTTTTCGTCCTTCTTCTATAAGGATCACCATTTCTCATATCGGTATCGATCGGAAATGGGAACGACATCGTGCTCTGCTGCCAATCGATTGCTAGCCTGAAGTTAAACAATCGTGTTGGGGCGACTGGGCGTCGGTGGCACGTTGTAAACAAATAATCAACGTATCAAAACCATACCCAAGGCCAAGTACGATTTGATGCTACTACTGGAAAATTGGCGAAAGAACCATCTCCCTTCCCCGTCTTCTAGTGATATGGGTGTAAACGTGCTGTGAATATCTCTCTTCAATCCCAGTCAATGGGTAAGACCTTAGAGGAGCTTCATGGTAAAGACACATTAGGTTTGCGTCCTGTTCATACTCCCCAAAATACCGCTCCAGGACAAAGGATCGTTTGGTTGCTGGTTGGATGACCCTTTTTCCACCAGCCAAGCACAAACGTGACTTGGAAGTGAGGCTCCATTTTGCGGAGGCATACATAAATTTTCCTCAATTGCAATTAAGAAGGAGGTAACTGCCTCCAACGCTATTCCGCTATTATAACTTTATGTAATGAGTTTCCCCTTGTAAGCACCTTGATTTTCTTGCCAAACGAAGGTCTGATTATGTGTCTGGTGAAATAGTTTTCAAAAGAAATTTTGAAGAATTGCAAAACAAAACTAAACATTAGAGTTTAAAGCAATAGTAGTGCGTGTCGATTAGTTAGTGTGCTTATCGTTGGACAAGTTGAATTTCGATTTTTTTAACTGGAAATGTGTATTTATCTGTACTTTAAACTTACACCACGATCATTTATGTTGTTCCGTTTCCAATAACAGTAATAGTAGTATGTCCAGTACGTTTTATGTACAAATGAGCGCAGCAGCAGTCGATTATTATAAGGGAAGCCGGGAGTGTTATTTCTAAGTACCAATAAACCCGGAACCTTGGTACGTGGAGTAGAGGGTAAAACCATCCCTTACTCTGGTCTGTTCGGTAGATTCTGTTCCTAGTCACAGCCAGACAAACAAGCACCAGAGGAATGGCTTTCTTTACCCGTACTAACCATGCTGGGATCGTGTCCCGGTGCTCCGGTGCTGTGTCATGCAAAATTTATGATTTACGGACGTGTAATTCAATAATGCACGGCCAGAACGACGTGTAGGGAAGGTTGCTGCTGCTGCTGTTATTGTAGTAATCACGCCAGAATAAATGGTAAAATAGCGAACACCCCCTTTGACTACCGGTGTGCATGTGTGTGTCTTTTGCCAAACTAAACCCAACGGTAGCTTATAGACTGGTCCGGGTCCGGTTATGGGTTTGACCGCCTGCGTCGGTTTCGATGTTATTCTTGTGTCGTTTTTGGGGGATGAAATATTAACAAAAAAGAACTCCTGGTTTCTAGTGGGGATGCTGCTGTACGAGCGAAAGTGTTTGTTTTACAACATCTCCAATCGGGGCAGTATTACGTCGTTGTGTTATTAGGACTTTATTGCGTTACAGAGGTATACAATGTTTATCGGCCCTTTTTCGCAAGGCTGAAATCGTGTCTCTCAATTTCGTTATTTTTGCACAATATATTGACGCAACACGCATAGATTTCGTCTAGTGATGGAAAAAATGAAGTTATGTGTCGGAATCGATTTCAGTTAGCTACGATTTTTTGTAGAATCGAATCTAGATAATAGGTCCGAAACCAGTTTCCAGAATCGGCTCCGGAATCGGCTCCGGAATTGGTTCTGGAATCAGACTCAGTTCCAGGATCAGAATAGGCTCCGGAATCTCCATGAGAATGGGTCGTTTTCAAGCAAATTTAGATCTTTTGCGTCATATCAAATAGGAGTCGTAGTATCCACTACATTCGGACCATGGGATCATTGGGTAGTTCCGATTCCGAGCTCCCACCACTAATTTCGTCCTTTTTTTTCAAACTAATACATCGATCTAACACACTGATGATCTAGATATAGATGTATTGTTTTAGCTATTTTGAGGAGTGTTTCTGTTTACTGTTGAATGCAATAATTGAGAGCAATTTTACAGAACTTAAAAAATTTATATTCCTTTACGATAATGACTCAGTGTCTAGCGTATATTTAAATATTCTGAAGGCTCTTGTAAATATTTATAATCCTGCTATTCATCGACTTAGTTGTGAGCACAGCTTGAATAGGACAAATATTGAAACGATGTAAATTTCAAAAAATAATTTAAAAAATGCATATGATAGCTTTGTAGAGAACGCTCCAAGAGAAAGTTGCAAAGTCACATCATAACTTCATTCGTGTAGTTAAAAATAGCACCTAGCGAGCTAAAACCGCTCCATAGCATATTGTAGAGGTATTCAAATGTTCAATCCCACCACTTCTTTCTAAAACACCTTCTACGACCTTTGGTTGGCCAAAAAACCTCAAATAAAGGGGGGATTATCGCCACCACCAAGAACCGAAAGAGGTCGTTTTATCGTCGCCCGCTGATCTGCCCTAAGCTCGGGAAGCATCCTTGAACTCGACGGAAGCTCCCAGAAGAGTAATGTTAAACACAGGCACGCGAAAACTAGAAGAATCATAACATTCAGCACCCAGCAACAGCAGCTTAAGGGATTCTTCGTCGTCTTTGGGACACAATCCTACCGTGTGACTACCGCACCTTCTCCCCCTTTTCCTCCGTGGCAGCAATAATAATGCAATTTAAAACTTCACCAGGTGCTGACGCAGAAAGCGCTTCCCAAGCATCGGCAAAGGTTTTGGAACGTTTATTTTCTTTGTCCAGTAGAAGCAGTGCTTAATGCAAAACTGTCGTTCGGACGGAGGACTACCTTCAGCAAAACAGCCCTGGCCATGGCCAGCTGGTGAACAATTTAAATCCACCCGCACAGCAGGGGGCAGAATGCTTTTGGCTTTCATTGTAGCAACGTTGTTCGGGGTAGGGTGAGAAATTGTGCATAAAAACAGTCATCCTTTTCCGCTTTCCACTGCCTTGAACCTTAGTGCTCTCGGGGCGTAGAACGGATGGAAATATGCAAATTGCATCCGGAAAATGTTGCATTCCACTTAAGGTGCACAGTACAGTGGTGGTGCCTGGCAGGCAAAGTTTGAATCCATCGCATCCTCAGCTGTGACAGCACCAGCGGGTTGCACACAGTAACACCTGTCCGGGAGAAAGCGCGTCTACAGAATAATATCGATCATGCCTGCTATTGTCCGTCGCAGCACGGTTGGGTTGGGCTGACAAGGTTTATTTTTTCTTAGGGCTGATAGGGATTTAAGAATTTGCGTTGCCTACGGCACAAACAATGCTTAATGGTTGGGTGGCTGGGTGGCGTAAAATAAAGAAGAATGAGGACTTATTGAAATGCAACGCCTAACTATACTTTTGGGAGTTTAACTAACCAATCACGTACGATGCTAAAATGCAATAATTGTGTTCGTTTATGTAGGAAAGAAAGACCTTATTTGTTTGAATATATATAAAATAAACCTGTTTCGCTTAACAACGCCAGTGGGGAAAAAGATGAGTTTAATTGCCAGGATCTTTATTTAAGATTCTTTTAGCAAATATATAAATCTCATTTCCGCATTCTTATTTGAATTAATAATCTAAAGCATTACTTTGTAACATAGCTCATCAATTATTGGCTCTAATTTATCATGTGACTCGTATGACTTAGTTATAGAACAGTTTCATATACTTAGTTTACATTCTAAAACATTCTATAAAATGACGTACAATCAAAACTGGATGCCTTTGAGTCATAAATTCATGCCTTGAGGTGCCCTTAGTCCTTGTGTGAAAGTGAGCGTGATTTTTTTGTTTTGTAATATTTCATTAAAAATTTATCAAAATATGGCATTAAATGGAAGGATATTTAATTCCTCAACTATTTATTCCCATTTTGACATGAACATATTGAAAGAATAAATTAATAATAAATGCAATTAATTTATTATTGAAGGGTTTATAGTCTAGATATTTTGGAAATTGAAAATCCTTTCTTTTGGTGTATAATAAGCCATATTCTGATAAAAATTTATTGAAATATAGCAGAAACCCCTAAAATTTCACGTTCAATTTCACCGGGGCTCTAACGCGAGCTTTTTGCACAAATATTGCTGCTCTAGGGACAAAAATCGACGAACTAGAGGCAAATTGGTAAGCGCTGCTAATCACTTGTGATTTCTTTTCAATGATTATCGTGGTAAAAGTTTATAATAATTAAGCTAGTATATCCTTCTACGGAAGTGTTAAATACCTACCAATATGAAATATTTTCATTTGTAACGATGAATTCCGCTGTCTGTCTTCTCGACCAGATTCATTTCACCCTCTAATTGTAATCACCACGTGCTGTTATTATCACGTGCTTTTGCATGGCAGATACGCATTTCACGCAGCAAGGTATCCCAAAAATGGCTCCACTTCTCTCCACCAAATCTACCTCACGGTCACCAGCATTTAGGCCTGCTACAGGTAATGGGCAACCTCATTAGGAGAATGATGATGAAATTTTGTGCCATGACGGCTACGGCACAAGAATCTCTCAATATTGGCACATTGAAAGGCCGAAGAAAATGCTTCCAATAGGCATACCTTACACAGCGGCAGGCTGATGGCATTGGAAAAAAATGTCAATCCTGCTCATCATTATCATCATTTGCTCCACCATCTACCATCAAACCCAATAACCATCGTTAGCATCAATACCAATTGTTCTCTACCTTTTCTAGTGGGGTTTTAATAGCTGTGCGAGCTTTTCGTACCCTGCAAAGGAACAATTTTCTTAAGTACATGACGCGCATGACACCTTTTTGAAATGAGTTTTAATCTATCAATAATTAGAATGTTAAATTTTGCATGACACTTCCATTACCGTAATGTATCGCGGCACATTTTCATAAACCTTCTTTCCTACGTCTTGCAAGGCAACCCGAAAACGTCAACCTTCCACCCCAAAGACGCTGTCCAAGCGCAAAAGTGGAATGTTTATTTTTATTGTCATGTCGCACACCGCGTCAATATTGTGTCACGGGCGTGTCAGAGACGCACCGAAGCACCGACAGTTTGATTGCAATGATCAACGTAGTTTATGAGCTACCGTGTGTAGTGTAGTAGAATACTGCTACCTTTTCCCGCTTCTTGAGCGGTTGCCGAGGTGACAACCGAGTTTTTGCGATGACTCAACCGTATTTATTCGCGCTCCTCATGTGTGTAATCGAGAGGCACGATCAAACGTACCGCGATCGTCGAATCGATTGTAGAAAGTGATAATTCAGCACCAAAATACCGTGTGTGAGGTGTGCGATTAAGATAAGAACGGATGAGACGTCGTTGGGAAGGTTTTTTTGCCAATTCAAACACATTGATGTGTTTTTTTGTTGAGAAAATGTACTAAACGACTTAAATTTAAATGTTCCAATGTATGTTGTTGCTTTGCCTGCCATGTTTTCGTCTCGTTGCTGAATGAGATCATCATCCATTTATTTTGTTTTCGTTTGCTTGGGAACAAAGTTCAAGTAAAAATAAACATTTCTGTCATGTACAACCGCACTTCAAATGTCACCAGTGAAATAAATATTAAAAACCATTAGAAAGGATGGTGCAATCGAGATGTTTTATTCTTGTTTTATGTCCAAATGTTAAAATATTGAACTGAATTGCAAATTAAACAACTAAAGGGGATAGTTTGTAAGCAATGTGAACCTATTTTTAAAGTTCTGCTCAATGCACAGCACCCTCTACCGGAATCAACAAGTACTACTCATATAAGTGATGACAAATGATGAATACTTGTGTCCAATAACATTTACTAAAAAAAATATGTTTACTTTTTTGATACGAATATTTTATAAAAACATTCAGAAACAAACTTTTAATCTATGCTATTGATATTTTCCTTGCAAATCAAGACTTGAATATTGAAAGGTATTGTAAAATGGCCCTCAATAACATCGAAGTGAACCATACCACTGAACTGTTTGAAGATCCCTGGCTTTGCCAAGGACCAACTTACAAGCATTTGAGATAATAGAATCCCATAAATGTACATTAATTACTATCACATTATTCTCATTGTATTTGAATTCGAAACAATACACAAACAGTTATCTCCATTTTACATAAAGCTAGCACAAATGCCACTTCCGCTGCAGGAGTGCTACAGAATTCCACTGAGCACCGAAGCACACCAAATGTCCCGTAATATGCTGAGTGGAATGAATTAATTTAATGTTACTCGTTCGTGTCTCTACAAGCTTGTGTGTGTGTGGCTCCCTGAGAAACTTTCAGTCACTAGACACTAGATTCAAAAGCTCAGAAAAAAGAAACAACAATGCACAACACCGCCTTCTTATCATTGCTGCAAGCAGCAAGGAGCAAACTATTGCACACGCTTTGCAACATTAGCATTGCAAAAGGCCTGCTGTCCCTGGCTCAGTTGATACTGCTGCCGCTTCACATTTAATTAAGGTCCATGGGAGTAAGATGAGCGGGTTTCTCTGATGGAATAAGTTTCTCACAACCCCTCCTTCCTTGCTTTCCAATTATCGGTATTCGCAGGCATCGGGGCGAGTTGCACTACTAATGGGGATTCACAAGCAGTGTAACAAGCTTCCGGCTTCCGGCCGGAGTGCTGTACTGTGCCGAACAAGTAATTGATTCCTCGGTAGGCTTCTGTAGTTTGTTAAACTTTTTACCATTGTGGTGTGTGATGAAAGTAGCAAGGGATAGGGGAGGCAAGTGCCGGTGTCCTTGGAGCAATGAAAGTTACGAGAAACGAGTAAGTTTCTTGTCGGCGAATTGATTTCTAATGCCAGTGTGACTTGTCGTTTGAAAGTCGGCGGGATAAAGTTGAGTGGCAATTTGTATTGAAAACTAGGACAGTTGGTTTACGTAGATAAGAAATTCTTTTCAACTAATTCGAAACACTATCACACTAAGCAGTGTGTAAGACTCTTGTAAAGTACTTGTGAAAGAATCTTGTGACAATCTTCTGTTTCTGGGTGATAACAGAGTTAAATTAAATTCAACTATGGCTTTCTTAATGAATCATTGATTTAAAGAAATGAAAAACTGAAAGTTATTGAATAAATTAAGCTTCAACTTCGTCGAATTAATTTGACAGTTGATACATTGTCAAATAATAAACATGTAAGGTTGACACTGACTGTTTAGTATTATTCGAGTCGTGTAGAGGTCGCTGATATATTTTAATTGAGTTACACTATTTTCATTTTGTCCTCTATAATCTAAATAAATAGTCAAAAATGCTTTAATAACTCTTCAAATAGCCTGTTGCATTACAGCTAACTGATATAGTAGTGCTTTTCAAAATCTTGAAAGCTTTTCTATACGTCACATTAAATTTTCTCTGAATGATAGACCATTTAAGCCGTATGTACCCATAACTATGTCATCATTTCAACTAACACCTTCTTCAACATCCTCATTGTTCCACTAGCCATTGCACAAACCGCTGCACAATCGTCGTAGCCCTCTCAATCACTGCGGCATTGCTTTGTTGTTCGCTTATGAACTAATCCCGAATGCCGAATGGAAAAAGGATTCATTCAACTTCTTTGCCATTTCCCCGCCCCAGGTGAATTAGTTGCACAATTTCCCGCCAGGGCGGTGCGCACTACGCCAAAACGAACTATGTGCTCCTGGCACCGACAGTGCATCAGCACACTACAAACCAGAACTCTTATTCAGCATATTCCCCCATCGGGGGAAAATGAACTTCCCTCCTTTTATTGTTCGTTTATGCGAACTTTCACCGAGCGGAGTGGGGTGCTTTAAACCAGGAGCACGGCAGCTAGCAGCACGGTGGATGAAAAATGAATCGCTTCGTCACAGCAATTGAAGGATGGTCTCGCAGGACGTAAGGATGCGGACCATTTTATACCGGAATTGCTTGCAATTGGGAGCTCGTTAGGTTTCGCGGTGCGAGAAGTCATTTGGGAAAGGTAAAGGATTTTGTGCTGGAAGTTTTATTATTTGCTTCCAGGTGCACTATTTTAGGTGTTATCTTTGAATCTTTGAATCAGTTTTCTTTTCCTATTGTTTGGTTTGTGGGTCTTTTTAGTGATTTAGTTTTGTGAACATTTTCATACAAGTTTTATGGTTAAATCATCTAATATTCTGTAATTACGATAGTGCACTATAGTTTTGTTAGAGTTGCAACCTTTTTCGTATATTTTGAAGTTTTCGTTCAACTTTTTGAATGTGTTGTTTTCATTTTCTCTTACATTTTTCTCATTTTATTTCTTCGTTGTCATGTTTGTTTCGTTGTATTGACATACTCAATATACTAAAACTGACTTCCTAATAATTTGTAAAATAAGTTGTTATTATATTTCACCAACAAATACTTGTTGGTTAACTATAATAATTAATGGATAGGCTTAGCTTTTTAATGCTCATATAGTAAATTTGCATGCTAGTTTCAAAAGTAAAGCGATAAAGGCACTGTGATTCACACTAAAGAAACAAGAACAAAGAGCCTCTCTGTCTGCAAAACAACAAACAACTCTGCAAGCAAATGTATGAAAGCGAGCGAAGTTAAATCAGAGACGGAGAAAAAGAGTCAACCAACCCACACGCCGGACGGCGGCGGGCGGTGGCTTTGGCTGGGCATGGGATTGCCGCAGCCGCCAGTCGAACTCTCGATCGTCATGTGGTGCGACAATTTTCGCGCCTTCGCACCTATTGCCCACCATGACCTTACCGAACACGGCAGACACGGCCGAGACGGCAGATGGCTGAGACGATGATCCTCCGCACGCTCGCCCGCTGCTTTTGTGCGGCGTGGGTTCGGCTAAGCGTTTGTTTATGGTTGTCTCGTTTTCTTGGTGGATAATTAAATGCACGCTGCCCGGAGACTCGGGGTGATTTGCTTGTGAGCAAAGGGCCGTGGGAAGCAAAATGGGATGTAAAACACACACACACACAAACACACACTAACATACTAAAAACGTGTGGAACTTTGGTGGCATCTTGTTGTGAAAAGTGAAACAACACCACCCCCCTCGTAGGGGGGATAATTGTCACAAGTGCCACTTTTTTGTTATAAATTTTCATTACATTCCGTAAAAATGGGGGCTTTTTCCTGTAAGTTAAAGAGCTATT
Source organism: Anopheles arabiensis (assembly GCF_016920715.1). Lineage (NCBI taxonomy): Eukaryota > Metazoa > Arthropoda > Insecta > Diptera > Culicidae > Anopheles > Anopheles arabiensis. Next base: position 68,303,214 of record NC_053518.1, on the reverse strand, counting down.
GAACGTCTTGCGTAGTACTGTTTTTTAAACTGCTCGTCATATACAGGTGTTGCAGGGAAAAAGCAAACATAATTTTTATCCAATAAATAACAGATTAGTTTTAATGGACCCGGTGTAACAACGACCCGTGTAATAATAAATAAGCAAAACTGCGCACTAAGACAGCAGCTTTTGCTCAGCCGAACATCTTCCACGACAATACATCACCCACTTCCGGGGTGTGGCGGGTGAAAAGCATCATCATGTCATTTACCGTGACAGTCTAATTGCTGTAACGGACACACCTTCCGATCAAAGTGTTGTTTCACCTGTCTCCCTACGACGATCCTGCGACGCGAACGGGGGTTGAAAGACCCAGCCAGACCACCCACACAGCATTTTAATCTTGCTGTACATAAATTTGTACACTTTATTCGATATCGGTACGCTTTACACACGTGTAGGAAGGCATTCAATAGTGCTGGCGGGCGCAACGCCTTTGGTGTAACAAACGAGCAGGGAAATAATTCTTCTCGCAGCATAAAATCTTGCGCTCGACACAAGAAGCTAAATAAGCGCTATTTAAAAACAATAGTAATAAAACACGGCTACGGTTTAAACTTTTCCATGCAACAATCACGATAATATGATGGCGGCGGGATGTGGTACGTCCAGTGATTGGGGAAGTTTTTGATAGAAGGCAATTTTCGGTAACGGCGAGTGTGTCTGCAAAGTTCATCCCCATCCTCTGCAGGGAGGAAATTCTTTACTCCTTCGTAGAATTGCACCGAGAGTCCGTTCAGAATTTCCATAATTAATTGCACATAAACCTTAACCGGGTGGATAATCCAGTGGTCGGTACAGTGTTGGAGATTGGCTTTGTGTCGTGGAAATCGAAAATTATCCTACCCAGTATAACTAATGGGAATTCAGCTCAAGAACATACATACTTACGAAGAATTGTGATGAAAGAGAACTAGGAGGACCTAAAACATATATGCAATTGTAGCTGTTTCTCTCGTTTTTAGTAGTTTGTTGCCAAAAAACAGCATTTCTTATTATTTTCTATTGTTATTTTTTTTGGATAATTTATCTATTTTTGCCACATTATTTTGTTATTTCGACAATGTACCATTTCCTTAATTTATCAGTTACATTATCTTTTTTTTAAAGAAACAATTTACTTTAATTTATTGACATCATTTACTGCTCTCTTTGGGTGAGGCTTAAATGTGTTTGCTACAATGTGTTGACTTTTATTTTATATTATATGAATAATATTGTTATACAACTTTTTATACTACTTAATTTTTTAAAATTATAATTACACAAATACGATTAAATTCCAACGGTATATTGTCTCGTTAAATGTGTTACTTTAATTCGTAAAAATATTTGAAAGAAAAAATTACCGGAGTTTGAAGCTGGATCCCATCAATTGAAATGTTAAAAATCATGTTGAAGAAATTAAAAAATATTATGATAAAAATGAAATCTCAGATCGATGTGGAATAACATTTTGCATGCGGGTGGTCTCAGTTCACTTTCAAAAGTTCACAACTTTACAGGGTTTTCATAGCCAGTTTCGAATGTAAACATTGTTATTTACCGCTTGTAAAATGTTATTACACATTGATCTCACGTTTCATTTCCATCATAATAATTTTTAATTCCTTCAGCATGCTTTTACAGGGTTTTCCAAGTCAGTATCGAATGTGAACATTATTATTCAGCACAACCAAAATGTTGTTCAACAGCTGTCAAATATTTTATTTGCTTCAAAATGAAATTTCAGATTTTCAACACAAAACAAAGAATTGTCATACTCAACCCAGCATAATACGTGTTGAAAATCATGCCGATGAAATTCAAAATTATGTTGATGGAAATGAAATGTCAGATTGATGTGGATTAATATCTTACTCGCGGTGTATACAAAGTTTAAATATGAAAGTGACTTTGAAAACCCTGTACACACATCAGGGTTCAGGAACAAACACAATCCAGCTTAAGAAGTGTTTAAAATCATGCTGAAGAAATTAGAAATTATGAGGATGGAAATGAAATATGCGATTAATGTGGATTAACATCTTCCACGCGAAGAATAACAACGTTTACATTTGAAATTGACTTGGAAAACCCTGTATTCACCGCCTCCAACATATTTTTCAACAGCTGTCAAATGATATATTTGCATAAAAAAAAATTTCATTTCTTCCACATGATTTTTTGCACATCACAAGGAACTGTCCTGATTGAGTCGTGTTCAAAATAATGTTGAAGAACTGAAACATCATTGTAGTACAAATACAACATTTGACAGCTGTTCAAAACATCTCGTAATCAATGGAAAATGTTGTACACATTGGAAATTAACTCGGAAAACCCTGCAAGTAGGCACTCCAACAGAAACTAAAAAAATCGCAAAACAGGAACAAAAACGTAAATGTCGATTGGATTGATAAATTTGCTTTAAAAAAGATATATGTTTCCGTGACATTTCTTCAAAATGCTCTCAATTTCGTCATAACAGAATCTTCTTCAATTGGCATGATCCATGAATTAACCATGGAGCGGAGCTAGAAGCTTGCCGTCCCCTGGCCTAGACGAATCCTGCTTCCATCATTCTCACCCAGGCACCATCATCTCGTTCCCACTTGATCGTTTGCCGTCGATGCATGAAAGTTGATAAACTACTATGAAAAAGTTGTAAATTTATTAACAAGCCAGCCATCGTGCTGAACGGAAAGGGAGACAGATCGTCCTGAGCCACTGCTAGGAAAAGGGGAAAACAGAGAGAGAGGGAGTGAGATCCTTCCCATCAGTCTCCATCGCTGGCTTGGCTTGGTGTAGTTAAAGTTTTATTCACAGGTTCCAGGCAATCGTTTCTAAAAGCAGAGATGAACTCTCCCCGTCGCTTTGCAGTAGAACGGAGGATATGAATCAGCAATAATCGGGCCGGTTTCGTTGCCGTCACTTCTATACAATTCTGCAGCACGATTGAAGCTCAACCGCCATTTGCATCACAATAGGAGCGAGCTTTGTGTGTGTGGATGGATGGCAGGATGGATGGATAGATGATTGGGCTCTGGGTGGGTGGCAAATACAAGAATATAGCCTGCAAAAAAAGTAACATCCTTGGCTCAAATTGGCCTCTGTTAAATCCAAACCAAGTCTCAACAACGGACGGTGGAGGCTCGAGCGTACACGCGCTCGTTGCACCGTATACGCGTTGGTCGCGTTTCGCATTACATGTGTTTATGTTTGGGCTCGGATCGCTAGCATAAATTTGTTGCCTTAGCTGGAGAAAAAAGGGGGTTTGGGTTAGGGGCTTACAGGGAAGGGAAGCACTATTTACGATACAGTAACATCGTGTTCCTTCTCTCCCACAGTACGCAAGCCGGGCAGCAGCCGCGCGTTCGCTCGCTTACAGCTTCAAGGTAGCCGGCGTTCATTAAAGGCTTCGTTCGCGTTCAAAACATGATGATGCTGGCGGTACTTACCGGGCACCAGTGAGGATGCAGTTGCATCGCCGTTGTTCCGTACTGGTGTGGATGGGTGTTGTTGCTGTTTTTTTTGTCTCTCTGCATGCGAAACATATTCCAACCCCCAACCCATGCGACGGAGCTTGGTTAGTGTAAAGTGTGTCTGTGTTTTTAATGCTCAAGTAGCGTTGGTCGGTCTGGATAAAGTGACAGTAGTGGGCACAATATTTGCTCTTGTTATGAGCGAAAAACACAAACGTTAACTTTAATTCGTATGGTAATTTTAACAAAAATGCTTGTAAGAAAGAGCTGTCATAAATTTGGCTAAAATTACTAATAGTAAATTACTCAATTGTATTTAAACGATTAAATAATGTAACAGTATCTTGAGTAGATGATTGTGTTGTTCCTTCTTATCTTGTGCTACTCACAGTGTATCGTTCACTCACTTAATGTATTGTTCATCTATTGCGTTGAACAATTTCAACCTGTAGAAGTAAAAAATTAAATAAAATTAATTAAATAATATTAGGAACAAACCTTCCTAAAAGTAGAAATAGATCTAAAACATGAAACAGACAAATAAATACACAAGTAAAAGAATAAAATTAAAACAAAAGAAACATGGAAAAACTAAATCAAAATCATCACTAAAAGTAACAAGATGTGTTGAAAACACACCACAAACAATTGTGAGAAGATAAGTATTATGAAAAATTTGTTTTTTGTTTCACTCCAACATTCGCTTATTTTGTGTCCACTACTGTGCTGCACTTATCCCTTACAATACTTGTTTGTAGTTGACCAGCCTCTCGTGTGAGACTGGGAGGTAGAAAAAAGAGAAAAAAAAAACAGCAACACCACTGTACCGAGACACAACACCGGTAGCGTACGGGAAGCGTAACGCGTGGCAGTTGTTATGAGCATCACGATTTATTGACCATTTTGACCGGAAAATGGTTGTGTGTAAAGAAACGGCTTACAACAACAGCATCAGCAAAAAAAAAACGACATGAAAAAAGTAATGTTTAATATGAATTTAATACCGGCGTGCTGGAGGAAGCATTCGAAGGCTAATTTCGATGCCCCACAACTCTCACCGAGGCAACGCCGACGCGCGATTATCCCTGAAAACCAATAGACATTTTTGTCAAATGATGGCACGTAATTTGAACCATGACCGAAAAGTGGGTAATCTGGTAATGAGCGCCCACCCGTACTACTCCAGCGTATCGAGAGTGATAATTGTTTCAGCGTTAAGATCCTCCTTTAGTGCGAAACTTGAGCTACTCTGCTCCCGTTCGCTGTCAAAACCATCCACTTTGTACTGCGGCGTTTCGGCTGTGCACCGCGAGGAGCAAGTTTTAATTTGGATGGCTTTTGCACGACAACCACTAAAGGGCAGCGGGAAAGGGTTTGGGAGCAAGTGCTCTAGCCGAAGAGGAGCACGATGAGTGGCTCTTTGCAGGGTGCTTAATATTCATGCGAACTGGCAAGAGCTTTACACTGAAGATCAATGAAAAAGTCATTTAAAACCTTCAAACCAATTCGGATATTCTGGAAGAGACTTCTTGGGTGGAGGATGGTTCTAGAGAAGTATGAACCATTTCCATTTAAAGAGCCCAATTTGTGTAGTACACTAAGCTTTAGCAAAGCGGATCCGTTTCGTTCGGTACCAAACTGGATGCAATTGGGTTTGCCGTTGCTCGGGGATGGGATTCGGAATGGATGAGTAAAACTTTCCCAATTAGGTTTTGCTGCTTGCTGTTGAGCGATGGTTAATGAAAGCAAATTACGCCCTCTGTGTGTGTGTGGTGGTGTACGTTGAGCTATACTATTGTTCTAATTGCGTTTGTTAGCCCGCAAGGATGATTGCATTTGTGGTTTGGGAAGGATTACAATCGAGCTGAAAGTGGGAAGATATTGTAGCAAAATTAGGACACAGATGAAATATCCTTTTCTGATGAATGCTAGTTTCTCATTTCAGCTGACAAAAACTAGGTCAAAACAAAGAGGGTTTCTTAAGAATTGCACAATGATTGACGAGTATTCTCTTACGCAAACTACGGATGGTATAATATTTATCAAATTGACCTTGACCGGTTAATGATTCTTTCGATATATATCGTTCCATTTGTACATTTTTGTCTCATTTAGTAAATCAAGTTTAGCAGTCATGTTTTGTTTTATAGCAACTGCATTTTGTACTCCATTTATATGTGTACATGTTTTTTTGAAAATTCTTGTACATCTAATTTAACAATTTTGTCTTTAGACTGTTGTTCTGTTTTTGATGGGTATCCTTGTCTACTCCCTAAGTATTTGTCTATCATTGTTACATCTTAGTTTATCTCGCGTCTATTCCTCTACTCTTTTATAAATTTGTGACAATTCCAACTCAAATATATGTTAATTTTCATTATTCTTCGATTTTTTTCTGTTTATTGCTACCAACATATTTTATTTTATTCCTTTTTGTCGTTTTCGTTATCGTTCTAAGATTAGGCCTGTCCTTTATTATTTGTGACGTATTATTTTTTAGCTTAGTCCATTCATATTTTTTGTGCATTAGCATGATCTGGACTGGTGTGTTGTTAGATCCTGAAAATCAAAGAAAATATTTTATTTTTCTGAAATTGCTGTTAAAATTAGTAAATTATAGAAAATAGTAAAATAGTGTTTTACTCTGAAAATGTACGAACGAAAAACTCAATTTGAATTCTATCAATGCTTTTGAAGATGATTCAAATCCTCAACATGGTTACTATTTACAGGTTTCATTTATTATTCCTTTTTTTGTGGCACATTTTGTAATTTTCTCTATTACATCATAAATTTTGAAAATATCCATATACAAAGATCATTAATTCTACAACTATCATACCATCGAGCTTTTCAAGGTGGATTAAAAATATCAGGTGGTGGAATCTAGAGCATTTTGACAATTCGTCACTTGACGTAAGGTCCCCAGGATAGAAACGTTGTTTGTTTTTTGTTTTTTTAATTTGATAATATAATTAATGTACCACTTTTTTGATTAAATATACTTTTAAAATATATTTTGAGCATTGCGAGTTCTTATCTAACATCAAAACATAGATTTAAGTGAGTTAGTTCGTGTTATTTCGTGAATTTATTGCAGTATTCATTGTGTTTTCGACATGTTTAAGGATAAAAACTAAGAAATCCTTGAGTTTTACAATTTTAACCATTATTCCTCATTATTTTCGAGCCGCATGGACAATTACGTGAGATTAGAACTCTTACTGACATGATTTTACATTTCGTGTCTAAACAAATTATCAAATCTTTTGTTAATATATCTCATTTTTCGATAAAATCAATAGACACACAAAAATGCACGTAGTAACAAAGAAATCTGTTCTATTTGCTATGCTTTGTGTGCGGAAACCATTAGTTAACAATTTAAAAAAATAACGTAAAGTTAACGTTCCTCAACTATGGCAACCACCCAAAGGCCCTTATCCACCACCTGATATTTTTAATCCACCTTGGTGCTCTTGATAAATTCAAATGTAACGCTACTTTTCCCTTTAAACAAATGCGTTACGCCGTGCGTTACAATTTCTCCTCAACGCTTTCCCCAAGCAACAATACTCCGGTGCAACACGTTTCCATGTTTCAACGAAAGCGTGCTCTTTCTCTCCCTCTCGCTCTACTCTCTACTCTCACAGCATCTGTTCACTCTCCGAGCGCAAAAGCAAACTTAACGAAACTCGCCCTTCGAACGCACAAGATGCAACCCGTCTGCAGCGCGAAAGGGATGCTGTAAATCCAAAATAGACGAACATTTCTCACCGAGTCGGCTCTCTCTCTCTCTCGCGCGCGTGCTCACTCTCTCGCTCTCTCGGTTTCTCCGCGCCGGACTGTGTGTTGTGTTGTAAAGTGCCGCATCGGTTCGGCATCGTTGTGTTTCGCTCACGCAGTCTCATTTACGAACCGCGTCAAGGCGAACGTGTGCGCGCTGACACACACGGTGGTACGGGCGTGCGTGCAGGATCGAATCCGGTTTACGGTGTGGTCGTCGGGGTGAGCAAAAAAAACGAACAAACGGTAGCAAAACAATGGAATACGGCCATTGCGCTGCAGCGTTGTGAGCCAGGACGCACAAAGAACACCGTTCGTTAACGTCCGTTTTAGGACGCGAATGGGGGAAGAAAAAGTGCGTCACGCAATTGACTTTTGCGTTTGCCGTTGTTATTGTGGTGGTGGTGCATCGTCGAGATTGAAACGTCATTCCTCCTCTCCAGCCCTTCGGTTTGGCAGTGCATCTTTCCATTCCAGTGTCAGTTCAGTTCGCCGCATTTCGGCTGCAATGTGTTGACAAGAAAAGGTCCCTGTCGACGGCGGTACAGTGGTGTCGGGGTGTGAGTGTGTTTCTGTTGTGTTGTGTTTGGGCTCGAACCCGGCCCAAATCCCGGTGTCACAGGATCTGAGCTGTGGGTGTGTGTGTATGTATTTGCGTGTGTTAGTGTGTCTGTCGTTGCAGTGCAGTGCACACCATCTCTCCAGCAGAATGCAATTGCACCGAGTGCATGCGCTGTGGTGAAGACGTCCCTGATGTGCGTATGTGTCCGTGTGAATGTATCCACCGTTTTGGAAGCATTCCGAGGCTTGCTATTTATTTATATTAATAGATTTATCGATGATACGCAGTGCATAATTTAATTGCCATCTTCACCCACACCATCTTCCGTGTTCCGCGTGTGTGCGTTCTAAAGTGCATCGATGCATGTGATTTCGCGTACGGCCGGCCTGCCTGTTTGAAGTACGCCAGAAAGTGAAGACGTTTCGCATCGGCATTCGGCCAATCGTGCGTATGTGTGTGTGTGAGTTTGTGTTCATTTCCCGTCTAGTTTTTCCCGCATTTCCTCCAGGGGCGGCGTAATTCTGGATGCATTTCTGGTCGGGTGGAGTTGAACGTGGAGCGGTGTACCGAAGTGTATCTCTATCTCCTGCCCATTTCATCCCTCCCTTCACCACACTGTGCGTCTATGTGCGTGCGTGTGTGTGTGTGTCAAGCACGAGTGCGCTATTTCTGTACCGCGAATGAATAATTGCCGGCAATTTACGCCTCGTCTTCTCGGCACCATCGGCAGTCGTGCGCAACGGGTCCCCCTTGCGGAGAGGTTTACTGTGCCGGAGGAGAGGGAAGAGGGAAAATTGTGATCCGTCCTGTGAATCCCAAGGAGTGAGAGTTTCTGTTTCGTGCCCCAGAGTGTATATGTGTGGCGGGGTGGCAATCGAGCGAGATTTAATTGTCGAAGCACAAATTAAGCATTAAACGGTGGCGCGCTAGAGTGACTGCTTGAGATCGCGAAGAAGAGGTCAACATCATCATCAGCAGCAGCAGCATCACGAGGCGTCTCTTTGTAATCTTCATATCTTCTTGAGGTGCTTTTACCCCTCACTTCGGTCGTCGTGAGCTGTCGAATAAATTTGCTCATTACACACCACCTCCCTACGACCATCCGGACTTCTGACCAACCTTCGGACTGCTGCTCCACCACCTGCGGATTGGTGTTTCGCGAACCTCTGGGGCATCCGTTCAAGTATATTTCTAGTCATCAGCAAAAGAGAAGGTATGAAGCGAAGCTAAAGTGTTTTATTATGTCTAGTTTTTTTAAAAGAAGAATATGAATATGTGAGAAAACGATCACTTCCTACTTCGTAGGGAGAACAAGGGTCAAAGTGGAACCTTAGTATCGCCATTGATTGCACATTATGATTGGAGAGACGAGTCAGATTGTTAAAAAATGTGATTTTGTGAGAATATTTGGTTGTTATCAACGATGTATTTCAAAAACAAATGTTGAAAATACTAAGCATTCTGATGATTGAAAAAGATATAAGGAGATCAATCACGAACCCAAACGGTCCTGAGGATATGGTACTTTGGACGACCCAATTGAGCCTAACGCTTTTGTTCTCAATAACATAGAGCCTCATGGATATTGGATTAAACCTTTATATATTAGTCCAATAAGCCTATAATACATTGACATATCCTTGGCATGCTAATCAAATAGATCAGTGGCGTTGAGAACAATCCATTTGAAAATATGACCTTGGAAATATCTGGCTAGCTTTAAAGTATCCCATATCTGTATTTTAAAGCTTCTTTTACTGTATAATACATTTGATGTGCATCAAATTTGACTTCCATGATGTTTATGTGTTTATTGATGAATTTCCAATTTTAAGAAAAATTTCTGATGATGCTTCAAATTTAAAAATATCAAGTTTGTTGTTATACCTAAAAATACTATTAAGACATCATCATGACCAAAGCCTTCCATCTTCCTCTTTCGTCCTTCGGAAGATTAAGATATTCGCTCAATTCAATCATTTGACGATGACGATTTGACTCTCCTGCTATTGGTAATCAATAAGTCACTAGTGGTACAGGCAGGTCTTGACCGACAACGTTTGTCAAAAGAAGAAGAAGAACTGTTTCATATAATGAAGATAATAATAATCATCATAACTATAAAACGTCAATCTTAGAAAGGTGCTCTTAGTGCTTTATGTTTGGTTCCGTTGAGCCTTGATCTCAGATTCAACCGTGTAGTTTCTCAATGCGCTATCAACTGTACTACGACAGCTAACCATGAGCAGCCGTTTCGTTTTGATACAGGTTTGATCCATTTTGATTCCATATCTTTCCTGTCTAGTTTGCGTAATCATAAGTTACTAGTTGGTCCACAGTCATCTGTTTGGACCCAGATAAAAACTTCATTCCACCATCCGGGGGTTTGTACAAAACAAGAAGAAAAATTTCATGTTTATAAATGAACAACAACAAGAGAAAAGTCTGCACAGAGAAAGCGAGAGTAAATTTGTTTATAAATGTCAATTAGAAAGGTGCTTTAGTGCTTTTGTGTGTTTATGCTGATTACATACTCTGGCTGGTTGGAGGTGGCCAGCTAATTCGAACGCATTCGCAATCAAATATATGTGCTTCGGCACAGTCATAAACCTCCAAGCGTAATGGGTTTGCGCCGTTATTTATTGTGTCGTTCCTCTCGCTCAAAGCACAGGAACAAAGCCGAACGCGGTTCTACGGTGGATGATGGCGCGCGTGTGGTTCGTTTCTTTGAAGCAAACGATTTTATTTGCGTAATTATACGTTTAATCTTATCGGCATTGAATTGTTTTTAGGTGCCAAAACTGCAAACCGCTGTCGCTCTCTTGCATTAGTTATTGCTCAATTTCTTTTTATTCTTTCTGTTTCGGACTGTTTTACTGACCTATCGGAATGGTGAAAAATGATGGCAAATGGCATCAGAAACGGCTCGAGACACAGACAAGTCACATTCCTGTCTGTACTGGTCTGTTGTTCACTCTGGGTCCTCCTCAACCAGGCGCCTTCCTTTGCCGTTTCCCGTGTGCTAATCGAACAATGTTCCGTTTTGTCATGATCGGGACCCATCTTCATGTTTCGGACGTGACCTGGGGCTGTTTCTTTCTTGGGGGGCTATTTTTACCTTGCTGTTGCTGCTGCTGCGTGTACGTTTCGGGAGGTGAAGAACACGATTGAACACAATGGTTATTTCCGCGGGTGAGCAAAGCAAAGAGCACAAGAATATCGCCCCGTGTCTGTGTGTTTGCTGCAGGTCTTGTCTAGTCAAGATCACTATCGGAAGGAAAACTCAATTAATGCTACACCACGTGCGATCGAAAAGGGGGGAAAGAAGAATTGGTGGGGTTGATGGCAAGTTGTATGTTCACGGTCAATGTTTAGTTTGAGGTAAGCCTCAGGAGTTAGCGAAGAAACATGAGTAATAGGGCATTGTTTCGTGTTAGTTTGTTGGCGTTAAAGATGTTAAAGAAACTACAAGTTGTGAGGTAAAAGTCTGATTTTTTTAAAAGTTTTATATAGACTTCCTTCTCGTCAACAATTGCAAATAACAACCTTTCAATGAGCATTAATTTTTTAAACCTTAAATTCGCTGATTCAAGCACCTTAACGTACCAAAAATGCGATGAAAGCGCACATGAAACCATCCGACATACAGCACTTAGTTGCTCATTTTGCTTTCTCTTCGGTCTTATCGCTATATGGTCTTTCTTTTAACCTACGTGCCAATGCTTCTGTTTATTGCGCTCCGTGAAGGTGTCTCGGAAAAGGGAAAACGAAACAACAACCCGGCGTGACATCGACGACAGCTGCTATCAGCTGTTCGTTATAGCCGGCAATGCCTTTCTCTCTTATTGTGTTTTGTCAAAGGCGCGGTTGGATGACTCTGTGTCGAACAACGAGAAGTCAATATTGAAGGTTATGTTAAGAAAAATAAGATGAAGAAGTTTAAAAGAAGATTAAGAAGATGAAAAGTCATTGTAAAGTTGTTGAAGGTACAGTTGCTAGTTGAATTATTTTAGGGGTATATGATGTTTACCGAGAGAGCAATAACTTCAATATTGATTGCTCCAAGATGTCATCCCAACAGCGTCGGATATTACTCATTTCCAATTTCTGCAACTTCAACGAAGTTTCTACGATGCAATAATCTCGCATTCAGGTATCAACAATACCCTGATACCAAGCAGGCACCAGATGTCCCGCTGTCAGCACAATTCTACTGCAATTTGCATTGCGATTCCTTCCGCATGCGCTCTCCTGCCTGAACCCTGGTAGGGATTTTGAGCAATGTCTATGCCCTCCCAGAGCATCATATTCCCGGGGCGCCACATGGAAATTAATATGAGCTTGCATTCTTTGTGTGCAAATGTGTGCGGTGTCGTCTCTCCTGTTGCAAACTGCTAAGCCTCAAATGAAAACACACAAGCACAGCGCTTCAAATCGATCATACCGGGTCTTTTGCTTCCTTCCCCTAAAAAGGGAAATATTTGATTCCATCAGCAGATTCCCTATCTCCTTGGCTCAGATTTTATTCACTCTCCAAACAAAAGTACCGATATCGCTTCCTCACCGAGGAGGAGCACCATGAAGTACAAAAAAGTGTGTCCTCGATAATCTATGCGTGGCCCTCGATTCGTCAATAAATCAACCGAAGGGCCATGTTTCCTGTCTTCCAGTCGAGCAAACCCCCGGGCCGCTTCTCCTATTACATCTACCCCAGGCCGCGTACAGTACGGTATTATGATTGATTGTCGCTTCCGAAACAACGCGGAGACAGTTAGGGCTTGACATGGGGACGGGAAGACTCCCGTTTTAAGACGGAGTTTGATGTGTGTGTTTTGAGGAGTTGATAGATTTCTGGTGCCTCCGACGCTGGCGAGTAACTGATAACGGGGCGCACTGGAACAAGCAGTACGTGCTATAGTACCGAAGCATGTGGCGGTGTGTGGTGGCGTGTGTGTGTCTTTTCAACCCAAACCCCCGCTATCAGATTCAGTGAGCTGTCAGCAGACATCAAATGTGTCATCCCTGGTTGGGTTGGCTGGGAATGAGGAAAGGAGTAGCATTTTGATAGCGGCGTTCACCGACTTCACAGGAAGCCACCTGTGTGTTATTGCTGCTGCTGGGGATGTTAGAGCTGTCGCGTTGTTTACGAAATAGCTTTTCGAGTGGTGCTGAATATGTGCCACAGGTGTATGTCTCCTCAGTGTCTGAGATGTTGAAATTCCAATTCCTTTAAAATCAATTCAATGTCTGAATATCTCAAGTACTTCTCTGGATTAGATCATCAGGATCTTGCATCATCGGAATATGTCACTCAAATCACATTAGCTGGCTCATGTGGTGCATTGATGGATTCTGCAATTGACCCACATTTCTGACCAAGATGTCTTTTAGAAGCTTGCTAGAAGTGTGTTGACAGATTGATTGCTTTCCTGGTGATTCTATACCGGTCCGGATGTTGACCTCTCCGTACGAGGAGCATATCTGAAACGTTTCCGGAAGTTATCAAGAGAGCTCCTCAGTACATGGAGAAAGACAAAAGCGAACCGAGAAAGTTGAATGAATGATTGATGTCATTCGCAAAGATTCGCAAGATTCGGTGGGACGGGATTGCATGATTGAAGATAACTCACGTTTTCGAGTTATTTAAGAGCCTTTAAGGCATTCGGCGGGTCGTGATGTTGCATTACTTTTTTGGTTGTAAATTTCTCTCACCCCCCTGATTGAGGGTGCCTGTGCTAACGAGTGGGAGACGTGGCTTTAAATTCATCGCTCCCAATCATGATTGAAATATTAATTTTGAAAATACGAAGATTATAGCTCCGTCGGGAGCGCATCACGCAATGTGGTGAAGGCGCTTCCCGCGCGCTACGGATTGAAAACATTCGGCGAAAGTTCACTTCACTCGTCAAATTTTTTGATTATTTCACCATCGCTCCACCCCGCTCTCCACCTGCTTGAAGGTTCAATGAAGCCGTTTACCTTAACGAGAAATTGATGTCCTGCCAGTCAAAAGTGGAAACATTTAACCAAAACCCTTCCGCCAGCCCAGCGCCCGTTGACGCCCGTTTTCTTTGCCGTGTGTGGCATGGCGGCGCGGGCGGACTCTTTTTCACCCGCTCTTTGCTTCATGTGTTACTTTTTTGCTTTGTGTCTGACGGATGCTGTGATATCTTGCGCTGTCGGCAGTAACGCCAGCTCAACTTATCCACACACACACAATCTTCCGGCACAAGCACCACAGCCCAGTCAGAGGTTGAATGTTTGGTTGCGAATGGAATGTGTTACCGCGCGTGGCGTTGAGGCGGCACCCTGCTGTTTAAAGCTAAATATGTCAAAAAAGGTTGTTATTTGGCAGAGCTGTTTAAAGTTTGATATCGAACGCATGAATCGAAGATGACAGTCTCAGAATTAGATAATCTGTGTTTGCAGGGTTAATCAGTTTTTCAGTTGAAGTTTTAAATGAAAATCACGAATAAATTATTGGACTTTAATTTATGCGTTTTTAATGATTTTTTAAATCATTTTATAATAATTTTAGGTATTATGGCATTTTCTTTTATATTTGATTTGATTTCTGACATGAAAACGTGCTGCTTTATCGAAATGAACATTTCAATTCGATTTATATGCAGCACACCTTCCACCACTGACACCATTGGCAGTACCTTTAATGTGTTTATTGCAAAGCTGATCAAATAATTAGCTCGATGAATCAGCAAAGCCGTGTTCTGCCAGAGGTGTGTCGAGTTATGGAAGCAGACCCCTCATTCCGTTTGACGGCCTGTTTCATTGGTCCCCATTCCAGCCTGCCAAATACACAGATTGAGAATGAGTGATGTTAATAAATTCCTCATCTACTTCGCTCCTTAGCCTTAGCCCCTTAAGGTTGGACGCGCGATCAATAACTATTTTTTAATTATTGGAAACGCCTCCCGGGGGTAAACGGGGCGTCGAGCGACACACACACACTCACACGCACAAATGTTTCTTCGCCTGGGCAAAACAGGGTTTTCTATTTGGCCGATGGCGTGAAAAGGTTAAACTGGGACAGCTTTCGTGCCAGCGGCAGCGCCGCTGAACGACTCCACTGATCAGGCTTTTGCGGCGGCCTGTGAGAGGGAAGCCTTAGAAGTGTGGCTCGGTAGGGCATTGCTAGGTTCAAACGCAGCGCTCTAGCAGCAAACGACCATTTAAAAAACGGGCGGGTTGGCGCCCTTGATTTGCGTCGGAAGAAATTGGGCCAGTGCTTATCGAATAAGCAGGTTCTTAGGGAGGTATTGTGTGGCGAAATTGGAGCGGCGAGGAGACATTCGAGGTGGATCATTTAATAGTCTTTTCGGTAAAAAAATGTGAATACAATGATTTTAATGTTGAACCTGTCACTTAGCTTCAAATTGATAACAAGTGTCATCGTCGGATAGTTAGTTAAAGCAAAGCTGTTAAGTCTTGAAAATAAATAATTACCTTATTTTGCATCCCAATTTATTACCTAATTCAAACTTCATACACGTAAAATATAATGTCAATTTAAAAAGGATTTGAGCATTTTTAATTATTCAAATCCCAAGAGAGATTCACCCATTTTTGACCATGTGCATCATCAGGACGTACTGCCAAGACTGTAATGTCTTGGTCTGTTATGACAGCTTGAGACGTCATGTCATAACAAACTCTAGAAATGATGTCATTATCCCGAGAGACTGTTATAGTGAGAAATCTTATGTCGTTCTCACTTGCATCATACCTAAGTGTGAGCTGTAATTTCGGATGCGAAATACATTACTGCAAACAATTAGAATATTAATCAGATGGCATACAGGTAGAAAAAAAATCATATTTCAATGCTCAAATAGGACTTAAAAATGAACAATCTTCTAACTCATCTACGATCATCAAACAAACACCATTAAACAAATGTCAAATTAAGTGACCCTTCAATAAGGAAGTTGTATCCTCAATGTACCTGTTCATTTTAACTTCAAAATTGCTTCCTGTATTGAATAAATCCTTTTTTAAAAATAGTGTCTATCCTTTCCCAAACTCTTACAAAATAAATAAGGCAAACGTAAACTGCTTCCTCAAACGTTCGTCACTCAATTTTGCGTCAACGAACGATCACTTAACATACTATCAAGCTAACATCAACTCCACCCATAGAAAGACTGTCGTTAAAAATAACTATTTGGAAACTGTACACCTTCCCCAATCTTTCCCCCAAAACTGATGGCATATTAATTTGCTCATTTGCTAAGCAATGCTCTTCGCTCACACCTTTCACGGTGGACACGAACACGAACGATTGCGCAAAAAAACAAAAACGAATGCGGTGTTCTTTTCAACTTCTGAATTCCATCTGATTAACATTCGAACAATCGATCGTTCTGTCTACAGGAAGCATACAAATGTTTAGGATCGTCAAACATGCGCACACACTCACACAGGAAGCTTACATTGATTCATGGTCCATCTTTAGTTGCCGCCGTTTGCCGGTTCAGTTCAGCTCTCAGTGCCGACGCATTTTTGGGAGTCAAATTTCATGCAACACGTGTTACTCATCCGCCAGCTTTAAGAGTTTCGGTTCGGTGGTCCTCGAATTACAGCTTGCGGGTCAAATGCAAATGACTTGTTGGAACTGACTCGGTGTGTATTTTTTCTTCACACTCAATCTTACTCAAGGCATAGATTTAGAATCTTCTAATAGGAGAATGTCACAATTTGAGTGAACGAAAATTAAAGTACCTTTCGGACACTAATTTGTTCCGCTGTGCTGTGTGTTGCTTCCCATTGAAATCGGACCGGATGCGGCCGGCAGCTTATGTTATGAAAATATGTGTTCACGCGAACCCCGAGACCTCCCTGGGTGTTGCTTGAAGGGAAACATACACACAGAGCACAGCACATCGCAGCTTGCGTAATACGTGACGACCTTCGGCACCGGCACCGTTTTTACTGTTTACTGATTCGTGCTGGAGATGCGTTTCTAAATGTTGTGTTATGCAAAACTGTGCACACAGCTTTCGGCCGATAGTGCCGATGACCCGTGTGAGAGGAGGGCGATGCTGCATGGTGCTGTGGGTCCTTCACAACTGATAGAGTGTAAAGTTGTGTGTCTTTTCCCTTAGACGAACCGCAGAATACATTCCGCTTTTTAATTATTTTTAAGTCGCCTTTCGGTTCGGAACGTTTCACCTCGCCTCTGTGCTTAATCGCTTTATCAATTCACTCCACTGTGCCGCTTCACATCAAAGGCCGATCGAACGAAGGGACTATCTGAATGTGTTGAATGAGTGCGGTATCACATTAAAAATGCTAGGCAAAAGGGTGAATGGGTTTTAATATTTTAATCAATGCACCCCGTTCGTTGTGTCAGCCTGTTCCATGCTGTTATCGCTTTCAGCATTCGTCGGGTGAGAGCGTTTTCTCTCAAGTGAATTTATTCTGATTAGATTTGGGCAGCGGGCACGATTACA
The DNA here is from genome assembly GCF_016920715.1 of Anopheles arabiensis. NCBI lineage: Eukaryota > Metazoa > Arthropoda > Insecta > Diptera > Culicidae > Anopheles > Anopheles arabiensis. The sequence goes on along the minus strand of NC_053518.1, from coordinate 68,285,890 downwards.
GACCCATCCTGAGCTAGAACGACGACAGAGGAATAAAACATCACAGGAAGTTATGTACAAAGAAGTCTTTTTTGTTTATGGGGGATGTGGTTGTGGATGAGCGGAAGTGAAACTTAAAAAGTCCCAAATTAAAAGAAAATAAAACTTAACGCTTTCATTTTGAGTGGAAGAAATCAACGGGCTCATTCATGGGTATTGGAAATTCAATTTCAAATTATTGTTCCTCTCCAAAGGGTGTTTTTCTTCGCCCGAAATCAACTTCAGAATGCGTTCATTTTCTTCGTCGAAAAATAATAACTGACCAAAGAAGAGGTTCTGAGAAATGGAGGCAAAAAGTGCCTGTGAAAACTTTTGATGAACCGAATTCAATTAATCCAACGGTTTAATTGTTTTTATTCAATTAGGTTGGAAGGTTTTGAAGCAAGTCTGAAGTGAATGACCATTCCAAACCAAACCATATCACTATATGAAAATCGTGTTGAAATATAATTTTATGAAAGTATTTTAAGACCAAATGATGTCATAAATATTACAAATTCAATATGGTTATAAACATTTATAACTTACATTTTCCTCTTTCTGTGTTCTCTCGTTGCAGCGTGTAGCCGTGAACCCAAGGATGTAATACGCAGCGCAGCGTTAACGTGTGTCATAAACAACCGAACGCAACCGTATCAGCAAGAAAAAAAGGTCGTCGATCACACACCATTCAAAGTTCCTTCTGCCGAAACGAATGTTATTTATTCTTCCTACGAAACAAAATTGCATCCGCCAGAGATAAAGAGAACCCAGCAGTCCGAAACAAAAAAAAGGGAAAGGTGTTGAGGCGAAGGCGAGACAATAATAAGGCGAGATCACCTTGGATTCCTAACCCAACAGCTGGTGGCGGCAACTCACAAAAACAGATATCCCATAATAGAGAGACATCCTTCGCTCATCTTTTACCGAGAAAGAAGAAGAAACACGATTCGATGCGCATAGAGAGACTTCCTGGGAAGGAAATAGAAAAACAAAAACGTCCCTCGACCCAGACGTACACACGCACACACCCAGCTGGAAGCAGTGACAACTCTGTGTGTCCTTCTGCGTAGGAACACGGCGAAACCCAACGCTCATCATAAATCGAAAAGCAATTAGGTACACCATTCACCCGGTCTCACCTCTCTCACCTACCAGATTCTCCGGAAACGGCGACACGGGAGAAAAGATTCGTCAACCATTTGACGAAAGGCGGGGTGGGGTTTGCTAAATCGGTCCCTTTTTCGACTGAACACACACTGTGATACTGTGTACCCAAGAATAAAACAAGCAAAACAAAACGTTCCTTGCAGCCAGACAACGGTCTCCAAAAAAGATTCCTACGACAAAACCTCACACAAAAGGTCACCTGTTACACCCCAGTCTGTGGACCGAATTGCGCTTGAAGCGTTTTTTTGTAAAAGTGTGCAAAACCCGAGCTAAAACGAGGCTAAAACATATCAACAGAACAAATCATCGTTGAGATTTGCACCCAAAGGTAGTGATCGCACAACACTCCGAAGAACGCTTCACGCTCCTCGCTATTAAGGCGCTATTAAGAGATTAAGCAAATCAGTGTAAACCAAGAGCGGAGGAAGTCTTCCACCTCGCTCACACAAACACACTCCGTTAAGTGACGTCAAGACAATCGTACCATAAAACCAAAGCCACAATATGACGATGGAGCAAAAGAGGACGGCACAGTGCTGCAGCTGCCGGTGGACGCTCTGGATCACGATAATGATCGTCAGCGTGTTACCGCTAACGAATGGTAAGCTTTAGTACTTAGACTTACATTGCTTTTTTTATGTATGCTGTTTTAGAGATAGTACACACACACCGATATCTTTGTCAGTCAGACCGGGAATGTGCACGAGATGCGTGTTTCGCTACGGTTTTGTAAACAATGCATGGGTGTTTTGCTTCCCCGAGTCATTTTTCATGTCCACCCAGAAGATGCAACCTGTCGACTACTGCGCGTGATCGAGATTAAACCGTTTTGTTACGGGGCAGAGCGCAGACAGACGACTGCATGAAACTGCATAATCGGAAACTGGTGCATTTATATCTGTTACTTGTGACAGCCACACATCGTGTGGTGGTCTGCACGATAGCTGGCTTGTGCTGGCTTAGCGGATCTTTGACCTGAGTTGGTTTGTTTGATTAAGATAACTCACTGATGTACGTGTGTAAGCTTTGCGATTCCCATTGTAAGCAAAGTTAATCTCAGACACGTGGGGTTGTTTTGATTGTTTGATTAAAAGGTTCTCAACCAACCAACGATGGTAAAGAACAATGTACTACGTGGTTGGTTCTGCAGGTTTTATGTCGATTTGTCAGGAAGATCTCTAGAGTCTAGACCAAACTCCCATGCCATATTCACATAATAAGATTACACTCTAAAGTACAGAAATTTGCACATCAAATTGGTGCTGCAATAAGTTGCAGTTATCCCCGTTAAAGGGCCTAATGGATTGTTAGCTCCATAAGTGACCCAGTATTATTGGAAACCCTTTCTATACGATTATGAAATAGATTAGTCTAATGTATATTAATTTTTAAGACCTTGAATTTTTGAAGTTACTTACTCATAACTCATAAAGTTGCTCTTATTTCATAAGAACTTCACAAGAGGATTTTGAGGAAATTTGGAACTTATGGATTTTTTTTCAACTGTTGTTGATTAGATTATTGTAGAACATTAATTCCTAGAATATTAAGTTTCTTGAAGATATGAAGAGGATTGCTTACTTTATAAGAAAATTGTTAATTTCTGAATATATGAACATTCCTACGAATGTACTACAATTGTTGTTCTATAATAAAGTCATTCCATTAAGAGCTACGTCGTCTTATTCCGCAATAGTTTGTACAAATTATTACCCCAGAAACGAATTGATTTCTTCCATATGGAGCTATTCGTAGTATGAAATGAGTAAAACAAAACTGCTTCTTGCGGTGCGTGAAGTTAATGTAGTACCTTGTTTAAGACTCAGACCGATGAGTACTTTGTATCTTGAACAGTAAACTTGTTTTGAATCTCTATTACCTCGCTATTACCATATTTTGAAGACAACAGACTTCTCCTGCTGGCTATGTATATATTTTGCCGCTTTTACATTAGAACTTTATCGCTTACTCTATGTTTTACTCATTATTATCTCTCTTTTGCCTGGCTCTTTTCATAAATGTAAATACATAACAATACACCAAGCCTGACTCATTGCCCAAACAGAAAATAATGCATTGATTAATCCAACGTTCCTATAGCTTCAGTCTCATTCTCATGCAGTGCAGCATCACCACCATGGAAGCAGCTCTGGAGTTCCGTAGCTTCCGTATCTATGCTAACAAAGGTTGAATCTCAATTTCCACTGGCACAAAATAACACAAGAAAAGTCCAGCTTTAAGCAATTTTCTTCCACTTCCAACCTGGTGGGGGCAAGGGGGATTCTTTCTCATTCTCATCCGGCGAAGAAAACTTCAATTAAGAAGCCAACTTACCCTGCTGCCGCCTGTTCTGGCGAAGCGCGCCGCCCTTCGCTTTGGCTAAATAATTCTCGTGTTGTGGCGAAAATAATGAGGCACATTTTGCGGATAAAACAGCAAGACACACCGCGAGGGCGTGTAATTTGTGCGCGTAAACGGTCCGTGTTCCCATGGTAATTTGCGAGAAAGTTCTGAGATTTATGGTCGCTATTTCTCGCCACCTAGAATGGGGCGATGGGATGGGATTTAATTTCTGGAAGAGTTTGGTTTTGTCAGGTGGGTCAGGGCGTTGTTTCATTTGGTATATCATTTTTAGGTGGATACATTTATATTTTTTAAGTTTATAAGTGCTTTAAAGCCCGTGATGCTCAGTTGTCAAAGGGTCGTTCTACTTTGTATAATCATTCTACAATTTCGTTTTACAAAAAGTACCTTTCAACCATCCATTCCCATCATTTCCTGCTCAGAATGTCTGCAAAATGTCTGCAAAAAGAACAGCAGCATCATAGTAATTGTCGAACCGGAAAATGGCAGCGGAAAATGAATAAAATGAACAGCAGCAGCATGGTCATGAAGTGGTCAAATAATGGCAAACCACCACGACGTGCAACGGGGCGTGATATTGCAGTTGAAATGACGGGGTCCGCTGATATTGCAATACACCGAATGTTGTGACCCCACGTAGTGTGGCGGTGGGTCTTGGCTGTGCCTCTATCGGCACATAAATATTTAGCACTATTGCCAGTTTTTTTACCTTCTCTGCCTACCGCCTGTCGTTGTTGTGACAGTTGTGCGCGCGCCTTTTGACGAATTCTCATTATTCGGTTGAGTAAATGCCGCGCCGTGTACGAATTATTGAAAGCTGTATGTGCAATGTCTGATGTGCGGTGAGCATCGATTTGTATGCAAACTCGGTTCTAGCAACAGAACGATAATTTCTGCAAAAAAGACAACACTAAACAAAATCATTAAATGCCCCAGACTAACTGTGCTTCAGGTAGCAATCACATGAAATCAAACGTTTCATCAAAGTGGCGTTTGTATGGCCTTAAAAACCCATTCCCCAAATGGTCGTGTGGCGCACATGGCGTTTGCAAACTGCGATTACGAATCACAACTGGGGGTTTGGTTCTTGTGTGACTAGCCCGCTCGTGCAACGTGTTAGCATCGTGGGATTCAGTTTTTATTTATTTTTGGTTTTACGTTTTGACAATTTTCCCACCCATATTTCAATCGTTTTGCTTTTGCATATGCATGCAGGCATATGGTTTTACTTTAAATGTGTGCCTGTGTTGCGGTTTTTGTGGGCTCGACCAGTTAGCCCACCGGTCCTGTCTAAACGTGCGGTACCTGTCACCCAGCACCAGGCCAATTATGAAATCATTCAACCAACCTTTCGCTTACGGAATAATAATCATCCACAAACATCAGATCGCCATTTTTAGGCGATTTTGGGACATAAAGACTCATACCACCCCCCCTACTACTGGAACTGCTACGAATGGGTTCGATTGTTCGCAATGGTGTTTTAGGGCCTCTGGTTTGGGTGAAATTTAAATGACGAATAAATAGCGCAGATTGTTTTCCGGTTTTGGCGATGTGTTTGCGAAACTGTCGCAGGACACAGCATGGGAACTATTGTGAGATTTTTTTTTTGTATCGTCAAAACGGGCTGAAATATTTGTCTAAATCATTCGTTTGTTTATCAGTATCAAAAGTATCAAATTATCTGCAGTAGCGTTGTTGACTATTTGTTGGACATATTTAGAGTGTACTTGTTAACAAGCTTGCCGTTAGAGCGTGCTGCAGTAGAATAAATATCCTGAATGCATTTTTAAAAGAGCTCTTCACCCGTTATTGGGCTATCTATATGATATCAAAACTGCTTTTTAGATAGAATACAACATGTGTATTGAGATCTTATATTATTTGTTTGGCTTACAAAGTAAAACATGATTGCTTTTAGTTAGTAATATTAATTCTTTGTTACTCAGAAAAACGATCCCTGCTATTCACATGAAATGTATTTTAGGAAGCTGAACCAATACATCACATTCATATGCCACAGCTACAATCTCCCTCTGCATTGCCTTTTTATCAGCGCTAATTTTATTTACTTTTTTATTCTACCGTTTCCATCGGGTGTTTATTATAGTTCGGAACTTACTCTTCCGCATTCAAATGTTGCGAACGGATTCAAAGCACGCTCATGCGTTTGTTTTTATTTTTCGCCGCTCGGGCATTTGTTTGCTTTCGTCGGCATCACTTGCCCCTATTCAAATACAAACAACAAGACGATGCAATATGAATATTTTATGTGTGCAAATCTATGCCGCTGCGAAAAAGCTGGCCTGGGTGTACTTTACACTGGCCGGGATGTTGCTTTGGTGCGATAGTGTAGTGCACAGTGTAAGTTGGCGATTTTGGTGCTGTTTTGCGTATTTTTTTTGAGTTCGAAATAAAGCTCTTGTGTGGATGATTCCAGAGCAATTTGTCAAAAATCAATATTCAAAGCATGGTAATGCTATCAATAAACACGCTGTAACGCTTGGAAGGGAAAGTTATGGCGTTAACATTGGCTGAGTAAGTAATGTTTTGCTTCAAGGCGTTATTTATTTCTCAAAGACAGAATGAATGTGTGATGTTTGTTTCTGCATCTGCATCATTTTATTATTTGCAACAAATTGGCATAAATTGAAACGTAATCGTGTGCAAGCGTACTGTAGAGATTAACGTTTTACGACCATACTTATGTATAGCTTCCTTATTGCCTTCCGTGTACCGATTGGATGCACTCAGTGGAAAGTAAAAGTGAGTGGATAGGTAGCATGCAAAACTCGGGAATGCAATAATTAAAACTGCAATACCACGTTTTGCTTGAGCTCTGTCTTTATGATATCCTACTATTCATCTTCCATAAAATAAGCTATTTTGATGGGTGTGCGAAACAAAACACAATGAAATTTATTTTGTCTGCAAGCATCATGGAGCTCTAAAGCCTTTTGCTGCAAATAATTTGCTCATAGCTTTATTAACTAACATTACTATTCACCGCTCCCTTAGTGTACGTGTCTGCCGCACAGCAAAGGAATTAAAGTGAAAATCCAATCCCTTTTCGGTTCAGTGATACTGAAGGCACAGCTCCTGTTAAAAGGGATTGCAAGGGTTCGTAATAAAGGGAAAATTTATATTGTACAAAGGAAATCGCTTTCCCTTTTTTACCCTGCCCCAAACACACAAACACATTTACAAATTGTAGGTCTAACAGGAAATATGTGGAGTATGTGGGGTAAAATTAATGTTTCTTTTTAGGGATCCCTACTACATTACGAAGGGGAGCTCTTAGGGAAAGGGGCAGACACACCAAAATGGTCAAGATATTCATCGCACGTAAGGATCTTTGTTATGAAAGTGTTTTTTGCCTTCTTTTTCTGCCCTTGTGTGAGTTCAATTTTCACATCTTTAAGCTTTTCCCGTACGACCTTGGAGATTCGCTTAATCTGGTTGAATATTTGTCTATAGTTGACGGCCACCCCTTACCGAACATCCCAAATTTCTACCTTTTATTGATATAAATGGGCAAGAAATTGAACGTAGTTGGTGTACGTCATACGGAGCTTTACTCTTGGTTAAGAAACAATTACGCCTGATTACTTGCACCCAGTGTGTGGGGAAGAAAAAATACTGAAGTATTAATCAACCGCCCCGGCGTAGTTGTTTGGAATATTAATGATGTGATTTTGTTTAATGTAAAAATAATTGGTTACTGTGCACTGTCGATTAAACTACTTGCACGCGCTCTCGTGATGAGCCAATGGCAGTGTGTACCCCGAGGGCAGGTCACCATGTGGGCTCGCTAACTCCCCATTCCGCTGCTTGTTAGATTAAGCGAGAATGTTTGTATTGGAAAATTCATGGGGGACGATAGAAAAGATACATAAAAGAAAGGGAAAAAACATGTAGTGCAGTATTGAGGTGAGTCATGCCCGGCAAAGCGCTGGATGTGTGGGGGTCACTGGTCAAACATTAATCAAAGGTAATCATAACCAGACCTTTACACAGTAGCGATACAACAACACAGGCCTATCAAGAAGAAAAAAAAAACTTTTCTTTATAGTATAAGGAAGAACCTTTCCCTTCGTCTTCGGTGTAGTTTCAAGGCCCCAACCAAAATGGCCGACGATGATGATGGGACCGTACCGATAAAAATAGGCCAAACTGCTAAGAAAAAGGCGTTTTCGCAAATCATCTTGACCGTTCGCATCCCGTTCCCGGGGAAGAAGATGACCTAAATCTTTTCATAAGACACCATCACTCTGTTTACTTTTCTGTGCCCTCGCTTTGGAAAAGCTTACACAACACAGCTCATTCTTCTGCTCCATGTTGCTCCATTTGTGCGCTATTTTGCGGATTTCTAGCGAGCTTCTTCTATTTCCGGATAGAGGGCAGTACACGGACACACAAAGTGTCACTGATAATAGCTGTGAGATTAAAAATATCGTCCACTTCCCAGCGCCAGCCTGGTTTTAATTTTCAGCCTTTTGATGAGCCCTGATGAACTCTTGATCGTTCAGCATACCGGAACTACGTTCTGTTCTGGCCTTTTGCCGGTGAAGTGTGTTGCCTGTGCAACAATTTTACAAGTAGAAAATTAAAATTCTCTCCTCACTTGTTTCGGTGCGATGAGAGTCACCCGCATCGTGTCATGCGTGCCTGCGTACGTGTGCTGGATCAAAGATGCTGCTTTGAAGCCATTTTGTAACGTTGTTAGACGGCGACAGTGGCAGTTAAGCTGCCGTTACTAAGTACGGAAGGGCGTACGCACACGCTCGATGGGGTTCAATGAAGGGTGTGTGTATGTGCCCTCTGTCTGCAAGCCTGTTAACGACGAAAATTATGATTTAATCAACGGAGCATCAAACGCGCGGGAGGTTTCGGTGTATCAAACCCGGGGGGGCGAGATGGATGTAACAAATTAAAATGTTTTCAAGTGGCTGTGTGTTGAATGGTGTGGTATGAAATTAATTCGTTGATGTTTTGGTACGGGTATTCTTTACATGTTGTGTTTTCAAGTGATATTTGAGGGGTTGAAATTGAAGAATAAATTGTAATATTACGTTTGTTGGCATTTACTAAAAAAAAACTCACTTTTGGTCTCTAAAATATCACGAAAGCACTGATAATTGGCAACGGACAAAGTCAATTACTCGTGACAATAAACAAGTGAATCGGCCCACGCGAGTACTTTAGAAAGTAAACTCGATCACATGCAGCGTAATCTACCGTCCACTCGCTATATCTCTCTTTCTCTCTCTATCTCTATCTTGCTTGTTGATCTTTTTTCCGCGTTTGTCTCTCTCATAACGTTGTTAATAAAACCGTCCACTTCCACATTCATCATCATGATACCCATGGCCGGTGCCGGTGCGTCGTCAGATGGTACGGCATTGCATTTCAATGCTACCGAAGCATTCGGAAACCGTTCGCTCATGCCTTGCGTGTGCATAAGCCATGAAATTGTAAAATTCAATTACATACCCGTTGCGTTGTCTCTTTCTTTGGGGAGCATTTTGTTGTTGTTGTTGGTGTTGTTGTGCTCTCTTACAAACAGTGATGTCCATCGCGGGCGAACAATTTGATGCAATTGGTGTAGTGAAATGCACAAACTGTTCCTTCCTCCCACAGTCGAAACTTAAAAAAAAAACAACAAGTGCTGCATGTCACCAATCAGAGGCCGGGCTGGACATTATATGTTTGACGAACTGCTCGGCTACAAACAGAACCGGACCGATCTCTGGGTTTATTATCAAAACCCACATACACACACACACACGCCAACCATACACAGCCCGGGGTGCGGTGGTTGTGAGTTAAATAAATCAATTTAATAATTTGTTGAACCAATTACGTTTGCGCGATATGGTTGCGCTTCGTGGCGGTTTCTCGCCCACCACCATCCCATATCCTCGAACTCGTTCGGGGTGGTATATAGCTGCATTCGCGCTGACGCTGACGAGCGCCTTATGTCGCGGTTAATTTGCTGTCGTTTTTCTGAACAAAAAAAAAGAGAAAGATACCGTCCCTGGTTGTTGGGGAAAAGATTAATAAAAACCGACGCTCGCCGCAATGACATGATGTATGATGTATGACAACGTGGACGTGAAAACGATATGATATTGATACCACCCATGCCTTGCCCCTTCGAAATGATGATGTTTTGTAATTTTTAAAAAAAGATCGTAGGGGGAGAGTTGATGTCTTTTCCATCTTTTTCTGTATGTGTCAGTATGTTTGCTTGTTTGGTCCATTGGGTGGAACAATTTAATAAAAGGAACGATTTATTTTTTCTCCTTTTTATGTGAAAATTGAAAAATAAGTGATCTTGTTTGCTTTTCATTACAATCGTTGGGCACACGCTTTTTAATGCCATGCCATGTAGTGTGTAGATACTGTTCGTGTATTGCAATGTTTTTGTAATAAAAAAGAGGTTGTTTATTATTATTTCTACTAATTTCGTACTGAATGGTCTCAATTTCGAAATTATTTACAAAACATGGACAATTAATAACGAACATACCTTAGAATAGCAATTGAAGTTTATGATTTTACCAATGCACAGGGATTTAATTGTTTATGAATTCGGAATGTCATAGAATCTTCTTAAATTATCAACGAAACTGGATAGGATTATATAGACAACATTAACTTTTAGGAACAGAAATGAAAACAAAAGGAATGTAAAGTTTGTACTAAATAACCAGTTTGGTTTTAATCAGATTGTTAAATTTATGCCCTCAGAAGGAATTATTATCATGTTTTAAGCTGTGGTGGAAATATTTGAGGATTTAAAACTATACTATACTATTCTTTTTCACTTGTTCTTTTTGTTGGCTTTCTTACGAAATCGACCGTTTAAAAAAGTTTCTATTTTAAAGACGCTTTTACCGTAAACATTTCACTTGCAAAGCACTATTAAAGCAATGCTGTGGTATAACTGCTAATTCCAACAAAACATCGTTGCATCGGTGTTTGCTTCTTAAAGCTTACAATAAGTCATTCTCCCTTGCGGGCGATTTGTAGCAAACTTTTATTATCCATCTGCGTCGTCTGCGTGCTTTCCCCATTGCCCACCCACATCACTTGAGGATATTTGTCCACACTTTGTGCAACAGATTTCAAAGAAAAACGATAAATAAACAGGATGAGACAGTGCAGCGCCAGCAGCAGCAGCAAGATTGTACTGGCCACCAACGAAGATCCAGCTGCGCGCCCTCTAACGACCGAAGCGCGCCTGACTGACTGCAGCACTGCAACTGTTTGTATCATGTCTCCCATTCCCCGCAGGGGATAACGTTCAAGCTGCAGGCAAATTTGTATCGAACGCCAGTACCAGAACAAAGACGTGCCATTGTTTTAGTGCAGTTGTTGTTGTTGTTGTTGCACTGTGCGCTTCTGTCTGCCAATGGCACTGTTGACACATGGCATAATCTTACCCGCCGGCAAATGCTGGAAAGCCCGGCATTCGGTAGCGAAAACGCCGGTTTGGAGGTGCATCAAACGTGAAATTCACGTGGCTCCACTGTTCGCACTGTTGATGCAAAGTGTTGGCTGGCTGCGTTTGTTTAAAATATCTTCATCTCACTTTTTTGATCATCAAACACACATGTGCATTGCCCGGGGAATTTCACAGACATCACAGATCTCACCACACTACCCCAGATGCGCTAACAACATTAATGTGCAGCAATGTTTGATCTTTAGTGTGGCAGAAATAAATCTTTCCTGAGTTGTTTATCAACATGTTTTATTAATATCTTAAAATCTTTCCTCCTTCCGTTCACCAACGCTCACCAATTTGTGGATAAATTAGTGCCTAATCTCCATCCGCCGTTCATGAATAACTTGAACGCGCGGGCGCGCTCTTTCTGAGAAGGTCCAGCAGTGCGGACATTTGGGAGCACATTTGGTGTAGCTTCCGTACGGGAAGTCACTTCGATTAGCATAGATAGTGATCGAGAAGGGAGGGGATAAAACCCAACCCCTGGCCAGCATCAAACCGTTGCGCGTTGTTGTGAACTGTAACAAAGTGTCTCCGCAGCTCCCGCTGGCAGCAATCGAGCATGGGACGTCTCGTCTCGAATGGCTGCTGCCATATTTTAACCGTAAACTGTCGTGGGTAGTATATTAAAAAAAAAATTATCTCTTCATTACTGGTGCTTCACGGTGGAGCAAATTCGGAGAAAAGTGCGCAACCCCCGGCATGCCACAAGCCAAGTTGAAGATTGTTATCGGAAGCGCTTCCAAGTAAATCCCAACAGTCGGTGAGTACGGTGAGGCGAGCTACGGAAAGAGATATCTAGGGCACGACAACATATGGGCCTCACAATTTGTTGTGCAAAATGTCCAATCTTTTCGAGATATCTTAATAAATTTGATGAAGTTTGCTAAAGATGGTAAGCCATTGGAGCATATCATCGGCATGTGTGTCAGGGCATGCAACTTCAATGCACTTTTTATGGCATATCCTGTATTTGTTCTGCAGCAAAGACGACGTGGCTTGTAACTGAATTTCTCAATAACTTGCAAACTTCCTATACCAACTCACTCAGACAGGCCGTGTGGGTTTAGTCATTCAGCTTCCTGTCTTTTAAAACCTTTTGCTCTAAACCACAACGACGATGAGTCACCAGGGGTTAGCTCGTGGAGAACCTCCGGTTTTCCAAACTTCCGGACCTTCGACAATAGAAACGATCGCACGCGCCACACCCGCCTCTGTGATGTCTTATTGGACTTTGATTTTGACGTCAACACTTCCTAGAACAAAGCAATAGACTTCTAGACAATTTGTCAATAGCAACCGAGAAGCGAGGCGCCGTCGTTCTTAATGCGCTAATTTATTCTTGCGCCTTTCGCACATTTTATGAGCCTTTATCCCTGACAGCTTAGTGTAGTGTACCACACAGCGTCTAAAACTGTCAATCATAAATTAAGTCTTTGCACCCAAGCTGCCGTGGGTGCGTTCGTGAATGCAATTTGTTAAGCTTACGCTTGAACTACCATCATCCCACTAGATGCGTAGGATCAGAAATGAGAGGTCCAGGCGATTCTAAGCACCTTCAGAATGATTACTCCGTTGAAAACTACCAGGATGTACTGAGGGCTCTTGTTTTCAATGTTAATTAGTTACTTTTTATCTAAACCATGCGGTACTTGATCCATTCCAGTACATCTGGAGGTGTTTATTTCTCGCCGTACAACTGTTGTACCCTTTTGCATTTGCATGCCGCAACTGATCCATTTTTCATCTCATCAGAGTGGTGTCTATCTGGCGGTGGCGGCTGCCATGGATATTGCCACTCGCCGGTTGATAGAAATAACCTCGTCGGGTGACTGTTGCAGTGGTGGTGGGGTAGTTTTTTATTCCTCCTCTTCCCTTTATATTACACGCGGTTTTATTGCTGACCATTATTGCTGCACCGACCTTCGCATATTACCCGTTTTGGGCATACGCCGCGCGATGGTGGTGATGGCGTTTGCATGTTCGCACGATCGTGTCGCGTGTCGCTGGTGCGCTTGCGCATGGGTTAAAAAATGACACAGACACGCCAGAGTTGACGGGGCGCCGCTGCCAATATTGAAATTGCCTACCTGTGGGCGGACAGACCGATCGTTACACCAGGCTCTCTCTCTAGCTGTGTAATGTTTGAGTCGGTGGTGTGCCCCGCAGGAGGGCTTTTCGTACAGATGTTCTCCTCTCGCCATAACGATCGCGAGCGTTCGCTCGCTAGTATCAATTGAAATCGAGATTGGTTTCGCGAAGAATGTTGCACTAAGGCTGCACAGTGCCTTCAGCTGTCGAAAATGGGGCCTAAAACGATCGCATCGATGGTGCAAATGTCGTATTACATTGTAGTTAACAAGTTTCTCCGCTAAACTAACCGATGAGTCAGTTGAGTGGTGTTAAAACTGTGATTAATTGATGCTCTAACCTTTTAAAGCTGACAACCATTTTGAGGCCGTTTGTTGGTATTGTTGAATTAACAATTTATTACAAATTATATGTGGATATAAAATGAAGTAAAAAAAAGAAGCTCCCCGCAGGGACACAATACCGTCGATGAGCGTTAATCGTTTCGAAACTGTTTATCTTTTTGGCTCTCTTCCCAGAAAACGTTCCATCGCACAAAACCTCCAGACAGTTTGTCAATTTTTAGCATCGCTTCGCTCTGCTTGCAACACCCTATTAATCCCTTATATTGACAAAAATATCTTCCATCCTTTCGGTACGAACCACCACCAACGAACGAACCCATATGCGCCCACTGCAAAAGAACGCAGCATACCGAAGGATGTGGGAAATGGAGGGAAACTTCCTTTCGTTCGACGTTCGTTTCGCCGGTCGGAAGCAAAGCTTATCGTCAGCAAGTGAACGGCAGGGCGTGGGCAACATGAAAAATTACTTTCGTACGATGTTTTGTATCGCGGCCACTGGCGGCGGCAGTTTGTTCACACATCTTACGCCGAGCAGTCTAACGCCCAGTATTTCTCTCCTTCGGGTGTGGGTATGTTCTGCTTCTTTTTTTTTCTTTTTTGGTCGTTGGTTTTTTCGGTGTCTTCGGTTGTCGATGATCTGCTTCTTCCGTTTTCGGGGAAGCTGGGCTAAGCTGGTCGACCGTGCCACACGCTGCTGGTCTGGTACACGGTGACTAATTTGTTCCTGTTTCGTAATAACTAAAAGAGATCTCTTATGTCAAGTGAGTTTATGGTTTCGAAACGATTTCATTTTTTTGTGGATTTTGTCTTGGTGTGACACTGGGGTGGTAGATGCTGGTAGTGAGATTGGAGTTAGGTTTTTTCTGTTTATGTCTGGATGGCTTTTTTGGTGTTTTCTTGTATCTGTTTGACTCCTGTGTCTCCAGATACAAATAGATGTGTCATAAAAGAAAGGAAGTTGAGGCTTTGTCTTTATTCGGAACTGTATACAGAGCGGTTGATTTAAAAAACTCTCTTAAAGTGTTTGTCTTGTAAGAAAAGATATATTTTTTTTGAAATATGTTTATGAACTTGGTTGTTAATTGCCTGTGGAGACACATCAGGCATCATTTGATCGTGTTTTATTTTCTGATAATTTCTCACTAGCTATGGATTCTAAGCATTCCAATTCTGCCTTGAGAATCAGAATTGGAGGACTATCGAGTATATCTTTAAGTTGTCAAAATTTTGTATCTTATTGACAATCGAACCGATCGCCTGCATCGCTCACAAACGAAATCCTTATTAGTAGACATTAGATAAATAAAACATTGGACAATGTAGATATACAACTCAGAATGTGAAGTGAAGAAGGCCTGAAGACTCCAAATGAGCCGTAACTGTTACAGAATCAAAATAACCAGTTAAAAAAATCATTCAGTAATAGAAGTAGGGGATTATTTTGGATACAGGCAGTACTAATGTAAATTTTACAATTATGATCTTAGTATGTAATGGGCTCGAAAATCACTAAACAAACCAATGTTTCCCCAAGAATCATCTCTGAATTACATTACAAACTACAAAGGAGCAATTATTTGCTGTTGTTAAATCTGCACAGAAGTTTATGTCGTCTAATATAATTCTTCTAAGTCATCTGAGTTTCGGAGTTATTTATAGCATAATCTCACGTCATTGTACAATTTATTCAAAATGATCTTATGGCGTGACTACAGTCCAACAACTATCTTATGATCTTGGGCCTCAATTATGGTCTCAAAATAGCAAATTTGTCTTTTAAGTACGGTTGATAAGACGCCGCAGTACTTTTGGACTTCTTAAGCGTATTTAAGCCGTCTTTCGATTTGGGTGGAATCTGAATTGAACTGTTTCATGAAGTTTAATTGTTTCAATTGACCTAGAAGACATTTGAACAATACATAAAAACTATGTTCTCAATCCAAAGACGATTCCGTTTAATTTCTCCCTTTACTAATATTCCAAAATTCTCTTTCGGCTCATTTTTGCAGCACAATATCGCTCGCCACGAATAATCGAAAACCCGAGCGATACGATCGTCCCCAAGAATGATCCGGTCACGCTCAACTGCAAAGCGGAGGGCAAACCCCAGCCCGTCATTCAGTGGTACAAGGACGGGGAGGAGGTAAAGCTGGACGCTAACCATGTCCTGCTGCCGGCCGGTTCCCTCTTCTTCCTGCGCACCGTGCACAGCAAAAAGGAGCAGGACGACGGGGTTTACTGGTGCGTGGCCAGCAATCAGGCCGGCAAGGTCTACAGCCGGAACGCAACACTGCAGGTGGCAAGTAAGTGACGCTCAAAAAGTCAGAATTTTCATACAGAAAGTTTAAAAAAAATCACACGTTTTTCCCTTGCAGCGCTTCGGGACGATTTCCGCGTCGAGCCGAAAAATACGCGCGTTGCGGCGGGCGAGACGGCCCTGCTGGAATGCAGCCCGCCCCGCGGCAATCCCGAGCCAAATGTTAGCTGGAAAAAGGTAAACCTTTTTTTGTGTTCTTTTTGGGTATTGGCACACCCTCTAGTGCCACACCATTATCATCAACGTAAAATCGCAATTTATCACGGCGTCGTCTCTCTTACGTAAAAATCCGATTTCGTTTTTTTCCCTCGTCCAGAACGACGGCTTTCTCGAGCTGGACGATTATCGGCCATCGAAGGAGCTCGCCCGGATACGGATCGTTGACAGTGGCAACCTTCTGATCAGCGACGTGCGGCCGACGGACGAGGGGCGCTACCAGTGCATCGCCCAGAACATGGTCGGCTCGAGGGAAAGTGGACTCGCAAAATTAACCGTCCAGGGTAAGTGTGGCCGTGCGAAGGGGGTAGTGAAGAACACGTGGCGTGTGTGCGAGGGGGGGCCAAAGGGAATGATTTACGGAGGTAACATTTTTTTCTTAAGTGCGGTCGCTCGCAGCCCATTGAAATGAAGATCAATATGCTTCGGGTTTTTACACCTTCCGTGTGTGTGTGTGTCTCCACTCCCAACTCTATCCCCAATTTCCTCAAGCGATTTTTCTGACTTTCCACCACAATGATTAATGTCTATGGTAAAAAGGAATCATTATGCTTTTTTTTTTCTCCCCGAGGCTAACGGCATCGTTAGCGTGGTGAGAAGTGGGAATAACAACCGTTTCGGCCGCGCTGGAATTGCTTCTAACCATTTGCATAACAAATTAAATTATTCGTTCACATCACACACCGGCACATCAAGACGGGGGGGAGAGAGAGATAAGCAGCAGTGAAGCAGCACACTCGAAGGAAACGATTTAGAAAGCTTGTGTTTTATCGCGCACGTGATAAATATCGCGCATCGCGCAGTAAGAAAAACGCAGGAAAAATGATTCACACAGTCACACACAGAACGACGAACGAAGCGGCCGATGTGTTACTGCTGCGCTGATTGGGGGACTTAATTTTTAGCGGGTGCTACTTTGGATCATAATTTATGTCATTTTTAATCAGCCAGTCCGTTGTTTGGCACCCACCACCACCGCCGAGTCGATGCATGATTTACAACTTTTCTCCACCTCTTTCCTCATTTCTCTATTACAGTGAAACCGTACTTTGTGGCCGAACCGGACGATGCGACCGTGCTGGAGGGCCACCGCGTACAGTTCCAGTGTGCGGTCGGGGGCGATCCGGCCCCGCAGATACTGTGGACGAAGCAGCACGGTGACATACCGGTCGGGCGGGCAGAAATATCCGAGGAGGATCGGAGCCTGATCATACGCAATGTCACGGCCGACGATCATGGGCAATACATCTGCGAGGCCCGGAACTCGGTCGGTGTGATCAGTGCGCGGGCCAGCCTCACCGTCAACAGTAAGTAAAGAGAAGGGGTGTGCGATAAGTACGAGCTAATTAATGCAATCGATGACATTAAAGCGGGGAGGGAATGACATGAATCGGATAACAACTTTAACCACCGACGATCGATGGAAGATAATCCGGGCCGACAGCATTTTACGCAATCTTTTTCGCGCGAACCGCGGACACATCATTTACGGGCTTAACGCGCCTTAAAGAGCCAACTGTATCTCCCCGCCGGTTTATTGGCTATCCGAATTGGAAATCAGATTTTAACAACCAAGCGCCCCGAAAAAAAAAGTTCACGTCAAATGTGGTGGCGTCATTTTATGGTGGGCAGATGCTTTTTTTTGGGAGTATCAATGCTCCCGTTTATTTCGTTCCTTGTGCGACTTTTTACACATTTGGCGACTGGCGACGTTTTATTGCGAACGGGTTATTCTTGAACGGGTCTCTGGTCTCCGTCACTGTAGGCGTCCGTGTGTGATTTGCTGCCAACAATCATAAAACGATGCGACACACCACCGACCAAACGGTCTCGTTTTTTGTAACTTTCCACTTCACACAATGTTTGCGCAATTTTATGATCCATCGAAAAATGTCCTAACCACTTCATTCGGTCTTTGCCAACTCCAGCCAGTGGCATCGAATGTTTGCATTTTCAACTGATTTCATCATTTTCACTTCTATCCACTAGCTCCACCCGTGTTCATCGTGCGGCCCCAGGACCAAAAAGTCACCGTCAACGGGGTAGTGACGTTTAAATGTTCGGCGGGCGGTAGTCCACTGCCGTCCGTGTTTTGGACGCGGGAAGGTTCGCAGACGCTAATGTTCCCGAACAACAGCTACGGCAATATGCACGTTTCCGGGCAGGGATCGTTGCAGATCCGGGGTGTGCAGCGGGAGGATGATGGATACTTCGTCTGTTCGGCACTGAGCGTGGCAGGATCGGTAACGAGCCGGGTGTATCTGCAGGTGAGTTGGCGTAGAATTTAAGGTAGAATAATTCGGGAATTTTTCGTGAAAATATTGGTGAGGAGATTACTAGCAATGTCTAAGATCCCCTTACTACACTTCACCTTCAAGTTTTTGGATAGTTCATAGCTTAATTAGGTAACTTATATAATTTCTGCAACATGAATGTCTTTCTCAGGTCCTATTTAAGTTCATTAATCTGTTTTTCAAGCCTTATATGTTTTTACAAACCCATATACAATACCTCAAAATCGATTATTTTTGAAGCAGAAAGTTCCCAAGATGATGGAATTATTCACCAGTGATATTCTAAAATATTGTTTTAATATTACTTTTTTCCAACATTTGTCTGCACATGTCGTGGAACTTATCAAAGCGTTTTATTTTTCTATGAATTGTGCAGGGTTTTTTGTATCATTTTTAATTGCGATATATTTGATATGTTATTTATATTAAAAACCCTGTAAATGTCCTTCAAAACCAATGAAATCAAACATACTTCAAAGCCAAGCGCCATTTAGACAGTGATTATGGGATTTAGACCTTAGGGATTTGTAAACTCTTCTGGGATGATGACATAAACCCTGTGATGTCATGTATTATTATAACTCAGAGGGACCCATTGACCTATTCATGGGATATTTTTATTACTTTTCGCTGTACGGTTTAATCAGTATCAGCTGTTGGCGGCTCTCGCTTCAGGTCACCTTGAGACATGGCATGGTGTCGCTGTTATTGTTTATCTGTCGCCCTTGCTGATTGTCGTTGTACGCGTGGCATCCCCATTGACAGGGTGTCAACGCATAGATTTATAGACCGATGGAGTCCGATGCAGCTCGTGTTGTTGAAATATGATACTCTGTTTGTTATTCCGAGAATCTTTGTCTGCGTCATCTGTATTCTGAAATAAAATGTTCATTCTACAGGTACATTGAGTTCCTCAAAGCCTGAAATTTAATCAATCGAAATTAACCCTCACCAGTATGTGCACCAAACGCTCCAATTAAAGCTCTACATTCTCCCAATTTTCCAGGTGACTTCCCCAATTGACAGTATTCCACCGCCACTGCTGCAACAGGTTCCCTCCAATCAGAGCCTTCCGAGCGGAACGAAGGCAACACTTCCCTGTCGCAGCTCTGCGTACGGAGCACCTTCATCATCATCATCGTCGTCGTCGGCAGCGTCCTCGTCAGCGCCCCGTTGGCAACGTGATGGTATCAATCTGCTTACTGGGCCCGGCAAACGCTTCAAAATTCTTTCCGGTGGATCGCTACGGATTGATGGTAAGTCGCAGCTGATAAACCCAATCCCAAAACAGGATTACTTGCTCACGAGTTTCCATGGCAAAAGGAGAGTAATATGTTCAGAATTTAAATTGAATCACCAGTTACACTCATCAACCAGTTTTGTAACTCACGACACGTTACCTTTCCGCGATGGGAGTTTAAGGGAAGCCCACATATGCGAAACTCTGCGTCATCTGGAAGAAGGTTTTTCATTTTTACCATGGTGATGACAGGAAACGCGTATTAGTAGGCGGAAAAAGGAACTTAATTCCATGGAAATGAAAGGGTAGCAAAGGATTCCTATTTGTTCCGCTCAATGCATCGTTTAATAGTCCTTTAATACTCAATTGAAAAGCGAATAGAAATGCGAAATTGAGGTTCGATTGAAATGGTTTAATTGATGCACTAACAACCGGCACAATATGAGTTTTTCCTCCATTTAATCTTCCCGTTTAATGTGTGTGTGCATCAGTAATGAGATGAGACGGAGGGTACGTACGTACGAACGTACATAAACGCCTTTCAACCAGAAGTAGCATCAACGCACATGCTCTCGCCCCGTCCAACTAGAGACGATTTGCTTCATTTAATGGTTGCTGACTTGGACATGGTACTGCAATCTCTTGCCGTGCACTTTGTGCATCATTGCAGAGTTCTTGCTAAAAGTGCAATCTGTTGTTGAGGGAGGAGAAAACCCCGTACCATGCGATTACTTGCGCTTCATTGATTATTGAAAGCGAGCGCGCTTTGTATGCCAGCTGTGCCTGGGGTAAGATGCACTTTGTAGAAGGGCTCTGGCTTTGTGAAACCTTAATTATTGACGAGTGCACGTTAGAATAATAGAAATCTTGCAGTCCGTTTTCGGAAAATGAAGGTGAAATGTGCCCATGTGGTATATTAACGCTGCCGACGGGAACTCGTGAGTGAAGTAAGGATATCCGGTTTCATTACTCAACCATGGAAAGATTTACCTTTTTTCTCTCCCTCGAGCGGATAAAGTCCACGTTCAAGCCGTCCAAGCACAAACACACACAAGCCACACGTGGACGGTTTTCTCTTTTATCATCCAGGCTTCCAACGGGTACACATGATTGATTGAATCTTTTACACAGTTTAGTGCTTAAGCAGAGTTGCAGTTTTTTACGCTTCTCCTTTCGAGGTTGATGTTCTCAACTCAATAAACTCTTCGCCGGGTGAACTGCGTAGGGTTGGGCTTTGGAGGTTGCTACACGAACAGCTCATGCATCATCAATCAACTTCCAGAACGGAGAGGGGAGCGCATGCAAAAAACCTCTTCAAGGGTCATCTCCAGGAGTTCTTACCATCACATTTGAAAGTCCTGTGTTGAAAGGTAGTTCTCAGCAAGATTGGCGAAACTCTCCGCAGGGAGCTCCATAGACTTTGATTGCCATCTTACGTAGTGCGCAAGAGCTTCGTGACACTGTGAAATAGTTTTGTGCTTGTAAGTTGTCCTGGAGATGTCCGGAAAAGGTTTTTCAATCATTGAAGTTGCTGGAATACAAGGCATTTCAATTTCTGAGACACATTCCAGCTCTTTATATTTACGCATAGCAGACAATTTCGTGATGAAAGAGCACACAACTGTTACTTCTCTGACGTTTCCTAACTTTGTCAAACCAATAAGCACAAACTCTGTGCAGCCCTTCTCCCCAAAAGAAGTCGTGATGCATCTTGTAAAGCGAATCTCATCACCCCGTAAAGTGACGGTAAAGTGTGTGTCTCTCGGTCCTTTGAATCTACGACCTCAAAGGCTCCTCTCCATTACTGCGGGTCAGATTAGCTAGCCTGTTGCTTGCGCTCTCCAGAGCGACGACGAAAGTCAAAGCCTTTTCAATTAAATGTCATTATGTAAATGCTCTGTTTGAGGATGGTTCACCGGCAAAGCCACCATAAGGTTAACCGAACAACCAAAGAGAAAGAGCGGAAGAAAGATGTACAGGACACAGGACAAAAATCGTGTCCACCAGCCTGAAAAGCCCATACCTCTCTTAGTTGGCTTTCATCGTATGTTTCGTTGAAGATGGGTTCGCTCGTGTTTGCGACCACCGTTGGAGTGTGAAACCGTGTGCTTATGCACAGCTGGAAAGAAAGGATGATGTGCTCTTTGTGTGCTGGTGGCTGTAGATGGTTTAGGCAGAACATAAATAAAGCACAAGATCCGATGGCTCGATAAGCTAATGATGCTCGAAAGTTGATTGAGCTTTTGGTGCTGTCAATGATTCAATTAGCGGGCTATTGGGTTCATCTTTTCGAGCTCGCGGCTCTCAGGATGGATGGTGTGTGTGTGTGTAAGTTTCGCTCAATATTAGCGATTGTAGGCACTTGTATTCAAGTGGAAACGGTTTCAAATTATTGCAACCAAAAACGAGTTGAAGGATGAATATTCCAGCTTAAATCGTTCCATATTCGCATATTGCACTTTGTGAAATTGAGAGGAGTTTTTGGACCACTTTTTTCACATGTTATTCGTTACGCCGGAAGAATGAAGAGCAAGCAGCATGTGATGTTTACTTTGCTGTTTGTGTTTTCGTTCGCCTCTTCAACCACAACACATTCCCTACTCGAACCAGATAGGCTTCCCACTCCAAACCGTACCTCAATCAACGGAGCCTGGCGGGCAAGTACAGAGTGATCTCTGACGTGTGGGCCCTTCCAATAAAAAATATTCCGGTACTTCACAGCTCATCACTCTCATCACACAATTTCCATGGCAAAAAGCGAGGCAAATGAAAGAAGGTTCATCAAAAAAGTTTTCCAATTTGATCCTCAGAAGCAGCAGCCTCTCTCGGCACATGGATATGCGCCCATGTGAGGGTTGTTTGTAACCACACACCGACCCCAGCCTGTCTCAAGAGGACACGGAGGGTGAAGGCATATGATATGCGCACTGTACTATTGTTTGTTTTGCCGCTGCTTCTGCTTTACCTCGATCTTTTTTGCTGTTTTATGAATTTGCTACTCCATGAGTGGCTGGTGCTTTGCGCCAAATTGATAAACTTTTATCGACTCTCGGGATGATTTATGAGTGAAGTTAGGCTTTAAAGGAGGGCCTGGAAAAAACGGGCGTATACTTTAATTTTAATTGCCTCGAAAAGATGAGGTAGAGTTATAATAACGTGCTTTGTAGAGCTTTAATCTCATCTGCAAAATAACAACTCACATTTTGCTTCAAAAAATTAGGAGCAAATCTTTGAAAAACTTTCTTCACAAAATATGCTCAAACCTTTTGCGACTTCCGAAACACCCTAAAATACCCTAATTCGGCTCCAGGCTGGGGAAGGCCGTAAATTTTACGTATAAATTTCCGGCCTCCAAACTTTTTCCACATGCACGGCACGTTTCACTTTGGCGGCGAATTTCCCCTGTTCCGCTCCGTTCCAACAGCCAAAAACCAATCGGCCGTGATGCGTTGTTAACAGCTTCTTACCAACGCAGAGTAAGAGTAAAGTGAGCACCAAACCAACAATGAAGAAAAAAAAAACCCCAAAGACTTCCACTATCATTGAAAGTGTTTCCTGCTGAGCTTTCGGCAAGGGGAAGAACACACTTTGCCCTGTGTCTAAAAGCAGCCAACAAGAACCGTTCGAACCTTCATTTTCACGACAAGAAAGAGGGGGTGCTGGAGGGGACTGAATAACTTTTATTAGAATGAAGGCTGTTCCATCGTCGATGACTTCCGATGGTGGGTTGCTCTTGCGATGAAAATGCAAATGCCCCTGATGATGGGCGGCGTGCGCGCGCCTCTAGTGTGCGTTTGTGTACACGTGCGTACGTGCACAGGTTTTCTTTTTTGTCGAAATGGGGAATATCATTTCCGCAACGACGAAGTCGATGAGGAAGCATGGGGGGGGCTGTATTGTGTTCGCTACAGGTAAGAAATGGAATTCACTTTCTTCGCTGACATTATGGCTGGCTTTTAGGGGGCGACTTTAAAAGATTTTTTTCCTGCTATTTTTCCCATTGTGTGATTTTTTCCTTGTTGCATTGATTACGAGTAGTCATAAAGGGTGGTAAAATGATTGTAAATGGATAAGATTTTGATGATTTTTGAAATTTTTTATTTAGCATTTTTCCCTTATTTTTGTTTTTAATTTCTTTCCCAATTTTTCCAATTTCTTACTTCACCATTAAATTTCATTTAAATTGAATGTTTAATAAACCTTTTCCAAACTGTATCAAAAAATTGAATTCCTCACACTCAAGTGTCTTGGCAAGATTGTATTGCCGCCATAGCTTTGAATCAAAACATCTTCCCCGTTGTTTTAAACGTCAGAAAACCAATGAACCAAACCGGTAAAGGTCTCTTCAACAAACGCACAAAACCATCTCTCACACCTCGCTTGAACTACTTTGTTTACGCACGACCATTTAAGGTACACACTGCCAAGGACCCAAATTCTTGTGGCACATTTTTTGTTTCTCTTTACTGCCGATGCTCCCGCTCTCCCGTTAAACTTTTCAGTAAAGTACCACTTTAGCCACCACCACCGGTCCACTGGCAGTCATATGTGCTTTGCGAATGTCTTAAATAGCGTACTGTAGTGTGCATAAGTACTATGGCAAAGAACCGAACGGTATCGATTTTTGGCCCAACGGTAGCACACCCAAAAAAGCAAGAGAGAAACCCCCCTCTCCACATAGATGTCAAGTGCTAGACTGGAAGAGTTGGACACACTTCACGTTGCACACTTGAAGGTGGCCGAGAATTAAGCCATCGCCATGGCGAAATGATGCAGTGTTACCATTTTAGTACAGCGCTCCTTTTTCAGTTTGCCAATCGAGATCAATTTTTCCTGCTTGAAGGCCCATTAATAATGTTTCTAGCCTCGGCTCATGGTTTGACGTGGTATTTCTTACAAAAATGGGGGCTTTTGCGAAAAAGAGGTCAATAATTAGATATGGCGTCGAAATGGAGATCCGCACAGCGCGGTTTCATTAGAGGGTTTGAAGTAAGCAGTTTGTAACACTTTTGTTGGAGGTTTTGGTGGATCTCTAGTTGCTCGTTGGTCTTCCGTTAGCAAAACCCCGCGTCACCGTCTTGATTAGGGTTGGTATCCTTTCCCAAAAACTGAAGACGAGCGCTGCACGGTAAACGGTAATGACAAAATGAAGTGTAGTTGGTTGGAACGAGGTTTTAGTAGGGGTAATGCTTTTCGGTGCAAAATCCTCGTTTTCGGATGGTTCTGTGTGTTGAAATTGGAAGCTTAATGAGGGTTCTGCTTCTGGAAGGATGCACGAGTATTTAAAGATCTTGATGCGCTAACTCGCCTAATGGAGGTTTTGGGGTTGGAGTGACATTATTACGAGTCATTAAAGTATCTTGTTACACAACTACGTTGTTCGGGTTTAAGTGGTGAAGCGATTCGTTTTGGATTTTTTTGTCTTATTAGGAACGAGATTGAAGACTGTGGGGATTTTGGTGTAATTTCAACCATTCTCTAGCCTTCAATTTGTGGTACAGCTTTGAGATACTAGCGTAAACATAGTGTTCAGATGGTTTGTACTCGTTACACGTTTCTCGTGTTCTAAACTTGCGCCACAATGCGTCACAACGTTACCACAACACCGTGTTAGTGCATGAAAGCAAACTTCTGCAGAGCAGCATACATCCTTTCTTTACACCCTTTTAGCAGGACGATGAAATGAAACATCCCATGCTACACATTGTAGTGGAAGAACATAACGCTTTTCGAACATGCTTTCACTAATGAAAGCGCACCTAGGTGACGGTCGCTTTTCACCTCGTTCCACGTTCTAGAAGGCGTTTACTCTATGCTGTATGCTTGCTCCTGTACGTTTTCTATACCGCAAAACGGTCCTTGTGCTGCCTGATTCTTGCTGAGAGTTTTTTGTTGCTGTTGTTTTGTTTATTTTGTGCGCGCTTGCATCACAAAACCTCACTTTTCCTCCTGCCCACGTTCAAGGATATGCTCGAAGGATCGTAAAGATACACTCTTTATACATTGCTAAAAGTGTACAACACCCCAGGTGTGTAGCAGGGATGGGGGATGAAACACAAAAACTACTTACCTTGCTGCTCCATTCGTTCGGCGTCCCCTGTGGCCAGGACGACGGGCAGGATTTTAGTCCTACCCAGAACAAATACTGACATTGGAATGGAGAAAATGGGTAGCCTCTTCAAAAGCGGTCGCTGGGTGGCGATGCTTTCGTACCAAGTACAAACTTGTACTGTTCTGTGGGTACCTGTGAGCCGCATGAGTAGAGAACGTCGCAACTTTGACGTTTATTTTGTGCGTCCTTTGAAACTTTAAACAACAAGCCGAGTGGAGTTTCGGACGCTACCGTTGCATAAAGTTCTATGGTGTGTCATTAGGTAACGAGGTTTTGTTCACCTCATAAAATGGAGAAACCACTGGACCTACAACGTGCTAATAATTCTGTCCATTAAATAAACCCTTTCATTAGAGGAAAACATCATAAACAGGGCTTTTGCCTACTTTTGCGATTTTAAACGTAAAACTTAGTTTAATTGAAGGTATTGGCGAAGGATGATGAAATGTGTGACATATCGTAAAAAGAACGATAATGTATAAGATTTGTAAATTGGTGATAAAACAAGAACAAGAACAAGAACAAGAACAAGAACAAGAACAAGAACAAGAACAAGAACAAGAACAAGAACAAGAACAAGAACAAGAACAAGAACAAGAACAAGAACAAGAACAAAAACAAGAACAAGAACAAGAACAAGAACAAGAACAAGAACAAGAACAAGAACAAGAACAAGAACAAGAACAAGAACAAGAACAAGAACAAGAACAAGAACAAGAACAAGAACAAGAACAAGAACAAGAACAAGAACAAGAACAAGAACAAGAACAAGAACAAGAACAAGAACAAGAACAAGAACAAGAACAAGAACAAGAACAAGAACAAGAACAAGAACAAGAACAAGAACAAGAACAAGAACAAGAACAAGAACAAGAACAAGAACAAGAACAAGAACAAGAACAAGAACAAGAACAAGAACAAGAACAAGAACAAGAACAAGAACAAGAACAAGAACAAGAACAAGAACAAGAACAAGAACAAGAACAAGAACAAGAACAAGAACAAGAACAAGAACAAGAACAAGAACAAGAACAAGAACAAGAACAAGAACAAGAACAAGAACAAGAACAAGAACAAGAACAAGAACAAGAACAAGAACAAGAACAAGAACAAGAACAAGAACAAGAACAAGAACAAGAACAAGAACAAGAACAAGAACAAGAACAAGAACAAAAAAAAATTTGTAATATGTTTTTTGAATAAAAAAAAAAGTTAGATTTCATTATCAATTCTATTTACAAGATGACTACATCTAATACCTTTTGTTTTCATCTCCTTTGCAGATCTTCAAACCGAGGACAGTGGATGGTACCGATGCATCGTTAAGCTGGATGACCATGAATATTCCTGGTCTGCTTATTTGAGTGTAAGTTTCAAGCATAAATAATTCTTCTATTTTAAATATATTTAAAATACATTTTAAATATTTAAATTAAAAAAATACGTCATTTCTGACCGAAAGTATACTCTTTTGTAAACTAATACAAACATTTCGGTAACTCTTTTGTGTTCCTTCCCATTAGGTCGATAGCAATCTGCCGCCCCAATCGCAGCAAATCTTCAACGCGGAGCTGCTACCGTCCGCACCGGGCCAACCGAAGGCAGCGAACATTACCAACACGAACGTGACGCTGATCTGGGCCCGGGGCCAGGACAAGCTGCGCACAAATGCCATCGCCAGCTACACCATCGA
This sequence comes from Anopheles arabiensis, assembly GCF_016920715.1. Taxonomy (NCBI): domain Eukaryota; kingdom Metazoa; phylum Arthropoda; class Insecta; order Diptera; family Culicidae; genus Anopheles; species Anopheles arabiensis. The sequence continues at coordinate 68,258,518 of NC_053518.1, read as the reverse complement.
GTACCACAGCACGGACGATCGCGAGATGGACGCGGGCTGGAAGATTGCGCTGCGCCAAATTGCGGGCAATACGGCGACGGTGACGGGACTGTCGCCGGAAACGGGCTACATCTTCTCGGTGCGTGCCGAAAACGGTATGGGCTTCTCAGCCCCGTCGCCCGTGTCGACCCTCATCCGCACGCTTTCGTCCGACGATCGGGTAACGATACCGGAGGAGATGGACACGGCCCGGATGGTGCTGAGCGGAAAGGTAAGTGTCATCGAGAGAAAGATGTACGAGGGGAGATAGTTTTGGTTTGCGTCACATTTCGTTTCGTTTTGTCATTCCCACCCCGCTTTGCGGTTTCGCTTTCCCCCTATGCCAGATTCTCGAACTGATCGATATCATTGCGCTAACGTCCTCGTCGGTGCGGCTCGAGTGGCAGCTGCAGATCGGCGGCTCGGAAGAGTACATCGAAGGGTTCTACGTGCGCTATCGCGATCTCGACAGTGACGTGCAGCGGTACAGCATGCTGCCGATACCGAACAGCGAAACGGAGAGCCACATCATCACGAACCTGAACAAGTACACCCGGTACGAGTTCTTCCTGACGCCGTACTTTAAAAATCTCGAGGGTCAACCGAGCAACGCGCGCATCGTACGCACGCTCGAGGATATGCCGACCGGGCCGCCGACCAACATACAGGCGGGGATGTTGAATCTAACGGCTGGCTGGGTACGGTGGAGCCCACCGTTGCGCGAGCACCAGCACGGTGCGGTGGTCGGCTACAAGATACAGGTAAAGTCGGGCAACAATGCCTCGAAGCTGTTGGCCCAGATGACGCTCAACTCGACCACCACGTCGGTGATGCTGAACAACCTGACGACGGGCGCTAGCTACACGATTCGGGTGGCCATGTTTAATCGGCTCGGGATGGGTCCGTTCTCGAAGCCACTCTACCTGGTGATGGACCCATCGTTCGTGATTGTACCGCAGGGTGTGCACAACAACCACAACCAGCTGTACGGCGATTACGACGACCGGCGACACCCGCAGCATCAGTCGCACGCGCACAACTTCCTGCACGAGACGTGGTTTATGCTGCTGGTCGTGTTTTCGCTCGTGATCGTACTGGTGGTGACGATTGCCGGTGGTGTGGTTGTGTTCCGGCGGCGCCAGGGCTTGGGCAAACCGGTTGTGACTGTGCCGACGCTCGGGGGGCGGCGCGGAGACATAGCGAACCTGAGTATGTCGCGGAAGGATGGTGGGATTTGGATCGATCGTGGTTGGCGGACGTGCGATACGGATAAGGATTCGGGGTTGAGCTCGATCAAGCTGCTGGAGGGCAGTCAGACACACCACACGTACCCACTGGCGGATGGGGGGACCGATTACGCGGAGGTTGATCCTCGTGGACTGACGTCATTCTACAATCGGAAGGTGAGTTTTTTTTTAATTCTCATGTCTTTTTATACACGTCCCAAAAGGACGATATTCTACAGTGTAAAACATGAATGTAGGGTCACATCGTTTTGTTGTGATTTTTGTGATGATTAGTGGTGGGAGCTCGGAATCGGACCTACTCGATTTCGATTCCATGTTCGGAATCAATTCAGGTGCCGATTCCGTTGCTGGAATCGATTCCGATTCCGATGCTGGAATCGATTCCGATTCCGATGCTGGAATCGATTCCGATTCCGGAGCCAATTCCGGAGCCAAGACTGAAGCCGATTCCGAAGCCGATTCCAGAACCGATTTCGGAGTTGGTTCCGGTATCGATTCCAGAATCAGAATTGGCTTCGGAATCAGAATCAGGTCCGGAATCGGAATGAACCTGGGAAACGCAATTTGCTCCGGTAATTGAATCAGAATTGACTCCAGAATTGGAATTAGTTCCGAAATGAGAATTAGTTCTTGAATTGAAATAAGAATTTTCAGAAGCGAAATCAGTCGGGGAATCTCCATGAGAATGTATCGTTTACAAGCAAATTTTGATTATTTGCGTCTATCAATACGTAGCATCATTGGAACCAAACGTTTATTCTTATGGAGATGTTGAAACCGACTCCGATTTCGCAGCCGATTCTGGATTCGGAGCCAATTTCGATTTCGAATCTGATTTCAATTCCGGAACCGAATCCGAATCCGAATATATTTCAAAACATATAGTTTATCAAATATCTGGATTTATGGCTCAAATAGTTCATTTTTGTAGAGTATATTGTTGCTATCTTCGAATGAGTAAAGAACTTATTCTTCTTCTTCTTTGGCTCAACAACCGATGTCGGTCAAGGCCTGCCTGTACCCACTTGTGGGCTTGGCTTTCAGTGACTAATTGATTCCCCCCCATAGCAGGATAGTCAGTCCTACGCATGGCGGTGCGGTCTGTTTGGGGATTGAACCCATGACGGGCATGTTGTTAAGTCGTACGAGTTGACGACTGTACTACGAGACCGGCTTATGAGTAAAGAACATGTGTATAAAATTATTTAAAAAAAATTATGTTCAATTGGTTGGCAATTGTGCTCCTAATCCGAGATATCAATTTCATTTTTTGCGATAAATTACTGAATCATTAACGTTGGAATTGCGCTTCTGTTTCGCTTTACAGTCCCCGGAGAGTCCAACGCCGTACGCTACCACGATGATCATCAACGGCATTCCACGGAGTGACAATGGAGATCTGGGCTATCAGGGTCACGATACGTTCTCGTCCACCTCGTCCAGCTTCCGATCGTTCTACGGCTATCCGCGACCCATCAACCCAAACAATGGTAAGTCCCAACGAACTCCACGGTTCTTCTGTTTACTATGTCTAATAATTCGTCGCTCTTGCAACACCCCCCACCAGTTCCTCCAAACTGGGTCGACTATCTGCCCCCGCCACCGGAGCATCCGCCTCCGATTCCGCAACCGATCGAAACACTCAACCATCATCACCTGAATCACGTCTACCCGTCCGAGCTGGTCGGCACAATAAACAGTTCGCAAACGTCCAGCTACTGTTCGCGCCGCACCAGCGGGTACAAGTGAGACCGTGGCGCTGCGCTTTGGCTGGCAGGCAGTGCAACATACCACCACCAACTACCGAGCCGACTAGCAAACAACAAACTCTAACAAAAACCACGAAAAAACAAACATAAATGCCGCCAAACAGTGAAACACACACACACAATCAATTTTGGGTGACCTCTAGGGTGGTAGTAGTGGTGGGCCTCAACGCCCACGTGTACATTGAATCATCGGACGACGATCACCACATTCGGGACGTTTTGCTTCTTGCGGGCGTTTCTCTCTGTGTGTGTTTCAGCTGCGTCCCAGCGGCCAACGATAAAAGATCCTTACGGGTGAGTAGAAGTGATGGTTTTAATTTACTTATTTCTTTTTACTAACCTCCATTTTTTTTGTCCACGTTCGGGCCAACAGGATTATCGTGCAAATGTAGTGCAAACTTCTTCGGGATAGTGACAATTCCACCCGTGCCGGCCGGGTCCGGAAAGCTGCACGGTGCCCACTGGAAGTCACCACCTCACACACGTTGCCATCAACAGCTGCTAGAGCTTTGATCGGTGTGCTTGTGTGCGTTTGGGCAGTTGAATGTCATTGGGTTCGGCTGGACCTGCTCAAGATGTGTTGTGGCCATACGGATTAGGGTGTGCCAAGTGTGGTGTAGCGTTTATCACAGCCCGCGGACGCGGTTCGCCTACGTAGAGATGTGCGAACGCGCGAATCGCCGTAGATACAGATGGTAGTGATGAATATGAAGTATATTTTTTCTATGAAAAAAAAACCAAAATGAATACCAAAGTTGCACGTGTGGAGTGTCGGTAGGTTTGAAGCATTATCCGAAACGAAAACGGCCGATATTAATCCTAAGGTATGTATTTATTTCCGATTACATTTTAATTACAACATATACAAATTAATCGCCATAATCCACTACAACAATTGCTGTTCTCGATCCAATTAACGAGCCGTTTAAAAGCGCACAATTTACTGTGACATTATATTGGGTGTTGCCTTCTGTCCCCTCCCGTCGTCTCCATACCCCCTGCCATCCCTGTTTTTGCCGCTCGCCCGATGGCGCTATAAAATATGGTTATTTAATGGCTTGTCGGTCAACTCTAAACAACCGCAAAATTGTTTCAAACCCATGCTGCGGACAAAAGCTTTCGCGCGTAAATAAGCCAAACTGCTGGTAGCAGCATGTGGCGGCAGGTCAAACACACATGCTGCTGCACAACCATATGTGCTGGGTATGTTCGGAGGGTTTTTTTTTATTTTGCTGTCCCGCTTTTCGTTATTTAACTTCCAATTGAGGTCACGCTGTGATCCTCCCCGTGATTATTATCCCATTTTGTATCATCTTTCTGACACATTGTAGCAATTATAGCGAGAGGGTAATATTTCACAAATTCCACAGCGAATTATGGGAGGTTTTTTTTATTCGTTTTATGTTCTACACAATGCCAACAAATTGACAACCATTTTATTGAAATTAATCTTGGTAAATGCGCGAAATATGTTCATGTGAAAACCGATCTTTATCCGATTTGAGTTTTGTTTAATGGTGATAATATTTTAACCATAATAATTGCGTTCGCTGAAATCATTAACCAATCGTTGCTGTGTTTGCTTATGCGACAAGCTGATTCCTTTGAAGCGCTATAAATGTTACAGAAAATTGCGTGGTTGGAAACCTGTTTTACATTCCTCACTTCCATCGTAAATTCTAGCGTGATCCACATTCCCGGTTGTTTCCAGTCGGGACTTGTAGCTCCAAAAATCAGTACAAAAAACATGCTTTGGACGTGTTTTTTGTCTGTGTGGAGGGCGATATTATCACTTACGATCAACATAAAATGTTATAAATATCGTGTACGTCAACCTGCCAGGTGGGCGTACGAAGCAATCCTTCTCGCGTTGGTCTGCGCTACGGCGAGTACTTAACAAGCCCTCCAGAAGTCGTAAGTTATTCTACGGCACTGAACCACCAACAAGTCAACTGTCTCAGTAGATAAAAATGAAATATTTATAGCTTGTCTTTTGATTGAATAATAACAATTTCGTTGGTAGTAGTTATTAGTTTCGTTGTCTTATACTGCTTACCGTGCCATTTGAACTAGTTTAAAGCGGAACAAAACGGTGCCGTTACCCTTTTAACATGATTCACTTGAAATTGATTCCTTACGATGACGAGAATGCAATATTGGGACATTTCTGATGATGTTGTTCTGTTTTTTAATGACGAACGAACGATGTCTTGCTCTGATTCTGACCAAAAAGGAAAGAGATTTTGCAGAAACCTTAGAAGTAGTCTTCAAAGAGTAAAATTTAAAACAATGACCCTTGAATGAACAAACTAGAGTGCTTTTAAACTGCATTATGAATGCATAATGCAGACAAGATCGTTCCATGCAACTGGTTGCAAGTGGATTTTTCTCCTCTTCGCTTGATTACCATACTCGTAGATTTGGAGTGGAGCTTCTTCAAGCTCTTTAAAGCTATAATCATCGACTTAAAAGGATTCTGAGATTCCTCTAGTTTCAGCTTTTGTTGTTGCTAATAACAAGCAGGTTTTAGGACAGCTTGTTTGGTTTATTTCATTTCATAAATGTTTAATGATTTATTTTCATATTTTTACTTCAGCTCACGTCTCTGTCCTTTGATGTTATAAGTGTCTGTTGGCACACATCATATATTGGCACGCGTACAAACTGCAATTGATTGGCATTCGCCAACATAAATTGCTTTCCAAACGACGTACTGCAGCATCCCAACGTTGTTATTCATCCCTAGACAATGTGAGAACAAATTAGAACTAATTCCAAAGACAAATAAATGTGACTTAACCCTACCTCTCCTCCCCATTGCAACCCCACACCAGATCGTTTACCGCAGCCAAGTTGGCGACAGTTCGTTCCCCAAGTTGGCCGCATATAAATCAATTCCCTCCGGGGTAGAGTGGATTGTTTTCGTTCCATTTCCTGGATACAACGTCGGTGAGTGCTGTCGGTGTCCAAAAAAAAAATCGCATCCGCCACGGGAATGCGATCCAACAAGGAATGTCATGAATATGGAAGAGCTGTGCGCAAGATGCCGACTGTCGATAGGCCTGGGGTATTTTTTGGAAGGGAAGAGAGCCAGTGCGTGTTTGTTTGGTGCCCCCGGCTTAGGAAGCAATTTCATAATGTGTTCGACCGCGGCGGCTATCAATCGGAGCCGGGTTGACTGCGCGATGTGTGACCTACAGCGGAAAACAATTAATTGCATGCCGCAAGTTGGCCCGAAAAGTCGTCTGCTGGAGAAGTGGATTTCTGCAGAGATATGGTACTGTCTGGTTGAGTCTGGGGGCGATATGATTGCGCAGCTTGGGCATGATAACAATTAGATGTTAATGCTCCTGTTAGCACATCGTAAACCACACACCGTAGTCCAGATTTTGCCACTGGGAGCAGTGCTGAAAGTGTCAATAATCACAGGCTGTGTAATGGAATACAATGAGAATGATTAAATGAGGAAACGCAAGCGCAATCCTCTGTAAGGAACCTTTGTTAGTGTTCAGAATTTAATTTCGTTGGATTTTTTACTTATTTTTGTTACATTTTTCTATTACAAATTACGGCACACATGATGACAGATACAATAGATAATATCACAGAGCATGTAAAAGAATTAGTATTTATTACAATTGCAGCAAAAGTAGTTGCATATAATACCTAAAAATAATACCTAGAAGAAGGACATCGTCGTAAGTAATACATACAAACTTTGGTCCATCTTCCATCATTTTATTGATCATTTCGTAAATGTTACGCATGTTATTGTGAATAAAGTCTTGTTCATATGTAAACTTTTTTTTTTAATTCTTAAACATAACCAAAACTATTTCATTTGACTTTATTGCGTCATATAAAATAACGTAGACATTAGCACAAATCATTTCAAATACTTTTTTCAGAAATAACAGTCCGAAAATGCCATATTGCTTATTATAATATACACTGAGCGTATAATAACAATGCTTACTATTACAAATGGAGACAAAATCTTATGTCACATATTGACATATAGAATGTTCTATTAACAACGCTGGGTATCTGAGAGTTTTCCCAAAATTTTACAACGTAAGCCTTATGATAAAAAAATCCAGGCAAAGTTAAACAAAATTGCATAATTTCTTACACATTCATCACACCATGTGCTTCTTTAGTGATATCATTAGAAACTTCTCAAACATCCTTGCTACCATCCCATGCTTTATTACCCCATCTTCCCAGGATCTCATTACGTATTGCACCTTATCCTTATCGTGCCATCCCATCCATCTCGTGCTCCAATCATCTGTTACATAATTGTAATAAACCTCTCCACTCCAAAGGCATCATCTAATCCGCTCACAAAAGGGTTACGGAACATTCTCGAACTCCTGTGCTGAGTTCGGTGACTACAGTGACTGGAGCAGTCCCCAACAGCACAGTTCTAGTCCATTTCGGACGAACAAAGAAATTCACGATTACGGCAAGAAGTTATTCTCTGTCCCAACCTCCACCCTGACCACGATTGCACCAAATCCCCGATTTTGCGAATCGGAAACGAATCATTTACTATTACGTGAACCCCAAAAAAGGAACAAAGACAAAGCGGTGACACAACACCGGGGAAGAAACAAGAAGTTCGAACTTGTTCGTGCTGAAGGGAACGCCAAAGCGTTGAAGATGCTGTCCACCTTCTGGGAAGCAGTCTCGGGGCGGCAGCCACGTCGTTCTCGTTTCGCAAACATAATTTAGAAACAAAGAAACGCATACGAAACGAACGTTTGCAGGTCCTTGAAGTGGTCCTACCACTTGATGGCACGTGTGGTACGAACATCGGTACGAGCCCCAGGAGCTACTGATCAGTGTCAGTGTCGATGGCTTCAGTGTCCAGTTCATTACCTTCGCTCGGTGTTTGTTTCGAATGGGTAGACATGCTGAATAGGAGTGAGCCGTTGAATTCCCTCTTTTTGTTCGAATAGACGAGTAAGAAATTATGTTTCTGAATGTCTTCTTCTGTGGCATTACTTTGGAATGGAATCACACCGATAAGGACACGGATAGAGAGTGTTTGGAAGATTAATGCTTTATCGAAAAGGAATGGTACAACAGTTTGTTAAACAAAGTTTAAAACTTTATCTATTTTGTTACAACCATCAGTTCGAACATATCTATCAATCTTATCGTACGGCATTCCACATCTCAACACAACATAGATACAACGTGTCCAATGCATGCCCATGTCCGTGTGTTTGTCACCATCAAACATAAACGAGCTATTAATGTTTCCCATCAAGGGGTGGAAATGTGAATCGGAAATGACTGTTGAAAGATTTATTTCCGTTTGATTACGAACGGAGGTTCCATGTCACATTCGATCGTGGTATAAAATACTTCTTTATTTTTTTTCTGTATTTCTAAAGGAAAAAAGAGAACTTTTTCTCTGATGAATTCCTATTAAAACTTGGTGATGGTTTTATTTCAGACACACTCCCAAAAGGGGTTTCGTTTGATATTTTCTCGTGCTCGTTCTTCTCGCTGCATCGCCTCTGAAGCAGACACACATCAATGATAGGAAAACTTTTTCAATTTGCGAATGATTTGAACGGATTTAATTTTGCTACCCTGGTGGGTAACAGTGTTTGCTGCGTAAGAATGTCGCTGTCGTGCTATTTACCTTGTTTTGCAAAAAATGAGCAAACTATTTCTATCATCTTTTTTCCGAAAATTGGCAGCAGTAGAGGTAACTCTGAGATTCTTTATTTATGTTGAAAGATATTTTTTCAGTCAAGTGCAATGGGGAAATATGAAACAAGGAAATCATATTAAAACTTTAAAGCATTTCAGCTTTTATCTTTTTAACAATTGTAGTTCTTGTCCTCATTTACCCATTTTAAAGTGGATGCACGATTTTGTCTTATTTCTTGAACATTGTCATCACACATTCTACATATGTGCCATTCTTTAAAAACAAAAACATTTGAATGATTTTATTCCAGCGCAGTGGAAGCGTGTTCAGCCAAGTCCAAAAGGTTGTCAACACAAACGCTACATAAAAATGAATGTATCCATTGTTCCCGCAAGCAACGCACAACAAAAGGAATGAATTTCCTTTACAAAAGAGCTCTAAAGCTTAAGGCTTCGATACGGTTTTGGTTGCAAGGAGCATAACATTTCCAACGGTGGCGCTTCTGGTAGAAGCATCGCTTTTTGCTTTATTTAAATGTTTACTCCTTGTTTTCTGGTGCCAGCCGATTCTAAGACACCGGGCCAGAAATTCTAAGAAATTGTTAAATAATGGTAAACCCCTGCCAAGACATGATGTTTTTTTTTTGTGTGTTTTTTTACATTTGCTGGTTGTAAAGATTTAGCAAAACAGCTTGCAAAGTGGTTTTTGGAATCGCTTTAGCAAGTTAAGAAGCTTTTAACAGGGAAACCAACGTTTGAAAAGTATTTGCAGGAAGAAAGCCTGGAAGCTAGTGCGTTTATATTTGTTTAACATTTTCATCAAAAAAGTACTTGAAATGCCTATTAAATCTGTTCTGAAAAGAGGATTCAAAGAGATCTGATGGTGAAGACTCATCTTCACTAGGTTCAAGCTATCTTTTTGAAGTCATCTTTTAATTTTGTAGCAATAAATTTGACAATTCTCTCAAACAAACTCTCTTCATATGGATATCGAATATTTAGGTCCTGTGTACCAAATTTAGCTTCTTTTTTTTAGATCACTCTTGACTGATACGAATCACGAATCAGCTCGCTTACTCAGTAATGACATCTCGGAACAGCCGGAAATTGAACATTCCAGTTGAGCTAAATTTCCACTAACTTAACATTTGACAAGTTCCTGATGCAAATAGCTGACTTCTGTGATAAAATTAGATGTAAGTAAATATAAATCACCCTATCCCTCTGTTCTAAGTACTTCATCTCCAAAGATCCGCTTAAAAAACATCGTAAATCTCTTATAAACAAACAGGAACAATTGAATTCCTTCACTTGCTGTTTGGTATTCATACAAACAACACTTCCTTTAGCAAGTGTGTGTTAAGCTAGCTCCAACAATTACTTTCATTCAGCTCACAAACACTTCGATTTTCCCTTCTGGTTCTCTTGCACTCACATTACATAATATCGAATGACTCAAGACACCCTTGCTCAAGATGCATTTTTCTAGCCTAGCCTTCGAACCACTAATTCATATCACGAGCTGTGTCCCATTAAATTTATTTGGCTTAAGCCTACAAAATTCATGCGCCGTACGGTCTCGGGATTAGGGCTAAGTGCATTAAATCAGCGTATTAGTGTGAGTAAAGAAGAATAAAAAATCAGCTCTTTTCCATTGACATTCTCCCACACTTTCGATCGTTTCTTGGGGTTCGGGGTTCGCCGTGTGTGGAGAACTTGGCCAGGCACAAATATATCATGCGCTGGAATTATTGGAAAGGGAAAAAAACGAATTGCCTTGCCAGATATTATTTATCATCTCGAACTCTCTGTCATCTGTTACACTTGCTCTGGGAATAAATAGTGTTCTTTGGCGTGACGGCGACGGTGAAGTAACTTATGGGCAGTTTGTAAATTTCAATTCTTATGAATCTAACGCTATATTATGTTAGCAATGCTAGAGTTTAATGTGATGAAATTGAGTTAAAAAAGAAGAATTATTATTTACTGGCTTTAATTTCAATACCTTAGACTCCCTCCGTTCACTATTCACCCTGCTTTGAGGCAAGCTGCTCGCGATTGCTTTGTTTATCTTTGACACTGGCATGTCTCCTCGTTGATTGACACGTGACGACACGAGCAAGTTCACGGTTCACTCGCATCACCGTTATGAGACTAAACATTTAGATTCCGTGACACTTGGGAGTAAACATCAACCACATCATCGCCCCATCATCGCCGTCCGGCATCGTCACGGCATCCGGTGGCAATGTTTAACTTTCACTGATCCAACCGTAATCGTAACTCTGGCTAAAGACAACTGGTACTACTTGCATATTCTGCGATCTTCAAACATTCACTTCAAAGCGTAGCGTTGGCGTTCCAACTCCACCAATGTGTGTGTGGTAGATCAGAAGCATCATCAGTTTGTTTTAGTGTCGCTTCTTTTACTCTGCGTTTTTACGCATTTTATTCCCCTTGTACATGACCCGTTCAAAGGTTGCGCCAAAATGCCGACGTGACGAGGAAACGATTTCCATGACGGCATTATGCCGGGGCCGTCGCCTGCTTATGACAAATGAACTGTGAGTTGAAGCTGCAAACCCAACGCGCGGGCATTGCGGTAAAGAATAATAATTGTATATTCCCGGCCAGACGCGATTTTATTTTATTTTTTTGAATATTTGCACGTCTCTTTGCATTTTGAGCAAGAGAAGCAGGAAAAATAGAGTCTCTGCAAAAGATTTGGTGTGTGCAAGCTCTGTTTCTCGGACTCCAAAAAAAAACCCTTTAGTGAAAGGAATTGAAATTCGTGTACTCGCTTTTAGTTTTTGCACGTTTTCCTCTGCCGCAATGCAAGCCTCTCGTCGGACCAGCAAATTTTTAGCCACAACCACTGCCAAAACCCTCTTTCCAACTAATCCCACTAATTAGCTGAGAAAAATGTCCCGCCTGCCTTCCCACGCGCAAACCACGCGCTTTTGCAAAACATTAATTGCCCTCATCTCTTCACCCACACTCCACTGAACAAATCCGCACGCTTCGGTAGCTTGTTTTTAGCCTTCCCCCCGACTCCAACAGCGAAAGCACAGACTCCTCTTTCACTTTGTGCGGTATTTGATCAGCATACAATTAAACACACTTCCTCCAGCAGCAGCAACAGCAGCAGCATTCAACTTCTGTTGCGGATGAGTGGAAAAATTGGGCGATGATGGGGGTGGTATAATAAATTTACCGCCTTTCTCCACCCTACCTTGAGGTGCACCACACATTTTTGGGTTGGAATGTTGTGTTGCGTCTCCACAGCTTTCAGTTGGAGACGGAGCTACAGCCGCAGCAGCTTAAACTCTTTTCATTTACACCATTAATGGGGCTTTGAATGGTGATAACTGTAAACAGAGCGAAATATAATTAAATGTTTCAGCCAGCAGCAACGCTTATTTATGTGGAATGGTTCACGCGCCAACATGCGACTTCCACGTCGGTGGACAAACAAGATCGGATTTGCGGAACAATATAAGACAATGCTAGCTCGCATTTGTAGGGTGAGCTATGCGGCTGATTATGTTGTCTTAACGGGTTGTAGTTTTCCTCCATTTAGGCGTTGTTGTAAGATAAGGGAATGGGTCAATTAAAGCACGATTGTATGGAGTGATAAATTAAACCTTTTTTATATCCTTGGGTCCGAATGGACTTGCAACCGTTAACTTGCTATCCGTAATCAAGAAGAAACAGAATCTGTGCCGTGACAAAACATCGAAAATCATATTGGGAAGATTTCTCAAGGTAGATTATCAATTAGGTGCCTTACTCTGTGTCCTGTATGATTCTGATATCAGTACTCCAATAAGAACGAAATCGAAAATATAATCGTGATTGAGGCTTTATTCAAGCCGGAAAATTGTACAGGCAAAATAACTCGAGAAAAACACAGGAAATGGGACATGGGAACGACTTTAGCACGCTGATCAGGACTGGGATCAGATTTGATAACAAAAATGTTATTAGGACCGGACCAACAAGTCCGTGATGTGAGACCAACATCAGAAACAGAATTAGGACCAAATGAAAAAATACTTCAGAAAGAATCCTAAACCAAGCCGTCGGACATATAGACCTATCGTATACGGCGAACGACACATGAATTCCTCGGAAGCTCTAGAGTCAAACGGGATAATAATTGGTACACTATTCGCCATTTAAGTCGATGAAAGCGTCGTAGACATTTTTGTTCTTGGTCCTGCTTGCTTGACAGTTGGTCGATGCGACCGGCGGACGACGTAAGTTTAAACAAACTGATACAGCACTTCTTTAATAACAATTATATCAAATATGTTGGTAGACTTGTGTTGAGTATATTGACAAATATAGACAGCGATCACAATTCGTTTATTCAATTAGCCATTTTTTAATTCATCATCAATACTGTCGAAAGAAAATCATTTGAATCTTCCTACTCGTTCGAGTGCAATATGATAAGCCTGATAGTGAACGGCATCGAAGAATAATACATAATGAAGAATCTGAAAACTACTGAATAAACCTCCTTAGTAGCTCTGTCTGTTAATAGAATCACAAAACAGAGAAGTTCATTAGTACTGAATTTAGCTCCAGAAAAGGTACCAAGATCGCTTGGTTATTTAATTTAATTTTAATTTAATTGGGCAAATTGGCTTTGGATTATCTAAGACCTAATTCTGAATACTGTATCATTTTTCATCGCAAGGCATTTTTTCTTGAAGTTATAACATTATCAACAAGACATTAGCATGATGAACTATTATTAATCTACCTATTCCAAATGTCAGTCAGCTCTCGAATCAGACTGACTTAACACATCACCCTCAGCTTGTAGATAAAACATTCCAAAAATATCTATTCAGTGGCCAATTACTGAAAAAAAAGAAGAAAAAATGCTGATGAGAATTAAGAACATGTCTTGTTAATAACAGGTCCTCTGCCAAGAAACTCTTAACGCCCAAGGTATTCTGTCTATAGTACAAGAATGATTTTGCTTTTGAGCTGAAAGCCATTCTCAACAGAACTCCATTTGAGTGGAAGACTAAGCACTAAGATTTTAAAACATTCCTTGCGGACAACTCAACAATGGATCCTCTTTTCTTGCTGCCTTTCGCAAAGAACTGCCCGCGGGCGCTGCCAGACACCGCACGAATGACTTTTTAACAAACAAAATCACAAAGTTTAGCTTTTTTCAAATGCAAAACTTGCTGAATGCTACTATTGCAGCGCCCGAAAAGTGCATTGTGATGTCATTTTCCTGTCCCGACAGTTCGGAAAACGTTTCTATCCCGGGCAAAGAACACTGGCAAACCGTGTGTTCACCCACTGTGCTTCTGTGCATGGGGCGCAACACGATCGTCGAACGAAAGTGAGATGTGAAACAAGCTTTCTGCATTTAATATTTGCATATAGCACCGAGCAAACCGCACACCATAAGCCCATAACGCTGTTCTGATACTATTGGGTGTGGCTGTGAGTGTGCTCTGGTTGCTGAGTAGTAGCAGCAGTAGCAGTAGTCGGAGGGTTCCGGGAGCAATCATCTTCTTCAATTAGTGTGCCTTTCCCTGAGTGTGCTGCACGGGGAGGATGCACAGCCATTTGCTTATTCGGGCCACGTTTGCATCCAATTTCCGACGATGATGGCGAGAAATTCTCGGCGGCAATTACTTCGACGGCTCTGGTGTGCTCCCGGGGTGCTCCCCGAGGTGTCAGGCATGTTAAGGCTCTGACGAAGGGGGGGGGGGGGGGGGAAGCAGTAGGCAAGTGAGGTGACGGAACATCGTCAGCAGCGAATGAAACTGATTTCCTTTGGCAGACAGAGCAGACACACAGGGCAGAGTGGCACAATATTATGCGTGTTGTTGGCTTGAGGGGAGGGGTAAAGCTTATGGTTGGGTGGTCGAGGGGTGCCCGAGATTTGATGCTGGATTGCTGACTCGGCGCATGCAGCAGGAATTGGCTCAATTTGCCCGCTCCCTTGCGTAGGCCTGTTCCTGTGCGCTCTGTTCGGTAAATTTACGTGCTCTCCAGTGTGGTTAGAATTTCTGGCGAATTTGATTCGCTATCTATGTTTGTATACGTTCACAGTGGTGTTCTGAATGAATGAAACCCGATCTCTAACAACGTTGGAGCTAGAAAATTGAGCAACTTATTTGAAACATTATTGGCGCGTCCAGAAATTCACATTAATTTAAACTAACTCCTATGCACTAAATTCCTAATAAACCTGTAAAGGTTCAGGAATTTGCATCCAGCATGTGGATGGGACCGGGGAAAGAGGGTGTAGACGCCAGGTAGAATGAGTTGCATTCAATTTTAATCAACATTTATGGCCCATTGTGGATTTGGATGCTATTTCCGGCCAGCGTCGCAGAACGATGCGCGAAAATGGCAAACGGACAATGGCATCAAACGGAACGGTCCAGGGATGTTGCGGTTTTCGGAACATTTCCTCGCAACTCTCCACCACGAACCAGTGGCAGGGTGCAGGATGTTTGGTACGTGTTTTATGGTAGTTGCCATGGCTTCTCGGTTTGCAGTACTCGTGACAGAGGTTTATGGAAGGCTTTAGGTTTGAAGACCATTGTATAATGTTCCGTCTGTATGGTTTAATGTATTATTTAGTGTTTACTTTAGAATTTTTGATAGAGGAAATAAGCTATAGTTAGTCAAAATAGAACAGATTGATGGAACACGATCTTCCTTATTTGATGTAATATTAAGTATGAAATGCTTTACGTATGCATGTATCACACGGGAGTACAAATATGAATCCTTTAAACAGTTGCATAAATATTAAATAAAAATCTTAAGGTTATTTATATGTTTTATTAATTATCATACTCAATAACTAATACATCAAAAATAATCTAACATAAATCTCAAAAGCAAATAAAAAACATAAAAATCATGCACAAAATTATCTTAAATCTGCTTCATAGTGAGTAGTTTAAAGTAGTCAATTGTCCCACAGGAACCAAATATAACAGTAACATGAAAAGTTACGATTCTTATGAACATTTCTTAGGTGAAGAAACTGGAAAATAAGTTTAATGCAAATGTATGTTCAATATTGCAAATAGCAATAGAGCAACCTATCGATCGCATTTTACGGCTACATAATCAAACGTTAAAATAAATCTACCATACATACTAAAGTTTCTAATTTTAAAATAAAATACTTAAACTTGAACAGTAAAACCTCATGTATGAAATGTGGGTCCAGACATTTTTTCCTTTACCGGAAAAAGTAAGTAACATTCCCCATTCGCCATTTTATACCATTTTCTACTCGCATACGACCACGGCCTGGTGTGCAAATGCGCTATTATCACGCCGAGAGCCGCACGGTGTATTTAATTGCATTCTATTTCGATTTTAATGATCATTACCCGGAGGCATATTGTAATTGTATCCACGGATTGCATCAATGCAGCAGTTCTCATCCCCAGTTCGGGTTGAACTTCCGACACACCGTCGCCGCTCTAGTTTCTAGTCCCAATCCAGCCACCCCGCCACTGAGACACCGAGACACTGATATGTGCTGCCTGTGCCCACCTTTTCGATTCTCTGGGTGCCCCGGGAAACAACGACACAACAAAATCGCACACCCAACGCACATGCATGCAGACCCCTCCCGTAAACCGATCATAATTAAAGCATAGCCTGGAGGGACCCATGGGCGCATGGTTTTGTTTCGATTTTTAATTAAAATACAACTGTGCGAAATCATGTGCCTGTGCGCACGTGTATGAGCATCGCTGTGCACTGCGTTGTTTACGCAGCGCTTTATTGCACTTTAAATTAGACGCCGGCTGTGCAGCGACTTGCCTTACAGCCCGAACCGAATAGGGTGGTGCATCATTTTCGTCGCGGTTTTTGGCACCAGCAGCATTGTGTTACTGCGCTCTGGTTGCCGTTGAAAGGATACAGCGGCTCGAGTTGGGTCGAAAATTACAGCACCAGAGTCGTATCTTCCCGCTACCTTAAGGGCTAAAATGGAATAATGCCATCGGTGGCGAACATTTCCAGCGAATGCAATCCATCCAGCGAATCGCCGGCTCACAAACCTGTTGCCGGAAATCGAGCAAAATTTAACTATCCACCACATTATCCGAGCCGAGATTGTGAAGCCGAATTCAATTGAACATTAGCCAGGTGCTGCCGCGTTGCACAACCAATCGATTTCACTTAGCTTGACAGTTTCTTCCAAAAGGCAAACACACGCATACACGGCGAGTTTCGCAATTTGCGAGTTCAGGCAAGGTTGCGGGTGGTACTAGGAATGCCATCAACGGTTTGATGGCTTATCTCGCCTAATCCGATTAATGGGGATAAAATGGAGTTTGCAGGAATGTGCTGTACCAAAGTGAATCCATTTCCGTGCGCATCACCCCGTACGGCATCATTGTGGTTATGCTAAATCCGTTTGATGTCGATGTTACGCCACCTTCAGAAGAAATGCCTGGGTCGTCAACGAATTATTAGGTACGGTTGAATTCATTCCTTTTGGAAATGCAAACACTCCCGCTTTAATTAAATGCATCTCGATGCCAATGCTACTGTCAAAAGGGTTGATTGGAACATTGTCGCAGGGTTATTTATGCTTTTTTTTAATTTACAAAGTTCTAAATTTGCTTTAATATATACTTTTATTAATATTATATCATAGTTGTTGTACAATAAGCGTCGTACTAACCGTTCCCGTTGTTGTTCTTATGTTGATTTGTTCCGTTTTCATTATATTCACAAATCTTGATTAGAAAATCTGTATGACAATAAGATCAGAAGATATCAAACTTCTCAAATGTTGTATCGTAATTAAAAATATGATCTTATGCTGATTTCCTCGGAATATAAATGTATTTGTCCAACATTATTATCAAAACATTAGCAGGTCCTTGAATAAACATAATATTTGAGGAAAACGGTTCCAAAGATGTTTGAGTAGATACAGAGGTATAAATGTATAGTAAAATGAGTCATAGAATTTAAGTATTTTGAGGCCTTAACCGTGTTTTCTATATTATAAGTCAGATCTATATATTATAAGGCATCAGAATGGTTACCACAATTAGTGGACCATTTTTTATTATTACTTTCCATATTTTTTTATGATCTTCATCGAAGCCTTGTAAGCTCTTAAATAGAAGTCTCGATTATCTGGATTAAAAGCAGCGGCAAAAGCTCTTCAAATTGGTTCTCCGAACGAGCAATGACATCTCTGAACCACGAATTTATAATCAACACACTAACAATGTTCTCCAGCCTTCGTCATCATACACAAATTCTTGGAAGTGATGACATTTCCATGTCCAATTCCATTCCCACACATTAATTTGAAGTCATTCCTTGTAAACTCAGGTTCAACTGTTCCATCTCATCAGTCATCTTTCACCTTGGACGAAACCTGAACCTAAACTGGATGAGAATCCCACAATAATCGATAACGCCACTCGCACTTCCCCTGAATGGTACAAGCGTCACATTTGTCTATCGCTTATAGGCACCTGACAGGCTCTCCATAACCGTTGACGTTATGGTACGTTACATAAAAATGACATTAAAATTTAATTGGATGATAAGCTAAATGGTGACAAAACCACGCTCCGTAACCAGTGCACAGAAACAAACAGTCGATGGTGGATGGGTGAAAGGAGTGAATTTTTTGAGCACACTAAATCTGATCGGTAATAATTACCGGGCATGGTGGTGATCGGAGATTAGTGAGACACCGTAAATCATCGTCGGGCGGGCAACCTACTACCCACACACGCGTGCAGCGGCCCCGTCTGGAGTGTGGCCAGAGACAGATGACAAAAAAATAAATAAACCTGGACATCTTTTCGCGTGCAGCAGCAGAGCTTTCTGGGCTGACACCGGGTAGGGACAGTGAAGTTGCAGTCCCATTTGATTTCCAGATAAACGGGTTGTGGACCAGACCGACGGTGTGTGTTGGCAGCAGCTTTTTTATGTGCGCGTGGATAATAAATATTACTGCTCTTGTTTTTACGGCGCTTTCGCAGTTCAGGCGTGATAGTTAACATTCTTGGTTTGGTTTGTGTTTTTGTTTTTTTTTGTCGGGCCATCGCTTTTTCATCTAGTTTGGGTCTGATAAAGTGAGAACTGCAACAAATTGAAACACATTTACCTTCGTGGAAAAGTGGCTGCACTTTGCAGCAAGTTTGAAATATGGACCTGCTGTACAGCTTGGCTGAGTAATGGTGTGTTGAAAAGTTAAAAGACTAATTTCTGTGAAGTTACTGATGAGATGGATGTCAAATAAGGGGATAGTAGTGGCTAGTTAACAAGTTCCATCTTTCGATTATCTCAATTATTTCCATGATTTCTTT
Source organism: Anopheles arabiensis (assembly GCF_016920715.1). Taxonomy (NCBI): domain Eukaryota; kingdom Metazoa; phylum Arthropoda; class Insecta; order Diptera; family Culicidae; genus Anopheles; species Anopheles arabiensis. The sequence continues at coordinate 68,239,462 of NC_053518.1, read as the reverse complement.
TGTATTCTTTGTCATCGATGTAATTAACAAAGGAGTACTCTTGTAATAAGTTTTAGTTGAGAGAAGTAAACGATTAATGGAACTTTTCTCAAAGATGACATAAAACAACTTCCACTTAATTAATATCATACAAAGTTACGTCTAGTTTGACATGATCGATATTTTTCGCTTGTATGTAGCAGTGTTCTCTAAATATCTGCCTATTTTATGAAGCTCAGCGTAAAATAATGAAAGGAAAAGATCGTAAAGTTATTGAAGCACGAGAATCAATTGAATCAATTGAAAGATTAACATCAAGATGTAATTGATTTCATCTCAAGTTTTAAAAGTGTCCAATCGAATCGACTTTGTGCTGTGGTTTATGTCCCACCAACGTTTTCCTCACTAATGAGTTGTCTCACTTACAACTTACCTCGGCATAAGTTATGTGAGAAGCTCATTGGCAGTAACTAGCAACTTTACGATTTGTTACTGTCGTCTGTCAGCACCATCTTCTCGAGGGAGCAGCTGGAGGGGTGACAAATCGATTACGCCAGTTAATACAGCTACTCCAAGTCCTCTCTATAGCTCCAAAGAAATTGCTCATAAAGTTCATTTTTATAGAAAATCACTGCACTGCTCCTCTGCGCTGCCACTGCAATCATTACATTTAACCCCATCACCGCCGTCTAATTACTTGTCCCAAACGAGAAGAGTTAATAGTTTGGTGTGCTGCTGGGCATGCCACTAACCCACCAAGCATTGTTTATTGATGGAACATAAAAAAAAAGTTGTTTCATGGAGAGTTCAGCGGATAAAATCGTAAAATGTCGTTTCACTGCATATCAAGCGTCAAAAGCATCGATAAAATCTTCTTCACAAGACATTCCGGGCACGCTTCTGCATTCCTTGTGGTGGAGTGCCAGCAACATGAAACGCGGTAGAGCAGGAGTTTGTAGTTTTTTTTTTCTCTTTTAGTTTACTATCAGTAGACTTTAACCCGACAGTAGATTCATCTTCTTTATAGCGAGTTTGGAATGGTGGCCATTTGTTTAAGGGCGGAAGGAAGAACGGGTGCGTCTGCTGGAGCCTTGCCGCGACATGATTACGCTGCCAATAAACTTTAATCGCTGCAGGGGTACTTTCTGTCTTAGTGTAGGACTTGCCGCAGGACATTAGTAGCAAAGGCGAAGCATTTAAAGGGCAAAACTGCCTTGTAATCTAACAGCGTAATTTAGACTCTAGTTCAAACTCTTTCGTAAATTAATCAAGGCATTTTATTATTACATTGTAAGGCAATTTTGACTTAATTAATTAATATTTTAAATATTTTTTAATCGAACTGACTGTGAAAAATCAGAATCATGTGTCCCTTTCACCTAACCCGAACACCTATAACAACTTCCAGTGCACGCTTGCTTTAATAGCTTCAACATACCCAAGATTAGTGATATGTTGCCGCACGCTTTACTTGTCGGATGTACAAAATAAAAAGAACCCAAGTACATAACCTCCTACCAGGGGGCTGTGCCCGCGTCCGAATGCTGAAGTCGTAGTTCGCTGTCGTCATGTTCCGTGCTACTGACCATAAAGACGCGACACAGCAGAACACGAACTAAATAACTGCGCGAAAACTGGCGACCCCCCATCGGCCGGCGTCGCGTGTGTAGAACGGCAAGGGCGCAAAAGTTGCTACCAGTGTGCAATGGCTGGGTAGCTGATTTATTGAAACCGTATGTGCCTTCCAGAGGCGCACAGGCTTAACCGCAGCATCGGGCAATTGTGGGATTGGGGATGCTGCGGCATCAGGAGGGTGCCCGGGATGGAATACTACGCGTGGGATTACGTGGGGATGGAATGAACGAAATGCGATGGCGGGCGCCATTCGGTATGTAAAGTTTGCGTGCGCATTTGGGCGTTACAGTTCTTAACGAGAGCAGCTTGTGTCCCCCAAGAAATGAAGGGAAAAAGGGGGTTAAACTATGTTATGCTTTGCTGAAATCATAAATAGCTAAGTATGTAAAATTATGTAATATTATGTATTAAAATGTTATTTTATTTTAGATTATAAATATTACAACTCAGTTACCTGAGGCTTACTAATCAAAACATTTAATTGTGAATAAAAAGGAAATTCATTACTAATTGTATGCAAGAAAGCTCATGTTTTATTTTTGTGATATTGATTAATTATTTTTGCTTCTGCTGCTTTTTTCTTGTATTGTCCTGAAATTCCGACTGCTATTTGTTTAATATGCCTGAGGTAGATTGTAAACCTTTTATGTTTATTTTATTTATTTATTTACTTTCATTTACAATTTCAATGTTAGACTTATGTTCATGTTTTTTACTGATTAAGTAGTATTTTAAACTTTATGGTATATTTTTTGTTATATTTTCTACTTTCAGTGTTTATACAAACTCATGCTCTCTGATTCATTTTAGATTTAAATCACCTTGTTCTCTAGTTATCTCTTTCATTTGTTTTTATAACTTTAGCTGCTAAAATTTCTTTAAAATATTTTTTTTTCTATTTTATACTCTTTCTTTTCTTTTCTACACTTTTGGTATGTTTTAACATGTTTTCTACATGTTTTTTAAATGAAAATGTAAAAATTTAAATCTTCTTTAGATTGATTTCACATTGTTTTACTATTCTTGTTTTTTTTTGTATCTTCTTTAAATTAACGCAATGCAATAGCAAAATATCAGCCTCTTCACTCAGTGCGTCACAATGCTGTAACTGACTGTAAAATCGCCGTACGTTGCATCGCATTGTTTGCATCCGCCCCGGACGGCCCCCGGAGGTGATCATAAATTCAAATACAATTCTCGAAAGATTTCTAGATTAAAATATATGTGATACCTCCAGTATCAGCGGCACGGAACTACGATCGCCTAGCAGTATCTCTCTCTCTCTCTTTCTCTCAGTCTTTTCCTCCTAGCCGCTCACGGTGCGTTCGTGAACCATTTCCACGTGATTCATTCGCGACCGTATGCAATGCGCTCTGCTGACTGCTGACACCCCATGCCACATCCGCCTCGTACCATTGTGTACGTGGCCGATATCAGGTTAAATAAAGAAATAAACAGTTCACCGACGACGAGCACACATTATTCGCGACCATTCGGGCGGATAAGTTCAAAGTATCGCATTCGCAAATCGTGTTGAATGCTCCAAAACAGAGCGAAAAGAACACTTTGGTTGGCCCTTTTCGTGTGTTCCCGTTGCAGCAGTGCAGCAGAACGTGTGCGCTTTCTCCCTGTTGCTGCTCCAACCCCTGCTCCAACGGTCCGAGATGTGTTTGCCCGACAACATCTCTATCGCGAGGCAGCTGCGTCTTTTTTTTTTCCTCTCTGTGCGCGGTGCGCTACCAGTTGCTGGTGGACCCAAATGCTAAAAGATGCAGATAGTGCAGGACCCCGTGGGTGCGTCCAGCTGACATTTCAATGCTTCGAGCTCGTCGTCGGGGCGGGTAAATTGGGACTCCTGGTCGGAAGGGGAAGAAATATAATAGCGCCACGGGATGGTGCCCCACTGGGTGGGTGGGTACAGTGAATGACCATTTTTCCCGGTTGCAACTCTTCTCTCCACCCTTTTGCACGATATCAAGATGTGTATCTAAATTACAACTTGAAACCTCGCGTACAATGAAGTTCGCGTGTGCCCAACGGGCAGCACCAGTAACCGTAAAGGTGGTCTGACAGCGAACTGAAAGAGGGGGAGAGAAGCATTCCAACGTTGGAAAATGGTCCACAACCACAGCTAACACACACAAACACAGAAGAAGTCCACTGCCGAAGGGTGGAATGTGAGACGCGATTTGCGAAAAAGATCTATTCCAAATTCGTTCCAAACTGTGTTCCCCAAGCGGAAGAAAAATAGGCTCATTTGGTTTCGGTTCAGGGTTGGAAGGAGGATTGAAAGGGGCAACTGGGTGGCCACTCAACTATCACATCGAAAGACCTTCAAGACTTATCAGCGGGCGGTACTCAACGGGACCGAAGACGACGGTTCGGAACTAGGCCCGTTTGGGGGTAATAGATTGAGTTTCCTCGCCCGCGTCGGCGCCCGCGTGCGCAATCGCGCACTGCGCATGATGATGATCATCTTTTAAGGTTCACTTCCACCGCGCCACTCCCCTCCAGGGGTTGAAACTTGATTCGGGCATGCAAAACAACCGCACGGAAAGGTGCTCGGCGGTGGTGCCCGATCTCAAATGATCAACAGATGGCCCGGCAGAACGCACCCCGCGTACGAGCGTAGGGCGTTTGTGCAGCTTGCGGTCTCTATATGAGTATGTTGTTGCTGGACAGTTTTACGTATTAGGTTACAGTGCGCGCGATGTAGCGACGTGATAGAGGATCGCGCGTCGCTCCTCGATCGCTATCTTTGATCCGCAAGCGAAAGGAAACATTTTTGCCAACATGTGACTCACAGGTTGCGTTTGCTGGCAGGCTGTACAGTCAACGGTACGTTTAAATTACAACCATATGAGAGAAAGATGTGTTGATGCTTTTGGTTTGACCGATCCAGCAGTTTGGCTGCGAAGCAGTATTGCACTACTTTAGAACTGTAAAATTTTGCATTTAAGACGGTTAAGACATTTACTTTAAACAATTTGCATCAAAATTTTGACTTTATATAACATATCTTGGAACTGGTTTTGAAAGTTTGTAAACCAATTTACAGGAACAGTGCTGCCAAATGCCACTGTTCTAGTCGCCAACACTCATGACTGAAACGAAGCTCAAATCAGCTCACGTACACAACTGAGATGATCAGTGACTATACTCAGTCAGGTGGATCAGTCACATGCTTGGTGACATTTTGTTGAGCACCCAACTCTGGGTCACTCACATGGTCATGGCATGCTTGGAACATACTTGGCGTGTGGTTCCAAGCGACAAAATGAGCATGCTTTCCCCCTCTATCTTTTTTGATTAGCTGTCGGGTCAAACAGAACGAGAAAATATGCTCATTATGTTTCTTTTAACCACTCACACGCACCGCATATCTCCTATGACTATCGCGATGATTGGTTGCACACAATGTCACCAAGCATGTGATAGTCGCAAGAACTGTTTGAGTCTCACCTCTGATCATCACAGTGGAGCTCGTGGCGCTGACATGATTTTGTTTCAGCTGGAATTTGTCAGGACTATGTCAGTGACATTTTGCAGAACTGATCACCGTAAACAAATCATGACATAGAGACTGACCAAGCGTTGGTCGCAAAAATGACACGAAGCGTGCATTGGTCACACCAATCGTTTTGAGTATCGCCTCTGATTATCACAATTGAGTACGTGTCTCTGACATGGATTTTATTTCAGTCAGATTATTTTATGACATTGACAATGACATTTTGCAGCACTGCTAGAAACACGTTCTTGAAAGTCGTGCTATAGAGAAAAAAAGTTGGCGACTAAGAGGCTAAAAATAACGGCAAAAATTGGTATCAAAAGGACGTAATCATAGCCAGTTTTTCCTAGTACACCAAAACTGTTGAATTGCAATAGACAAGTAACGCAAAACCTAGGATTGATGACTTCTTATTGAGTGAATATTTGGACTGATGGTTGTTGTTATTGTTGTTGTTGTTGTTGTAGAATTATACAGGCTTTGAAGCCTGAGAAACCATTGGCGATTAAGGCACTACTGGGTTTGGGTGTCTGTGACTTACTCATAATCATTCCTATGTGTAGAAGTCTCTGTTCATTGGACTCCGATCCGACTCTGAAAAATCTTAAAGCAAATTAAGAGGAAAACAAACTGAATGAAAAAAACTTTAAGTCCGGGTGACTCCGATTTTGGGCGGAACTGGTAGTTCCGATTTTGCTGGAATCACAATCGGATAATAATAATAACCGAGGAGTCGGATCGGAGGCGTGGGAAAGCTCCAGAGAGCACATCACTAATTTCAACTAATTTTTTTATGTCATAAAGTACATTCAATTTTAATGTATCCAAATTTCCAATAAGGTTGAATTGAGCAAATATATTTACAAATTATACTTCTTCTAATTGAATTTTATTGCAGTTCCCTGAGAACTGACAATTAAACGACAAACACATTCAATTTTACGATACGGACGAATACTTCAAACTGAAAAAAAACATTGAAATATTTATTTTCAAGCAACAAAATTACTCAATGCCCAATTACTATGTTACTCAATGTAGATAAATCACACAGCAAGCCTCCCTCGCTCTCTCTTGCATGACAACTTCAAATGTCAGTTGCACTAAATGCATAGGATGATTAACGGTCCCGTACACACACATACACCGACCTGACCTGCTTCATGCTATGCAGGATGGCCTTTCGAAGGTGGCGAGCGATGAGTGCAACCCGAAGAGTCTAACATTGAAAAACCCTTTCATCATGTAGTTGTGCACTTTTGAGCCAAAGGACCCTGTTTGAGCGTGCTGAAAACGAGGTACAAGCAATTAGCCCGATGACCCGGAGCAAGTCGTTCATCATAAGCAACTATAATTATTTATACGCTCGTTGAGCATGAAAAGGCTCTACTACACCCGCTGCCCTCCCTTATGCCGGGTTGGGCGTATTTATTTAAATCGATTTAATTGAGTCTTCATGATGATGATGATGACTATTCAATCGTTTAAAGCTTAATAAATCAACTTTATCCCTGCTGATTGGCACTTTATGGTTCGTTGTAATGGGATGAAGGATGGTGGTCGATCACAGAGCCAATTTGGTACAGTAAAACAGTTAATTAGTTCGAAATTGCTTTCAGGCAAGAAGAGTTTACACGAATTTTGTCATACATAAGCATATCCAATTATGGGAATGTCTCTTTCGCTTCGTAAAATTACTTTGTGATCGTAGCTTCTTTTTCGCAATTCCCGTCCACCGGCTTAGCAAACTATCATTTTCCTACACACCTCTTGTTGTTGGTGCAAAACGAGACACACTTGTTTTTGATCCTTTTTGAACCGAGCAGAGGCTTAAGTTTTCCCGTTTCCCCTATGTTTCCCAGTTTTCGGTAGTTTTGCCAAAAGTCACGACGAGTATAATAATTCATTGTGGTGTTTTTCCGTACAGGAAAAAAAAACCCATCCCGAAGACAGCACCACAGCTTTTCCGAGCTCTGGTGTGGGGGAAAAGCTAGGGAGAAAGAAAAAAGTAATTTCACTTAAGCAGATTTGTGCAAAAATCCCGCATTCATGCCGGAAGTACCTACTTACGGAGGAAAATTTAAATTGGACACACACTCTCATTCTTCCGAGTGTCGAGTGCTAAAAGTGTCTTGCCCGTGACTCCCATGGGAGTCTGAGAGGGCAGGGTGTGTCATGTCGGAAGGCAAAAAGTTGCATTTTTCGATTGCAATCTATTGGGTTGTTCCGAAAAGAGAGTACTCATTTAAATTACAAATAATCATAAAATGGCTTTGAAATTGACCATTTGGACTTAAACTTTAATGTTAGTTCATTAAAAGTTATTGTCAAGCTTAGGTGTATATTATGAAGCACAAGTAGCATCAACCTGTTATCTGAACACTTGAAGTGCTCCACACAAAAACGGTTGAATTTTCCCTTCAACCCAAGCGGGTAGGAACGTAACTTATAGAGAGGAAAAAAAGCCGGACGATAGTTGCTATTTATTCTGTTTCCAAATTCAATTTAAAAGTTGCACTTTTATTGCACACTGCTGGGCGAGGCTCTAAAAAGGCTTTCGTCTTGGCACCGGCACCGGGGGAAAAAGGACTCGGGTGAAAATGTATGCCGTGCCTTTTGCACTTCGTGTGTTTTTCCGCTCTCTCACTCTCTCACTATCTTTCTTTCGTTTCCCTGTAAGCCTGAATAGCAGGCACAGTTGCCACTTTACCACATTGCCGAGCCGATGTCAGCCTGCAGGATGGATGGAGCCTGCTGACTCCCTCAAGCAACACTTGCATGTTTGGTTGGGAGAAATAAAAGGAGGAAGGTAGTGAAAAGGTCAAGATAGAAAAACTAAATTGAAAAATAATGGCTACGGGAGTTACAGGCGGAAAGGATGGGTAAACTTTGCGGCTACACTCGAACACCGCGCTGCGGTTTGGCTACGAAAATTCCCAATGCTGGCGTTTCCAACCACCGCCCGGTAGTACACAAGACATGGTTGACCGCTACTGGGTTGTGTGTGTGTATGTGTTTTTGTGTTTGTTTTTTTTTTTTTATTTTTAAATCTAGCTAGCTTCCTCCGTTGAAACTGCTGTGTCCTGATTCTGGAATAAATTTATGTGCACGTGTGGAGAGTTAAGGAAAATAAATTGAATTTTCTCTGATTTTTCTGCTTGGTTAACGCATTTTTAGTGTTGTTTGTTTTCTTTTAATGTTAGTTTTTAATACTTTTTAGACGTTTTTTACTTCTGCAAACTATTTATTCGCTAGGTTTCTTTTTTTAACTAAAAAAATATCTATAAAGTAAAAAATAATGTTATTTAACATTTTTTGGTTCACAAAAGATACTAGAGATACTTCCTTATGCAACATTTTCATCTTAATAATTAAAAATACTCGTCATTAACTCTAAAATATTGGAGTTTTCTGGTTTTTTTCTGCTTAAATTAAGGTGTATTTGTAGAAACAAACAAATTCACCACTTCAAGCCAACAAGCTGAAATTTCAGCCCGTCAGTGAAACAATATCCATCATTCGGGTTGTATCCTTTTGACAATTACATTTCACCATATTGGCGACAATTCAGCATTTGTGTACTAACAAAGATGTATTTTAAAAATGGTTTTCTTGTTTAAAATGCGCTATACTAGTTTTGATAATTCTTAAAATACCAATCCAAGCACTGCTTTACCTCTTTTAGCCAAATATTTAAGCTTCATCAAAAACAAATTCACTCCTTCATTAGCTAACCTAATCGAGCCTGCCACTGGTCGACGTTTGTTTACATGTTGTTTTCTACGCTAAAATAATCAATCCTGAAAATCTGAGGCTGAGGTTTTGCGTGCGGTTTTGTACGCAGTGTTGACATGAGTTCAGCCAGCCAACTGTCAAACTCCATATAAAAAGCTAGCTAGTATCGTAAAGTATCCCATTGCTGCACAAACTATTTTGGACAAACCTGCAATATTACTAAAATTTAAAATAAAAACTATTGACAAGAATTAAAACGGCAATGCATTTATCCTCCATTGTAAATTACGATTTCGGAGAAGCAACCAGCTCTTTGTCCTCTTTTAAGGCTATGTTTTATATTTCCAATACTTGGAAAATAAAATGTGGGAACCACTTTTCAGAATGAAATATTGTTTAAATATTTCTTTGAACTTTTCACGGAAGCTGCAAAAGCGGTGTAATTTTCGCTTTACACAGTCATATTTATATACGCCTGAATTGTGGAAAAGCGCAGTGGATTGTAATTACACAAATGGTATTTTCAATACATGTTAAAAGCGGCTGGAAATTCGCTTTGATGTTCTGCACATGTCGGTCCAAACAGGGAACCCTCCTAGCGGTTTTCCTAGCAGCACATTATGCCCGCTGCGATTTGATCTCTATTATTCGCACGCGGCTGAACCTGCGTTTGTAACACAATCTGATAATGAGCCTCAATTACATTTACATGACAGGTGAGTTTTGCTGCAATTACTAGCTTGTCTTATCGAGACACGCGCGTGTAAGCTGATTCTCGGCTAGATGTATGAGCTTTGTTATGTGAAATATTATTCACAGTCAAACGATAATTACATCTCTCAGACATGTTCTAACAATTTGCTAGTAAATAGTACAAAGCACAGCATCGTTTGAACTATAACGCTTAATTAAAAGACTATTTAAGACTCTAAAATGTTAATCTCGCTAGTAAGAGAAGATAATTGGTTGATTAATAGCCGCAAACATGGTGAAATTCATACGAATCCTTCGGAGGACTTGTTTGTATTTCACAGCAAATCTCCTTGCCAAATTTTCGATTGAATAGGTCAAAAATCAAATTACACCCCACATTTTCATGACCGAAAAGTTCCCTTCCTAATTGTCACACAAACGTAACGCATCCTTTAATCCCAATGGAAAAGACAAACTCTGCTCTCCGCTTGTTTGCTGGAAAATTATCGTTCGAAAGGTTTCCTGCCATCATCCGGCACTGCTCAATGTGCCAACAGCAAACGATCACATTTCTCTCAGGCCCTGGGTATAAGTCCCCCTCATTCGCTCCCTCCAGGCCGGAAAACCAACGTACACGCACTAGAATTATGCCAATGGGATGAACATTTCTTGGCACAGCTCCACCGGCCGGCCACGTTCTCAATCAACAAATTCTGCCCCGAACAGGAAGAAGAGCTGAGTAAGAGAGCGTACACCACACAAGAGCTAAAGTTACCGTAAGCCATCTTCATTCCTCGGCAAGTGTAACGTCTTGGCTTTCTTGGCTTCTCGGACACCCAAGACAAAATGACAGACCGGAACACACATATACGAGGGATAGGGCAATATACCGCACATAAAACATCCTCATACATGTGAATCCTGAAACGGGGTAATTAAAGTTTTCCCCAAGCGGAAGAGGGGGGTTTGTGGCTTCCCTGACCGCCCAAACGAAGCGAGTCTCCACCCAGTGCCAAGGACGATTTGGACCGTTCGGACGGAAAGGACACGATCCACACTTGTCTGAAGAATGATGGCACACAGCCCATTCGGTCCTCTTGGGAGCATATCCGGCAGCGGCTATGGATTAATTTATCGCTTATTTGTTTCCTTGGCACGCTTCTTCCTCGACCACTCAACTCGGCTGGACGCGGTGAACGAGGAGAGGTGTACGCCACGGTGTGGAAAAGATATCCGGTTAGTGGTTTGAAGCGGTGCGGTTTTTCCCTTGACCTTCCCAGGCGGGAAGATGGGAAGGTTGTAAGTTCCTGCAAACATGGGACTGGAGCCATTTGGCTGGGATTTGTCGTGTTGTCGCCGATACGCAGGTCGCAAAAGTTGTTGGAAAATTGCATGTTTAATTGAAGAGCTGTGATCAGCTTCGGGGCAATAAAATTATGCAACCTGCCCCGGTAGTATGGGTGAATTACCACTTCTTGTGGTTTTATTGGGCGCATCCGGATGGGGGAGAGAGAGAGAGAGCGAAGTAGTGGAATAATTTAATCAATGCTAGACAATAGGTTTGAAGGGAACGAGCAATGTCCTTCACTGTTTAGTGTTCAAGTTGTGCTGTGTTATCATTTATTCATGAAGAACATTTTAATAACTACATGCTATTTCTGAACAATAATTGCACAAAGAAGGCAATTGAGCAGAATGATTCCAGAATAACTTCAATTTACTCGGTGATGTTGTTTTTTTTTTCTTCAATATTGTTTGTTAGATGGTCTAACATAGTATCGATTGCGCCTTAAATGTAGTAAAAAACACTATCTGTCTGTTTACTTACATACCACATTTCGATGTACGAGCAAGATCTTTATCAGACATTCTGAACAATTGATGTTTCTGGTTTCTTGTCCAATTTTTTTCTTGAAATTGACCAATGATTCCCAAATGATTTCTGAAAGTAACCAAGAAAAGGATACATTAAGCTATACAATCCTTAAAATTTATTTTGAAGTATTAATCTAATGTAACTGGGTCATCAGTTCAGTAAACAACTGAGCATTTCTTATTCTGTGTTTATGGAAATGTTTCTTAGTTGATTTCTTTTTTTTGTTAGTTAAATCACGTGAGTTTTTGTATTGTTCCTATTTTCGTTTGCTTATTTATTTATTTCAAAATGTATCTTACTATTAAATTATTCCATTTCTTATTCTGTAATTATGGCCATACTTCTTAGTTATTTTTTCTCGTTATGTGACTTAAATAATTTGATTTTTTTTGTATTTTGTCTATATTTCTTAGTTTGTTTTTCTTATTCCGACATGTTTCTTAGTTATTTAAACTTTTTGTGGTTTGAATTATATGAGTTTTTGTATAGTTTATTTATTCGTTGGTTTATTTCTTCAAACATTTTACAAACATATTTGATTTAGTGATTTCTTATTCCATGTTTATGAACAATTTTCTTAGGTAATTTGTTTTGAATTTTTGGTATAGTGGCTTTATTCATTTGATTATTTCTTCAGAAATGTTACATCTTTATTATCTAAATCCTAATATCCAATACTTCCTTCTAAATAAGATATTTCCTCTACTCACTTACCTTATCTCGAGCTTTCTCGGTTTTCTGTAAGATTTATCGACTGTAGTTGTTAATCATGTTAGCCAATTAGGCCTCATTTAATATTCAAAAGCAGCAAAAGAGCAGCTGTCTACAAAGATGGAAAACGAATCATAATGAAATCATAAACGTAAAATCCAGTTATAGAAGTTATTCCGTTGTTGCAAATCACTTTACTGCGAAGTTCCTTTCTCGCAGCAGCCCAGAATACTTAATTAGACATGTAATGAAGCGAATGTGTGCCATCATCCTGGAAATAAGATTGCGTGCCTCTTCGTGTTCGATGAAATCCCGCACGCTTCCTGTGCGCGATCGGGGTAAAGATAAATGAACGACGAATAAGTTTGCTTCAGATTGAATGAATCGAACGAAAGCCATGCAAACGGATCACGGTTTGCAAACGGATGAGTGTCACGATAGAAAATTCATTTGCTAGAAATCGCTCTTACTTCAGATGGGAAATTATTACCCCACATTAAGTACCGTCAGCTTGGGCGTATGAATCTTTGCTAAACCATATTTATCTACAAGAAGTTAAAAAACGATTCTCAACCCACCGTTAAAATACATCACTTCGAAGCAGTTCGTTACTCTCATTATTGAAATTAATTTCACTCTATGGTAAATCGTTCCTACGGTTCTTCTTGTTTTTTTTGTTTGCTTTCATCTCTATTCCACTTTATTCCACGCGAGGACAGTCGCACGGGGGAGCTGGGGACTTCCTCTGCTGGTGCCGAGTGTAACGAGGAGCAACCACCACCATCACCACCACCACCGGGGGGAAGGTATTTAAGGTCATTTAGTTTAATTTATCGTGACAATGGAAGACAGTTTCCTACCGAGACAAGATTTATAGTGACATCAGTTAAAGCGCCACTTGCTGCTAGCTGGCTTTCGCGCTGCACACGCAGACATAAAAGCGCACCACACAAAGCGAGTGAGCAGTATCAGCATGACCGGGAACAGACGACTCGTGTCCGTGTCCTGCAAATGCCGGCACCCGGGTATAACTAATCCCGGCACCCGGCACCCGGCAAGAAAGTAGAGTTCCAGCTTGCCTTGCCTGCTGGCTGACTGGTTTATGCACCGAGCAGGGCAAACGCTTTTAAATGCAAGTGCACCCAAGTGTGCATCAAGACACCACCACCCTGGTGGAAAGGGAGAGAGAGAGAGAGAGAGAGACCTTTCGGAGCAGGACAGCACACAGCAAATAGACGGTTTGGGCGGCATCGGCTTTTATGCTGCGCGACATGTTGGCTGAAAATTGATTTCATCGATTCCATTCCTGTCCCGGAACGGCTTCAGCAGTCAATGCACTATTGTCGACCCGTCGAAAGCGCATTCCAGGTTTTGGGAACGGGCTGTACCGCTCAAAGCGGGGCAGGGTCAAAGATTCCCTCTGGTGGAGGGAGAGCGAAATCGATTGATTTATCGACAGTGCACTCAATAGTGCTAAAGATAAGTGAACTGAGCACTAAAGACTCATCCCACCGGGTGGGTGGGTTTCATTTGCACCCACCGACCTCCGCTCCCCGAGCCCTTCTCGAGGAAAGCAGTATCTTCCCTTTGCAAGCTCTAAAACTCAGCACTCATCGTCGTCGTCGTTGCGCTGGCTTTGTCATAATTGCGTGTTTCCAAATCAATCGATAGCGCACGGTCCGGTAATTTGGTGAGTGATTTGTTTTCCGATTGCCGACTAAACTGATTAAAATGTACATCCCACCATTCCCCGGTGTGCACCGGCGTTCCAGGTGGTCGCGGGGCATTTTGCAATCGTTTATGCAAATTGACACGAGCATACGATTTGATTAACTACACCGTTGGCATTGTTGCTTCGGCTTCGCTGAAAAGGGCACACGGGAAGGATTAGAACAAGCGTTGTCTGATGAGATGAATTAGAAATTAGGGCTTTTTATAGGGTGTAATCATATACTTCATGAAAGTATAATTATGAAACTTGAAATGTTTAAGAAAATCACAAATTGATGTTTTAATATAACTCGTAAACGGTAGCGAAAATGCTTGCCAAAACACGTTATATTGACGAATGTATAATGAAAATGCTGCTCTGGACACCTGCCGACAAACGCCTGAAAGTAGGCAGTGTATTGTGTTCCAGTGGTGATATCGATTGCCTTTTAATCCGAATATTAACAAAATCAAACGACTTTTTCTTCGTGTTATGAGTAGTGGTGGGAGCTCGGAATCGGACCTACCCGATTCCGATTCCGTGTTCGGAATCAATTCCGGAGCCGATTCCGATGCTAGAATCGATTCCGACTCCGGAGTCGATTCCTGATCCGATTCCGGAGTTGGTTCAAGAGCTCATTCTTGAGTTGGTTCTGGCGCCGATTCCGGATTCGACTCCGGGATCGGATCCGGAATCGATTCCAGGATCGGCATCGGCTCCAGAATCAGAAACGCCTCCGGAATTGGAATCTACCTGGGAATCGCAATTTGCTCCGGTAACGGAATCAGGCGTGACTTCAGAAATGGAGTTAGCTCGGGAATGAGAATAAGTTTTTGAATTAAAATAAGAAGTGTGGGAAGTCTGGGAATCTCCATGTGACTAGATCGGTAACAAGTAAATTTTGATTCTTTGCCGCTATCAACACGTAGCATCATTGGACCCAAATGCCTATTTCTATGAAGATACCGAAACCGATTTTGTTTCGAAGACAATTCTGATTTCGAAGTCACTTCCGATGTCGGAGCCGATTTTGATTCTGGAGCCAAATCCGATTTTAGAGCCGATTTCGATTCCGGAGCCAAATCCGATTCCAGATCCGATTCCGGAATCAATTCCAGAGCCGATTTCGGAGTCGATTCTGGAATCTGATTCCGAACCTACTATCCGGAATCGATTCCAGAAAACTTCGGAGCTAACCGGAATCAACCCCGACGAAATCTTAATTTTTCCCATCACTAGTTATGAGTTCTTTGTGAGATGTTTTTACTGTAACACAAATGAAAATTTCATTATTTTTCATCTAAATATAGTTAACAATGAATAACAAAAGCTAATTCACACTGCTCTCTGTCATGTAATGCTTGCTTTATTCATCGGGCAGCACAATTGCATACTTTCTGGCGTTTAAGCACATTTCCGAACTGCTGACAGCGTTCAGCGCTGGATCGCTTTCGGGAACGATTACACGCAGACACTTGCTGCTGGTATCAATTTTCGGATTATTTATCCAAAATCAAAAATACTTCTGCCAAACCGAACACCCTGAATTTGCCAAGGAGTTTGATCGAACAAAACCAAAGCAAGAAATGGACCGCTCCATTCTTTCAAAGCGCACATCTGCCCCAACCGCCATCCTAAATCGACAGCAAAACGGGCGAGAAAAGCATTACCATTAAGCCCGGAAACGACCTCAAAATCCTCTCAATCAATCAATTGAATTTTCTACATCCGTTGAATTGGAAGCTGCTCTCTGCCTTGGTGTTGCTGCTGCTGCTACTGCTACTCCTGCTTAGCATTCCACTCGAGCGTCAGCGCTACGGCTCGGGGTTTGATTCACGTCTCGCCCAGCGCGCACCATCGCAAAATGCAAAAATAGTTGGTCCGTCCCAAGCTCGTAGATACCGGCAGTCCGGCGTCTCGTTCATCAAGACAATGGCAAGTGGCCCAGCCTCGGGGGCTCGGGGGCAGCAAAAGTGAGCGAGAAAAGGGTAGTAAAGGAAATCGACGGTTCACTGGCTCGGCATGCGTTGATTTGAATTCCAACGGTTCGATTGGACGGGCGTCTTAATGCACACCCGGCGCTGATCGTGTTAGCTGGCGTTGGCTCGTCGCAGCCCAGCACTCTGGAAGCGAGCCCGGGCAAGAGACTCATTTTCGAATTTAATTTTCCGATCTGACATGCTTTCAATCAGCGGGCGCGGGTTGGGCAAGCAACTCCGGTACGGGCGGGCAAAGGGAAAAAGCCTTTATTTTCCACCGAACACCGAGTTAGCGAGAGTGAATTTGATCGCACGAAGGAGCCCTAGAAACAAGGAAAACGCAAGAGAAGTAGCAAGCAAAAAAAACAACACACACCCAACGTACAACGATTTAGCATTCGTCATTTGGAACCGCAAACGAACCATTATTCAGTGGAGGTGTCCTTTGGCACATCATACCCTCCCCCCCTGCACGCCTTCCCGTCAGAGTGTGCGTTTGAAGGCGTGAATTCGATTTGCGGGTCGATAATTCACCAGAACTGACGAATCGAATTACGTCGGGGTGACAATTTTTCCTTTCCCGGCACAGAGCGGTGACAGCTGAAAGAAGTGAAGATTTATCTTCGGTGACTGACAGGTTTTTGGCTCGGTTGGCTTGGCGTCGAGTGGCCTGAAGGGGTTTTCGAAACAACGGGAGAAGGATTGAATTGAAAGCTCGGCACGGGAAAACTTTAAGCTCGGTGCAATTTCTCAAGTGGTTTACGGGAATCTCGGGCTTAAATTACAGTTTGATTTGTGTGCAATCGGATCTGGGATCTGTCGTGAAAATGTTTAATGTTTTGTAACTTTTTTTTGGGGTGCTTTGGAATGAAACCATAACTCAGTCTTCTTACAATGATTTATGTTTCAAATGGAAAAGGTTTGGCTAATGTTACTCGGTTGGAATTCATCGAAATTGGATCATTCGCTAATTTGATTCTAATTGAAATTACATGATCACTTTAGAAGAGAAATTCCAACGGGTGAACCGATTTTCAAAATGCTTCAAAATAGCTCCAAAATAGATACGTTTATCTGTCGTTTCACTAAGTCGAAAAAAATGTCGGAAAAGAAGCATTTTTGTGTATAAGAACTTAATTATATATTACATTGCACATACTTCTTGTACCGAAGACTTCATCAATGGAAGATACCGTAACAAGTATACAACTCGATCAGAAACCCTTCGTATGAACTTGAGAGGCCCAATAGCACACTTAGCTGGTTCTGAAATGTATTTGAAAGGTCCAGGTGTGCTTACAAGGCTATGCCTTGGATCTGTTTATTTTAGACAAGAAGACATGATCCGAATATGATGTTAATATTCGTGTCGCTCACGCTTAAAGCGACCCTGCAATTTCATAGATTACGAGGACCGAGATTATAAAGCATTGTGTCATCTAAAACATTGAACATAGTTATGCACCTCATAAACATTATATTTATTTGAGTGTCCTGCTGCAATCCAACCCAATCCAATCCATTTTGAACTCAGATCATATCCAAAAAACTAAGCAAAGCTACGCTCTAGATCGGCCAAGGATTTTGATTCGATAAGTTTTCTTGAGTTCTTGAGGATGAATTGCTACAATTCTCATAATGTATTAATGTTATAACCTACTTTGAGTGCCAGTATTGCTTCTGTGTGTTTTACTATTAATGAAAGACATCCATATCTTCGATAATTAATCATATCAAGCTTTATGTTTCCAAATTAAAAAGGTTTGGCTGATGTTACTCGGTTTGAATTCATCGAAATTGGATGCTGTTTTGAAGATCTGGATACTTGTATGTCTTCAATTTTCTAGATTCATTATAAGATGATTTGATTAATATCCCATTAGCTGAATAAGATGAGCCTGAATAATACTTTGTTGGAACACATTTTTATAGTGGAAAATATTCGGAATATTGAACATAATGTATTATGTACTGATATACAGCAGATACTTCTTGATAATGTATTATGTACTTGATATACAGCAGATACTTCTTCAATTAGGCGTAACGTCCTACGCGGGCATGCCGGCCTATGTTACAGGCTTTTCGAGACTTAATTCATTACCATGCAGCCGGATAGTCAATCCTTGGTACGGGGGGACGGGTCCATTCTAGGATTGAACCCATGACAGGCATGTTATTGAGTCGTTCGAGTTGACGACTGTACCATGGGACCGCCGACAGTAGATACTATACGCTTCAAAATGGTAGTACCTGAAGTAAATCCTGCTGTTTTTAATGATGGATTAGATAAGGATAAAATCTAATACCGGATGTGAATAACTTCTGGTAATGTCCACACAATATTGTATTCTTATGTTATGGAACACATCTCTTTCTCAATGAAACAAAGAAACAATTGGATGTTGTGAGATTCATTGCTAGTATTACATGTTATGGTTATTACGTTATGGTTCGTAAATTCGAGTAAAAGATAAAAAAATATTTTTTTTTCTTCTTGCTATTGATCGAATAGTTTTGTTCAAACGACCACAACAAAACACACCATTATGACATAGCTGCGATTCACAGCTGCGTTAGTTTGCCCCCGCCTGTGCCCTGGCTAATAAAATGTCTTACATCAACCAGCACCAGCACCATTTCACCTCTTGTCATCGCGGCTAGAACAAACAATGGTGCGCTTGGTACCGAATCAACCAAAATGTCAACCAACTCAATACGGAGAGACGTGCCTGTGTGCAATATTCGAGTGAAAGATGTGCCCGTGTCAGCAGAACGCAATTTCATTTCTCCCTTCATACACACACAAAAGAGGACACACATTCCTTCCCGAGGAGGCCTGTCCTTTCTCCGTAGTACCTGTCAAACACGCGGAGATGGAGGAGGTGAAAAGCAAAAGAAAATGTCATCCCATATTAACGTTACTGGCACGTCCCAACTATAACAATAATCTAATAGCTAATGGGGACATTTGCTTGTACAGTACCGGCTTCTAGTCATATGCCACTAGCTCCTCGCCCCCCCCCCCTCACCAGACGAGGGCTGCTTCCCGGATGTGGTACGTGCCACCGACGTCGGTACGTTTTGTGCACCTTTTGATCTCCCACTTCCTTGGGCAATTGCAATGAGCAAAGCGAAGAATCCGTCTTCCCTTGTGTGCGTATGTGCTTGGTTCAAACAGTGAACCTCGTCGTGTCCTGGAAGGGACGGTTTACTTCTCCAATATTTTCTCTGCACAAGAAGTGACTTGGTCATCTGATTGAAACTCGACTCCAAGGAAGTCTTGCATTTTTTCACCCTGTTTGCTTGTTGCCTAGTTTTCCTTTGCTGCTGCCCTTAGCTACGTTACGTTCGTGTTTCATTCCGCATGTCACATGTCTTCGGCAATCGTCGTTCGGTTACAGTTTAGTTTCCTTTATATCAGTAAACATTCATCTTGCGCACGTCTGGTCGAGGCCCGGGGGATAGAGTGGGGACGTGGTAATTTTCTCCCCCGCTAGACGACGCGGCGGAAGGTGGAAGTGTTATCACGTGGAAAAGTTCAAAGCTACGACAATCCTGCCCGGGGCGACAATCTCTCGATTCGGTGCAGAAAACTTTTCCCTGCGCTCTTGGGAAAGCAATGGGAAAACGTGTTCACTTTAGCGTTCGCTTTTTGGGGCAAGAACCCTGTACTGTACTGCGGCACAAAGGCAAACTGTCGGTGTACGGGCGCGGCACATTGTCAAGCGGGGTAAAAACGTTACAATTTATTATGTACTTGGAATTCATGGTTAGCGCACCAAGGCGTACGCGTGCTTCATCCCACGAGAAAAGGGCACAAGAGCGCCAAAACGGAACCAATGCGACATATGTTTAATGGAGCTCGTTTAACCATGCCCGGCGACCGTCTTTTCGTTTCGAGAAGGGGATCCGTGTAAGGGGAGTGCAGTGTAACGATAGTTTTGCTCGCTCTGCAGACACGTGAGGAATTTGCACGTTTTCTACCATCTTCCAAGAGATGTAGAAGTAGTATTAGTAGTAGTAGAAGAAGCAGTGGCAACGCCACTAGCACTTTTCACCATGAGCAAAGGGCTTTCCATTCCGAAGACGATGTGATTAAATAAATATTTACTGGGAGAAGCATTGGGGAAGAGTACTCTTGAGGAGAGGGGGAGATGACGCTTACAAAACGAAGGAAACCAACACTGGCATACCAACCGGCAGCAGCTTAGTCAAGGATAATAGTTTTAGTAAGATGTTTCGCACCGGAACGACCGAAACCGTGTCTTCTCCTTTGGTCGCATTGGCCAGCTGCCGCCCCGCACGTTGGGGAACCATACTGTGTGCTGAAGTGTCCCCGAGAGTGCCACCGCCCCACAGTGTGGAGTCGGTGCGTTAAAAGTTTACAAAGGCCCCGAAGACTCTCGCAAGGCCGTTGAGTTTAGAGCGTTTGCTAAACTTCGGGCCCAAGGAGCGCAAGGAAAGCGCCAAGCAACATTAGCAAACAAAACCCGACGCTGTCGTCTTGGTCGTCGTCTTTGGCTGGTTGTAAAGCGGGCTGTGGAACAGATTGCTTTGTCCAATTAGAAAATGACCAAAGCGTATGCTGTGTGGAAGCAAGTTGACACGGGATTGCTGGGGGTTCGCTGTTAGTTAGTTAGATCCACGCCCAACGGATGCGGAGAATAAACGGCAAGGAATTTAATTAGTGCATACAATCTGCTCCGGTGTTACGTATTATGGTGTGTGCGGGAAGTTTTGGGGCGTAAGGGTAATTAAAAGGTACAACACACAGGTATCGTCGAACGAGCTGCTGTGCTGTGCAAAGATGCGTTTTACGATATATTACAGACGCACTTGACGGTGCTTTAGTGTAATACACAGTGCTCTCACGGATAGATATATTGTTTCGATGTTTCTTAGGGAATTCTTAGGAACGTTGGTCGTTCGTTCCCCTGGGAAATACAATCCATAGCTGCTGTTCAGCGTACACGGGTGCATACGATATTTCCTTTCATACTTAACGCCAAGCTCGTTGAGATCTTCTGCTTTCCTTGGCAACCTTCCTTCATGGTGTTCCTTGGTAACTACTCTCACATGTCCTTCCCAAGACACACAGGATTATGATGTGGCGGACATTACTTTCTTGCAGTAGTACACATTGCGGCATGAAACCATGCGCATATTGTGTTTTGTTGGAGCGTTATAAGTCATAAAAGTATTGAGAAGCACGTTGCAGCTCCCATGCTCTGATAGACATGCCCCGAAGATCACTCCTTGCCGTGTAACTTGAGTTTAGATCATGCGTTTGGTAACATAACATCTGCATTGAATTGCTGTAAATTAGATTAATTCGATGTTATTTGCAGATGTTTTCTTGTTGAATAGAATAAAGAAGTTGTCGGAAGCCTTGTGTGATATTTTATGTTTCTAGTGTACTAATATATTGAAGAATCGAGTATTTTACCTCAGTAACTCAACTAGCCTCAGTAAGTCAATGCCATTATTGCCGTATTGACAGCCTTTTGCCTAGAAGATCTTGCTTCAAAACAAAATCCTCAAATCATAACTTTGATCAGGTGCTGTTACCGAAATTTCAGAAAATGTTTAGCATTGTAAACATAAAAACAAACTCTGAAAATACACAATTGTTGTGTAGACAATTGAGAATATGATTGAATGATTCAATTTTTTTAAACTTTGGCTACGAACTATCATTTAAATATACTTATAAATGTAGAAGAAACAAAATACGTTAAGCTAGCTTTTAATAAATAATTTCCCACGGTTTCCTCAAACAAAGAATGCCTTTGGCTACCTTCAAAATCCAATCTTGAACCACACAAATCTTGAAGATCCTTACCAATCACTCCGACGATTGTTTACTTAACCACACAAATAAACGTGCCAGTCTTAAAAGTTTAACATTATTATAAACCCTCACCGCTCTGTATCTCTGCAGAGAGTTAAGCAATCTTCCGGTGAGATGAATGGCTCTACACTATTTCATCTCCTCTCGTCCCACCAAAATCGCGACATAAAAAATCAAACTAAAACCCCAGCATCACTTCCATGACAGTGCTCCCGCGGGAACGGCGGGAACTGTTCAAACATTCCTGCACCTGCATTGCACATGCGGGCTTAAACCCACGGTAAACGGAACCGTGCTGCAAACCCATCTCAGTGCTAGACAAATAAAAACGCAAAACTCCGGATAGGTAGTAGAGCAACACACACCGGGTGATGCGCTTTCGAACGCTTTCCCAATGACTTCCGGCAGTGGCGCTACCATCGTCCGGGCACAAGGGAAGGTGATCCACGGGACCGCGATGAACGACGCGCAAAAGAAAGCACAAACTCTTGCGGAAGGAATAAAACTCGCTTTTCATTGTTTTTACGGGGTTTTTTTCCTCCGCTTTTTTTACGGCGTTCGGGCGAACGAAATGGGTTTTCCTTCGGGAGAGTTTTCGACGTTCTCGATAAATTATACAAACACAATGTGTGTGCGCACTCACAAGCACACGCTCACACACTTGCTTGTTAGCTGCGCCACAACGTACACATTTTTCCGGTACGCTTGGGTTGGAAAATTCAGTGGGTAGTAGTAGCAGCCTTTTTCACAACAACACTCGCCGCACCTCGCAGAAGTCGTTAAGCTTTCATTGAGCGGATATTTTGGGAGTGTTTGGGTTTGAGGAAGGGTTGAATTAAACAAGGTGGTGGGGAAAAGCAATGATCGAGAACAAGGGAAAAGCAGCTTCCAACGAAGTAGCGTTCAATTATACAGTGGAGCACAATCCCGGTACGTTCTTTGTTTGCGAGCGTTTTATCAACTGAACGAGCGATGGAAAAATGGACAGCTGTGTTAATGTGTGTTATTTTTGCGATTGCCACTCCTCCCGTTCGGGCACTTGTTTTCGAATGGAGTATGTGTTGCCCTTTTTTTTGGCGTGGCTTTTACAATTTTTTTGAATTATTGTTAGTTATTGAAGTCTTTTTATGGTGAAACAACTTTTGAAACAAGAGCCAGACGACCTTTTTCTGGTTGCCCAAAAACAACCGAAACGCTGCCCCCCGTCTTTAATAATTTCCAACTCCTGTCAGATCCTTCCATTGCTCTGTATGACACATAAATAGTTGGTGTGCTGTACAAGTTTTCCAATGCCCAAAAGGTCTGCAGAAAAGCTTAACCCCCGGCACAAGTTGCTAAATTGCTCGTTAGAGCTCCTTCCGTAGCTTTATTTCCCTGGAGAAGTTGGGCCAAGAAAGGTTCTTATGTGTAACGAAAGAAAAAGGGTCAAAATGGTCTTTGTTTTGATAAGGAACTCGAACCATCGTTTCATAACTTTATCTAGAAAAGGGTTAAAAGTGCGCTATTGGTACTTCATCAGCTCACAGTCGATCGGTTGCTGTGACGGGAGAGACAATCAAGTTTTGTGTAAGCCCCCAGTGACAATGCGGACGTGTCAACTGCATACTAAACATGTTCAGGATACATAATTTTTGCCCAAGAACACGTAAAGATTCTTTGTTAACTACGCTTATCCTTTGAGTGTTTCTCGCTTAGCGGTTTCTTCTTTCCTCAACGATTTCTTTCATTTTCCCCCCGAGCTCTCCTTTGAAAACGCAATGAAAAATCCATTTTCTGGATCGCTCGGAAGAGCTCAGCTTTTCCGGCATGTGATAATACATTTTCCCGTGATGTACCAAATGTGCCGGTGAGGTTCCGGCCTTAACCATACGCGTACAAATCTTTCTTCGTTGCCGTTTGCCTTACTAATGCGCTGATGATGATTGCATTTTAATACAACACATGCCTGCTCAACGATGCTGGTTTTTGGTGCGATTTTGTAACGAGCTCGAGCGGTGCTGTGTGGCCTTGTGGCCAATGGCGGGAACTAACAGAATCCACTCTTATCCTTATGCAAAATGGGAACAAAAATGTGTTGAAAGTATGGAATGGAACGGTATATGGAGCAAATCGTTAGAGGCTTGAATTGCAACAGCACCGTGTGATGACTGAAAGAATAGAAATTTTGTAAAATGTAGGTCACGACTAGACCTTTGCGTTTCTTGACAGTTCTACTAGAATATATTAAGCTAAAATATCCCACGGTTGTTATATTTGTGTAAAATCAAACCTATTTTCGTAAGTTTAAAACGAACTGTTTGCCATCTTATAACACTTTGTATCAAATGGTTTAAATTAAAGTTTGAAGTTGTTCAAATAACCAAAATCATTCTTCAAAAGATTCGTCAAATTAACGAGTTTAATGTTTTTGAAGCGTTTCTTTATCATTTATTATAATTTGTGTATAAACTGTTCAATTTTTGTTCCTTACACCGCAATCCATTATAAAGAATTTATCCCAACGAAATTCTTCATAACATTGTTAATTTCTACATAAGAGCTAAAAAGGTTCTTTTCATTCTCATGACTCTTTTAAGTTTTTTTCTTGAGTATACCTATTTACCTTTTCTTCAGCTTCAATATTAAACCATCACCCGTCCTAGAACACAATCTTCTCCGCCCGGGTTTTATTGCTCACCTTTTCACACTAAACAACCTCAACCTTCGGGGAGTTAAGCGTACTGTACCAGACCGGTGAGCCACCGCCAAAAGCGTTTAAATGTTGCGATGTAAAATTTAACATTTTTGCCATATTATTCATCCACCGCGTGACACGTTCCAGCCAGGGTGACATTTTCCGGACCGGAACAAGAAAGACATGCCGTGCGGTGGAGGGGTTGCGGCTGTGAAGCCACCCGGCGGGGCGGCATTGGATGTTATAATTTTTAATAAGCTTTTCCCGTGAACATTGTGACAAACGGCAGCTTTTTCATGGCCGAATGAAAGAAAACGTGCGTGCGTTGACGATCCTTTTCTTTTCTCCCTTGGTAGTGTGGAGAGTAATGAAAACGAAAGGAAAAGAAACACGGAACCCAAAGCCGCCCGTTCATACGTCTAGTGTCATCTCCGCGGGCAAGCGCATCAACTGCTTGACAAGGGAACGACTTTGTGCTGTCGTAAATCTGCCGGGAAGCTGTAAATCTGCTGTTCTACACTGCTGTGATGGAATTACTCTGGGCCCTTCTTCTCTTGGGTTTTCTTCTTTTTTGCTTTTTAACCTCCAAAAAATAAATACGAAAGCATCCATCCTTAAAGAACATCTTTGAAAAGCCTCTTTCGCTTCGCTTTGTAGAATTCCAACAAGAGGCAGGTGTAGGAACAGCCGCCACCGTAGTAGCAGCAGCTTTGGAATGTCAATGATGGTAAAGCGGTGGAACGTAGCGAACTTGAAGTCTTGCAGGTGACTGGTGACTTTTCCGAGGCTCATAAAATTTCAATTTTGCAATATGGAACACTGCGGAGCTTCCGCGTGGCAGCTGCGAAAGACATTTCTCACACCCTCCGTTAATGGGTAGATAAATAGCACACTCATAAATAGCGTCTTCCGGAGATGGTTTTTGTGTGCTAGATTGGTGTACAAGTTTCCACCTGCTTTTTACGATGTTATTATAATGAGTCACTTCCTTGACAAAATGACGTTCTATGATGATCAGTTTTGAAGCAATATTGATAAAAATCTCAATTTAATTTCAACTAAAAGTGTTACATAATGTAAAATATGGTTAATAGCGTTCCTTCACTACGTCTCCGCAACGTTACAAATGTTCCTTTACTACATGCACACTCCTTCATTAGAAAAAAAAAACCCTTCTACTCTTCAGCATGCAGCTCTGCGTACCCTTCGATCGTGTCGTTGATCCAGCAGGCAAACTTTGCCACATCCACATAAATACCGGGCGCGTCCACTCGACCACAATCCAATCCCCATGACGTTATCCCGGCCACCACGTAAGATCCGTCCTCCTTTTTACACGCCAACGGTGTACCACCATCTTGGTCACACGTATCCTCACCAGCCTCACCACCGGCACACATCATACTGCGATGCAGCTTGAAGGAGTAGTCCACTTCAGCCCTCCGATACAACAGCTGACAGCGATCGCGCGGTACAACGGGCAGTTCGATGCGCTTCATAATGGGCGCCGGTTGCTGTGTTCTAACGTCTAGTCCCCAACCGGTTGCAATGCACCGTTGACCGTCATACACGTCCGTCGGACTTGGCAGACAGATGGGGCGAATGTGCTCGGTGTAGATTACGTTGCGTTTCAGCACGGCGAGTGCTATATCGTTCTCCAGTAAACATGAATCTCTGTACGAAGGGTGTATGATGTGTTCCTCGATGCCAATATCCTTTAGAAATTTCGTGAAAGATGCAACACAGTTCTTAGAATACACTTCAACTACTACTTACTATGGTATATTTACCTGTGAAGGGTATATTTCCGCATCAGAATTTATACTCCACTCACCAAACCGAGCCACATATCGATCCGGCTTCTTGAGCGTATGGGCTGCCGTCAGCACAAACTTGGGATGGATGAGACTGCCACCACCAACGAGGGTCAGCTTCATTTCGTTTGCTGAAAACGAGATGTTAAAAATGGCCACCGTCCACGGGAACTCGCCGTAGTTGGCGTACGTCAGGTTTGATTCCACATTGTATACCAGCGGAGAAGTGACTGGACTTCCACATTGAACATCAGCCGTTTGTGCTTCTTGAATCTAAGACCATGGAAAACATTAACCTATCTATGTCAGTCAAACGAAAATAAACTTTGTGTTACCATAACGCCATCAGCGCTCGATGCTCCGATGCAACATTTCTTCATGAAGTCACCGCAAACGTTCTCTTCGTCCACGTTGAGCGTTACAAGCTCTCCCTGCTGTAGAGGTCCATCCTCAAGCCTTCCCGTTGGACACAAGTGTTTCGGCAGACAGAGTCCTCCTTTACAAACCTAAATTACAAATTCCAACAAATATTAGTGCCTTCCTGAATTCCTAGTACTTCGTTGCACAAAAAATCACATTACATCTGACTGTGTTATGACGTTCGCCTTCGTGACGTGTGCTGCTACGGACAGCAAAATGATCACACTTGGAAATAACATCATTGAACCTCCTGGTACTGCACTTGCTGCGATTGCCGGTTGAAATGAAACTAACTGACCTTTCCGAGTTGTGTCGTTTTAAGAACGTTTGCCACACTACAGCAATCTCTAATCAAATCGTATCATCGACACTTGCCACTTGAAAGCTACGGCTGGTAAAAGTCGGAAGAGATTCAAATAACGATTACTTGTGTTTATTTACATTTCATCCCCAAGGCCACCCAGGCGAGCAAGGAATGATTAAATACAAGAAATTACAAGAGGTTCACATCGTTCGCTTTCTATCGTGTTATGCATGAGTAATGACACCAAGGTATGTGAAGGCAAATGTGGATCGTGTTCGAAATGTACACATAACATGTGAAGCTATTGTAATTAGGCCAAATTAATTTAGCAGTAAAATAGTTGATTATGCGTTTTGGTTCGCCACATTTACGGATGAGTCGAAAGAGAAACTCGGAGATATCTTTGCTTGAAAATGTCTAAGGCTAAGTTACAGCGTGTATGGATGTTACTCGATTTGGCTTCAAACACCATTGCTATCATTTCAATCAATTTCTTAATCTAGGGATAATTTATAAACGTTCGCTCGCCCATATTGTTGCATCGTTGAGAGAACGTCGATAGATCTAATAACGCTATAAGTATCTAATAACGATCTAATATAGATCTAATAACGCTATAAAGTATCTAATGAGCCTTGAAAACCCAACCATTATTTCTGAACTACGCTCTAAGGGTATCTAAAGGATACTAAATAAATGTCAAAACATGGTATCTATCTTGTGTGTTGTCTTGTGTATGCTCGTCTTATATGCTACAACATACTGTCTTGTATTGTACTGTTTTGCAGAACAAAAACGTAAAGCTGATAATAAAAAGTTCCTCCGAAAGGAAGTTGACACATCCATAAGAACAAATTCCCCTGCCATAGCGAATACAGGGCAACATCTTTAGCATATTCCATTCTATGCCCATTTGCCATTTACCATTGTCCAGCTCTAGCGTAAAGCGGATGGAGGAAACAGATACATGCTAACGAGTGTAATTTATCTTGTCTCTCGTACCGAGGCCCCGAAACTCCGAATTAGACTGAATTAAAATGACATAAATCGTGCCAATGCTAAATGATGCCGAACATAAGCGGTCAGTCCGAGAGAAAGCCAGGCGGGTAAGGCAAATCTTTCCACGTGCCAATCGTTTTGCGCCTTTTGCGCCGGCGGGTGGCGTTGTTGGGTCGTTTTATTTATGCTTCCTTTTCGATTGGGCAGAGCAGCAGGCGGCAGCATAGGTTTTAGGAAAAGAGAGTCGATCTTTCGATGAAAAGGAGCTTCTTGAAGGTGTTTTTATTGAGTGCTCTTTTTTATCAAATTCAATCCCAAATCAGTTAACGACCCAACTTCAATTGCATTCTGCCGGTTGGTGTTTAATGATTCATTAAACAATTACCCACCAAGCAAGCCGACGTACGTATTCCTGCTGTCAGTGTCTGCTGATTTCACCACTAATTCACCAAAATTGAAGCCAATGCAAACACCTCCCGCCAACGGCAGAACAACATTCAATTTTGTTAATTGATTTATCATTCCTCATCCTCCACCATCCGTGCCCGGGTGTTGGTGCATCTCGTACGGGATTTTCGGGACTTTTCCCGCCAATCAAGTACACAACACTGTCGTCCGTCCCTTACGTAGGCTCGCTTTATGAAGTGTCGCGCACTTCCGAAGCGGCACCGTCAAATGTCGAATGTGGCCCAAAAACTTGTAATTAAATTAAGAATACCAGACTATGCTCATCACCTCGTGGAACGGAACAACGTTCCTCGTCTCCTCGCCGGCTTTCCCGTTAAAAGCAAACCCGAATAAATTCCAATTAAGTGGCAGGATGGTAGACAGCAAATAGAGAGAGGAAGAGCCCGCGCTCGTCGAAAGTAGTCAATTTATCGATGGTGTCGATAAGCGTATCGGAAACATCCTAAACACCACCGCCCAAAAGCCCTGTACGATGCGCACCTTCAATGCGCGCGGCGATCTTTTGGGCACGGCGGCTCGGTATGGAAATTAAATTGTTGTTTCGGGAAAACGTTTGCATCCGTGTTGGGAATACTCAGGCCTGTGTATTCCTGCCTGTGTGTTGTGTGGCGTACAACATTACGCAGCAAAAACCCAGCCTCTGATGCTGCTGGTGGTTGCTGGTGGTTGATTATATCCTTGCCATTGCCAGCCCGCGTACTGGATTAAACACGACCAGCTCATCATATCCCTGCTCCCCAGATGCAAATTGATGATAAATGATCAATTTCCACACCTCGCTGTACTTTCGATCGATTACAGCGATGGCGATACGGTGACACGCCAGTGGGTGGGATTTGCTAAATAATGGAGTGCTTTGAATTTGGGAAGTATGAAAACTGTAGCGTATGTTTGTTACAAACAGGAGGGCTAAACATGCCGGTGGGATGTTGTTGAATAATGCTCTTTCTAAGCTAATTTCATGCACCGAGTTAACACAGTATTTTGAAAGATCGATCGATAATTGGCAGGGTTTCTCACTTGTCAGCTATGTCGGCAAACTTGATTGAGTTTCTGAATTGGGGTCTGGGACAATAATTGGGACTTTTGTAAGCGACTTTTAGAGATATCATATCATAAAAGTTTGACAAAGTAGGCCAATAATTAATTGCCAATAAATGTTCGAAATCATCAATGACTTCCTTTATATAAAATCTAGTTAAAGTACAGTTAATTATCATCCATTACCCGAAAACTTTAAAAAAAAGTATTATCCTCAAGAATAATAAAATGAATCATTTATTTTACATCAAAAATATTGTAGTTCATAGCTCTCAGTATTTCAAGACTCTAAGCATTTGATGATTTAATATATACTCCTCTGCAGCATGCTTATTTCAAGGAAAGTTTCAACGGTTCCATTCATCGTTGGTGACTGTTGACTCTCTTGTGAGTGATTCCATTCAAAACTACAATTATTGATTTGAATTTTGAAACTTAGCGTCAATTCTTAAATTCTACAAGAGATATTGCATTCGGTTAGTCACTTCGAATTGTATTATACGTCCTTATACAGGATTTGCCACGATTTATTAGTTGGTTCCCGTAAGTTTTTCTGTTGGTCTCACGATTATTGCACCGTATCGCATATATGTTTTATCATTCTAACGATTTGTTGATATTTTCCAATTGATAAACAATACAGATTATCCAAATGATTCTGAGCTATATCCAATAATTTGTAGAAACGATACAAAATAATTTGGAAAGCTTCTAGAAATGTTTGGGAAGCAAACAAACAACCTAGGGAAACCCAGTATGCTGAGTCTTTCAGATCAGGGACGCAGCGCACGCACCGCTGGTAAATTTTTTAGTTTTGTCCGTTTCTGCAAGGTTGAAAAGGATCGATTCACTATCGGGTCCGTCCCCTCATAAGAAGGCCTGACTATCCTGTTGCGTGGTTCTAATTAGTTTCGGAAGCATGTATAGATCGGTATGTCCTCAAGGTCGCAAGACGCCAAAAAGAAGACATATTTGAGTTATAACGCTTTACGTTTAGCTTTATGCTATTAAAATTGTTACTATTTTTATTATATAACTGTTTTGTTTGATTCATGTTATTTATGCTTCAGGCACCGTGCGGTCACTTTTCGGTTTTCATCTCCGTGCTATTTGCTGCTGCTGTCAAATGCAAAAATATATTATTCTACAATACAAATTTAATGAAAAAAAGAGTTTTTTTGTTATAATATATTCATTAAAATCCCAACCCTCGACGGAAAGATGCGTTGTAAAATTTTAATTAAAATCGATCCAACTGTTGGCACGACGGGTAAACCTTATTAACAGTCCAAACAGGACCAACAAAACTCCAAATCAAAAGTGTGAAGAAATTTAACTCCCATCCATCACCGATTGGCCTATTCCAATCACCATCTTCATTTCCCTGTGCTTAGAAGCATAATTCTCAAAAGCTTCAGCACAAAACGCACGCCAGGAAATGAGTCCATCCGCCACAGCTGTTCGATACAGCCATCTCGAGCAACATTAAGTGTTATGATAAAAAAAAAACACTTTACCATCGAATCAGACGCCACGCAACAAAAAAAGGCCAAAATCAAGTAAAACATAAATTCGTTGCCGTCAGCAGGTTTTGATTTTGTCACACTCCAGATTCCACCACACAGCAGAGCCTTCTTGGTGTACCGGTGGGTGCCCTGGTTTGGGATGAATGGTAGCTTCGTGTAGGCCGTCTGTGTTTTTGTTTCTTTACGGTTCAGTAGAAACCGTCATCTGTACGCGTAGCCTTACTACACGCTGCATGCTTCATCACTGTGCCGAGGTATCCTCTTGGGGAGTTGCTGGTCGGGAGGATAGGACAGCCAAAAGTCTCCCCCCTTCGATGGAGCTGATAAATTATTCAGCACTTTCACGTTTCCGCTTCCGTTATTCATGAGTCTGTCATTTTTCTGCCACTGATTAATGAGCCTTCTGTATTGGGTTTTTTTGTGAGGGGACCTCCATGGGGCTTTTGCTGAGAGAGTGTCCTAAGTGGGTGTGGGATATGGGTGGATTTTTTGTTTTGTTGGCCAGATTGTACTGAGCTCAGTTGGGAAGGAAATAGTACTGGTAGTGAATTTTAGCGTAATCATTCTGTGCAACTCCCAGAGGCTGCTTACGCTTGTAACAAATGATAAGAAGAGTAGTAGGAAAAACGGTGTTACTAGCAAGCTTATTTATACCGTTCTTCCATCAATTTATCTCAAAAAATAGCAAAATACTATGAAAAATGCCTCATAACGCAGAATTTTTGCTCTCTCCACTGAAATGTATGTATTATGCAGCCAATGCTAGCAATTATTCCATTGCGCTTCGTTTGACAGGGGGTCATAAAGAATGGAATAATTTCGCAAACGCGCATATATCATAGAAGGGCCGCCAATCATGGAAAATGGGGGTTCTTTTTTTCACTCCCCCGTTATGGGTCTCCCACGGTGTGATTCATATTTCAATCTCAACACCGGACGGGAAGGTGTTTAATTCATCCAACCCGGGCGGTTGCAGTGTGGGCTCGATGCTCGATGTGTCAATTGGAAATGTGTTTCCGATACATTTATGGAGTACAGCTAATGGGGGTGGTTTCGTTTGCCTATGCGCCATCACTCATGCTCATTAACAATTCTGATAATTTTCCATAATTGAAAGTGGATGCGCGGGGCAAAATGTATTGTCTTTTCAATCCGGTCGGCAGGGAGTGCCTTTTGTTTCCGCTCGGAGGATGAAGGTGCATTCATATTGTTGTTAAAATACAGCCCATTATACCTCTTCATACCAATGAAAAAGAATGATTTAACTGAAAAACAAGTATAAAAAGGCAGCAGAACAGGCCCTCCAATAATCAAAAATCAAAGTTTAATTTTGAACTGAATAGCTCCATTAGGTACTGACGTAGTTTTTCATCTAAAATAATTTTTAAAAATTTTGTTTTTTACTATTTTTATTCGCGAACACGACGTAATGTTCTTATAAGATAAACATTTCTTGAAATTAAAAATTGCTTTTCATATATATTACATAGCTAATCATTCATGTTTCTATCGTTTGGTCCCTTAAAACTCATAATTTAGCTGTATTTTAGGCAAATATCGTCCTCTGATCACTGCTTTAGTTTCAGAAGAGCTACACCTTTTTTCAAACATCAATATGCATAAGCAGCACAACATAACGCTTGATATCATTTAAATTGTAATTTTTACATCTCATTAAGCTTAAATATTGCCCGTTACCAAAAAAAAGCTCCACTAAAATATCTCCGCAGTAGCTTCTCAGCCGCCAAATTCGCCTCTAATCAAAGTCCTATCGCACATAACTCTTCGCCATTTGCCACAATCTTACCCCGGTCCCGGTCTCGTAATGGTTTGTTTATGCTAATTAATTAATATTGATTTGTCCGCACTAGCGTCATTCTACGGCGTATTCTTGCGATTACGATAAGCTAACCGGCAACTAGTTAACCCCGATTAGCTTCCGTACAGTTCCAGGCTAACACAGCTATCCGAAACAAAACAAAATCCCGAAAAGGATCATGCTTTAAGGTAAAGGAAGAATGAAGCTTTTTGCTTTTCGAGACCCAAAATTGCAAATACCAAGAAAGAAAGAATCCAAAAAAACGCAACATAAATTTAATGCCAGCTGGTTAATTAATAGGAATCATTACTGAACCCTCTCTTTATTCTTTCCTTTCCTGTTTTTTCTCCTCATTTTTAACCACTCCAGAAAGCTCCTTTCGGTATTATGCTAATGATTTGAAGTGTTCTTGTGTAGATTTATCCTCAGAGGGGAATTTTATTAGCTTTGTTCTAGCAGCAGCAGCAATGTGTAGTGGAATCCCGGTGAGCGGAATAGAGACATTTATCTTTGCAATCCGTAATCGTACGCTAGGGGCTATGGAACCGTACGGTTAGCTGTGTTTTTAGAACACTTTTTTTCTATTCCATCTAGCCGGAAGGTGATAAACTAGCAGGTTGGCATTCTTTTATTCCATACCGTTGGAGCGCTCTCTTGTCTAACACTTGCTTGACGGGGGGAAGTTTGTTTGATTTCGTAACTAGTTCGTAACCTAACACTAGGCAAATATTAGACGTCCGTCATAACCTCGGGTCCCGTTCAGAAGAGGCACCCATCCAATGGGCTGGCCAGGTGGTCGTCAATATTTGAGCAATCGACCCTCAAACACATGCACTCACACACTCGTTCGTTTGCTTTTCATTCTTGAGGAAAAGATTGTTTGTCTTAGCTGGCACGAAAGCTCGCTCATATTCTGATAGTTTTCGATCATAAGTTTGAGTTTGAACTGGGAAACTTTTTAGGCATCCTTTTTCTATGCTGCGACCTGTTGTAATGCTTAGAACAACGTACGCTATAAACGTTCGCTTAGGATCAAAGTTATTAAAATCCCAATAGACAATTCTCATTATTTTTAAGTCCCATTTCCCTGTCCCGGAATACATCTTCCAAAACAAGTTTCAGATGTTTCCCGTTGGTATCTCCTTATCGCAAATTTTCAACATTGGTCCCCGGGAGCTAATGCTGATGAATGGCAGTAACGAACAAACATACAGACGAACACGATTAACTTTTCTAAATGGGCAAGCTTAAAGCAGTGACATTTGCAACAGATTAGCACCCTAATTAATTCATGCTAAGCTTTGCTTGTCGGCCATGCAGCTGGATAAAAGTTTTGCAAATCCATACATCATCCAGCTATAGGGGAGGGATGTGAGTGGAGTGAGGATTGAGGACATTTTTCACTCATTTGAATTATCAGGATTACAATAATCTGTAGCTGAAAGCATATTTTACGCAGATTATAAATATGAGCCATTTACAATACCGAAAAGTAGAGGTTCAGTATGTGATGAGAATGAGTTTTAACTTTAAAACAAAAAATATCTAAATTACAGAAACAAAAACTGAGCATAAAAAGCTACATTTGTCAGTAAAGTTTCATTTGATGCTATATTACAGCTCCATTTCTATTTTTAGCGTTCAAAGAAATCCAATACCTACTTAACGAGCGAAGTCTAATGGCATGGCTTAATTCTATCACATTATTCCACGCAACGCCTCGCCCAGCTTATCAGCCCACTGTACAAACTCTAAAGCCTCGCGCACCACCAGATAAACAGATTCAAATTTGGAAGACTCTTCGCGACCAACCATTCGCTAATAAATGGGCTTTGTGCCATTTACCACACAACACCAAATCCGCACTATCGATATCGCACGCCCGAACGGGCATTGCCTCTTTCCATCAATTAGCCGCAACATTTCCATCAATCACAATCTGCTTAATTAAGCAGCCAGCACCACACGACTCCGTTATATGGGCCAGCACTGCCAGCAGTGGCAGCAATGGCTCGAAATTTTGAGCCTTCCAAAACGCAAAAAATAAACTTCCCTTTCCCCTAGAAACCAGCGCTCATTTACTTCGACGAAAAGTGGCCACATTTTCCATGCGAACAGCAGGGCCTCAGCTCTCAGCCCGACCGCTCGATTTTGCGTGGTATTTACATCTCACGCGGGTTCCGAAAGTTCTGCGCTCTGTGCGCGCGGTTTGGGTAAAAATGAAGTTCGTTAATCAAAGGCAAACATAATTATCGGCATTCGGAAACAAAACCGATTCTTCGATCCTTCACAAACAGCACTGTTCTGGTGGTGTTGATGGTTCTGGTATGATGTGTTCTTTGCGTTGGCGATTTGTTGAGCTGAATTTGGTGTGTTTGATGCGTGGTGGTGAAATGTCGGCAGGCGAAAATTAGATTTATTAATTGAATACAGTTGAGTAGATGGGGCTCGAGCAAAAGGTTACAGGAGAAAAGTTGGGCGTTTGCCTGTTTGATAGAAATGTATGTATGTAGTAGCATGAAAAGAGCAACAGTTTTTGTGTTTCCGAAACAACTAATTACAACGCATACACTCTATGCATTGTATTGATATACTAGACTTTTTTATCAAAGATCCTGCAATGACTCATGAAATGAATATTAATAATGCTTTCAGTCTCGCCTCATCAATTTATTAGGTCGTTCATGTTCTTTCTTTCAGCGCATCCCTTGCTAAAACAGTATCTATTATAAACATATCTCAGAAATTCATTACAAAGGTAAATAACTCATGCTCATAAAAGATTTAAGGACACGCCTGTTCCTATAACATGTAGAATTCATTATATATTTGAGGTTTTTAGTATGTTTCCTGCTTTTTACAAAAGAAAAAAAAGTAACTAACGTAAGAAATTTACTGCTTTTTCATCTCCTGAAATCCAAATTATGGTAATTTGCCCATACAGAAAGTTTACTGTATGATGTACAACGTTTCTCAATCTTGGGAGGAGTTGATGTAACAGTATTTCCAATAGTTCTTCAAGTTCCTTGGTCCTACCTAATGAAACAAACATACATCTTTCTGGAATTTAATGAGTTTGTTTTGCAGCCATAATGTTCTACCAGGTTTCATCACCTTCAACAGACCTTCAAGATATCTGTTCTAATGAGCAAACTCCTGGTTTATACATTGCCTAAAACCATCCCAAGAATGTGTCTTTTAGACACGTGAAATCCGTATAAATTTCAAAAGAACTAACAAGTCGTGTGTCTTGGAAGGTTTTTGTAATTTTTGAAGAAGTCTGAAGTCTATGAAGTTATAAAATAGTCTTAAATCTTCAATAGAAAATCCTTTAACTATCTATTTATCTTTTCAAATTCTTTGACTCCTTTTACCCGACCCTTCAAAAACCCGCCATCGCATGAAATCCCCATCATATCAACCCACTATCCCATTTTGTTGGCAGAGAATTGCTACTTGCTTATTCCAGCCGTTTATGAACTAATTTTCCATTCAAAACGGCAATCATCTAACTTTTCCACACCGACTAAAGCTTCATTTCCACGCTGCCATTGTTCGGATCGGACTACGGAGTGGAAAGAATGTATTTCCCGGAGAGCATTTTCCAATGCTCCAATGTGGGAACTTCAACCTTCCCTACTTAGACGTACACACGCGCACACGTACAAAAGTTTCTATTTTATTCCAAAAATCTGCATCCGGACGGAAGAGCGCAGTAGCATCATTCGTGTTCGTTACGGGTTATCCCTTGGGGTGCTGCTGCTGCTGCTGCTGGAAAGAAATGCTGCTTCCATCCTTAAACAGTTTCTGCACGAAAGCCGACGTCGTTCATTCTACACACACACACATAGACTCCTACCGTGCTACCGAGGGGAATTATTAAATTACAAAATCTTTTGCAACACCCACCCGCTACGGGGTGCGACTGTGTCGAGGAGGAGCGCTTCTTTGATTGCGGGGAGTTTGTTTTCGGGTTCGAGAGCTTTTCCGGGTGGTGTGGAGATAGTGTCTAAAGCAATTTGAATGTGCATAAATTGTGTGGAGTGAAAAGTGTACGCTTCGGTGTTCCTTCCCCACAAGCGTAGATGTGGATTAGAATAAACAATAAGGGGATGTTATCAAAATGCCAACTGACAGCGCCAACAAATAGTACAAGCAGAGGTCTCTGAGCTTGTTGGGGGGGAAAGTTTATGCCTTTCCGGCAAGGTTTTTAATCCGGGATGCATTTGGGTGGGAGAATGATTACGTGTGGTTGCTTTTATAAATTTAAACATCATTCAATTTCAAAGTTACAAGCAAATCCGGTTAGGGCATAAAACAAAAACCTTTCCAACCAGCACCGAAAACCCCATTAAAGCATAATATTTTATTCAAACCAGCTTAACGTTTTGGCAGATAAAAGTACCGTACCCTATAAAAGAAGAGTTACACCTGCCCTGAACGTTCGATAGCTTTTAATTTCTGCTGATCGAGAAAATAATTGTTGCAAACGGTTACACTCCATCCCGCACCCGTAAGGCCATAAATTGATGCACCTTTATCGCTTTGGCAGCTTACCTTACCGCGGGATGCAGCTCACACCTTCACGCCGAAGTTGCAATTCCCGGAGATGCCGTGCTCCGGGAGCAATATAACATTTCAACCGGCATGCTCCCTCCACACCCTCTAGAAGAGAAGCCATTTTAAAATCAGGCACCGGGAAGTATTTGCGAACGGAAAGAAAATGGCAAAAAAGCAAAAAAAAACGAACCACCTACCCACCCACACACACACAGTGCCAAATGGGTGGAAAACTACGGAACCGTGAGATTGGCAATAAATTACCTGAACACAATTAGCTCCCGCATTCACGTCAGCCTGGTAGAATTCATTTCACTTATATTCTTCAGTTCGTTATACTGAGGTTTCCCAAGCCCCCGTTGGTGTTTGAGATGCGGGCCACCCGTTAGTTGTTACACATTTTAAGAGGTTTCTCCACTCTATTTTCGGTAGTACTTTAGCCCCCGTTGTCGGCGGGAGGGAGTTTTCGAGTAGAATTCATAGAGACGTGCCGCAATAGATCACGGTTGCGCTTGTATGACGGTGCAATCTGTAACGTGCTGTCAGGTGTAATGTGCAGCTTTAAATTTCGAATGCAATCAAGCGAAATGAGATAGAAATGGTTGGGGTAGTGCGGGGCAAGTTTCAGCACCAGAAGGTATAATTTAAATGACTGTTTTACAGTTTCTTACCTTTTTCAATAATTTAGTTATGCTCTTAGTTTCCTAGAGAAGTTAGTAACACATTTCATATAATTTGTCTACAAAACTCCTGCAAAAATCAAGCGTGGAATGATTCGTATCCTGTATGGTTGCAAGGAACCAAACAAGTCTGTTAAGCTTTTATAAAGCCTCCAAGATCGTTCAAGTCATTCGATGACTCAAAAAGAATTATATGTTGGGTGATTTTTCTCAACAATTGCATATTAAAACATTTGCATTGTAGCCCAGGTTATTACATTTTGACACTTCATTTATATGTCTGTGTTACTATCATCTTGTCACAACTGTTGTGCGAGAACAAAATATCGTCATTTGATGTAAATTTTGATCATCGTTGTGCTTATTTTGCACTTTTTATGGATTTCTCCATAAGACATTTTAGCAATATCGTACTGTTTGTGGTGATTTTGGGAACAAATCCATCACTATTGCATTGAAAACACTGTTTCAATAACGATTGTATTGTATCCTGAGCTAGCAAAAGCTATTTGTGGACAGTGAGTTCTGACTTGTAAAACCCTACATGAGCAAATCAACATAGTTTACACAACCATTTTCAGTACATAAACGAAGCCCATGAACAGTGACATCAAGTTCATTAAATTGTCGATGACGCGATGGAGGATATTACAATAGCCCGCAGAAAGTTTGTATGTACCTTTTACACGGGCTCACCCCTAAGGTCACACCAAACAGCTCATAACGAACTACTGTGCTTTAGGGAAAGAAAAAATCAATATAAACTCCCTATACAAGCTAAAACATTCTATATCTCTCGACGGATTTGGTGACACTGTAACAGCTGATCTGCCACTCCCAGCAATGTCCACACAGGTCACGACACTAACCGGTAGCCGTGTCATCGTTATTACCCAAACAACCCAAACATCGGCTAGCTTTAGTTTAGTTTGCTAGTTGCTAGTGAGTTGGTCAGAAGCGGTTTGACCAAAATGAAAACCCCTACGAAGCGAAAATCGAGCGTCAAAGTTGGTGCATTGTTTGAAGAGTACTGTTCCGAAAGTTCGGTCCATGGTGTGCGGTTTTTTGTAGGCAACCAGAGAGGTGCTTGTGTAAAGTAAGTGAAACAACAAAACACGGTGAAATTAAAACACTTGTTTTGTAACAAAATGGTCCTTTTTTCTTTCTGCTCTATTTTCTCCTGCTCCTGCAGACTAATCTGGGTGAGCGTTTTCATTCTTTCGCTTGCCGGGTGTGGCATGATGATTCAACAGGCGTACAACAAATGGGACCGAACGCCCGTCATCGTGACACTGTCGGAGGTGCCCAC
The DNA here is from genome assembly GCF_016920715.1 of Anopheles arabiensis. NCBI lineage: Eukaryota > Metazoa > Arthropoda > Insecta > Diptera > Culicidae > Anopheles > Anopheles arabiensis. The sequence continues at coordinate 68,200,164 of NC_053518.1, read as the reverse complement.
GCCGGTATGGGATATGGACTTCCCTGCGATTACGATCTGCCCGGAGATAAAGGTGTTAAATACAAAGTACAACTTTACGCAAGAATTTGAAGCCCTCCAGAGTCAGTGGTATCAGGGAAAGGGAACCACCAATCGAACGATCACCATTACTGATGAAAGGTGGTTTTTCATATGTATTTCAATTCCGATGGAAAAAAAACTAATCATTCCTATTGATGTTGCATCATCAGCATTGGAAAGATGAAAGCCATCATGCATCACTGCTCGGGTATTTACAAGTACGAGGGCAACTTTATGTTTAACTTCAACCACGTGCCCGAACCCAACCTGGTCGACTTTCTGAAGGACGTTGCGCTCGACCGGCGGGGCGTATTTACCATGTGCAGCTCGACCAGTGACGCTCGCTGCAACGACTACATGCAGGTGACACTTACGAACGAAGGCATCTGCTACTCGTTCAATATGATCTCGCAGGCGGAAATGTTTCACCAGGACGTGCTGCAGGATGAGTACCAATATCTGGAACCCTGGGACACGGACGGCGCGACGGTGGAGCGGGGCGAGCTTCTAAAAGTTGCTGGTTCCGGGTTGGATGCCTCGATCGGCTTCAACTTAATCCATTATCCACTCAAAATTGATACCTCTTGTGTGGTGAGTAATGGTGAAACTATTCTCGGCAGTTTCATATCTACGAAATGCCGCAAATGCATGTCCCTCTTTTTCGGCACAGCGTGGCCGTGGCTACCGGGTACTTATACACGAGCCCACCGTCTATCCAGACCTTTCTAAGCGCAACATACGGCTGTCGCTATCGCAGACGCTTACCGTCGCGCTCAAGCCCAACATCATGATGACTTCGCCGGAGCTTTCGAAGTACAGTGCCCAGAAGCGTCAGTGTTACTTCGGACACGAGCATCCGCTGCGCTTCTTCCGACGGTACAACCAGGACAACTGTGAGCTCGAGTGCCTGACAAATTACACGCTGGCACGGTGCGGTTGCGTCCACTTCTCGATGCCTCGGACGAACGGGACGCGTGTGTGCCGGTTTGAGGAGGAGCACTGTCCGTACGATGCACGTGGGGCACTATTTATACGCAAACAGAACCGCACCGGTACGGATGATTACCTGCTGCGGTGCGATTGTTTGCCGGCCTGCTCGTCCGTACGGTTCGATCTGCAGATTACTCAAGACTCGCACACGGAAGAGCGTGAAGTGCGGACACGGTTTGAGACGTTGGAAGAGCTGCAGGCAAGGTTACAGATGTAAGTGAATTGGTTACCTTTTGGGTTATTTACATAATTTTGGTTGTTAAGGGGTGGGATAACAAATTTGTGGTAATGTTTTGTGAGAGGTTTTGACATTCAATGTTTCGATGAGAAATGTAGGTACAATGAGTGGGATGTAACTCTGTGGAATATGACTCTGTAGAATGTGATAAGACTTTCATTTTTAATTACGGCCTTTACTAAAATTGCCATTAGTAGGTTCAAGCTGTCAAAAATTGCTCTATTTTTTTTAATTGAATACTGAAACTGAGTCAATCAATTAATTTTTTGAAGATGAAGAATGAAGATTTGGAGGATATTCGCTGATCGAATATTTTAATATTAGCCTTCACTGCGGCCTATTTATCGCACTTATGTTGGTTGTATTCATTAATGATTCGTAAGCAGAAAATTCTCCTGTCACGTAGGGGAAAAACTACACTGTTAGATAAACGACCAATATCCTTGTTAATGGATTAAATCTTTCGAATATTTCAAGCATTTTAATCATCATTTTAACCTATTGATGTCAATATATTTTGCTCTCTCTCTCTTTTTTTGCAATTCCATCCCTTCCAGTCCTGTATATTCGGTGCTCCAAGTTTACTTTCAAGACACTCATTTCATACCGGCCCAACGATCCGAGCTGCATGGGCTGGTGGACTTTTTGGCGAATTGTGGTGGACTGTTGGGGCTGTTCATCGGCGTAAGCCTATTGAGCATAGTGGAAGCAATATACTACATCACCATTCGTCCTTTATCATTACGAAAGCAAAAACCGAATGATAAAGAACAAACAGAGCTTTGCTAATGGAACATTTTAATTCTTTAAAGTGCATGGAAAACCAGCAATCAATTTAAACTCTTTTCCCTTACACACAGCACAAATTTGATAGCAATCCTTTATAGCTCTTTGTATGCAAATTTTAAATAATCGTTATTTTCAAAGTGTTGCACTCTCCGAACAACCGACAGCACAAGTGTAACTAGCACCAGAGTAAACCAATTACTACCTCGAGACTTAATGCGACCATGTAAATGAGATTGTCAGCCATCAGGACAATGTTGTATATAATTCTTCAACAGTGCCAACCACTAGGACAGTTTTGTCCGCAACAGTTAGTTTCATGCTAGGCATCTGTTGGTACGAATGTGTTTCCCTGTTTGTAGCGATGCCCAGGCTCTGTGAACGTTTGCAGCAATCCGTCAAAGAGGAAGTGTTCCGCGAGTACTGTGCTAATAGTTCCATCCACGGCGTACGTTACTTCGACCGCAATGAGCGAACGGTTTGTGAAAGGTGTGTCTGTATTTTAGGTGGCATTGTGTCTCTCAGTTCTCATGAAGCTAGATCTAATTTATTTTTGCTTAGATTCTGGTGGCTAGTGGTGTTTCTACTCTCGATGTTGGGTTGTGGCGTGATGATACACAAGACGTACGTGAAATGGAATCAGGTTCCAATTATTGTTACTTTTTCTGAGAAAACTACCCCAGTTTGGGATATTCACTTCCCTGCTATAACAATCTGTCCCGAGACAAAGGTGTCCGCAGAAAAGCTTAACATCACTGCCGAAATGAACGCACTGGCTGCAGCAGTTGAGCGTGGCAATGGGTCATCAGAAAGGGAATCGTTAGTATTCCATTGAAAACTATTAAAAGGTAACTCAATGAGTAAAATTGCTTTTTTTTAACAGAGTTCCTCAACTAAAAGCTGTATCTCAACTATGCAACATGTTGTTTCAATTGGAATACCACTGGCTACACGAACTAAACGGGTCCGAGGACGATTTAGTGGATACATTGAAAGACATTTCCTTACGACGAGATGAGACAGTCGTTATGTGTCAGTACGGCAATACGTACGACGCTTGTGAGGATCGCTTAACGGAAACGGTCACTGAAGAGGGTATATGCTACACCTTCAACATGATGTCTGAAAGAGAAATCTTTCGCAAAAGCTCTCTTCACACCGAATACAATTATATGGAGGGTTGGTTCAATTCTAAGGAGCATCAACCACTGGCCCCAGTATACGCTCGTGGTGCAGGATTGCACGATGGACTTACGCTCTACCTGAGGCACATGCAGGAGGATACGGACTACCTATGCACGGTACATATAGCCAACAATATCAATAACAATTTATATTTAAATTAATACCTCCTGTCTTTTAGGGATTTTCCCAAGGATATAAACTAATGATTCATGGTACAGATGAGTACCCACAGGTTTCAATGCGCAACATGCGTATACCATTCAGTCACGAGATCACGATCGCTCTGAAACCTCAAATGATGGTCACTTCACAATCGGCCGCTGACTTTAGTTGGGAGAAGCGTCAATGCTTTTTCAATGACGAGCGACACCTTCGATTCTTTAAGCTCTACAATCAAGATAACTGTGAACTGGAATGTCTCTCCAACGTGACAAAAGCACTGTGTGGATGTGTGCGCTTTTCAATGCCTCGCTCGAACGACACAACGGTCTGCCCGCTGTCCATGTGGCAGTGTATGTACCGTGCGAAGTGGTTCTTACGTCCTAGTAACAATTCAAGACTGCCACCAAATGAAGAGTTTGAGATCACAAAAATAGTTAACAGCTGCAACTGTCTGCCAGCGTGCAGTTCGGTGTATTACGATGTGGAGACCACACAAACCTCGCTCGATATGGAAAAGTTTCTGCTAGCTACCAATGAATTAATGGGCGATGATTCAGACAAGTAAACATGTTTCCATGATGTGGTTATGATCTTGGTAACATTACATTAGAATATTCTTTTAGATTTTTCATCACAACAATAGCGATCTACTTCAAGGAGTCGTACTTCATCACCTCGAAGCGATCGGAGCTGTACGGATGGGTTGACTTTCTGGCAAACTGTGGTGGACTGTTAGGCTTGTTTATGGGTGTAAGCATTTTGAGTCTGTTAGAGATTTGCTATTTCATTACGATTCGTCCATTTTCGTTAAGAAAAACTTTGTGGGAAAGGAGAAACAATAATTCTGATCTACTCACAACCAATAACGTTCAACATAGTATACCTCCTGTTGTTACAATTTCAGAATAATCGGAACGTCGATTCTTCGGAAGCTAAATTGTTGATCATTGCCTTTTTTATTGAATTCATGTAATACTATATGACGGATGCTATTAGACTCCAAATATTATCGTGCATTTAAAACCATTAAAAACAGTAATTTGGCAAAATAGTCTCCTCTGAATTATATGTTGGCAGTATGCACTGTACCTAATCAACGTCCCGTGGCGGTCCTTTGGTACAGTCGTCAACTCGTACGACTCAATAACATGCTCGTCATGGGTTCAAGCCTAGAATGGATCGTTCCCCCGTAGCAAGGATTGTATGTCCGCGAACGACGTTACGCAAAATACGATAAGATCATCAACATCTAGAGTGATAGTCATGAAGTCTATTCTACTAGTTTTGTTCTTTTGGTCATAAAATATCATGAAATCAAACGGATGAATGAACTCTTGAGATGAATGAGATTTTATTTATTTATACATTGGTTATCCTTAGTAACAGTATTTCAAAAACAATGTTCTTGCTAATATAAGTGCCGCAAAACTTTCCTATGAATCTAAAATCTGCATCAAGGAATGTGTTTTATGATCTAGGAAGTAAGGTTACAGTTTTTTTTTCAAAATAAAAAAAATGTACCATTTACCATCTTATTATGAAAACAATTTTTTTTAAACTTATTAAAGCTAGACGGCTGTTTTTTTATTATAATCGAGAGCAAAAAACACGAAATAATCATGTGGTAAAACTATGGTTAAGTCTATGGTAAAAGTATGATGCAAAACTCCTTGTGTTTGTATCATTCCGCATAAAAAACCACGAATAATGCTATAAAATTTAATTCCTACGCTAAGCTTATATATTATTCAAACAATAAAAAGAGTATGCTTGTAAATCCTTGTTTATAATATGTATGCAAATTGTACGCATAACTAATTATCAACGAGAATGGTTTACCGTTAACAAGAAAGCGTTGTGCATCACTTACACATATCATGCGACTACAAAAAACTACTAATTGCTGCCTTCGGAAGGCTAAACGCATACATAAATACACCATGATACGCAATCCTTCGACAGCACTAGTCATTCGGTCAGCAGCACCGTTTGCAGTCAGCCATATTCGGAGTTGGTGTGCTTGAGTGAACGTGTTTCTCTGTTGGCGACCGATGGCAAAACACAACAAACGATTGCGTCGATCCGTCCGGGTGGAAGTGTTCCGCGAGTACTGTGCCAACAGCTCCATCCACGGTGTACGTTACTTCAACCGTGATGAACGAACGGCTTGTGAACGGTTTGTCTCTGGCTTGCGTATAACTGCATCTCACAGCCGCCTCAAACCTTAACGTCCAGGTGCTTCCATGTCCATTCCACACAGATTTTGGTGGCTAGTGGTCTTTCTGCTTTCGTTGCTGGGCTGTTGCGTGATGATACACAAGACGTACGAGAAATGGAATCAGGCTCCAATCATTGTTACCTTTTCGGAGAAACCCACTCCAGTTTGGGATATTCACTTCCCAGCTGTAACGATCTGTCCCGAGACGAAGGTTGCAGCGAGTAGTCTTAACTTCACAGCCGAAATGAATGTTCTTGCAGACGATATCCATTACAGTAACGTAACATCGGAACGAAAATCTAGGTACGGCTCAAAAAGGAGAGTACTACTGTATGGCATTAAACTTCTCTCGGTTTCTTCTGCAGTCGTGTTGAACGAATTAAAGCCGTAGCGCAGCTGTGTAACATAATGTTCCATTCAAACTATGGTTGGTTGAACCAAGTCAAATGTTCGGAAGACAACATCGTTGATATGTTAAAGCGCCTGGCCTTACCATGGCGCACAACAGTTGCTTTATGTTATTACGGTACCGATTTCACGGAGTGTGAGAATCAGCTAAAAGTAACTCTCACCGAGGAGGGTATTTGCTACACGTTTAACATGCTGCCTGACAGGGAAATCTTTCGTAAAAATGCCATGCACACTGACTACATTTACACGCGGAATTGGTACATTTTTCCCGGATTTCAGCCACCTGCACCTTCGTACGCTCGAGATGCAGGATTGCATGCAGGTCTTACGTTTTATTTGGCGCAAAAAAATGAGGACACAGATTATCTGTGCACGGTACGCACCAGCAGTCGTGAAGCTCTTTAAAAGATAAAACTTTGTAATTCCTTTCTTTTCATAGGGATACTCGCAAGGATATAAACTAAAGATCCATGGTATAGATGAGTATCCGCATATGGCAAAACGCAACCTGCGCCTCCCTCTCGGACACGAGATCTCGATCGCTCTCAAGCCGCAAATGATCGTTACCTCTCCGTCGGCCGCTTACTACAGCTGGGAGAAGCGTCAGTGCTTCTTCAATCACGAGCGTCACCTTCGCTACTTCCAGATCTACAATCAGGAAAACTGTGAGCTAGAGTGCTTAACCAACGTGACGCACGCAATGTGTGGATGTGTTCGCTTTTCGATGCCAAGATCAAACGACACAAAGGTCTGCACACTTTCGATGTGGCATTGTATGTACCGCTCAAAGTGGTTCTTACGCCCGATTCCCGGTCTTAAGCGACAACCTCACAGAGTGATTCTTGAAATGGTGAAAAACTGCAACTGTCTGCCCGCGTGCAGTTCGGTTTCTTACGACGTGGAAATGGCCCAAACTTCGCTCGATATGGAAAAGTTCCGACTGGCAAACAATGAGCTACCGCGCGATCATTTGGACAAGTATAAAACATGTTATCGCGAAAGTATTGAAAAAAGTTTACATATGTAGTATCACTGTGTCCTTTCTGCAGGTTTACCATCACAACACTAGCGATCTACTTCAAGGAGTCGTACTTTATCTCTTCGAAGCGATCGGAGCTGTACGGATGGGTAGACTTTCTGGCGAACTGTGGTGGTCTGTTAGGCCTCTTCATGGGTGTGAGCATTCTTAGTTTGTTGGAGATATGTTACTTCATTACGATTCGACCATTTTCGGTTAGAAGTAGAATAGCAAGTGCTGAAAAGCACAAATCGAACGAAGTCCAGAATGCCATGCTTCCAGTTATCTGCAAACCTGAGTAGATGTTTACGTCGTCGGAATATGTTCATCAATTACACAATCTGGTGTAGAATTCAGCAGCTAAAACACAGTAGCAAGGAATTGATTTGGTTTTCCTTACGTCTGGTGATTAATATTATGTCTAGCTAGTCAATATATATTGATAGCAGCATCAAATAGAGAGATTTAACAAATCGTTAGTTTAATATTGATCTTATTTTCTGCATCCTTCGTTCCATAAAGACGTAATTTCGTCAATAAACAGTTTACCATTTATTAAATCTATTATTAGTAATCGATAGATCATACTCAAATCCTTTAAACAATAACAATTCACAACGTTACAAATAACATTCAAACACAAATCAAGCGACAATGTTTGAGGAGTAGCACATTAACTAATGCATTACTTAAACAAAGAAACCATTTCCCTCTCGTATTGCTACCGTTTATTATGCAAATGTCATGCATATTAACCATCAATTAAGGGAACCTGGTACGAAAGCATTCAAAGAAAAAGAAAGCTTTATGGTTATTACTTACCTGCGTCATGGTGCTTCTGCTAATTACATGCTACATATATGGGAGTGACGTGGCAGGCAAATTGTTCTCCCAGTTCTAGCCATTAAGTTCGTTGAATCCTTTGCAACTAGTCCCTTCTGAAGCATCTGTTCGTGCGAGTGTGTTTGCCTGTTCATAAAGGATGTCAAAACTCGGTAAACGGTTGCGTCAATCTGTCCGGAAGGAAGTGTTTCGCGAGTACTGTGCCAATAGTTCCATCCATGGTGTACGTTACTTTGACCGTGATGAACGAAAGGCTTGTGAAAGGTGTGTTCAGTTTGTATAGCATTGTATGCATTAATGCTTCTTCAAGTTCATCCTCATACACTTTTTCCTAGATTCTGGTGGCTAGTGGTCTTTCTTCTCTCTATGCTGGGCTGTTGCGTGATGATATACAAGACGTATGTGAAATGGAACCAAACTCCAATCATTGTTACTTTTTCGGAGAAAACCACTCCGGTTTGGGACATTCACTTCCCAGCCATAACGATCTGTCCCGAAACGAAGGTGCCAGCCAGTAAGCTTAACTTCACAGCCGAAATGAACGCACTGCTGCAAGATTACAATTACGTTAACGGAACATCCGACCGGGAGTCGTGAGTAATTCTATGCGATGCTATAACACGTTCACGCATTTATACTTTGTCGTTCTTTTAATATTAGAATCGATCAACTGAAAGCCGTCGCTCAGCTTTGCAACATAATATTTCACTCCGATAATAAATTGCTGCAGTATGTTAATGGTACGGAGGACGACGTGGTAGGCATGTTGAAAAACCTGTCCTTGTCACGCCACAATACGCTTGGGTTGTGTCAGTACAGTAACCAGTACATGCTCTGTGCCGAGCATTTGAAGGAGACGCTCACTGAGGAGGGTTTCTGCTACACCTTCAATATGATGCCGGATGATGAAATCTTTCGTAAAATCTCGCTCCATACGCAGTACACATACACGGAGAGTTGGTTTCCTTTTTCCGATACCGTGACATTGGCACCACTGTACGCACGAGGTGCAGGTCTGCATGCCGGGCTTTTAGTGTATCTCAAGCAAGCGAAGGAAGATGTGGACTACATGTGCACGGTATACCATACAGATGTCATATTAGATTCGGTACGGTGAAAAATGACTCGTCTTGCTCTTCTGTTCCCTAGGGTTTCTCGCAAGGATACAAAGTAATGATTCACGATCCGACCGAGTATCCGCAGGTGTCGATGCGCAACATGCGCATACCCTTTGGTCACGAGATCTCGATCGCGCTCAAGCCTCAAATGATCGTCACTTCCCAATCGGCTGCCGATTTTAGCTGGGAGAAGCGTCAGTGCTTCTTCAATTACGAGCGTTACCTTCGATACTTTAAGATCTACAACCAGGACAACTGTGAACTTGAATGCTTGACCAACGTGACGCTGGCAATGTGTGGATGTGTTCGCTTTTCAATGCCAAGGTCAAAAGATACGAAGGTTTGCCCGCTTTCCATGTGGAAATGTATGTACGATGCTAAATGGTTCATGCACCCAACTGATGATCTTGCAAACTCACGCAACCAAAAGATCAAAGCCATTGTCAATAGATGTAACTGCTTGCCAGCCTGCAGCTCCTTAACGTATGACGTGGAAACCACACAAACCATGCTCAATGTGGAAAAGTTTCTGCAAGTAAACCATGAGTATAATAAGTCAGACAAGTTTTATATTACAACGATAGCGATCTACTTCAAGGAGTCGTACTTCATCACCTCGAAGCGATCGGAGCTGTACGGATGGGTAGACTTTCTTGCAAACTGTGGTGGGCTATTAGGGCTATTCATGGGTGTGAGCATTCTCAGTCTGTTGGAGATATGTTACTTCATTACGATTCGACCATTTACGGTATGAAGTACTGTGAAGCGTATTACAAACGAAGAAACTTTTCTACGACTATCTTGCCGGGGCATCACATCGGAAGTCGTGAGTAATTCTATACAATGCAAGATCAGGTCTGTGCGTTGACTACCCTTAGAGTGTTTTTTTTTTTTGCTGTTCATCTCTAGAATCACTCAGCTGAAAGAAATCTCTCATCTATGTAACTCGTTGTTTCACCCGAATAATGACTTTCTGAAGAACTATACCGATACGGAGGACGACGTCGTTGGCGTGCTGAAAAATTTGTCCCCCTTACGCCACGGTACACTTGGGTTTTGCCAGTATAACCAGTATAAGCTCTGTGACGACCAAATGAAGGAGACGCTCACCGAGGAGGGTTTGTGTTACACCTTCAATTTGATGCCGGAAGAGGACATCTTACGCAAAAGCTCACTCCACACGGAATATACATATACAGATAAAAAGTCTTATTTTCCGGATAACAAGTTATTGACACCACTGTACGCACGAGGTGCAGGACTGCATGCCGGACTTTCACTGTTTCTGACGCAAATGAAGAAGGATGTGGACTACATGTGCACGGTATACCATACATAAGTCAACAGGATCTGGTTAAACTCTAGAGTTATATAATTATTCATTCTCTTCTGTTCCATAGGGATTCTCGCACACTTGAATAGCTAGTTGGTTTAAATCCTAATTTAATTAAAACATTATGTAACATTTTACATCATCACTCAGTGCCCGACCCTGACGAGAAGTTGGAAAAGTATATATCATAATAATGAACTTATCTATGTGCAGGACCGCTTGGAAGTATGCAGATGTGTGTAGATCGAGTACATAATCGAATGAATTACTTAAGCATGCCGGATCGTATGCATACTGCTTTTACAATGTATAATATTACAATTTTTGTATAATGTCCTTAAATCTTCTAAAAAATCATTACTTTATTGGTAGTTAATAAAGTGTTAAAGCCATTAATTCAAATTGAAAGATGTCCTAATTCTTCCATTGTCGCAAGTTTGGAGCATTCCTGTTAGTCATTTTACATGTGTTAAATTTGATTTGATCAATCTCTCACATCTTTAATTCATGACATTCTGTGACGACTTTCTGGCTGTTGTTGTAGTTCGGTTTGCTCTTAGAGATGTGAAGTGTTTGAGCTACACTCGTCTATTTTCTGCCAATTCTTGTCTGATTAATGTGCTTTATGTGACATACAGTGTTCTTTAACGACTTGCTGCGGCATACCGCATCATATAAACGTTAAAATCAATAAACCAAATGACGAATGTCAGCTTGATATGATAGTGGCCTCTCTATCTCTGCAAATTTCATGCATAGTAATAATCCTACGTTTTATACGTTTTTAGCACTACGTTTTAACTACGTACAATGCGTATGTTAGTAGATAAGTTATTGGTAGATATTGTAGTCTACTGCAGTGTGCAAAACAGATTAATTTACTCAAGCACATTCAAGCTTTTTTATCAATACCGTACATTTTATAAAGCCACAAGGATCGATTTTCCTTTCTTGGTGCTGTTGTTTAACGCTTGTTATGCAAATTTCATGCATATGTAATCATCAACTAGCACAATCTGCTGCGAAAGCGTTGAAAGAGAACAAAAAGCTTGTAGTCATTACATACGCGTCTCAGGTAGCTACTATGTCTTAATTGCAACCTGTGAGCGTTAAAAATACACAGGAGGACATCGTTGTAAAGAACTAGGTGCCTTTTCTACTCATTCGGTGAGTTCAATCCATCATAACTAGTTCCTTCTGAATCTTCTGCTCGTACGGGTGTGTTTCGCTTCGTTCAGCAACTATGCCAACGTTCCGTAGACGTTTGCGACGATCCGTCCGGGTGGAAGTGTTCCGCGAGTACTGTGCCAACAGCTCCATCCACGGTGTACGATACTTCGATCGTGATGAACGAACGACCTGTGAAAGGTGTGTCTGTAGTTTCTGCGGGATTGTGTATTTCGATTTTCAGCAAGCATGATCTCATTCATTTTACCGTAGATTCTGGTGGCTGGTGGTCTTTTTACTTTCTATGTTGGGTTGTTGCGTGATGATATACAAGACGTATGTGAAATGGAACCAAACTCCAATCATTGTTACCTTTTCGGAGAAAACCACTCCGGTTTGGGACATTCACTTCCCAGCCATAACGATCTGTCCCGAGACAAAGGTGGCTGCGAATAAGCTTAATTTCACTGCTGAAATGAAAGCACTCTTGGAAGATTACAAGGACATCAACGGAACAACCGAACGGGAGTCGTGAGTTATTCCATGCAATGCTATATTAAATATGTGTGAATTTCTACGGTTAAAGAGTTTTTGCTCCCGTTTATCACTAGCATTGATCAGTTGAAAGCCGTCGCTCAGCTGTGCAACACGATGTTTCATTCAAAATATAACTTGTTGCTGTACCTAAACGATACGGATGAGGACGTCGTTGGCATGCTTAAAAATCTGTCCTTGTCACGCCACAGTACACTTGGATTGTGTCAGTACTGCAACCAGTACATGCTCTGTGACAAACATCTGAAGGAGACACTCACCGATGAAGGTTTGTGTTACACCTTCAATATGAAGCCGGAAGAGGACATCTTTCGCAAACGCTCACTCCAAACATATTATACATACACGGAGAGCTGGTTCCCTTTCTCGGAACATGAAACACTGACCCCACTGTACGCACGAGGTGCAGGATTGCATGCCGGGCTTACATTGTTCCTGCGACAAATCAAGGAAGATGTGGACTACATGTGCACGGTATACCATACAGACGGCAGATGCCATGCTAAATCCAGAAATGAATAAAGACTAATCCTCTTCCTCCTTTTCCATAGGGATTCTCGCAAGGGTACAAGCTTATGATTCATGACCCGGGCGAGTACCCGCAGGTGTCGATGCGAAACATGCGCATACCCTTTGGTCACGAGATCTCGATCGCGCTCAAGCCTCAAATGATGATCACCTCTCAATCGGCCGCCGATTTTAGCTGGGAGAAGCGTCAGTGCTTCTTCAATCACGAGCGTCATCTTCGATACTTTAAGATCTACAACCAGGAAAACTGTGAACTTGAATGCTTGACCAACGTGACGCAGGCAATTTGTGGGTGTGTTCGTTTTTCAATGCCACGATCAAACGACACAAGAGTTTGCCCATTGTCGATGTTTCACTGCATGTACGATGTCAAATGGATTGTGTATGACATTGACGATCCTCAACGTCCAGTCAACGAAAAGATCACGGCAATGGTCGACAGATGTAACTGCTTGCCAGCCTGCAGCTCAATATCTTACGACGTGGAAACTACGCAAACTACGCTCGATCTGGAAAAGTTTCTGCGCGTAAACCATGAGTATGATAGATCGGACAAGTTTTTCATCACAACGATAGCGATCTACTTCAAGGAGTCGTACTTCATCACCTCGAAGCGATCGGAGCTGTACGGATGGGTAGACTTTCTTGCAAACTGTGGTGGTCTGTTAGGCCTCTTCATGGGTGTGAGCATTCTTAGTCTTTTGGAGATATGTTACTTCATTACGATTCGACCATTTTCGGTTAGAAGTAGGATTGCCAGTGTTGAGAAGCGCAAATCGAACGAAGTCCAGAATGCCATGCTTCCAGTTATCACCAAGCGTGAATAGCCAGTGGTAGGTTGAATTGTTTATGATATATTACTATTTGTTTAAAGTTTTACAGTATAACGTCGATTAATCGGGTAGCTCGGGACTGGGTGGTTTATGGATTTTAACGGATAATAGATCCAAAACTATCAAATTGATGTTAAAATTGTAAATTTCTCTGGTTAGACTATTAATCATTAGTACAATAGTATTTTAATCAATAATTATATGTTATACATCAGTTCATGAACAAAAATGAAGCTCGAAAATATCACTATACTCTAGATATCTGCAAAGAAATATTGTTTACTAACTTGAAAATTACTGATGAGAAAACCAGATAATTGACGTTCTATTGTAGTATGATATATGTCAATAGCTTTCATATTATTCCACACAGTTCGTTACAGACGACAAATTGGAGAACTAGATATCAAATTAATGTATTTACCACCAAGAATTACCTCCTTGAAATGTGTAGACATGGAGAACAAATACCATAATCGAATGAATAAATATAACTTTGATTACCGCATTATATAAATATTGTTATTATGCAATGATATCCTTTGGTTGTTCTAATATGTACTGCATTTGCTCTCTATGTCTCCATCCAATTCACTGAAGCATTGAGTTTAGAGTCTACTTACGATCGAACAAAATTACTAGTTCAAAATTACTATAGTAAGACAATTGGTCACACATTCAAACTTAGAGGCGGCCAGTTTTGTAATGCAACTTAAACGCCTTCCTTTTGTTAATATTACAAGTTGAACAAGCCGGCCAATCTGTATTGTACTTTTTTCATCATTTTCATTACTAGTTACGTGAACTTATCACTTGCTTCAACGTTAAAATAAATAACGTATGTAATACATTTCATTATGACTAGGCTTCACTAAGTATGTTTAGTTATATATCCCAATAGTAGTGTAAAATCATGTTAAAAAAGCAGTACTCTAAAGCACATTCAAGCTTAGAACCAACAATGGTCCAGAGAATAAAGCCAAAAGGAACGATGCCCCTCTCTTGATGCTATTGCTTAACGCTTGCTATGCAAATTTCATGCATATGTAATCATCATCCACCATGATATGTGGTCAAAGCGCTCAAAGATGAGCAAAAAATTGCCTAAGGTTATTACTTACGCGTGTCATGTTGCTACTACGAATTAATTACTACCTCTGACCGCTACCCACACGCACGAGGCCATCGTTTTACAGAATAAGATGCCAGTTCTAACCATTCGGTCAGTTGAATCCTTCACAACCAGTTCCTTCTGAATCATCTGCTCGTTCGGGTGTGTTTCGCCTCGCTCAGCAACAATGCAAACGTGCCGTAGACGTTTGCGACGATCCGTCCGGGAGGAAGTGTTCCGTGAGTACTGTACCAACAGCTCCATCCATGGTGTACGATACTTCGATCGTGATGAACGAACGACCTGTGAAAGGTGTGTCTGTAGTTTCTGCGGGATTGTGTATTTCGATTTTCAGCAAGCATGATCTCATTCATTTTACCGTAGATTCTGGTGGCTGGTGGTCTTTTTACTTTCTATGTTGGGTTGTGGCGTGATGATATACAAGACGTACATGAAATGGAACCAAACTCCAATCATTGTTACCTTTTCGGAGAAAACCACTCCGGTTAGGGACATTTACTTCCCAGCCATAACGATCTGTCCCGAGACAAAGGTACACGCAAGGACGCTTAACTTCACTGCTGAAATCGAAGCATTTTTGAAGGATTACAATGACAACAACGGCACATCTGACCAGGAATCGTGAGTTATTCCATGCCCTATACGGCATCAAATACACGACGCACGTTCAATCCAGCCATAGAAATTAATTACCATTCGAACGTGTTACTGCGGAAACGCAGAGATGCGCATACTGGATATCTCTATGAACTGTTATACGCGTCGTGTAGTTGCGGCCTAACATATCAAATATATGTAGATCTTCGCGAGTAAAGAATATTTGTCATTCACTAGCATTGAACAACTGAAAGCCGTCGCTCAGCTGTGCAACATGATGTTTCACTCCAATTATGAATTTTTGCAGTACCTAAACAGTACCATGGACGACGTTGTTGGCACGTTGAAGAACCTGTCTTTGTCACACCATTACACGATTCAGGGATGTGTGTATAGCAACCAGTTCATACTTTGTGACGATCATTTGGCAACAACGCTCACCGAGGAGGGTTTGTGTTATACCTTCAACATGATGCCGGAAGAGGACATCTATCGCAAAAGCTCACTCCACACGGAGTACACGTACACAGAGATGTGGTACCCTGTCCCGGGACATGAAACAGTAACAGAACCAATGTACGCACGTGGCGCAGGATTGCATGCCGGGCTTACATTGTTCCTACGACAAAACAAAGAAGATGTGGACTACATGTGCACGGTATAGCACAGAAACGCCAAATGTCAACTCCAGAAATAATTATAGTTTTTTTTTTCTCAATCTTCGTTCTATAGGGATTCTCGCAAGGGTACAAGCTTATGATTCATGACCCAGGGGAGTACCCGCAGGTTTCGATGCGCAATATGCGTTTACCCTTTGGTCACGAGATCTCGATAGCGCTCAAACCGCAAATGATTGTTACCTCTCCGTCGGCCGCTGACTATAGCTGGGAAAAGCGTCAGTGTTTCTTCAATCACGAGCGTCATCTTCGATACTTTAAGATCTACAACCAGGAAAACTGTGAACTTGAATGTTTGACCAACGTTACGCAGGCAATGTGTGGATGTGTTCGCTTTTCAATGCCACGATCAAACGACACGAAAATTTGCCCATTATGGATGTTTCGATGCATGTACGATGTCAAATGGATTGTGTATGACATTGACGATCCTGATCGTCCGGTCAACGAAAACATCACGGCAATGGTCGACAGATGTAACTGCTTGCCAGCCTGCAGCTCAATATCTTACGACGTGGAAACTACGCAAACTACGCTCGATCTGGAAAAGTTCATGCTCGTAAACCGTCGTAGGTATTTTAGACCGGACAAGTTTTACATCACAACGATAGCGATCTACTTCAAGGAGTCATATTTCATCACCTCGAAGCGATCGGAGCTGTACGGATGGGTAGACTTTCTTGCAAACTGTGGTGGACTGCTAGGTCTCTTCATGGGTGTAAGCATATTGAGTCTATTGGAGATATGTTACTTCATTACGATTCGACCATTTTCAGTTAGAAAGATGTTAGGTAGGTTGGATCAGCGCAAATCAAATGAAGTCCACAATTCACTGCTTGCCGTTGTTACTAAAACTGAATAGCTAGGGAACAGCTTGAGTTCAATATTTTCAGCATTCGATAAGTAAAGGAGAGTTTACTTATCGACCTTGCAATTACATACATAATGCAGTGCAATGTTGTAGCTACAGAGGGCATTTCAATGGTTAACTAGGTCAATAAACAACTGTCCTCATGTTTATAATAATCTTTTTAAAATAATCTTTGAATATGCATCACAGTCTACCACGCACACCATAGTGCTGTGTTGAATATTCAAGATGGCAATTGTTAGAAACACGTGGACAATTATTTATTGTATTGTATCATTTCCTAACAAACTAAATTACAAAATAGTAAGAAGTAACATGTTTAGAAATCGACTGCTTCTATAAACATATAGCTAGTAGCACTTTAAAGTATAAAACTCGTGGTAGGTAAATTACGGTCATGCTAAAACGCAGCGCCTAGCCGACGATAGATCTCAAATAGCGCCATCTATTGATAAACCCAGGTTACTAATCTCTCACTAGTGCTCTTCTTAGTGATTCAGGTACTCCGGAAGCATTAGCGTATCTCGAATATTAGCGTAAGTCAAATTTCGAGGTTTTCAGTCAAATTATAGCTAATTTTCATAAAATTTTGCTTGAAGTGGTAGGCTTTAGCCACTAAATTAGTTATTTGATCTGATTTTAACTGAAGATTACAATGTTATACCTTTTTAAATGTTTTTAATATTCGACCAAAAGGGAATTTATTTTGCATTTGACATTAGATGTGTCAAATTAGTACAATTTGCTGTCAAATTTAAAAAATAGCGTAAAGCGAAATCGCTTATATCCAGTATGGCGTATATCGGGGAATACCTGTAATTGCAAAACACTGCAAACACAATACAGTCTGTTCCCGAGTTACGCGGTTTCTACGTTCCCAACGAATCCGCGTAACTCGAATATCCGCGTAAGTCGAATTTCATGTTTTTTTACTAAAATACTATTGATTTCTCGGAGTTTTTTATTTGATGTAGTACTTTTATACACCTTGTTATTTATTTGATATGATTCGTGCGGAAAATTCTAATATTTCTGGCTTTTAAGCGGTTTCCATTTGTTAACGAAAATGCAATTTTTACCGAACTTGAAGCAAACTGTATTGATTTGACATTTAATCTGTCAAATTTATAAAACCGCGTATCTCCGAATCCGCGTAAGTCGAGAACCGTGTAACTCGGGATCAGACTGTACTTTTCATCATTTATTGTAAGCATAAAACATATCATACCTACAGTACTACCGCACAGCACTAACCTACACACTAAGCCCCCTATCGCCGCTCAAACACAATCCGCAAACCATCCCGTGCCTGATAAACGAACGAGCGCGAATCAATTGCGAACGGTTTATCGTTCGGCCCGACCGTCACGCGATAGTTTAGAATCAGCTTCACCATCGCCAGCTTCACCTGGGCCTGAGCGAATCGCATCCCCAGGCACATCCTTGGCCCCTCGCCAAAGGGCAAAAACGTCGCGCCCTCGTGCGTCACCTTCCGGGCCGGGCTGAACCGTTCCGGGTCGAACTGGTGCGGTTCGGGATAGTACTTCGGGTCCCTGGAAACGAAATAAGCAAGAAGAAATTTCATGAAACCTTCAAACATAAGCCAAATGAAAGGAAACCACACACACTCACATGTGTATTGCAAGAACGGGAATAAGGATGGGTGTGCCTTCGCGCACGTATATGCTCATGTCGTGCCCCTGCTCGTCCCGGAAGCCCTTTCGCATAATGTACTTTTTGGTGCACACTTTGTGCATCGTTGCGGCCGGTGGATGCATGCGCAGCGTTTCCAGCATCACCCAGTCGAGGTATTCGAGTTGCTGCAATGCATCAAAGTCCAGCTGGCCACCGTTTGCGTCGATCCGTTTCTTCACCTCGTTGTACAAGTTTTGCTGCACTTCGGGGCTTTTTGCGAGCTAATGAAGATATTTAAAATAATATATTAAATCAATAAGATCCATTTAACCCAACAGTACTCACTCTGTATAGGGCAAAGCCAAGCACCACACTGGATGTTTCGAAACCTTCCAGGAAGATGGTGAGCGCGTGAGCTGTAATTTCCGTCTGAGTGGCATCTAAAACAGACGAGAGTGTAGAATTCACATTAAAATAATTTTTAAAGGGTGAATCAATCCGATACGTACTACTCTTTTCTCTATTCTTGAGGAAAGATTGAAGTAAATCTTCCTGCACGGTCTTCTCTGAAGCCGATCGTTGAATGATGAGATTAGCCACAAGCGATCGAATCCATTCGTCGACATCCTTTAGCAAAAAGCTGAAGAAACAATACATAGTTACGAGGGTTTAGAGAGTGTGCCTTCGATATCTTCCAGCTGCAATCCACTCACGGCACTGGGATGTACTTCGCCACCGTTGGCAGAAACACGGCCATCATCGTCTTCACCGTGGCCATGGGTGACGTTTCGAACACGCGCCTTCCCATGCGCCGAAACTCGCTCTCCTGCTCCCCAAAGCAATCGCCATCGATGCTGAACGTACACGCAACGACATTCTGCGTGGTAAACCGGGCAGCTATCTTCACAATGTACAATGATACGCAAAGGCCAGAAAAAGATTAAAATACATCCTAACGAGCCGATAAGTTTATCCAACCTCCACAGGCTTACCTCTTTAGCCTCGAGCTCCTGGGCCACATGACGCCCGATAAAGGTCACGAACGCATCGGCCACCGATTCCATCACCGGGAAGAGCTGCTTTATCTTGGCCCCGGTAAACGATGGCGTCAGCAGGCTGCGGGAACGCTTCCACCGCTCGCCGGTCACCAGGAAGGGGTCGTGCGATAGCAGCGGGTCCTGCCGCACGTCCAGCAGGAAATCGTTGTTGGCAAAGCAATCGAAATCACGGCTCAGGATGTTTTTCACCAGCACTGGGTCCTTCACCATGATGGCTGGGGTGAATATTTTAAAGTAACCCACGAACGGTTTGTCCGGATAGGCACTGCACAAGATGGGAAATAAAGCCTTCACAAATGAACATTTAGCAGAAAAATAAACCCCACCTCAATACTCACTTGTACCAATCGCTCGCCAGCTCGGAGATATGTTTCTTGAGCGTTAGCGAAGGGCCCAGATTGCCCGTTAGCAGCGACGGTTTCGGATACGGCACCCCATCGATCTCCCAGAACTTGTAGTTATGCTTCACCAGCCAGTAAAGCAGCGCAACGAGGGCAATCAGCGGCACTGCCACCAGCGGATGGTGGTAAAACAATCCGCCCAGCAACAAGCTGGACACGAACATCTCGCACCGAGCGCAAAACGCCAACTGAACGAAACGCGGCAACTGAAGGTGTTCGTAGCTGCACCGCTGGCGCTGCATATCACCGATAAACCGATAAGAAGCTGACCAACGTGTCCCCGTTTGGCAAGATAAAAATAAAACAACGATACCGTTCTTAATTCGTACTGATATTACACCGATTAGGTAACCGATGAATTGCAGTTTTGCGATAAGAAGCTGATGCTGAAAGTAAAGAAATGACACGAGCAGTTGAGTGTGTTTCGGTTGCGTTTGAATTTATTGTACGCGAGCACGTGCAAGTTGCGCGCAAGCGGATGTGGTGCTTTTGTGCAACATGTTGTGCAGTCTTAAAACTTTAAAACGGAATGAGAAATCAAAAACAACAGATTTGGTGTATTCAACATAATGATGTAATTCATAAGAAAGGTTATGATTCACATTATTTGGTAACATTTCATCGGATTTTGGAAAATAACAGTTGAAAATGTTGAACTGAAAGGAATACTCTCAGCGATGACACACGATCCCATCAGGATGTAAGTACTGAACATTGTACTTTAAACGTGAAAATCTTGCAAAGCGAATTGCACAAAGGGGTCCAGTTTTTATTTATTAATTTGTCAAAATAATTTATTATTGATCGATTTGAAAACACATTTCACACTAAACTTAATTTATCAACCTCATTTTCAGCGTAATTCAAACAATTAACCGCAAAAATTATTGCAATTCTAAATATGTTTGTCAACCATGCACCACCACAGGACCAACCACTGTGCAAGCGCTTTGTTGTGATTCTGGCCCAAGCACAGCGAAGGTTTTCGTAGCTGCCAGCTGATCGTTTTGGTGCAGGCGTAGAAAATTAGTTACGTTGTTTTTGCTACTTTTTTGGTGCAAATTAGTTTACTTCCGTGCGGTACAAACGGGGGAAAAGTGTTCATGGTGCTAGTAACGAAAGAGCTTAAGCAATATACACAATTACCGTTGTATTGCCGTAAACATTGTACAAATCCTGTTCCTACGCCTGTGTCGGGTGCGATTGTTGTGTTGTACATTCGCTTCGTAGGTAAGTTTATTAAAAAGCGTCCTTTTTATAAACGTAAACACACAGCAGTTACATTATTACATACTATCGACGATTGAATAATTCAACAAGCAGTGCTTAACTGTTCCGGTGCGATAAGAAAGTACCGACAACTCTGCCCCATTAAGGAAAGCATAAACCACAACTTATCCAGTCCTGCATTATCCTTATCGGCCGGTTATTCCATCGCGTTTGTCGGTTGATTCTTTTTTTGTTTTTGTTTTTGTTTTTCATCCCGTTTCTACACACTTCATCGCACCCGGCGATCAAAAACCTTTATCGATCGAAGAACGATGCGAAAAGAGAATGAAATGTGAAATTCCACCACCCTGTCTTCCCTACCCTTCGCACGGAAGATTGTCTTCGGCGATGTGTCCGATCGATCGAAAAAGGCGAAAGAAGAAAGGGATCAAAAAGTGCATCGATCGGAAGCCGACTTGTCCGTTTTTGTTTTCCTTTTTTTGTTTTATTCTTGTCCGCACGTCCAAAACGCATATTTGCGTGTGTGTTTTTTCTCTGTTCTTAATTCGTTTTTTTTTTTTGTTCTTCTCTTCTTGCTCTGCAGACAGGAAACGTACGGTCAATAAAAATTGGAAACGTACGATAAATGTATTATTATTTGAAAACGGGCACCCAGGTACCCGCGACCGGAAGTCGCCGTGCCGAAGCCCAGACACGGGTGACGTCGGTTTGTGACGGCTGCTGCTACTTTACGAGGGTCACTTGGAATATGGTGGTCACTCGTGGTTGCAATAGCTATCTGCGATAGGTATTTCTATACCTTTAGTACCGTTTTTTTGGTTCAAACTTCTGAAAAATTCAATTTAAATTTGATTTAAAAATAGTATTTCGAGTTCACTGGGTCATTTTGCGCTGTAGAAGGTCTAGAATCCATCCGCACAACCGTCGCAGATAATCAGCATAACGGACCCCAAATCTCAATTATGGCAAATTATCACACCGTGCAAAACCACAATTGAACTGTCACGATACACACCATCGGCTGACATCGATTCCATTTCGCAAACAATTCCGATCCAGTCCGATTCCCTTCCCTCTTTTTGTGATCGGTGGTCTCGTTGAGTGTACCAGCGGTAAGCAAATAGTAGCCACAGCATTCAAGGCTCTGTGGCTCGTGTTGATTGTGGGTAATTTGTTGTGGCGAACCATTTGAGTTGGAGCCCTCCATCGATCCAGCGCCTTCAGGATGGCCCCGAGCGACCTTGTGCACTTGCTTTATGCCGTACTGTGCTGGAATGGATGGAGCTGGAGACGGTGTGCGCATCATCATCATCATCGCCACCACCACCACCACTTTCACGATGAGTTCAAGATATCACTCGAACCCTCTCTTTGAGACCCCGCGAGGGACGGACGGACAGCAGAATCTCTGACCGGTGAACGTCACCACTGGACACTCTTCACTCTTGACCGGGTTGCAGCGGTCGCACCACTTCCAACCAGCGCCAACTACTCCAAATAATGTTCCTGGCGATTGTTCCAGCGCGATAACCGAAACCAGATTCCTTCAAGTACGGTCGCGTTATCAGAATCCAATGCAAGCATTTACCATCGATCTCATAATCCATCCTCGTCGCCATCGGCTGGGCCAGGCAATCTGCATCTTCTGCATCACCCGGTCAATCAAGGCCACCGAAAGGGTAAGGAATGATTGCACTTTCGCACAAAAAACGGATCACGGGCACGATTCTCGTTCTGCCTTTTTTCCTGTACGGCGAATCGTAATGTAAATCATTTCGGCCACCGTGGCATGTTCCTTCTCTATCTGTTGGGATCATTCCGTTGTTGGGTGGTAAATTATGTATCCCATTTGTGGTTTGGCACTTGGAGCATGCCCATACACACACACACTCACACGTAAAAGGTGGCAAACGCAAAAATTATCACCTCATTCACGATTGAAGGTGTAATTTGCCTTATTTTGCATCATTTGCCTGATCTGATTGATTTGGTTCAATATGTTATGGAGGAGATTCGTAGCTTGATGCCTTTGGCTGAGTTCATTTTCATCGCTTAAAAATGTCTTTTGGAAACCTTTTTTTGTAAGGCATACTGAACTCCCACATCTCTTATGAAAAAAACAAAACCAATCCCTCATTATTGCTAAGGTCAAAAACGACCGGTTTTTTTTTTTTTGTGCCTGTGTGGTTGTTTCGGTTTAGATGTTGAAGCATCATTTTCGATGGCATTTTTCGATGGCAGTTCTCTAGGCTCTCTCTAGCACACTGTAGCACACTTGAAGCGACGGGGGGGATTTCCACCGTTTGTTGCGATCTTGCTTGATGGAGGTTCATCTTGGTTTTTGGAGTGTAGAGACAACATTTGCTGTGTAAATTGTACGTCCTCTCGCCGTCCGTCCGTTCGTTAAAACAGTGGCAAGTGTCTCGGGTGGCTCATTAAGCAAAAGCGCGCACCCGAGGGAAGTAGGAATGTGTCCTTTTTGGTTTGCTTTTTTTTGGATCAATGAAAAGCTTTTGAACCTTTTTTGTTTGTTAAAGTGACTCATTCGTAAGGATTTTTCACAAATGTTGAATGATTTGTTGCATGTTTATTCGCAATGAGTATAGTCAGCAAGTTAAAATGTTAATATCTTAGTTGCTTTGTTGTTTTACAGGGTTTTTCCGGGGTTCTCATAGTTGTGGGACACTTCTTTGACTCTTTCCAACTGGAAGTGAACTTCATATGATGGTAATTGCACTCTTTTTTGACAGGCGCCTTGGAAATTCCTATTAGATTTGTCCAGCAAGGGTGCTATAGAGCCCAATTCCCATTACATTAAGTTCATTTCAAGTAGGAAAAAGTCAATCAAGTGTTGCATAGCTATGAGAACGCCTGGAAATCCCTGTATTAATTTTATATGTTTCTGCTAATTTTATATTATTTTCTATGAACCATAGAAAATATCTGTATAATGGTAATGTTCAATGTAAAATAAAGAGCTCGCTAGAAAAGCAAAAGCCAAATTAAGATATTCAATCAATCACTCTCAAATAGTTTATTTTTTTGTATTATTTTATTTTATTTATTATTTTGCGTGTTGTTTCACGTTTTAGCTTCATTTTTCTCTCTTTTTGTTTTTTGTAGTTTTTTTTAAGTTGTTTATATTTACTACATTCTCTTGCATTTTTTTCTCTCTTCAGTTTAGTATATGTACAAGTTTTTGTTTTAATTTCAGTTAAATATGTTTTATTTTTCTATATTCCATTTCAGAAATTTTAGTTTTTTTTACTTCGTATCTTTATTCATAATTTCAATGTTACCGTTATGTTTTAAAATCAATTTTAATCATTTTAAACAATTTCACTTCGATGATACAACAGTCTATACAAGTCTACCGTGCGCAATTCAAATCCCGAAATCATGCGGTTCAGCGTTTTCAGTCTTATCGTGGCGACTTATTTTTAAACTTAATCGCTCCCAAAAGCAGTCCCTTCGTACCGGAGCACCATTGCCGCGTACGAATCCGCTCACACCCCGACCGGCGGCTAGTCCTAAAGGTGTCCAGCCAACTGCGGTTCAATCGTATGTGTATTGGTGGTGCATTCGTGCTTTCCGACAACAAAAAGGGCGTTCGTTCGGCGGTTTCACCTCGTGTGTGCGTGTGCCGAGCTTTGAAAGCGACCGCGCGCGCGCCGTCATCTTTTACTTGCATCGCGGTCGGGAAAGCTTTCGCTGGAGCGTTCAGTCGCCGTCCGATATTGTTCCGAGCCGGATGTTTTCGGGTAGCGCTCTGGTGCGTTGCTAGGGATTTTGACGAGTCCTCTCGAGTACGATCTCGTATGGTTTCGCGTTATCCATATAATCTGTGTACAAGACTTAAACACACCCCGTGTGTTGTGCGTGAATTGTGTTAAATCGTACGCGAAGTGGGATGTGAAGGTGCGTTGCACGTGATGGTGTTTTTAAAAATTGTTACCAAGTGGTGCCGGTCGCTGGTTTAAACAACTCGTAAACAATTCTACCCCTTGAAGGCAAACCAGCTGGAGACCGTTTTAGTGAGTGCATAAAAGAACGAAACTATCCAAAGGTACTTACATTATTTGAAGTTGTCATTGTGTTCGACATACAGTCGTAAAAAGTTATTTTATATTATTTTACCCTACATTAATTTGATCCGTTTAGTCATTATATTGCCATGTGCATTTATGAAGAGTCAAACTAAAAAAGAGTGAATTACAGAGAAGAATCGTTATGGTAACACCATCATGTTTTGTTCCTCTGATATATTACTGTTTATTCTCTTCTCTTCGTACTTGATTGATAGATGTTGTTTAAGGTTTTTTGTTTCATTGTGTCGATTACTTTACTGTTTATCTCATTATTACAAACATTGATGATACCTGCACTGCATACTCTTTGTTTTTTTTTATAAATGATCATGTGTATTTATTGTTTTATTTGTCTGTTGAATTCACATGTTAATTGCATAGTTTCGGTACAGCAATGAGATGTTATTTAGATGAAGTTATTTGTTTATTGTGTACAGTTGTTTTTACTTCAATATTTTTATTAGTTATCTGCGGCTATTTAGCTTTTTTTTATTACTTAATATGTCCAGAATCTATTTGTTCAGATTTGTTCTTGGTCAGGGTCTGTTGTTTAGCCACTCTTTCCCGTTCCAATGCATCACCATAGCGAAAGGTTGCATTTACCTAGCAATCGGGAACTTCTTGCTAAAACCGTACTGGATCTGTGCACGGTTTGTACTATGTTTTGCGCCAGGCCTTGCTGGAAATAAACGCTTACTCTGGCGCGCGCGCGCACTAAACAAGGGCGAGCCAAGATGAGATGAAAAATAAACCCCGCAACCATCGAAACAGAGGGGGCGGAGGTGCTCCACGATGAAGGAAGCAAACCGACATGAAGCAAGGTAACAAAAACGATATGACCACAACAACGAAGGAACGAAAGCAACAACAAAAAACAACAAACCACTCGCTCCACGCCGGTTGAACGATAATAATCTTTCCCTGCGCTTACTTGCGTTTTGGCCGCGGCATATTACCAAAGCACCATTATACCGAGCAAAAGCAGCAAAAAAACGGGGAGGACGGATGGCAAGAGTAAATAATATTTAACATATTCCAAGCCGCTGCCGGTCGGTTCGTCTCCAGGTGGTGATGGTGTCTTATATCGGGGTGGCTTACGCTGATCGCTGTCCGCTGCTGGGGCGATCTTGCGCCGCTGCGCTCACAATTGCTATTTGTCGTCTTTGTAGCCCCGGTCTCTAGGAAGCTGCACCGGTCGCGCTGGTGCTCGGGCTACTCGACAGCGCCGGCCTTCCGTACCTTGTTCGTGGAGCCGAAGGTAACGCTTATGCCGTTTAGAGACTCCCCCTTTAAAAAACGACTAAGGCAAAAAGAAGAAGCTGAGTTACAGTAGAACAGCTGAAGAGGTAACAAGTATGCCGTCGTACGTTACAGTTCTTTGCTGGCGCTGCTGCTCCAACCGGATTACAGAAGAGTTTTACAGAAAAGAAAAGAACGTAAAACAGCACACGTTTACAGACACACACGCGAGTTCTGTGCTTCTGCAACGTAAAATAAAACGAAACGTAAACTCCGCACGGATTGCCGGTGCAGAAGCATTAACTCGGCTGGAGAGGAGCAATGTGTTGGGTACGATGGTGTTTGTCCGTATCACCCTGGAGGCGATACTGCCAGAGCGGATCGCCCGGATGTCGATCCCGCTGCTGTCCCGTGGGAGTTTGGCTGGCTTTGATGAGCACAGTCCTGCGCCATGATTTGTGTGCGATGTTAATAGCGATCACTTTTGACAGCACTTCGGCACAAAATTCTTTTGAGCTAATTGCATTACGGGGCGGCGTACGATTCGCTTGCTCTCTCGCGTCGTCCGGTGCAGAGCGAGGTGCATTTTGGGGCTTGTCGGATTGGATTGGTGCACTAGAAAAATGGATTGATTGAGCGTGTAAAGTGCACTCAAGAGGATGGGAACAGGTCGTGGGAGTAGTTCATGGAAGAGGAAGGCTTTTTAACGGAACATTTGAGCATTAAAATCAGTTTTCAAAGCATATAATCTTAAAATTTTATATATCATAGTCTATTGTTGATATATATGTTCTTTTAAACGTTTTTGTTTATTTTATGCCGATTTAATGGTGTTTATTGAATTTATTATTTTATTTGTATTCTTTTTATTATTATTATTATTTTTATTTATTTTATTTATTAGTTTTTTGGGTATAATTATTCATTTTCATATTCATATTCATTGTTTATCCATTTTGTTTATTGATGTTTTGTAATCTGTTTTATTAGAAAGATATTATATATTTTATTGTTTTTCGACATAGTTTTCAATGTTTGAGAGTTTTATTGTTTTACTGTACTATTATGCTTTATTTTATTTCATGCGTCTAATTTGTTTTAATGTATTTTATGTCTATATTTCATTTCTTATCTTTTCTTCTATTGTTCAAATGCTTTATGGACGATGGGGTGATTATTTGTATCTTTTATTTTTTCCCATTGTTTTACACCTTTTATCTTTTATCTCAAAATATTAATATTTGAAATTCTTTTAATTGTGTTTTGTTTTTCGACATACGCGCTTTTACCTTTTACCCTTCAATGATCTATTCATTTTTGAATAATAAACATTACTTTAAACCTTATTTTAATATTTCTCCATTTTTACACCCATTACTTCCACGTGATAGAATAGCTTCAAAATAGAAAAATATACACCACACAACTCCAGCTGCGTTACGATATCGTTGGTACATTCTTCACTGTGCAACCGCGAGAAATTTCAATGCGGCGCCAAGCGAGAAAACCTTCAAATTGGTCACTCTTCCCACTTGCCCATTTATTCGTTCGTTCCATTCTTCACTCTTCAGGTTGTGTTTGTTTGTGTGTTTCCACTCGCGACACTTGCAACGGAAGGAGTGTATTCATCTTTGCTCCATCTTTTTTCTACCATTCTTCCCTTACTTTAACTTTGCTGTACCATTATCCCACGAAGACACTTGAGCGAGAGATGGGATTGGGTCCCCGAGCTAGGGCATCATAAAATAAAACACTGCATCACTCTGGCTAGCAATAGTGGTGGTAGTAGTAGTAGTAGTGTTACACAGCGATGCATATGTAATGGATGCACCACACACTTTGCGTTGCTGCGCCCATTCGCTGCTCCTCCCTGTCTCTTGTTGCACCGAATTTATGCACAGTAATACCGGCGTCGGTGAAGAGCAACATAAAATCATACACAACCAGATGGACGGCAGATGCGTGCTGTGTCGGAATTGGTTGCTGGTGCAGCGTCTAATCTCGATTTGTGTGTCCGTGCGACACAATTCTTCTCTGCCATGGTTTTATTATTATTTTTGCTGTGCCGTGGAAAGATTTATGTGAGGTTAGATGCGGTTGCCGCGACTCACATTAGTTAGCGGATTTACTGTAACCGCTAAACCGGGTCCCCTAAACTACTGATCATTGGGTGGGTATTGCACAGTCTTGCGGAAGATTTAATAATTCATAAGAAAACTTCTTTCGTTTAGTTAATTTGATAATTTATAATAGCAAAACAAAAAAAAACCGTTTGCTTGTCTACGAGACGACAAGGCACGACGACAAGGTGACGTAAAAGGAAGGCGCACGGAAGGCGCGGGCAATGAGAAATAATGGAAATAACTAATAGTATTATAAAAATTAGTCAAGCTCACCTCTCCAGCAGGCTTTTCTCGTCTCACCGAGTTTTACGACCCTCCCGCGTGCACCCCCTTTGGCCCGGCTCTCGGGCCACGGTGCAATGAAATATATATTCGCAATTAATCTTCCGCTGGCAATCGCTTGTACTCCTGCAGCCACAACAAAACCACCACCATCACCACCGAGTAGGAAGGGCTGTTTTCTGTATGTTTCTGCATCCATACCGCCATCCACGGTTCCAGGTTGTTGCGACGATGCCTCATCTCTCTTTTGCGTCCGCGCCGTGCGCGATAAGACAAAAACGCGAAGAAAAATGTGTGCAAAGTAAGAAGTACATGCTCTGGTGCTGCTGCTGCTGCTGCTACTACTACTGCCGCGCTTGCCTTGGCCACAAAACCCGGAACGAGAATGACCGTGTGCGCGCGCAACGCAAACGCGCCCAAACTTCCAGCGCCAATCTTGCGCTTGAAGATCCAAGAAGAACCTAATTCCTAGCCTAGACACCGGGCTGTGTTGAGGCAGAAGTAGCAGCAGCAACCCTTCCCCAGAGTGCGATACTTTATCTCGGCGGCGTTGGCCCCGAAACGATGCTACGTGCTTCTTATTGTGTTGCAGAAGACCGTGAGGAAGGAACCCTTGGAGATGCTTCCTTGTTGGTGGGTCCCTTTTCCGCAACCGCCGGCCGGCAGTACTATCGCAGCTCGATCGCCCAGTTCCGCCCGCCGTGGTCTCGATATCGTGGCCGCCGAGGTTGACTTGGATTTTAATGGTACGGATTTAATTTTTAACTCCCCCTAGAGTTGCAACTTATCCGCAAGCGCCGCATAACGGACTGTGGATCTCCTGGTCGCTTCCCACCAGCAGCAGCAGCGGCAGCGGCAGAGGATGTTCAACCTCAACCGTTCGCAAACCTTGCCGCTTTTTGGCGTTCGCGTTCGGTCGTCGATCTGTTCCGTTCCATTTAGTTTTATGCCCACCCGAATCGTGTGGGTGCGGAGTGCGGAAAAGCGAAGAAAATCGAACCGAACTGACCTTTTTTTTGTTGTTGTTGTACCGTTCCTGTTGCTGTTGCCAGTTACCCCTTTTGGCCCACGTAGAGAACGATCCGGCGCGGTGCTGTTTTGTGCATTGGTGGCGTGGAGTGTGGTGCACGTTTTTCCACGGTCGACCCATCCATCCGATCTTGGCTGAAATCGTCTTTACGACACATTCCATCGTGGAATGGAAATATTTATTATATGGTCTTCGATGTGTATGTTTGTGGTTCTTCAGTTCTGCTAGATGTAGCGGAGTTGTGATGGGCTGATCCGGTAGCATACATTTGATATGGAATCTGTGACATCCTGTGTGTGTTTATGTGAGCGGTATCGGTACGGAATTCGGCCAACTTTATATCGTTTTATTGGAGAAGGCAGGTACTGTGTCATAGAACCACCTGATGTGCGATTCTTTATTACAGTAAGTCTACTGAAAAGACTCAAGAT
This sequence comes from Anopheles arabiensis, assembly GCF_016920715.1. Taxonomy (NCBI): domain Eukaryota; kingdom Metazoa; phylum Arthropoda; class Insecta; order Diptera; family Culicidae; genus Anopheles; species Anopheles arabiensis. The sequence goes on along the minus strand of NC_053518.1, from coordinate 68,169,925 downwards.
GTTATTGGAACAAATATCTTGAACTTGTCAGAGAATCATAGACTCTTATAAATCTGTCCCTTTTATTACAGCCATGTTGTTAACTTCAAATATTAGGCGTTCCAGCAAATCCAACTAGTTTGTTGATAGGGCTTGACATTTTGCGCCTGTAACCTTATGTCTACGTTAGTTCGATCGCCTCTATCTTATCTGAGGTACTCCATGCCTGCGGTGAAGATAATCTGATATATCAAACTCAAACTCTGATATATCACTGTCAACTCCACACAATTTTTCAATAGTTTGCTATGTTGTCCATATACACCTGGTTGTTTGTTGGAATAGAGCTCTTGCATGTTGATCTAGAACATTTAGATAGGACACAGCTGGGGGATGTTGGACCGGTTCGCGGACTTGGGTGTCATATCGAAATTCCGCGAAACATTATCGCTTTGAGTATTGGCGTCATTGCTTGCTGCTGCGAAAGCAGTGGACGTGATTTCTACTTCCTTATATGTTTGTTAATGTTCCCCAGGTACTATTTCCTTGGTTAGGTACTTCCCAGCTAGTACCTCCCGGCCAATCGAACGCAGTAATTTAGCCACATGTCCAACGGTCCAACGAGCTTCCTATGGATCCTCAAGTCGATTAGGGCGATCGGAACCGAGCCTTCTTTCGATGCTCTGATTATTGTCTAATAGTGTCAAAATGTTGCAGATGCCGGAACAGGCTTATTCGACGTCCACAAACTGCCGCGCGGAGTCCGTTTTAGACGCTACGGGGTTGCCGTTCTTTGATCACGCACGGTCCTGAACGAAGTTTTTTCATTTTTTCGGCCATCGCGGCTAGAGATAGTATTATTGATTATGATATAGTATTATTGAATGTGCAATTAACGTTTTGTTAATGCGAGTGAAGATAAACCCATGAAAAATCGACATTTTTTTCAAATTTTTTTTGAATGCCAATGTTGAGAACATAGGCGCCTTTTTCCTGGAGAAGGGTTTCCAAAAATCACAATTTCAAAACCCATTTTGCATATCCTCTCTGACTTCACTATAGATAAGATGATGTCTAATTTTAGTATGTCCCCATCAATTTTTATAGAGCACTTTCGTGCTCTTGTCGGTTATCAAACTTTGTAAGGCTTAGGTGTATTGTATAAACGTTTTTTTAGACTTTATTAGTCCCAACAGTAAATTATTAACTAATAATATTTATAACCACGCCGTCTGAACGTTTGAATATTTCTAACTTACGTAGGATTTGACCATTCTGCTATGAGCAAACCAATCATTGTTATGGGTAGTGAATTATTTAAGTGGATTAGATAAATCCGACTTGTGGCGTCAAATAACAAGAAAAATACTCTTAATTTGATACTACCTCATTTTTGTAGCTTCAAGATGTCCGTTGCTTCCTGATTTGTGCATCCAAAATACATCACAAATCTACCAAATACGATTCCAGTTTTGGTTTGGTTTGTAATGTCAGCCATCAATATCATCATACTATTCCGGTATTTCCATACCAACCAGTATGCATCGGACCATACGTCTTCGAAAAACCTACTTCCAACACACTTTGTCAGCACATTTGTCACAAGTGAACCATTACGAACTGCTAGATGTTGCCGAACCCATCCGGAACATTATTTAAATTGAATCCGTCCAATGACCGCATCGACCGTCATTATGATGGCGGCATCTTCAGCACACTGTCCGACGCTACTGACCCGAGCAAAACCCCTCGGGGGCAACGATGCAAAGCGTATAAATGTATGGATCGGAAGTGAGTTTGCAGCTGCTAGAACATCTACGTACGTACGTGATGTTACGGTTGATTAAAATATGCGACATTTCTCACGACACTTGAGCGCCGGTGAGCGCGTTTCATCCCGACAAATTGTGCTTAGGGCGGCATGTTTGTGTCGGGAAAATTTGTCTTGCATTGCTATCGTCTAGTTGCAGGAATATATACTAGCAGATAATGTCTTTCTTTCTAGCTCGTAAGAAAGAGGATATTTCTTGCAAGTGTCCATGGATAGGGGAAGAACACGTTTGACAACGAAAAAAATCCTTACGATGGCTATCACAACGATGTGAATGAGTGTTGCTCCCTAGCACCATAACCGTATACTTTCCTTAACCCTTCGCAACAGTGTATGGGCACTGGGAAATGGTTTGAACTCTTTTCCATCCGCAAGTGTCTCCCGGGGGCGTGTGATGCGCAAGCCGCACATAAAGCTCGCACCGTTTGCTGACCTGGTGCAATGTGATAGGAAATTGTTTCATTTTCATTCTTTACGGTTACGGCCGCTTGCTGTGCCGTGCTATACAGTATCATATAATTAGCTTTCCTTACTCCTCTGTGCTTCCCTCTCGCATGGACCGGCAGTATTTGCAACGGTTTTGGGTGAGTTTTTGTTTTGTTTTTCGCTTTTATTTTGCAAAATGAAACGTTCGGCCAGAGCAATTCGCGCCGCCGCGCGCCCGGTTATCGCCGACGGGTTTGTTTTGATTTTTGAGCATCATTGCATTCTCCCTTGGTCAGTGGAAGCAAAATCTGTACCATATCATCCCCCCCATGCACAGGTCCTGCCAACCGATGCGTTTGCCCTTGAAAAAGTCATCAACGAGCTGTGAATTTGTTTGTGCATGTTTTGGTTTTTTATTTTTTTTTTGCGTTCATTTGGTCTCGTTTTATTATGCAACACTGCTAAGTAAAAAGATTAATTGAGCCATTTTTGTTTTCATAGCAAACTTCTGGAAATTATTTTCGCTTCAAAAATTTCTACTGATAATGACAGTAATGACTTATGACTGTTTCGGTTATCTTGACCAAACTATGTATGTTTGTGATGATGTAACTTATGACATTCTGAGATATTCAGTACTGTATTATTACGGCGTATGCTGCATTCAATCGTTTCGTATAAAAATGCTGATTATTTTGTATATGTTTAGAATTTTCCATTTTTTTTTGTAAAACTATTTTTGAGAGCTGTTTATACTCTTATGGAGATTCTGGTCGATTTTATCGGTATATCTTTCTGTTTTTTTTAATTCAATCTTTTCTAGATGATTCTTTCGTACGCTAATCTTCTTTTTGCGTTCCTTTTCAAAAATTAAATTACGTTGTTGTAAATGTTTTTCATTATTTATTGACGATTCCCAAAAGTTTAAATGAGTTTTTATTATATTATTTCAAGATTTTTGATTTTTAAAAGAACCGTGTTTTCATACAATTTGTTCAATTTCATCTTTTCTAGATGAGTTGTTTTCTAAATTTACCTTTAACATTATTGAATTTTATTTTCACTATTAATTTCAAACTAAAAAGTTGAATGGTTTTTATTGCAATTGTAATTATCGAAAAGGAAAGACTAGAAATGAAAACCAACTAAACGTTGTCAAAACTTTACACTCACTGTAATTTCACCCCTGATGTGCCTACTGATCCACTTCATCGCAGAAAACCGTAGCAACCATCAGACTCCATTCCGCAACGTCGAACACACGGTGACGTTTGGACGATGACGCATGGCTAATGTTGGTCGTCCGGCTACGTGTTTTGCTTTACCCGCTTGCATCGCAGCGGATCTTTTACGTCCGCTTAAGCGTTGTGTTCCGGCGATTCAGCCTATGGAGCTGTATCTATCTGAAGCTTTGTGTTTTTGACGGTTATTTTAACAACAACGCTACGATCACAGACATACACACACAGCCAGAAAACGAGAAAGAGATCCCAAGATATAACTGCCATCCCGCGTGCGCACGTGGTTCCAACCGACACAACAACTAAAAAGCCCCACCCGCCACAAACTGTTCCTATCTCACGGAAAAATGGGTTGCCTTTAGTGTGGCCCCTTGAGAAACGGCCGGCATGGCGCGCATAAAACCAAACGACCCCTGTAACGTGTGCCTCTCCTTCAACTTGTGGCCGAGTGCATTCGATGCACTTCACACCACGGCAGGAACTCATTTAGCTCTGGGAGGCAGGGAAAACTCGGAACGGAAAGGGATGCCCCGGAGGAAAATGATGGGGAGGGCAACAAAAAAAAGGCACTCGCGGCAGACGATAATAATGCGCGCGCAAAGTAAATGATATTTCATTCGCGGCCCCGTCTAACTATGGGCTGCGGCTCACATTTCGCATGGTCATATAACATGCTGTCATACTTGTTGCCTACTTCGCCGGGAGCGAATGGTAGGGCAGCTTCTACAATAAGGGGCTTTTTCTTGTGTTGAACAGAAAAAAAATGGCACTAGGAGCACAAGGAGTGATGCGCTTGTTCATCCGATTGTGGTGAAGCGTTCTTGTTTTTTCACAATCGACCATTCTCAAACCCACAGTGCATCGAAGATGCTGTGTGCTGTGCCGGAGTAGACAGGTTATGGGTTCCCCCATCTTTCGCTTGCCAGTCTCACCGCAGGACTGGAATCACTTTTTTATAATCATTACTATTATTACGCGAAATCATAAAATTATAAACCTGAGAAGCAAACAGGCCAACGTGCGCACAGGTATACGTGGTCGATCTGAGGCCATCCCTCGTCACACTGCCGTAATTGGGTGAAGGCACAGAAGAAAAAAAGAAACCATATACTGACGTACAGCAGGGAACACCGAGTGTGTGTCGCATTTTGTTTTGAAGATATCTTTCGGACGTGTTGGGTGAATCATTCGCACTGAGTGTTATGTGGAGATTGGAGCTTGCACCAAAAAGCAGGAACAAATAACATCGTATGCATTGGTTCGATGTAACGCATGAGCCAATATACAGTTAGAAAAGATGGTTTCGCTTGTGTAATAGTAGTTCAAAGTTATAACAATATGATAAGATTATTTTGATGTAATGAAATACGACTGTAAAATAGTTAAATATAAGTAGTTTTGAAAAGGCTACGAGTTTGTTAAGACGGCTTTGGCATGATGTATGTAACTATGTATGGGTCTTCGATGACAGTGTCTATGATTCTACGAACGTCAGATGCCAGTCACAGCTGAAGTTCTCCGTCCAAGACTAATTAGGGTGCTCTAGAGACTTATCATTGTTGTTTATTGTTTTGATGTTTTATTATTGAGTATAGTGACATCGTTCACCAAACTATCCGTCTAGTAAAGATTATTTTATATATGATGTCTTGGGGTGGTCTAGTGGTACAGTCATCAACACGAACGACTCAATAACATTCCCGTCATGAGTTCAAGTCTATAATGAACCGTTCACCGCAGCAAGAACTGCCTATCTGGTGGTGAATTAAATCTCGAAAGCCTATTTAGGCTGGCATGTCCGCATAGGGCGTTACACAAAATAGAAGAAGAAGAATATGTATGATGTCCTAAGATGTCTAAGAAATTGAGATTTTCAAGATCTTCAGAACATCCTCAAATTGTATCTATATCTCCCTACCAGGCATCTGTCCAGTGCTTTAGCGGTATCAATACGTCTTGTAGTGGATTAATTCATGTATTCATTTATTCCTATCGCTACTCTCTCGAAAATTCAGAAACAACTTACAATTTAATGTTATCTTGCGGCTGTTGCCGATGTAAACAATTTCTTTTAATTTCGTACTTTGACAACGAAAAGCAAGTACAGATCATCTTTTGCCGTGCAAAACAAAGCGATAAGCTGCTACTGTTTGCTCTAATCGTCTAAAATTCTCAAGCGCTCAATTCTTCAGTTCTCCCCAAGAATCGTACGGCCTCTAGGAGTCATTGATTTCGAGCTCCTCCATGCCTCCAAACCGTGCTGTCTCGAGCGTCAATTGACAACAAGCTTCGGGACAAGAGCGGTCAGAACATAGAACAATCACGAAATCCACACCAGCTATAACAAACACACATGATTTTGCAAATGAAATGCAAACCGGACACACTTCTCTTCGTCGCACTTCACCGTGCTTCTGACTTTTTTTCTCAAGCCAACCAACACCAACGAACCAACCGTAGGGGAGGGGGAGGCAATGAGAAGAAGACATGAGAAGCGCCGGTCGTTGGTCGACTGCCTGTCCAAAATCGAAAATCGCCATCAACATCCGTAGCGTAACCCGATAATGTATTCTAATGAATTCCATTTTCAATTTCACCGCTGGTAATGTTTAATTAACTCCATTTCAAACGCGTGTGTGTGTGTATGTAACTTAAGACGCTTCACTCCACTCATCGCCCTTCACCAATGCGGGTAGGAATATATTAATCAAATATGTAGCAACGTCGCTCGTCGGCACCCACAGGGTCGGTAACTCCTTCGGTGCACGGTGCGACGGTCGAGCGAATTGTGAGACGATTATGGTGCAGACTGGACTTCACTGGACATTCCGCCGGCACAGAACATGGCTCAATGGTAGAACACACATTTAACACATTGGTAAATTGATTCGAACAAGTGAAGTGTATTGCCCGGGAGGAGCAGAAAACATCTGTTCCTGTCAATCGACCAGACATGTCCGGTTGGGTGGGTCCCTTCAGATGTGGTCGTTCGCTTTATGTCGTCCATCTCCATCTCCACGCTGCTGCTCGAACATTCAAAATCGAAGGTTGATAAAGCGTTTGCGGATTAGACAAAATAACGTATTAATATTATCACTGAAAACAACTTTCGCTCATCTCATGCGGCAGTTATCTCCGTATGAGATGCTCTATTCAACTTATCACTTCACTCCTCCAGTGCCCCAAGAATCGTCTGCGCTTCCTGATTTGATCGAATGGTGGCGCCAGTACTTTGTTTTTTTTCGGTCCTCCTCCCCAAGCTCCAAGTTTTTCATTACACACCTAACACGATTGGCCAACCCATTCGGTCCAATCACAAGCTCCCCCCGCAGGAGCATGGAGTACTGATAAGATAACACAGAGAAAGAGCGATCGGGAGCTCGCGCGCACATGTGTCCGCACGTCACGTACACACACATTCAGTACGGTGTGTACGGGCGGCGGCACGTGGAGTCCGGCAAAGGGAGGAGGAAAAAAGATTAGTCGCACCGGGAAAGTTTGACAGCTTCATTCGATTCACTCAAAACACGCGCGCCCGCCCGCGATATGACAGTTCTGTGTGTGAAAAGGGAACCGAGACGCGATCGCGTCCTCCTTCATTAGGTACGCGCTTGCGTCTTTGATAACGTGCGCAGCGTGTGCTGTAGCCTATCAACCAAGCCCGGCTTATCAAGCAATTCTTGGAAAAGGTTTCAAAAATAATGTGAAGATGAGGGACAGAGAGAGGCAAATGAGTTCGTAATCGTTGCAGGGGGGCCGGGGGAGGTTGTGTCGCGAAGGAAGGCACATATCAATCTGGACTTCAGTGGGCTAAGAACGGTAAAGCACAAACACAAACACGCGGTGGATAGGTGCAATAAAAATATGTACAACATTATTTTTCGGTGCTGGCCCATTTGACGACCAGCAAACAAAATGTGATGATCCAATCAGTAGAATAATGAGGAGGGAAATTTGAAAACATTGTTTTGTTTTTTTTTGTTGTTGATTATAGCATGCAGTATGGCAAGGCAACGATTTGCTATCATCGAGGGAAGTGTTCAGTTTTACCTAATCCAATGAATAAATGGAGCATCAATTTAGTGGTATGAGAAATACAGAGATAAGGTTAGGTTTGCCACCCATATTTTTGGACCTAAGCTCAGAGCGTCACACCTCCGTGTGCTTTCAAAAGAACGACTTACACATTGCTATATTTTGAAGGTAGAGATATTTCCTTTATCTGTTTTATGAGCCACTCTGAAATGGAGAACAAATAGCTTACTTCTAAATCCAAGACTTGATCTGACTTACTATTGCATACCTCATTATAAGTAGACGTGATATTTTTATCCAGGAACGTAATGATGATAAAGAATTTATTGTGAATTACCTCAAGAACAGATTCGAACTAACGCACTATGAGATCGGATATCAGCACGTGCGATTAACTCTTGACCATATTGATCCGCACAATCAAATGAAAAAAGATATTCTATTCGGTGCGAATGTTAATGATAGTTTTGTATGGCAATCATACTTGAAAACTATATCGATCTCATTGTTTAAGAAATAATTAAGATATAACAAGTTAGAATATACTCATTCAGGTAAGAATCAGAGATTTCGTTGAATTAACGGCCACTAAGAACCCACTTCAGGCGTTGATCGTGTGAAGTGCAATTTTGAATTGATATTGCATTCTTCTATAAAATTCAAAACATATCTTCTGTCAATAATGTAGCAATTGTTCATTATAAATCTACTAAAACACCAAACATTGTCTCTTCATGTACTTACAGACTTACTCTCCTGCGACAAAAATCCTCCATGTAACGAGTGTTCCGTCGTGCGTTAAAATGCTGATCATCCCTCCAGTGTCAGCGGTTCAAAAATCAGCTGAGCTTAATAACGCCTGAAAACGTTCCGCTGAAGCGAGACAGAGATAGCGAGAGGGAGAGAGAGAAACACTATCCTCCTCAACAGTTGTCCACGCTCTCCCGGCAGCATCACATCGGATCTGTGGCCCCACGTTAAGCGAATCGACGTCTCAAAGGCACGCTCAGTCTGCCAACAACACCGACCGGGTGAACATCGTTCAGCAACATTCGTGCGCACAGGCACTGTGCAATGAACCATAGAGTGATCGCGAGTGGACAAGTGCAGTGAAATACTCATATGACGATGTTTTAAAAAAGATATACAACATTCAGCGAAAGTTCCACAAATCCCGATGTAGCGTGGAACGTGATGATTTTACACTCATCCAGCAGACATCCCAATCTGTGTTGCTCATCTGTTGTACATTTTATGGGCAGCAAAACAAACACTGCTGATAGTGGCTACTGAAAGTGTATCAACTAATGCATCCTTCCGACGCGGCTGTTTAGTATATCGTCCCGGTGTGCTTACGTTCCGGCTTGATAGTGAACTGATTAGATGTGCTTCCATCTTGTGTGTAGCAGGAAAACATAGAAAGAAGGAAAGATTATAGTGAGTGTTTGTGTGCCGGTGTGTGTTTGTGGAAAATATTTAGTGGAAGTTGATTTGTTTCCTGGTAGCGATTACGGTTTACGCCGTACGTCCGTTTTTTCTGCCGGCAAACGGGTCAGGCGAAAGAGTGAATCTAGTGGGTGTGCTGCAGCTTCATTTGCAACGTGAACGCGCTGATTAATTGACCATATGTAAGCATTTTGTTTTGTTTTCCTACTTTCTTCCCTCTTCTGACGTATTTCTGTTGTGTACGAAACATGTTTTTAGACTCTTTTAGCTGCTAAAAATAGCTTAAAGATGTACTAAGAAAGGTGTCTATGTGTTCGTTGATCACATCGCAGTTTTAATTGATGTGATGAACAATGTGGCAAAAAACCTAATTGAACATGATTTTAAACCGTATTCAAATTAAATTAAATTCCTTCCCCCCATTAGACGAGTAACCATGCACGGTCACTGTGTGGCGTTACCCATCGTATACCGATTAATCGTTGGCATGAGCTTGAGTTGCTGATCTAATCGGATATATCCACCACGGCATGATCGTAGATAGCTGCTAGCCTCAGTGCTAGACAAGCCAGCGCAGCTAGCAACAAGACCACAGGCAAAGTCTGGATCAGAGAAGCGCTTTTATCTCACATCCGCACTACTTTCTGCCTTTTCTTGGCTGTTGCTGCCCATCTCTCTTCCGGGATCGTGATCGGGAGGATTTCTGGAGAGCCCTCTGGTACCGATATATCACCGTGTAGCGAAATTTCCTCTGTACCCTCCAACTCTACTTACCATACAACAACCCTCAGCCTGGCTTCGTGTGCGATTAGTTGTCGTGTCCAAAAAAGCCCTCCAACCACCAAGTATCGCTCCAGAGGAGCACCCACAAGCCACAAGGAGCGTTCAATTGCTGACCCGTTCCGCGAGCTTCAGCCACAAACGGGCAAACAACAACGCGCACGAAAGTGCAGTGCACACGGGCGGATCTGATTAATGAAATAGATTGAAGCGGTTCAATTCCTGAACCGTTTAATTAGTTTCGCCTGCGCTGGCGCAAAATCTAGGTCGAACCGTTTATCCGAGGCGCGTCGGGATTTACGGTCGCGCGGGAGATTGATGAAGCGACGCTTGGTGCAAAGAGTTGGCAAGCTGGCTGCTATGCAGGAAATGAATAATTACCTGGGGGACTTTGGTGTGCGAAAAAAAAAGCGCCAACAAACGGGTGATCTAACGAATACAATCTTCTATCCATCGCAGATGAAAGCTTTAGGGAAGATCTCACCGAACAGAACAACACAACGTGATCGTGTGCCATGTTGGGATGTTGATTTTGTAGAAGGTGTGTGTTGTTGTGTACCCGGGTGTGGTTTGGTGTCCGTATGTGGTGCACAACGGGGTGCGAAATGTGTGTCTGGTGAAAGATTTGTTCGTTTCCCGAGCCTGCTGAAGAAACCTATCCGAGCACTTCTTTGGTCAGTTCGATTCCATCAATTTAAATAATGAGTTTGAGCGACGGGCTTTGGCACGGGCTTGAGGGCGATAAATCTTCGGAAATAGTGAGTAGTAGTGGAGAATTAGAACTGTTTGTTGTAGAGGGAAATGAAATCATTTCTAACACCTTGAGCGGACAAGATTGCTTTAAAATGCATAAAACAATTACACAAACATCTTCTGCAACTGCAGCTCCCAACCCATGCAACAAATGTCTAAGCTCACACAAACTAACCAATGCCTCCTAACCCGCGCTGTATGTCATTTGAATCGATTTTATGATTTATGAAGGTTTGAAACATTCCATCTGAAATGCCTTCTCGCTGCAGAGCAGCAGATCTGTCCGCAGGGTTGTGTACTACCTTCTTTAACCTTCTTCAGCTCACAACAGGTGGTTATCGAATGAATCTCATTTCTCACCGTCCTAGCAAATCGGTGATGGGCACACATTATGTACACAATTTAATTGTGCATCAGCGATAGTAAGTTTTTCATCGATTGGATTTAAATCAATTAAGAATCGTGCCGTGCCTAGCGCTGATCACCGATGCGTTTCATTAATCATCTCGTTACGAGACGGATCTTCAGACTTTTTTAAAATGAAATTATCACACAATCAAATACATATTTTAAACATTCCATTCAATCCTTTACTCGTCTTGATGGATCATTGTAAGAACCGTAATTAATAGTGGGATTTGTAACTGCTCATTACCACTCACACCCTTCGGCGGGTTGTGTTGCGGCGTATCACGTTAGTGTAATTAATTAAATTTCTTGTGGGGTAGCGTATCAAATTGCATAACTTTATGCATATTTGAAAATGGCAAGAACAAATTCCATACTGCATAATAACCTGTCTAGAGTCTCAAATAGTCAATTCATCTTGATGCAATAAAATGACCAGTAATTATTAAAAAATGTTAAACATTTGAATTTTAAAATGTCTTTTTCAAGCTATATGTCGTAAGCAACATACTGAATTGATTAAAGTCAAACTCAAACTCTTCATTTGAATGTGACTAAAACATGTCAAATATATGTCAAACATTGACAAGCAAACAAGATGGAATGCTCGATTGAAATACTCTGAAATGGATAATTTAAAAAATACATTTAAATACTTACCAAATGTGTTATTGTCAAAATACTTGGAGATTATTGCGATCATAAATCAAACGGAGCGTAAAACTATGTATAATTAACAGATATGAATTTGGCAAATTTAAGATAATGCTCATGACTTCAACAGATCGTTGACTATTTCACCATACCATTAACAGCAACGGTATAAATTTCCCTTTTAAATTCAACGTTTTGTCGCACAGAAATGCCGCTTCCATTGCTTAAGACACCCTTCACACAAAAGCCTTATCCGATCTTCCATCCCAAGCATAATGCACACAAGATCGCTTCGTCCCGGTTTCATTCGGTGCGCAATGTGCCTTTCATATATCAATCTCGTCTCACTTTCAACACAGACCTGAACGTAGCGTCGAGTTTAAAGCCCATACCACAATTAAAGCCATATCCAAACAACCTATAATTTCTACACCTCATTATCAGGGGGAGGGCCCTGCCGGTACAATTCCCATTTCCCACCAGCCGTCACTTATCCAATTTCGAACGAAACTGTTTGTTCTAGCATTGTCGTCCGTCTGTCACCGTCAGACAACGGCAACTGATTAGTTATGAGCGCTTGATCGACACACTGACAGGGGGAGATACGACGTACGTGGGGAGAGTCCTTCGCGTTACCAATAGGCGCACGGGGGTAACTCCTTCCCTTGGAGGAGGAATGAATTAATGATAACAGCTCACCTCTTGACGTTGCACCTGAGCCGGGACCGCCTACCGGGGCCGCTGGGTGTCTCTCACGTCTCAGATGTGGCCCAACGGTGAGACATCTAACTTCAGTTTCATTAACAGTGAACGCGAAACCACCACGCCGCCATGGCATTCTCTCCGTCGAATCTTGCGCCACAGCAACACAATGGTTCGACAGGTGGGAGAGCGAGCGAGAGTCAGTGGGCAAATTTGCACAACACTGCTTGAGATGACAGAGAATTAATGCAGCTGGCTCCTCCTCTTACTGCCTACCTTTCAAGCGTTCGACCCATCCACCAGGCAATTGACAATACCGGGGCAGCCTAGAATAGGAAACCCGAGGAGAAGGTAACGACTGTGGCGAAGATTTAGATAATGACTTACTCTCATGGCTCTGTGTAACCGACTGTAATTAGCATTTTGTACGATTGATACTTTATGACGACATGACGACATGATTATACACACTCTCCTCCCACCTCACCCCGGGGCGTGTCACAAACCGGACATTCGAACTGCCCGGGATGCCTGATTGAATGCACAATGGGGCATGTTTTGGTGGGTCTTGCACAGCAATTCTGGAACGCTTGAAGATGCAAGAAAGGGTATTAAATTTAATTTTCGGCACACCCAACGTCGTAAACATCCCCATCGACATCGGCTGTAATGGAGCCTTAGCAGGAATTGGATATGCACAATTGTCTCTTGCCGGAGATATTAATCGTCAATTGCAAGCAAATGTTCCTGCACACTAGACTTTTATGTGTCTTCTGATGGACATCGCTTATGTCCGTCATTTAGATAGAGACTTTACGAGCGCACATCAATTACCTGCTGTGCCTATAAATCTATAATTGCTGCTATTTGCTTGCCAGCAGTGTGGAAACTGGACAAACCGATCCGATAAAGTGTTTGTTACCTATCGGCATAACTAGTTTTATAGCTTTTTTTATGATGAGTACAGTACAGAATGCAGCTTGCAAAACTTCCCATCATCTTACGTACGCACCAGCTCCATTGCGAATTGTGATTCGTTCCAGCCTTATAGACCTGCTGTTTGTCCCCAACAAACGAACCGTCTCATCATCTGAAGCATCCTCCGTATCTTGTGCTAAATGTCATTAAATAATTAAAACCTCTTTACGATGCCATTTCCGAATACCCTGCCTGCACGAAAGACGCCAGCATCTTCGCAAAGCGCGAAGTACGTATTCAATTACGCGGTGCGCGCTATACTTCGGTTGCCAATTCGCTGGCGGAACGCAACCGTACACGACGATCGTTTTTGATGATCGTCTTGTGGGGATGCTGCTGCTGCCGCTGTTGATGATGAAATAAATGGCAGCAGTTTATCAAATTATAACCTTAATTGCTAGCGATCTGGCAACCCAGGCCGAGGGAGCTGCTGCTTCTGTGCTTTCTGGAAAGACCGATCCGATCGGTCCGGACAAAAAAGGTACACCGAAGAAAGAAGCGAGAGGACATTCATTTCGGGTGTGAATGCGGAACGTTCTTTTTTATTGCATTTCCTTTCACAATCGCGAAACCGAGCGAATATGGTTGTAGCGATGGATCGGTATTAATTAAAATTGCTTTGTTGGTTTCGGTACGTTGAACGATGTTTGCTGTTGTTTTGATCGTCATAGATATGCATCAGAGATGATAGTATTGATCATGTAATGGCTTGTAGCCTTACATTTTAGTATTGGAATCTTACTTCTTAAAATGTATCTCAATGTGTTGCGTAAGATAAACATTGTTAGTTTTTAGGATCTCTTGATGTTATGTGAAATTTTAGTTTAAATAATTTACTTACAGGGTTTCCCACGATTTATTGGTCAGTTCTCATGATTTTTTGGTGCGTTCCCACGATTTTTTTATCGTATCCTATAGATTAGATAGGATAGATAGATCCCATAGATAGGAACGAACCAAATTCCCAAAAATTATTGGTATCGCCCAATTGGATATCAATACAAATAAACCAAAAAATCTGGGAAACGGCCAAAAATCGTGGGAACGCACCAAAAAAATTTTAGAACCAACCAAAAATGTATGGGAACCAACCAATAAATCGTGGGAAACCCTGTAAAACAATACATCATGTATACTGGTCCAGATATTTTCATCAATGTTCACACTGTTTGAATTCAGCTTTCTTACCTTTCAATCTTTCGAATGTGTAAACAATATAACGTTACGATTGTCAGACCGTCCCGTAGACACGTGCGTAAAACTCGATCTAGCGAACAAGAGAGCTAGAGATCGAGCCTCTCAATTGAAGAAACTACTTGCCAAATTTCAAAACATTTGACGTATTGAAACATAAATTCAACTAAAGCAGAGAAAGTTGTACAAATCAAACACTAATCTTATCGTATTGCAATATATAAATATCGCTCAAATGTGAAACAAGATAGCTAATAAGATAAGCTGTGACTTTAGATCCAATTTGGTACTCCTTCTTGACATTTTTGTAGTTGTGGCAATCTTTGAAATACTACTTTACTACTACTAACACCTTCTAAACTTTAACTTTTAAACTAAGTGACCTTATTTTTTTCTTTAATATATTCACTTTTTACCTGTGACACTGCTCAATTAACCATAACGAACGTTGCAGCATCAAATCCCATTTAAATAAGTGTTTGTAAATATAAGAAGCACTCAACTGTAAAATCTTAACTTCACAAGTACATAGTGTTGGCGCATCTCATCTGTTAAAAGTAAGCAAATTACCAATCGGCTTGCAAATTTGCATACTGTTCAATTACAAACCAAACAATGCGCGTAAGCAACATTGAAAAATAATCCTAACCCTGTGCAGTGCCGACAAAACAGCATCCATCAAACATCTGACCCACTGATGAAAACAATCAATCGACTCCGATAGTGAGAGAGAGGGAGAGTGGGAATGAAAGAGTGAAGAGCTTTAGCTTGTTATAGAAAATCTAATTTCCTTCTCATTTTTTTTTTTCAACATTACTTTCAACCATCTACATTGTTGCCATTCTCTTTCCCTCCGCTTCTCCCTCGATCTCCATCGCTTCCTTCCGACGGGCGCGTTACAATGCAATTACGAGGCTCGACCGCAAAACCAATAGTAGGAAGGAAGAATGTTGATTGCGTCGGCAAACCAACAATGCACTCATTTGATCGTACTTCGCAACCCGCGCGCGCGCGGCAGATGACGAAGGACGACGGCGCTCGACGATGTAATGATGTACGGTTTGTACTGTTTGTATTGTGACTTGGGCGACGTAAAGTAGGAAAGCGAGATAAAACGAACCATTAGAGACGCACCTACTTTTTTTTCTCACAGAGCCTGCACAGCTGCATCGATCATAACTGGGCATCGCACGAAAGCGGCTGTCCCGAAGAGAGGCGGAAACAGGCGAGGCCGCTCCGGTGTGGTGAATTATGATTTTCAGCTAACCACATCAGTTCCTCCCATTCACGGGCGAAAGATGTCCATCGTTTTAAGATAATACACTACTGTCCCAGCCGTTTGAGGATTGTTGCCGGCAAACGTCATCGCAGCAGTAGTGAATAGGAAATAGAAAGATCGCGTTAGGCAATGGCAGAAGTTTGTGCTTTGTGGAGTGAAGCGATGGCTCAAAACTGCCGACGCGTGCGTGCGTCCGTCGGCTGACTGCGTTTTGTGTGAAGTTGGTTTTATCATTAATCATCCATCATCATACGCCTCACAAAAGCGCAAGGAAAGGGGGCGAGGCCCCTTTACGAGAAGGAGCCGTCCCCCGCAGGGTGAAGAGACACATTCTGCCTTTTCCTTCCCCTGCAATGTGTCAGTGCAGTCCTTCGCTCTGTGCAGTCTCCACTGCTGCGATTCGAGGAAGAGTTACCCTCACCGAGCGTACGATCCTAGGCGCGCGTCTCTATAATCTCTATAATTTAATCAACCATCAAACGGGCAATATGACAGCGTGGATCGCCCGCGGATGGGTGCGCCCGTCGGCTTGTAGCAAGCAGCGTTAGGTTTGTTGTACACTCCGTCGAAAGACCGCAGAGCTCCGGCATGGACGCGCATTGTAGCATAAAATGTCAAAATCGATCGATGGCGGCGGGCAGTGGTGTATGTCTTCGCCCGGCGACGTTGTGAGCGACCTCGCAGGTGACTCGTTTGCATCATCATCATCATCATCGCCATGATGTACATCGTTCAAAGTGTGATTTTCCGCTGCTCACACTGAAATGGCCACATGTGAACATGAATGATTAATCAAAACATCAAATCACATCCATCCAAAACAGAAAAGCGAAGAAAAAAACTAAATGTATGTTTGAATCGTCCGCTGTGTGTCATTGCGATCGTTGCAGTAGATTAGACATCAATGCGTCATACTAACCGTCAAGATCACAATCACTCTAAAACAGGACTTTCTCTCTGCCTTTTTTTCTCGCACAGTGCTTTTCATCAACAACAACAAAAGGCCGGAAGTGAACTGAAGGAAGTGACATCCAAGCAGGGGAAGACATCCGCCTTTGCTTACTGCAAATACAACAGATCGTTCGAGCAACCGGACCTCAACTCACCATGGTGCTGGTGCTGAACGGTGTGATACAGGACGAGCGTCCCATCAACACGCACGCACTGTTCCTGGAGCATCCGGTGTACCGGGAAACGGCCACACAGCTTCTCTCGATTCCAACGAAAACGGTATGTTTAGTTAAATGACTACAGTTTATTATGTATAAGATCAGACAATTACCCACATATAGTACAATTTATTAACATTTATTCAAAATTTAAGAATGCTGGTTCTTAGACTTTTGGACCACGATGATGCCATCTTCTTAAGCATTTATCGGCTTAGTATCATGTTATACAGTCATTTTACTTCCTTAAATTTTCTTCGATTTTTTAGCTGTTTGTTCCATTAAATGCATGTATGCAGTCATTAGTGATGGGCGTAATGCCTCAATAGTGTGAGTTAACTCACGAAAGATTGAGGTCACTGTGAGTGATTTATCATTCGACGAAGATATTCTATCAACTCACGAAATGAAAGTAATTTCACGAAAGAGTTTTAACTCGTAAATAATTTGATTCAGTATGAATGAATTTCAAGTTTGTGTCAAGAGTTAAATCAATCATTCGAATTTAACTCTCTAAAGCAGATATGTCAAACATACGGCCCGTGAGCTACATGCGGCCCGCGAAGAACTTAGGCAGTTAATTGAATGAAACTAAAATAGATTAAAGATTATTACACAAGAAAAATTGGTGTGCTAATTTTGATCTGCTTAGGCAGAAGGTTTTAACATTCAGTCTTAGTTGTTCTATTAACGAAAAGCGCAGTAAATAAGAGGCTTCTATGGTTAGGCTATCCACAAAGATACCATGTAGAATGTGTTTCAGTATTCCTGAAGTAGTTGTTTTAGTAGCGGCGGCACCCTAAAGTTGACACCTCATGTTTTTACCAATTTTTTGACATTGAGGCTTTCTGGAAGGTTCTGAAACCACGTATCGTAATAACACGCTCTTCACTTCATTGATGCAGGTACTCGTTAGTTATCCTGCTTTAGAAAATCAGGCCTATGTCTATAAAAATCTCAGAAAACCATGAGAAAGTGTACAAACATGGCGTGAGTTTTATGAGACCGGTTGAAAGTCGAATAGTCTCTTTTCGATGTTGTGCTAAAATTATGAATTATCGTTATTAGTCAGCAGTTGTCGGCACGCGGGAGTATTTTCTAAAGTGTAATATTCTCTAAGTATTCTCTAGAGTGTTATCAATCTCAGAAATGACTTCATTAATAGTGAATAGTAACTCACATACTACTTTTGACTCGAAATGTACATCAGCAGCAGGTTATATTTTCTACAAAATTGGTTACTCTTGGAGGTACATATTCTACAGTGACTTTCAACAGTCCTTCTTGGCGAAGGGACTTTCATTCAGATAGAAAGATACCACAGTATGTGAAAAATTATGCAATACGTTCAAAGAGGATCCATTTTCTGCATGATAATGTGATGTTATAAGTGTCTAAAAAAAGGTTAAAGAGAATCCTTAAGATTATCGGTAGACTGCGGAGACTTTTAAATTACTTAGTAATGTCCAGATATGAAAATAGGTCGTACAAACTACTAATCGTATCATCTTTAGATCTCTCTATTAGTCAGTTAATGTATCCTTGAATTTCCCAAGCTTGTTTAATTCTTTCAAAAGCTTTACTTATTAACCAAGAAACACGAACAAGGACTTTTCCCTAAATTAATCAAATACTTTTCACAGGTCGGTGCACCAGGTTTGCTGTATGTGTGCCAGCGTGAAATGGCCGCCGTCGCTCCACACGATCGAAACGTGAACATAATTGGATCGGACGATGCAACCACATGCATTATCGTCGTAGTGCGGCATTCTGGTGAGGCTAACTTTAATGCCTTTGTAGCAAATTAAAGTTTTAATTACCTTTGTTTTCTCTCTTTAATCCACCAAAAGGTTCCGGTGCGATCGCACTGGCACACCTGGACGGCAACGGTACGGACGAGGCCGTGTCGGCGATGGTCGCCCGCGTCCAGGAGCTTGCGTTCGGCTACCCGGAAGGCCGCATCGAGCTACAGCTTATTGGAGGCTTCAGCGATCCGCAGGGCTATGCGGAAGATCTGTTCAGTAATATTATGCGTAAGTGTGACCGCCGTAACCGTGTGCTTTTACAGCTTTTGCAGCTCGTCCAGAACCATTAACCTAGCAAAACACAGATCAAACCAAACGACGACGACGACGACGACGACGGCTTGAATCATCCATATTCTGCTTATAAAAGTGCACAAACAGCGCACAAACAGCACCACCACCATAGTGGCGGCATTATAAAAAGGTGTGGAATTTGTGTCCAGAGATGCAATCTTTCACTCGGCAATGGCACGAAACAAAAAAAAGCCCACCTTGCACACCTCCCTTGCAAATGCTGATGCTGCTGCGACCCACAGAACCCACCGAGTCAGAGGTTGCGGCAAAAGGCTTTGCCAGTTTAGTGGTCATAAAAATCCTAAACAGCAAATGGATTTGCAAAAGGGACGCGCGAAGCACTTGCACACCCGGAATGATTCACTATTGATCGCACTCGCTTGGAGTGGTTCGGCTTGGGGTGGTATAATTATGGAATTGAAATCTATTTAAAAACCGCCCCGTTGCTTAAGCGGGGAGGGAGAGGGAGGGGAATGGTGAAGTGATGAAGGGCGCTAGGAAACTTCGTCCACGTATCGATCTGTTGTCGAGTTGTGGTGAAATTTAGTACCATCCCAAAACGGCGCTCGTTCGTTTTCCCTTTTTTTGCACGCGAAGCACGATCAAACCAAACATAAAGCATGATAGTTTTCTGCAGGTGAAGGTGATGGCTGGCGGTTGGCACAAATGGGATGGGAATACATCTTCGCCAAACAGACCGCCGTGTTCACACGGATCGTTGTTGTGTGCGTCAATAAATCATCGGTACTATTGATTCCCATGGCACGTATTCGTTGCGGATCCACCGCTTTATCGACCGCCTTTTGCCTATATTTGCCTGTGTACGCCTCTTTTCTCTATTGCAATTATGGCAGTGCGAGTTCGGTACGAAACCTCGTTTCTCATGTTCTGTAGCAAATCACACGCAAACTGACGCTTCGATTAATAGTGTAATGCAACAAAGCCATTCGATCCTGCCGGTCCGTTGGGACACTGGTAAAAAAGGGGTTTTCGAATAATTAATAATCCACTCCATCTCTCCTGGACATTGTTTTGACCAAACTCATCGGAAAAATAACAAGTCGAAGGGACGAAAAAATCAATCCCTTTCCAATAAAGCTTAGTCAAAATTTAATGACGATATAAGGATCCACACTGTCCGCACACTCTAGCTGCAGGATCGTATGCATCGTATGGATTTGTGAAGCTTAAATCATCCTTCTTTGTGTGTTTGTGTGTACCTTGGTACTACCACCGTACCGAAATCCCTGCGGCGGCGAGCAAGATACTTTCCCTAAATTGATGATAGAAAAAGATTAGGTAACGCCATTAGTATTTCTATCCGGCACTGCTACGCTTTTACGGCTCATGCTGCCGTCACATGTGCTATAACGGTAGATGGGGAGTCTGCTGACCGTTTTCCCCCCTTCACGCCCAGGTGTTAGACAAATCGTCTAATGTCCGGCATCTCTTCCCTGCAGTGTTGATAAACAACCTTATCAAATTGCAGTGGGATATTGGATTTTTTGGGACAAGGTAAAATAATTGGACTATTTTGGAACGGAAATTTGGTACCGCCTGTCATGCACATGTACACAGAGGGAGCCAATTTTAATAATCGATTTTCTGATAAGAATATGTTCTTAGTGTTATGGAATTTATTTATACTAGTTCGTCTTATTTATCATAGTCAAATTGTTTGATAGAGGATATTTTCTGATAAAATTTCCAAAAACAGGTTTAATTGCATTCTTATGTACATCTTGATGGGGTCGGTCCGGTGGTACAGTTATCAACTCGCACGACCTAGCAACATTCCCGTCATGCGTTCAAGCCTCGAATGGACCGTGCCGTTATATGTAGGACTGACTATCCTGCTATTTGTAATCAGTAAGTCACTGAAATCTAAGCCCCACACTAGCTGGTACTACAGGCAGGCCTTGACTGACAACGGTTATTGTTCCAAAGTAGAAGAAGAAGAAGAGTACATCTTGATACTATTGAGATTAAGATGAGACAAGTTAAAAAGAACAGAACCCAGCTCCTACCATTACCTAGCGAAGGGATCCGATTTCAATCCGCTAGTCCTTTTCTAAATTATAGAAACTATCGTTACCATTCCAATTTAAAAGCGAACTGTTTAGAAACATTAAACTGAACCTTCTATCCAAGTAAATAACAAGAAAAAGAACGAATTACTTAAGCCCTCATTCTATTAACTGAGCTGTGCTCAGTACTTATCAATCCAGCTTTTGGTTTAGAGTTTTAAATTCATTGAAACTACGGGTCTCTTTCCAACCCAACGAATTAGTAATGTGCTCTCTAGAGCGCTTACACGACTCCTATCCTACTCCGACTCTGGACGTTTCCATCTCCAGATAGAATAAGTGGTTCTGATTTTGCCAGAGTCGCCTGGAGTCGCCTGGAGTTGTTCGGAGTCGGCTGGAGTTGTCCAGAGAGGCTCGGAGTCTTCCGGATTCGGCCGGAGTCTATAGGAGTTGGAGTCATTCGAAGTCGTGCTTGTGATCAAAGAATTCATTTAGTTGTGTTTTTTGTCCTCCACCTTGCGTGAACAGGCTTTTGTTTCAAAAGCCGACTCCGGGCGACTCCAGCCGATTCTGGACGACTCAGAACGATACCGAATGACTCGGGGCATCTCCAGACGATTCCAAACGGCTCCAGACGATTTCGAACGACTCCAGATAATACTGAGCGGACCTACCTTCCTTAGTTGGGACGGAATCGACTCCGCATTTTTGCAAACTTTACCCATCACTAGTATGAAGTTCCAACGCTTTCAACGATTTTAATCAATATGATACTTTATCTCAAAAAGATAACAAAGATTTCTCTTGAATAGTTGTGACATTAAGTGGTACTAGCAAGTATTATTTGTATGGGTAATTAAAAAAAAATCGAGTCTACATTTGCATAGTCAGGCAACCGGAAAAACCCACCTTTTGAAGCATGTAATAAGTGTTAAAATATAGGAAACTGAATTGATTTATTACCGCTCATTATACATTAACCAATGATAAGTTTATGAAATTGCTCTGTAAACGATTATACTGGTTTGTTGGAATGAAAACGGACCCAATCAATTTAAAACAGCTATTTAATCTTCGCCGTGACGATGCCATTTAAACCAATATTTCGCAATCAAATGCATAACATATAACGATAAAAGGTCAATTTATCACGAGGTGTTTGGTTATTTGACAGTTTCGCACTAAGCGACACGCTAATCACAAGACTTGCATGGCCGGTAATAGGCTATTAATGTCCGCAGGCGGTACATAATTTATTGCATCGAATCGAATGCCCTAAAGAGAATGAATTGCTGCAGTGTGTACGCATGTGTATCTGTACGACTCTTATTTCTCATTCATCATTCTCGAAGGACTTTGCCCACGATCCGGCGTTGATGTTGGTGGTTGTAATGGGGTACTGCTTTCCGCGGTGTAAGAAATTTAATTATAGTGATTGTAACATCGTCGTCTCGTAAATTATAATTGACCACCGGAACGGACATCAAACACCCACCCATCGGGAGTGGAGATATGATGCCCACAAGGCTCCTCCTTTTTGTCTCTGCGCATGCATGCGTTTGTTGTTTTATGCTGGTAATGGTGGCCGTGTTGGTTTTTTTTGTATCGTACAGGACAGAACCGGTTGGCAGGCTAATTTGTGACACCCATCCTATATGGGTAGGGCAGACACGGTGGTGTATGCTGTTGTTTAACCTTCTCCTAAGAAGTGTTAATCACCCTCTCTCGCGGCGGCCCTGCAGTTGGACTTGGTTTGCTTCCTTCAATTTTAATTGAATGAAGAGTAATGCATTTAATTGAATCCTCGCGGCGAGAAATGGGAGCAACCGGACCGTGAAGGAATGGAAGAATGGGTTCCAGCGTACTTTTAGATTCGTTCAAGTACATTAAGACCCACTTCAGCGTCGTCTCTGATGGGAGAGCAGAAAAGCAAAAAAGTAATGGATAGTACGTGTTCTTACACCCGACCGGCAAAGTATCCCTCTTTATTCACGATCAAATATGAATGAACCGCATACTCTCTTCATCTCTTTCTCCCTGCGCGCTGGTCACGCCGGTCCTCATTCTAATAGCCACTTAATTCAATCAAGTGCAAACGACCATCAAACACGGTGGCAGATCGAGAGACCGGAGAGGGACCATTTAGTTCCCGGTCGGTCCCGGTCGGTCGGTCGGTCGTCGACGAAAGGTCAATTAGAAAATAATTAAATCAAAAAATTGACACCAATCAACCAGACGGAGTGATGTTGTGCACGAGTGTGTGTGATGTTGTTTGTTCTGATGTAAGAGACAACGTAGTAGGACATCCTGTATTTTTTATTCATTTTATTTTGTGAGATAAATGTGTGCCATCCCATACAATACGAAGAATTCAATGATCTTCAATGACTTAGAACGGAAATCGGTCAAGAAAAGGGTGATAGCTATTTTGTAAATAATGCTCATCTAACTAACGGTCAAATTATAATCAGTCTCAATTCACTACTTTCAAAACATAGGTCATTTAAAATACGAATATGGATAGGTGTGTTTCGGGGCTATCAACAAATTACCTTAATATCTATCCTTGGGAGTTCGGAATGCCATTCTTTATGCTATGTTCTTGAAAATGTCCTTGTAGTCTATTGTAAAGTGTGTTTTCATAATGCTTTTATGATTTTGTTTAGCGCTATTGAATTGTTAGAGTACTATCCAAGATGCAACAAGCACGATCCATTACCAGTCGATTAGGCAGGTGTCTTTTTGGCGTATTATCACGGCGACCCCCCTTGCCGAAAAAGGTTTCTCTGGGTGATCTTAGGTGGTCAGACCCAACAAATCCTATTGAATAACGACGTCAATCGTTTTCAAGCACCTGCTCTTACTGTTCTGATCGACCAGTGGTAACAACCTCCAATTTCACGGATATGCTCTCTATCTTCAAGAAGACCTCTGTCCTGGTCAGCACAGGGTAGTTCTCTACAATCGAGTCATTTTTTTTAAGTTAGAAAAGGATTTTATAAGCAAGCGAACGACGAAAATTCGTTCCTCGGGACACACATTCCCCATCCCGCTTATCATATTAGGCGAGATGTTCATCCTACTTGATTTTTGAGAATATTTTTTTATAACAGGGAGCCCACGGTAGAAATGAACTGTGCTACACCAGGGGTCTCCAAACTACGGCCCGCGGGCCGCATGCGGCCCTCGAGAGCCTATTATGCGGCCCGTGGCAGCTTTGTGAAGGTTAAAATAAATAATTAATTATTGTGACTATTTTTAAAGAAAATGTAATTGTTGCTTTTTAGAGACGTAGACCAAGCTTAAATAATAAAAAAAA
This sequence comes from Anopheles arabiensis, assembly GCF_016920715.1. Lineage (NCBI taxonomy): Eukaryota > Metazoa > Arthropoda > Insecta > Diptera > Culicidae > Anopheles > Anopheles arabiensis. Next base: position 68,145,605 of record NC_053518.1, on the reverse strand, counting down.
ACTATAGGAGTTTTGTATATTATGCTAGTATTTTCTTATAAAGACGAAATTGAAACGTTCGAATTAGATACATGCAACGAAACAATGGCCCTCAACACCATTATATGTGAAGCAATGCGGCCCGCGAACTGAAAAGTTTGCTACACGATAACGTTCATTCTCATTTCTATGGTGGAAAATCCGATAGGTTTAGAGGTGTTCCGCTATTTTCCAAACAAACCGATTTTTAGCAGTGTGCAGAAAAAGCACCATTCATTCTAATAAGTAATATGTTCAACTGGATTTGTTGTGACTACGGCAACGCAAAACCTTGAGCAACGAACGGATTTTTGTCGATTGTCCTAACGTGCTGAGAACCAACATCTCACAGCGTTCCTACCATGATGCAGATGACGTTCTGTGAATACGTTCTAACACGTCTTCTTGCCCGACACTTTTTGTGTACTGGGCATCATATATTACCCGAAAATGTTATCAAATTCGGTCAGTAAAAAAATAAATAAATACAGTAACTATTAAAAAAAGAAATTAGCATTTTGCTTGCATTTTTTATGGATACTGTACATCAAATTCCAACTAATCTGCGAACAAACATGACCATACTCAATATTGCTTATAACAAGAAATCCTCATTTTCACTACCACATTAGACATTCCCCATTCCGGAGCATTGCGCTCGTTAGCGATAAGGACTTTGTTTTTTTGCTATAAATTGTAGCTCTAGTTGATTCTACAATATGACGCGAAGGTTCTAGCACCAGTTTGGTACCGTAAATCTACAGCGTGTAATATGTTCTTAGTTTGTTTTTATCTAGAATAATGCATTTTTTTTATCACAAATCCTTGTGAAAAATATGAACTTTTGGATGATATTCTAGGGTTGTTTTTAAAGGAAATTACAGAATCCAAAACAGCTTAAACATGTAATGTAATGACAATGGATATTGAGGTTGAGAGTATCTCCTAAAGACTTGACAAGATTTGACTTATTTATAACACCTTTTCCTTTATTTATTTGTTTCCTCCACCATCATCAGAATCATTCCACAAACATCCGCTGGAGATCGATCTGACCCAGTCGTGCGTCGGCGAGCTCAACACGATGGTGCGCGATGACATCAACTGGCCGATCATCTACGGCGTCGGCGTGAACATCAAGACGGGCGAAATCTTTCCCGCCAACTTCCCGGACAAGGGACCGGATCTGCCACTGCGCATGGCGCGACACTTTACTGGAAGCCATCAGGTAGGTTCATTATGAGAAAAGGAATCAACTGTAAGGCCATTCAATTCTAACAATGATCCTTTCCCCTTTCGCAGGTGCTAGATATATATGATGCCGCTGTTGGTATGCTGCGCATCGGTCCATTCAACTACGATCCACTGCGCGGCGTTGATCTTTGGTTGGCGCAGAGCGATGAGTTTATACTGAAGCATCTTTCCACCAGTCCGGAGGTGGAACCGCCACACTTTGCCATGCAGGTGAGTAAAGCGGGATGCATGAATGGGAAAAGGAGGACTACAAAACTACAATATACTACAACTGTGTTGTTTCAATACTCCCAAAAAGGTCCGTGCCACACTTAGATACATTCAGGACAATCAGTTTCCGGCCGTTACCGTCTTCCGCAACAACAATCCGCACTACTTCCGGCGGGACGAGACGACCGGCTGCTGGACACCGGTTCGGTACTGAGCCAGACGGTTGGCGAGTCGATTTCTTCGCTTACGACAGAGGACACAACGTTGTATACCGCTTCCGTAGATTGATTTCCCCCAGAGCCCCCGTCGTAGTAGTGTAGTAGTGTTGTACTGCTTTCCCTTGTTTTCTTCCAATCCAAACATATTTATCAAAAACAAACCCTGTCGTGCCAACATATGAATGCGGAAAGGCGAAATGTTATAATATTATGATTCCCGCGCAGCTTGTTACATTTACATTGCATTAGTTTTCCTATCAGAAGTTTCTAAGAACGTTTAATTTTTAGTGCCTTTGTCTGTGTGTCTGTGTAGCTGGAAATATGCTCCTGTTTTTGTACATCTTCTGAACTAAAACGACGTGCAAGCGTTAAGAGCAAAGAGTGTAAACGATCTGAATACGCTCTCTATCGCTCAGTTTTCTTTCTTTCTTTAAATCAATATCTATGCTAACGGACGAAGGGCATACGTACAGTGAGCAAAGGGAGCTAAAAGACTCCACTTGCTATAAAACAAACGAAAAACATTTCCCCTTTTGCAAACCCTTTTCGGTATTGAACAGTTTCTATTGGCAGTTTATTGTGATTGCTGAGCTCTACTATTTAACGAATAATAAATCAATTTAAATATGTTTAATTGAGATAGTGCTTTCTATGCAAGTTTTTTTCTTCAATTTTTAGCATTTTATTTGTTTTGTAAGCAAGTTACAGTATCCGAAATCATTCACATTCAATCAAGACGAAAAACGAGCTCATGTAGATGGTTATCCGGTATCATAATACAGCAATGACTGTAGCCTAAATATTAACTGGAGCAGATAGATCTGATGAATAGTTATTATCGCGACTAGATTTTTCGTCGAGATTTTATGACAGGATTTTGCGAACAAATGATTTGGCGACTTTAGTTTGCAGTAAAAGAAATGCGACATGCAAAGCAAAAATAATGTGATTTTTTATTTGGTGCACAATATAGCGATCGATTTGTGCAATGGCTTGCAAAACTTTGTCGCAAAAACTGCGCATTGTCTGCGACTGTCACAACATCCAAATTGTGTGATAGTCGCAAAATCCCCAATTCTGCAGAAGATTCTACGATTATGTAAAAAAAAAAAAATCTGCGATTATCGCAAAAAAGTGTGATTACAAAACGGGACAACTTAGTACAGCGGAGCGCCGTTTATCCAGGTACCTTTTATCCGGCTGTTCGTTTATCCGTGTTGTTAAGAAATGACAGTTCAATACAAAGGTGGCATTGCGTGCTGAGGAGAATATAAATTAAACGAATATCAGAGCACATTGTCATAACCAAAAATCGCAATAATTCATGACAAATTTCAAATAATCTCATTGGAAAAACATGAAGTTTATGAAAAGTGGCTAGTTTTTACCAAAACATCATATAAATTTCAGCAAAAAAATCAGGGTGGCCACTCAACCGGGAAAACCGGGAATTGGCCGGGAATTTTATTTTTCCGAAAAAAAACGGGGAAAACCGTGAAATTATCACAAACTTTTGCGATCACTGTTGATCATCGTACCAAGTGCATTTTAAATTACCGGGATGTTTTGTATATTGTTCCCAACTTTCCACAGGCCTTCTCATTCGCACTGGTGCAATACTTAGGTTCACCGATATCGGTTCTTGCGCATTTCTGGTGTGCCTATTCGTGATACCTTGCACTCGTCTTTTGTTATTCATCTCTCGTGAAGTTGCGGTCGTGTCGAATTTATCGGTGGATTTAGTGGGCGATCCCAATTACGCCCCGTACTCCTCAAGGCGATAACTGATAATTTTAGTTGTAAGTTGAGCTGGCGTCGCTTCTGTAGTCCGATCGTTGCTCCTTTGTTTTTACGAGCTTTGCATTAATCCATCCATTATTCACCTGCGCTATGGATGAGCATTGCTGACTTTCTAACATTTTCCGAGAATCGAAGATCAACCGTTCTTCCGATAGCCCAGCTATCGAATATCGTTTTTTTTAATGGAATGGGTGAAAATGAAACCAAGAGCGTGTGTTTCTACGCAGGAGTAAAGAGATAAAAGCCTGTTAAAAAAGGGTGCCGTTGCACCCACTTCTTATCACATAAAGTACACTTCCCGTAAAACACAATCAAGAAAATGTCCCAAAATTAAGAAAACCCCTGTAATCTCCTGTACCTCGCATTTGTTAGGTACATCATCAGCGTGGTGCGAGTAACAGCATAATTTACTATAGTCAGTAAGCACTATTGCTGTAGCCCAACGTGGCCGAGCAAATAATAAAAAAAATATTAAAAAAAAAATGCATGGCTAATGTTTTACAGGACATCCGTTCCTCGCAGATTTTTATGTTTTCTCCAGTGGCTGGTTTGTCCATGACTTCCGGTTACCCTTTTTTAAAGGTGTGTGATGGCATCTGTTAATAAACAATTGATAGCAGATGCAAAATATCTTTGTCACGGGATAAAGTCTTTACTCTTTAGTGTCATGATGCTAAACTTACAAAAAACAATATGTTTAAAGCTTTTATCGTCATTTTTTCATCAGTTGTTTGCTCATATAAAACCTCCAAAAATATAAAGATTGCATATTTAAATAGCTAAAGATCCATGGTAGTCAAATAAGACCAACAAACGAGCGCACGATTGATAGAAATCATGGCAAAAATGGTTCTCAAATGTGTTGTCACATTGGATACTACATTGTTTTATCCAGTATTTATTACTTTTATCTAGTATTTATGACAAGTGTCCATCTTTCTTGTAATGCCTGTCTTTACGCTAGAACGATTGTTGAAAACGCTTTATGATGTAATAATTTAGAATTGACCGGCACACGAAATGTAGTGAACCGGGAAAACCCCAAAAAATCCGGGAAAACTGGGAAAACCCTGGAATTTAAAATACTGGCTCGAGTGGCCACTCTGTAAAATATATACTTTGACTAATAATCCGTGTTATACGAGTATCCGGGCTAGGTTGAGTCCCGATGATTCCGAGATTCATTCCGAGAAGCAATCAAAGTACTCAATTTGCTTTTTTTTTAATATTATCATTCTTTATTTCGGCAACACGCGTGTGTTATACAACATAAAGTTATCCTTGCGATCATCCGCTTCACGTACAGACTCTCTTTGACTACGGGGAAACACATTTAAATTAATCACTGACACGAACGAGAGTGCACACACACACGCACACGCACACCAACAAGGGTGATGATAACCTCCTCATCACACGAAGCGTAAATTGTTTCTGTATTATTAAACATATTAAATCCTCCTCGGGAAGATGGTAAGGCGGGGGGAGGGGAGGAGCGAGGAAGAGGCACAGGGTGTTAATAATTTAAACATTAAAAAATATATTTTCAATATATTTCCTATATCGCCTGTTCGAGGGAGGTTGTTTTGCGGCTTTCCAAGGCACAACGTGTTTCGTTTGACGAAACTCAAACCGCTCGCTTTTTAGAGGTTGCTGGCTCCCTTTCTCTCTCTATCGGTGGTGTACACACGAAAACAGCGATCACAACAAAAAAGCAGCAGAAAACAAACAATTATTTACAACAGGTCCCTCTCCACATCCCTCTGAAGTGGGGGAATAGATGGGTAAGCGTAAAGAACAAACAATTAATTGCACTTTGAATCCTGTGTGACACAGGGGGCGAGGAGGAGCTGGAGAAGACTGTAGGGTAGAGGGAATTCGAGAATGGGGAAGAAGACTTTATGCACGCCGACCGGGCGCTAACGACCGACAACCACCTGCGATCGCTGCGAAAAGGCATTTTCTGTGGAGCAGCTTCAGTCTCGAAGCGACTTATGTAAACGCGGTCCCTAGAACAGGGTCAGCATGCGGGCCAGTGTGACTGTCAGGAAGGTACAGAGGAAGACCTGCAACGTGGCAGCATTCGCCCGGAAGCCGGCACCTGGAAAAGGGCAAAGGAAAGGATTGAATTTCAATCATTTGGAAACGGTTATCGAGTAAACGTTCGAGAAAAGGAGCACTTACCCAGATAGGGCATGCTGGTGCGCAGCTTGTAGTCGGTCCCCGGTATCGTCACCTCACACTCCAGCTCCATGTCCTTGTTCTGGTCGGGCAGGATGTACTGTACCGTCATGTTGTAGTAGTTGGTGTATTCCTGCACCTGTTCCGTTTCTACCGCGTCGGGCACCTTCTCGTTATCGATGCTGTAGAAAAAAAAAATAGAGCAATAGATTATGAAAGTGAGCCGGAAAGATTCAAATAACGATAGAATGCGATTTAAATATAGTTAGAATTGAAAAATAAACTATTTCTCTTTTGTTGCACATAGCGCCATCTATGGTCGACTAGCCGCACTACAACGCGTATAGGGTTTAGTTTTTCAATGCTTTAACTTAAATAATGGTCAAACCAAATGTCAAATTAAAACATTTTAGTTTTTAGTCGTAACTTTTCTTCGTGTGCTGTGTTTTAATGCGGTTAAATTAACATGCAAAGTAAAAATCATGTTTGGTGCTAGTATCGCTACTCTCCGATAGGTAGCGCCACGCCAATCATTACCATCATCCCGATGAAGGATGCGTTTTCCGTTCTTTCTTGCCTTTTTTTGTGCGTCCTAACCTAATCTAATCCAACTAAAACCACGATCAACCCCAATTGCATACTTACAGCAGCGAAACTTCCGGTCGGGGGAAAATTTCACCCACATTGCAGAACACCACCGTGCTGCCGTTCGTTTCCCGCTGGAAGCCGAGCGAGAAGTCCGTCTCGGGCACGATTATCTGCAGGTGGGCCGTCCGCGACTGCACGCTCTGGTACGTCTGCACCTGGCACGTGTAGTTGCCGGTGTAGTTGGCTATCGGGTTGATAAACTTTAAGGCACTGTGCTTGTGGAGCCGATCGTCCGACTCGGAGTAGCCGAGATCGATGTGTCCCTTGAAGGCGCTCTGGAAATTGATAACGGATGAGTGTGTTTATTGAGCTTGTTGCTCGATTTCCGGTGGTCCGATTGGTTTCACTTACAAACACGACCGGATTCCGCGACGGTATCCACTGGTAGATCTGCAGCTCGTTGTGCTTCCATTTCAGCACGAACCCCTTCGACTCGCTCTCGTCGATGTCGTAGTCGCAGCCGAGGATCAGCGGTTTGTGGTCGCCCTCATCGCGCGATATGCTGTACGAGGACGGTACTCGCAGGTTGCTGATCTCAAGGCAGGTGACAGCTCGAGGAAGAAATGAAAGTACTTCTGTTACTTCTGAAGTTACTTCTGTTTTCTTTCGCTCGTTAATATTTATTATATCACAGCGATCATTTAATCAATTGTTCTTTAAATAATAAAATGTCAATAAACGCCAACACACTGCTTCTTAATTGAACAATATAAATAAAGAAATGAATTTCAAAAATAAAACAGTTTTCTTTGCATTTTTTATCCCATACGAACACGTTCTTGATCGACCGAAAATTTCCAATTGGAATTTGAATTCAGTACTCCTATCTCGCTCTCTCACATATTAATACCACAGTAGAGTGTTATCCATTTTTCAAATCATCGATACCAGGGAAGCACGTAAGTAAGAAGGCTACATTTATCTAATTGAGTGATATTACATAGTGTTAGTAGATGCCTATGCCACGCCCCCTGCATTAGATCTGTACTGGAATTTGATCGTCCAGACACTCTGCTCACGAAGCGAACGGTGGTTGATAGTATGTGTTCGCTGACACTAATAAAGTCGCAAAGGATTGTGTGTTTGAGAAGGTTAGTGTGTGTGCTAGTATTTGACACCCTGTTTTTATCATGGAGGGGAAGTCTAATCCGCTTCTCTCTGTGCCATACTGATGCTGTGCCATACCAGGAGCCTAGGAAATTGGCATTTTGTAACAGGAGACCATGCCATTCAGGAGGATGCTACAACCGATTGCGTTGCGTATGTGTATCGTATGGAGAAGATGATCGTTAGTATCAGTGTTCTAGATCGCAGCTTTCTCTGTCACTCTCGCAGGAATTGATGATGCTGTGCCAAATTAAATCGTTAGAAAACCGGATTTGGGTAACAGGAGAGCATTTTATCAAGGAGGTTCCCTACAACAAATTGCGTTGCATTAGTGTGTTGTATTAGTGTTGCGTTAGTATTACATGTGGGAAAGATGGTCATTAGTAGGGGAGCGTGGGGCAAAATGGTTACGTGAGGCAAAATATTTACCTGCATTATTTGTATATTAACACATTGATAATGACTTTTAATGATTGAAAAACATCAAATACAATGTTTAAAGCCCACTATGAACGTTTCGATACCTAAAATTTCAAAATAAGCTAATAAATTACCAAATAAAATGTTTCCTCAAAACGATGTAATTTTCATCGTCTCGAAAATAAACTTTCATAAAATCTATTATTTACGTAAAAAAAGTAACAATTTTAATTTAGTCAAAAAATTTAAAAATAAAGTTTGTAAATGTATCACTTGAGGCAAAATGGTTGGTATGTTTTGATAGGAGCAACATTTTGAGGCTGTGGTGAAAGCTAAGGTCGCTACAATTTATTAGCTTTACATAAATAAAACTGTGCTTCATGTATACTCTAACGACAAGAACAATTATTGATAACACGTTATTATTGAAAAATTCCAGCATTATACTAAATGATTTAACAAAAACCTTTAATACTAAACTTAAACCTTTTTTCTAACACTTCTACCAAGATGCAAGAGTTTAAACCAAAGCCTAAGTCCAATGTTGTGGTCAACTTTGCCCCTTTGTTTTGATGTGTTTTGACATATGTATGACCATTTTTCCCCTTTGCGCAACCATACATTTTCACTACTTCTAATGAGTGAATTGATTTTGAAATTTCATTTGATTTTTTTATTGTTGTTGATAATGCGTCAACTTCTGATTATTTTCCAAGAAGTTGAACCATCGATTGTCGTGAAAATATCATAAGTATTATATTCACGACACTTTACACTTCTAAGTGCCATTTTGCCCCGTTTTCCCTTATAAGTGTATCTAGATAGCTTTGATATCCTCTCTGTCACTCTCACTGGATTTGAAGATGCTGTGCCATACCAGGACCCGAAGCATTTTGTAACAGGAGACCATGCCATTCAGGAGGAGGCTACAAAATCTGCGGTGTGAGTGTAAGTGTCCCTAGATCGCGAAAGATCCCTTTTCTCTTTCACTCTCGCTGGATGCTGTGTTGCGCCTAATCAAAAAGCTTCAAAAATTGGCATTTGGTAACAGGAGAGCATTTTATTAAGGAGGTTACCTACAACCAAATTGCACTGCGTTAGTGTATCATATCACGAACGAAGGAGATGATCGTTAGTGTGAGTGTGTCCTAGATGGTTAGGATCTCCCCCTATTTTCTCTGTCACTCTCGCTGGGCCAATCAAAATGCTTCAAAATTGGCATTTTGTAACAGGAGATCATCCAAATGTGGAGGTACCACAATCATCGTGTGCTTGTGTGAGTGTGCGATATCACATTCTTATCACGCGAAGGGGAAATTCGATCGTTGATAGATGTGAGTGAGGTCAATATTTGAGTTCACTCATTTTGATTTAGTAACAGGAGAGCATTCATTGAAGGCGGTGACATCTAACGACTCAGCTGTGTTAGTGCTTGATATCATTATCGTAGAAGCGTAATTGATAGTGTGAGGATTTCTTCCCAAAATGAGAGCTAATGATCATCATTACAACGACTATCTTCGCCCGCTTATATGTGTTGAGCCTTTCTGGATGTGCAGGGATTTTAGGGACTATGGTGCAGGGTTTTATGATAGAAAATTTGGATATTTTAATATTAAGAAAGGTTAATACACATTAAAATTCAAATATTCAAGGTCTCGCTTTAAAATAGATGAAAAGGAAAGTCACCGTTTACCGTGTTTTCACCTCTCAGCTGCAAAAGGTGTTCAAAGTTGGAAGGAAAAACAACCCCACAAAACGTTGACGCCTTGCCAACACACACACACGTTTTCAAAGCAAAAAGCATTACAATTAATAAACACAGCAAAAAAACCATTGACATTCGCTGAAGCGTTTTACAGGACTGCACACACTAGCAGCTCACTACTAAACACAATCGCCTGTGACCGAAACCGTCTTCATTGCCCAACCGTTGGAGGAATTACATTACTCGATTGCAAGTCTAGGGTGTGTAGGTGTGTGGGTCGGTTTTAAAACATTTGCAGAACGTTTGAAATCTGTGCCAACAATCTGAAGCTAAACTACAGAGGAAATTCTGCTGCTGCTGCTGCTACTGCCGTACGCAACAAAGCGGTACAAACAGCAACACTTTCCTAACCTCGGTTGCTGTTATGCTTATTTTTTTATTAAATATTTCATACTGTTCTATTTTCATGAAGACGACCGTACCCACTTGACCGTCCGCATGGGCAGGGCAGTAAAACACATGGCTACACGGTGTACACTTCAGCCCCGACGACTGCTTTTGGAAAATAAACTGTCCATACCTCCACGCGTCATTCGGTATTTTGATAATATTCTAACCACCAAACGAACGTGCTAAACGTACGCGCGCACGCGGCAGTAAAAGCAAGCTAAAGTTTGCAAAAACAACGCCACTCCTTCTCGCGGGTTCCCGGAACTTCCCGGCAGTCGATGGTTGGGCACAAGCAAACCCAAACAGTAAGTTGAAAGTAGTAGTAGTAGTAGTAGTAGTAGTAGTAGTAGTAGTAGTAGTAGTAAAAGTTATCCTCCGCGGGTGGTGGGGAGTGTGGACGGTTTGCTAATGGATGGACAAATAACTTTTCATTCTTGGGGTTGGAGGGAACACGTTACGAGCAAGACATAAATCAAACGTCATAAAGCGTCAACAAGCGTCAGCAGTGCGGGAGTTGTTACTATATCGAAGAAGCAATGGTGAACCAACGCAAGACGTTAATGTGGTCCAATCTATTGCTTGTCTTTAGGTTAACCAGTTGAGGGCGTAAGTGAAATGATACAAAAAATAACAAGAAAAAAGGCTTGGTGAAATAACAAGCGAATCAGTTATCGTACAACAAAACAACATGATTAAACACTTTTTACCCTTCCTTGTGTGTTTGGTTTGTTTTTCTTTTTGTACCTTTTGCTGTTTTTGCTGTTTGTATACTCCCTTGTTACCCCTTTAATATGTTTAATTTTTATTTCCATGAAATAATTTTATTTTCACTTTTTAACTTTAATTTCTTTTTGTACGTTTGCACTCCATATTTAACTCTTCCTTGTTATTTATAATTAATTTAAATAGTGCCTATTTTTGTTTACAGTCTGTTTTTTTCATCGTACCATATTCCTTAACCATATTTGGTTTTATTTTATACTTTCCACTGTTTTTGATAATATATTTACTTGTTAGTTTTAATATTTGTTTCGTTGAAAAAATTTATTAGTAACTCGATTTATCCGCTATTGAATGTTTTTTGTTGTTCGTTTTATATTTTTTGACTAACATTCTAGTTTGCATATCAACCTGCCCTTTAAACCCCCGATAGAACGAGCCGCTGTGGACAAGATTGAAACAAATAGCCTATTATTGACTAAAACGGGTCAAATAACCAAATGAGAAGGGGAATATGCTTCAATAAATCAAAGATTTTCTTTCCAATGAAACTTAAGCTACAGTTATTGTGATGCAAAAGTAAATAATACGTCAATTATATTCATCAAATGTACTGTTCTACAATGCAGAATAATGCAGCAGTTTCCGTTTTAGTGCATCCAATGCAACTTTAACTTGATTGGAAAATCCCTATACTAGAATTTCGGCCAGGCAACGCTCACACTCCAAAACCACAATTGTTATCGTATTGAAAGCATCAAATATTCATCTGCATACGACGCAACAATCCATCTACTGCTTATAATCAATTTTGGTAGTATCGTAGTCACCTTTTTATAAATACTGCATGTGCCAGGTACGAACAGCTTTAAAACAAGCTTTCATATACTGACTAGTTGTACTAAAATAAATCAAATTTGCTCTTAGATTTATTTCGAAAGACGTTTTTTAAATATATCACTATCCAGAGATACTATCCAAGACCACACACACGTTCCTATCAACAGCAGTCTTCATGAGATGCCAGGCTGCTCCATCGAAGACGGTTTCAAGGCGTTTAACCCTTTTTTCCTATTTTCATACTTCTACTAGCAAAAAATGCCCATGAAATTTGCTTTAAATTTATATACAACGCTTCTTTCCGCATGATAAACGTTTAAAATGTTACAAGTGAAAACCCCATATCTCCTCACAATCACCAATACGTCAAACACACCCCACTAGCACACTGGTCAGAATTGAAAGACCATCCAAACCCCTTTCAGAAGGAAATTCCTCCAACCATCGCTCCTAGCTTCCTTCCTGCCTTCGCTTTATATATACATATATACCGGAAGCACACTTTTCCTCCTTAACGATGGAAACGCCGGCAGAGAAACGCGCGCAAACGATAAATTAAGGTCACGCAAAGGAACGCGGGTGTGCGTTCGCTTTTTAGTCGCTCTTTAATTTCCCTACCTCCCGATAACTCTTCTTCCCTCCACACTAGTTACCATATTTTACTCCCCACACAACACGGGCTGACCGTAGGCAAGAAAACAGCTGGCCGTACGATGCCTTCGAGGCGTCATAAATCTAATTTCAAACATGATTGACGCGCGCTGCGCATAGGATAAAGATAGCGCGCGAGAGCGCGGTTTTTTGATAGGCACGGCGTGGCTGGGGGAAAATTGGACCCGGCGCATTGACTGGGAAGGAAAACTGTTGCTTCTGAGGGGAATTCCGATGCTTTTGGCGCTATTTTGCACTATAATTTTCAAACACCAGCCTTCAAACGGAGAAAAACGAGGGATTGGCCACCGCAATTAGATCACCCATGGAACCACACACAACCTTGCATACTCGACCGTGCATAACGAAATGATACCAATCCCATCCCGGCATGGCCATTCATCATAAATGCGCACCTACTTTTCGCCAAGGTGCAATTCCGTTGCACTTCGTTGCATCGCACGTGCGCCACGCTCTATCGTACTATCGACGATCTTTTCGATCGGATCTGAAGCGCATTTGCATGCGAACGGCTTCCTCCCTTCCAGTCTTTTTTTCATTTTTGCAATATGCTTTTCAAAAATTCCTTCAACTCACACACAGAAGAGAAAATAAACTCGCAATTCATGCGAGTTTCTAAAAATATTCCACCACAAGTGTGACAACGCAGTGGACGCCCGTTCGCTCCAAACGATCTTCCGGTCAAAGACACTCGAGTGTGGTGCCGGGTCGATCTCATACCACCGAACAACTCTGCCCTGGGGAGAAGAAAATGTGTGCCAAAATTTCTGTGAGTGTGTCCTCCCTCTCTCCCTCTCTCTCCCTTCTCCTTTCCACCACACACACTTTCCAGGGCGCACCAACACCAAAACGTGGATTTGCGCACTCGGGATCCACACACTTTGGGGAGGGCACGCTTATTTTACTTGCGATTTGAGTTTGTTTTTCCGTGTGTTTTTGCCAATACATTGGAGTTTTGCAAGGATAGAGCTTCCTTTCTGTAAAAATAGTTGCATTCGGGGTGGAGTAGATCTGCTCTATTATATACGCCAGAAGAATTTCGGTATTGTGTGAGGTAATATTGTTCGATGTAGCAACAACAGTGATCTCATCGGGCGCAATTTCGCAAGCAAGCGCTACGCGACACTGTAGCCGCACACCACATGGAAATTTGTTTTGTCAGACTGATGCTTGATAATTGCTGACTGTTTACCAGGTTGTTGCTGCTTGGTTGGTAGTGCGAGAGGCAATTTCCACCGTGTTAATTTGTAGTACACAGTCATTAGCAGCTAGATACGAATATTGATTCTGGCACTTCTGCACAAAGGTGAAATACAGCGTAAGTTGCAGCTTTAGAGCAATGTTTTATTTTCGATGCGATCGATGAAAATTAATACTGCAAATTAGGCCTTAACTCGTGTTCGTGAAGTAATAATGAGGTTATAATCAAGGGCGGTTCAATGTTATCTTGTAATCAATTTACATCTACAAGGACGATTACTTGGTCCTTCAAATGCTGTTGCATGGATCTAATTATGAAGAAATGATAGAACAATAAAGTCTTGGGAAGTAAACCATTGCCAATGAAGAATCGTTTCATTACACTAGCAACAGTAGCATCATGACCAGTGTTGTACCGTGGGGTACCTTTTTATCCAGTATATATTTTATGGAATTTTGCCGGGATTTTACATTTTTTATTTTTTCCCTGGTAAATATTGGGTATTTTCGTTTGAATGCAATTTTCAATTATTTTTTGTGTAAACAAAATTTAATACATTTTATTCTACTTCTAACGAGGCTTTGAATTAACACTTTTATTTTCCCATTAAAGATGTCGTGCAATCAGATCTTGGTTTGTAAACGATTTGTTCAATGTTTTCAAAAGAACGATCGAATGATTCATAAAGTTTTCAATATCTTGAATCTTTAGGATCATTTACTTTTTCCTCAAATCGAAAACTCTATGATTTTTATGGATTCTAAGAAAGCATGTCGTATCAAAAAGTTGAACAAGCGAATAATCAAAGCGTTTTACCCGGTACATTTGGCTTTTTCTAGGTAAAAATTGACTCAAACGTGTTAATAAATAACACAGCTGTTAAGAAGGAAATTGACAACTATAGAAAGATGTTAAAACAAATTTGAGTGGCTGCACAACAAAAATCAATACAGTTTATCTACTGATCGAGCTGAAAAAATTATAACAATTGTCGTACAATTATGGTTTAAAATCGACATATTTTCCTCTTATATTGTTATAGATCTTCTTCTACTCATTCTATGACACTGTACCAATAACGGAGCTGGCTTTCAGTGAATTATTGATAACCATAGCAGGATAGTCAGTCCAACGTATAGAGGCACGGTCTATTTGGGGCTTGAACCCATGACGGAAATGTTGTTAAGTCATACTCATCTATAATCGATGATAGTTTACTCAATTTACCTGGGAAAATACCGTATTTACACGTAGATATTTCCCAAAATTGAAAATACCCGATATGGAATATCCCTGATCATGACAATTGCCTTGAAGTTAGCCAAGAATTCTCACTTATTGGAGTATTAATTCCATTCAAAATTGTCCACATAGACATAGTCCAGACTACCAATTGTCATCCAAGTCGCAAATAAATACATATAGAATAACCCAAACGTCTTTGCGATAGTTATACACTGCATAGCTTCTGGAATGAATGTTCCTCTTTGTCTGAAATCTTTGTATTGCTACTGGAACTCTGGAATAAATCAACATTAGTCTGGTCAACGTTTGGGTTCACTAGCGATAGCCCCAGGGCAGACCTGCATCAGTTTATTTGCTTTCGTTTGGCTTTGGCATAATGATCGTTTCCACTCTCTATCTGTCTAAAGTCTATCTGTCGCTAACCTTCGACTTTGGTCGATTGAATTCATATTCGCCCAGAATGTTCAATCAAAACATAAATACCTTCACGTTCTATAGAATCCTTGCCTTTAGTGACAGATGATAGTTGTGATGTCTTTTTCTTACTGCAAGCTTGTTAGTAATTCTGCCGCATTTCAAAAAATGAACATTCTTTCTGCTACAAGGAATTCAAAAGGACTCAAATATTCCATTTGCCTAAACTACAGGTTTTTTTTCTCCAGATATTCACAACAAGTTAGACAGTTGTTGTTACTTATTTCCCAGAGATCTATGACAGTTTTTATTTATATTTTATTTCCTCGTTTACCCTCGATTACTTATTTCATGAATATGATCGATGATACATTAAACGACGATAGTGTGTAGCTTATAAAGTCCGTCATTTATGATAGGGATATTAAAGATCATGTGCAGCAACACTCCATTTATCATTAAAAGGGTGGTAACGCTATCTTCAGTACAGGTTCTAATTTTTACTGGACGCTTTTGGGTTTTAATAAATAATGATACCACACTATCGGATACACTACATATTTCAAGATCATCCTGTACATTGATACTTTAGTGTTGAGATACAGTAGTGCAGTACAGTACAGTAGGTTTTATAGTGGTAAACAGCTACATCAAACGAGGACATTACAAGATGTATGTAGGATTACAGGATTCAGCATACATTCTGGAACCTCTGTGGCGTTGAATGACAAATTTTTGCTTTGTTTTAATCGGCCAGATAATGCCACCACGTTACGAAAAGTTCAGCTACTATGCAAAGAGCATCAAACAATCATCAGAAAAATCCTTTAAGTATTAGATCATTAGATCAATTATGAGCGCACGCGGATTTTTGTGTTACATTAGAGCATTTAACTTACTCTAACGTAGCTCTAAAACCACTCAATCCTTCATAAATCCTTGTCACAGTGACTCAGTCATATTAAAAATAAACAAAAACTTAAAATTTCCTTCATGAACTTGTTTGTTTTTCAACGTGAGTTAAGTGTTTATTTCAATAGTGTAAGGTCATTCAAACAGCTGATTAAAGCGTTTCATAAACATAACGACCACCTTTGACTGTTTGTCCCGTGCATCAACTAAAGATTATGATGAAAAATACAGAAACCAAACGCATAACCTTGCGAAAGTTCATAACACCATAACTCAAAGTCCGACGTCCTTCCATTCCCAACACACACACACGATTAACCTTCCCACAGGTTCAGCGAACTTGACTTGAGAAATTAAAAAAAAACGACCCTAACGAAGGTTTCCCTTTGCAAGAAAGTATCAACTAACTTGTTCCGTTGAAATTCTTCAGCGGACCGTGTAACTTCGAAGAAGATAGAAGTAAACGAACGATTAGGGAAAAGGTGGCCACCCGATAGTTACGACCTTACACAGACACAACAAACAAAACAAAAAACACATACACACAAACACCAATTACCTTGCAGTAGGAAAAGGAGTATTAATCCGGTGTTAAAAATAAGTCCCCGCCGCTTATCCATTCTCGATGTCAACGTGTCAATAGGATCTAGAATCGGGGGGTGGAGAGAGGGTTTCTTTTCGTTTTACAGACGACTGACCCACACCGTACAGATGACGACTGGTCTAATAATGCCCCGCCGCAGCAGCTGTCGTAAACGTCACACACAACAGGACGACGACGCACCGCAATTCCGCACAGTTCGCGTTAATCCGCACCGCTGTCAAATTCTCGTTCTTTTCCTTGCCTAATTTTCACTATTTTCACACACAAACACAAGCACGCGGGACACTAAAAAGGAACAGGGTGTTACTATTATTTCACTGGCTTACAGGCCTTTTTTTTAACGGGATACACATTAGTTCCATTGTTTACTTTACGGTGTAACGGCTACGAACGGTTTATTACTAGCGTGGCACAGCATCGCTTGCTTTGACCAGTTCGATGGGTTTATTGTTTTTTTGGGAAGGGGATTTTATCAGCATAGAAGGCGGGGGGAAAGTGATCTACAGTGACTCACTAAATTGATGTTACAGTTACATTGGCTTTGCATGTAACTTCTCATAACGTTTTTCTTTTAATTTAATCTGTCTTGTTCTTTTAGAGACAACTTTGTTGTCATTTTGTTACTGATTAATGATTGTTAATTTATTTCAATATAAATTCTATTGTTCAAAATAAGTTTCAATTTAACCATTTGGGAGTTGAACCATGCACAAGAAACCACATTTTGTCTACATCTTACCCTCAAGTTACTGTAGGAACTTGAAAAAGATGAGGATACTAATTTGGATCATTAATTCCTGATTTGTTTACGCTTATGTTTATGTGTTTTACGGATCTCTTATCTTCCAACACAGACCTTTATTTAATGTGAATCAGTAGCCTGAGAAGGTCAGATGTCCTCGTTGCTCATGAAAACTAGATTTAGACCTCAAAGAAATACTCCATTTAATGTATTGAGCTGTCCCACAATATTGTTTGAGTACCAACCAAATGGTGTTTTTGGCCATTTTGCCCAAAATGTTATAGACAAAGTATGACCATTTTTCACTCACAAAACTGAATCGATGATCAGAAAGATTATCTATCTAATGACACCAAACATGAAGATTTAGCTTGAGAATTACCCAAAATACTGACAAACATTAAGAGTACCATCAATTTTGCAAGCCACTGTATGTGTGTGTGTATGTGTGTGCCACAACCATGATCTCATCGAAGGCCAATTATGTGTCAGTGTGCTATAACACTATCCCCTCAACAGCACGAAGGATTCACACGGGATTTTTATTGAATTTTAATGTCCGGGAGGCGGCGGGAAAGCAAGCGGTCCCCAAAAATAACACTCAATAAAACATCAGCAGCATGCCTATCGCAAAGGCACGGTGTGATCCGATGAATTCTTCGAAGGTTCGTCCTTTTTTTTTTGCTGCTGTTGTGGTTGTCAATGTGTAATGTGAGACCTGTTATTTACTATCCGCCGTTCAATCTTCGGTGCTCGTGGAGTTTACTTTGGAGGGCGGATGGAAAGGATGGCACACTATGAACGAAAATTCTCGGTACACTAGGCGTGCTCTATTTTCACTTTTTCGGTGGCTCAAGCTTCTTTGCTGCCCGTCACAGTCACCCAATCAAGGTCACAGGCTAGCACAGGATATTGAACGGATAACGAAGCGTAAGGATAATGAAGTTTCCTGTCTTCTCCAAAACGAAATGAGGAAGGAAACTATTTACGCAAACATTTTCGAAAGTCTCTCACTACCAACAAAAAAAAGAAAACCTTCGTCACTAGAATTTCAAGGTTGATGATGATGATGATCTCAGACATTAGACCATCAAAAACAAACCGAAACCTAGAGAGTCTTTGCCACCACAGATTGTCTACTAAACATAACCCAAAACGATCGTTACAAACAACACAACACGGAACAATCTGCAATCTTGAAACGCAGACACACACGTAGCTTTGCAGCAGCACCAGCAACAAAAAGCAAGCAAGATGAAATCCCATTACTAATGATAATGAAAGGTCCCGCCGAGTGCAACGTTTTCGAATCGCTTTCAAAAAACCGCGCGCAACAAGCACCACACATTGATATTTTTAGTACACACAATCCCTCCACATCCCTCTCTGGCTCGCTCTCTTTATGATTGCAGGGAAAATAATCGTCACACACGGATGCCCACGCACACACACACACAATGCACATACAGGGGAAGGAAAAGGAGGCCACTACCATCATAACACCACTTGTTGCGAGCAGCTCGCGCAAATATTCTTCGCCAAAAAAACTGCAAACTGTTACGGCAGGATCATAACGAAGATCTTCCCGAAGATCACGATCGCAGATCGCACACTACTTCACACGTAGAGGTTCTCGCACGGATATCTGCGAACAGAGCCGAAAACACACAGTTAATATCACGGCTAGATCGCGAGGATCTGTTCCTGAATTTCTGGACACTTCTCAAGAACTCCGCACTAACGGACAGAGTTTGATCTTTGCTCAAAATTAGAGCAAGATATTGGGATACTTCTAGGCCTGCTTTGATTGCTAATCGTAAAACTCGTAAAATTACACCCCACAAATCACCCAAAAGATACACACACACACGGTACACGAAATGAGGCACGTACGGTTAACGGTTGATCCGATCCGTTTGAACTCCGCCAAGAAACTGTCTAATGGCGCAGGAGGAACCAGCGCTGAACGTCGTCGCGCCGAAGAGTTTCGGTCGGTCTCGCCCGCCGTTCGCTCGGACAGACCACCGTCTCGCTCACACACACACACCCACAGTCACATTCCGTGATGTATGGGTTTACAGTGTAACACGGCGTGCTGCTGCCCCCTCATGAGGAAAAGGGGAGGAAATCAACCACCGAGAAGCGGGAGCTCAGCCGTGAAGCCAGTCTGCACAGACACACACACACACACCTCAAGCTTCTACCCTCCTCCTTGTGCCATTGACTTCAACCCATGCCAAAGGGGGAGAAGGACAGATAAGGGACAGGGGAGGCTTTAACGGCGGGGAGAGAGGGGAAAACGGTACCGCACAGATACACTTGAGTTTCCCTTCTACCTCAGCTTCTACGCCCTACCACCCTACCCATTCCTCCTCCACTTCCTTCCGGGTGATCGTCTTCCGCTTTCCCTTATTTCATATCCCCCCAACCCGCACGGTGGTTACGGTGGATGACGACGGTCGTTACTCTAATCATATGTACCGCGCCGCGCCAGTCGTCGAGCGAATGGTTCCGAAGCAAATATTCTTTATTTTCTACGCCCGGCGTTAAAATATTGTACACAATATTCTATGTGTGTGTGTGTGTGTGTTGTTTTTTTTTCAACAGTACAGAAATGTACACACTATCTTAAGGTGCACCGGGGGAAGTGAGGGTCGAGGTGGAAAACGAGGCAAACGAGTACAAATTTTCCGCACATCTCATCGCACACAATCACTGATCACCTGCTGTGCCTAACGGTGTGACTGTATGTGTGTGTCTCTCTCTCCGTGCTGGCCGCGAATGGGTGGAAAAACTCGCGGAAAATCAGCAAATTAAAGATGACACATATCCAATGAAGGGGTGGAGTATGGGGAGCCAAATGAGGAAGGTGAGGAGAGGTGATGGTATTGGAAAGCGGAAAGAAGAATAAAAACACACCAAAAGGATATTTTTAGCAAGAGAAGTGCAACACTCAGAATGAGAGAAAGAGAGAGAGAGAGAGAGAGAGAGAGAGAGAGAAACAGAGAGAGAGAACGAAAGAATAAGAGAGTATAGTTATGGTGAGCTGTAGATTAAAAAAATGGCAATGAAATTTATTTTCATATCATTGTTTTTCTTTTCCCGATCGCGCTCGAAACGGTTTGGATTTAAAGAGGGAAATTCATTTTTGCTGCTGCTATTTTCTACCCTCTTCTTTTTGTTTTGCTTTCCACCTGTTGTTTCTTTTTTTTTGCCACTGTTGCAATGTTAGCAGCAAACAAATCGATTTAAATCAAACGGATATAAAAATATTTCGCATGTTTAAAGGGTTGTATGAGATGTCTGTTACTGTTACACACATGTATTTGAATTTGTCCCACAGTTTAGTGGCAGTTACAGAGGTAAAACTGCGTTCAAAATATTTAAAATGCTTGCAATAAATAAAAACAAATTAAAACTTGGGGAAACCCTGTAATCCTGAACAAGGTTAATAGAGCGCTAGATATTCTTGTTGCGGAACAATTACGTGGTTCATGAACTTTGCAAGTTTTCCGGTATCAAAATCAAGCATAACAAATATGTAACACACATTTAAGCTTTGAAATGTTTTGTAATTTTTTATTATTGTAACACGTGCTAGAGATTTTTCGATTATGTTAGACGAATTAGGTAGGGTAAATGTACCAATAGTGGTGCAATTTGTAGTGGAACAAATGTATTTTAATAGATTGAAAGTGTCAGGAAGGTAAATTCATGATTATTTTAATACATAGCAATTGGCATATGCTTTATCACAACCACTTTTACCATGAAACGCATCAATTTTACGAGAAAATACATATTTTTGTGATTGCTTCGTTGTACCGTTAATGGTGGTATGGTTCCTATAGTCGTCGTATTCTGTTCCTAAAGTGGGTGTATCATATCAATCGAACTTAGTTTTGAAGCTGTTTTCGAAAATATGAATAGCAAGGATAACTGTTATAATTTCGATTTTTTACATAATTTGATCGTAAAAAATGTATGAATTCGGTTGATGAAAATATTGACCTGTCGTCAACCCTCATCCGGAAGAAAAAGCTTGACTTGAGGTCGATTTTTCACTCAGCCAGATAAGCGAATTTAGCCTTTGTTTGGTAAATTACTTACAGAAAACTCATTTCTGCTGCTTATTTTAATGAACACACCACGACATGTCAAAAATATCGTCGAAAAAAATGTAAAATGTCATGTTTTTATTGATTTAATAACTAAGACCACTATAGGAACATGCCTGTTTTGTGTACCTATAATGGCACTATCGTAAAAAACACTTAAAAATACGAAAATATGGTCAAAAGGCAATGAATTTGAATAAAACAATATCATTTAATAACAATTATGTTAAAAACTAATAATTGTGTTGTTACATGGTCATTAGAACGTTAACAAAGATATAAGTTTCGTTATGAAATCCTAAGGATTTTGGAAAAATGTTGACACATTTAACAAAATAATGGAATAATGGATAAGTAACGGAATTGCCCCATTTAACTTTTAAACCCTTTGTTAAAAGCCAGAGAACATTTCACACTAACATAAATAACATAATTACTTTTAATTTATCGTAGGCAACGCAGTTTAGTGCAATACCACCACTATTGGTACTACCACCACTATAGGTACGTTTACCCTATAGATTTCTGTATAACGGATTAAAAGAGGCACTCAAAGGATTGTTAAAATGGCTACAAACAGAACGTTGAATTTTGAATCGCAGAAATAAAGTTCCCTTCATTTAAAATCAACTCAACTTTATGTATAGTAATACCATTAGTGGTGCTGTGTGGAACTTTATGTTAATTATTTGAAGGTATTGCAGCATACTATTCAATTTGTGCATGTACAGGCGGTCCCCGAGATACACGGTTAATGGGGACCGAAAACGGCCGCAAAATGCCGCGTATCTTGAATTTCCGCGTAAGTCGAATCTCGTGATTTTCCAAAATTGCAAAAAATTTCTTATAATTTTGCAAGTAGCGGGTGGTTTGAATAATTATTTGATATAATCCTGACTGAATATAGTTTTAACCTAGTTAATAATTTTAACCCTTTTGAAATGGGTTTTAACATTCTATTTAAAGGGAACTTATTTGGCAATTTAAAATTGATGTGTCAAATCAGTCCAATTTGAATTCAAAGTCAAAGAATTGTCAAATTTAGAAAACCAGAAAGAGTCGATGTATCTCGTAGACTACCTGTACGTGATGGTGTTCCATAGTGTTCAATAGGAATAGTACTACATTAATTAACTGACATGCAAGACCTGAAATGGATCGTTTCGATGCCAGGCTTCTTCCCTGTAGTAACAGGCCACCTGGCAGAAAAAGTCTCGTAAACCAGTAAAAAGCAGATATGGAATCGCAGCGTTAATATTCAGAACCATTTAGCGCGTGGCAACGGAGCTGAAAAAATGTTGAAAAATTTTTCAACTTTGTCAAAATTGCTTGTCAACTGCAAAAAAGAGCTTTTCTCGTGGCCGCACCAAAAACATACACAAGAGCGAAAAAAAGCTCCAACATCTGAATATCATTGATATTTTGTTTAAGAAGTACTAAATAGGTACATACATCAATTAGAATCATGCATTTTAGCATTATTATCATAACAATGGGTCACAACTGCGCCAAATGGCTGTTTGTTTATGATTTTTCACGAACGTCAAATTTTGTCAACTTCTGTCAACTTTTTTTCCTGACTGCTCCAGGTTACAAAATTTTGACAAAAGCTCAAAAAAGTGACAAAAGCTCACATTTTGAAAAATTTGTCAGCATTTTGTCACTCCCATGGCCTTTCGCTTATTCGGAATAGAACTACATTACATCTAGAATGGCCATACATAACCGTTCGTAGGACGGTTCTCGATCTGGTCACTTCTCCGTATCAGGCCACCTAGTACATGTACTGTAACCCTGTAAAAGGTTGTGTGCAACGTCAAGAAACGATCGTGAGTCATCGAATAATAGATTTTTGTTGCATTAAATATTGTTCAACAGCTTCAAATAGTCGTTGCTTTCCATGAACAATTTAGTTAGCCTAACTCATATATCAGACGACTCGAGTACTATTATTTTTATTTATTCGAAATGTTGATTAAAAACATTGAACACTGGTACGTGATCTTGTCAGCGTAAGAAATGCACTTCCAAGAAGAAGCGTCCAACTCGGCACCAAACAATGTAGCATTTGAAAATTTCACCAAGAATAAGCTACTTTCCTTCAATTCCTGCAAACGCCTGTTTATCATTTCTGTATATCCTCGTGTGCAAACGTATTTCATGCGTCCAAAAATGCGTCCATCAGCTCGGCTCGCTGCAAACGTTTGATTACCTCCCGCGGCACGGCTACGGTCTGATAAACAGTGATACGCACCACACCAAACCGGTACCAAACCGCGCGCCTGACGCACTTTAGCCACCGATATGCCACTTGTTGCTGTGGGATTAAAACGCACGTTTCGTGTTGGCGTTTTCCAAACCCCACCGTCGGAACACGTGCCAAAACGCGTTTCGGTGTGTTTTATTTGTTTCTCTCCTGTGGGGAGGAAAAGCAACATTAACGCACTGTTTCTGGCCATCATCATGATCATCGGCGTTGCGGGGCAGTGGTTGCATCTTTCCGCGTCAGATTTTGCCCCCGTTTTACCCTTCCGTTGCGTTATGAATGCGTTCGGCAAACGAAAACAAATATCCAAACACTCGGGCTCGGCGCTCCGGCAAACTCTCGGAATCCATTGGCCGAATGCGCATCGAACGGTGACGAGATTCATATCGCACTTCGACGTTGTTGTAGAGGGAAAATAATTGAAATATTTTAAATGGTTTAAATACCTTTTACTCTCATTTTGAGCTACGGAAAGTTCATTAGTATTTGAAAGAAATCTTTTCTAAAGTTTCGCTTCGGATAAAACAAATTTATAAATTTTTATGATTTTCAACCCATTTTTCACCTCCAAATTTGACAAAATCATATTAATTCAAAATAACTTCTCCTAAATTTTTGTATAAATTCTTTTAAAAAATACTCAATTTCAAACGATTTTACACATATTTTAGATACAAATTGGCATATAAATTGACTTACGACCGCTCAAGCTCTGTTCAGTTATCAGTGTTGATCTTTTATTCAGTTCTTTTTTTTTGCTCCTTTCATTCAGTCTCCAAAAAAACTGGGATTGCTTCGTTGGAAAACAAACACAACCATTTAATCCCCCCAGCTCAGAGAATATCAACATAAAATGATTTTGAAAAAGAACCCCCGCAAGACCCGAGATCTCCACGTGTACGTAGATCTACAGACAGCCAGAAGGGGATGATCAAGAGGGAAAAGTCTTTTGAAATCAACGAAGCATTCGATCCCGTAAAAACCCCGTAACCCCAGACAATGTAAAGGCAGCAGTGCGATACGCGTCGTCGCCCCCAACTTGTCCAATCGGATGACCGACTGTGTCCAGACTTCCAGACATTAGACAGCCCATGCAACGTCATCATGAGCTGGTAGGATTACATTTCCGCGATCAAACACACACGCGACTTGAAACGCGAGCGCGCAAGTTGTTTTGTTAACGATCACGCACGCAAGGTAAGCTTCTAAATATCACTTAGAACTTCCTCCGAGTGACGTCATTTGTCTAGTGTGAGGGAGTGACTACCTTTTCAAGGGTGCTAAAACACTTCATGCATTGGGTCTGTTGTGCCAAGTTCAATTATCGGGGTTTCATTTGCGTGGCCGGATGTGTTGAGCTCCAAGCTGTTTAAATTATGTCACCTTCAATGCCTATTTGCTAACCCATCTGACTGGTCAATAGGCGACGGCATTTATTGCTCATTATGCAAACAGTGTGTGAAGAAGACGGTTGACCGCGCACCTGCCACCCGGTAATCCTCATAATTAATTCATGACCGAAAGATTTGCTTTTACATGCGCTGTTTGGTCAAATAATTATTTCCTTCACGTACCATTCATAAGACCCAAGTTTCCTGAAGGAAGTTTCTGTGGAATTGGAATTTGAGAAAACATCCTCTCGTCGTCTGTTTTCTAACACAACACACACACACGCGCACTGAGCATACGGTGAGTTAAGGCAAATAGTACATTCCCACCCTTCACAGCCCGTTTCGTGCCTCAAAATCGTCCGAATAGGTGATGAAATTGAAATGATTTCATCATCGGAAGGCATAATACACCATGCCTCCAAACAAAAACCACCAGAAATAGTTGCGCATTTATTTTGTGATGAATGCGTGATGAAACTTCACTTCATCACACTGACGGGGTCCAGCAGCAAATAAACAAAACGGACCACACGAAATTTTGATCGATCCGATTTGATCTGGTGTCTTTCATCATTTTATTGTGATATGGTGTTTTGTTTCAGTACGATGAGGTTTGAGGTGGAATTGCTGTGGTACAGGAAAAATACAAAGGCTAGCAAAGGAAGCTAGGATTGGGAAAGCATTTCCCAGACAAGTGGAGAGTTTCTTATGTTTAATGCTATTTTGTCGCCATTATCATTACTACTATCTTATTCCTAATTTCCTATCACTTGATTTACATTTTTCATATATTTATACATGCTTGTTTTTAGATAACTGTTGAGCCTTTCCTTTAGAATATTATTCTTGAATATTTATTCTTTTCCATTATTTATTAAATTAATAGATACCGTCTTTTTTTATTGTTTGACCCAGTTATAGAGGTAGGTACGTAAAAACGTACACATGAAGGAAAACGTTAAAAATAGGGATATATAAATACAGCCACCATGAAGATGGGCATACCTTATCTTACAGCCATTTTTTATTAGAAAAACTGTTGAAACTGTCAAGTTTCTATCACCTGTTTTGTTTTGTCATGAATAAAAAACATGTCTTTTTTGTGCAGTTTTGAAATGTTCGAGTAAGACAAACACCTAATATGGGAAAGATGGACACCTGTAGAAAACGTTAGAAATTGAAGAGTTTTATAGTATTTGACTCTTCCTAACTGATCTAGAACCGTGTCTATGCGGGGTAAAGGGAATTTGTCTGGTAAAATTTTCTTGTTTAACTGCCGAAAATCCACTTCTAAACCAGTGGCGGATTTAGGGTGTTGGGGGCCCTAAGCGGTAAAATGAGTTGAGGCCCCCTGTTGGTGTGGAGCGGGGGGGGGAGTAATATTTCAATTGGCTTTGAATCAAACTCACCGTAATGGTTTGCTGGCGGGGGGGATTCTCGAGATCGACATCTGCCTTAATCCGGTGTCCGGTGAAATTAATAAAATATTCTCTTTAAATACGTTGGTCGTTAACTCGTTAATAAAATGGCTTATTGTATTCCATATATAGTACGCCTGTTCTCATCAACAAGCAAGTTACGAGAGCGAAGAGGTCTCAAAGGTACGTAGATGAAGAACAAATGCACATTTGTTTACCTTAAAACGGTGCTCGAGCGTCTGTAGGCCAAGCAGAAGGTAACGTGAGCGATAACTTGGCATGGTTATGAGTCCTCTGAATTGGTCGCATTTTAAACCAAGTCTTGTAAACTTCCGTTGTATTACCTCTATTGTGTTAATCATCGTAGTGCAATTCGGGAACCGAAGTACTGAGCAGTACTTCACCCCCGTGCGCACAAGACAAGTAAACAACGACGTAAGACTTAAGACAGGACTTCTTCTTCATTGGCACAACAACCGTTGCCGGTCAAGGCCTGCCTCTAACCACTAGTGAAGGGACCTTGGCTTTCAATGACTTATTGTTACCGTAGCAGGATAGTCAGTCCTACGTATGGGAACACGGGCTATTCGGGGC
This sequence comes from Anopheles arabiensis, assembly GCF_016920715.1. Classification (NCBI taxonomy): domain Eukaryota; kingdom Metazoa; phylum Arthropoda; class Insecta; order Diptera; family Culicidae; genus Anopheles; species Anopheles arabiensis. The sequence continues at coordinate 68,118,454 of NC_053518.1, read as the reverse complement.
TTGAACCCATGACGGGCATGTTGTTAAGTCGTACGAGTTGACGACTGTACCACCAGACCGGCCCATGACTACATTATCGGAATTTTCGAAAGATAAAACCTAGCATCTTATATGCCTTGTTAACAGTGTTGTCAACGTGTAAACGGAAATTTAAACTAGAGTCCAGTGTAACGCCTAGATCACAAATTTCTTAACGACGATCTAACACACTGCCTAACAACGAATTACGAATTATACTTGATCGTTTTTTCAAGTCTATGAAACGATATAGTAAAAAAGCAAGGGTTAGTTCGCTATCATTTTTAGACACCATGTACCAAACACTAAGTATGAGTTTCTTCGTCCATGGGGCCCCTATTGGGCACAAAAGTTCTCTATGAGACTACTGTACACATTGTTGTATATGCTGGAATTACCATCCACGGGGCCCCTAAATAGACGAGGCCCCCCGCGGCCGCTCAGTCCGCGTACCGTTAAAACCGCCACAGTACTAAACGCCATTTCTTCTTGCCTTCAACTGATTTCTTCGGTACTAATAGTATCGGTGAATTACTTTCCGCATCCACATCCTATTACTTTCTACTTCCTGGTACGTACATGCACTTATTCTTAGCCAATTGCAACAAAGGTTCATTTAATTCATCCATTAATTTAGGAATTGTAAGCGCCGCTTGTAATATATCGTAGAATGCAGAAACTGAGGCATTACTTAAATATTGGACACTAACAGCTGATGTTGTTCGAGATTATAGAACAACAAATTAGAACTTCCCTTTTGGAAATTACTCCGCCGCCAGTCTTCCCCAGAATGTTTGAGGGTCTTGTCAATAGATCTATCCAATTTTTCCACCATACCAACGTTCAACTTTTAGGTCTTTGTAATCCCATAAAATCTCAAATATATGCCTGAACGATGTCATATAAATGCATCTTCTTTTTGTCGATAAAAATTGTCCGAGTCTGGGCAAAATATTGGGTTTCGTGAAGAGCCTCATCAACATCTAGCGAGTAAAAGCATAAGGCAAATGGCTGCTATTTTGACCGGTGCTCCATTTCTCGCAGATTTCGAAGCTTTCTCTTGTTTCTGGATTTTATGTTGTTTAGCATGTGAATTTTACCAATTTTACATATTTTATATGTTATTTTTTGTTCTATCCTTGCAATCTCTATTTTCCTGCCTGGATATTTTTCGTATGCTTTTTTATTTTGGTTCCATTGTCCTACATTTTTTCTATAAAAAGCATCAAAAACTTTCGTTTCACATTTGGTAAAGCATGATTTATCCAAAATAAAGATTATGTTATACGGAATTGTAAATGATTAGTCCAAACAATATAGGAACAGATCTTCGAATTGAACAGTTATACAGGAATAAAAAAAAAGTTAATCAAATCAGAAGTTCAGAATATAAAAAATAAATTAAAATTAGTTCAGCGAACATGATAAACAGTAAAATTAATACATGGGAACGATAAGTAAAATGTTTTGACGATTTTTAAAAACAAATATTAAAAGCTATAAAACATTCAACCAACGACAATACAGGGTTTCCCACGATTTATTGGTTGGTTCCTATCAATTTTTGGTGGGTTCCCATATTTTTTTGGTGCGTTCCCACGATTTTTTGGTCGTTTCCCAGAATTTGTTGGTCCAATTGTATTGATATCCAATTGGAAAATACCAATAAAATATGGGAACGAACCAAAAATCTATAGGATACGACCAAAAAATCGTGGGAACGCACCAATAAATCATGGGAACTGACCAATAAATCGTGGGAAACCCTGTAAATGAAAAGAAGAGGTTTTTTTGATTCACTAGAACTTATTCTATCTGATACAGTTGGCACACTTTTTCCTATCTCAGTGACATGCGTTATGGGATGTGTGTATAAAGAATATGGCTCGAGATCATATATTTGACGAGCAAAGAAGGTAAATATATCGATTTCTAGTAAATATATTAATCCTTCATCAATGATTTAATCTTTTTCGCTCTGTATACTGCCCATTGGCTCTTGTTTATCCTTAAGTGAAACCCGTTTCGTTCTTACGAACAATTCCAAAGTAGTTGATATTTACTGCGGCAAATCATTCACTGTTCAACACACATATCTAGCCTATGGGACACCATTCCCTCCCAAAAACACATTCAATCCCCCCCCAAGTCACGGTGACATCACATCCGAGCTGTACCACAGGAAGCAAAAATATTGCCCTAGGAATAGTACACGAGGCAAGGAGGAGAAAAAAAACCCAAAATCTATAAGAAAAACCTCGATATTATAAACAATGAGATCAGCTACCTTTCGCTCTCGGGGAAGCATCAAGATGTTCTCGCCGTTTCTTCTCTGACTCGTTTTTGTGCCAAAAAACCATGTCAAATACCGCCAACACACACACACACACAAATTCGGTCCATGGAACGGCCGTCACCGGTGGCAATGCTCTCAAAATAAAAATTCATCCCTCGCACACTATCTACACACTATTAGCAGCCCTCCATTAGCAGCAGTTTCCCTCGGCTCGAGGACTTAGCAGAGCGCGAGGCGGTACAGATTTTGCTTCCCGCGCTCAATGTCAAAGTCAATGTGCGGCGCTCGCCCTCGGCAACCGGCAACACGTGTGGCGCGTGAAGCCTTTTATCGGGAAAATCTCGGGAAGTCGCGCCAAAAAGTGAACAGAGCGTGCCATGTGCTGTTTTGGGGCGGCACTACTACTAGCTCCGGGCACTACCGCAGCGCTTTGAATGTGTTCATTTTTAGAACTCCACCAAACGGCCATCCACCAGCTGTACTGCCGCCGATGACGTGATCGATAAAAGTAAACTCCAAAAACAAGCGCCAATGGATGTGAAACCTTGCAGATCATATAGTTTAGTAAACTGTATGACAAATAATGTTTAGATAAGGGAGTCTCGCTCCGCTTGCGTCACTAGTTTAATGCTCTGTTATTCTACAACACATGGTACCCGCAAACCCGGTTGGTTTTCACGCGTCCTTCACAATTGTGTGATTTAACCAAACAGCGATGTCAAATACTGACCCGCTAGTCCATCATTTACTAATTTCTGATGTCTTGTTTTTAACCCCGCATCCTTGAAAACATAACTAAACATTCTTCACCGTTAGTGCTTAATATTCCACAACTCCCTTTTAATTTCCAACTGTCACGCGTGCACAACAGGCAACGTCCGAACGTCTCATAAACACTAAACAATCTGTTGGTAACGCTGCAGACGTTTCGCTTCACGCGCTCATAACATGTGGAAAAATGAACCATAAATTTGCCACCAAGAATGTGTGATCGTGTGCGATCTTCCCGTACCGAAGACACACCGATCGGTGGATAGAGGAAGAGGAGGAGGCAGAGGAGGAAGTCAGTAGAAAATCATTTTCTACCTCAACATCATTGGCATTCCTGCGATATGACGTGCTGAAAGTTATAGCGTCAATAAACACTCATTCGCCCGAACGTTGCGTTTCTCTTTTTGTTCGAACCATTCGTCGGTAACATAAATACTAATCCGTATCAGTTGGTAAAAGACCGGGGATTTATACTTTTTCTAAAAGGTTATCTTAGAGGTTCACTTTCGCTTGGGGTGGTTAGAGATTGAGCATTAAGCACACGTATGATCCATTTGGGTAGAATTAATGCAATTAAAATAGGTACAGTACGGTGCGGTTGAAGCTCAGAGGTGTCAAACTCAAAAGAACAACTAACAATATTACATTTTTATATTGATACAGATTTGTCTTATGAAATAATTTTAACAGTAGTTAAGTATTCTTTCATTGCGAATGATCAGCAAATGGTGAAAAATGGCAAAAATTAGAATGATCCAATTCCAAAATGATAAATACAAAAGCTTTTAAAACGTGATCGTGCGTTAGATGAGATCGCCGGATCAGTTATAGTTTCTACAAAGTAATTATAATTTCTATGAAAGAAGGCGAGGATAGGGTAACTTTTATAATATTCTAACAGGTAATAAAGATGATTATAATCGAAATGAGTTCTAAGGAAGGGGTTTTGTCAGATCACTTTCGAATACTTTTTGTTACCGAATTGCATGGTGCCCAACTTATAAGGATTTTTAAATTTGACATCTTATTGAGCAAATTACAATGAATTGCATCACCAAATGCCAAATCAATTGTCTTTGTTGGAAAACATTTAAAACTATAGAAAATGGATTATTATTGATTTTTTTTTGTCTCAGTATAAATCCTAGTTTATTCGATACAAGGTTTAACAGCCCAACTGACGACATGGTCATGACAATTGTGTCCTAGAATAGACAGCACAGCACCATGGTGTAGTGTACGTGACATGCTACACTGCGAGAAATTTAAATAGCTCCAGCATGTTTTTTTTAAATAATTGTGGATTTAGAGGCAGAATTTGTAAACATTTTTAATTATCCTGCCAACTCAAGTATCTTTTTAAAACGTTGTTGAACTATCTTCACGGTGGTAATATACCTCTACCATATACTTCTATGCATTATACCTTATTTTCGTACTCCAGATGCTGCAAGTAGACCCATACTGGTCGTGTAACGAAATAAATAATGTCCATCTTTCTTATTTTTGAATAACTTCACTTTTTTTTAATAAACGAAACCGAATCATAACCTTAACGAAATCCTGCAAAAAAAGAACAGAAAGCTATTTTCACGGTGGTGCTATTCTTATTTCGGACCTATTTTGCGGAAAATTTCTGCAAAATTGAAACAAATCACATTGAAATATTGAAGAAATGTGCTTGAAAGGAGTAAAAGATTCTATTGACATTCTGAACAAAGAAAATCTTTCTCGATATGGTAAATTCAGAATTATTGCTAAATAACAAGGCGGGAATTTCGGGTTGTATACGATGGCTATTTCAAGAGACGATTGTTATATAGATTTGAGTAGTTGTTTGTTTTGCTGGTAAACCCTGTAAAACAAATGCGTAAAGAATCTTATCACTAAAAGCTTATCATGCATTCTTTAGCATTTATTAAAGTCATTTGATTAAATAAAACAAATTTTACTTGATTTGACCTGTTTGAGCCGGTCTCTTGATACAGTATTCAAGGCATAAGGCCTAACATTATTTATTTATTTATTTATTTGTATTATGCCCAGCACACGGCAAGACTGACTATCTTGCAATGGGTTAAGCGGATATTTACAGCGAAAGATAACCAACCCTATTGGTGGCTTGCGGCAAGCCTGATATCTTGCATCTGATAATGAAATAAAAATAGCATTCGGTTTAATAAGCCGAACCGCCTGTGTTTGACACCTCTGAACATTATAACAAATTTGTATGTGAAATGATTAAATTTCAATGTATAAAATATTTAGACAATAAAGTATGAACTAGGGAATATAATATATAAAAGTGCACTTACAAAAATATCTAACACATAGAAAATTAGGGTATAGCGAGAATAACATCAAGAGACACCGTCAAAACCAAAAAACTAAAATACATGAAAAAAATCCTAATCAACAGGCCTTATCAATTCCCCGGTCTCTCTACCTACGCCACTAAACATTACATCATACCATCAATTAGCCTTCGGAACTGACCCTCGTCATCATTCCGACTCGAGACTCGGACACTGAACATTGTGTCCCCTGTGTCCAACGCACCACATCCAATCCAAAAGCCGGCGATATTCATTCATCAAAAAGCAATCGCAAAGCAGAGAGCAAACACCCGTCCCATCTACGCATGCTTATAAATATGCGTATGCTTGAAAAGCAGAAATTTAATCTGCTCACATACTGCTGAACTCCCACCACCACTATCACATGCTCGACCAGGGCGAAACCGGACAAGTGCGTCGCGCACTATAATCGTTCATAAAAGAAACGAACCTCCCTGGAGCGATAGGAAGCCGCGTCAGAGGCAGCTAACTCTGCTCATGACGCAGTATTATTTTGTAATTAAAAGAATAGGAAAAAAAAGAAATTAAACAAAACTCTCGAAACGTTCCACGTGACAGTTAAGTATGATCTCACATTGCTCAGGTGTCCACGTGACAATTAAGTATCATCTCACTTTGCTCAGATTACCTACCCCTCCCAAGTTGAGAACACTCCGGGGACATGCTCTCAAGTTAGCAATACCGTTTCTCTGCCGGCTGAAAACGTAGAACGCACACTCATCCAGCTTTGCAAACGTATTGCCTGTCGACCTGGTTTTGAGCGCGCGTTGCGAACTTCCAGCAGCGACGCTGCACGTTAGTACCAACCGCGCACTAAACCGTGATAGAGGTCGTACACTGGTGCGCTAACGCAGCACACAGTAGCACACGCGTCTATGTCTCACATCTCCGGTTGACACATTTACCGTGTCCGGAGGAGGAAAATCAGTGCCCACAGAAACAATCGATTCCAACTCTAAACCCACTGGCCGGTAGCGAACTCCAGCGAACCGTGAGCGTTCTACAGTTTGTGTCTGGGACACCTTACCTGGGACACGGTGTACATTACAGAGCCGCGCGCGTTTGACAGGTCTCAGACAGGGCCAAAAAGGTGTCTTTTCAACCATGATCTACCCAACCGTGGACGCCTTCCAGAGCTATCTCTGGCTGGTGCTGGTTTGTGTGGTGCTATATTTGGTCTGGTTTCTCGCTACAACCGGCACACGCTACTGGCAGTGCGTCCCACGAGTGCCGCACATCAAGGGCCGCCCGCTGGTGGGCAACTTCCTCGACGCGTTACTGATGCGAAAATCCGTGTTCGATCTAATGGACGAGCTGTACGTGGACGAGCGGGTACGGGACAGTGCACTGTTTGGCATCAGCAAGCTGCTCACGCCCACCCTCGTGCTGCGCGATCCGGAGCTGATCAAGCAGATACTAATTAAAGATGCAGCGTTCTTTTGCAATCGGTAAGGGTGCAACGAAAGGGTGGCAGGGAAGTGCACGTGCTTGGTTTAATTGTTTCGATTATCTCTCGCGGCGTATTTGCAGCTCCATGTCCACCGATCAACATGGCGATCCGATCGGGTACTACAACTTGCTGATGATTAAAAATCCACCCTGGAAGCAGCTCCGGTCTTACCTAACGCCGTCACTTAGCCTGAGCAAAATCAAACAGATGTACCCGCTGCTCGATCAGGTAAGCTCATTAGCATGTGTGAGAGTCTTTGTTTGGGACTGGGGTTTTTAAATATTGGCTTAGGAATCTATCGGTATGTTCAATTGATACATCAAGGTTGTATAAAAATAGTAAATTGGTATAAACGTTACAGTCTCTTTTATAGTGCTCAATTTTTGTTTAAATAATGACGAATTCATTATATAAAGCACTGTATTACAACTCGAATGGATGCTAAGTAATAAAACAAATAGTAGAACGCTGCGCAGCACCTAATTGATCAGAGAATTGCATGCAGCGGCTATACAATATAATTAATGAGTGCCATGACCATGACCTTGTATGTCCTATCTTGAATCATTTCGCTGATTGAATCATTTCAGCGATCATGACTGTTGCTTTTACCAGAGGCATATTCTAAATAACGAAAAACTAACATAGCAGAAGATGTGATATCAACTGCGGCTCTATGGACAATTGGTCGAATGTCGGTAGTACATTAAACTTGGTCGTGTGTACCTACACAAATTGCACATTGTAGGCATGACTGATTGCGGGCACAACATCAAAATGGGTACCGACGACGTAATGATGCTTACTTTTTGTGTTCTCTCGCGTAGCCACAACAATTGAATAATAGGCATTGCGAACAATTAAGATTATCCTTCAAGAGATCAGCTTTTTGAAGGTCACTAATGTCTCTAATGGAGATCACACAGGACTTTAAATATGAAGCTAATGCTTAGCAAGAATTAGCTGGCTGCTTGAATAGCGTTCGACCCAATAACTGGTAGGATGTTCAGTTCTAGCACCGATATAAGTTTGCGATAAGTTTCAGCATTTGCGTAGAATTGATATTAGCAACACGACCGAGGTGAAATCAAGATAACTTCCTGCACCGCGATATGATTAGTATTAGTTCCGGGATAAATCGGGATAAATTCCACAGCAATAATCGATTCGGGATCATATCCAATACATTGAAATGTTTGAGATCGTCTCCATGACCATGGCATAAGTCTGATATCTGAGGTTCCCAGGATCATGATCAGGATCAGGTTTTAATGCAATCGGAATGTGTTACACGACTAGCACTATCAGGATCAATTCCAGGATAGTTATGGATCAGTTCCATGTACAATTCGGAATAGGGCACAGGATGGCAAGTCGATTCGGATTGTTCAGGTCAGATTGGTTATTAAAAGACCCCGGATCAGTTCCACGACCGGCATAGGTATTGGAATAATTCTAGAATCGGGAGAGACTTGGAGTCAGTCGTGGTCAATTCGAGATTCGGGATGAGTTCAGGATAGCTTTCATATGATCTTCTGGAGTAGCACGACAGTTCAAAAGAAGTTCCAAAATATTTCAAGACATTTTCCGGGACAGTAATCGGAACTGATTTCAATTTAAGAACATTTAACGATTCTAGAGCAGTTTCACAACTGGAATAGATCTTGTATCAGTTCTAGAATAGGAAAAAAACGTGTAAAGAGTAATCCTGTAACCTATTCAAACAAACGAGTGTGGGTTATTACCGTTTAAAACTACGCTGATTAGTTCTTCAAGACTAATATATCCCAAACTGCTTGCTCTCTTATCGATTTTTACTTGGGCGACCATGTATTTGATGCTTGCATGCTTCCAAAAATATAAAACTCAGTCTCCATTCAGCTCAACATAAATTGCGTGCCTCTATCAACTATTGTCCCATGCTTTAATTACTACTTCCTGAGCTATTATAATCGACCTTCTCTCCTAAAAAATATCTCATGACTCAAATCTCGCACCCGCAAGCGCGCAAAGTTCAACTCCCGTTTTTTCCACCCCAAAAACCGTTCAATTGCAGACAAACAAGGTGAATCCGGTCAGGTCGTCAGCGGTACATTAGATTAGAATGATAAGCAATCGTATTGGTATCGCGAGGCAAGATAGTGGCCACGTGTGCTCGAATGCATTTAAGATTTTGGAACAGTTCAACCGTTTCCCATTGATAGTAGACCCAGTTAAGGGCTCACTGTTGGCATGCATCCTTTCAAGCGAGTCAACAAACACAATGGCTGGTGGCCGAATTTTGAGCGTTATCAGTGAACCAATCGGTCCGCTGTGTACGCACAAGAAATAATCACTATGCTGTTGCATTATTGTATCGTTGGATTATTTTAGCGCGTGCACGCTGTCTCTTGGCTGCCGTAGTCAGTATTTATCAGTATCCCGTAGCAGGCAGCAATCATGTCGCTCGAAGTGGTTGATCTTTTGTACACGGTAGCCCTGCTGCTGCTCCTTTACCTCGGCTGGCGCAAGCAAACCTACTGGACTCGGGCCGGCGTACCGTACATACCGGAGATTCCCATCATCGGCAACTTTGCCACGATCTTCCTGCAGCGCCACTCGAGTTTTGAGTACATCGAGCACATCTACCACCATGCCCGAACGCGTTCGAGTGACTTTTTCGGCGTTAACATCTTCACCCGGCCTGCGCTGGTGCTGCGTAGCCCCGAGCTTATTAAGCGGCTCACGTGTACCGATGCGCAGCGCTTCATTAATCGGCAGATGTGTACCGATCCGTTTCACGACACGATCGGGTACTTCAATCTGATCATGATCCGCGAGCCGCTGTGGAAGCAGCTGCGCGGCTTTCTGTCGCCCTCCGTCACCAGCGCCAAGCTGAAGCGAATGCAGCCCCTTATTGAGCAGGTGTTTTCACACAGAAATTCTTGCCCCTTTTGTCTCTACCTCAAGTGCTTATCGCGAGAAGCTAATTGTGTTGGTCACTACTTTCCAGGTCGGTGCAGACATGATGGCGTCACTCGACGCCCTACCCGTACTGCGACCCAATGTGCGCGAGACGGAGTTTAAGGAGCTTTGCGCCCGGTTCACCACCGACGTGATCGCGAGCACGTTCTTCGGCATGCAGGCCAACTGTCTGAAGGATGAGCAGTCCGAGTTCCGGTACTATGGGCGGAAGATCTTCGACTACGGACCGGGGCGCGGCCTGACGATGGCATCGTTCTTCTTTCTGCCCGAGCTGGTGCCTTATTTGCGGCTGAAGCTTTTCCCCCGCGACACGGAAGCATTTCTTAAGGCGATTATCGAGCAGGAGATCGCACGGCGCGAGCAGACCGGCGAAAGTCGGGGCGATTTTATCGACTCAATGATTGCGCTGAAAAACAATAATGCCACGCTCGGTGTGAAGGAGAAGATACGTAAGTTGGGGGAGCGCCTTAAAGTCCCTTAAAATATGATTAATAGTCTGGATCTCCTCTTCTGCAGCACTCAAAGGAGACATACTTGTGGCACAAGCAGCCACCTTCTATATGGCCAGCTTCGAAACGACCTCTTCGGTGCTATCGTTCGCTCTCTACGAACTGACGAAAAATGTAAGTAAATGAAACATGTTTGAAATTATTTTTTAATAATTTCTAATTCAACGTAATTATAGCCACACGTCCAAGAAAGGTTGCGCGAAGAGATACGCGAAATTATTGGAAAATATGGACGCGAAATTCCGTACGAAGCGTACGCGAACGAGATGCCGTACCTCGGTATGGTCATCTCGGAAACGAACCGTCTCTATCCGGTGCTTGCCTTCATCGAGCGACAGTGTACCCTGCCGGAGGGAAGCACCGGGTACAAGCTGGAACCGTTGCACGATTACGTTATCCCTAACGGTATGCCCATTATGATTCCAATTTATGCCATCCATCGTGATCCAAAGGTAACCAAAAAAAACTATGAAAATAATATACCAATTCTCTACTAACTTCCGGATGCTTTTCTCGCATTAGTATTTCCCCAACCCGACCGTGTTCGATCCGGAGCGCTTTGCGAAGGAAAACCTGGACCAGATACAGCCCTGCACCTACATGCCGTTCGGCGTTGGACCACGCACCTGTCTGGGGTCACATTTTGGGACGTTGCAGATCAAAATAGCCCTGCTAAAGCTGCTCTCCCAGTATCGCATCGAGCGTTCGCCCTCCACGCCCGAGGTGCTAACTTACCGCAAGAACGCGTTCACGCTCAACTCCAACGAAGGGCTGTACGCGGCGCTGGTTGAGGATGCGATGTGAAATATATACAACAACCGGACCAACACAAACAGTAATTTTCGGCGTGGTTTTTGCGATGCCACTCGGAAGCGGTTTCTATTTTAAAGCTATTAACGCGTAGCACCGTGGTGACACGACCGGTTCGAACAGTTGCACCAGAAAGCTGCGGTCGTGTCCGCACTCCCGCAGATAGAGCAGCCGATCGAGCAGGATGAGCGTCTCCACGACCGGCGCAAACTGTTGCCTTATCAGATAGAACACTTTCAGCTGCTCCAGCTCGGCGCTAAAGCGCTCCTCCAGCTCCTGTAAGCTGTCGTCCGTAATCGTTACTCGCTGCTCCAGCCCTAACCTCCGTACGGATCGGCGCACATAGTCCACAAACCCGTCGCACTTGAGCCGCCCGACTTGGTGGGATTTTTTCTCGCCACACTCTAGCAACACCACCTGCAGCAGGGCCCGATAGCCAAGCTTATCGCTTGGGTTCTCCCTATTGGTGCAGGCACGTTCAATCGATTCCGCCGCCAAATTGCGCGCATTGCGTCCGAGGTGAAAGCTCTTCCCCTGCAGGTATTTGCTCATGGGAAACCCGTACCCCGGGTTGTCGGACACTTTCGTCGGATTGTAGAACTCGTCCACCACGAACTGCTCCTGCATCAGATGGTAACAGCAGCCAACGTTGCAGATTCCCTTGATGGTGGGATTTTCGTGAAACAGGCGCAGGCAGTTCGGGCCAAGGTTGCCGCACGTGTGCAAACCGCACAGACAGAAGGTGCTGTGATGGCCGCCGGGGAAGTATTCTTGGGCCAGCTTGATCAGGTTGGTGTTGAAATCAATCAGCTGCGTTGCCGTGCGGTACAGCGTGTCCAGTGAGCCCTGCTGCAGCAGGTTGGTAAAATGCTCATCCTCCTCGAGGTTCGATTTTTGCACGGCTTTTGGTATTTTGGTCTGAAGAAACAGAGGAAAATGAGTTATTTTTGTCATTCCTAGACCAATCTATCAACCTTACCTTGAGTCGCTCTCGGCGCTTTTCCGCATTGCTCGTGTTTTCTTCGTTACAATCCACTCCAAGCACCTTGATGCCGTGCTCCAGTGCAATCCGCGAGGAAAGATATCCCTTCCCATCGCCCGCGTCAATCACCAAAATGTCCTCCAGGCTCGTGTCCGGTTGGGTCGCTGCCATACCGTTGCAAAGGGACGCCACGACGGCCGCAGCTACCTCCACCTCGTGACACTTCTTCACGTTCATCAGTTCCGTCATTTTCAGCCGCGTTTCCCTCCGACAGTCCGAAAGCGCATCCATAAACTCGTCCAGCGTGAGGGCCGTTCCCCGAGCTTCCGCTCCTCCGAGACGGAACTGGCGTGTGTTTTTGATAAATTCCCGCACCGCCGGAAAGCAACCACCATTACGCTCCTCCCCATCAAACGATGGCTCAAACTGGCCCCAAAATATATCCTTTGCCTGCAAGTAATCGGACACGGTGCGCAGTTCGCACTGCATCGCCACCGGCACGAACCGCTTCCAGTGCTGCTCGGTCAGATAGTCCACCATGTGGCAGTTCACGAACGGGAGGTTGGGCTGCAGGAAGCGCACGATCGTGTCCACCTGCTGCTTGATACGCTCCATCTTCGGTGGTTTAAAACGAAAGCGCATTCGTTTGCGTGTACTTGTAGGGCAGCTTCAGCAGTGCGCAGAGCCGCCGGTACGTGTTGCGGATGCGCTGCAAATCGTGCAGCAAATCAACGGCCGGATCGTTCTCGCGGGGATACTTTCCCAGCGCCGCCAGCAGTTCCTGTACCAGCGTGTGTGCCTTTTCGTTCGCTGCCGTCTCCGGTTGGGAAGCAATCTCCGTCACGATTGTGTGATAAAAGCCGATTTCTCGTCCAATTTCCGAACCCTTCTTGTGGCCGTAATCTTCCGCCTCCTGTACGGACCGTTCCTGCCGCCCGTCCGCTAGCCCGTGGTGAAAGTGTTCCTCGATGATGCGCTCCTCGGTGAGAAAAATGTCCTCAAACACATCGTTTATATCGCCGTTCTCTTCGCTCGTCATAGTTTTGTGCACGAAACCCGCTGCAATCACTTGGAAAAACTGCCGGACTGCATGGTGGCAGCGGAAAAGAAAAACGTAAACAAAATAACGACACGCCGGTCCGCTGTCAAACTGAGTTGGATAGTGGTCGCTTGTCGCTCAGGGCGCAGACATAAAATTTACTTCTAAAATAAAGCATTTTTCAACAACTTTTTCACCACTTTCAAGATGTTTTGGTAAAAAAATGTTGTTAAAAAGAGAATGTAAATAATCATTAAGAAACAAAAAAAGTGTTCAACTGTTATACCGTCAACCGCGCACAGTGAGCGCTCCTCCGTTCGCTGTCACTTTTGTTCGACGTTCCAGAAATTACCAGCTGTCAAATCGCAACACCTTCTCCCCTCCTTCCCGTCGCAGGCTGTGTGTGTGTTTTTCTGTTTTGTGCAAAACCGCATCCAAAATCGATCGACCGCTCGCCATCGTGTGTGCCATCGAAAACAAATCGCGTTGTAATTTGTGTGCATTTCTCCCTCCCCCGAGGCGGCAAAAGTGCAAAACAACTGCATTCAGCGTGCAACGATCCCGATTTGTCCTGTGTGAATTGTGTGTGTGTTTCTCTCTGTGCATGCCCACACTAATCAAGCCCCCGCATCGTTGCTATCGAAAAAGTGATAAGGCAAGGTGTGTGTGTGTGTGCACCAGCCAATCCCGCGGAGAGGAATGCTGGTAGTGTGGTGCGCTGAAAATTGATAAAATTAAGCTGACTAACGGCAAACCCGACATCGCAATCAATTTGAAAAGTGAAACCGAGCTCGCTTGAGTGGCTGCAATTTACATAAGTCTCAGGCAAACCGGGGAATCCAAAGTCCGATCCCGACAACGCACCGAAAGAGAACAGAACTAAACCTCCTCAAAAAAATGACAAAATACTATGAAAGTGAAACCGTGTACAACTACTCCTGGGAGCAGGTCACACAGGGCTTCTGGAACCGATACCCCAACCCGTTCAGGTAAGGCTCACCCCCCATTCAGTGCTGGCGTGACGTCAGGAAGCTGTTGTAATGTTACATCGCCTTGGCTAAGTCTCGTTTTAGCGTCCCTAGAAGGGCGGAAAATTTGTCAGCTTGTCAAAAAATAGCTGCAGTTTCGGTTGCTCTAGTTACCCTTTCGGGTGGCCAATGTGCCGCCAACTGGTTGTGTATGCGTGTGTGTTGTCCGCGCAACTGCAAGTGAATTTTGCGGTTGCTTGGATGCCCACCGCAAAGCACAATGCCATCCGCTCGCGCCAAGACATACTCATCCACTGCCCATGCCAATTATGTAATGCGCACACTGAGATTGCCACGACCATGCCTCTCCGGCACATGTGTAAATGTGCGGCACTTTCTCGCCGGTTGAACACGTTTTAATTCTGCTCCTTTACGTTCTATTTTTATGTAACCCGGCCTCCCCACCACCTCCATCGCATGCCGGCACGCGCGCACACACACACAACCATCTCGTTATCTGCGCGGGATGCATCGCGCACACACCACACGTACGCACACACAACACGCGACAGCTCGCACGTACTCTCCGAGGACACGGTCAGCCGGGAGGTGCGGAATGGGAAGCTGCACAGCAAGCGGCTCCTCACCAAGACGAACCACGTGCCGAAGTGGGGCGAGCGCTTCTTCAAAGCAAAGTCGGTCAACATCGTGGAGGAGTCGGTGGTCGATCCGAACGAGCGAACGCTCGTCACGTACACGCGTAACATTGGCTTCAACAAAATAATGGTAATATTGACACTTTTGCATTTAGAAATTAAAACACATTCTTTAAACAAACACCTGCTCTCTTCTCTTTTCCAGAGTGTGGTGGAAAAGGTGGTCTACAAATCGCTCCCGGACCAGCCGGGCAAAACTATCGCCATCCGGTCGGCGTGGATCGATTCGTCCGTGTACGGCTTCGGTACCGCCATTCGCGCGTTCGGGCTGGAGCGGTTCAAGAAGAATTGCGCCAAAACGGTGAGCGGCTTCAACTACGTCCTGCAGCACATGTTCCCGAACAATCCGGTCGCGCTGGCAGCGGCCGCTGCCGCTGCCGCCAGCCAGGCCTCCAAGGCCCAGAAGCTGCGCGAAGCGGCCAAACACGCATCGGACCACATGAAGGCGCAGGCAGAACATTTGGTACAGAACCTGTCCGTCAAGGGCTAGGAAGGAGGGGACACATACGGGGGGAGGATACCATGCATCAATTCCAACGGTAACGGAGCAGTCCCCCAGGTACACAAGTTGTCGCCGTAGGTTTGTTTTTAAGTCTTTGGTGTGGGGTTTTGTTCGGTACCGGGTTTTGTTACCTAAAAGAGCTGTGGTTAGTGCGTAGAGAGAGAGAGAGAGAGAGAGAAAGAGAGAGAAGCAGAAAGAGAGCGAGAGATAGGAAATAGGAAAAGTTTTTAAAACAGCCGTTTCAAAAGTAGTTATTCCCATCTTCGATCCGCAGACGTAAAGCCAACGCAAAGCAGGTCGTGTTCCACATCTCAGCAGTATTGTCATGCGTGTGTGGCCTTGTTGGAAAGCATGCCCCATGACCCCCCGGTATACCACAAAGTCCCATGAAAAAAAGCCACAAAACCCACACAAAATGCCGGCAGGGACGCTGCCCGTCCAAAGAGCAATTGGTTGTATTGTGCAATTTCCAAACGATTGGTTAATCATTCCACGTGATTGTGTGCGCATTGTGTGCCCAGGGAAGAACGGCACTCGACGATCTCATTTGCGCCTGAGATCACTTATCGCCTAGCGCGGATCGCACGAAGTAGGTTGCTTGCTGCTGTTACTGCTGCTTCTGCTGCCGCTAAGCTGCTACTACTAGCAACCAGAACAAAAAACAGACGTTTGATAGTGTTTATTGTTAATCCATTAGTCTCTACTGTTCAAAAACCGAAGGGGCAGCGATCGAGCGAAGGAGGCGACAGCAGTTTTGCGCGAAAGATGGTAATACTGGGTTGATTTCCCCCGGGAGGAAAGCAAACGAGAGACAGGGTAGATTATACGTTTTGAATAGCGCGAATAGGACGTAAACTAGAATATTCAATTGTACGCTACTTTAAACATAACTGGAATAAATCCATCCTTAAACGAATATCCCTTTAAGAGCGATTTATGAATGTATAATGAAGAATGATGACAAACACCTTTTTTAAAGTCAATGGTCCTTAACCGTTTGGTTCCAAAATGCTGGAAAAGCTTAATTACGTAAAAATATAAAAAATAACTTTTGGGAAACGGTTAATAAATCGTTAATAATAATAATAAATTGCTTAGAATACACCACCTTGAACGCATGGAAGTTTTCCGTTGCCTAGCAACCCTCATCCACTTCAGCAAAAATGAGTAGTGATGGGTGGGTCGACCCGAACCTACCGTCTCGGAGCTATCAAAATGCCTTCCGGAGCGCTCCAGATCACATTTGCCGTTTGTGAATCAACGCATTCTTACCAGGGAGGTCATACTTACTTACTTATCCGGCGCTACAACCGCTTTGCGGTCTTGGCCTGCCTCAGGAGTGTCCGAAACCGCTCACGGTCTCGCGCCTTCGTCTGCCAGTCCGTTATCCCGGCCTTAATGGCGGACGCCTCCACGCTATCTTGCCACCTCAATTTGGGCCTACCACGCCTCCTCTGTCCTTGTGGACGGCCTAAAAAGACTTTACGGGCTGGGTCGTCCGTTTCCATGCGTACAACATGTCCAGCCCACCGGAGCCACCAGGGAGGTCATATTGTGTTACTACTGACACCCATCAAACCTATTAAGGCTGCTAAACTCATATAAACCCACTGAACCTGTTGAACTAATATGCACCTACAGAACTCGTATAAACCTGTTGAACTCGTTGCACCCACGGGTAGGAATCGTATATGCTTTGGCAAACCTATTGAACCGACCGAACTCATTACACCTGACTCCATGTCGATCTGTTAGTGGAGTCGTATGACCCATCACTAACAATGAGCTGTAAAGCGTATCGAGCAGTCGCTTCAAGGTAAGTTACTTATCAAATGTCCATCTATCTTGGAGGTCTTGGAGATAAGGTGTAGGATACGCGTTAACAATCTGGAATCGTGCCATCACAAAGGAACCTTACAATAGGACTAAAACAAATAACGGTCATAGCATCATTTCACTTCTACCGCACGACGAATTCCAACGGTTTTTCGTTTTATTCGGAAACATTTCGCTTCGATTGTTCTTCACTTACTTAATAATGCTGCTTTTTTAGAAAAATGCGCGTCAAGCGTTGCCCCCCTCCTCCTCTTCCTCCTTCTCCTCCCCGCGACAACACTTGCCTACGAGAGAAAACGAATAATAGGTAAAACAGCAAAACAAAAAAAAGTACCCACCCTTTCCTTAAAGTTCTCCCCCTTCCCCCCTCCCCCCTCTACTGTTTCTTGAAGCTCTTTAGAATCGGGTAGATGTTTTCGAACGCGTCGTAAATCTCCTGCCGCACCTTAGCCCCCGTCAGCACCACCTTGCCGGACACGAAAATGAGCAGCACGATACGCGGCTTCACCATACGGTAGATCAGTCCGGGGAACAGTTCCGGCTCGTACGAGCTGAACCGACCGTGCGTTAGCACCAACCCTTCCAGCCGAATCGGAAACCGCACATCACAGCTGCCCACCATGTTCTGTACCTTAAAGTCGAGGAATTTGGCCTAAAAAGGGAGAGAGGAAATTAAGCTAAATTGGTCCAAGGCCACAATTGGTGTCATCCTTCGCAATGCGTACCGTAAAGCCAAGCTTCTGTATGATGCGCGCGTACTTTCGCGCCGCCAGTCGCGAATCGTCCTCACTCTTCGCGCCCGTGCACACCATCTTGCCGGAGGAGAAAATCAGCGCGGTCGTGCGCGGCTCCCGGATGCGCATGATGACCGCCGCGAAACGCTTCGGATTGTACTCGGCGTTACGGGCGTGCAGAGCAATTTTTTTGAGATCGAGCTTGCAGCTCAGGTTCACCGTCGAGACGATGTTTTGCAGCTGCGGCAGGATGGCCGGTTCGCTCGGCGTCATCGGCGTCATCGGGGTGGCGGGACCCATCGTCTGGTGGATGTTGACGCTGCCGATGTTTTCCGGATCCCGCACGCTGCCCCCGCTGCCGCTCTGCGGGTGGCTCGGTGTTGCTGCCGCCTTCGATTCCGTCATCGGCACCATCGGTGACATGAGACTTTGCTGAAAGGGGGGCAGAAAAAGAAAGGATTAGAAAGGACCATAGGAGCAAACGAGAAATCACCAAAAATCCAGTCCGCTTACCGGTGTCTGTGGTTGAATCATGTTCTGGGGGGTGGAGAAGCTGGGCGCGTACGTGTGCATGCTCTTGCCGGACGTCGAACCGATGGCCGGCATTGTGTAGTTGCTCGAGCTAAGGCCACCCATCGGGGTCATGTGCGGCATCGACTGTTGCTGCTGGTAGGCGTGGGGCAGAATCTGCTGATCCTCCTCCGGCTGGTGCAGCGGTGTCCCGATGCTGGGGATCGAGAATCCCGGACTCGGCAGCATCTGATCCATGGCTGGTGGCTGGCAAAGGTCGCGGTAGCGTGTAAACAAGCGATGCAAACAAACCTTCCAACCGCTACGAATAGGCACAACGCGACGCTGTGGCGCTTTTCGAATGGATGCCTTGTGCCGTTTGGGATTGACGCGTTTGCCGATCCAGTACACACAACTTACTATACGAAAATGCCGGGAATATGGTGCGAAATCAACAGAAACAGCCAATTCGCGTCCAAAGTGTTGTTTCTTGTTGGCTTGTTTTGGCAAACACTCGTTTGACAGCTCGGCTGTAGGACAGAATTTGACGCGTATGACAGTTTCGATTTCTGAGCGCGCACAGTGGGAAAGTGTTCGCACTTTGGCCAAATTCGAAATTTGATTTAGAAACCGTTGCAAATTGTACGTTTTTTAAAATCATCTGCGTAATGCCAACATAGCATGAAATTAAGCTTACTTTCAATGAATCAGACCTGTATTTAATTCATTAAGGATTTATTGTGACCATTTCTAAACGTATAAACTACGAACTAGCTGTACCACGTGTTCGACGTGTAGTTTTCTAAATCTAGCGCGAATTGAATGAATTCAATATATTTATGTTCAAAAATGCACTTACAAAACTAATCCAACTTACCCAACATAATTCATTTTCTTTCTTTGTTTCTTTAGCTTACCTTTACGGCCACCACAAGCACAAACAAATACATAAAACTCGTGTTATAGTGTTCACCAAAGAAAAACTTTACTCCCCCTGCAACAAGGATTTCCGACACAAAGTACAAAAGAGAGTTTTACACAATAAATATATGGCAACCGATCAACGACGCGATCAATCGAAAACTGGGATTGGCTTTAAAAATGGAAACACGCGAGACGCTCCACCTCACTTGCGCGAGTTAACGTTCTGTTTCTGAGTTGTTGGTTGCTCTGTTTTGTTTTACAGTTTTTCAAAAAAAAAAAGAAACGTTTTAATATATGTTGCTTTGTTTAAAGCCCGGTTTCTGATCTTTTGTTTTGTGTGTTTCCTGTTTGTTTTCGTTTTTTTTCTTTAAAATACAAATACTTTTAAAAAATAACACACATTAAGAGACACAAGCAAAACAGCACTAGAAGAAAGAGGGAGTTTTGTTTTGTGTTTGTGTCTTTCTTTTTTTTTCTCTTTTTTTGTTGTTGTTTGTTTTTTATCCCTTTCTTGTTCACTTTTGATGTTCTTTTTTCTCTTTCTTTATGTCTCAAGTAGGGTAACTGTACCAGTTTTCGGCAGGCTAGTGCAGCAGTTTCACAAAAATTGCTCACACATCAATATTTTTCATTATTTTTCTTGAAAGTGTTGTTATTCTGGTTGATAAACTATCATAGTATGTTACAATATTTTTTATTTGCCGGTTCAAATCCTTTTTTCATAAATATTCGCGAAAATGCAAACATTGATTTTGCTCCTATTTTCGGCAGTTTGTTCCTATTTTCGGCAGGCTGTGTTCCTATTTTCGGCAGCGCGAATACGGGTCAGAAAATGTTTGTACCAATGTGAATATGTACAAAAAAATGTTTAAAGCAATTTAACACTCTTACTTTCCTAAGATTGGTGTTAAAAAGCATTTTAATTAATAATTTTATGTTGCTTATTTTGGCCCGATTTGACAGCCATTTTGATGCGACGTTTAAACAGAGCAGCCATTGACAGTTTGATGGTTATAGCGCAAGGTGTGTTTATTAAGGAGGTGAATTGTTAGCGCGTTTTCCGGGCGCCATCATTGAGTATTGTTATGTCAAATCGCATACAATTTTCTATACCCCCCTCCAGCCCTCCCCGATTTTAATACCGGAGCCCACAGTATTGTTATGTCAAGTCGTGAAATGTCAATTTGCTCTGAAGCACTTCACCTCCTAATATCCATACACCTTGGTTATAGCGTACGGTGCGAACTGGCTTACAAATATTTATTTTTCTCTTAAGTTAGTGCATTGTTTAACGTAAAATTGGTGATATTTGGTACAAGAAAGGTCATATTATGTGTCGACATACGCATTGTAGTGTTTTGATCAATTTTAAAAGGAATATTCAGCCAAATTCAAAGTGTGTTATTGTTCCGAGTTTCGGCAGGAGCCCACAACATTGAGCTGTCAAAAATGAACATTTACTGTGTACCTATTTTCGGCAGCATTTAAAGTGAAAAATAACCTGTTTATCGTGTTTTTAAAATTCCGAACAAGTTAGAATAAATTAAATAAGCATAAAATCTTTAATATACATCACTTTTTCATTGTTTTACTGTTCTGGTTCTCTTAATCACAAAACCTGCCGAACGATTGGC
Organism: Anopheles arabiensis; assembly: GCF_016920715.1. NCBI lineage: Eukaryota > Metazoa > Arthropoda > Insecta > Diptera > Culicidae > Anopheles > Anopheles arabiensis. The sequence continues at coordinate 68,097,434 of NC_053518.1, read as the reverse complement.
TGACAGCAAAGCTGCCGAAAAAAGCACAATTTATTTGATATTTTGGAAAATACGAAATGAAATGGTGTGAAACTTCGTATGTGAATATCAAATAAGTACAGTTTCACTGCAAAATTGTATTTTGTGAAATTTTTTACCGCATTTGTGCAGAATTTCACGTTTTTAGCTACTATGCCGAAAATAGGTACACTGCCGAAAACTGGTACAGTTACCCTATAAGTAGAGATTATGGCTGTGTATTCGTGTACGTAGTACAACAAAGCACAGTAATGGCTTTGCCGTCTCCTCTCCCTAAACAAACGTTCCAAGAGAGGGTTAAAGAGTGTTGTTTACTCATGTGTGTAGTTATTTTTTTGTGTACGTTTTTGTTTTCTTTTAAACTATTTCTGTCACAATAATAATTAGTAGTAAACCGCGCAACCAACTGGAATGCTTCTGCCTCGTTTACCAGTGGGGGAAAAGTTACTTTTATCTTTTCTCTTTTACTCTCTAAAATATATTGTTTTCTTTGAACTGTAGCCAAGCTGCCGATTCGGTTTTACATTTCCTTTTCCTTTGCTTCTTTCTCTTTTCCAACAAATATTTGTTGTGTGTATTGTGTCTCTTTGTCTTTGTTATCTTAGTCTTTTTTTGTCTTAACTTGTTTAAACTGTGAATAAACTGCTGTGTTTATCTATTGATGCGCTAATCTTTTACATCTTTTGCATTAGCAATTGGCAGAGCACACGGTAATGTTTCTGTATTTCATTGCTTTTTTTTTCTAACGGTAGCAAAGTGTTTGCCTTTATATACGGAGGGAAGAAAGAAGAGGAAGTAGAAATTGGAGTTGGTTTAGAGTAATAGTACAAACATTTGTAGGCGATAGTAAGCAAACACACAGGGCGCGCTTCTAAAATACAGCTTTGCTCAGCCAAAAACGCACACAAACAACGTACACATCGAGGACAACCACACACACTCACATACACAAACACACACACGTAAGAGACACAATAGAATGTCAATGTGAAAAAATGGGCATGCAAGAGGCACAATCTATCAATCAATTAAGGCGAATATTTGATCTGTTGAAAAGTTTCGGCTGTTTCCTCCCGCCCCTTCAAGGGAAAGTGTAGAAAAACTGGTGTTTGTTTCTATAATGTTTAAGGAGCAAATGGTGAATGGTGTGTAGTAAAAACGCTTACAAAAGTAAAACATAAAAATATAATCACAAGAGCGAAAGAGAGAAGGAGAGAAAAAGAGAATAGGTAGTAGAGAGTGCTCTTCAGCTGTTTATTAATTATTATATTTGTTTGCCTTCATCTCTGCCTTGCCTTCAAACGACCAACACACATCAGTATCCTCGCTCTCTCTCTCTCTGTATTTCAAATGCAATTCCCATATCCAACGGGCTTCCCAAAACACGCAACCCTATCCTCCTTCTCCTCCTCTGGCCTACAAACCCTTCTTCCAAACGAATCCCTTCCGTGCCACGTGGGCGCCCGTGCGCCTCCATTTACGCAGCGCGCACGTTAAAGCGCAACCCACAACACTCTGCTACGCGTACGCGGGAGGTGTTGCGCGCGCTGCAAACACTCACGCACATGAACTAATGCATACGCACATACACAAACGCACACACACACACACGCGCGCGATCGCACGCAACAGTGTAGTGGTGGTGGTGTAGTAGGCGATGGTGGGGATTTTTGTGTCAAATCTGTGTATGTACGTTTCTTCCTGTCTCTTACTCTGTGTGTGTGTATATATATAGATATCTATACTGTATTAATATATCTTCGTTCTTTTCTGCTTTCCCTCTCTTCTTTTGACGCTTTCTATGTTCTGTTTGTTTCCAGTTTTGTGTTTTTTTAATCTACTAGTGTACCTGTTTGCATCTTACTTTTCTTCTTATGCTTTGTTTTCCTCTTTGTTACTTTTGCATTACAACACCTTCTGTTTTTCTTAATTTTGTTGTTGTTGTTTTCACTTGTTCCGTGCTTTTTTAATTGTATATGTGCATTAATGCGCCAACAATTTTCAAAATGCTGCTGCTGCTGCTGCTGCTGTTGCTGCCACTGCTGCTTGCCTTTGCTTGCTACTGCTCTTATATTTTCCCTCTTCTCTTTTGTATGCGTATGTATGTGTGTGTGTATTTGCCTATGTTTGTATTTGTTTGTGTGCGAGAAAATTGTTGTAATTAGCTGTTTTCTTTCTGTTATCTGTTGTTTTGTAGTTTTTTTTGGGTTTGTTATTAGGTTTTATCCTTTTTTTATGCTCGTAGTGGGTTTTGCTTGGTTTTTTGTTTGTTTTTTTTTTATTTAACTTTGTTTTTTTCGCTGTTTACCTCTCAACTAACAAACGCGACAACGACGACGACAACGACGACGAAAGAAAGAAAGGAAGAAAGGAAGAAAATGTCTTTCTTTTTGGGAGTTTTTTGTATCGTGTGTAGTAGAGCTAAGTGTGTTCGTTGATTCCTAACTTTGTTTTGGAATTGTTTAAACGGTTTTGTTGTGTGCTCGAAAGTCTGTGAGTGTGTGTGTGTGTGTTTGTGTGTGATTGTATTGTTTGCTTGTGTGTGTTTTTTCTTCTTTTAAATACGTTCTCTCTTCTCTTACTAGCTTGGTAGTAGTAGTAGTTCTTTAGTTGAAAAGCTCTTATTTTTATCAATAATGAGTTACTTACTGCATTTTTATACTATCTTTTGTGTTTCTTTTCTCTTCTCTTTCTTCTTATGCTTTGTTGTGTGTTTTTAACTACGCACTTATACCATTCATTACCATACACTATATGCGGTGCTGTGTTTTGCAATATTCGCTTCGCATTGCATTCTAAGGTGGATTTTTGTTTTGTAACTGACAATTTGCTGACAAACGTTTTCATGTTAAACATTGATTAAACCGGTGTTAACTGACATCTTGGACACCATACACTTCCTCGACACTCCCTCTGCTACTAAAACCCGAGTGAGACTATCATATACGGTGTGTGTATGCGTGTGTGGGTTGGTTACTTGCTTTCTTTTTCTACAGCGTAAGAACGTTTCATAAACGTGAGATGGAGTTGCAAATCGTAGTCGATGTGTTTTGTTTTTTTGTCCGAAGGATACAACACAGCTGCTTCTTCTTCACACACACACACACGCAGCCACCGGTTCATTCTTCTGATTCTGTTCGTCTTAGGTCCCTCTTTTAGTGCAAGCATTTAACTACCCCTAAATCGCATTGAGGCTACTACTCTGTTGCTGTTTCGATAGCAATCGTCTTACGCACCACACATACACACTGTCAATAAGCCACTAAATGACGACAAAGAGAGATACAACTATGTTAATCAATCCAATTCGGCCATCATACTAGGATAAAAGGATAAGCTGCTATCTGCGCTGCTGCTACTGCTGCTGATGCTGCTGCTGCTGATGCCGCCGCCGCCGCTTTTGCTGTTTGCGCTGCTGCTGCTGATGCCGCCGCCGCCGCTGAGTTTGCTGCTGCTGCTGTTAGCTGAACGCTTTCCTTTGGTGTCGGGCTGTTGAACAAATTCGTGCTCGTGGTGTTAGGAGGAACACACGCAAATGCTTTGCTGAGAGACACACGCAAACACTAAAATTAATCGAACGGAGTGGTGTTAAAATAGTTTTAAAACAACGATTATGTTTAAAGTGATTTTTCAATTAAAGAAGAACAAAAAACATTCTCAAAATTCAATTTCTTTATACTTTCCCATCCTGCCAAAAGAAAAACAAAACGAGCAGAAAATCCTTTTGCATCAACAACCACACCAATCACCGAAAACAGATCAATTGCAAACCTCTCTCTCTCTTTTCCTCTCTGTTCTCGATATTCACAAACAACCAATGTCAACCAGAAACGATGTGGAATATTTTAGAGAATTTTGTATGAATATTGAAAACTGTGCGCGCGTGTGTGAAGTGTGGAATGTGGAATTGGATAATTCATTCTTTTATCCAACGAGTGGTGGGGGAAAGTGTATGTTGTGTGTTACACCACAACAAGTATTCTCTTGCAGCAAGTATTCTTTCCCAAGATTTAAAAAAACTAGCTTCACTTGTTTACCAACATAATCCACATATTAAAGAGGCCCTAAAGAGAGTAAATGAGCTAGATAAATGCATCAAAAATGCTCTAACCGTATCTTCAAGATCCTTTTTGAAAGTATTTTAGCTAGATCTTGTAAAACATATCCTTATTTTCTGATATAGCTACTAAGCTGCTAACTAATACCTTTCTGTTCTCTATTCTACTCTCTCTCTCTCTCTCTTTCTCTCTCTCTCTCTCTCTCTTTCTCTCTCTCTCTCTCTTTCTCTCTCTTTCTAACTATCTCTCTTTTTATTACATACTGCTAAACCACAGTATTCAACATTTTAAACATTTTCTTTCTAAATCCCCTCGTTCCATTATGCGCGCTAGTTGTACATTCATCACACTATCTAAAACTGAAGATATCCTCCTCTAAAAGGCTAATGCTCTTTTGGTGCTTCGATTACCTCAAATATGCCGATGGAGAGAGAGAGAAAGAGAGAAGGGAAAATTGATTTCCGTAGATTTTAGTTGTTTTTATTTTTACAAAAAAATGTACACAAATAGATTAAGGATAGTGTTTAAATTTAATTTAATTTAAATCTTTTTCTTTTCCGGTGCCTTCCTCTTCTTTCCCTCCATTCCTCTCTGACTCATTCCTCAGCTGCTCTGCTGCTGTTGCTGTTGCTGCTGCTATCTTCTCTGCCTATCTCTGGGCCTGTGGTGACCGTGGCGACTCGGCCGCCACGCGCCATTGGCCACCTTCCTACTCCCCTTCCTTTCCAATTTGCTTTCTTTCTACTCCTTTCTCTGTCCGGCGGTATTTCTTTTTTCACTCTCTACTAGCTGAATTATATTGAAATTTTGTTGTTTTGGAAAAGCTGCGCGAAGGGATTTTGTTGTGATGCAGAAGATTAAAGTGGTGGTGGTGTGTTGGTGTAGTAGCAGAAGTAGTACACTAGAGTACTGTGGTGTTGTTGTGTAGAGCAGTGGTAGTAGTAGAAGAGGAAGTAGAAGTAGATAATAGTAATAGGTAAATAGAGTAGTAATAGGGTGTTGTACACACGACGCTAGAGAATTGAGTGGAATTGCGCGGTGATGGTTGTTGCTGTCGTTAAATAGCTCTGTTGTGTTGTGTGTGTCGTGTGTGTGTGTCTGTTTGTGTGGTTATATTATTAGGAGTAAAGAGTAAAAGGTTTCATTTTTTTGCTGTGTGTGCTCCACCCTTTTGTTGGTTTGCATTATTACAATATAGGAGTTGATTGTATGCCCTTTTTTTGTTTTTCTTTCTTTTACCATTTTTATTTATCTTCTTATTTATAATTGTGGTTGTTACAATTAAAATTTTTTAAGTTATATGTGTTTTGCCTTTTTTTTTCTCTGCCGACTCTTGCTGTACCTTTCCATTTTGTTTACTTTTATTTTGCAATAAGGATTTCTCTTCGGGTTTCTCTTTTTGTTTTGTTTCTGTTTTGTTTTGTTTTTTGGAAATGAGAATTTTACCTTGTTTCTCTTTCTTTCGTCTGCGTGGGAAGAGAGAGTTGTTGTGTTGTTGTGTCTCAATGTGATGGTAGTGGGTGGGTGGTGGTGGTGGTGATGAAGAAGCTTTGTTTTAAATATTATTATGGCTGTTGCTGTTGTTGTTTATTTTTGCTGCTGCTGTTGTTACTGCTGTTGAAAGTTGTTAAAATATTATAGCTGCTGTTTTGCTATTATTTTGCTTGCTGATGTTATTTTCGGGCAGCGCTTTTTGATGCTATCTTTCTTATCGGTTGGAGATGTTATCAAAAAGCTGTTTGTTGATTTGCTATGCTTAGGTAGTGTTTTCAATTTGTTTCCATCATGTTTGTTGTTGTATACTGCTTACTGCTGTGTTATGCTTAAGAGTTTTCTTATTTAATGTTTATCTCTCGTTAGCTTTACTCTTTTCTGTATGGTTTCTTGCTCTTTTACGTTGCGTTTTTTGTTGTTGTATGTAGCTCTTTTCCACTTCCTTTCTTTTCATCATCATCATCATCATCATCCTCCTCCGCTCTTGTCTCCTCCACTCCATTAAATCCCACGCTGCATTTCTCCACCTCTTCCGCTTTTCGCTCTTTTTTTTTTTAAATCCAAATCGATAGCGTTGCGCAGCTGTTGTTGCGCGTGGCTACAGTCTTCTTAATAAACAAATAGAAAGGCGCAATGTATCGACCTGTAGCTCACTTCGATGTCATCATTGTTACGAATTCTGGAATAGTTAAGAGAGAGAAAGAGAAAGAAAAATGGTAAAACAAAACGGAAATTAGTTGTGCAAAAGAGGAAAGTGAAACTAAAAACAAGAAAAAAAAAAGAACAAGAAACTCCCTTACTAAAAAGAGTAACACTTATATTTTTACAACAAGATATAGCAAATAATGCAAGAGTAAACACTAATTAACCATCCATAAAACAAGATAAAGTGGTAGAGAGATATAAAAAAATCTTACTAGTAGAATAGGGAGTATTATGCAAAAAGAGAGGCACAAACATACGCCTTGTTGAGACACACATTGTTTGCGCCAAAACCAACTGGGGCTCTGGATGAATATATTAACATATGTTTGGCTTGTGCAAAAGAATGATCGAGCAATTTGTGTATACGCAGTGTGTGTAAGAGTAAAACAAAACAGTACAACACCGCAATTGCGTGTGTTATTCGTTATACCGGAGTAATGAGACGTTTAAGAATGGCAAGTGCTCACGACGCGGTGTCTAAATCTACTCTATATAATTTTCAATATTTAAAAACATTAAAATCAATATTTAAATGATACATTTTTCCTATACTATCTTCCAGCAACTCGAATACAGTAATGAAGTAACGCTTCTCGAAAATAGTTCACACAATAGTAGTAACGGACACACAGTGCATCGATAACGGATACTGAAGTGTCCCCGGACCTTCCACACTACGTCATCGTTCGCTGCAATTTGCTTCGGTTCTTTTTTGAAAAGAATAACCCCACAATGCCACCACACTAACTGCGGCGTCTCTCTCTCTCTCTCTCATCCACAAGCAAATATTAATAACAGTGCCATCGTGCCCAAATAACCGCAGTATTATCTTTATGGTAGGATAGGATGGCGGTGGTGGTTAGTGAGCGGATCCTACGAGCCACACTTCTCGCTAGAGTAGAGGAATATTATTAAAACCTAGGCACACACACACTCGATGTTACAGTTCTTTTTTTCCTCACAGTGCTACTTCTAGACTTTGCGCCATCGTTTTAGATGATTATTTACAGAATACTGTAGCGCCGGCTGTGTGGTTCTGGTTACAGTCGTATACACACAATGAGTTGTACTGCTGGAGTACATGCAGGGGGAAGGGAGTGCTCCCATCATCATAAGCATCACCCCTTTCAGTCTACAAAGAGAGAGGCTGATCGCGCAAAAGCGTTCGTCACCTCCAGTGTAGTGAGAATTCGAGATGCAGTACCAGTACCCGACGTATGACGTAGATAAAACTTACAAGACCGTGCTCATTACGCGCCTTGCAAAACGCAAGACTATCCTCCCTTATTTGCCCTGTTTTTTAGTCGTTGTCGGTGGACCGACCACACATGGAAGATAATTCTTCCAACAGCCAACGGTAAACAACACAAAACCCGGCACAACTTCCACTGTCAACCCGGGTGCCTGTCGAAGGGTGTTTTAGCAGCAGCAGTAGTGCAGCACAAACACCTCCCAACCTTCCCTTGCTTTTGGTAGGGTTATCCTAGGTACAACGGGTTCCAATAGTTCAACCCGAAATGACGTTGCCTTGCGCTGTACTACAAAATACTACTACCATCACCGGAACTGTATCGGATCAGAGAGATAGAGGGCAGAGCGCTATATTAAAAAGACTATTTGAACAGCAACATATGGCGGCGGGGGATCCATAAACAAATCGTAAGACGGAAGTGTAATACACAAAGTACAGTGTTGCCATAAATCTATTTAGCGCAGGTTACGACGCGCCGAGCAATACCAGAAGCATATGCTGTTGAAGCAATCTTTATTTAACCAAGAGCTGCACAGAGTTTGCAGCCACGGGTTATTAAAATGGTTATTATTATATTGCACCAGAATATGAAGCTACACTTACTAAGGGTTTTACTTGAAATCACAAACCAATTCATTAAATTGTAACATCAATTAAAGGTTTAGAAATGCATCAAACTCCATAGAAAATTCTGACGATTATGGTGCTTCTGGATCGATCATCACCTGTGTAAAAGATCGATAACAATACCCAAATAGACCATCCCGCACTACTATGGGAGGATTGAAGAGTCTAAGTCACGCGGGCAAAGCAAGTCGTCACACGCCGACAATGATATCACATGATGACGCGTGCGACGGGGCGCAGCAGCAGCAATTCCTGACCAATCTCAATCAAACCCGAAAAAGCTCTCATTACAACAAAAAAGAGAAAAACACAATTAGAAAGCGGTCCCGTGATTTCGGGTTATAAAAAGATACTGCCTCGGCCACGCCCCATTCCCACCATAAATTAACCTGTTTGTTGTGTCAATCTGGTCAATGAAAACACATATACCACACACATCCCCCATCAAAGAGAGGTGGTGGAGACCCTGAGTATGGCCGCAGGAAGACAGCGGAACAAACCCTTTCCTTTTCTGAGCTGTTTATACACCTCCGAACAAGGTTAAAAACATAACAACACAGTGAGTGGCGGTGGTGCGCCGCTGCTTCTCGATAACAAGTGATCGTGGCGAGCGTGCGGATGGCTCACCCGGCTAAAGATCAACGATCGTTTTACTTGTGTTTTTGCTGCTTCGTGTACACCTTGCGTCACACTGCCCCTTACAACCTCTCATCGTCTTTGCCCTTCGCACCCGCTTCTTGCCTTCATCTGTGGCGGTACAACATTCGCCATTCTCGTGTGTCTCACGAGCAGCAACACACTTCACCCTTCTAGAGCGATGAGTAAGCGAATAGCGCCGTGAGTAATTCATTCCCAACTCAACCGGGCAGCAGTATACACAATTGGTAGATGATGCCTACGCGACAGTATACATCCCCCGTCAGATGATGACGCTGAGACGCCTTCTTCATCCAGTGCATACAAAGCAGGATGTGGTGGCAGAGCTCGGCGAGTAGGAGTTGTAGGTAGCAGTAGGTCCAGCGCGCTTTACGACCACCCTAACACACCAAAACATGTGTGAATTTGTATTTTGCATAATTCGAGTAGACTCCCGTCGCTCCCCATATTGCGCACCAGGGGTAGTGTTGTTCGGCGGATGATGTAAATGTAATTTGCAATCAACGGTGGTACTACAACAACTCCTCCCTCCTCCAGGGGCCAATAATAGCCAAAAAGGGTTTAGTAATAAATTACAACAACATTCCAAAGAAAAAAGCATTTTTAGCAGTAACACTAAAAAGCGACAAAAAGCACGTCGCACAAAAATAGATCCTCTAACAAATCTCTGTGTGCACCAACCAAGCCGCCAACCAACACGCTCTCCCTCCTTCGCTACTAAAGGCATTTCTTTATGTGCATTATATTGAGAAAGCGAAACGGGGTCCTCTACTTTTCTTTTTGTTCGCCCTGTCGTGAGCCGACTTCCGAAACGGCACACACCACAAAAGGCTTGAAATTTATGAGTTCACGTGTTTCGCGCAACAACCAAGCTCTCCTTCCCTCCCAATATACACACACAGCATTCACGTTCGTGTGCTCCACAAGTTTTATTACGCCTTCCATCCCTGGGTGCGTGCGCGTTACCCTATACACAGGACGGCGGTGTGGTGTGTTCGTTATTCTGTTAAAAAGGCTGCCCTCTACACAATACAAGTTCTCTAGCCGGCTGCCACTGCCACTGCTGCTGCTCGCGGTTATATTTTTCCGAAACACTCCTTTCCGTTTATTCCAACAGCGTAATATCACCCCAATGAGGGGTGGTTTTGAGGGGGTGTGTGTGTGTTGAAGGTGCATCAAATATTAAACCACCCACAACACCACCACCAGCTACACCTTATTTTCGCGCTTCCACTGGTTAGGGGATGGTTAGATTTTTCGCGAAGAAGCTTTATTGCCGCAGTCGGATTTTTGCGTAACACAGAGCCCTCCCCCTTCAGCACTGTTTGCCAGAAGGGAGCGGCAGCAATGCGAAATATTTCACCCCCAAAAGCAAAAGGAGCGTGAATGTTGGCGAGGAGTATCTTTGCGAAAAATTTAAGGAGTGGAAAAGTCTGGATTGCGCTGGAAAAATTGCATGCAGCACGCAAATATAGAGGAACAACATACTGGGATGTATGGCGCAATCCATCAATTCAGGAACACTGCGAGTGCATAGTGAGCTGATTGTCATTTGCTAGATTTTTACCGCGCCAACACCATGAACATGCACATGACTGCCACACACACCGGGACAGGGGTCCTGTGATTTCAATCATGCATACGCGACTGCGGCACCCCACCACACGGGGTGAGTAGAATGAAAAAAGCTGAGTGATTTATTTTCGTTGATTTGCACAACCACCACCAAAAAGTGTTAAGCATGCGCTCCCAGAGCTCTGACCTCTAGGATTTTCGTGCATTCAAATCATCAAGTTTGCTCGGATGGGTGGTGTGTGTGTGCTGTTGGTGGTCCTTTGAAGAACCTGTCAGAAGAGTTTTACACACATCCTCACACAAAAGGATCCTTCCCTTCATCAAAACTGCAACACACACAGACACGAAACACAACCGCCAAGTCAAACACACATCATCTTCTTTCATTCAGACCCCGTCTTGTTTGCCTTTGAAGGTAATGGGCTTGGCGCTTCAAAGTTACCATGTAAAAGCACGATCCCTCTACTATCTCCCCTCTTTGCACACACATATTTGGCAAATCCTTTTTCCTTTTCGTCGGAGAATAATACTTCTTGAAGGCAGAACAAAAACGCGGTGGCAATAAAAAAAAAGAAAGAGGGAAGACCTTGTGCAATATATGCACCACGACCGAAACCTTCACTTCTTCAAAGGCTGTTTTTCTAGTGGATTTGTAAAAAGTGCACAGAGGAGGCACCCCAAAAGGCGCACGCGTGCCTGTGTGTGTGTGGTTGTTACAGAAGGAGGTGTAGTGGGCGGTAAAGTGAATGGTAAAGTCAACAAATGATTGAAATGCAACTTTCAACAGTGTCATTCAGGGATGAGTGACTGCAAAACGAAGCAAGAAGTGACTTTGAGCCAACTGGTCACACACAAAAAAGTTTGAATTATATTCCTACAACAGGGCAGAGGCACCCATTTCCTGCAATGTAAAACGAAAATGTTCAAAAGTCAAAACCATCGTCGCATGTTTACTCATAAAGTAAGCTCTTATTGGGGAGCTGGCGCTCCGCACTGGACACGAAACACGAAGAGGAGCTTGACGACGCAAAAATCAAAACATGACCCTGGCAACATGCTGATGGCGCAGTATTCTTTGTATTCTTGGAGAAGCCGCCGAGAGTTTGTTGGCTCGTTCGGTGGTGCCTGGAAGAGCGGTGCTATGAAACTAAAACTCTGCTATATTCCTTCCTTCTTGCCGCTTTTACGCTTGTATATATCGATCAAACGGGGTTCGATTGATTTGCACCAATCTGTCCATACACACACACCAACACAAGAAAGGACGACAGAATTTGTTTGGCTATTACCTCCATCGAAATGGATGTTAACCACGCCAGGTAGTGGTGGATAGAATGTGAAACTAAAACAAAACAAAAAACCATTGCTTCTCTTGCACAAAACAATAACACACTGGCTCTGCTTCGAAACAATGCTTGGACTGGACGCCAAAGGCAACTCTTACCTTCATAATTAACCTGGCCATCGCCATCTATATCGGCTTCACGGATCATCTCGTCGACCTCCTCGTCTGTTAGCTTCTCGCCCAGATTAGTCATGACGTGGCGCAGCTCAGCTGCAGAGATAAAACCGTTGCCGTCCTTGTCGAAGACTCGGAATGCCTCCCGGATTTCCTCTTCACTGTCCGTGTCCTTCATTTTACGAGCCATCATTGTTAGAAACTCGGGGAAATCGATCGTGCCGTTACCTGTGCGCGCCAAGAAAATTGGAAACAATAGTAATATTAGTAATCATGTAGGTAAAGGCAATGACAATATAGTTTTAGGAAGTAGTTTTATTTCATGGAACATTCGTTAGACTCATCAATGCAATACATTCCAAAATAGTAAAGAAAATTACCCAAAAGATGCTGTTGCCTCACAAGCTACCTAAAATCATGTCTATTTAAATTTCATCTACAAAAGTCAAATCGTCAATAATACAATAAGAAAGGCGCAAGAACACACAAGCCTAGAATCAGCTTAATCCCGTACATATTCAATATCTTATGCGCTACAAAGCAGACTTACAGCACCATCAGGACGACCTTCCCAGTACGTACATATATAAATATGTGAAATTATACGCATGTGTAGTAGACACCTGTAATGGACACCTCCGCTGGGGTCGCAAACGAAACACCTTCGCCACGCCAAGAAAGGAGCAGAGCCCAACACCTTATGGTCAAAGGAGCAAAGCGCTACAGGCGCTTAAATATATTATAATGCTCCGTTTTTCTTCCAATTCCAAGAAGTAGACCATACAACACAGTAAAAAAGATACTCAAGGATGTACCCTCGCTTGTGTTTTTGCCATGGATTCCAGAGCAAAAGGTAGACTCTACCTGCCATACACTTGACTGTACATCTTTGCTTGCGTAATGCCACGTGTGGAGGGTGGATGTATCGATTTTTCCCCGTACTATATGCGGGAACGTATATTTGAATGTCTTACTGTAACGAAGAAGAAGCAGAAGCGAGGGTAACAGCAGATTTCACCACAACATGGAGAAACACACCTCTACCTAAATCACAATCCCGAGTCGCCCTAAGAATACACATACAAAGCATACACATCCAACTACACCAGGGGCACACAACACGCCGATGTTACCGTTTCCCGCGCAGGAATCAATTTGGGGGGAGGGGGGGGGGTGTGGCGTCGGTCAGTGTGTAAAGGTGTTTTCGATTTGAAAAATTAATGAACACAAACGGTAGACTGATTGAACCATTCTCCCCCAAAAGGCCGTTTTTAGTTTGCTTCTTTTGGTAGGCAATAAAAAGCGCCTTGGGGGAGATTTTAATGTGTCAGTGTGTCCTTGCAGACATAACAAGGGCTAACAACGGTGGCGCCATGTTGCCCACCATGGTAGCTTAATTTTGGGGAGAAGAAGAATGTTAACCAAAAATTAACGTTTAATGTTTTTCATCGTATAACGTCATTGGCAAGAATTGTTGAACACACAAAAAAGCATATCCCAATGTCATAGAATGGACACAAAGAACTTTGGAGCAAGATCTTTCTGCTCCAAAAATAAATTGAACAAGACTCCAACGACCATCCATGCCCTTTTAAAATAAGGCTTCATACTTTATAGCAAACTAAATTAATTCTACGATATTGTTATCCTCCCTCTCTATCTTCTCTTGTGTATAATAGAGAGCATTCTGATCTGATTTCTAATCTCGGAAAAAGGTTACTATTCCAAATCCGAACAGAGGAATTATTGGTGGTGGTGTGGTTACTGGTAATTGTACAACCACAATCGCACCAACAAAATAGGTTGCGCCTCAAGCTCTTTTGCTATGTGTAACCACCACCAACTAACCCTACCACCCTCTTCTCGGTTCGATAGACTTCCCTTCCTGCCTTATACACCAGAGCGGGGACAACAACCCAAAAGCAAAGGACACAAGCCGCAGAGCACGAAGAACCTTTCAATCGAGTACAAACCCCCCGCCGATTGAGGACGCCAACGCCGAGGACTAGGGCATGATTGGCAATAGAGGTCACAAGATAAGGGATTGTTGTGTACCAGAGCGGGAGGACACGTTCTTCTTCTCCTCCGTCATCCGCACCACTTCTGGGGGGCGAAGTGAAATAGAGGTTTCGCTATGAAGTATAGTGAACGACGACTACTACTACTACTCCTTTCGCCCGAAACTTTACCCATTATCCATAAAATCCAAAAAGGACCTGGGAGCAGCGGCAACCCACCAAACCCGCCGAGAAAACCAGAACTCATTGGAAAACGTTCGGTAAAGGGAGCGAGAAGCCGACAATTGGGGAGTAGTAGTGGTGTTGTGAAGAGTGTATGAATTGATACCCCGAAAGGGCACAAACGACGGCGGCACTGATTTTCCCATGGCCGCACACACCGGGTTGTGCTGGTGGTGGTATCATAATGACTTGCCCCCACCCAACCGATACTTCAGTGGCGAAGGGAGGAGAACACTACAGCGTAGAAATGATTGGCCAGGATTTCGGGAGAAGTGGTGGTATCCAATAAGGGAACGAAAATTTATTATAATGTGTTTCGTTGGTATCGTAACTGTGGGAGCGGTGGTTTAGTTTTCGTACAGGGCTTTTATGTCAAACTAGCGTGATTACGAACGAGCTTTCCGTACATCTATGTGAAAGGACAGTAGAGACACCAACACCACCGCGCTCTCTCGGTCCAGTCTATGTTATGTGTGCCTTGTCATTTCCTATCTTGGTGTAAGGTAGGCATGATAGCGAGCGAAGAAAAGCTCATTTAAGGCGTCGGCGAGTTTACGCACCAGACCGAAAGCTATCTCGTAACCGATTCGATCCGTCCTTTCAATGCCGTGGAGACACACAAAAAAGGAAATACCGAGGAAAATCGCCAGTAAAATCCTACCATCTGAAAAGTAACAGTCGAAAGGACAAAGTGTATTTGAAGAATTTGTTTACTGCGCCATGGGGGTGGCCTTTTCTATTGATCCTCCTTAAAAAGTTATGCGAGCCTGGGGAGAGCTGACGATACAAAAATATTACACAACAAGCAGCACCCACACACGAGAAGCCGGCGTCGGCGATGATTTCCCTTTCATGACAAATTCGACGCACTTTATTGTGTACAGCCCCGGCCATCGAAAGGACGAAAAGGACAAACGAGGCGTATGAAGCCCGTGCAAGGAAAGAATTTACTCCCATAAAATAGTTTCTCCTTCTAGAGGAACACAAAAGGAAGAAAAAAAAAAGCTTCACAAAACTTTGCGTTCTCGGTGGCTGGTTTCTATGCGTGTAGCTGGTAATAAATATCATTTTCATTGTATCTCTATGGTAATCAGGGATACTACACACCAGTGTAGGAGGTAACTGTCTACAATACAAGGTAGCGAACAAAAGGACGTCACACACATATCCTCTCTTCACCATGCGGCAGCAGCAAGAAGTATGGCTAGCGAAAAGCACACCATCATCATACATCACCACCACCGCGTAAATCCCAAACAAACTTGAACGATTTACGAACGTGTCATGAAAAGTAAAACTATTCACGGCGAATAAAACTGTCTCCCGAAAGCGCTATCGCGTTCTCGACGGCGCCTAAGCAAGGAGCAGGAGCCATCCCCCGCTACGGGCTACAGTGTCCTTTTTCACCCGTTGATTCCCACTGACGGGGACACGGCAAAAACGTGCCCTTCTTTGGACCAGCATAAGCTTTTGCGATGTGACACATTTGTGTAATATTTCTTTTTTTTTTTGGTACAGTGTCCCACCGTACGATTGTGGTAGGCTAACAGAGAAGACGTGGATAAGAGACCACTCTTTCTCACTCGCCTAGCCAATAAATTTCATCGTTATCCTTTCCTGCGTTATATTTACTGCCTTGATTTTGGCGATTATTTATGGGGATCCTGTTTCTTTTCGTAGCCTTCTCACACACATGTAGCTGCGTCATGCTATCTGTTAAGCAGCTAAATCCAATTACCGTATTGGTATATGTATTACATTACCGTTTCTCCTAAAATGATATTCAAAAATTAAATAAAAACAAACAAAGCAGTAACTAAATTATTCGAAGGACCCACAAAACAACATGAAATGAAATAGAATGTTAGGTTTCGATTCGAAAAAAAAAAGATTAAATTTAGCACAATTTGACAACCACTAGGAAGAAAATTAAATTCTTCGATCTATTCCCTTGTTCTCTCGCCCACGGCTTGTTTGAAGCGAAGGCATGCAAAAAGCTCTATCGCGCGTTTTGTAGCTGAAACACAAATACACAATCGGCATACCATAAAAAGGCAACGAACAAGAAATGGGAGCCATTTTTTGCAGGATTTTACAAGCATCCTTATGAAAAGTGTGGAAGGGCGTCATCGTAGGCATCTTTTCTCTGCTCTTTTGTTCGGAGCTGGGGGAGAAGTTCTTTACTCTTGTAGTCGTCGTACCCCGGTGAGGGGGTGGAGAGGTGGAAGGTCCAATATATCTAGCTTTTCAAAAGCATGACAGTCAAAAGGCCAAACCGAGCGCCGCCAATCTTCGAATTGCCCCGCCGCATACCAGTGCAATCAAGGACAGCCGAGTAAGCACAAGCACATACAACACCACCGAATGCTATTGTAAGTACACACTTCTTCTCCTCTTCTCTCTTCGTTTAAGTCCAATACCCAATATCAAAGCGCAAATGGATGCCACCAACTCGAGCTACCGCCGTTGTGCCTCCCGCTCTAAACGTTTGACCGGGAGAGCATAGCAACGTTTAACCGATAAGAAATTCCTAAAGTTCAACTATTCACAACTGGGCGGTGGTTGGGGGTGGTCGGGTTTGTGTGTACGTGGCATTTCCTTTGATGTGTGTTTTGTGTACGGGAACGCGATCGTCCACAAATGTAGATGCACGCTTCGCAAGGGAACACGAGCGAAAACATGTCCTTCTTTTCCGCTGCTGCTCCTCTGCTCGTTTGCTATATATTAATGGTTTGAACATTTTCACTCTGCTCCGGGGGGGGCTGTTAGTTTCACTGTCTCTTGCTCTTTTATTGAAATATTTGCCACGGCAGTAAAACACAAAATAAGGGCAAGAATCTGGAACAGCATCGAACGCGCCCACACACGCCCTTTTGGGACAACACACAGAGTGGCAGTGGCCACAAACGAGCATCATTTTTGGTCTCGGCAATTGCATACCAACGCCAACGAAACACGTACACCAAAAGATCACCCAGATAAGACACCAGAGAGACAAGCAGGCCTGATAAGCAATGCGCACCATGCGACACGCCGCCCGCAAAAGATAACTGCAAACAGTAACCCACCGGTCGGTCGGGTCGGTTGGTCACCTTGTTACATTTACCACACATTGACGTAATTTAACCAGGTGTGAAAAAGCTAGAAGGGCGAACCAGCTACACACTATAGTAAATGACGACATCGCGCGCATTGTGCTCTGCTCTTGGTTTGATATTGAATGTAGACATATTTGTTTTTTTAAGGAACAGAACAATAATTAGGCCTTTACGATACTTATCAGCTTTTTATATGGAGTTTGACAGCTGGCAACCTACTCCGTACAAAACCACACACAAAACTAGCCTCAGATTATTTCAGCCTCAAAGCTAGAATTAGATTCGAGTACCTGCTCGAAAAAATGGCAAAACAACGTCTTGTTTTCATTTGTCCCAAGAGGCATTAAAGAGATCAGGTGGTGGAATCTATAATCAAAGTGTATGTATTTCGCAACACCAGGTGTTCCCATAGCCTGTCTGAAGAAAAAGAAGAATAAGAAGAAGGCTTTCTGGTAACTTGACGAAAACACAAAACACACTTAAAATCTTCATTCAGAAGCAGAAGCGATAAAAATCCACCTTCTAAACATCTTGGGAAATGTCTACCTGTATATTATACCCACTTTGATAGCTGATCGAAAACTGCTATACAATGTAAATAGCTGATAGGCTGAAATTTCAGTCTACGATCTTAAAAGGGAAAAGGGGCCCAATAACGAAAGAATTATAGAAACATCATCGATTAAGGCATTCTATATGAAGGTAAAACACTTGACTTATTGTGAAATTGGGCAATGAAAAGTTTCTGAATTACATTACACAACATTTTGAAACGAAGCAGCTAATTCACACATAATAAGGCACACGCCCGTATCATCCTTATTTGTGCACAAGTCCGTAGGGATCACACAGGGATTTGAAGCTTCCGGGACAAAACGAGACAATAAATGACATGGGGTTGGGTTGGTTGGTTGGTTGGTTGCTGCTGCCATCCATTTTCTTCTAACCTGCATCAACCTTTCCTTGCGCTTAAGCTTAAAACAGCTTAAGGATACAGCAGACCAGAATTGCCTTCAGACGATGATAGAGAGGGAAAGAGCGCTAAATAGAGATTCCACTATCAGATTATTATGGTACGTGACCTGTGTGCAGTCATCGTCGTCGTCTCGTGTGTCCAACAAAAGGGGCGACAAAAAAATGCAAACCCTATGTCAAAGGACGCACACAGGCTATAATCAATCCTCCCCCAGGGGGAAGTAGCAGCAGCAGCAGGGGTCATTACATATGATGGTAGAGTGTATACAAGCCCAGTAGAATAGGTTCCGGCTAGCCTGCTTTTGGCCGGTCTTTGCGTGGTGTAGGTTTGCTAGTTGGTGTCCTGTCGCCGCCGGCTATCATTTTCCCTGGAGTGCACAAATGTACCGCTTGGTGTGCTTGCAAAATCGACCGACGCAGCAGGATGGGAGCAAAATTACGCACAACAGAAAGCTCTAGAAACTTCGAGTAAGCAGAGGAGGAAGCTTTCCCGGGACAGCTCAAGCCCAAGTATGCAAAAAAAGGTCATGTAATTCACACATTAACACTGAAGAGAAGCTTTAGTAGTAGTACAACGATACCAGCCACCATTCATGCTATAAATAAGATGTGTAATGGTTTCTCAGTATGGCTCTGCCCATTCCTTGGCAGCGTTATAACCCACTTTAAATAATGTAGAAAGTAGTTACAAAGGGTAAAAAAGGAAGTAGCAAAAGCATCGCAATACAAATACACAACTTCCACAACCCGATTATTAATGCCGGATGGAGAGCTTGCACAACATTAGATTGCATCGCTCTCTCTCGTGTATCGGGGGTACAGTAATCAGATAACACACAGTACTGTACCGTACCACCAACCCCTACACACCCCACACTCCTAATGGCAACAAATCATAATTTACATTTTAAATTAATTGTGCCCTTTTGTCCCTCTCACCCGTAACTTCTTCTTTCGGCGGTTGGCCGCTTTGCGGAAATATGATTCGTGCGCAAGCAGCAAATGGAGTCGCCCAGTACTTGGCTTAACCTTTTCATAACCATCATAGCGCGACCAACCCATCACCACCACCATCACTGGAGCAGACCTACAGCAGCTAAAGAAGGTTTGGGGTATATAATTACAGTAAGCCCGTAATAAACAACACACAACAACCCATTCACAACGTGAGTGCTGCTTCTGTTGTTGACGAGGGAATGGTACGGGGGGAGTGAGTTTAGGAGGGTCTCGGTTGCAATTTAGTATGCGGTTTTGACGACTCATGGTGACGTCAAGCCGCCACCAAATCCCCTCTTCACTCTGCTCTATATTTTCTTCCCGCCACCAACTGTGCGTTGTAAAAAAGCCTTCTTCTATCCGTACAATAACAAAACAACATCGTTTTAAACACACAAACACACAAGAAGTTGTACACTTCCGTCTCTCAAAAGATGTTGTGTACCCAGTGCTACTGCATCACAACCACTTTGTGCAAGACTATTATTTCAAAAACCACATCCGGTTAACAGCGCGCACGTGTATACTTTGCATTCGTAATTGCTCATGAGCCACAAACCATCCAATCCCCCCCATCCATCATCTCTTTATAAAGGGGAAAAAAGGGATCCTTTTTTTGTGATAATACTTGCCCTACTTTGGAGTTCACAAAACGGTACCCCCAACACCCGGGCGGGTTTTGTACAAATAGGAACTCGTTTTTTACTTCCATTTTATCACCGCAAGGTTGTAAATTACTCCATTTGACAATTTGTAATGGCCATCCTTTCCTGCTGTCTGCTAAAAGAGAAAAGAAGAGTAGAGGAAGCGGGGGAAAGGGGAAACCCATCATTCAACGGCACCGATCCTTCGCGTACAAGGAACCGATCTTGATAAACCTCCCTCGTCGTTTAGCCCACAAAACACAACACACAGAGAAGGTTCAGGGATCCAAAATAAATTGACGTACAAAGACAACAGGAGACAGAGCGGAAACTCTGACATCTTTTCCCATCACGAAACACTAATCCCCATTGCTGTTGGATGTGGAGAGTGGCGGCGCGAAGAGAGTGAGCTTTCTCGTGTATCTATATTGCTTTGATCAGCCAACAACACGGGGAAAAGCGGATTTTCTCTTGCATCTTGTGTTTCGCATGTTTGTTTACAAATTGGCAACTGCATACGGTGGGTTGTTGAGAAGCCATTTTCGGTGCCCACCTTACACTCCCAAAAAACCGACGACTTGCAGACTTTCTTCGATCGAAACAGCACAAACAAGAGGGCAAAAAATAAATCGGCTTTCGAAAATTGGACACCACCAACGGAAAAAACACCCCGAAAACACAATTCCGGCAAAAAGAAAACAACAACACAAACCACCATCATTAGGAGGGGATAAGCGAAGTGGAAGAGCGCTGGAGTGAAAAGGAGAGCTTTGTGTTCAAGAGACTAGACACCAATCCACGCACGCACACACACCACCGAACCAACCAGCAAAAGAAGCCAGGCTAAGGAGATTTGGTGGTGCCGCTTCGGGAAACTCCTAGAAAGTGCTGAAGTGCAAGAAAGCCGGAAAATCAATAGCTGCCATTTTTCATGGCAAAATTTCGATAAGGCGGCGCTGGTTCGTTCGTTCGTTCGAGGGGTGAACCGAGAAAATTGGAGCCAAATCCAGGAACCTGCACTCCTACAGCGCGCGCTGTGTCTGTGCTCCTTCTAAAAAGCCACTCATTACACTAGACACACACACACACACCATTACAGAAAAAAGACGCTCTTTCTCTCCTTCGTCCGGGTCGTTCATCCCTTCCGTGATTGAAATTTTGGTACAATTCCAAAAAAAGACACACACACACAGTGTGTTGACACGAAATTTGGGCCGCAATGACAACTCCTTGAAAGCTTTCCCAGTTCTTTCTATTTTTTCTTCTGTTTGCCATAAAAAGCAGGGGATGCGCTATATTTAACCAACCAGAATTGGGTGGGAAAATAGGAACCGAACCGGGGTTTAGGAGTGGGGGAGACGAGCGTGGAGCCCAATTCGTTTGCTTCATTTTTACTTCTTATCGATCTAAAAAAAAGGGAAAATAAAAAACGAGTCAAAAGCATTCCAATTCCTTGGAGTATTTTAATGGAACAACGAAAACAACGGCGACGATGACGATGAAGGATAGAGAGAGTCCGTAGGAGATGGATAGACACGACGCCAACAGCACCGATACACCATCAGCGTCGTCGTCGTGGTCGTCGCCACTATTCCCAACGCCGTTTCTATTTTTCCATAGTGATATCCTTGGCAATTTCCACATTGTCGTCACGAATGCCACGGGGGAAATGGAAAACAAGAAAATGGAACACAGAGCGGAAGAATTTGACGCCAGCGAATAGGACCATACACCTCTCCCTCATCAGGATTGGATGATGATGGACGCTCTAAAAACAGAAACGCTTTGGACTGACGTCACCACTACCGACTACTCCATCTCATCATCAAGAGATACTGTCAGCGGCAGTGAATTATATTAGGTTGTGCCTAATCATTGTGGAGGAATTTGTGTAACATTCCGTCATTCTATATTTATCATGCATCGACATTTCGATAATATATTTGTCTTCTATTTGTAGTAATATCTGTAGCTACTTCCAATTCTTCATCCTAAATCGTAGTTTTGTTTGCGTATTTTAAGGAGTAATGCAGAGTTTCTCCAGCAGCTGTGGTTAAATCCATCAGAGAGCTGGGAAGACCACAACATATGTGTCTGTCATCTTCACCCAAACTCTCCTTCTTTTCCGATCACGCGTATCCTGCTGCTCCCCGAACATCTCTTCCCGCGTGACACGTTTATTAATCAAGCGGACGTGTCATTTCCTGTGTGTCCAGCCGTACCCACCGAAAGCCTTTTTCGCAGACGACGACGAGAGCATCGGACAACTCGCTACTACGTTCTCGTAGTTGTGCTTCTCTGTGGCATGTTTGTTTTCCCTCTGATGCTGCTGTAAGCCAAGAGGAGTGTGCAACAGAGTAGCAGCTTTGATGAAGTAGCGCAAAGGTACTACGTTGTTGGTGCTGCGCTACACTTTGTTATTGCGCAGAACGTTTCTTGCAGCAAAAAGGGGTCAGAGGTAAGAGAACATGGGAGCCATGGATATCCTTCTGGATGGCTCTGGAAGGAGGCAAGAAGTATTCGAGAAATTCCAGGTGTGTATCTCTATCTCGTTGCCGTATGCAGTGTGTGTAAAGCTCATTCTCACACAATTTTGTGGCTTGTTGCCAGCTTTGCTTTGGGTGACGGCGATGCGGGCCTTACAAGTTGCGAAAGAGTGGGAGAGAGAGTCGACCTGAAAAGCTCACGTACACATACACACAGAGTTTGAAACATAGTAACAGTTTCTTTTGGGGGTTGTGAAACGCTCGGAAAAGCCATCAACCATCTGGCTCTCTATTTCCTCTCACAGCAAACTTCAAAACCCCGAAAATCCAACGAAACACCTTTCGAGGGGTTCGTCGTCGTCGTGTGGCTTTTATTCAGTTTTCGGTGTACTAGTGTAATGTGAGAGAGCGTGAGAGTTGGGGCTCTTCTTGTTTCGGAGGGAAAGCTTTTTCCGCAGCGCCCTCGGGCACACCACTTTCCAGAGGGTTTTGAGAAGAGCAGGTGAAACGGTTGGTATATCTTTCTGGATTTTCCTCTCTATCTCGCTTGTTGGAAGAGTGGAGAGGCGAGCACCTTTTATCGGCCTTTTCCCCTATCTCACTCTCGCTCCGGGTCTGTGTGTGCGCTGTTAACAGTGGATGGGCTTGCGCACAACACACACGCTCGCGGTGCGGTGGTGGTATTTAGCTGGGGTCTGCTGCGCTACCGTCATGCTACAGTAGCTGTTTTTCTACCGCTGGAAAACGATCGATATCTTCACTACCTGCTACTCCTCCTCTTCCTTCCTTTTCATCCTTCCTGGCTTGCTCCCGCTGTACGGAAGGATGGGCGACGGCGCTAGCACACTGTTGCGCTTCACTGTTGGAGCGAGCGCAGCGTTTCGCGTGCCACACAAAATGCCTTTTTGGTTCGTTCTAGAAGCCGAACAAAAAATCGGATAAATATGCAAAGACAATATGCAATCGTTTTCGTTGGAAACCTCCAAAAGATGTCAATTTGCCACAAATTGAAACAAAACAAACTCTCACACACACACACATACCAGAAAAAAGGTGTTGTGCAAGAACATGGTGCTGCTTCAGGGTTTCACACACACATCCATCAGCACATCCAGCAGGCCAGTAAACAAATGGGCGGTGGCTTTTACCCGTTTTCCATTAGCATAGCCCCCCACATATTTCAATTATGGCAGTGCGGTTGGTTAGCACATCGTGCTCTAGGCGAGGCCACGTTCTTCCAATAAAAGTTAGCCAACACACGGTACAACGGGCTCTTACACAACACCTAAACACACACGTGCATTCTCTCTATTGATAAAACACAGGATTAGAAATTGTATACTGAATTACATCTGCTTTTGCAACATTTTCCCGTTTGTTCCAGTCACACGACAGGCCAGAGAATAGCGCAAAATAAATCAATTTTAGCACTGCTGCTACGTGGGTGACGAAGCCCGCCGCCACGTACATCATGAAATGATGTTGATTATTTTCGGGATTTTCTGTCCGTTAATTAATTTCCAGTTCCGTTTCGAAACGAGGCGGTAACTGATAATAATGAGGCCAACAACATATACAAAAGCGCGCGCGGCGCACGTAACACGAAACGCGAAAAGAGATTCAAACATAATCATTATTGATATCGTGTTTGCAGCGCCAAAAACCGTCGCAGTGGATGGCTGAGCCGAAAAGGACAACCAGTAGCAGGGGACACAGACACCGAAAGGAAAATACTCATTACGGAAGCCAATATTCGATACTGCGGATCGAATAACGCCGGATCGAACCGCGTAAGGCACAATCGGGTTGAGAGGCGAGCGCTGATCGAAATAATCTTCCTTCTGGTTTACTAATAATGATATTCTCATTAGAAGATTACGAGCGAGGAATAATTATTTTAAAGGTAGCATTCACGCACACCAAAGAGGACCCCTCTTATCGCTCGAGCACGTGCTGAATTTGTGATAAAAGATAATTGGGGAACGACAGCAGCAGCACACCAAAACAGGTACTTTTAAACCAAAAACGAGACATAAAAAAACACGTTTTGCTGCTATTCAGAATTGTTTCAAATTTTAATGAGTTTTGAGGAGAAAGCTTGGAGGAAGGAGCAGATGGATATAATAATCTGCTTATTACTTAACTTTTATTTTCTACCCCCCGTTTAATATTCAATACGGAAGTGTATGAAAAAGTTTTCCTTCCATCGCTGCATTAAACGGAAGTTTATTCGTCCAAAACGTCCAAAAAGCGTTACTTTCGACCTCCCCAGTCATGCATATGGAGCGTCCTAGGGACAAGAAACATTTAAATGGAAGCTATGTTTTTCTCTCACTCCCAGAGAGCTTGGTATAAATTTTAATGAATAATTCATTACGATAAAATAACTTATTTCCTCTCTCCCAGGTTTCCTTTTCCTTCCTTCCTTCGTACATATGTATTTTCCCACACACAAACAAAATACTCTTTTTTCCGGGGAAAAGTTACAGACCGACACCGACGACGGTGGCGTAAGTGGGTAAGTTCTATTTTTGACCTTTTTATTCAAATCCATTTAACCCCACACATCGTCCTCTCCTCCATGGACTCGGAGTGTCGGTCAGTGTGCGGCAGCGAGAGGTCCTTCAGAATAATTTCAGAATCAGGATACACGGGCAACCTGGCTCCGTCTCACATCCTTCTTCTTTGGAAGAACATGGCCACGTCCGACTGTTCCCATGTGGCACACAAAACCGTGGGCTTTCCCAGGCTCGAGCCCCTGTATGTGTGTTCACACGGATGATCTCATTTCCTGCTACATATATTTCAGATTCGTATGTAATCATCATTTCATAGTGCACACCCCGCCACCAGAACTCGCAGAATGAACGCAGCAGAGTAACGACGGTTAAAACTGGATTTGTGTGTGTGTAGGACAGACGACAAGAAGCACAAATCCTTCACTAGAAATCCAATTAATGACCGGAGCGCGCGCGCTCGCGGTGTTACTTTATGATTTCCTAGTTTTCCCATTTCCTCCTGCACTGGACCCTCTCTAGCCAATCCAGTATTGCTTGGGAAATAGTTGCTCAGTGCCACGTCACGTCTTATAAACCCGGTGCAGCAAGTTGGTCCTTGTCGTGCCCGACCGACGACGATCGATATAGTTTCCGAAACTCATTTTCTCTCACACGTTTTCCATTAGACAGAAGGACACTGAAACAAGACGAGTGACAAGTGGCGTTTGTGTGTCAGGCAGGCTGGCTGGCTGATTGAGTGTACCAACCTTTAACGATGAGGTGACGAAGTTAATGAGAGTCCCAACAGCAAGCAGCAAATAATGCTCTGGAAATTGTGCAATTCCCACCATACAACATTGGATAGATTGGATAAGAAAAAAAAGCCCCCTTCAAAGTCACACAACGGCTTAGAGAAGGAGGCCACCAACTACCATTCAACCCTTAGTCGGAAACTTTACATGTGACCTTTGGCCGCGGGGTGGCCCAAAATTTGGTTCCTAAATACACCACCACCATCATCGCTCTTCTTGTAATGGCATCATGCTTTTATCGAAGGTCACAATCAAATACAACATCGCCATGGTCATCACCATCATTACTACCCGGCCGCGAACCACTACCAACCAACTCAGGTGTGTGCAAACATCAGAAGAACAGGGGTCCCCCCCTGCTGCCGGGTGGTGGTTGTGTGGGGTCCAGGAAAATAATTCGAATCTGATTGCAAAACCCTTTTGCTGAGGAGGGTGGTGATTAATGCGCCGATCGCGTGCCGCTGTGGAGAGTACAGAGCTACAGAAGCGCGCCAAACACCAATCATCACACTGTGTGTGTTAGGCAAGTTTTCCAATAAAGGAGAGGTCGTCTCTCGTGAGATATGCCGCCACCAGCACCTTTTCACAGTATATTGATTGCGGGGGCAAGACATGAAAAATGCCACTGCTACGTGTGTACAATCTTTGTGCAAAGAAGCAAATGAGTATAACCTTTGAAGAAGCCTTTCTGATTTGAGATGCACTGCAACTGAACGATATTAGTCCAGATATTCCCCAGATAGTGACTACAAAAATTTGAAATAAAAATTTAAACAATTTCATTTCCTTCATATTTACCAAACAATAAAACATGAGATTTACAGGGTTTTCCTTGGTTCTCATAGTTGTGAGACACTTCTTTAACTCTTTCTTATAAGATAGAACTTCATATGATAGAAATTGAACTCTATGGCACCCTTTTTGGACAGGCTCCTTGGAAATTCCTATTGGATTTGTCGAACATGGGTGCTATAGAGTGCAATTCCCATTACATTAAGTTAGTTTCAAATCAGAAAGCATCAAAAAGTGCCCCACAGCTAAATACCCTGTAACAATACAATCATATTAAAATAAAATCATCTTAAATTTAATTCCACTTTCAATTTCAATCAACTACGATTCAACCAAAAACCGATGAAACCGAGTACCGAACTGTTGCAGGCCAAGAGTGACAAAAAGCGTCCGCTTCTCCCATCGATCATCAACCAACCATATGTTGCCATTTGCTAACGCACTCAAGAAGTTCAGCTGTTCACAGCCGATACCGGAATATGACGTGTCACCTGATTAGTGGACATCGTCCAATAAACGATCCAGTGTGTACGGGATGATATTAAACGAATGCTTGATCGAGAATCAAGTGAAGCATGGATATCTCATCTACTCAATTCATTCCACTACGCAACCGCGACATGGGAACAACTCCGGCCACGACCATCCATTAAAAAGTTGCCGGATGCCGCGCGCCAAAAGAGGAATTTTCTAACGAATGTTCGTTCCCCCTGTATCCCGCCCAATTAAAGTGCAAAACATTCAAAAATCAACCGTCGCCTGCAACACTACTTACCGTCCGCGTCGACTTCGTTGATCATGTCTTGCAATTCAGCTTCTGTGGGGTTCTGGCCTAGCGATCGCATCACGGTGCCTAATTCCTTGGTGGTGATTGTGCCATCGCCGTCCTTGTCGAACAGCGAGAACGCTTCTTTGAATTCAGCGATCTGTTCTTCCGTAAGTTGATCGGCCTGTGGGGAGGAGAGTTTGGGAAGAAAGATGAAAACAGAGCGGTGGTGTGGTTAGTGTTTGCGCACTATTACTTTGACAAGCAGGCGGTGTGTGTGTAATGGGTAATAAAACAATATTTAAGACGATGAACTAATTTGTGTATATGGGAATGTTTTTGCTCCGGTTGAATGGCTGGCTTACCGCGGCCGCCGCTGCCGCTCGTGCTCATGTCACTGTGGATCTAAATATTTTCACTCCGCTTCTTCCAGCGCCTTCCGACATAATTTACCCGGAAACGAGCCAGAATGATTACAACACGCTTAATCTTACTTTCGCACCAACACAACAACTCCATCTTCGGCTGGCATGTTTCCCTCCACCACAGTGAGCACCACACACACGTGTGTGTAATGGATTTCATGGCTTGCCGTGAACTTCTCTCTACCTGTGGAGATTGATTGATTGGGGCAAATTTATAACATCTTGCTTTTGGTGGTAGTACTGGCTGGGAGTTTTTCCCGCCCCCTCTTCCCATTCATCAACATGTTTTGAAGGCGCATAAGCGCACGTGGTAATCTTTCCGAACACGACAAATCATCCTGTGGTCACGAAACATCGACCCCAAACTCAAATAAAGGTTGGGCCCCGCGAAGAGTGACTTCCGGATTTGCCAAAAGGGGAAAGACGGCCATGGAAAATGCGATTATTGTGATACAACAAACACACGTCACACAGTATCTCACGCTTCCCCTGGCCGTGAGAAATAAGATTAATTTTTGCACCATGGCTGTGCGCTCCGGAGGTCAATTCTAGATATTTTTCTTCCGCTTCGTAAATCTTCCGCCGGCTTACACAAAACCACCACCAAACGAAGCGGGGAAATCACAGTGCCGCGCCGCCGTTTCACCACTACACACCGAGGAGTCATAAAATAATCGGCCATCTTCCAAACAAGCTCCAAACAAACGATGTCATCAATCAAGCAACACAAGTCAGCGGTGGCGGTGCTGGTGTGGGTGTTGGAGTAGGATCTCGTTTGCTTTCACACAATCTGGCCGCTGTTTTCTGATGCTTCAGAAGGCTGAAAAAGAGAAACTAGAGCCGTTCCACACACATATAATGCAACGTACGCTCAACATGCTGATCAATTTAGAACAACACCATCCCTTTTCTCTCTAATGTAGGAGCGGAAAAAGACTGCTAGCGAATACGCGATGGTGGACGACAAGGTGGAGCGAGAGATGCAAAATGCCAACGACCAACGTGGTCCCGTGCGTTCACCGCGTTACCCGTTATGCCACGCAAAGTGCGACAAGTTATTCGAGAATCATTAAACATTATTTATATGCATGTCGTATACCTTCGCGCGAATCAATGTTGGAAAGTGTCGTCTCTTGCCACTCCTTCACTCTCTTCTGACCCAGCGACGTCGACGTCGAACGACGGTGTCACTTGCTGGACACGTGTGCCTGACAAGCTATGAAGGACTGTGTCCACAGTAGCTACCCCGCCCGATCCAACACATACGATCGTGTTTGGAATCATTTACTAGACAACTGATACATGGCACAAGACCATATCATAGCAAAATTGTAATAAAATGCATAAAACAATCGAACCATAAGCATCGCATAGCGTTTACGATTCATACACCTCCTGAAGATCATCTTCTTGATGGTCCCCCCGAAACACCACCACATCACTCTCTAAAATGAACTGCTGCCGCCGGCTGTTGGCGATTGACCGATTTAACCCACACCAACCAACACACACGCTCGCTCGCTCTCTTTCTCTTAACACGGTGTATTCCACACACGCACAGTCTAACCGGCCGTATGTGTGTAGAGACACGGGGCAACAACACCGGCAACAAAACCGGTCAGCAGACAGTGTGTTGTAGAGAAAAGATAGTGTGTGCTGGTACTACTACACCACTACTACAGATGCGCGTTGAGTAGACAACACCAGAGCATAAGCCGTTCGGAAGCCCGCATAGAGATGATCTCGTCATCATTTTACAATTTGTGATCTCCTCTCTGTCTCTCTCTCTCTCTCTCTCTCTGGTGTGCTCTACATGAAGTCACACAAGCAACCAACCAGCGGCGACAAGGCAAGCAAACCGTCTTAATAAGGTGACAATTTTATACACCCGGTATTGGTGGAGGTCGCCCTTGCCTTGGTGTTGGACTGTAATGCTAGGCATGACCGGACGGCAGAGAGAGCTCATGTTGCAGAATTCTTCTTGCTTCGTTGAACAAGCACACTTCAGGAATTTCTGATGTTAGATGATATCAGAGCTTGACCGGTGTACAGCTCGTGTTAGATTCAGGGTGTGAAATAAAGCAAACTGACACTGACACAAACGTATAATAATTCCATAAACAATTACACAGGTGAGTGTACGTCATTGCAACAGGTTGACCCCGACCCGGAGGCGCCACACTCACGTGGGGCATGCCTAGTTGTTGCAGACTTCCCAATCAACTTGGCTGCTTGACACTGATTGTCAAAACATAATGGGCAATTGTTGCGCGCCTCCCTCATTATTAGCAGCCAGGCACACAATTCCAAAGCACGGAACCCTCTCAACCGCCAACATCATGCCATGTGAGCATTGTGTGTGTCTGATGTGTTATATTTTGACATCTTCGTTCTTGACCTCTGGCAGCAATCTTTTCTCGCTTTGCGGGCCGAAATAAGAATATTTGTTGCACACGGTCGCAACTGATGCCGAAATATCGAACCGAGTGTTGCTCCAATTGCATTTCAATTTTGGTGTGTTCAAAACCCCTTGCTCCTCCATCATCGCTGGCTCTCTTTCGTTCTTTGCCAGATGTGGGGAAAATTGCAATTTGGACAAGAACACAATCCATGCACTGGACACGGAATGGAAAACAAAAACAACACATCACCATCACCATATGCAGTGCGGTGCCAAGAAATACACACACAACCCACACCACATGCACCCTCTGGACTGGTCACTCTTTCTCTCTCACACTCTCTCGAGGAGCTGCCGATGGCTTAGGAGTGGTCCAATATCGGCCAACAAACAGAAATGCATGGAATGGTGGCCCCGCACCGAACCGCAACATCAAAAGCGCGTACAGAAGAAACACATAAAGCAAAACCTGCAGCCTGAGTCAGCGAAGAACCGGTGCAACAGGGTTTCCTCCTCCTCCGTTCGCCTCAGCATGGTTTTGGTAGCGAGATATCACACACACCCAGAAGTAGAGAAACAGAGCGAAGGAGAGAGAGACCTAAAACACACCGGTGTGCCGAGCCGGTGAAAATCGAAAATACATTTCCCAAAACACGGACACCGAAAAAACTCCCCCCGCCGCACAAACTAAACGCTGAGCGCGGCCAGTCGCACGGCCCACGGAGGAAGAGAAAACCCGTCGGTAGCCGTTATACCACACCAAGCGAGGGGAAGGGCGCACTCGTACGGACAAGGAAGGGTGGTACACACAGAAGGTGTCCCAAAAATAACATTCCAACACATCGTCGGAGGCCCCGCACACACAGGGAACGATGATGGTGCGTTGCTGCTGCTGCTGTTTTGTTGCCACTATAGTGCGCCACATCACATATCACGGGATTCCGCGCGCTGGTGGTGTTTCGCTGGCATGAGCTGCAACAAAAACACACGCACACACATTCCCCACGAACAACAAAAACGCATCTGTGCAACTCTCTCCCTGTCTGGGCAGGAGGAGAAGAAGCTGCCGCGAGAAGGAGGCAACACACAAACCCCGGTAAAAGTTTTGCTACAACGGGAACCACCATCCATATCACCGTGCCGAAACGCCCGCGCTGGGCAAATTGACACACAATCGACAAGTATAGTGGTCGACCCCCGCGCGCTCGTGTGTGCGCTCCGGGTCACCGGGGTGTGTGTTTCTTGCATGCCCGTGAGATCGTCGTCACCGTCGCCTGCAGATTGGAGTGCGGCGCTGCTGCTCTGTGGCTGCGCCACGTTTGCGGAGAAGGTAAATATCCCCCAAGTCAAATCGGTGTGCGGCGAGCGTGTATCACCACCGCGCATTTTCAGTGCTTTGATTTGCAATTTCTACCAACAGCAGCACTGTGTGCGCAGCGGGTACCTTCTTTTGATGATTCGCGGCGTTTGTGTTACGCGCAATGATATCAGAGCGTGCCTGTGAGCCGGTCTTCCTATTTCAGGTTGATGCATATGGGTTTTGGGGAGTTTTTTTTTGCTAGCTTCCTTTGCAGTAAGAGAGGGAATTTCCTGATGCAGGTTTAGTCATTGATTTGGCAGTTGATTCTTTAATTCACGCCTTGTAGATATGGATGACGAATACGTTTGTCATTGCTGCTTATCCTCCTAAACGTGTTTGCCTAGAGATGACGAATGAGTGAGTTTATTCGTGCAAAGTGTAACATGTCTGACGGACATCACTGTTTGTATTATTCATTGCACATTTCAAGTTATTCGTTAATGGTGTCTACAAAATAGGAAAAATACGTCAAGGTAAATTAATTGCAAATCCCTAAATCAAATATACATTTGGGCGTACAATGAAACTGCTTATTTAGCCTTGATTGTTTAAAGTTTTCAATTTTGTGCGAATTTTTGACGAAATTCGAAGCATTACAAGCAAATGCGCTCTACAGCTCAAAGTTAGCGACATAGAAGCGCTCTCTTGTCTGGCTCTAGAAGTGGACAGCAAACAATGCGCCGCTTCCCGTAATTAGGTCACCGGGCATATCGATCCTGGCCTTTGTACGAGTGTGGGTACGTCCCAGTGTGCGCAGACATGAAACAAATTATCCCATGGAAGGATATAAACCACCAAGATACCAACAAGAGAGTGGCTGGGGACTGTTCTACAGGCAAAACCATCTGGGTGGGCCTAACATTTTGAGCTGAGGACGTGTCAGCACAGCCCACAGATAACCCATATCCTATCAAATTATCCGTAAAGAGGACCGACGGCCGCTCATCATCACCATTTGGGGCAGGAGGCAAGTTCATTAGTTGCCTCGTCACCTCTCTCTGCTCTGCTACTTCATTTTTCGGGCACTACATTCAAAACCAACCGGAAAACTGGGGATCTAATAGGAAAGCGACAAGGTGAGAAAAGCTCGACCCAATCAGAGGCCAAGCCAATCAAAGTGAAAGTGGTTGAGAGGGAGGTGGTGAGAAGGGAGCATCCCTTTCTACCCCGTGGGATACTAGCCACACGCGCTGGAAGCGCACACAGGCACAGAAACTCTTTGTCGTTTGGGATTCTAATTGGATTTTGAAGGCTGGTTAATTCGCTTCACTGCTGGAAGAGCGGAACGTGCGTAGCCTGTTGGGACAAGTACATGTAGGCTGGACGACGACGATGGGCGATGTGGACTTTCTGGGCCAAACGGTACAAAACCCCGATTCTGTTAATTGTCACACAGGTAGAGCCATACGAAGTTGGTGTGTGAGGTTCCCCAGTGTGTCGTCGCCATTCCAGTTGGAACCCAAAACAGGGGCAACAAAACGAATGGGAGACACAACCAGTAACGGACAAGGTGTCCCAAAGCTCATGTATTCCCATCGCCCATCGTCTCCCAATAAGAAATATGGCATAATGGTAATCTTATTTACACAGCACTACCACCCGTGCGCCGAAGGGGAAGCATATTCTAAAAGGACAGAACTTTGTGGGGGAATGAAATTTTGAAAAGGCTTCTTCGCAAGGTAACACACAGCAAGACAGGCGCGCAGTTGGAGTTGAGCAGGTGTAACATGACAATACAAAAATAAGGTGCTTCTAGTTTTTTTTCGGAAACGAACAATTGTAAAATCCCATTGCATAACACACACACACACACACACACGGAATTGTGACACAGGGGATGCCTACAATTAAAGGGGGAGGGGGTACCATAAATAAGGGAAGGTGCGCTTTTCCATTGTTCACCAAACGGGGATGATGATAAAAGCAATCCTGTAACGCCCCTCCACCACCCCCAGATCTAATTGCATACCTGGCCCGCTTATCATGAGTGGCTGATAACACACACCCCCGCCAGTGATATCACCCCTTTTTTATCAGTACGACGAACTCCAGATGCACAACAAGACATACACATACCACCACAAAGGTGTCCACCAGTCTTCCCTCTTCCACAAAAAGGAGGTGATTTACACAAATCCAGTTTTTGTACTCGCAAGGATAAACTAACAAAAAAAAACAACCCCTTTCTAAGGTAAAATTCTCCTTTTAGTTCTCTTTCCCACACACAAGCACAGGGGGAAGACACCACAAGGGTTCAAAAATTTAATTCCAACGGCCATAAACGGTCCCGCGAGCG
Source organism: Anopheles arabiensis (assembly GCF_016920715.1). Taxonomy (NCBI): domain Eukaryota; kingdom Metazoa; phylum Arthropoda; class Insecta; order Diptera; family Culicidae; genus Anopheles; species Anopheles arabiensis. Next base: position 68,063,800 of record NC_053518.1, on the reverse strand, counting down.
CGCGCGCGGCTGTGTTTGTGCGCGGGAATGTGGTGTGCACAACCATTCCGGGGGTTGAGAAGCATTAAGGGGTGAGTCTGTGACTGTGTGTGTGTATGTGTATGCGGGCCTGTTTTTGCACCCTCTCTCGCTCTCAATTTGCTGGTGCAATCGGGAAAGAGAAACCGGAGCGAGAGAGAGAGAGTGTGTGTGTTTGTTCACCCCTTTACTTCGGCGAAGAATCTAACACACACACACAAGAGCAAAATCAGCGGCTACAGGCTACAGTATCAAAGTAGGCATTAGAGCTCATCTCTTCCCATTTCTGGACATTCCTGCGCTTATTGTATGGGCGGCGGGCGTGTGCTGATGTGCCTTCAATACAATACTAAAACGGGATAGAAAATGTAACCCACTTTTGCACCACCCTCAACCTCCCCCACCAACACGGAAAACTATTTGCCAAAACTCCAAGACGGCGACGGCCGGCGGTAAAGAAGCAGTTCCCGGAAGCAAAACTGCACTGCAAAGTGTATGTGTGTGTGCGCGGAATGAGTAACATTTTCGCAACGGTTTTACAAATAAAAAGAAGAAACCCGTCTCCACCCTTCCTTCCTCTTCCAAGGCATGCGGTTGCTACTGCTGCTGCTATTTTCCTTTTTGTTCCATTTTAATCAACAAGATGATGATCAATTGAGCAAACGCGCGGCTCAGAGGCCGGATCACAATCGTTCCTCCTTCGCTGCTCGTCACCCCTCTACCGGCCTCAGCCGACACATGGACCCCGAGAGACACCACCACGGGGCACAACGGAACGATGAAGATGATGAGAGCGCGGCGCATGTTGGGAAAATAGGGGAGACCCGCTGAGAAAAAACCCGCAATGCGGTAAAACTCGGTTTCGCTGAGCGAGGGAGGGCAATTTGCCGCGCGCGCGAATCCTTCTCACGCTCCGCCAGGAACGTTCTCTCTATCTCTCTCTCTATATCGCTCTCTCGCTCTCGTGTTTTACACAAGTTGCGTGTTTTCTCGCAGTAGCAGCAGCAGCACTTCAATGTCGCAACGGGATCAATGTTAGGCGGTGTTGTGTGTGCGCCCCGGAGAGAAGAAACCTTTCAAAGTTGGTGTGCGCACACACACACACATATGGGGGGCGCGCACCAAGGGAGAGAGAACGAGAGAGATGTTTGAAGGGACGACGACGTGGTGTTCGTGAGAAGCAACGAGGAAAAAAAACGGCCCCAGTGAAGCTGAGAGCAACTTCGTCGTTTGACAAAGCCATTTGCTCCCCTCTCTCTCTCTCTTCCCCCCATTAGACACTTTTTACAATCGGCCCACCACAAAAAAGCATGTATTTTTCCCGTTGCCGCAAATACAGAAAAAAGTTACAGGAAGGTGGGAAGACTTCTCTTCCTATTCGCCCTCACCATCCGCCTACAACGGAAAGAACAATAAAAATCAATTCCTCCCTCCGAATGTGCTGCCGCCGCCCTCGGTACACACACACTCTCTCTCGTGCGCGAATCACACATTTTGGAGGTTATAATTAACAAGAACCACCGAACCAAGCAGTATAAACCCAACATGACGGTGTGAGAAAGAGAGGGAGAGATAGCGGTGGGGAGAATAGAAGGGAGCGAGAGCGCGTTCTTTTAATTCACAAGCACACACACACGCACAGACGGGGGTGATTTTGTGAGTGGAATTGTGCACAAACCGACACAGAAAGTGAGGTTAGAAATTCGCACACACAAAAAAGGGAACGGCTACAGACAGGGAGGGAAGGGAGGGGAGGCGTGCAAACTGTGATTCACACACTCTTTGGTGACAGTTTTTGCTGCTTTACTGTACCCCCCCCCCTTCTATCTAGATCCCCCACAACCCTGTAGAATGGCTCTGTGTGTGTGTGTGTGTGGTGACAATCTTTTAGCCCCCTTCATCTTCAAACCCTATACAGCAACCGGTGAGCGTGTGTGTGTGTGTGTGTGATTGTAAAAGGGGAGAGGAGGGCAAACGTCACCACACTACACGGTAGCGCAGCACACAGCATTGCCACATACACAGGCACAGGGCACACATACAGACACACACACACTGCACGCGTACAGAGAGATATGGCCGACCCGGATTCCATTTCCAGGAGGTTCGGTCGCGAGCCATCTTTTGGGCTTACTGGAGGGGAGGGGGGAGGGCTTCACCCTGCTACCTCTACCAACAATTTCACCTTTTCCATTTTTCACTTAATGATCAAAAAGTCCAATGATTGGGGAGGCCTTCTATTGTTTCTAATACTCCGGGGCAGGTCGTTTTTATTCCCCCTGTTTTCCGAGTGATAGAAGAACCTTTTCCACCCTTCTCCTTTTCTCTCTGTTTCTCCTGTAGTCGTCCCTCTTGAAGAGGCAAATTTAGGGAGTCGGCGGCCACCGATCTTTTGCAAACTTGAAGCCAACTCCTCGGTAAGTTTTCTTGCACACTTTGATCAGCTCACAAACACACGCGCGCACGCACGCACACACTGCACACTATCTCATCTCATCATCCAGGGGTGGTGGCGCGGTAGCACACAGTAGGCGCAATCCCTCCGCTGTGCTAGGTGAATGTTCACTGCCTCCTGTTCTTCTTCCCCTTCTCAACCCCCTTCAGCTTGACAATCACTTAGCGCCATTTGCTTGTTCGCGAGCAATAAAAAAAATCCTCCATTCGCACCACACATCCGGCATGTATATTGCGAGGCGAATTCGCTTGCAAACGGTGGACCGACCGGACGCCGCCGCCATTGCGGGTATGAGAGAAGACAAGAGAACCGTATAATATCACTACATTTCTGCACATACACGCACGCACACACGCCAGGTGGACGAAGACGACGACGACGACAACGGAGACACACACTGATAAGATAATGCGATGAACGTGAAACAATACACCGTGCGAAAAAGCCTCGCCTTTCAATGGCCCATGCGGCTACTGGCAAACGGGGCACACCACACAAAAGACACGAGGCGGCCATTCAACCGGAACAGCACGAACAAAAAAAACCGAAATTGAAAAAGGGAAGAAGTGATTGCGCGCTGCAAACGGCCAAAAACAGGGGGGTTAATGGCTTCCGCACACTGTGCCTGTTCAATAGTTACCATCTTTTGCTGCTAAGAGTGTTTGGTGCTTGGAGTGGTGGTGTGGTAGTGTGTGGTTTCGCTGCTTTTTGCACACTGGCTGCTGCTGCTGCTGCTGCTTTCTCGGGTGACGCTCTGCTGGGCTCTGCGAACACTCTCGGGCGACAACTGCTAACTACTGCGGCTTACGATTTACTGCTGCTGCTGCTGCTGCTGCTTCCGCTGCCTGCTCAGAGTGGACTGACGGGTCCGGTGCTGCTTCACTGTCGAACTGCGGGACACACACACACACAGGCGCGCGCGCACGTTATCGCTCTCGCACGCTCTCTGCCCTTATTGCGGCCGCTCAGCTGCGCTCTCTCTGTCGCCTTCTCGCGAACACACAGATACGGGGTAGGAGGTGCGCGCACACGCAACGAGAACTGTTCGCTCTCGTTCTTTCGCTCTGGCTCTCTCGCTCAGTGCACCGTGATGCGGTGTTTGCGTATCGATGCCGATGGGTTCGTTTCTTCGCTTGCGATGTTTTTTCTTCTCTTTCTCTCTTTCTCTTACCACGAACGACGGATCTTACTTTTGCACTGGCGACGCGTTACGCACACACACACACACACACTGATGCAATTTTCGCACTCACTGTATATGCACTAACACACACACAGGGAGACACTTTACGGGGTTACAAAAAACGCCGCACCACAAATGCCACCGACCGGGGAAAAGCTACGCAACACACACACAGACGCGCGTGCGGGTGATTTTCGCGTAGTAAAGGGGGGAAGATTTTTCCTCGAACGATCACCGGAATGGGGGTTGATAATAACTAGAAGTTTTTGGAGTAAAATAGATGGAAAGCGGAATAATGAGAAAACTATATAAACACACATTTTTTATTTATTATTTTCTTCATTTTCAATTGTTTGCCGCTGGTGTTGATGTGTGTGTTTTTATGACAATTCTTTGAAAATGCATGTTTTTCCGAGATTTTGTCGCTATAATTCTTTTATATAAATACGAAAAACAATTTTCAAGAAAACATTTGGTCAAAAATTTCTTAAAAATTTAAAACAATTTTTCCTCAAAACATTTCCATCAAAATGTTTCACAGCACCAACAGCAGGGGCAAACAGATCGTAACATTATCACAGGTTCGCGGACTTGTTATCTACAGAAAAAAAACACTCACACGACCAAGCCACACGGTGTGTTGTTGTTGATGTTTGCGAAACTTCGCTGTCTCCTTGGTTGTCGGAAAGGGGTTTGGCTTTTGTGCTCGGAACACTCAGAACCGTTTTCCACGACGACTCGGATTCAACTGCTCTCGGACTGGTCGCTCACCTCAGCAGCACAGATCTTAAGCGCCGGAAATACATTCGAGCGATCAAGGTGCAGGTCACTGTGTATGTGTGTGTCTGTGGGAAAAAATCATCGCGCTTTAAAGGTGTGTGCATGTGAGAAACGAACGATTCGCTACCATGGCAATACGCGGTTGCTTCTACCCCCCTCCACATCCTCACCTGATCCTGCGACCCCTTTTCAACTCCTCAACCCAGGACGAACGAAAGAACGCCGCAGTTTTCACTGCAGGACGGTATCGTGCCTCACCCATACAGTGATAGCAAAGGATCCTGCTTGTTTTCCTACTTGTGTGGGAAAACTACACTAATAAGAGCGAGAGGCAGAGCGAGCGTCTGTTGTTGCTCACGGTGGTTGCTGGTGGCTCCCTCTGGATAGGCCCGCTCGAAGGACACGCTCTCCTGCGTCGCTCTGCGTGTGTGTGCGTGCGATCGTAGCCCGTCCAGGAGCGTTACGGCGTTACGTTCTCCCCCGCAACGGGGTCGGTTCGTATTACTGCGCAGAAATGTCGCAATGCACACAAAAGTTCGCTTCCTTCTTTACATATTCGATAAAACAACGCGCTTTTTGGGGCTCGTCCACACACACACACAGCGGAGTGTTGTGTTCGGGTCGCTCTCACACTCTCCCGTTGCGGGTTCGTTGTCTCTGCCGTTGGGCGCCTCCATCCACTGTTTCCAACCCGCTCCCTGTCCTGCCATAACCGTATCCAGTTAGGAGCGACTAAACGCTCACAGTAGTAGTACCCATCATAATTTATGCTCCAACAAGGCGACCCGTTCCGAGGAGTTTTACCCTTCGTCGCTGCTTCTCCCGTCCTTTCCATTGGGTGGGTGTGTGTGTGTCCTAAAAGCTTTCACTCCGGGCGCTAATAACTAGCTCATTAGTGTGTGGCGCAGTTGTATTTCGGTTTCGGATGAATTTTCCCATTTGCTTTATTGCGGGCGAATTGTGCAGTTGTGCACCATTCAAACGCACAGAAAGAGAAAGAGAGAGAGAGAAGGCCTCTTATGGCCAGCAGCAGCAACAGCAGCAGCAGACCGGTCATTGCTGCCCACCCGGAACGGGACGCTCTGCAGTAGCGTCGCGCAACGAAACGCACTCACGTGTTGTACCTTGTTATTTATTTCCCTCCCCTATCCTACCTGTTTTCCCAGCTTGGTTCAGTTTTTTCCTTCTCCGCTCGATCATAATAGCGTTTGTATTTAGGTGTTTTCGCTTCGTTTTGTTTTTTTTTTTGTTTTTTTTTTGGAGGGGTGAGATTGTCTATTCGCACTCTAAGGCCCTTTTGCGTGCTGTGTGTGTTTGCGCGAACGCGTGTCAGATTGCGACAGTTTCACGTGTTTCCACATCCTAAAACAAAAAAAGGGCTACCATTCTCTCCAACTCTTCTGTACGGTTGGGTGCAGTAGCAATGTGTTGTTCATGGTCATCGCATTTCCACCCTAGAGAGGGAGAGGCCTTTCCTCTTTCCCCTGACCAGTGCGCAAACCATCATTCAAACGCTAACGTCACTGCAAATTTTGGGTCAGGCACGCACCGGGCGGGTCGTTCTGTCAGGGTAGAGGACCTGATGACCGTGATAAGGTAATGTGGGTGCAGGGTTCCATTTTTTTGTAGAAGGAAGGTGTGTCATATCATTATGGCTACTTTGGAAAAGACAAAATAAATATAAAAACACCCACCAGTACCTATTCAAAAACCGCCAAAAAAAAAGCTCTAATGTGAACTTAATAACACAAAAATAACAGTGTAGCTTAATACGAAAATTAGTGATAATTCAAATTAATGGTAAAATCACGCGCCCAGTTCAAATTGGCCCTCGCGAATGTACTTAAACTGGTGTCACCACCCATGCCGCCAACCAGCGCCATCCACCATCAGACACAGATCAGGTGTCAGGTTGGATTGTGACGCTTCGATAGCGAACACCTTCCCCGTTGCCGTTACTCGCTATCACCCCATGCTCGATGTCGAGCCTGCAATCAATTAGCTAATGGTGATAATGGGCCCCGTCCGTGAGTCAGGTTTTGTCCGCACCACGAGCCTGACACAAAACCCCGCTGACGTAAGTGTGCTGTGTGAGGTAGGAAGCCGAAAACAAAAACAAAAAAATAACACCCACCCAAGAATTGTGGCACTGATTTACATTGAATTAGTTAAAACGGCTCCGCTTATGAAGAATTATTACCGATGTAATGAGATTTTTTTTCACTCCCATTCCGGTAAAAGTTGGTTTTGTAATCTCTTCGACTGGAATTGTGTTTTCTTTTCTTTTTCTTTTCTGTTTGTGAGTGTAAAAACGATAGATTGGCGTGTTGATAAGCGCGTAACAGTTCTACGTGCCTGTTTGATGCAACAATTAATAATAAAGTGAGCGAATCGACGCGAAAAGGGCTTTGAAGTGCCACACTGTTGCTAATTGGATTCGCAACCGTTTTTTTTAGTTTTTTTACCGTTTGTTACTTTTTTCTCACACTCTGTTTGCTATGAAATGATTAATGTTTTCTTTTTATTTTAATTAAAAGTTTAACTAATCTTGTTAATACTGTTTGATGTATTAAATTGGTTTCGTTTTCCAATTTGTTGATGTTTTCTTTTGATTATATTTGTGAAGTTGCGAAATTACAGTTTTCGCAGCATTCGATATTCAAGAGCAATTTTTTTTTGGGGGCAAATGTACTATTTTTTCTTTCGATTTCATCTATCGATTTTTTTCTTTTAATTATTAGTGCTTAGCGTATGAAATTTCATACGCAAAATTGTAAACTAACTAATGCTAAACGAAAAAAACTGTTTAGCGTATTGAAAAATTGCTTCTTCTTCTTCTTCTTTGGCTCAACAACCGATGTCGGTCAAGGCCTGCCTGTACCCACTTGTGGGCTTTGGCTTTCAGTGACTAATAAAAAATTGCTACAAGCTGATAATTTAGAAATAATTTTTGAGTCAGAGTTACTTAATTTGTTGTTTTTGTTGTGTTTGGAAGTGCAAAAAATCCGAGATAAATTGAGCACCAAAATTAAATATTCAAGTTCTCTATTTTTTCTTTACAAAAGATTCCATTATTTTTCAAATTTGTGAGAAAACGTTACAAGACAAGTGTGAAAAGAGATATCTAGCCTGATATTTAGATCTCAACAAAATAGTGAAACCGTTTATACTTTTTATTTTTATAGGAAGAACTAGCTTCCTGATAATCCGTAGAAGATGTAATTTTATAGAGTTGTTGGATGACTTTGATGTGGATGATGGCTAGCAAAATCTTGTGTCATTGAAAAAATATATCTATGTCATTGGAAGTAAAGTCTAACGGAATAAATCATTTCATCAAAGCTAATCCAACCACAACTAAACGAAGATGTACATACTGCAACTCCACACTCAGTGATTCTGAAGCCAATAATGCCACTTACTTATTAGAATATTGAATTGAATTTTGCTAAAAAAAAGTTACTTTATCGATAATCTAGGGTAAATGTGCCTATAGTGGTGGTATTGCACTAAAATGCGGTCCATACGGCAAATTAAAAGTAATTAAGCAATTTATGTTAGTGTGAAATGTTCTTTAGGCTTTTACAAAGGGTTTAAAAGATAAATGGAACCATTCCGTTATTTAGTGACCAAAAAATCCATTATTTTGTGAAATGTTTCAACATTTTTCCAAAATCCTTAGGATTTCATAACGAAATCCTCATTTTTATGTTAACGTTCTAAATGACCACATACCCACGCAATTGCTAGTTTTTCAACATAACTGTTCGAAACTAAGTTCGTTTGATATTATACATTGTTTTTGAGGCATCTTTGTTTACCACCACTATAGGAACACAATACGACGACTATAGAAACCATACCACCATTACCACCAACGAAGCAATCACAAAAATATGTATTTTTTCGTTAAATTGATTTGTTTCATGGTAAAAATGGTAGTGATTGCGAAGATAAGACATATTACAATTCCTTCCCGACACTTTAAATCCATTACAACACCTCTGTACCACTACAAATTGCACCACTATTGGTACACTTACCCTATCTGCCGTATGAAATTTCTTACGTCAGGAGTAACAAAATCTTTAAAAAAATATATTCCCCTTGTTTTGACACAACACTAGGTGTAATATAAAGTTTCATGTCATTTGAATTAATTTTTTGTACACCCGGCAGTAATGGATTAAATTACAGATGTTAGAGAGTGTTACATTTAGGTAAAATAATATTACAAAGTAGATAAGCTTTTCTTTGTTTTTATCCAATTATAAAAGCTTTTTTGGAAAAACTACTAAAATTGTTAGATATTTGTTTGTTATGCCTCTTAGTTTTATCTTTTTTCGTTTACTGGTTCGAAAACTAATATTTTCTTATTTTTCTTCACCCACTCGTATTGTTTTTTCATGATTCAAAAATCTATTGTATTTGGTGTCAATTACCATTGACTTCTATACGCACTTGCAGCTTTTAATTTATTATTATACTTTAATTCAAATATGTGAAAAGCATTTCTTTTATTTCAAATCAATTATTGCTTACTAAAGCTGGTCTGCTTAAGTATTAAAAAAATAGACCAAAGCACAATTGTTATTTCAAAGTATCATTCTTTATTGACTGTCCACTTAAGAAATAACATTAACTCGAATCAGTATCATTGCTAACTTGCACATTATTGGCCTCCATAGACCGTTCAAACCGTATCGGTATTGCGTGAGGCTCATATCACCGCTTCCCACTCGTTTTCTTTTATCAACCGTCTATCTCTTTTCCCGTGGGTAAGAGATTAATGTACTTATCAGTTTTTTTTAAATAAAAACAAACAAAAACGATGCACTTCTCGTTGCTCCGTCGATAAGCGACGAGCTGCATTGCTCTATCCTCTCGTTCAATTTTCAATTAAACTGACAAGTTAATTGAAAATCGCACTTTTCGTAGCGCGATTTTCGGCGAAAATGCGTCGACATTACTTTCCGTTTTGCCATGGAACCACTTTGTCCGTTTATTCCACGCAAATGGAAAATCAGGTAACAGTGAAGTAAAAATAAAACAAAAATGGCCCAAATGTTACACGTGCCAAGCAGAAAAATGAAACAAAAATGTAAAAAACCCCAACCAAAATGCCATCCCACATTTTTATAATTATATTCATCAGCCAGGCTTTTTGGGAAGTAAAGGACGAAATTGAAGAGGACAAAAAAAACAATACACCCTCACGTAATGGGAAATATTTCGGCAAGGGGCGCGGGTTCGCGACCATAATTGCTGTTATCTTTATTGTGGTTGTTATTTTTTCGATCGTTTTCTTCAAAAGCATAATTGAACCGAACTGATCCGAACGGGCGTCTATTGCGGGGATGATGTTAATATTTATGGGCAGGTGGTGGAGGCCCTTGGTGGACTACCCGGGCCAGGTTTGCGTGGAGTGGGATGAAATATGGCACTGGAGGATTGTGTCCCCGAGGGGTCTGGCTGATTGGTAAGCGATCATTATCTGTGCTTCCTGTGCGTTTGAGTGATAATAAAGGAGAATGGAGCTTGTATGGAGGCTTTTTAGTCGTGTTTGAGTTTTAAATGACTTGTAGGTTGTACAAAATCATCCTTTATAAAATAAAGTAGTGCACTTCTAAACTTCATAATATTGCTCTGATAAAGACTTCAATAAAATGTTCGTTTGTATGATTATGAATTTGCGTAGAAACAGTCCAACACATCTCATTTGTAATAAATATCCATAATCCATAGGGCTCTATCTCAGCTCGAACGGAGCCATACCACGCGTACCAGATACTTCAAGGCCTTTGGCGTACGCTATCAGCGTCCTAAGTGCGACAGGCCCACTCTCTCAGAAGCGCCACCGCAGCGCTGGGTGCTGCTTAGACGCTAACCGCTTTATCCTGCCTAGTAAAATGTCGCAATTTATGGGCCGCTTTTTATTAGCTTTGCCGCAACTCGGACGCCACCCGAGTTGGAACTGTGAACCCGCGGGAAGGGGAAGCAAAGCTCTTGCCATTGTGCGCGACATCATGTCTCATCTTGCAGCATCTTCGCACGCAGAAACGCAAGCGAGACGCGCGAGCGGCGGAAGAGCTGAACGATGCATTGTAAACGGAGCAGCGACGCTCCGGCTACTAAGAGCGTAGCTTCCGTAGCGCTTAGTCATCCTTTCGCTTTGTGGTCCGTTTGGCGACACAGTTTCTTGCAGCATTAGGAAGCGTTCCATGCAAAGTGCGTGAAGGAGGAGGATGGAGTGAATGAAATGAAAAAGGGGAGGCGGTTGGCGGTTTGTGATAAGAGGGTGAGAAATTATCGAGTTAGTTTTGTTGTTGTTGTTGTTGTTGCCGTTGTTGGCTCATTACCCTAACGATTAAAAGGCAAACTGCGGGGAAGCGAAGGCGCTTTTGAGCTCCCCTACTCATTCCAATCCGCTCTAGTTTGCTAGTAATTGTTACAACCAAGGCAGAGCAGAAGCACGCGCGTGTAGCAGCTTACACTAAAACAGCAATGCGGGAGAGAGAGAGAGCGAGTAGTGGACGCGCGAGAGCGAACCGCTCTCACAGTTATTTCGCAGAGCTCTCCAAACACGGCAACGCAGCAGCACCGCCTTGCTGTTGGCCGTTGCCGGGATCGGCACCGACCCTAGTCGCGCCGCGCGAGTTTCGAACTTCTGTGCGGACGCGCGCGCTTGCGACAAAATGCCGACCGGCGCTGCTGTTTCAACCTGCTGCTGCTGCTGCTGCTGTCGTCCGCGACCGTGTTGCGTGCCGGTGTGTTGGTGGAACCGAACCGGGCGCTCCGATTGGCGCAGCAGCACCTGCAATGCGAAAAATCCGTCCGTCCGCTCGCACGCACACTACCATTGCGGTGCTTATTGGCCGAAGGGATGAAACCGGAACCGGGGAGACAAATACAGCGTGAGAGCGAGAGAGTGCAAGAGCGTGTGAGAGAGAGAGGCTTTCATCAAAAGCGATTTTTGACGCGGCAAACCAAGTGAATCGGGCGCCAACGCCTACACAAACACGCGTTCACGGCGCGTCTGTTCGTTGCTGTGTTGTTGTTTTCCCCCGTCCCGCATTTTTTTTTGCGCGTGTGTCGGAACAGGTGGACGCACGTTTACACTGCTGAAGATGCAGTGCACGTGTGCTTGTTGGAATTGGGGAGGTTGGGGAGGTATTGAGAGGGTTGATAATTTTATTGTCCATTCCATTTCTGGGCAGATGATTTATGTTTCTACTGGCGGCTCCCACTGCCACTGTTGGAGCAGGGGTAAAGGTGTGAAACTGCACTCAGCACGGAGCAGTTGGCCATGAGGCGGTTGCCATATGAGATGAACGCACGGTACACGGAGCAAATGCCACCCCACCAAATGACAGCGGATGACAGTAAACAGTGCTCTGTCAACAACAACGAGACGGACGCTATTCCATCCGGTTTGCGTGCTGCTTCTGTGTGTGCCGCGTGCCCCGAAAAAAGCGGTGTTTTTTATCTTTCTCTTTTTTCCCTTCTTCTCTTATCATTTCCGATTCCGATGATAAGATCCAAGCGGCCCGTCACCTTGGCCGATACCGTTTGTCGGCCTTCGCGCAAGTGCATCGCATCCCCGGGCACTAGGGGCACAAACCCCCTTATCAAACCGCGCTCGTTATTGCTTGTTATCGGCCGCAGCACATGTCTGCCCGTTGCGCTATCCTGCCATAAAAAAACGATGATGGCCCCCGTCAGTGATCGATCAACATCGAGAGCGGCCAACAACGAGCGGTTCGATTGTAATTGCCCAATCAACATGGCGTGCGTGCGTGATATGGCTCGCGATGGAGGCGCCCAGGCTCCCGAAACGAACCTCAACCCAGGTTCATTTCGTGCAACAGGTTCATTTCGAGCGCGTTTGGTTTGGAGCTCGGCAAACACGCAAATTGTGTGTGTGTGGGGGGGGGAATAATGTTTTTTTTTGTGCTCCACACGGCACCAGAACCTCCCCAGAGGAGATGAAGTATCGCAAAAAGGGCCAAATTGCTGACGCAAAATGCCCACCCTCTTCCATTCCCGGCGCATTTCCCACTGTCCCCTGTCTTCGGCGTGGCGTGATAACCTTATTTTAGAAATTCCAGGGTAAGGCACGCTCAGCACGCTGTGACATACATATACACTCTCATGCATCGGGTCGTTTTGTCAGTCCATATACCAACACATACACACATAACAGGGGTAGTTTGGGGTGTACTCTTCCCTTTCTCAATCTCCCCCCGAGAAAAGGATCTCGCAACCGTACTGAAATGAGATTCTGCGTCTACTGCGATGGGGTTTTTTTTTGGTCCAGAAAAGCTTGCCCACTTCCTGTGGTTGATCTCTCTTGCATGCTCTCTCTCTCTCTCTTCTGTTCTGTAGCTCTTTCTCTCTTGCTTGTTGTTTCTGTTTTTTTATTTGGGCGGTAGGGTTGGACGAATAATGAACGAGCCTCCACCTCCGTTGCGCGTGCTAGCGGACCCGATTGCGATGTAAACAATTCTCACGCGGGTGTGCCCGTTGCCACGATGCGCACGGCATGCAAATCACGGCCTGCATCCCAATTATGGTTGGATAACGCGTTAAACAATCTGCAGTAATGGTTTGCGTAAGAGCGGACTTCGATTTAATTTCGATGCTGCGTTAGCAGAAACTGTAACATTTCAGGGAATATTTGTGCACCCAGCATAATAAAGGAATAGTATTTCACTACCAAATGATGGGCGTGATTGGCGTAGAAATTGTTATTGGTTAATCGCTACTTTCGTGTGCAGACATTTATCCTACAGCTACATTACTTGGAATAACGCACTCAGTATATCGAAGATCTTGAAGAATATTGTTTCATTAGTTCTGGACGATGGAAATAAAATGTAGATAATCCACGTATATGGAACAATAATTCAAAATAGTGATGTAAATTTTTATTTTTACCTCATTTAAACACACGAATCAAATTACGGACAGCTTCAATATCCAGGCATTGTTTTATTGAATTTCTTCATGTCTAGTTCCTGGCCAAGTCGATTTTAAATTATACATATTGGCAATAGTGTGCTTGAATCAATTTAAAATGTGCCTGACCCCTTCTAGGCCCTGATGTCACGATTAATAAATACTTTCTGTGAATCCATTGTACAGGCAGCCAATAACAGCATTAAAAAAATCGTATTTAATTATATATGGAATACCAAGCAAGATTGTATTTTTAGTTTTAAATTTGACAGTCTGTATTATAATTAATTGCATTACATATTTTAATACAGTGATAATAACAATAAAACAACAATATATAATATATATAACAACAATACGGAGAGGTACGAAGAAATGAAAGAAGATCGTCGTGCAGGCGGTCTACTTACTTACTTACTTATCCGGCGCTACAACCGCTTTGCGGTCTTGGCCTGCCTCAGGAGTGTCCGAAACCGCTCACGGTCTCGGGCCTTCGTCTGCCAGTCCGTTATCCCGGCCTTAATGGCGGACGCCTCCTCGCCATCTTGCCACCTCAATTTGGGCCTACCACGCCTCCTCTGTCCTTGTGGACGGCCTAAAAAGACTTTACGGGCTGGGTCGTCCGTTTCCATGCGTATAACATGGCCAGCCCACCGGAGCCTGGCGAGCTTGATACGCTGTACGACAGTGAGGTCGCCGTACATCTCGTATAGCTCGTCATTATATCGGCTCCTCCATTGTCCTTCCACACATACGGGGCCAAGTATCCTTCTGAGCATTATCCTCTCGAACGCGGCTAAGAGGGCTTCGTCAGATTTGGACAGTGTCCATGTCTCAGAGGCGTATGTGAGTACTGGTACTATTAAGGTACTATATAGTCCCAGCTTCGTCCGTCGCGACAGGTTCTTTGAGGTGAACTGCTTTTTCAGCCTGCAGGCGGTCTACAGGCCCTATAAAAATTGCGGAATTTGGAATAGAATTGGTATGTCAAATACCGTTTTACAGCTTTTACCTCGGCCGGAAATGAATGGATCTTGGCCAATGTACATTCTGTTAAGAAGGAGAATTCCACTGTCAAAGTGTAAAACGGTAGATTTTTTTTGTGAATTATCCCTGTAGTGTAATATGGCCTTAAGAGGACACCGATACTCAGAATTGGGTTAAAGAAGTTAAAAGTTCCGTAAAAGATCATGTGCAACGATGTACCTATGATAGGAACCTACTAGTCGGCAGACAGAAGCAACAATAAATGGAAAATATAAAAGCTTGCTACCAAAAACAACAGTTATAACGAAAATTGAAAAACAACTGCTTAGGATGTTGGGTAAATATGAGCTGATTTTAAACATTTCAACCAGCGCTCAAATCGGACCAGTTTTGGGATTATGATGTTCACCATGTTTAGAAGCATCTAATAAGAGCATCTAATGAACTAGAGGTAGAGTTGTAGAGTAGAGGATGAAGTTGACAGTTAGAAGAATTCCTTAGAACCCAAAAACAAATCACAACCTTTTTTGTTCCTCTAAGGATATAATACGTCAAATTCAGTTAAATCCTTGTTACTGGAAGTTGAATTAAGAGTTTCATCCTCATATCTTCATGACGAAGAAACTCACAAAAGGTCTTCGTCAATTGGAAGTTTGAGAAATGATCAGGAAACTCTAGGGAGTCCTTATTTCAGAGACGACTAATTCAAATATGATGGTCAAAACAGAGATCCATTTTAGCTTGGTTTTATTTGAACAAAAGAACTGAGTAGAACATCGTGCAGTTAGTCGTTAATATCATCTGAAACACCAGATGAACATTGAAAGCAATTCTGACATATTGAAGATCAAGACATTCTCATTAAGTCGTAAACGATTGATATTTTTAAAACATTTCTAACATATCCTTCATCAGCAATGGTTTCTTTAGGCCCTTCATTCAAAGAATCTCTCAGATATTTCCAGCAGTCCGATTCCTCTCTTTAAACACCTGCCCAGGTACGCCCATTTTGATTAAAGCCCGCCGCAGCAAAAACCTGTCAAAAGCACACCCATGGCACGCACGGGCTGCCGTTAACCGTCCCGTCTCCACTGCAGCCGGGGCTCGTTTTCCTCGCAAATCAAAAACTCCTAACCTTGAGCGAACGCACACCCGCACGCAAGCAGGATCAAGTGCAGACCTCATGGGTGGGTGGAAGTGGGTCATGATGATGTACGGGGCAAGCCCGGGGTAGGCTTAATTTGATTAGTTTGCGAACCCGAGGGCGAGGCGAGCAATACCGTTCAGCTGCAGAAGCATCGCATAACAACCTGCATGCCCATGCCCAACCTGCCCAGGCCTGTGCCTCCGTCCAACTCCCCTCCGCGTTGGAACTGTGCTCCATCAAGACGTCAACACGTACAGTGGGATATCTGCTGCTGGGGT
The DNA here is from genome assembly GCF_016920715.1 of Anopheles arabiensis. Lineage (NCBI taxonomy): Eukaryota > Metazoa > Arthropoda > Insecta > Diptera > Culicidae > Anopheles > Anopheles arabiensis. Next base: position 68,047,994 of record NC_053518.1, on the reverse strand, counting down.
GGGTGGCATAGTCGGTCTATCGGACTGTGATGCCCGTTCCCCCCCGCCCTCATATCCTCCCTTTCACCCCTCATCTCTCCTTCACTCTCACCACTCTCTCGCACGCTTTTTTCTCTCCAAAAAACTGCACACATACGCGCCAGTCGGCAGGCGTATTGCAGGCAGACGTTGACGCTACCATATTGCGGGAAACTTTGCGGGAAACTGCAGAGCGCCCGGACGGAGACGACGCAACCGTACGCCAACAGGCCACCGTGCTCCTCGCCATTGTATTGAGGTTAGGGACAGGCGCACGGCTCAGTAATATGAGCCCTCCAGCTCCAACTCGTCCGTTGTCAGTGCAGTCTGGGGAAGAACCTCCCCAGATCCGTCTTGGGAGTTGGCAAATGCTGCTGCAGCAGCAAAGCAGGATGTTTGCATCCAGCTTCCCAGCCACCTTCAATGCAGCTGTAATGCTGGAGTTATTTCGGCTGGCTAAAACGCTCGTGTGGAAACGACAAAAAACCACGGAGCATTTGCTGTTGCCACCCGAAACGAGGATGATGCCTACCACCTTCCCGGGTGCTCTCCAATCTTCAATCCCTTTTCGGCCTGCAGTACAGAGTCGTCAGTATGGACCTCTCTTCGTGCGGACATGCGATCAAGAGGCTCTTCTGAATTTCATTTTTTTTCTGCTCTGCGTAGTTCTTCTCCTATTTTTAGCACAGCTGAGGGTTACAGGCTGCAGCAAAAAGACGCAAAAGCAAAATAAACATCCTCCCTGGTAACTAGGTTTTGCCTCTTAGTGTGTGTGTGTGTGTGTGTGTGTGTGTGTGTGTGTGTGTGTGTGTGCCCGGTGCCCTCCCCCTCCCTCTGATTCTCGGTTGGACCAGGGCATTAGGACGTTTGGGCGCCATCGGGTTTGTGCGCATTCTGGTGCGCTAGCGGAAGCGTTTGGCGTAGTGTGGCGTAAGAACGCAAAGCAGAGCAAAGCAAAAAAAAGGAATAACGCCCAACCCGGCTACGCTATTGCTGTCGACGTCATGCGCATTTCGGGGACTGCCCGACAACTCCAGGGACTGCTCCGACGCATTGGCCGACTGGGGCGGGGGGAGAAGAGGGGTGGAGGGTGTAGACCCGGGGAGAGCTAGGGATTAAACTCTCCGAGGAGAACTTGTTGATTGTTAGCTAAATGGTGCTTCCAATCAGCAAAGAAAGCACGTCATTGCGGGCGCGAGAGAGAGAGAGAGTGAGAGGGAGGTAAGCAAAAAAATGTCTAAAAATGGGAGAAAGTGTGTACAACGTCAGGGAAGAGCACCAGGATAATAAATTTAAAAATGAGAGAGAGAGCGAGTTGGAGCTAGGCCAAGAGCGCTAAGATCCTTGGAGAATCGAGCCTTCTTGCTACCAGGGTGCGGGTGCGAGCGGGTGAATTCCAACAAAGTAATTCTGTGCCACTCTCCCTCCACTCCCAATCGTGTTGCAGTGTTGCCCTCCTCCTCCCGCAACTACGCTTGGCCACTTTTGCCGCACACACTGCAACGTGGCCGCGCGCTTGCCGCGTAATATTAGGTGCGTCCGGGGCGTTCGCGCTGCGGCATTTAATGCTGCGCTTTGCTGCTGCCTCCGCAGATTCGGCAGCCGACGCAATCGCAAGCTGACCTCTAGAGGGGAGGGGAAGGGGGGTGGTGGACAATCCGGACACTTCCGCAAAACACACATAGCTCAGAAAGCCAGGTCCTAGCAGGTCCAAGGGGCACTCTGGCTGGACAATTTATGGACCTCCACTCCTCATCCACGCTTCCTTAAAGTTCTTAAGTTGTCGGTGGGCTTGGCGTCAGCGCGATGTGATCGCATTATTGTGTGTATTTGTGTGTATGTATGCGTTCCTTTTTCTGCAGAAGACACCCATGCGACGCAGCGAACAGGCGGTGGCGGCCTTCGGCTCGCGTTACTGCTGCAATGCCGAAGCAATTTTGCGCAATCGAAGCCATACGTTGCCAAACGGTGGATGTTAATAAAATTATCCTAGCCTATCGGCACTCGGCCACCGGTCGGTTGGTCGGTCGGTCGAACCGCTTTGGCTACGTTGCACCAGCCAACCAACCAACCAACGGGAAGGTTGTTTGCACCTGTTTGTGTGCGTCGCCCGGGCGGGGTGGAGGTGTTGATTTGTGTGAAGGACAAATTTAATTTTGTCATTTAATTAATATAAGGTAGCAAATTAAATTAAAACCGCTGCACTTACTCCGCTGCTTTCGCTTACAATGGAAATTAATTGGTTGTGTTTTTAAATGATTAAATTTGTTTCGTCCATGCAATGGTGGATTTTTGGGCTAAAGCTTACATAATGCTGGAGCGTTTGATCCAAAATGGGGAAATTATTCATTAATTTCTATAAAAAATATAAAAGAGCATTTATTGATTAGTGGTTAAGCATAAGCCTTTTCTATCTTTTGTTTTAAATATATTGTGTAACAACAGGTCTGTCATGTGTTCGAGCCTCGTTTCAACCATGGCTCAACCATGTAGGATTGACTACCCTTCTTTGGGTACTTAATAAGTCATTCAAATGGTTAAAACTTTATCAAACTACTGATAAATTCCATTTAATATGTGTAATATTACTAAACCAAATTTGTTAAAACAGAAATCATAATTTAATGACATTAAGAATTATTTATTTAACCTGTATTTTACTATGAAGATCATTCCAACAATTTCAACAGAGTCTAATTGCTTTTAAAAGGCTGAAATAAAATAAAAATAAAGCATTTAAATTCGATTTTCCTCAGCTCCATTCAACACGTGGTCGCACGTAATGCGTAACGGTCTAAAATTTGAATTTTAATTTCACACTTTCGAAACGAAACCTGCCTTGTTCGAATTTCAAACACCGGACGCTCTCAACCCGACGCTATAAACATCCCGATTTGACATCCGTTTGACAGCAGCAATTGCAAAAGCAGAGTGACCAGAAATACCGCTTTATCTGTATTCCTACCGATTTTTTATATGCCTACCGATTCACAGATGACCGCCCTAAAACTACCGACAAACCGACGTGACACTGGCGTAACAAAAGTGTCCCACACGAAAGTACTGTCATTTGCATGTGAGGCGATCACTTCTGTCAAAGTAAGCTCCCAAGTGCCACAATTCCACTAAACGACCACTAAACGGCTTCTAAATGACTCAAGTTCTCTACCTAAACGGAATATAGAAAGACTTCTTTTAGCAGACGGCAAACGACTCATGCATTCTAAAAATAGCAAAAAGTTGGTGGCGCCATCTGTTGGTGGGATACCGAACCAGTTGAGCTTCATCGCTTGGAGGAGAGCTTTCTCATTTCCTCTGTACTGTTGTATGGTTTCGCATTGAAGTAATGCATCGCTAGAACTAGAACGGCGATACGATTGTTTAAATACTAAACTCCAACGGAAATCACCAGCACTGAAGCAAGTGAGATTTGAGTAATGGTCGTTGGTGTTGATACCCACGTGACCACACGACCATTCATATAGATTTTTGCTCAGAAAGTTAGGCCGCAAATACACGACGCGCGTTTCCGCGGGCGCGTTCAAACGCGTATAACAGTTCCGCAGAGATATTCAGCATGAGCATCTCTGCGTTTCCGCGGTAGCGCGTTCGAATGACATTTCATTTATATGGCTGGATTGTTATACGCGTTTTCCGCGGGCGCGGAAAACGCGCGTCGTGTATTTGCGGCCTTAGAAGACTATATAGGTCATGATAAGATGAAACTTGTCGAAACACATTGCAAGAAAAGGATAGCAATATAATGATGATGTAATACGCCATCTATTGATCAAACTAATGAAGCTGTGGAGCTTTCATTTTTTTCTATGGATATTCAATTTTCCAGTCGTTTAAGCTGAATCTGTGGCGCTTGGGAAGGTTATATAGGTCATGATAAGATGAAACTTGTCGAAACACATTGCAAGAAAAGGATAGCAATATAATGATGAGTTGTAATACGCCATCTATTGATCAAACCAATGAAGCTGTGGAGCTTTCTTTTTTTTCTATGGATATTCAATTTTCCAGTCGTTTAAGCTTAATCTGTGGCGCTTGGGATTTAATCTGTCAAATTTAGAAAACCGCGTATCACCGAATCCGCGTAAGTCGAGAATCGTGTAATTCGGGAACAGACTGTATATATATTTAGGGTTTGAAGGAAAAAATCTCATTTTTTTTAATCATTGAACTATAAAACTCAGCCAAACAATCGAATCAGTCTAAATAATCCAGTGAAAATCAAATGACAGCACGTACGATAAAATCGTATCCAATGGAGAATTGCTGCGGCCCTAACCGGTCGCGTGGAGCCCCGAGAAAAAGAACTTGCCACCACTGAGAAGAAAATGTGCATCTTAGTCCTTCTTTGGCTTAGAATTCCTAGTACAATTTTCAGATCGACGTTTCAGAAAGACCTTCATTTGTGTAACCGCTGAACCAAATCTAATCCATATCCTAGATAAAGGATGCACATTCTCGTGATATGGAACTTTCATTTTGCGCATAAGCACACCCCCCCTCTCCCATCCCGCTTAACACTTCTTTCGCTTTCACTTCTTTTAACTCGAGTTAAGTTTCGACGCAGCTTTAACCTACCGAAAACTACCGATAACTTTTTGATGCGCCTTCCGAAAACCGCCAAAATAATCTGGCCACACTGTTGACAACAGCTCGCAAAGCAAATGCAAAAGAGGGAGGGAAAAAGAAAAGCCAAGGTCCCGCTACCAAACAACAACAAAGCAGCAACGCCAGCAGCGCCCACACGACGGATCTCGATTATTGATTTTCCCCCCTGCAAGCTGAATGCAAAAATGCATTCCGACAGTGTGTACCGGCTCGTTGACGAGCTGGTCGAGGCGATTGGGCAAGAGTGCGGTGCGCGGGCGGACGGCAAAACGGTGAAAAAGTGTAAATCGCGAGCATTTGGAATATTGCTGGGCAAACCGGACCATCGAGCACCGCCACCGCGAGTTGGGGCGAGCGTATCGGAATGCCCCGTTACACCCGCGCCAACCGATCCGCTCGCAATGCTGGAATGCCATCAGTTCGAGATGCAGATGACGGCCCGGTACAAATATCAGATGGTGCGGTGCGAACGGTTCGAGCGGCTGCTGGATCAAATCCGACGCGACACCTGCGGCGAATGGCCGCTGGCCGAATCCGACTGTTCCTTGTTGGAGTTTTTGCTGTCGCTGAAAAATTCCACCTCCGACCGCGGTGACGTGCTGGCGGAGGTGAGTCGAGTGACTGCTTTTGATTGGCAAAACGCAACAGTTTTTAATAACTTTTCTTTTAGAACCCGTTCTTTGGGCACAGCAAAATGCCTGCCGCACGCTACGGACCCTACCCGATCTTCCGACCCGAGGACTTCCACATCGATGGCCGGCTGGTGGCCGCTTGCTACGACCGGAAAGCGAATCCGTATCTCTTCCGCGCCACTAATGGTGTCTTCACCGCAAACATTGCCCACATACTTGCAAACGAATCGGCGCGGAACGATCCGCTGGCGGCCGATTGTTCCTATTTTAGTGACAAAATGGCAAGCTTGAACCATTACCAGGGTCCGTTTCGGTACAATCTGCTGCGAGCGGTTCGGCAAGCGACCAACGGTGAACCGCCGTACGAGCTTGTCACGAACTTTGAGCTAGTTCCTGCGGGAAAGCCAGCGAAACCGGTGGAAGAATCGCTCATATTTGGTATGAATTGGGAAAATCTCGGACAGCAGTATGTGCCGGAAGAGAAACCGTTCGCGTCCGAGTGTGCGGGAGCACTGTTTCGGTTCACCGCGGTGCAGGCGAGTGCAATGGGGCATGCACTTTCGGAGAAGAAAGTCGTTTCGCGGGCCAATTTCATACGCGACATTAAATTTCTTATTAGTAAGTCACCTTTTGAATCATTTGAAATTAGGAAGAGTTTATTATTAATGTTTTTGGTTCCCTTTTTAGCCGGTGTAAGCTCCAGCTTGTTCCATTTTGACGAGCGCAATCGCTTCCGCGCACTTCCCAACATTACGATCGAGGATGTGCGCATCGAATCGATACAATCGTTTGTGGATCAAGCGCTCGAAATCGGCACCTGCTTCCGACGGCTGCTCATGATGACCCGCAAAAACCCGTACACGCTCGAGCTCATCATGGAAGGGTTCGTGTTTAGGGCGTTTTGTGAGAGTGTGGAAAACTTCCTCTGCTGCTACCGCGTGCTCGTAAACAGCTACGCCGGGGAATCGATACTGCAGCTGCTGCAAATGCTTTCCCCGGCCAACGAGCAGCTGCTGTCGATGGCAAAATTGTGCAGCCTGCATCCGGGCAATGAGAGCGATCGCGAGTTTCCGACCGGTTCGATGCTGCTCGATCATCTGTACCGGGAGCTGATACAGGTGACGCAGCCCAGCGTGAGCGTGTTCCTGCTGTCGACGCTGCGGCGGTGCTGTTTGGAGTATTTTGCGATCTTCCAGCGGTGGCTGTTTCAGGGCCAGCTGCACGATCCTTCCGGGGAGCTGTTTGTGTTTTTTGTCGATCACTATCGATCGAACACGAAGCATTTCTTCGATAAGGCGTACTTTATCCGGCGGAAGAGTGTGCCGGGATTTCTGAAGGGCTACGATGAGGACATTTTGCTGTGCGGAAAGTACGTGATGCTGCTGCGAGCGTTTCGACCGTTGGTAAGAGGGTTTTAAAATATAAACGATAGCTTCAGTTCTGTATTTATAATTATTTGATTTTCTAAAGCACCCTCTCTTCACCCTGCGCCATCCCGAGCTGACCGTGTGCCTTTCGTTCGCGGAAATCCAGACGATGCGCACGCAATGGTTGCGCTACGTCGCCAAGGCGCGCCAGCTCTGCGGCCCGGCCGTGTCCGTGCGCGAGCTGTACGAAACAAAGCAGAGCGAGCAGGTCGAGTTCTACCGCCTGGTGGAGGAAAACTTCCGCACTTACATGGACGCGTGGCGGGTGGAGCAGGAAACGGAAGCGCAGGAGCAGAAGCGCCGCAAGCAGAAGCAGATGGCCGACCTGCTCGACCACCTGAACGAGATCCGAGAGAGCAAGCTGCTGGCGAAGCGGGCGGAGCTGCAGGAGGAGCTGGCGCTCGAGCAGGCCCGCATCGAGCAGGAGAATCGGCAGCTGCTGGGGGAAAATTTGGAGCTTACCGGTCGGGTGAAGAAGTACACGGCCCTGAACACGCTGATGGATGAGAAGCTGGAGGCGCTGCGGGCCGCGTCCGGCGAGCTGAGCATTGTGCCGGTGGTAACGGTGACAGTGGACGGGACGGACGGGACGGTGAGTGAGGAAGCTCCGTTTGAGAGTTGTCGCGAGAGCCGTGCGAGCAACGTGACAAGCGTATCCATCTACGAGGATGCACAAAAGTCACCTGCGTGCAGTGTGGACTCGTCGCCGTACGGGGCGGACAGTACGAGCAGCTACGGTTCCGCCGGGAAGGGCGATCTTTCCACGTCCGGTGCGGAAGATCTGGACTGTACGCTCGTGGAGGGACCGATCGTGCCAACGGTGGAGTCGCCGACGGCCGTGCTGGACAGTGATCGCCTCAATTCGAACGTTCCAACCGTCAGCGAAGGGGAACGGAACCGGGCGAAGGTGTTGGGCTCGACGGTGGGCGACTTTCTGAACGAGGATCACGCAAACGCCAACGTGGAGCAGCTGGTCGGGGCCACTGCGAGTGTGGGACTGCGCAAACTGACGGAGGCACAGCGCAACAAGCTTAAAATCCTATCGCAAGAGTTTGAAATCGCTCCGCCGGACGAGCCCGCCACGATGGATGAGAACTGTAATCGGCTGGCCGAGCGGCGGAAGAATCGGGAGCGCATTCTTATAAGCGATTACACCAGCAGGGAGGAGGAAGCGGCACCGGGTGGTCAGCCGGTGCCGGGGCGGGAGCTGAGCGAGCTGCAGAAGAATCGCAGGAAGATTATGAGCCAAGAGTACAATCTGCTTACGGACGAGGCGGTTTGGGATGGCACGGGCGGACGGGATCCGAACCAGAAGCGCACGATGTACTTGAACCTGGACTCGGACCGGGCGCGGAACCGGCGCCGAATACTGGAATCGGAGTTCGACATTGCGACCGGGGTGGAAAACTTTCCCGCCTCACCGATGTCCGTGGACAGTGATACGGTGGACGAGTCGGCCAGTCCATCGGTGGCGATGACCGCCTCGGGCACAACGCCAACCATCACTGGCGAGCAGGACGTTAATGCGAATCCGGTAGCAGGAAAAGGAGCCGGCCTAAAGCTGGACGTTCTGGCGGCGGCCGATGCAGCGGAACGGTTTGGCATCGAGCGGCGATTTGGCATTCCCGATACGGCCGCGCTAGAGCTGCAAACCCCGGCCAGTGCGATGAAAGCGACTGGCGAGGTAGGGGACGCTCTCGATGGAGGGTTTGATTTTACGCGCGCCCAAGCACTGGAACGAAGGGAAGGGCCGAGCGGTTGCAATAGCTTGGTGCCGGTGGCCGCTTCCGGTGTTGCTGTGGAGCTGACCGAGGAGGAGGATGACGAGATTTATCGCGAATTTGTCGCTGCAATGAAGCAGCAAAGTGAGAACTTTTGTCGACTAGCGATCCCGACGTCGGATAGCGACACTTCGGCACACGTAGGCGCTTCAAAAGCACTGGAAAAGGAGCTCAACAGTGTGGACGTCCTTACGATCACACGCTTCCTGCAGTACTCGCTCGTCATTCCTCTGAAAGCGCACATGGAGATCGTGAACAACGAGATACTGAAGATGTATCTGTACGATCTGGACGTGCTCGGGCATTTCGAAAGCCTCCGCAACTACTTCCTCCTGATGGACGGTGAGTTTTCCACCCACATCTGTGACAATCTGTTCCAGCGGCTCGAAACCGTACGCACGCCGGAGGAGCTGCTGAACTACCAAACGCTTCACTCCATCCTGGATGGGGCGCTGTACTCGAGCAATGCCGGCACGGACCGTAATGCCGACCGGCTGTCCTTCATCGTGTGCCAGGTGCCGGAAAAGTTTGACCTCTACTCGCCGAACGTGTTCAGCATGCTGAACCTTAGCTACCGGGTCGAGTGGCCCCTCAATCTAATCTTCTCGAACGAAACGATCGAACAGTACACGAACGTGTTCAAATACCTGGTGAAGGTTCGCCGCGTTAGCTACGTGCTGGAGGATTCCTTCCAGCTGCTAAAGGAAGCGAGCAGGCGGCTGGGGAAACCGTTGCTCCATTCGCCCCAGTACGCCCGGGTGCAGCTGATCCGCCACAAGCTGTCCCATCTGGTGAACGCGCTCAAGAACTACATCACGAGCAGTGCGCTGCACGCGTCCTGGGAAACGTTCCGGGAGGATCTGCAGGACGCGACGGAAACGATGGAAGACCTGTTCCGCAAGCATCGTACGTACCTGAAGCGGGTGATCTTCCTGTGCCTGCTGAACAGGAGAAGCATCGAGTTTTACAACAACATCGAGCAGATCTTTCGCGTGGTGTTGCGGTTCTACAGGCACCTGCGTTCGAAGGAGTGGCGGCTGCAGGAGGAATCGCAGCAGTACTACGTGCATCCACGCTACCGGTCGATGCTGGACGATGAGATCGACTTTGAGAAGCTGATCAAGTACACGATCTTCCTCGGGAACAAGATGTACGACCATGGGTACCAGAAGGAAATATCCGAGTTCCTGCACGTTATCAATATCAATGGTTATTACGATGATGTGAAGCCTGCTGCTAGTTAAATGGTGTTGTCTGTTTCTTTGCACAAAGGTTTTGTTGAGGTTACAGTGATGGTCTGTGATGGCCAGAGTTTCGTTCCAGCTGAAAGCGACCGGTAATAATTTCCTTCTTGTTTTACACAGTTAATCGTTACTACTTCCCAAGTCAATCGTTACTACTTCCCAACTGTACAGTGCACACTCGAATATTGAAGATCTGTTTCGGTAGGATAACTTATGCTACTGTTAGTATGTGTTTTTTATGTATTTATAAATGTACAGTCGTTTAGCAAAATGTCTCCGAATGTGGGGGCGTAATACTCCAATAAACATTATGTGTACAAAAGAAAAAAGTTACTTTGGGTGTTATGGCCAAGACTGGGTGCGCTTTCCTGTGCCAGTCACTGTCAATCATGGTGAGTATAAAAGCAAAAGGGTAGCAAAAAAGGAAGCTTCCAACTACTGTGGCAGTAAGGCTTTTGAGCATATACGTACAGCTTATTACTGTCTTTTCTAAAATATTATTTCGGGGTTTCACCGATGCCAGAATACCGATCCTTTATAACATTTTAGCCCCTTGCAGAGTACTCAGGCTCAGATCACTCTTAGGGATTGATCACTCTCTCACCTTATACCGAACTGGGGATCGCTGTCGAACACCTTCTTGGTGGGGCATGAGTCCGGCATCCTCATGACATGCCTCAGCCATCGTCACCGTCAGGATGCCCGGTCGCCGTACAGCTCAGCAAGCGCGCGGTTCACCCTTCTCCTCCACGCTCCATGCTCGAACACACCGACAAAGATGATCCGAAGGATGCGTCGCTCAAACATGCCCAGAGCGTTTGCATCCTCCGCTCGGATGGTCTAAGCTGCGTGTCCATAGAGGACCACCGGGCGAATCAATTTGCAATATATCTCACATTTCGTGCGGGCTTGATGTCTTCTGGATCTCAGCAGTCGATAAAGCCCAAAGTATACACGATTTCCCTGCACAATGCGTCTCCGGATTTCGCTGCTGATGTCGATCTCCGAAGTAACGACCGTCCCGAAATATCAATACATCTTTACTAATTCGAGATCATTAATACACTGCTTCTCAGATGGTCTGAGTCTCCGGCAAGCAGGTACTTTGTCTTCGTCGCATTGATTCTCAATCAAATTCTTGCTGCTTCGCGTTTGAGTCGGGTGTATGTCTCACACACCTTCGCTGTTGTCCTGGCGATGATGTCGATGTCATCCGCGAAGCCAAGAAATTGGAGAGCCCGGTAGAGGATCGTGCCACGAATGTTGTTGTCTAGCGTATAGTAGTTATGTAGGCTCGTAGTAACTGTATATTTCCTAGGAGAGAGCGTATCTCACAGGCGAGTTCTTGTCAAACTGGACCGAATCCGTTTGTCACCGTTCTTGGTAAAATTGATAAGATCATATAGGTGTTAGGATAAAATCATACGCTGTTAGGTCCCTAGTTATACAGATCTATCTGGGATTCTTCCCCCAGACATCAGGATTTCGCAGGGTTATCATGTTCTACTCCTGGGATCTTCGAACTTTTGAGTTCGTGGACCGTATATAACGGTGATTTTGCATTTTGCCGTAGCCTTTAACTAATACGACTATTAAAATTTTCGTTTTTGCTAACAGAATATACAAAATATTCAATCGTTTTTAATGTCTCTCGAGGGCCGCAGTTTGGATACCCCTACTCTAAACCAATGTTGTGCCTGCGGTACTTCCTGATACTGATTTACATTTCTACGGACAAATCTGAGCTCAATTCTTCGTAAGACCGTACAGTCCCAAGGAGCTATTTGTCGTACTAGCTGCTAAACTCTTTTTCTTAGAACAGCTTGAGGACATTGATACAGTGTTCTGCTTAGACTGGTAGTGAATATGACCGCTCGAATCATCCAATGTGTGCGCATCAAGCCGCTGTACTGCTCGCTAATCAGTATACTTGTGCTGGTACTCATCTACTCAGACTCTTATGCATCTTGAGCTTATCCAACGGAATGTGTTAGGTGGTTAACACCTGCTTGGTGTTACAAACGGAAGATGCTGCTTGGACTGTTTCACTTTTTTTAATGATTTAAACATGCTAGGTGGGTTTTCTTCAGAGTTTCTTAACGTACCTGTATCCTGCATGTGCCTACCAATGACAATCCCACCTCGACCATATAATGACTCTTCCACTGAGTTCCGGAGCTCTGTTAACACTCGTGCCGTTTACTAAAAACTGTTGGAAGCCTATCTGTTAAACATTGAGGAATGTAATGTTCGTTATGGATACTGTAATCGTTAGCAGCCTCTTGGCAAATCAAGGCAATTTGCCTTAACTTCTTACGTAACATTCATAAAACCACTTCAACTGCTTATAATAGCTTCCCGCACCATTTCCAGCTGGTTGTAACGTAAACGCGCGATAGTCTCGATATTACACGCTGCGTGTGATGCATTTCCGTTATGATCCAACGTCAACGATTGTCGCATCCGCTTCGATCGTGATCATCGCACGTGTACTTCCACGCTCGCGGGTGTGGGTGGAATGACATTCATAACAGAAAAGAAGAAACACAGCTACTTTCATTTAAAATCACCTGTTAGAGATACTCTTCCGTGTTGTCGCTTCGATTGCATTGTCTTGGCGAAGAAGACGAACCGAGAAAATTACAGCATCGTGTAAACCTAACGGCTCTTGAGATCAATCGATCGAGGGACCAGCAACATTCAAAAGCGGACCTCGAGGGAGGCCTTAGTAAAGGTCTGCCATGACCTAACGGTTTCTTTTTGTGTTTTGTCTTTTCCACTGCTTCCTTGCCACGTGATGACGGGGGGGAGGAGGGTGTTTCACTTTCGTTCTGCCGTGGTACGCTCACGACGTTTCCACGTGTTTTTGTGAGCTGACGCTTACCATGAACCCTGTTGTATGGGAAGCGTTCTGCAGCTCCCAATCAAACTTCCCCACTCCCTATTCTCCCCATCACACCCAGTAGAATAGAGTATATCAGGGAAACGGTCCCGGGAATGCACGAACCCAACGAACACATTCCCTTTCGGTTTCGATTCTTGGCGGGGAGAGTTTGGACTTCACTTTCCGTGATGCGGTCCAACAGACGTCCAGCTCGAAGCAACTGTATCTACGATCGGCTAGGTTTGGAAGTGGTTGGACAGGTTTGACCGGGCAGCCGCCAAGAGCTGCAGGCAATCAAATCAGACACCTTGGGCACCTTGGACGCCGGTACCGTTAGAAGCTGGACCGTAGAGGGGGTGTCGTTTTCGGGGTGATCGTGAGTTTGAACTTTCGGATAATGACTGACTTGAAGGGATGCACAACAGGAAGGTTGACGAAGGGCACGCGCTCTTTCTCTCTCTTTTTTCTCTTTGCTTGCTGCTCAAACCTTGAAGTGAGTGAAGTGAATCCGCCGTTGGTTTGTTGGTTTGGCCTTCGGAATAGTTTACAATTTTAATCGAAATCTCATCTGAATACGGTGGAGGTCATTACCTGGGTCGCTGTTAAGATATGGTCGATTAGGGAAGAAGCCACAAATAATGATAGAAGAAGTTGGAGTTGCCGTTAATCTCGGCTCGTTATTCATTTTGCCTTAATTTGACATTAAGCGCTTACCGTTTTCCGTATTTTTTGTCATTATTTAAATTCAGTTTTGAGCTGTCAGGTCTTTTCCAAGATTTTTTGTTTCAGTTTCCAAGTCGTATGCAGCAAGTAATCAAACTCATTAATTTAAAAAAAAGTCATTTATATCCCGGCACGATTTGGTACATTACGATTCGATCGATGCGATCAAGGCAGATGAATCCGCCAGAGTCGTGAGCGTTACCCGATGCTCCTACCCCTTGCTTTTTCAATTCCAGCACTGCAGTTCCTGCATCCTGCGACCGAGCGAAGTTCATTATCGTTGGCAAGAGAAGTTGCGCAGCTTGCGGTGATTTACGCCGAATGGCAGAGCTGTTGATGCACCTTAGCGCTGCCGTTGAAGGCGTTTGTTAACTGCAACTGCACCGGCAAGTTGCAATAACTTTGGGGAAAAGGGCATCCGATCTGGTAATAATTGTGTGGCGCTGGCAGGTTGACATAAGGCTGTGGTGTATTGGTTTGTGTAAATTATGTCTGTGCCACTCGATGTCGATTGATTTCTTTCAAGGACGTAGCGTAGCGTCATCGACAGCTCGACTCATTAAGCTGATTGAAGACGGTAATGGTGCCCGTTGGACAATTGAATTGAGTGATTATAGGAGAAGGGGTTGTAAGGGGGGAATGGATCTGTCTTTTTGGAATCTTATTGCAAAATATCTTACTACTGGTAATCTTGCCATAGTAGCAGTGAAGAGTATCTATTGGAGTTGATCTTTAGTAACTTGAAGGGGAGACAAAGGGGCTCATATCTTCTTCTACATTTTTAACAATATTTTAGAGTAAATGTTCATGGATGATTCAAGTTCTTGGATAATTATTATTATTGGAATTATTATTGGATAATTATAATATTTAAGTTCAGGATTTATCTAAAATTACCAACACGAGGCATCGAAGTCGTCAATTTTCAATACGCTAATCATGTCATAAGCAAAAAGCAAGACAATCTCGTATATACCGTATACAATATAACGTTCTGATTCATGTTGCGGACTACTTCAAAATTCTGGAAATTCTTACGATTTTAATTGTTTATTTTGCATGTGCAGGTTATGATCAAACCGCATATAAACTTCACATAATGAAGACGATGAATCGTAATCAATTTTAATAATATTAAATGTGAATACATAAGCTTGAACATATCCGGAGTTGGAATCAAATTAATAGTTTATTTTGATGTTTTTTTCGAGTAATATACTTGAAACTTTTAATACATTTCCCAAATTTAAATTTAAAAGCTTAGTTATAGCAAAATATCAAGAGGTTTGACTGATTTTATTTACATGTTTTACATCCGGCAATATTCAATGCTTGTCGGTCTTGGATAAATCCAAAGCAACATGGCTTTATGACTGGACGTTCAACAAGTATCAATGTTATGTCCTTTATCTCCTCTATATTTCAATGCCTGAATAATAGCATTCAGGATGACCTCAGGCATTTCATATGCTCACACTGTTGGCTATGCTTAATAAACTTAGATTCTCATCTGCTCTCATCGAATGTTTACAGTCTTATCTTTCAAACCATATGTGTGTCCAGAAAAATGCTCTGTAGTAACCTTTTCTCGTAGTACATTGATACACAATTATCTGGCTATGGGTACGCAGATAAATGGCGTTAACGTAATTCTTGACTTTGGGGTACTGGTTGATGACAGATTAATCTTTTCTGTCCATATTGATAACGTCATTAGCAGAGCCAGCAAAATTATCGGCCTAGTTATTCGCTCAACAGATGACTTCCATGGTCCTCGCTGCTTTAAAACCTTGTATGTTGCTCTAATTTGATGTCTATCAGAATATGCCAGCAAAATATGGAGTTCTACTAAATAAGGAGTACAGAAACTATTCCCTAGAGTCACCTATTCGGCGTAAATGCCCTTTTCTCCTTTGCTCCCATAAGCAGTCCGTTATCATCTTTTGGTAATTGACTCTTAAGAAAAGAGAAGGTATATTGCTCACTCTTACTTCACTGCTGGTTTGATCCTTAGCACTATCAATGTTTCTGACCTTCTCTCTACCATTCATTTCAACGTTCCTTCCGGATGCCTTCGTCTCCGTCGTCCTGTATCAGCCATTCCCACTCATAGAAGCTTGTACTGTCAAAATGATATCTTGCTAAACTGCCTTAGATATTTGTTAAACCTTCATGGCGTTCGAATCAACTAATAATAAAAATAGATAAATAAATAAACTATTCTAATCTAAAGAGCTCTTAAGTGTCCGTAATTAAAGTAGTCTCGTTTCAAGCAAGAATCAATACGGAAACTGCATAGATGTAGATATACTACTTCTGCACGAATTATATATGTGTAGTAATTGTAAAATAATATTTATTTATCATGTTGTTAAAGCATTTCAGAAAAAAATAGGGTAATCGGGAAACCCGCCTCTCGTTTCAAGTATTTTTTTCTAGTATTAATACTAATATATTAACAAAATAATCTAACATTTGTTGAACATATAGCAAAAGTGTTACTTCTAATGCTGCTTCTTAGACGAAAAAAAAAATTCTGTCCCTAATGCAATGTAACACCCACAATCGACGCATTATGCAAATTTGTTTAATTGCATTTATACCGACAATAACAAATTCCGATAAGCAACCGTTTACCATTTGTCCAAGCTCTCCCCGTATGCTCAGTTTTATTACACATTTTGCTACTGTCAGCTTGAATTGTGCTTGTTAACATTATTCCTTGCTGGTAAGGAAAAGCTTTCCTTCTTCATTTGCTGACTAACGGTTGTTAAATGGGTAGCTTGGGTTGATTTGCCACCGCAGCCGTCGTCGGTTTCGTTCACGGAATTGCCAACGGTGATGGTGGTGCCTACCGGTTGCCCGGTTTAGCTGCCGCCACAAAACCGAAAACCGGCGGACCCGCGGCCGCGAAATTATATCCATACCTACAAGGTCACACGAGGAATGCTGTCTCATCAAATGGCATCACTGTGGGAGGGGGGTGTGGTTTGCAATAAGCTCAACACCGAGCATTGCAATGCACAAAAACCCGCTTGTGTATGTCAGCAAAATTCAGCCGTTATCAACACTGCACACACACACGATGGCGGCGCCAAAGTTGCTTCGCTTGCAATCCTACAAGGGGCACCATAATTTGTGGACATTAGTTGCAAATAATAAATATGATTCGGGCCACACGGGCTTAGCGGTCCGACGAGGAAGTTGACGACGAGTTTTGGGCGCGATGGGTGTGTGTAGCGTTGCGCAAAATGCGCGTTTGTCAGCACCATCGCGCGCGCGCGCTCGTTCGTTCGCAACCCTTATCGTGCTATCACGGGGATGGCACACGAGCACACGAGCTGTGCCGAGTTCCGGTCAGTTTTCGCACAGTCTGCGTCGATGATAACAACGCCTCCCTTGAGCCGTCATCACTCGGGAGGACGGTTGTCGCGGCCGGTCAGCATTCCCGATTCGTCTAAAGCTACTACCGCTGCTGAGTCACATGCATGTTCACGCTGCTGAGAAGGGGCTGATCGCGAGGTATCGTGACAGCTGGATCGAGGAACGATAGAACGGAGCTAATTACAACGTGTGTGTTTTTTGTGGTGTTAGTAAGTGCTTTTTTCATTAGAACAATGTGCAATTTTCCCACTCTACTTGGTGATGTTGCTGGGGAGATTGGAATGCTAGCACGATCTATTGCTGCTTTCAGTTCATTATGCAATGTGATGGGTCATGGTAGAGGTTTACGAAAGATTAATTACTACTTTTTTACCATCAAACAATCATTCAGCCAGGGATTATATTGATAATGGATAAATTTGATTTAAGTGTCTATTAATCAGAGGAGTTTGAAGATTACTGTTAGTAGAAATGCTGCTAAATATCTTTTCGGATGTCTTGCTTGATCATAGTGATAGTAATTACCCTAGTATTCTAATCTACAACCATTTGGCTAATCTAAACGTAGGTTCTTAGGTCTGGATGAAGACCAGTCATGTCGAATTTTGGGTCCTATAATGAATGTGGAGTGTTTAAAAGCCATTTTAAACGCTAAAGTTGTTGGTTTTTAATTGTAAATAGATTGAATAGTAGATTTAATGAAGAACCTAGTTCAATAAAACCACGATAGAATCTTAAAACGTGTTAAACTCTCATGGAGCGGTAAAAGGAAAAATTGGGAATATTGTGTGGTCCTTCGAACCGGATTTTACGAGCATGTTGGTTCTATCTTGAACCGTTCTCGTGATTTTTAATATATTTTTTTTTATTTGATTCAAATTGACGTAGTCAAAGGAGTATAGTTTTATACAGAGTGTAAATACAGTTTTAAATACAGTGAAATTCGTATTACGAGAAACCTCGAAAAGGTAGAATATGAACGAGATCTCGCATATGTTGTGGTGATCAAGATCAAGAAAGAATTGAAATATCCACTTAAGTGGTAATCTTTACGACTGCCATTAAAAGGGAAATAATCAAGTTATATTCGTCGTCACACCGGTTCCTAGTGTTGGACAAGGTTATTATCCAGACAAAGCCCTCTCAGGGGTATCCGCTGATAATACGGTTCTAGAGATTGGATTTTTTGCTGTAACTGGTAAATATAAATAGTTACTATGTTTTACATAACCATCTTATTAAAACAAAAACATAAAAAAATCAGAGTAAATAAGTTGCCCTAATCGCGCTACTCAACTAGTAACACTTTATTTTGACAAGCAGTTATTTTTAACAGCTAGATACTAGCTACATTGTTAGATGCTGGTTTATTTTTTTTACTAGTTACTTCTACTCTTTTAATGCATTTCACTCTCACAACCAATTTCATATCTAGTTACTGTTAGTAATTTTTCTTGCCAGTTGCTGCCAACGGGTTCTTTTAACTAGTTACTTGACCGATTAACAGTTAGAGGTAACAGTTGTAATATTACTGTATCTATATTCATTTATCTAGCCTTATTTATTTTTATTCTTTAAATTTAGATTTAATTTTTTAAATTCCCTTCTGTAACTAGTACGCCTGAAGATATGTTACTGAGAAGGCCTCTTTCTATTGATGATAGGTGTGCATTGTTGATAAGGAAAATAACAGGAAGAAAAAGAAGTCTAGAAAGAATAAAACAAAGAACATAAAGAAGTATGGAAAGAATAAACCAAAGAAGAAGAAGAAGTAGAAGCAGGTGAAGAAAAAGAAGAAAACAAACAAGAAGAAAGAGAAGAAGATGAAGAAAAAGAAGAAAACAAACAAGAAGAAGGAGAAGAAAAAGAAGAAAACAAGAAGAAGAACAAGAAGGAAAACACGGAGAAGAAGAAGTAGATGAAGACGAAGAAGGAGAAGAAATAGAAGAAGAAGCATATTTTAAACCTTAAAATTATTGAACAACACTCAGGGTAATACTTGGTTCGTTAAAAACTTCATATCTTTAGAGATATTTAGCCTCCAATATCGCTCGGTGGATTAGTATAATAATTATTAAATTATTTAAAGCTTAATGAAGAATGGTACATAATATAAAGCAATAAACATGACTGTGCACTAAATTGATGAGATTAGGCGATGGCTTAATGTTCTGATTGGTGTTTAGCTGCAATAAAATTTAGATCACAGATTGCCTAATTCTTTTTTTAGTTTATCTTGCTTCACTACGAGCTGGAGACAATAGCAGCGTAAGAAATGAAACAAAATTTAAAATAAGCTGGGATACTACACTTTGCAAGTATTTTGCATCACACTACCGTGTGGCGCCTACTATCAAAAACTTTAAATAATGACAAACTGCTCCTAACGATTCTAGCGATCGTAATGGATGCCACCAACCTGAATGGGAAGGTACAATGTACAGATCCATTTGCAGCATGAAATTAACGACTAATCAGATTGCATACCAACCCGGCACTTAACGCGTTGTATCACATTCCTCCTTCTCCTCCTCCTCCTCCTCCAATCCCGCTGGCCCTAATTCCCCATCTATCTCGGGTGCATCCATCGCTGATGATACATTTCCCGTTCGGTTGGTGGTGGAGCTCAAAGCTACTAGCAGCATAGGAAGCATAGCAAATGAAACAGCAACGAACAACGAATGGTGGAGGCGAAAAAAGAAAGAAAGAAAAGAAAACTGCACCACTGCCGTGACCGCATGCAATGCATCACAGTTTTCATGATCACCATGATCGAGTTGTTTTCGCTTTCCGCCACAATCACACACACACACACATGCACCATGGCACGCAACATCATCCAACATCGGTCCAAGCGGTCGGAGCAAAAGTTTCGTAATTTGTGGCCCCCGGGCCGGAAGGCAACTTGCAAGAGGGAGAGAGAGAGAGAGAGAGAGAGAAGCAGACCCATTACATATGTTCGAGCTGACCGTATGTAACTCTACCCCTCCTGCACACGGCGATGTGATCACTTTCCGAAACGAAAGTGGGTCCACGGAGGAAGGCCACAAACCGCTTGGAAAAGCCTCTGCGCCGCCTCAACGTATTGTATAATCATAACTTATGCCAATAGAGTGGGATGATGGAGGGATGGCGAGAGGGGGAGTAGGGGTCTTGTGGGGAGGTGCACTTACCCGCGCCTGGTTGTTGTTAAAAAAGCAGCATTGGGGGACCGGAAACCCCTTTCTTGGGTCACATCACTTTCCATCATTGAGGTGAATCGTTTGGCTGGTTGATGGAGAGATGAAGAGAGAGAGAGAGAGAGAGAGAGAGAGAGAAGAATTAAACGAAAAAGAAGAAAAAAGAAGAAAAATCAAAATTTGTTTTAAATTATTTAAAAATAATTACGCACAATTTCTAAGGCACAACATGAGCTTTAAGCTTCCAACAAAATGATTTATACCGCAAAAAAAAACAAAGAAATAAATGCTCAAAGTTTTACATGCACTCTCTCCTACTCTCCATTGCCGATTGCACGTAATCAATCATTGTGCCACTTTATGCGTGTGTAATAATTTTATTCGCCATCTGCAGAGCGGCGCGCAGACACACTTTCCAACCATCCGCAGGCCGGCCGTAAGCGACGAACCTCATGTTCCGTGCCGTCCGAGCCAACCCGCGCACTCCCAGAGCACGGAATGAAGTGCACCCTCCCTCGGTACTTCCCTTTTTCTCATTTGAATTGCGACCAGAATTGGCCATTTATGGTTGGCATTAACAGACGATAAAAAGAAGAAGAAATAGGAAAGCATCGGAAGATGCACCCCATGCAGAGGGAAGGTAAAGATAGAGACAGAGAGAAATAATAGCAGAAGAAAGTATAGGCAAGCGAGGAAACGCGTCTTCTACCCCTCACACTGGCCTCACTATTTCTATGCTGGATTATGTTGGCATAAATTGTGGAGGAATGAAGCAGCAGCTGCGAAGGCGCGGTGCAGCCTGGCGTGGAGTGCATGCTGGAGAGCTTTTACGGCAATTACATCTCTTTTCCTCCCCTCTTTACTCCATTGCCGCGCAAAGCGCTATTCGCGAATCGAAATCGAAAGGGAACGGGCCACTCTTGGGCGCTACAACACTCGATCGTTGTGGAGCTGTGTGTGTGTGTGGGGGGGAAACCTTTTTGCTTCCTGCTTCGCCTTACTTGGCACAACGGTTCCTTGGCGTGTACTAAGATAAACACAACCGGAACGCGCACAGCAACAGCAAGCTGGCTTACGAGCAACCACTGCGGCTCGCGGTTCCGACCCGGGAGCCCTTCAAATTCGATACACATTTCCGTGTAACCGTGCACAGTGGAGGGCAGGGCAGGGCAGGCAAAAACGAAAGTGAATCACCCACCAACCGAGCGGGCGCATGGCGCAATGTGTCGCCGCGCGTTTTACTCTCAATTTCCGTTGGCGCAGTGGTGGCTTGCTTTCTTCGGTTTGCTATCCGAGCGGGCTCCGTCGTGTGCAATGGGAGCGGGGGGTTTTTGTTCCTCCTGAAGGTGGAATGTTTGAAGATCGTCTCTGTTGCGCTGAAAGAAAGAGGGGAGCAAAACACAAAATTTAGGGTGCGATTTTGCCCGAGGAAATGGGTTGGAATTTTACGATCGAGCTTTTGATAGCTTTTTCTTCCCCCCGGCCTCATCTTCATCGATGAGGTAAGAGTTGACATTTAGCGATGTGACATTAAAAGTTTGAGCTAATAGAGTTGAGCCCCGAGAGCTGCCGTAAAGCTCCGAAATCTTCTTTCGGGTGCAGCCCGTGGAGAGGAGGGAGTGTACGATACCACAGTCCGTTGAAAAGGGCTTGCCTTTTTGGTTTAATAGCTTCAGTGTGAAGCTGGTAACCACGGGGCCCGATTTTATGTTTAATCGATTTATGAGCGTTTTTGCAGCATCGACTTAACTTGTTGCTTTAACGAGCGTAGAGTTTGGAGTGATTTACTTGATTGGAGGGTTGATATTTTGCACCATTTTTAACTTACTTTTTAATGATGATAATGTCGCTCGTTTGAGGAATTGCTTGTTAGATTTTGATAAGTATTGCAATGAGAGTGAAATTGTAGATAAATAAAAAACTTATATTTATTATTATTTCGAGTATTTCACCGAGTAAAAGGTTATTAGTTTAAATCAATTACTGGTTGTGTTAACTCGTTCGTTTCAATATTCCATTGTACGATCTTTTCGATTTTATTTTTAGTCTAACTAATAACACTTCATTTTTTAATGGTTGTTGTTTACATTTAACATTTTTGTGTTTTTGTTGCATATATGTTTTTGTCACACTTGTCATTTAATAGCAAAATCATGATTTGATGTAAACAATTCAGCTAATTATTCGATTTGCTCCCTATTTTTTATTTATTTATTAATTTGGTCATATTTGTTTATTTATATTTTTTAATACTTTTTCAAAAAAATAAGATAATTTGGTTCTATTTGTTTATTTATATTTTTTAATACTTTTTCAAAAAAACTAAGATAATTTTCCAAAAACTAATCAGGAATTGGTGATAAAACATATCACCTGAATCATTATCCGTGTTATTCGCATATCCGGGCTAGAGTTGTGCCTCAAGTACCACAACTGTATGATTCATTCAATTCATCCTAAAGAACGAACGACCTACGTTCATCTAATCAACGTTCATCGATTCTTTATAAATCATAATGTACTGAGTTGGTCATCAAAATAACGTCCTACCTGCCGAAATAACGAACGTTATAGTATGCCAGGTCGTTCATTTTCCCCACACAAATATGAACA
This sequence comes from Anopheles arabiensis, assembly GCF_016920715.1. Taxonomy (NCBI): domain Eukaryota; kingdom Metazoa; phylum Arthropoda; class Insecta; order Diptera; family Culicidae; genus Anopheles; species Anopheles arabiensis. The sequence goes on along the minus strand of NC_053518.1, from coordinate 68,025,483 downwards.
TGAACCGTATGACCAAGAAAAGAACGACCTATCCTATCAGTCGAAATAAAGAACGTTCTACTACGCTAGGTCGTTCAATCTCTCCATACAAATATTAACTTGAACCGTAATACCAGGACGTTCATGTAATTCATGTGAACATCCTACTCTTCAAAATAAAGAACGTCCTAATACGCCAGGTCGTTCATTTTCCCCATACAAATATGAACGTGAATCGTATGACCAGGACATTCACGAAAAGAACGACCTATCCGTCGAAATAAAGAATGTCCTAGTACGCTAGGTCGTTCATTCCCGTCATACAAATATGAACGTGAACCGTAATACCAGGACGTTCACGAAAAGATCGTCCTACCAATCGTAATAAGGATCTTCCTGGTCTGCCTAATAATTTTCAAGATGCAATACACTAATTGTGTTCTTCTTGCAAGATAAAAAAATTTACCCAAATTTCTTCAACTGAAATGAACGAATGAATCGCGATTAAAGTTCAGTTCATCTGAACGAAGGAACTAGTACGTTCACGTTCATGGAAATAAACCGAATTGCCCAAGCCTAATCCGGGCAAGGTCAAGTCCCGAGAAGCCCGGATAAACGGCGCTCCACTGTATTTGATTATAGTCTGTTTCCGAGATGCGAAGTTTATACATTCCTTAGGAATCTGCGTAACTCGAATATCCGCGTAATTCTAATTTCACGTATTTCAGCTAAAATACATTTGATCGCAGGTTGTATTTGATAATCTTAGGTACTTTTAAACACTTTATCATTTTTCTGATACGATTCCGATATGATGCCGTGCATCCTGATAGTGATAGTGATTCTGGTTTTAAAGTTTCTTGAAGCAAATTGTACTGATTTGGCAGTTTGATGTGTAAAATAAAAAAAAAAAAAACTGTGAATCTCCGAATCCACGTGTGTCGAGAATCGCCTAATTTGGAAACAGATTGTAATTGTGCCATATTTTAGTGTTAAAAAATCCGGGTTGGTACTTTAATTGTCTTCCCTATAAAAATAGTGTACGGGAAAGAGTGCATGTAAAACTTTGAGCATTTATTTCTGTTTTTTTTGTATAAATCATTCTGTTGGAAAATTATTTAAAAAAAGTCCTTGTACCAGCTTCTTTCAACTTATTATTAACTTAAAACATACAATATATTCAGTTTAAATATTCATGAAGCTCATGAAGCTGCATGTTGCGAGCTAGAAACTGTTTGTAATTGTTTTAAATAAATTGTTTGGAAAAAAAATTTGGAATATTATTTTTATTTTACTTTTCTCATTTACATTTAAAAATTATTAAGAAAAACTCCTTGTAACAACTTTTTTTTAACTTACTATTAACTTAAAACATACAATATATTCAGTTTTATCATTTCAAGATAGAAAATCTCACACTACGTAATGTAGATGCCATGTTAAGTCCCGTTACCGATAGGTGGCCCTTATAAAACAATTAACTTTATACAATACATCGCCCTATTGCTCCATCATTAGCTGCTGCTGGTGCTACTGCTGCTGTCGTAAAATACCGCCGCAGCAGCAGTTTTACATTTTGTCACAAAATGATTTGTGGGCCTCCCACGAGCTAACACTCCTCCATCCCCGAACTCTCCACATCACCCTCCCGATCACGCTATGTTTTTGTTTTGTGCCTCATTTTTATGGCTCCAATAACCGTTAGCTTCGGAAGCAAATTCTCTTGCCTTCTCTCCCACCCGGGTGGAATGTGGCCACCCAAATGTCCGATTATTATGCTCGTATAGGGAGCACCCACCACGCACTACCCCACCACAGCATCCACGGGCTTGATTACATCCGTTCGGGGGTTCGCCTGCCACATAAGCATAAGCACAGTCCGACAATGACGCGTCCACAGGTTGTCACATTCCACAACTGTCCCTCGCACAACTCAGCCGTGTCTCATACAACTGTCAACGGCTGTGGCTGGTCAACAGAGACACAGCTCGAAATATGACACTCGGAAGCCGCATAAATTTTGCAATCTTGCACACACACACACACACACACACACAAAGAGGACGAAATTCCAACAGTGAATTCCAATTCCAGTCATCTTGCAGCTCTGGGAGTCGTGTGAGTGCACATTTCGGAAGTCAAGTGCAGCCACGGAGGTCTGTCTATTGTGTCATCTCGGCGTTGGAATGGACTTGGAAAGGAGCCGGCGATCTGTTGCACAAACGGAGATTTACGATTTCATGCAACAGTTGCTGGAATATGTTGTCGATGGAATGAAGTTAAAGCTTTGTCAAGGGGGGATCAATTTGGAAGTCAATGTGTGATGGTGATGGTGTCATACTATCGTAGCGATTGTATCTCTGTGACGTTTACAAGACGTTTACATCGGACGGAGTTTATTTATTAGTCTTATTTAATTGGTGCAGCCTTTGGGTAGGCCTTTGGTGATCATTCAACCGTATCTGGCCATGGGCTGGAAAGGGTTTCTGTAGTATGATATTGGTCAGTGCTATTGCAGTGCATATATTGTAGGGGTTTCCCGCTTAACCACTTTCAAATCTTTCTCAAAAGTCTTTGGAATAAGGTCACTTTTTCATGTCTGCCTTTCATATGGTATATGTCTACTTCATATTATAGTTTCTATTGGTATTTAGGAAATTATTGCAGGGTTTCTTGCCTAGGCATTCCTAGCTCTTTTTCACCGATATTTTTCCTTGTTTAAATGACAATTTTCTTATCTTCTACTCGAAAGAAAGCCTGTATAAAGCTCTTGAATTTATGTAAAATGACTTAAATCTTCACTTGAACCCCTCCTAAAGCTCCTATTCAGCTCACCATAAATGTCACACTGGTCCATTGATATCGCTCTCACACTGTGAAGCCTTCCGACTTAAGCTTTCATGGCATGCAACACCGAAAAGCAACGGCCCAATAAACAATAGTAGTAACAAACCTTTCCATCGTGACAAGCACACACTTTCTGACCAGGTTGCCGTAGCCGCAGGTTCTCCTTCCCATTTCATCTCCGTTCCGTGCTGATTCAATGCAGATGATGATGATGATGTGTACGGGGCTGCAGTAAAATATGACACTGACAAGAGCGGCATGCACCAAACCGAAACTGGATGCAAATGCATCGGAAATGGGGCTGAGGAATGGGTGGAAAATGTCCACGTAACAAAAGACGGTGTACAACGGTACAGTACAATGACTGCCAGGCCCTCCCCGCTGGAGCACCACGCAAAAAAACGAGCCCGTCAAGATGAACGATGTGAATAAACTGCACCGTTTGTGTGGCCTTAGCTTTTGTGCTGGACGCGGGGGACCGACGGACACACCAAAGCTGACATACATGGGGCTGGATGGGTGTAGGTGGGTATGGTAATTTGCATCAAGCGTCGGGGTTTTTTAGTTTGTTGTTGCTGTCGTGCCGGTAGTCGTTTGTTTCACTTTCCATTGAGTCAGCTGCTGCTGCTGTTGAGGCAGTACACAGAGGGGTGGATGGGTGGTGGGATTTGGTTATGAAAAGGGCACAAATGCAGCAAAAAAGCACAGCTATTTTGAGCTTTTTTTGTTGTATGACATGACTGCTCAGCAAGAATCAATTAATTGCTTGCTCTATTTCCAGAGTGCTTAGGGTTTTTTTTGCAAAGGTATGAAGGAATGAGGTAAGTTAAAGGGATGTAGATTTAAATACTGAATGCGTTTCACTATTATTGGTTAGCTCTTATGTGTTTTTTCAGACCTGATTTTTAATAATATAAATAGGAATACATCAATTGAAACTCTAAAGCATGGAGTATAGATGTATTTTTACAAGTGATACAATTTACAATTTTTCTATTTTTTTAATTTTTACAAAATTTTAACAAACAATTTAAGGAAATTAGAAAACAACTTTAAATTAGTTCTTCAATTATGATTGAAATGGGTAATACAATCAATATGTTTGAAGTAGTTGAATAAATTTCAAAGATAAACTCTATTGAGGGTTCCTCGCCTAATCTGAGGGGCTTAGCAAAGTCTTTCGATTAAGTTTTGTCGTATTTATTTTTGTTACTAATTTTACTCCTTTTTATATCTTTTTAATGTGAAACGGTGAGTAAAAGTTCTCTGATAATGTGTAAATTGCTGAAGGAAATGATTGTGAATATTTGATTTAATTGCATTTAAGGAATTTTTATCATCAAAGCGTAAAAATTCAAATGATCAGTTAAAAAGCGAAAATTAAAATAAAAGTGTAAATATCGTTTTTTTCTTCATTTCTTTCTTAACGTCTTTACAATCAAATTTAAACGTATCTAGATTTCTGTAACCTGTGAAAAATGTTAAACCAGAAAAACAAAGAGGCGCTATTGGTACAGCTAAAGTAAAGAGCCAAATCAAAAACATTTATGCAGCAGGAAGTGACATTTGGTGTAATTTTTAGCATTGATTTCGACCTGCCATTTTTATGTGCGACAGTAAGAAACGCCACTGTTATTAAACAGTAGTTTTTCTCCATTTTCCCACCGCATTGTTTCGATCGTTTCATGCTCCTCGGACGAGCACGACATTGAGGCTCATCCACCGCTTCTCCCCCGCGTGCACGATGGATTAAAAAATCAGCAAACAGTGAGCGAAACACTAGGAAATTCCATCTATTCCGCTGTGATATCCCTCACACCGGCAACCGCCATCCGGTCATTCGACTGAGGCTGGTTGTCATTGAGCTCGTGGGTGCTCTGCACGGTACGAAACCACTATTACGTTGATTATGCTAAAAGATGTTACGTCTCGGCAAGCCGGGGCCGGAGCCCGGGCCGTCTCGCTTTCCCGCTCTCAGGCCACGAAACCTACCACGGCGCACGATGGAAGATGGATGAACACGAGGTTCCGAGGCAGACTGCAACGCAGTTGTGCGAATGCAACACGGTGAGGAGGAGAAGGAGAGTAGTGGAAGAGCGTGAGCGATTCCGGTGCTCACGATTGAACACATTTGGGGACAATAAACCGTTTGCCTTGGCCTCCGCCAGCCAAGTGACAAGCGGCCGCGTAGGTAATGCCCTTTAGGCAACCGTAACTGCTGCCTGCTGCTGCTGCTGCTGCTGCACTACCAGGTTGATTGCTTTTCACTGACTTGTAAATGGGCAGAGAAGGAAGGTGAGAGAGTGTAGGAAGGCAGTGAAGCCCTAGGCAGGCAGGGTGACTTATGAAGATGGCCTAATGTTTGCACGGTGATGGATCAACCGAGCTGAATGGTCATGCTGGTTGGCGAATGAGGTCCAACTGGCCTAATGCACGTACCCGTGTGTGAGTGTGTGTTCGTGTGTGCTTGCTGCACTTGAGCGCTTGTGTGTGGCTTTTGGGTCGATTGCCTAAAGCCTGCGCAAAGCAAGATGTTTAGAAGGCGTTCAAACGATCGCTTGCATTATCCGGCTCCTAATTGCGGCCCCACAGGTGTGGTAAGTGTGTTTTGATGTTTGCGCTTGCCGATCAGCGATTGCCGATGCTTTTCTTCGGGTGCTTCTGTAATCTAGCGTCTAGCAAGCGTTTTAGCTTTGTTTCTACATCTTGGTTTGACTGTTGTATTGTTTTATTATTATTGTGTTTCTATATTCAAGTTCAGAGTTGTTATACGTTCTGGGTACATTATTCATTCACTTTTCATGTAATGGATGTCTCTTACACCCTTCTCTTATTTTAACATTCTTTGATCTATATTTTTGATAATTCTCTCTTCTTGTTTACTATATTTTTGCATGCTTATTGTTATTGTTTCTTATTGTAAATTTTAACTTTTGTTTCATTATTACATTTTTTATGTATAATAGAGTAGTAAGGTACAATTAAAAGGTACAATTTATCTTGTTTTCTGTTTATTATGGTTAGTATATTGTTATATATTATGTATAATTTTGTTTTATTGTTCCACTTGTTTTGATTGTTCTTTTTACTAGTTTACTATCTTTCTGGATGTTTTAAAGATAATGTTAAAATTGTAAAGTTTTTACTTCTTCTTTTTTTGAAATAATTATACTTTTATATTTGGAATTATTAAGAAATATATTTTTGTAAAAAAGCAACGTTTGCCGTTTGCCAAATATTATAATTATACAAATCAATTATTTTTTATTTGATTTTTATACAGTAATGGTTACAATTAATTTTTAAAATACAAATTATCCGGTCATTTATATCGTCTTCTTATGATAAATCATTATTTTCAAAAAATTTACGTATATTACAATCATTGCATTGACATAACTTGGGTAACAATGAAGCATTGCTTCTAATTCACTTTTTGGTATTGAAATATATATGTGATCATGAATTGTTCACATCCTGATCATTAAAAAATTATCTCAAAGAGTTTATAGAACATGCTACATAGTAATTTAATTTTCATAATTTTTCAAGGAAAGTGTCCTTGAGAAACAAGACCTTCACTGGAGCTGCACTCAGTCTGCTTTTAATGCGTAATGGAGTTGAAATTTCCATCCACCGTAGGCAACGACTGATTTGTACGGAAAACGGTCCATTTCTCAAGGAGAACATTAAGCGGAGAGAGAGAAATCTACTTGAAACATGCTGAAGAAGGGTATTTTCCAAATTCCATTAAAATCGTGCACTTCATTAGTAAAGGGCGTTTAATTGAAAAAAGAGGATTTTCGATAAGAGTAGTGTGGTCCCCCTCATCGCATGTCCCCTCATGTCGTCACCGTGCCATAGAGCTTTGTGCTTGACCAACCACTTATGGGGCCACTAATTTTCTTCACCTTGCACCAGCTTGCAGCCATCGCCAGCCATCAAATTGAACCGAAACGGCGCGCGCGGTCATCGATTTCAAGACTGGTCAAAAGTCAAGAGCCCGGGCACGGCGAAAGATCGCCGAATGGAGGGTTGTGAAAGTGAGAGTGTTTTGTGCCCTCGGCAACGTGCGGTGGCGGTGAATCTGCCGTTTTCTTCGTCATTGTGTGCGCCGGCTTGGTGTTAGAGGTGGAGGTCGTGTGAAGGTGGTGACAATGACTCACCAGCCTCACTGCTGTGAAGACTGTTTGGACTGCGAATTTGACTGATTTATCGAGGTCTTCCAGTGCTGTGGTGCTGTGGTGTCTGTCTAATGTCAAGCTCCACCTAGCGCCGGTACTGCTGACAGCCCAAAGCGTCGCGTCCGTCTAGTGGACGGGTGAAGCTTTTCGTTTTCTACACGACTCCGCACATGGAGGGAAGGAGTTCATTATCTTTCGCACTGTTATTTATTTATTTTATGATACTTAACTTCCTAACCTCACCGTGATGTAGTTGTGCCTTAATGCATGCTGCTTTTGTGGAGGGAAGGGGCAAATGGTTGTGTGTCTCGTAAGGTTGAAGGGGTTGGGGCTGAGTGCATTGCGGTTGCGGTTGCAAAATGGCTCGCAATGATCCTTGGTTGGATGGGTGTTGCGGTTGGTAGGATGAGTCGAAGCATGGCTGTATAGTGAGCAGTTGCATTCGTTAAAATAGTAGTTTAACAGTGCTGGCCACAACAGTAAGGTCAGTTTGATAAAAGGGAAATTCACAATTAAACAATTTAAACTATGTTTGCAATAGGTACGTACTATTGTAGGCGTGACGTACAGATAGGTGATCGCACTTTTGAAGTCGTCCCAGAATTCACATATCTCGGGTCAAAGTTCACCTCAAAGAACCTTGGACAGACGAGGATTGGACTATATAGTACCTATATAGTACCGGTACTCACATACGCCTCTGAGACATGGACACTGTCCAAATCTGACAAAACCCTCTTAGCGGCGTTCTACAGGAAGGACAGAGCGGGCGTGGTAGACCCAAATTGTGGAGATAAGATGGCGTGGAGGCGTCCGCCATTAAGCGGATGATAACGGACTGGCAGACGAAGGCGTGAGACCGGAGCGGTTTCGGACACTTATGAAACAGACCAAGATTGCAAAGCAGTTGTAGCGCTGGATAATTAAGTAAGTAAGTAGATAACAAGGTCCTTGTGCCGGTCCCGTGGTACAGTCGTTTAGTCGAACGACTCAATATCATGCCCGTCATGAGTTCAAGCCTACAACGGACCGTAACCCCGTAGCAAGGTCTAACTATCCGGCAGCGTGGTAATTAATTGGCCGGAATGTCCGCGTAGAACGTTACGCCAAATAGAAGAAGAACAAGGACCTTAAACTGAATCTCTTATTAAGTGAAAAAACAAATCCTTTTTAAACTTTTTAATTTTTTGATCAGAGCTGGAACTGGAACTCCAGTCATGGAATTAATACTAAATTCATACTGGTCGTGGAACTGAACTGGTAAACTCGTACGGGTCCTAAAATCAGTTATATGTTAATCCTAGAACTGATGTTGAACCCGTGCCGAACCTGTTAATAATAATGAATTTATAGAACTGATATTGATCATGAAAATGATACTGAACCCTTACTTGTTCAGGAAATTGGTCCTGAATTCGTGCTGGTTCTGAAAAGGTACCTATACCTATCCCACTTACGAGTCCAATCATTGTCCCATTTCGATACTGGAACCGATACAGCAGTTGATTTCTTTGGTGTAAAAATCATTCCCAGAAGCAGTATATATGGAGATAAAATTTTATGCATTAATTTTTTTGAAAATTTGCTCAAAAAATTTTGCCAAGCACTGTAACAAAAAAAAAAACATCTTAAAATAATGTTTACGTTGCGATGTTAGTGCTATTACGACTGCACTAATCGGTTCACGATCAAGCTACTGTGTCGTAAATTAATCAAAATTGATCTTGCATTATGGTTTTAGACACTTCCCAGCCAGCGTTTACCTGCCCTTGAGCAAAGCTACCCACAGAGACAACGGGTAGATTTTACTCAAGGCATTATTAATTAATCACGTTCTTTTTTATAGGGCAAGCTACTACTACACACCTACCAGTAAATGGGCACGAAAAGATCATTAATATATTCCTAGATGCAAGAGGGTTATAATGTGCTGCTAGCGTGCCATTACACTGCATCTAATGATTTCATAAGAATGATTAATCAATGTAACCCATTAGTTACAAAAGCATGTGTCAATTTAGGTTAACTAGTTGGTCAAGCTGCTTCTAGTGTCACTGGTTGGTGTCATCCTTAAGAAACTGCTTTATCAACAACTGCAATGCCGTACCAAACTCCACCCCACATGCTCGTTACAACATGCATCATAAAACAATCAATGTTGTTTGTTTGTTTGTTTCTTCCTAACCTCGAAGCAGATTGGGTTATCAAAAGCTGAGCAAACTGGATGTCCCCGTCTAGATGCCAGCCAAACAAACACAACCTAAACTAGGCCATGTTGGATTTGTTGTTTTCCTCTATCTCCCTCTCTCTGTGTAGCAGATTCCTGTCGCATCACAAAACTCTAAGCAAGTTGTTCTCCCGTTGCAACATGAGCTAACATTTGCCCTTCAAACAGTGATAAACCAAATGGATTTAGCATAAGGCAGCATAAAAACTGCTTACCACTAAGCAGTTGAACCATGGTGCGTTGACAGAGTGCTTTGTGAAAGCAGCTCACATAACGCACGGTCAGATTGATTCCAGGCCGCAAGCGAAAGGAATGCGAAAGCGCAAGTTCCCAAGAAGCTCGGGTGCAATATCAGAATTCAAATTTTTGGTTTTTACACCCTTTTCGCAGTGCAGTGTGTGTCAGTTTTCCGCCATGTGTGCCCGGCCCGTTTTGCTTATCGATGCAGTTGGGTTCAGTTTACCAGTACCTAACCAAGCCCAGGCTGCGGTTGTGTTTACTTAGGACACTGGCAAATGACGCGGGTCGTTTGGAATTTCTAAGCGAAATGTATGCAATCAGCACATTGAGGATTCAAGTGGATAAAGACCCAGCAAATAATTGTTGGTGATACAGGGCAGAAATGCAAGCTGCAGTACATTACCGTTCCTTCCCTTATTTTTACCTCACCTGATACAGTAGAAAGCTGTCTTGCAGTAACAGTGTACTGATACCATACCATGTACTGTGTTTCAAAGCGGCATTTGACAGTATACCTCTATCATTACTTGTTGCTAAGCTTCGAAAACTAGGTTTCGGTGGCTCTATATTGCCGTGGTTCAACTCCTATCTTGAGAATCGTTCATATGTAGTTAAAATCTGTGGCTCTTTCTCTGAATGTTTTCTTAGTACTTCGGGTGTCTCACAAGGTAGTGCCCTTAGTCCCTTACTGTTCATTCTCTTCCTCAATGACTGTACTTCGATCCTTCCTCCTAACAGCTTCTTGCTATATGCGGATGACGTTAAAATTTTTCTTCCTGTATCTTCTACAGCTGATTGTCTAGTCCTTCAATCCTGGCTCTGTAAATTCTCTACATGGTGTGCTTCTAACGGTTTAGTCCTGTGTCCTGAAAAATGTTCTGTCTTGTCTTTCTTCCGATCCTCTACAAGTATAACTCATGCTTATAGTATATGTGATGCCCCTATTCCCCGTGCGTCCTTGTCTGAGGATCTTGGCGTCTTTTTGACCCGAGTCTTTCTTTCAAGGAGCACACGGACCATGTCATCAACAAGGCTAACAAAAGTCTTGGTTATATTTGTCGCATGTCCACTGAAACTCGTGATCCTTTTTGTTTTAAGACCCTTTATTGTTGTTGGGTCCGTTCCGTACTAGAATGTGCCTGTGTCATCTGGTCTCCTGTCCAACTATCTCTGCTCCTAAGGATTGAGAGGATCCAGAGACGTTTTACAAGGATCGTATTTAGTAGGTCGCTGGGTCATCACTCTATTCCGCTTCCTTCGTATGACGATAGATGCACTCTATTAGGCCTTGCCAAGTTGGAGCACCGCCTCTCGGTCGCTCAGGCTTCTTTCGTTGCTGGCATATTGCTCAATACGATTGATACTCCTTCGCTTCTGTCGCGCTTACATTTGTATGCACCTTGTCGCACCTTACGTTATCGTTTTCGTCTCCAGTTACCTACATGTCGTACACGTTTTGCTCGCAATGAGTCTTTTGTAAGAGCTATGTCGTCTTTTAATAGTACTTCTGATCTGTTCGATTTCAACCTATCCTATCCTGTCTACCGATCCCGTCTTCGCTCCTTTTCCGTACCATGAACTCCTTCCAACTCCTTCGTGAATAATTGTATACTATAGTCAGTAAGCACTATTGCTGTAACCCAACGTGGCCGAGCAATTAATAAAATAAAAATAAATAAATAAAAATATGCAATTAAGGACCTGAATCTGATATATTAGGCAACATATTTTTCTGGTGCTATTCTTTGTCTAAGTCTCAGCTACAGTGTTGGACGGTTCTTGGAGCTGGAAATTTCACTTACTTGGAACCTGAACTACCCAAACTTTCAGTTGACTATATTGATTATAATATAATATGTAATATATTTTAATATATTGACTCATTCAGATTCTGAATCCTGTACCAGGACAAAGTCGACTATCTTGATTACTAAGCTTTCTTCTTCCAGTATAGATATGGGCCCTTTATGACCGTAGGCTGAAATTTCATTGCATAGCAGTTTTTGAGGGCGGGGGTTTTATCAAAGTGGGTATAATATACAGGTGGGCTTATCCCAAGGTGTATTTAGAAGGTTGATTTTTATCGTTTCTGCTTGGCGACATTGTGGGAACCATTTGTCAATCCTTGCATACAAATTTCCAAAGTTTATGTAGACCAGGTAGCCTCATAGCTTGTTTTTTATAACCAAATTTGAAAGTCACTTTTTGACAGGACGGGTTGCTCGAACAGGCTTTGTGGTAACTTGATGAATACGCAAAACACTCTTCTTTTTAAAGTTCTTCAAACACGTGAAATACTACTAATTGTAAGCTAAATCAAAGCTGAACGACTTAACATTCATCTTTGTTTCGATACAACATCTTCGATGAGGAGACCAATGTCTGATACGTATGTGCTGCTATGAAAAACGATCCGTTCAAAGTGCAAAGTGGGTATAGGGACTAGGTGGGCTTATAGGTTTGGCGGGAAGGCCATATTGAATGAACGTATGACGGGAGTGAATTCGATTGTGATACGTATCTTTTTACCCACACTACGACACATCAACCAACAACCACAGCCATCGGAATTCACACGCATACATCAACAAATGATCGAATCCCCTCCTGTCATTTCGTTTTCATTTTTCTACAGCACGGCTGTCAAATTGTTCCTGTATTATAAACCCACTTTGCTATATAGGACGAGACAACCTGGCCTAAATAGTTTGATTCTAGATTCCACCTCTTGATCTCTTTAATGCACCTTGGGATGAATGACAAAACGACTTTGTTTTGACATTTTTTCGAGCTGTTAATCGAATCTAATTCTAGCTTTGTGGCTGAAATAATCTAGGCAGCAAAATCACAGGCTAGTTTTGTGTGTGGTTTTGTATGAAGGGTTCACATGATTTCAGCCGACAACTGTCAAACTCCGTATAAAAAGCTGATTAATATCGTGAAAGGTCCCTATATTAGATTTACAAATGATGAGTGAATCAATCTTTTACTAACTCCTTTGAGGTGCATAATTCTGTGATACGTAAACACTGCATTGTACTCACAGGTCGCTTGCAGTGACTCACTTTTGTACAATTCAACTCACTCACTTTCCGTGTCAATTCACTCTTTTATGATTTTAGTCACTCGGTTTGAATCGCTAGTCAACACTAACGATTGGAAGAATAAACGAGAATTGCTCTGTTTATTCTGTTATTTGAAGTGAATGAATAATCTGCGTGAATGAATAATTACCTATATTTTTTTACATTATTAGTAGCTCATTGTTGTAAACATAATGAAAATTGCCAGTCGTACGATCGAAATAAACGAAAGCACTAAGAGAGGAACATATCCGTATGAACGAAAGAACTACCTTTCACGTTCAGTCCTTTAATACGAAGGAAATGGGACTTTCAAGTTCTTCAAAAGTCAATGAGTTTTTCAAATCTATATGGCATTTTCCATGGGTAAATTGTAAATGAGTCGTATATATGTAGAATCCGTACCATTTCTCGTGAAATTCAAATCACTCACTTGCTCTTGCTTACCGTACCCATCTCTAATTGAGATTCAATCAGGTCCTGATATTTCTGGAACGAGATTGCTGTTAAAATTGATAATCTCAGATAATATGCTTCTGGCTAATTGCTTATTTGAGACCTTCAGTAAATTGTCATCCATATCTTGCGCATTTCCTTACCATTCCTTACATCGAAGAAAAAGTCAATACAAAACACAATACAAAATTGCACCGTTGCAACCTTTAATGCAAAATCACTGCTGAAGCGAGCGATAAAACCAACAACAACGCTCCGACAAAGAAAGATGACTCCCTCCACGAGCAGTTCGGTTTTGCTTTCTTGTGCTTGTGTCCCGTTTGACCGACCACCCCCACCTCCAATCGCCTTAAGCCGATGCGTAATTTCTCACGACCAATGTGTGTGGCAAGTTGTGCAATAACTTTGCACAAACCCGCTCAGATTGTGCTGCCCATGCTGCCGAGTTGCTTCAGCTGCCCCGTTGGCGGCGCACCACAGTTACCAGGACGATAAAGAACCCCGCTTGCAGTCCATTTATTGCTATCAAATTCAAACATACACGCCACACACAGAATACAATAAAAATGTGTGTGTGCGTATGTGTGTGGCCAGCAAAATCGGGACAGAGCAAGGGCCAAGCCTGAAGGGCCTATGTCCCGAAGGGTTGGCCGTTTTTCGGGCTGGTGACCACTCACTATCTTCAGATGTGTCAGCTGGGCTGCAAGCGTGCACATGGTTGTGAGGAGGCATGAGCGTTATCGGCTGCAAACCCTCGTGCGATAAGAGGTCTCCCGAAAAAAATATATTGCTCCCTGGATTATACTCCAGACTTTTTTTTGCTTTCTGGTTCAATCCCTGGAGAAGGTCCCAAGAGGGTTTTGCGCTTGTTTGTTCTCAAACTTCCCTCCAAGACCCTTGCAGGAAATAGTTTCGGGAACTTGGTTTGAGAAGCGCAATGGAAATGGAAAGGCTCGCGTAACTGGAAAACTCTGAAAGAAAGTCTGTTCTGCTCTATCTGAAGACGACGCCGTGCGCCCCTCCGATAAGCGTCGAAAATGTCAACAGAACGGGGTCCCAAAGACAGAACCGTGACTGATACGAACGCGCGCGCCATAAAACTGCTTCGTCCCGGGATGGACGAAGATATGTACGAAGCGTTGGGCATCTTGTGAAGTAAACGAGCAAATAAGAGAGTGTTTTGTGTGTGTATTTTCCTCACTTCTTAAAGCTCCCAGTCCACCGAAAAGAAACCCTCTCTCTCCTTGGGACCCTCTCTCCTTGGAACGAGAGCAAACACAGACACAGACACACGCGCAGGCAGCGTCCTATCGGGGTGGGTCAATATTTAAGTCACCGGAAGGCTTACACGGAAGACCCCGTAATATTTTATTTAGTGCCACAAGTGATACCGGTTGGGGCCAAAGATTTGGGTGACCGACCGTGTGCGCCCGTTCCCGGCCGGGGTTTGATAAAGCGAAGCGAAGAGGTGCCATAAATGTGTGGTTGCTGCTGCTGCTGTTGCTGCCAGTGCTGGGAAGGTACTTACGTCTTATCAGGAAGTTGATTTAGAATCGTTCCTTACCCACCCCGAGAGGGTTCGCTTATCGGACGCAGCCGGGATGATAGATGAGTGATTGTACTCCTTCCCGCGAGGGACGAGAGGCGCTATTCCTGCTTGCTGTTGGTATTTCCTTACCATGCGGTGCGTTGAGCCCACTCTGAGCATATAGAATCGCTTTATCAAGCACTTTTCCTTTTTTTTGGTCGCTCGTCACTCTTTTCCGTCTCAGACGAAGGCTCGGTTGGGTGGGACCACTTTTAAAATCCGAAGAAGGTGTAGCTTCTTTGCCCTTTGGTACAACAATGGAAGAAATTGTTAACGAGGTTGAAAAGGGGAACGACACCCTTTTTTTGCTGCATGTAAATGATCCATCGAGAGCGCCACTCCTGTCGCACTGTGAGAAGGGTGTAGATCATCGATCAAAGTTTGGGCGAACATCGAAAAAGGGTGTATTTTTGAGCTGGGGAATGTATTTGATGGGTGTCAATTGCTTAAGCTACAGTGAGTTGAAATTTATTCCAGTATGAAAAAGAATAACTGTATCGAAAAGGGTTTCAATATAGATTTCGTAGTTGAATGGGTAGTCGAACTTTTTACATTTAATGTGTAGTTCTAAAAGGAACTAACAATCAATTTAACAAATCCAGAAGAAACAAAATCTTTTGAAGAGTTTCACAAATATTAAAATATTGAACATCAGATCTGTTTCATCTTAATTTTAATTTTTATCAGTTTGGTATAAGAAGTTACAGTCGTTGCCGCTAAATTTTGACTCTAACTCACCTCACAAGAACAATATGTTTTAGTCAAAAATTGATGCGCACTGTCAAAAATTGATGCCTCAGAGGCAAAATAAGGTGGCAACGACTGTATAAAAGTGCAAGTTTGTGGAATAAAAATGCCAAAATGAAACCGATATTCAAACATAAACCAAAGAAAGACAAAAGAAAGTAATTTCACCCTTTTCGAGGACAAGTAAACAATGTTAAGGTGCTTTTCAACATTGTGCAACTATAATAAAACATTTGACGGCTAACTGAAATTCTTATACCTTTCTAAGCATTGTTTAATCGCAACTCATTTGCATTTCCCAATATTAACGTACATTGATATTACCCGGACTCATTTCTTTGATGTTCATTTTGTTGAAATAAAATTGTTAAGAGCATTATTTAAATGGATTTTGGTAATAATTTAATAGTCAATTATCAATTTTGAAGGTATCGGGATAAATTATTGGCAAATAAATTCAAATTATTTTTGTAAATGAAGGCACACAAAAAAGTTTAAACGCCATACACCAGACGGATTAACTTAGGGGTTTCACTTGTTTAGTTTGATTGAACGAAGTTCAGATAGGTATCAGTATTTCAGTTAGACGTCAAATATTTACTTATAGTTGAACAACCCAAATAGCCAGCTCGGATTTGGGGATGTTCAGCGAAACATCGTTCCAATGACGAACTTTGTGGGTGATTAAGAGATGAAACGGTACTTGGTGGAACCATAAAGCTTTTTAACAAGCACACGGTACTCTTTGGAACTTTGTGGGTGATTCGCAAGTGATTGTGATTGTACAGTAAATTGTGTGAAATTTAGTTTAATTCATGAAAGTTTAAGGATTTAACAATAAATACATGTACTTAAACAAAACAAATCTTGTTGTCAATAGACAATTATTTCATCAATGACGCTTGCTTGAAAATAAAACACGAAGAAAAATAATCCTCGTCACCGTGGCACAAGGAACCTGCTTAGGCGCTATTTAGAAGGACCACCTGGAACTTTGATACTGTTTATCTACTGCAAAAGGCAAATTCAAGTAGCGATCTTTAGCTTGCCAAAATTGGCTGCTTAAGCAATTCTGGCTATTTGATAATGGTCAAAAGCAACTTAACATTGTTTATTTGGGCTCAAAAACGGTGTAATTTAAAGGCAAGGATTGTGTGCATTACGTGGAATTACTACGAATATGATCTAGAATCGTTAAAAACAATCCAAAAACAGTGAAAGTGAGCATCACGGTAAATGGTATGTTGGCGTTATACATCGGCCAAGGCTATAACTAATCACATGTAAGTGATAAAGGGGACTAGCTATATTGAGCTGTTCCTCTACTGAGACAGATTCTGATACAAGTCGCGTATGGGTTCAGGATAAATTATTTGACCAATATGGGTTCAGGATTAGTATAGGTGCAGCATACGTTCCAGTACCTGTATGTGTGCAAGGGCTTTGAGGTATGAGTGCAAGGGATTAGTGCAAGTACCGTTATGAGATCAAGATTAGTTCCAGGATCGATTCCAAGACCTGGATCAGTTCCAGAACTAGTATGAATTTAGGTTGATTCCCAGGACTGTTATGGATTTAGAATCAGTTCCAGCATCGATATTGGATCCCGAATCATTTCCCAACTTGTTATAGATTAAGGATTGCATCCAGGATCACTATGAATTCAAGATCAAATCCAGTATGTTCAGGAATAGTACCTGGACCGTTATGGGATCAACATTAGTTCGACAATCCATTCGAAAATCGAATGGAATCAATTCCAGAATTGGTACGCGTTTAGGATCAGTTCCAAGGTTTGGGGATATGCTTCAGGACTGTAACGGGTTTTTAATCAGTTCTAGAACCGGCTTTGTTCACAATTAGTTTCATGACCGGTATGGATCCAGGATCACTCATTCCTGATGTACAACACAAGAAAATTGCAATAAATTGTTCTTTAGAATTATTCAATTAGGGTCAGTATAGAGAAGTGGCGGATCTAAAGGTAGGCGGACTAGGCGGTCGCCTGGGGCCCCGCCGACTTAGGGGCCCCGTAGATCGCTAGTCTATAGTATGCCGTATGGACAGAGTACTAGCGACAAGGGCCCCCGGAAGGATGGAGTCCCGAGGCTGGCGAGTCATTTGCCCCCCCCCCCCCTTCGCCAGCAAAAAATAGAGCTTGTGACGTATCGTAGGGGCTTCAAGTTTACTGTTCAATCTCCCAACCCAAGTGCCAGTACCACCTAACTCCCCCATTTACCATTTACAGGGGGCCTTAACTCGTTTTACCGCCTAGGGCCCACGATACCCTTAATCCGCCACTAGTATAGAGATAGGGTATTTGAGAGATTTTATTATTCTTTTATGTCTACGCCTATTATGCTTTGTCAACATATTATATGTCAACAGTCATCTTCATAGATTGTTAGGTTTAGTTTAAATATAATATAATTAAATATAAAAGCGTCTAAGTAACGTGTTGATTCATAACCGATTGTTTCTTGTAGCTGTATGGTAATGTTGCAATTCATTTCATTTCATTTCATTTCATTTCATTTATTTAATACAATATCCGCCATCAAGGCTAAATATAATAGACTTTAAACTAATTTAATACTAACAAATAAACAAAATAATTCATGAAAAACTAAGCCTAACTAACCTAGTCTTGACCTAGCAAAAAAGAAAAGAAAAAAAAACAAGAGTAGTGCGTAGAGACTATCATAAACTTAACAAAAAAAAAAATAAGAGAGTAATAGAAAACTAAGGAGAATAATTAAAGGGAATTAGAAGAAAAAATACGGTTACGGAAAGAGTTAAGAGAGGAGTCGAAATCAAAGAGATAGTAAAAGTGGTTAAACAACCTGAAACAGGACAGAAGAGGGTCATTGAAAGTATAAAGAGTATGACGTGTTTCAATTGACAGAGGATCACGTGGACGAAGAGAACGAGAGGGAACATACAGCGAGATGGACGAGAGTAAATCAGGAGCATCAGTAGCAGAAAGTAATAAGCCACCAATAAAACAAGCCTGAAACACTTGGCGGCGGAAGCTTAAGGAGTGAAGATTGAATAACTGCAATCGCGTTTCATAGGGAGGTAGTGAGGCAGCACCGAACAAACGACGAAAGGCAATCCTGGTAAAGAGGCGCTGAATGCTTTCAATTCTCGAACAGCCATCAATAGTGGGAGGATTCCAGATGATACTAGCATATTCAAGAATAGGCCTTACCAAAGCACAATAAAGGATTCTTAGGATGCTTTGATCTCTAAAAATAGAGGTAAAACGTAAGATAAACCCAAGGGTTCGATTTGCTTTTAGTAGCACCTCATCAAGCTGCAGTTTAAAGTTAAGACGACAGTCAAGTATAATACCAAGGTCACGGATGGACATAACACGAGAGAGGGAAGCGCTAGAGAGAGTATAGTTAAATAAAATAGGAGAAAGAGAGTGAGAGAAAGAAATAACAGAACATTTTTTCGGGACACAGGCGAAGTAAATTGGATGAACACCAATGAGCAAATGCATTGAGGTAATGCTGAAGTCTCAGACAATCAGAAGAAGAAGACACAGGTAAAAAGATTTTGATATCATCCGCATAAAGGAGATGACCATCAGGAGGTAAAACATTACAAACATCATTGATGAACAAAGAAAACAGAAGTGGACTTAGCACACAATCCTGAGGGACACCTGACGTACAAAAAAACTCCTCAGATAAGTACGACCCGGTTTTAACCCTGCATGATCGATTACTTAAATATGAGGACAGCCAGCTAATAATGCCATCACCAAAACCAAGTTTAGACAATTTAGCTAATAATAAAGAGTGAGGTAAACTATCAAAAGCAGCATGAAAGTCGGTGTATATTGCATCAAGTTGGGTACCGGCCTCAAAAGATCTAAAAATATTGGAAATAAAAGACATGAGATTAGTTGAAGTAGACCTACCAGGCATAAACCCATGCTGTTTAGGGCTAATAGCTGAACTACAACTATAAAGTATGGTTGGAAGGATACATAGCTCAAAAGTTTTGGCTGTGGCGCAAGTTTGGGTTATCCCACGATAATTAGAAACAATGCTATGGCATCCCTTTTTGTGTACCGGAAAAAGCCAACAGGATTTCCAAAGAGCAGGAAAAGCCCCAAGAGAAAGTGAAAGGTTGAAAATTTTAGCAAGATGTGGAGCAAGCACGTCCTTACAGTTTATTAAAACAGAGGCAGGAATGCCATCTGGACCAGGAGTAAAAGAACGTTTCAACCCAAATAACACCTGTACAACTGTTTCAGAGCTAACCGAAATATCGGAGAACCCGATGATGTCCCCATTCTCATACCCTTATTTCTTTGCATTTCACATGCATGATTGATATGCAAAACAAAACCAAACGGCACCGCAAAAAAAAAAAATCAAATCAGACCACCATCTGCCACACCGTGGAAAGTAGCGCGCATGCCATCTCAGCAGCAAAAAGTCCACTGCAGAATCGAACCCAATCATCTGAAACCTTTGTCCCTGACCCAGTTTCCCAGTGGTCCTCCTCCCCCTCTGTTGACAGATTGGCGAAGACTGATCCGCCGATGATCATCATCACCGGGACAAAGGACGATGCGAGAAAGAAATCCGATCGCTTAAGAGTGCGCGACAAAGCAAAACACTGAACCAGCATCATCCAACAGCAGCATGCACGTTCGCACCTGCAGCATCAGCGAATACTTTCGCCGTCATCCGCGTGCTAGGCGCGCGCGCAGATGCCGCCAAATTGCATGTCGGTGCGCGTGCCTAGGCGCGTACGGTACAGCATAAACACCCCCCCGGCTTGGAAACGTGAATGAAACTCACCTCACGTGAGCTTCTTCGCTCGAGTAGGGCAGGCGATGCGGGTGCCGGTGGCGCACCAACGCTGCGGTCAAAATTGTTTACCAAACAAAGACGATGACGACGCCCTGGCTTTGCTTCCTCACAACAAATTAGTAAAACCTCGACGCGATCGCGTCGAACAAAGCGAACTATTGGGAGGCGAGAAGGAAGCAGCTTGTGGAAAAATGCGAGCACGAGGACCATTTCACGGTCAGACGAGTGTTTGAGGTGCCGGGCATGATCGCCATTGGTCCCCATGGCACGCCCGACCAACCCGACGAGACCCAACAAGAGCACCGAGAGTGAGAGAGAGAGAAAGGTGAGAAAAGTGCTGCAGAAGAATGGGGTACAGGGCTACGAAAATAGATCTTCCATCTTTTATAGCGCACGGAATTGGGCACGCAACAATAATGAATCGGTACGCTTCCTGCCCGGCACGGCACGGAACGGCTAAACTAGAAGAATATTTTTAGCGATGGTCGTCGTCGTCGTGTGATTTATTGTAAATAATGCAGCTGCAACTCGACGCCGGCGACGCTGGCGACTGCTCGTGGATGTGTTTATGCATCGGCTTTGGATGCGCTGGCTGGCTGGCTGGCTGGCTGGCTGGCCGGAGGTCAATTGAAGTCGGTGCAAACGTTCGGGGACGGGCCGGCTTCCTGTGCAGCCCGCATCTCATTCTTGATGCCGACGGGACGGGACGCGTTTGTTTGCTGTTGAATTTGGAATCGATGTATAGGAAATATCAATGACCGATCGAACAATGCAATGCGCGATGTATTCGGGTCGATCTCAGTCGCTGTATCTTTCGTAAACAGTTGGCTTTCGTTGTCTGCCTGTTTTTGGAAAAGTGACATTTTTGTTTGTTATTCTGTGTTTTGGGCAAAAGATCTTTATTGCTGACTAATAGGAAATTTTAGTATCACCTTTGAATAGATTATAGATTTTTCATTGGTTTGTGTTGGTACCTGCATTTAAAAAATGAATCATTTCATCACAAATGAAATTTTTGCATCAAATCAACAACACTTGTACATCACATCTGTAGTCAAAGAAAGCCCTTCAAGTAGCAGTAATTACTTACGATTACGATTAACGAATTACGATTAATCGGCAGGGGAAACTCTCGCCTTTATGAACAAGTATATGCAGAAAAGCGTCCAAGAAACACTCGTTAATATACCACACTTTTACACCTGGCAATAGTTTTATATAAAATGATGCTTAGTATCAAATCGCCTGAGCGAAAGCAATACTCAATATTTACCGATAGTGATCTTGTTTTCAGTGTACCGCAAAATGTACCAGGCCCACAAATGTTATTGCTAGTTATGCGAAAAACTCGTCTCAAGGGCTACTCTTTGTAAGGGGTAAGAGAAAAGATAGAGTAAATAAAAATATGAAAAAGTAACAGAAAAAACATATACTAGAGTTTCAAAAAGCTGTTTTAAACCTTGAAATAATTGAAAAAACGAACCACTAAATATTAAAAAAAAAAACTGAAAACAAAATCTTAAATAGAAAACTATTTAATACATAAGAAAACAAAATAGCATTCAGGTTCGATCAATATTTATTACGTGGTCGTAATTTTAAAAGAAGAGGGACAAGACATAAGAATAATAAATTACAGATAAACACAAATTTGTTCAGATCAGATGAGGATTTCAACCTGAAAATTAATTTAAAAAAAAACGAAGTACTAAATACTAAAACAACAGAAAACAAAAGAAAATAAAATATAAAACTAACTAAGATAACAGAAATTAAAACAGAATTCAGGTTTAATGTATATAATTTATGTACCCATATTACGTAGTTGTACTTTTCGAAGAAGTACGAAACAAGACAAAAGATTAAATAATTGCAGATAACCACAAATATGAAAATAAACACACAAAAAACCACAACAAAAACAAATTATTCAAAACATATAAATAACATTATAACAAATCATATATAGAAGATTAACTGAACACTTAAAAAAGGTTAATGAATGTTACAAAATATTTAGAATTTTAAACGAGTAAATGAAAGTTGGAAACGTGCAACTGTTAAGCTTTATACAAAAGTCGCTCAAAACCAAAGAACACTCCGAACTTATAAGTTCAACTGTAAAAACAAAGAACAAACAAATATAGTTCATACACATGAAAAAGAACAGTTTATTCCCATTGCGCACGGTACTACCTCTGGCCACATTTGGTTCAAAATTATTAAACCGCTTTAAATGTAAACAAAGAGCACCAGCATTCGCCTTCGAAAAGGGCGAAACACTCACTGCACCAATATCGCTAGTGCATTGCTACCGCATTGCGTAGCACCTTCAACCCATCTGCATGCGTGTGCATCTGACGTGTGTGTTTGTGTGTCCTCCAGTGCAACTGCAACCCAAAACCTCATATGTTATTATTTCTATTTGTGTGGATAGAAACATCAAAATAAAGTGCAGACCAGTGAGTGCGCCCGGGTGCCCGTTGCACAGAAACGCACGGAAAGAGCGCACATCTCCCGCACAGTGCCGGAGGAGGGACGACAAGGAATTTGACTAATTTTAGCACCCGTCCGGTGTGGCGGAGTGTGTAGCGGAGGAAGGCACTGTTTATTTCGGTGAAACCCCGAGCGGCGTTTGGTACTATTTTCACGGTCTCGCGTCGCCACCGCCGAGTTGAGCTCTCCAATTGCGGTCGATGTCGGTTTTTTGTGGCCCTCTCCTCCAGGGTTGCCAACGCCGGACGACCTCGGGCGACAAGAGCTGGTCCATAACCTGTGCGAGCCGTGTGATCTTTCCATCACTACGAACACACGCCGGTGAGTGTGCGGTGTGCCATTCAACCCGACCCGATCTTCTCCCCAACGCTCGTTCAATGCCGTTCAATGTCAGCGTGATGCCGGTCCGTTACTTACACCCGACGGTGCAGGATGACGCGACAGTACGGTGAAGCACTAAATATGGGCCCCCCTCCCATCCAGTCGTGGCACTTCCGTCACACAAAGAAAGACAATCCATCACCAGGAAAACCGGCCCCATCCGCTTGAAAACCAACGCAAACCCGGAAACTGGACACACTCACACCTTCCCTTTCAATCAACTTGACTTTGAAGTTGGCTTGCGGGGTGGGCCCTTGGTACGCTTGGAAAAGCTCGTTTCCTCGCTTCCGGTCGGATGAGTTTCGCCTTCTCCTCCTTCGAGGAGGAAAATCCGAATGAAGAGTGAATGTTGCATCGGCGCGCCCGCCCTGACAAGGTAAAAGCACCGATCCAATTAGCTTTGCTAGCCCTTGTCTCTAGCATGCGCGCACATGCGGTGAAGAGGAAAAGTGGCAAAAGCATTTTGTCGATATCTTCTGTCGACGAAAGCATGGATCGAATGGATTCCGGTTTTCCCCCCGGGTGGTGGGCTGCGCGGAGCGGGAACAAAATAGGAAGTAAACAGCGTAATGCAATGTCGATGTTTTCACACCCAATTCCAACCGCACCGGAAGGTTGTTTGGAAGCGGACGGATGGTTTCCTTCGCTCGATTAGCCACGTGGATGTTGAGCAGTAAGTATGGAAGGATGGTAAAATGGATCGAAAACATGAAATTATTAATTTATTGTCTATTTGTTT
This sequence comes from Anopheles arabiensis, assembly GCF_016920715.1. Classification (NCBI taxonomy): domain Eukaryota; kingdom Metazoa; phylum Arthropoda; class Insecta; order Diptera; family Culicidae; genus Anopheles; species Anopheles arabiensis. The sequence continues at coordinate 68,001,681 of NC_053518.1, read as the reverse complement.
AACAGTTGTGTATTGAAAAGGTAATTTTAGATCTTAAACCTGGCCTATAGACACTCTCGCTCTTGAAGAAACCGATGATATAACCCCAAGGCTATGTTGTTCATGGTCACGCTTTCGCTCGATCAGCTCCGTAATCATCTCTACTTTGTCTTTTACTTCTGCAGAGACATCTGCATTCCCATTTGTTTGCCAATTCGTTATCAAAAGCTAATAATTTAATATTCATCAGAACAAACAATAATGTTAAGAGATTTCTAGATCTAGAATCTAAATTTCTAGAATTCTTTTCGATGACTAGATGTATTCCTGAAGTTAGTGTATAGTATTGATACAAAATCCCAAGTGTTGATAGATGTTAATAGCTATACTTTTTAGAACTAAGTTCCAAAAAGTGTTAAGCCAAAGGGGTAGACACATCCGTTTTGATTACCAATCACACATTAAAAACCAAGATCCAGCCCGGAATAGAGACTTTGACATCACATAGCCATCTGTGAAGAGGCTACTTAAATCGCTGATGATATAAACTAGTAATGGCTCATCTAACTCCAATTCCGAATTGCCCTGGGATCAGTTGATTCTTATACGTAGGTATAACGAGCTCTCTCCTTATTTTGTGTGGAGCACTCATTGCATCTTCTGGCGCTAATCACAGTACTGAACCTAATGGATCTTAAATCACGGTCCAAAGAGCACAAATGGAAGCAACATTGAAATCAGCTGTTTTTTTTATATATGTGAAGTCTAAAAGTGGATTGTTCAATTGAAAGGACTTCGTTTGTTGACTTACTTCTAATTGAAGATTAGAGCAGATCTCCGTAAAGGAGTTGTATCAAGCGATATTGCCTCTTGAATTGGTATGCTTTCTCTCGAATATGTGGAAGAGCGCTAGGCTTTAGTTGATCTGGCATGTTACTCACATAGAACCGAGGGATCCCGTCAGCCAATATGGGTAGTGGACATTAGCAGAAGATGGCCGTAAACCATGCATAGCTTCAAACAGTTTTCCAGCGAAGCAATTATGTTCTAGCTCGTAGATTAGTCCTCGATATCCTGCTAAACTAAACTGTCCAGTTCAGATTTAAAAATGTCTAATAAACAAATGTCGTCCCACTTTTCTCTTTCACTTAAATGCTAGTAGAAACTTGTATACAAAGTAACGATAATTTATAAGTTATTTTGACAAATTTAAGCAAGAATAGATGTATAGAACATTGATTTCTAGACACGCTACAGACAATTCTTGCCGCTTCGCAAGTAACAAATGTCTGTTAACTAAAGAAAGTTTGAGAAATTCAACTTCTGCCTTGGGTTTCATAGCAGATTGTTTAAGGATCGATGACTGACAATATTCCCATAATTCTAAGAGCTTATGCATTGTATAAAAGATGAAGAATAGCAAGTTAATACAATTAAAAAATGACTTCATTGCAGACATAGTGAAATATTCATATGATTCTCTCGCGATTTACAATTGATTTATTCTTTGAAAGATATTCATTCCTTTATACCCTTTTGTTGGTCAGTGTGTAAGCCTGTAATAGCTCTTTGTTTATTTAACAGTCTTGCGATTGATTTATCTCCTCCACACATTTATGTCCACGTAATATCTTTTATGAACCAGCGTTAATGCGACAATGACAGGCGCGTCAATTGAAGTGCATTGCCAGTCGTCAGTAAACCGGCAAACCAACCAGTAACCATCAAACCGTTGCAAGATCTGGCGGAAAAAAACCCCGGTAAGAGACAGCGATTAGGTAACACATCGAACCCGAACGAAGCGTTCGCAATTTACATCGGCAGACAAACATACCGGGGCCTTTTCGGAGGACATAAAACTGTCCGAAACCATATCTCCGTCAGGGTTGCTTCGCAACAACCTCACAAGCAAAACGGTTCGTATGCTCTCCTCTGCAGGCCAGGGATCGCGTTTTCTAAATATGTGCCATAAAGTTGCAGTTTTATCATCCGTGCATCCTTAATCGGGCGGGTTTGATCCTCCCCGTGTGCTGATGGAGCTCGAGACCTATGGCAGCTGGAGGAGGATCACGATGCAAGGAGAGGTACCCAATAAAATGCAAATTTCACTCAACCACCAAGCCTGGACGGGGCAGACGACAGCAGCAACAGCAGCAGTCGTCGTAGCAGCAGCAATCGAAACTTGCTCGACGGCTTATTGGATTAGCATAAAAAATCAGCTGTATTTATTAAACGGCCCCGAGAGTCCGAGAGCCGTTTTGCTGTATCTCGTAACGTCGCCGTGTTGGGGTTTTTTTCCTTCTTCGTTTGATGGCTTCGTGTGTCCAGGTGCGAATCAGTTATCCGATCGATTGAATACGCAAGGACCTAGCCCCCAAACGGGGCGAGTTTTGGTGTGAAATGTTCGGTGCGCAGGAAAAAAAAACCAGCATTGCTATATCTTTATGGTGCAAGCGAGCCCGCGCGTGCAAAAAAATGGCCAAAACCGCTTAAGATGCGGGCTGAATGACGAGGGGTTTTATTGGTGTTAGAAGGCAAAAACAATCACGAAACCCGCGATTTCTGTATCAATTGCACAACGCAGCTGAAAAGTGACAAATCGTAAAGCTTTCGTTAAGTGTCATGGGTTGTTTCTTTGGGTGCAAAAAATAAACATTAACGCATAAAATATACCTAAACATATGCAAGCCAACCATAAACAAATATTGCATAAAATGGAAATTTCAATAAATTAATTAACGATCAAAAAAGGAAGAGGTCCAACAATTAAAATAAAAACCCAAAACCCGCTCTCTGCATCGATCTTATCACACTTTGACAATCTCTATAAAGCAACGCTTTGGTCAACGCTTTCACACGTGTTTGGTGGCGCACCGTGCCTAGCCTCCATTGACGGCTGGTGGCGATTGCTAAATCATAGGGTGGAAGAAAAAATATGGGTAACCATTTCAATGAAATATGGATCATCGATTGATGATGAAATGTGCGAAACGAAATCGCATAGGAAATCACCATTCACGATGTTAAAATATTCAACAACAGCAAAAAAAACTCCCAAAAAACTCCGATTCGTTTCACACGCCGGCATAGATGTCTCATGCGAAGCGGAGAGAGGGTTCGATAAATGAATAAACATTGAACTAGACCGATACAGCGGATGGTGGGTAGAGGGTTTTTGAGGGATTTAATGGTGTATTTTATTAAACGACTGTTACCGAAAGGGTGATATAATAGTGTGATTATCGGGATGTGTGTATGCTTTTGTTTTTTTTATCGAAAAGCTAAGCTACGCGATAATGGTTTTGAGATAATGATGGCGTTGGTGGTAATTAAAATTTATGGTGCAAATTAATACATAGTTGTGTGTGTAATGAAACAGGTTTAAAGAGTCGTTTAATGAGTGGAAGAGCTGAAGATCAATACTATTCTAAGCTCGTTTTTATAGAAGAATACACCGACCTTACGTCAGATATTGAGCGATATCGTATTTTTAAGGACTTGACATTTAAAACTGATTAAGGGCTATTCCACATAATTCTAAAGTCGTTTCTAGATAGAAGACGAATATCATAGGTAATTCGATTGTCAAATTAAATTACATTTTAAACACGTTCGTAAAGTTTGAAGTTTGTAAAGAGTCTTTAGTATTGTTTGAGGTACTCATTTACATTTAATTTAATTTAATACATTTAATTCAAAATGAGATGAACTTAATTATGATTTTGACGATATTGGATGCTGGCAATGGATCGACAGTATGAACTATCTGAGCATATGTTAAAATAATAACAGCCTATGTATGTGTTGTTTAGGCCTTCAGTTCATATTAAAGATGTTCTTAAGTCTATGAAAGCTTGTCGTAAACTATAGCTGATCAAATTTTCTTGGAAGTACATCCTTAGCTAGTACATTTTTGGAGATTTTGGATCCTGTATCTCTAAGTTTCGGAGGATCATGAGTATTGTTTCTGTAACAAAGATACAGCAAATGGTATCCTTTTGTTCCAGGTATTGAAAGAAGCTGAAGACCTGATTAACTTTTTATTAAACCTCTTCTGACATTATACATATTCCAAGTTAGATATTTTTTTATGCTCTTTTGAATATATATCGATAGTTTATCTTAATATTTGAATTTGAGCATATTAGTCGAGTATCTTACCTTTTTATATCTATTGTTCCAATTACTTTCTGCGGATGAAATAACGCAAGCAACCTTTGGATGTTTTTGTTAAAATTACTGATGTCTTTTTGTACAATTATTCGGTTCATAGGTATGATTAAGATATCAAAACTCCATTAATTTTTCATGTAGTCAACGTACTTAGTGAAGGCTACTTTCTTCTTAAGTTTAATGCTTTTTTTTATTTCGATATTTTCAAATGAATGAGTTAAACTTTAATTTGTGTGTATGATCATTTTGATTTTACCACTAAATGTGGTACAATTACCAATAGTTAGTTCAAATTTGCTATATTACAACCAAACATACACTAACTCAATTTGCGTACTGAATGCGTTTATGTTAAATAAAGTAAATGCGTTAAGTTAGTAAATGCGTTTATGTTAAATAAAATCCACTTCACACACACACACATAACATCACTATGCAAAAATTCACCACTTCCATGTCAAACCACCATCCATAATAAAGCAATCAATTGCTACATCACCCCCCTCCATGCCCGATGCAAGTGCAAATAGAACACTATCACGGGCGGGCGTGAAGCCACAAATCCACAACACCTATACCGTATATCTGGCTCAATCATCAAATTTCCCAAGCAGCCCGCCAAGCGTGCTTCACTTAATTACGCGCGCATTCCTCAGCCTATGCTAGCTCACCTATCATCCGCGACCGTTTACGGCGTACGCGCTGCTTGCCCTTTGCCCGCGCTGGGTTTGTGCACACCGAGATGCAAGTGTTTTGTATAATAAGCGATCATTTGGAGGGCAGTGGCGTTTACTGACCGACCGATGCGCGCCGCCAACCTATCGTCGTTAAATATCGCATAGAGATCGCGGTACGATGCACCGGAGATTGGGTGGCCCGGCACACCAACAAAAAGCACCGTGACGTCATCGGGCATCAACAACGCGGCGGAGGGGCGAAAAAACCGAGCGACCAACTTCATTACCATTTAATTAACCAGGCGGCGATGATTTGCATTCTCCTGGGAGGAGCTGCAGCTGCAGCATTCATTCTCCCGCAACGGCTTAACGACTGACCCATACCACCCTCCCAAGCGCACCCGGTGCAACAAGTTCATGGTGCAAGTGGTGCAATCAGTCAGTTGGCAAACAAAACAAAAAAATCGTGATCTAAGTGCAATATTCACTGTGAGAGACGCTTGGCTTTTTGTTTCGCGCACATCCTCCAGTCTCTGACCGAACCGGCTTCTAGTGTGCACAATTTATTGCGATAAAATTGAATAAGCAATGGTACATTTTATCCCCGCGGTCATCTTTCGAGCAGTAACTGCCACGGTAACAAATCCACGGAGGAGGCGGCTTTTAGGTTTGTGCCAATAAATAATTCACGCAAACACGCCAGACACCTTCACCTTAGGGAGGCGCCATTCGTGTAGGCAATTTGCATACTACAAGCTTAACAGTTACATTCCATGTTCTGGTCAGCACCGATGGGAGAACTTTTTTTTGTGCGCTGAGATGCTGCCAATCTATGTTCGAATGGAGTTGAAGTGTCTTGAGAAATAGGCAGTTGTTAAACCCTCATTTAAGCGTAGCTTGTGTTATCGAAGTACATGTACTACATGAAATTACTAACTGCTCACATTACGATCTTGTTTCGAAGGTTTTACCAGATTTTAAGAGTGATCTTTGAGTCCATCTGTCCACACTGTTCCACACTTGTTTTGACAGGTTAAACTCTTGTCAAAAGAAAAATTCGAGCTAATGTAGACACGGTAAGGAGAAAGAGCTTCAATGCCTCATACTGCAGCCATTCGTGCAGTATTCTTGACTTGACTAGAATGCCAACAATGATCTTCATTACCAGCAACTATGATGCTATGCTATTAGAAGACTCTGTAATCATGTAATTCCATAGAAGATCTTCTTCTGTTATTTTTGTAAACTGTCCAAAATGATAAAATAGTTATACGACCTAGAATGATTTGTAGCATTTAGTTTAGATATAATCACATGTGTCTAGAATCATTACCTGGAGCCTAAAAAAGGCCAGGGTTAAGCTACTACTTGGGAGTCTCGGCATCTGCAAACTAACTATCATAAATTAGTCTCAACTTTTATCAAAGTTTACAAAATATATGAATGAAAATATATTCTGAACTTCATTTTAGCAGTAAGTTCAACGATATTAAAATGAGTCTACAATCATAGGTTAGATCCTCCAAAGAGCTTGTGGTTAAGGTGCTACTAGTAGTCTCGACTTCTGCAATCCAACTATCCAAGATCAGATTTTGTTCAATTTCTTCCAAAGTGTCCAAAATGATTGATCGATTATCGATTTTGAAATGATTTGGAACTAAGTACTAAGTAATTTAGTTCTAACTTTAGAGATATTCAACTCAACACTTCATCGGAAATCCATCAAGTCCTTATTACCGCTGTGTAAAGTATGTATTGAGTGCTATCTAAGTTCAAGTTGCAGCTGTAGAAAATGAAGTGCATTTATTTAATGCTTAATAATACTCACCTGGAATAATAAGCTATCTAAAGAATTCTTTCATTTAGATAACTTGAGCTACTTAACTCAACTTTGAAATCAAAATTGTATGATCTGTTCTGCTTTTGTCTGCTGGAAAATGACCCAAAATATCGTTTTATCGATATTTTAAACCTTCCAGTACCTTATTACTTAGTACAGTATATGAAATCATCAATGTCATGACTTCAACCTTTGTTTTTTTTTAAAGACAATAAAGATCACCTTTCCAAGGTATGGCGTCTCCAAAGTTCATTGCCATTTGCAAGTTCAATAGTCGTTCGTGACAGCTTCGCCACCCAAATGGCAATGACCAAACGGCAAACGCGCAGTGACAAACGGTATATACTGTCACTCACTCCCTCTGTATCTCTCAACCCGATGAGAACACAAACCTGCAAGAGCCACGAACCATCATCACCGACCACAGCCAAACGCGTCACACACAGTAAGAAGCTATCGTTGCGCCAACGACCGTTTTGTCAATTGTTAAACTACGTAATTTACTACAATCTCGCAAAAAACAAAAATCCTATCACTCCGAGAACGTGTCCCAGCGCTAACAAAACAGTTCCCCACCTTGGGTAGTCCCGTGCCAGAGTGCGGTAAGATAGGCGGCAAGGAAGGGAAGGCCACTCCGGCGAAGTACCCTTTAAGCACGCGCTTGGCTCCGGATTTGCTGCCATCGCTCGCACGCTACGCAGTGTGGTGGCCACCCTCCATCTACTCCTCCACCATCCACTAATCAGCGGCTCTCGATAGCGATAGTGGTGCGTTGGGGTGCTTTTCTCGTAAGCTGGATCGGCCCTGCTCGCAACAAGCCAGTGCCTCGCGATAAGATAAGCTCTCTCGCGCGCTCCGTATCGTCAGTGACCCACAAACAAAAAAACCGATGTAGAGTAAAACAGAAAATAAATGCGCGTTCGACATCGCATTTGATGGGCGATTAGTGGTTGCGTTTTGCCCACCCCAACGCATGTGCGAGAGTAGTTTTGGAGTTTCAGTGGGGAAGGGTGCGAGATGCTTCTGGTGCAATAGAGATCGATTGTAGTGCTGGGATGTAGTGTATTTCTTATCGTGTTGTTTTTCAACATGTTTTTAATGCTTGTAATTGGTAATTTTGTTGAAAGTAAGGAGTGTGTTTACTGTTTGCATCGCTACTGATTTCATAATGCCTTTTTTATTGAAAGCGACGTTACGTAATATTTGATTTTAGAAATAACTTGGCTCTGTACTCTTTCAGGTAGAAAAGGTAAATCTAAAATGAAAAAAAATTAAACGAAATTTCAGCAAGTTTAAATAGATTACATATGATTTTGATCCAATCATTAAATTTGTTCTAGAACTTCCGATCAGTCACTTTGACATGTGTTTGTATCATAAAAACGAATGCTTGATGTGTTATGTTTCAAAGCACAGTTAATCTTTCCTGATCCCACACTTAATATGCTGTCAGTGACAAGTTCTATTCATGCTTGTCATATTAACACTTCATCGTAAAATTATTACTAGCTAGGGCATTTAAAGTTACGTATTTAATCATCAAATTATCTCAGAACTCTTTACTGAAACGTTATTTCGTTTGTCAAGTCATAAATCGAACATAACATGTGAAAACTTACGATGCCATTCTCATTCCAGGTAAGCATTATTGAATCGGACACAACTTCTAAGTAATACATATTGCATCACTACTTTTATAGCTACTTTAGACAAAAAGAATGAATTAAGCATCCGATAATGTTAAAAAATATATTTTATTACAGTAGGAATCGACAACTGTTCTTTTTAGGTAAGCATGTTAGCGTTTGCTACATGGGCTTTAAATCCTGCTGTAACGACCTCATAGATTAGAATTCCAGTTAGGAACAACTTAGTACCAATTTCTTCAGATATAAGAAGCGTCTTTCGTATATTGAATCTCGAAAAGCAATTGATTGTGATATAATTAATTATAATCATTAAAGTTTTATTGAAACTCAATGCAATAAAGCTTGAATTTAAAGGGTTTAGTTGGTCTATAGAGTCAGCATCGGCAATGAATTGGGTATTGAATTGGTTGTATTGTATGGGTATTGGTATCTCGAAGTTGATTTTGTTTTTTTTTTAAACAAAATTTTTCAAACATCACCGCACAAAAGCAGTAAAGAAACACAAGCCCCATAGCTCATGGTGATTGCTTTCCTGTACGATTCTAGAAATTCAGATTTAACTTAATTTTCTAAAATAATGAACCGATTCCTAAACCTCCATTACAAACCGATCAAACAAAAGTAGCAACGTAGAATGACGAGGTCCAAGTTGATCCTCTCAGCACCTACAGATCTGCGCGTATCGAAGCAATAGATTACCCCTTGGTTCCGTTTTTCGAAACACCAGCATAGTCATTTCCCGAATTAAAAAAAAAAACCTAGCATGAAAAGGTTTAAAACAAAAACCCAAAACGAATTGCCAAACACTGGGCCCTGCAGCTTCTGAGAATGGAGAGGAGACACGCGAAAACACCCCGACACGTCCTGTAGTGTGTCCTATCCTATCGTAACATCCCGGCTCGGGCATTAGTTATGCTTCCTTGAAGGCTCAGTCCTCCCGAACCGACTTACTGGCTGTGCTATCGATCGGATGGATATCCCGCAGCGGACGGTAAAGCAGCGCACGGATCATCCCCCCGTGGTCTGTGCACCCATTCTACCTGAGCGAGCTGAGCCAGGTAGGCGAATGCCCAATTCTTGGAAGGTCTTCCCGCAGCTAAGATCTCATTTTATCCCATTTACGTTTCTACCTTGCACCGTTCAATCTATGGGCCCAGCACCGAAACCGTTAATGGTTCTCGCTTCTCTGCGGGTCATGTTACATCGACAGGGAAGCGTCGTTCAGGGTCGGTCGGGGCACGAGGGCATTTATGGTGTTTTTATTGCCCGGGTTCGCACTACGGGTGGTTTCTTCCTTTTTTGCATAGGGCAGGAAGTTCGTCCCCGTTCGACAGAAGGTCCTTCCTTAGATGCAGGCGAGATATGGTTATTGCACCCGTGTCGTAACTGCGGAAGCATCCGTGTTAAGACCTTAAGCTTTCTAGCGACAATAAAAACAAAAACCCTCGTGCAAACACCGCAGCTCTTGAAAGCCTTGAGTCCCGTAGTTAACGAGAAATGCCAGCGAAAGCGTTTATCGCACAGCATAGCAGAGCTCGATCGATCATTGGACGTTGGACAAATCAACAATCGATCTTTTTTTGTTTGATGACGAGTGAGTGACGACGATCGGAGCAACAACCTGCTGTCAGAAGGTTCTTGATGATCCCCTGGACAGTCCTTCTTTCCAGACCTCTGCTGTGGGGTTGTAGTTCCCTACAAAGCCGCCTTTTCCGCATCATCGAGATGCTTATCGGATTTACAAATTTGAAGGCGCGTCACTCTTGTCGATCGTGTGAAGGGGGTGGGGGGGGGAGAAACGGGGTTGACGGGTTTTTGGAGAAGCAAAAGAGGTTTGGCGTGCTGCTCCGCGTGCAGGCGCAGGTCGTTTCCATTAATCTTTCGATCATGAGAAATCCGTTAGAATAAACTGAAATGGCATTTTGATGATTTCGGTGTGTGTGTGTGTTGGTCGTCTAGCGTTTTCTTGTTGGTTCTACCTCCCCCGGAGGAGACCGTTGACCTTCAGATCTTGTTGGGTGGGAGGTTCAAACGCTTTCAGTTTGATAGTTCAACTGCCAAACACACTGGAATCAGGCATCTTCTGAGCTCCAGCAAAACAACGCCACCGTATTCCTTTACTGTCAACAAGGAAAGGAACGTGCAAACATCCGGATTAAAATAAAACAAAAAAGTGAACGTCCTTCGAACCTCAGCTCCCACTGCTTTGCTGCTGTTAAGTTGACGTCACACGAACTCACGTTAGACCTCTACCATTCGTGCATTTGCACAAAGTAACATTTAAATGTTAAATCAAACCATCGATCGTTCGTGAACCGACGGGAAAAGCAAGGGGTTTCGGAATGACTTTATCAGCCAGTGCCCGATGGGATTCGTTTGCACCTCTCTGTACAATGTAGTAAGCAGTGTGGAATGGTCAATCTGCATACAGGTTTGCCTGGGCCAAGGTGTGTAGATAACGGTTGATCGATAGTTCGTGCTAGGTGTCAAGCTGTACTTCTAAGCTCCTGGGCAGCTGGACGAGCTACAGCTCCTAGGGTATGGTAGTTTGTAGTGTCGTGCAATGGCGGGACGATAGCTTAGACTAGCTTTTGTATCTGATAAACTATGAATAAGTTTACATACATATCAGATTTGTATAATATATCATAATAGGAGTTTCTACTATTTAATGACAACAACTGGTAAAATTAAGAATAGATTAAAAAAATGGAGTTTAGGATTACGATGCCGATTCGTAGGATAAAGAAGTATACTCTTCAATAGGTATAATTCTGTTAATGAACAAGATCTTCAAAGGATACCAAAATATATCGATTTGATGGAGGATTGCCGACATTACCCATAAAAGATATCGATGAAGTTGACGACGGCAAAATGAATGAAATAGCTCTTTGGAATTCACAGATACTGTAGAAGATGCTTTTTTCATAATTGGCTTTGCTTTTAGCCGTCAGCCGAAGCATGTCATTTGTTCGATTTTAGAGCCTCATTACAATCCTTTAAAAATGTATTATATTTTAATATGTATTTTAATTTAATAGTTAGACTAGACTTAAGAACATTCACAGGGATCTCTGTTATCCATTGAACGAGAAATAAACAATCACAACAATCATTTCTATCGTTTGATGTTTTGGTATTTTTCCTCCAGGAACTCCAGCAATCTATATTAAGATGAGAAACTAGAGCTTCAATAATTTCAGGACAGTACCCAAATGTTCAGAGCCAATCGTTTAAGGAATTGAAGACATGAACTCTAATATTTCCACACGATCTGACATCTTTCGGCGTAAGTTTGTGGGTCTTTGCGTTACTTTTTTTTAAATCTTATGGTTCAATAGCTTGGTAAGTTATTACTTCTTTGGAGAGTATTTTCAAAAATCTTGGAGATGTGAACTTGAAGGCTTGATCTCAAGTCATTCCTTCAAGATTTACAGCTATGGCAAACGTATCCATATCGTATTCGAAAGATGTAAGATCGATTGGTCAAGTAGTTGTTAAACAAACATCAAAACTAATAAATCAAATCACACAACGGAGCGGTATGACTTCGCTACCAGATGCAAATTAATCCCACGCTCACAGTACAGTACCGTGCACCATGCCGTTCTTAACCCAATAAAACCAACAATCAAACCCAATTTGGCACTCAATAAACTGGAAATAAAGGCAAACCGACAGCAACAGTACGCGGACTCGCTTTTAAAAATAGCACCGCACGACGTTTAGTAATTTTGGACTCAATCGCTCGGTCCGCAACCAGCAAGCGACCATCCCGCTCCCGGTTAGATCAAATATTGACAAATCTAACCAAACCAAACCGTTCACCCATCTCTACACACACGCTTGGGGGAGAAGCCAATTGACTTCAAGCCGATCAATTAATCGATGTGCTTGCTGGAAAAAGAAGGAGGATGGTAGACGTTGATTAGCGCGCGCCTCTTCCCAGAGTCCAAAGTCACACATGGTAGCCGCGATGCCGCGTTGGGTGCATCGAATCGGTGTTTACTGTACCCGCTGGGTAGAGGTCTGAGGCTTTGATTACGAGCCATTATTGTCGCATCAGCGAGCTGCGACGCTGTGTTTTTGTGACGCGAAACGTATTCGTTCGCGGGGAGTTTTGTGGCGTATTTTGGCCAGGGGTCGTGTTTTTGTTGCCTAAAAATAGCTTTTTTGAAGTGATTAAAAGGAGAAAAACAACCATTAAAGGCTAAGGAGCAGGAGGTGAAGGCAGACAAAAACAGATAAGTAATAAATGGTATATTTTATAACAACCATTTTTTAGCTCCTGTCTCTATTTATATCGCTTCTCCTCTCTCCCTCTCTCTCCTCTCTCGATCATGATACCAAATAAAGCACCAGGCGCCCGGTGCTTTGTTGTGAGCGGAGGCACTACACAAGGGGTGTCCAATCGACGTTTCGAACCCGGATTTTGCTTCGACTTCAACCGGATCCGGTTCCAATGACGTGCTGGCGGCAGGCGGTAGTCCTTGGCGCTGCCCGGGTGAAGTTGTTGTTGACAGCCGTGGAATCTTTCCGCGTTCCGGGCCGGGTTTGTTTGATTGTTGGCTCCGAAGTCATCCACAGAGTAGATTGTGGTTTTTAGATGGTCTAAAATTAGTCCTCAAAATGGCAAAAAAATTGATGTTTGACAAAATTCGGAACGGCGGACAAATGCTTGCAGGTCATTTTTCGATTTGAGGCTTAATTATTGGGCGAATGAATTAACGTTTAGCCAGAGCTTAACCATCTTTAGCGTCTTCCAATTCCAGCTGCGGTTGGGTTTAGTACACTGGAACTCTCCAAGGTAAACCACTGATACGGATGTAAAGTTTAAAAGGTCCGCTTTAAATTGATGAGCCCGGTTTTAGTCCTTCCCGGTGTGCTCACGTTACGAGCCCAGTTCCATTCATGGTAAAGAGCGATTCTCGTGATGACGCTTTAAGACGGTGAGAAATCTTCAAATCGAATGCAAATGGAATGCAAAACCGATAGTGAAATATTCACATCGGTTATTTAAATATGAATAAAAGTGACAAATAAATAGGGATTTAGGGATTCCTTTTTATTCATATGATCCTTATAATGGAGGCTCTATAATAAGAGATGTATAATGCTCATGTAAGTCAAGTTAAAGAGAGTTTAATTGGTGGTTTCAGAAATTTAAGAACATGGGTAAATAAAAGCATTTAAATAACATAAAATGATGTTTTTCCACAAACGGTAGGTAAAAATTGTAATTATTGCTGTTTATATATTACTCTATGAATGTTTTTCGAAAAAAAAAACGTACCATAATAACATGAACACAATTTTGAAAATGTCAGTGTCTAGATCATTCAAATAGTGACGTCATATCATTTTCTTAAATCTGCATATGATTGCAACCAATTCAATCTTGAGTGTTATTAGTGATATTCAGGCAGAGTCTGCATGAGGAATATTATTCGCTGGTTCCTCTAAATATCATCAGAAATCACGAGAATGCTTGTTTACTCTTTGTCAAAGCTTTTTCGTAGAAATAACAACTCTCAAATTCACTGAAAAGCGCTCCTCATGATGATGATTTTTAAATAAATTCCAATTCATGCAACTACTTACCTCATCATCGATGACATTAGTGACATTCAATTTTGCATCTTAACGGTTTTCTTCTTGACAAGCGCCCCCAAATGACCGTCTTTGATGACCGCCAGAATCAGTCACAAATGTTCAACAGCACATAGCCATCGTACGATCGCGATCGTTTCCGATAAGCCGACCTAACAAATTCATATGACACTCAGAGTTACACGGTTTAAAAATTTAAAATTGAAATAAATTTTAGCTTAAATGTCAGTCTACGACGTGTTGTAAGAAGAACGATATTTGAGTGTAAATCGGTTAGCACTGTTTTGTACACCTGATATTATTAATTGGTAATTAGCAATAAGCAACATTTCGTGAAGATCGTTAATCATATCAAAATAATTGTAAATTTTTCCAATATACTACTTTAAAACTCCGCCGCAAATAATTTTAACAAAATTATACATAAAAAAACTAAATAAAGGCAGGAAATGAACGACCCTTCACAACCGAACGAGCTTGAAGCTTCAACGAACCGACTTCAAGCGCTTCACGTTACACAGCATTGAGCAACGCTTTTTAATGACCGGTAGGAAAAAAGTGTAGATTCATTTAATAATAGAAACATAAAATTGAATATACTCGCCGACCATCCATCACTCTCTTCTTCTGCGCCCCGATCCACCCGATCCGGCCGATGTGATGGTGTAAACGTTTTGTAAACACGAGCCTTCTGCCCAAACGAAAAAAAAGAAGTGCGCACAGAAGCTTCCCAGTACACACAGTAGCGGCCAGCAAAGCACTCGCTAACCCCGCCGTCGTCCCAGTGCGTCACGCAATCGATCGATTGGTAAATGCATTCACACCGGCGAAGCCCTTCCAAACGTGGGCCATCCTTTTACGCTCGATTACTCAACACGAGCGTGGCGCACACCTTCCTCACCAACCCCCTCCCACCATGGCTCTCGCTCAGAAGAGGTGGCCAAAGCCGGTGCCAAAAGCTGAGGCGCTGATGTGCAGTTCCATCTATTTAGCTAACAATTTAGCAGCCCCATTTCGGCCCCATCGTTTAGCCCGGTGCTAGGCAGATGGACGATCGGCACGGTTCGGCAGCGCAACCCGGCACAGATTGCGTAATGAATTCAATCCTTGAGTGTGGTAAGGGGCGTTTTTATGTGTGCTGCTGTGAATTACATATTCCCTTCAGTTATTGAATTCGACGACACACGATCGCGATCGGTTCCTAAACAGCAAGGCTAACAAGCTGCAGTTGGGTAAAAAGTTGAACTATTATGAGAAAAAACGATGCTTTTTGCTGACAAATAGGAAGTTTCATTGGAGTTTTTCAAATGAATTATGGATTTAGGTACATAAAGATGTTAGCTCATTTGATTTAAATTCATTTATTTAGCTAACGTGTAACTTCCTTCTTGAATAGGTTTAAAATATGAACAAAAAGAAGGAAATATCAATTAATGTTACGAGTCAAACATGTGAGCATTGTGAGGCATTTTGTTTTACTTAATGCAGCCTTGGACACCTCTTACAAATTACATCAACCCATGGTTCATGGAGGCCAGTCCATCAAAGCTCGTCCACATTTTTCCGATGAAGAGCATACAACAAAATGTGGATCGCGATGTGAAATTAATAGATCAATCTAGAATTTTCCGTGTCTACGATAACAACTCTGTTGTTGTCTGATTTTGTTACTACTATTGTTCTGCCTGACAGGAATGAACTGTTTATAATGCGGCATTTTGATTAACATTTTTACATTATTTTTGAAACACTTATATTGAATCAGAAACTATTGTAGTGACTCAATTCACTACAAACGGTCCTAAGCTTCATTGAAATGCAAACTAGCAAGCTACCAATAAGTTATAAAACAAAAGGGAATCCACCTTTTACCCAATCGCCACTAACTCACATACCAGGAAGCATGACGCAGTGGCTTTATACCTCAAGTGGTGTACCTGTGGACCGTTACAAGAGTCCACCACCGACGACAATTGTCCAGCTGAACACAGAGGGACTGCTTTAATGGGGCCCCCTCTTCACCCAGGCACAAAACTGGCAGACCGGACAAGTGACTCACCGAGACAAAGCAAAGTCATCAAAACAATCAACAAGCTAAGTGCACCACTACTACTGCGTACGTGCCTAACTCGAGAACTCCAAGCGATGTCCATCCCGATATCTTGCGGATTGTGTCACACACTGGTGTACGATGGTACGATTCGTTTGGCACAAGACGCCACAAGCAGCTCACGTGCCTACTCTTCCCACTCCAGATCTCGGCACCGCTGCTGGCAGGATGGCTGGAAGATCACGTTTTAAGGTGATACAGTGGATATTCCGCAGTGGTTGCTATTCTCTGCAAGTGAAACGCCATGCCCAGATCAGGGAGGGAACATAACTCCTTATTGAGAGCCATCGCGGTGGCACGCGGGGATAGCTGAAGCGAACGCACACGTACGGCCTGTGACTAATCGGTGGCCGCCCCAAAAGGGGTTGTATACACTGTAGTCGCTCAGATAGTAGCCATTCTTAGGCTGTTGGGAATGCAGCTATCAACACATATTGGCTGCAATTGCTACAAGGCTTTGAGATTGGAATTATGGTGTATCGGTCGATTGGTCAGGGGACTAAAGTCGCTAATATATGAACTATATGTTCTAGAAGACATTAACACCAGGTCAGCAATACTGAGGTAGATCAAGTTTTAACAAGATCTCTTCTTATGTTGATAACGCGAATAATTCTCCAAGATTTTCTAATGTAGGCTGCAACTCTTCATTCTTGCCTGCATTCCTAGAATTGTATTTACAGAGCATTAATATTCGGAAATAGCTGCTATCAGTAAACGATCAGTCCGACGCTATCAGTCCGACCTGAAAGTCGGACAGGAATGGAATGATAGTAACTTTGGTAGACGACATCATCCATCCCAGGACGCATTCTTCAAAACGTTCTGAATACGGTCTTCGCCAACTGCTGATCTCTAGCAGATTTCGGGAACAAGCCGATAAGCTTTAATGGATAGATCCTAGATAGAGATTGGAAAATTCATGACTCACCAAGAAGGTTACATGGTGGCTGGATCAGGTGGAGACTGGATCTATCGGATATTGGGATTAGAGCAATGTTCTCTTGGGCTGAGTATCCTGGAGAACGATTTCGAAAAGAAGAAGAAGAGCTACCTTTTTTTGAAGAATTTGATACCTTCGATATTCTCATGACATGCTTGAGTCAACATAACGTTCAAAGATGTCTCGTGTCCACATATCCAGACGACTAGAACCTAGAGTTTGTAGGCTGATGTTTACCATACTTGAATTAAGGAAATAACCTCAACATATCAGATTAAATTGTGATATCTCATTACATTTTCTTATAATTACCCTTTTTTAATATCGAATCTAAAACAGCAAGCTCATCCGCCTGGGAAGAACACTTCAAAGAAGAAAGTAAGCAACGTCATGCACACCTATTCAAAACCCCCCGCAAACCTTCCCACAAAGAGGTAAAAACCCCACACGCACCCCCGAAAACGAAACGAGACATCTCCTCCCCCCCCATTGCCCGGTGGAAGCACTTCGGAGCACCAAACCGGAACTAGAGTAGTTCCGCCGTTCACTTCTGGGCACCTCTACCGATCCTCCTACCACCTATTGCCCGGATTCCCACAACACAATGATCGCGTGCGGCTTGTGCGCCGCTGCACTGCTCGCTCTGCTGTGTGTTGTGTGTTGTTGGGAGTTGAGCTTTTCGGTGATAACCTTAAAAAACCGCAACGAACCACAACAGCAGACACTCGGCAGCAGATTGTGAAAGTGTTGCTGTGTTCAACAAACCCGGACCACGGGACTTTGATGTAATGAGACTGGGTTGTGTGTTTTGGTGGTGGGAAGAAGCCGGTAAGGAGACTATGGCGAGACGCCTTCGTATTGAAATTTATTCCACACCGGCAATGAGACACGCAAATTTTTACGATACTAAACTTTTACACAAGTTTGAGCGGTTTCGGAATCAGTGAACCAACCAAGTAAATGAAGGAAAACACGATGCGAACGGTTCCATTAGGTATGAAATTCCATCATAAACTGTTTTATTTGTTCTTAGCAATATTTAAATTGACTTTTCACAATCCGTTTTTTTGCTTATCCCTTTTCACACGCTTCACCGCATCCTCAATTCGTTTGTCCTTAACACGAACGGCCGCTCGGTTTCACACGGCTGCTCTTCTCTTTTCTTGTTTGGTAAGATGAATTTTACAACTCTTTACACCTTTTTTCCCCCCAGTTTTAAATGTACGATTTGAGCACTATCGACGGTTCAGGCGGTTTTATACGCATTGCAAGAAGTGTTTTATTGATATTTGTGCTGTCATCTCTTTGTCTGTTAACACTTCACATCCCACACATCGTCGCATATTAGTTTGTTTGAGCAGGCAGCAACAGAGCAAGGCAGGTTGGTTAACTTGTTGGGTGGTGGTGGATCCATAATCTGCCGCACCTCCAAAGGAAGTTGTTTTATTTGGCTTTAATGCAAACGTGATTTTACGGTTTTGCAAACGCTTCTTGCGCAACTAAGTACGCAAACGGAGTGAGTGAGTGTGTGTGTTCGTCTTTTGACTTGTAATATTATTGTAATAAATAAAATAAGTTATTTTATAGCTGAAAATGGGAATAAATTAAGTGCCAGAAGCCAGAGACTGAGTGACAATCGGAAAGATTTGCTTTCTGCGTGGGAAATCGTCGTGTTGCAGTGTTCTTCCCTTTTTTGCATTACTTTTAATAATTTTTGCAAGCAGCAGGATTATTTTCGATTGGAAAACAATTTAATAGGGTATATTAGATATGAATTGTACTTATTTGTTTACTGTTTACTTTGTTATCATTCATTCAAATGTTACGTGCGTAAGGAGGTTAAATTATTCCTTCCTCGAGCGATCGATCCAGGTGTCAATCGGTGAAGGGCAAATTTTAATCGTTCCTTTTCACTGACCTTCAGTCAGTGTTCTTTGTTAGGCTTTAGCAGTGATAAGTATTAAAAATTAAAAATTAAAAATAAATGTGCAAAAATAGTGTTTTACCTTCCACTCATATTTCGTACTTCTTGCGAGCAGTATCACATTAACGCGATCTTCCATTATTGACCATGCAAAACGACGCCTAAACAAAATCAAATCTACTACCGGGAGGATTATTTCTCTCAAAACTAGAAAAGAAAATATGTAGACAATTGGATTTAATTTTTTTTAAATATAGTTTTGTGTATTATTTTTCATCTCGTTTTCATTTTTATGTTTAAACATTGCCGTCCGTCTTTTTCACGCTGAGCAGGCACCAAACACGCCACACGCCGCCACACATCACACTGAGCGCGCGCTCAGTTTGTGGACTTCAGTTTCTAACACGTCTTGCAGTATTTATATGATCACGATTTTGGGTTTATTTTTTCTATATGTTTTTTTTTGCTTATTTTTGAATGCTTGCCCTTTTCCTAGCAATCATTACTGTTTTATTTTGTTTTCCTTTTTAACGGACAAAACGCTTAACTCGCTATTATGATTACCGCTGCTGCTGCTACTGCTGTTTTTTTTTATATCATTATTCAGGTGCAACTGCACCCACCTATATTCACACACACACGCGCGCTCTTTCTACTGCGCTGCATCTTTCCTTACGAATATAAGTTTTGCTTACGCACTCTTTACACAATGAACAGTTGCGGGTTGGTTGGTTGGATAGGAAAACTTATCTACACACACAGAGCACAGCCGAGCGCAGCACTCAAACGCAACCGCGAAAAGCAGCAGCGTAACCACGTGAGCAGCCACCGCAAGATATGAAGCGCCTTTATGCGTCTGGTCTTCCTTTGGTGGAGAGCATTCGTTTGATCTGTCCCTCTAGTCTGCTGGGTACGATTTACTTTTTGGAAGCACTTTTTTTAAAGCAAAAACTCGCCTCATGTGCATTTATTGAATCAACACTAAACGGAACCGTCGTGTGCTTCAATTCAAACGCATGAGGGCGTGAGAGTTAAGCTCGTAGTAGTTAGAGCAAAGGAAGACACAAGTGAAAAATCAACGTACCGAGCTTGATGGAAGAAAACAGGGACAGAAAAGAGAACCCAAATTCCACCCCAAGGACAGGACAGACACATCATACACCACCCACCAACCTCTCCCTCGGTGCTAGGTGGCTTGCATTTACATGGGTGCAACGGGCAACGATAATGAGGCGTGCACGTGGTGCGCGTCTGTGTGTTTGATTTGTTTTGATTCCAATTCTTTTAATAAGGCACTCGCTTGGTGAATCCAAAATTATAATATTACACATGCATGTACATAAAAGAGGTGTATAGTTCGGTTTGTGTGTGTGCTTGCTTGCTATATATAGTATAGGAAATAATATAATATATGTATAAAAAAAAACGAACTCGCTTGCAAAAAAATCACGGAAAAAATATAAATTACTACAAATGTACAAATGAAATAGCGTTTAATAAAGGAGCGCCGCACGCACGCACACACGCGCAAAGTAGCAAAATTAATCGTTAAATCCGTTTGCATTATTGAATGATAATAAAATAATAATAATAATAAAATAATAAAGATAATAGATAATAATAATAATATAATAATAATAGTAGTCACATGTAGTAAGGTAGTTATTACACAAAAATAGTAAAAGCGTTCGCGTACGCATTGTTTTTTTTTTTTTTGCAGTGTACTAACTCGACGTAAATACGAAAAAGGGAAGAACTATAGATTATCGCATTTTGTATGTTTTGATTTTCACTTGCTGCGCGCGCGCGCTTTTGCTGCACACCCCCTCACATCGATCGCTCGTCTTTTTTTCCTTACTTCGTTGTCTCGCTTCTAACATCTAAACACACGTGTACAGGGTTCGCCTGCATGCATCCCACTTGTGCAGCTTTTCCACCCATGTATTTGTTTTGTCTTTTTTTGTTGCAACAGTTCATACAAGTACATATAAGTTAAATTCATCTTTTGTTTTCGAAAAAAAATGAAAGGAAAAGCTCATCATTCTACTTCGGCATCACATATTTCACATAAATAATCTCCTACCGCGCAAACACATAATAAAAGAGGGGGGATATATACGGGGTGAGTAGTGGTGTTTGTGTGGGATTTGAAAATATTACATTACGTACGTTAGGTTTTCATCGGCATCACCAAACAAGCATTACCTTTTACACCCTTTGTCTTTTTTTCGATTCATTTTTCGTATAATCCTAAGCAATGTCTAGGTGGGTGGTTTCAGGAGAGATAAGGGAGGGTTCATGGGGATCCGTAATCCTCACACACACACATATTAAGAGCAGTTTGTACCATGATGCGGAAGAGTTCAAATTAACATCAGATTTTTCAGTTCCTTTGTTTCCCAATCGGTGGACTATCTACGCAAGAAAAAAAAACTAAACTGTTGTTTGGTGGTGGAGGTGGCAAGTGATCGACTTTGATGAGTGCAGCACACATAAGGTGTTTGAGTGTGTGTGTTTGTGCATAGTATTTGTGCTGTGTGCGGTTTTGAACGCTTTCGTGCGTGCATTTTTCTTTTACAGGAGAGTTTTGAGAATAAATAAAATAAATTAAAAAGGGGACATTTCTATCGGTGCGGACATATTGTGCTCGTTCTGTTTTGCTTCACTTTACGCTGTCTATATAAGTAAACCCTATGCACTATTATATTATATATATCGTTTATCATCACCCATATTTTCAAACACGCAGCAAAAATATTCTCGCAGCAGATATATTAATGTGTATGTGTGTTTTGTTGTTGCATGTATATATATATATAAATGTATAGCACATTAATTGTATTGTTGTATAAAATACGAAATCAGTTACCAATAAGACTCCCAAGTTGAACGGGCACAGGGAGAGACCGGTAGAGCGAGAGAGAGAGAAAGAGCGAGTGAGAGAAAGAGAGACAACTGGTGTGCATGTGGTGGCTGTAGATTAAATAGAGATGGAAGAGACGAACCCTTTCTTCTTCATATTCTAATAATAATTAATAAGTTGGCATGTTGTGCTATTTCTTCATAACAACTACAGTTCACAAAGTTTATAAATAACGTATCGGGGGGTGTTGCATATATGATTCATTTTTCAGTTCGGTAAAAATGGAAGTACAAATAATAATAATAACCATAATAATGCAAAAGGAATAAAGTAGTGTAGTAGTGTATGCACAAACAGCTTGCGGTAGAATAGAAGAAAGAAAAAAAAAGCTCATGAAACACCTAAACCCTGGAGGGAGAGCCTTATGTGTGGATGTAATAAATTAAATAATTAAATAAACAACTGAGTTCAACTGACTATCATATATGTTCATATATCCGCACGAACAGCAGGGTGTAAAAAGGGTGTTAATAAAGAGTGAACTGGGTGGGAGGGGGTTTTCGAAGGTAAAGAAATAGAGTGATCGCATGATGGCATACAGAACACAGTCGATTGGGTGGGTTTGGGAGAGCGCAATCCTTACTATTTGGCAAACAGACTCCTCTGGGAGGCGTTCTTCTCTCCATTGAAAGCCCCGTAACATACATTCTAAGCGCATTTGCTTCTACTATATATCTGCAGTGCCTAAGTGCTCAAAAACAAGCGCGTCGCAACTTCCTCGGAAGAGGCAAACTGTCTCTCTCTCCCTCCCGAAGTAAAATTGCGCTACTATCAAGTGTCTGAGACAACCGTTGTGTAGGATGATTACAGGCCCTTTTATATCGCTTTATTTTAATCGTTGTCACCCACACCACCGCTCCCTCGCCCCATTATATGTTCAATTCGTGTCGCGCTTCATTCGTTCGCCCGTTAGCGAATGAAGTCATCCAAGAAAAAAGGGTAAATAAATTGATAATTACACATCTCGCAACCTAAGAATAATTATTAAAGTATTCAAATAATATTACTATCGCGTACCGTAGTAGTTCTTGCATTTTTTGTTTGTTTGTTTGTTTGCAAATCACATGTAAGAGAAATTGAATCAAACACAACGAGAAACAGCGAGTTTTCATCTGTTTCTATGTATGTGTGTGAGTGTGTATGACGATTTTTTGTTGTTGTGTTGTAAATATTATAGTGCAAAAATCAATAAATATTTCCTTCTATCCATTAAAGTATTTGCGTGCGTTCGTGTGTGTGTATGTGTGAGGTACAAGATTGATAAATCCAAAAATAAACAAAAAAGTATACAAAAGCAATCTTTTCTCGTTCGAATTAATTTAAATATAAATACATGTCAGAAGAGTTCAGAGTAAAGTAATTCCCAATATCAATCGCTCACACACATACACACACGCACGACGCTTTCCCTTTCACCATGTCCTCCCAAGGGACCCACAAACACACCCAGGTGTACCCTCCCCTCCTAGATACTATTGCAGATGAAACGAGTGCGGCACAAGTTCGGTTTAGATTCTTTACACAAATGAGCCCAAAAAGAAGGCGGAAAAATAAACATAGAAAACGCTCGGTTTGGGCAAATTCATCCTTACTTGTGCGTGTTACACGAGAGCACAACGAAAAAGCGCTAGGTGTGAAAAGACACAAATGAAGCGTCTCTTTGTCCCACTGTCTCTCTCTCTTCCCTCGTCTCATCAAACGGAATAAAGTAAGCGCTCCCTCCCTTTCTCTCACCACCGCCGCCGCCGCATTTTCCCCGATTACAGGTTGAGATTGACGACGAAGGGTTCCAGGGCGGAGCTGAGCCGGTTGAACACGGGCAGCCGGTCCTCGACCGAACCGCCATTGCAACCACCGGTCGCCCCACCGCCCAGCTTCATGGTGGTAAGCGAGGGCGACGACGGCGGCGGGCTGGCCATCGGCGACAGGCCCTCGATCGGGCTGGCCGGCGGGCTGTTCGGGAACAGGAAGGGCTGCGGGATGGCACCGCCCTGCTGCAGCGTCGGGCTGATCGCCTCCGGGAAGAAGTTGGCCATCGAGGTGGTCGGGCTGAGGGACAGCGACCCGATCGGGGAGGCCCGATCAGACCCGGTCGACATCGACAGGGCCGGGCTGAGCGGCAGCTGATGCAAGTGCTGATGCTGCTGCTGCTGGTGGTGATGATGCTGAAGCTGCTGCTGCTGCAGAATGGCAGCGGCGGCGGCCGCCGTTTGCAGCTGCTGTGCGACGGACAGTGACTTTAGGGCACTGTGCTGCTGCTGCTGCTGGTGATGACCGTGCTGCTGCTGCGACGAATTGTTGTTACTGGCGATCATACTGGGACCGTTTTGGTTGCTCTTGGCCGCGCCCTGCGCTGACTGGGATGAGTTGCCGTTGGCGGCGGCGGCGGCGGCGGCCGCATTTGCCGCTGCCAGCCGCGCGTGGTAGGCGGCCACGTTGCGGTTGTGGTTGCGCGCCTCCTCCGCGTTGTGCACAAAGTGGCAGCGCGGCCCGTACGGACAGAAGCCGACGCTGTGGAACGTGCGGCACAGCTCCGTCTTGTACTTCGGGTGGCGCTGCAGGTTGCGCAGCTCCTGCATGCCGTGCGCGAACTGGCACTTGTCGCCGTACTTGCACTCTCCCGCCTCCTCGTACGGTCGGCAGAGCTCGGTTTTGTATCTGTGCAACGGGGAAAGGGAGAGGATACAAATAAACGATTAATTTTTCAATAATATTAACAAAAAACCCGATAGCAATACGGCCTTTTTGGACCGTTACTCCTGAATAAGAAAAAAACAAAAAACCCGATCTAAAGCGTTAAAGAAAGACGGAAATTCAATAGAAAATTGTGAAGCCGACACCTACCTCGAGGTATTTACTTGCTGTGGCAGCGGTTCGGACTGCGTTCGTTCCAACTTCCGGTGACCGGAGGAGGAGGAAGTGTTGCTAGTGGCGTGCTGCTGGTTGTGGCTACCGTTGTTGCCGTGGTTGCTGTTGATCGAGCTGGCGCTGCTGCTGCTCGAGCTGATCGTGGCGGCGGCGGCGGCGGCGGTGGTCCCGGTCAGCCCGGCAAGGGCCGCGTCCTCCATCGCCTTGTTGAGCGTGAACATCTCCAGGATGTTTTCCACCATGTGGCGGGCGGCCGGCTGCGACGCGGTACGGTGCAGTGCGGCATGATGCCCACCGTGGTGCTTGTGCTGGGAGGCACCACCAGTTTTCTGCAGATTGTAAGAGTACTGCTGCTGCTGGTACTGGAGCTGCTGCTGCTGGATGTGATGGTTGCTGCCGCTAAGCGATTGCTGAGCGCTCAGCAAATTTCCACCATTGCTGCCGTTGCTGTTGTTGGAGGTGGCAGCGAGCGCAGCGGCTACGCTAAAACTTTGCGACAGCAGCATCTGTTGGCTGTTGTTGCTGCTGCTGCTGGAGGTACCGCCGTTGTGTACGTTGCTGTTACCGGCGCCAACACCACCACTGCCAATGGTCGCCTGTGTGTTGCCTCGGGAGGTGTTGGTTTGGTTCTGGAGAGAGAGAGAGGGGAGAGAAAGAAAAAAGGGGAGTTTTGATTAGTTTGGTGATTTATAAATATTTTAGAGAACCTGCATTCATATGAATCTGCAGTATTTATCGCAAGAGTAGATGTGAGATACGAGTGCTTAGGCGAATTTTAGATCAGTTCAAACTATGTATGCGTAATAAATTTAACCAACAAGGTGAAAAAGAAGAAACAATCTGTAGCAAAAGAGGCTCATGATTCCTTTGAGACTCTTGAATCATTCATGAATCAATCATCTTCGGATATACATGAATCT
The DNA here is from genome assembly GCF_016920715.1 of Anopheles arabiensis. Taxonomy (NCBI): domain Eukaryota; kingdom Metazoa; phylum Arthropoda; class Insecta; order Diptera; family Culicidae; genus Anopheles; species Anopheles arabiensis. The sequence goes on along the minus strand of NC_053518.1, from coordinate 67,976,062 downwards.
TCCTAGACAAATTTGATTCAGATTGATTGATTCAATGATTCATTTTGAGGATTGATTCATCTTCATGATTCTTTGGAGAACTATGAATCATTTGTAATTTTCTTAAATCTTTCACGATTCTCGATTCTTTGCCAATTTTGGAATCGTAAGTAGTTCTGAAATCTTTCACGATTCATGAATGTTTCGATTACAATATTTGAGATTTAGATTCGTTTATATTCTTAAATTCAGAGTCAGCGATACCCAAAATTCTGGAGTTTGGATGAGTATATATTCCATTATCGAATCTTTTGTGATTCGTAATTCTTTGCATCTCAAAATTTGAATTCAGGTTCATTGATTCACTCAGAATATTAACGCACATTTAAAAATCTGAATCAGAAATACCCATCCCTAGTTTGGATCAGTATTTACTGATGACTGTACTGTGCCTGATCTACGCGTCATTGTGCGATGGAAAAATAATACTTTTGCAAAACACACTCGACAGAGAGGAGCGGGAATGAAAGAACCCACTCGAACCTAGGGAACACACACGTTGAGAGGCAACCGACACAGCCGTTGCAAATGTTCTGCTGCGTCGTCTATCTTATCACACACACTCCCTTCACTTGAACCCTTACAACGCCCTTCTTTCCCACCCTGAGCGAGTCGTGGCGGGGCGAAAATGCGCTCAGTTGGAAAGATAAGAGACCCACAGCAGGCTAGGCTGGCTGGCTGCTTGACGTGTCTCGTCCCCGCCGCTGCCCGATGATGTGTGTTGTTGTTGAGTGACAAAGAAATATTCGCATCTCACCCTTGTACCCTTCTGCCCTCCTGCCTGTATATTATCGGTCGCACAGGCACACACACACAATTTGTGCAAAAGCTTGTCGCGGAATGTTGCCGGCAGTACACACCAGAGTTCGTCGTGAACGGGGGGGGATCGATAACGGCACACCAAACCACGCCACATGCGTGCCACCACAAAAGGGGACGGAGTTCCATCAGATATGTGGAAAAATGCTCCCGGACAAGAAGACTGCCGCCGCGTGTGTATCGAAATGTGACCATCGTTGAGGAGGGGGAAGTGCGTGAAATTACGAGACTAAAAAAACAAGGACAGATGGAAGATTGCAGTACAGCACCAACCGTCACAACTTTAAGGACCCTTGCCCCTACTACAGTTGCATAACACGTTAGCCTGGGCGCCGTAGCTACCCTTTTCTTCCCTTGCACCCTGACATTAATTGCAGCTTTCGCGTGCGCGCCAAAATGACACCCCGGGAATCCCGTTTTATGGGGTGAGCCGAAAAAAAAAAACGGCCCAACACACCAAACAACAAGCCCAAATATTCCCAAGCAAGACGACACAACTTTCACAACCTTGCCCGAAGGACGTCTTGCCGACTGATCGCGCAGCACGAGTCGGACATCCGTCGTGCACATGACACATTGGACAGTATTTATTATTGTTTTGCATTGTTTTCTCCCTTTCACGTGTGAGGAGCAGGAAGGGTGTTGGTTTATTATTTTTAGTGGAGGAGTTGGAGGGGGGGAGTTGTGTTTTGATTACAAACCCTCTCTTTCTCCCCCAAACACCTCCAGACAACTCCTACAAGTGCTCTGATGGTTTTGATCACAAGACAACTCCTCCTCCAGAGGACAGGTTTACACACACACTCCGGGGGTCCCCGTAGAAGGCACGGTCAGTTTTTTTTGGGGGTTGTTGTTGTGTCATAATTCTCTCCTCCTCTTCTCCAAACACCAACCCGCCATATGGAGAGGGTTCGCGTAAATTGTTGCATATGGCATCCAACGCGAAAGTGAAAGTGTCCTAATTTCTCAGCCCAATGTGGTCGCCACGTGCGGTGGTCGTTAAGAAGCAGAAGCACAACACACACACACACAAAACCAGACGACTTTGTGTCTGTGCGAGTTGTCGGGGCGCCACACATTGGGCACTAACAGTTTGGGGAGTGTATTTTGTTTTTTTACATCAGTCCCGTTCCTTTTCTTCTCCATAATTGAAGTCCAATGACACACAACAACCTCAAACGGTTGCGCGAGCGCCCGTTTTTCTTCTTCCTTTCCAAATAGCTACCGATCGGATAGATCGAAACAACAAAAACAAAAATAACCGGAATTGTGGCCGGTCTGGCAGATCGGGGGCCACAACACCACAGAGGCGTATAACATACTTTCCACCCCGCGGGTGCAACACATAATCGTACGCAGAGGGCCAGACAGCACCAGAGCATCGATAATCGAAGTTCGTGTGTGTCTAGGAGGTGCTCTCTCTCGCTCTCTCTCCTAGCCGAGGGCCAACACGTGCGTGTAAGGAGATCTCAAGAAAAGGTGTCTACGATTATGCAACGTGCAGCAGCAGCAGCGGTGGGGTATCCACCATCATATCTCTGGATGGAAGGCCAATGAAATGGAAAGGTGAACGAAGGAACGAACAGCAGAGAGACAGCAGAAAAAGCGGTCCGAAAAAAAAAACCGTTACAGCACAACACACTGCTCTCCGCCGTGTGTCCGGTGGTTGGTTGCGTGAGCGACGACGGTGTGTAATCCAGCAGGGAAGAAAAGAAGTGTTTCATTCCAGAAATGAAAGCGAAACAAAATCCTCCTTCCCATGTCTGAGGAGATGGTGTGAAGCTCTTGGGTACTTAGAGATGTTTGTTGGATGTTGGGAATACATGCATTGAAGATGTATGGACCAACGATTTTGATAAATTAGGACATTGGAGTTGGACTGTTGGAGTTGAAGTATGTGTCTCTCAGATATTCGAATATATAGCATCATTTTTAGGCTGTTTCTTATGTATTCTTGAATTCCTCGTCAATTTATTGACTTTGAAGCGTTATAACATTATTTTGGGAACACTTGGAAAACGGTGCGACGACTTCCCACCCAACTTCCGCCAACAAGCAAGAAGTAAGCAACGGTCATGGCATGCATATCACATGATAATAAAAACCCTCACGATATCCGCAGGTGTTGTTGCCAACAATAATAGCACCACACAGAAGTTGTGTTTTGTTAGCAAACAATTTCCCACTGAAAACACGGGCAGCGCAAACCCACAGAATGAGGTCCCAAGAATGAAGACATCGCGGAACGGAACTTTTGCAAAACCTGGTGGTGGGAGCGGCTTAAATGTGGGAGCCAAAAACGTTTTTCCATTTCCACCCCGGAGAGGCCTCACAATGTAAGGCTGTTCAGCAACGCACAAACGGCAAGGCGCGCACAAAATGTCAACTTCGATGCATTGTGTGTTGCGCGCGCGTCGTGTACCACCGGCGGTGGCATTTCCCACGCGCGCACTACGCTCAAATTCTCCTAAGGTTTGGGAAGTACACTTTGAGGCAGCTGGAAGTTGTCAGTCAAAGAGTTTGCATTGTCTTTGGTGTGTGTGTCCTCCAAAACTTTGGTGTAGCATATAACGCCAATAGATGTTTCCTGTACATGCTTTGCTGCGTCCTCCTCCCCTGAGAGACCTCCGTCTGTTGAAGTATTATCATACGTTTACGTTCAATAGAACACACAAACACACTAGAGAATTTAAAGATCTTAAACACTACCAACTCCAAGAGCCGATCGTGTCGTCTCTCTCGCTATGTGTTTGTGCCTTGGTATGAGTTGCGATTTCCGTAATGCTTGTTGGCGAAGTCCGCAATGTTTGATTTATTCAACCGTCAAACAAGCACACCAAGTCACACAGCGCGCAGTTGGAGGTCACTGTGTGCTTGAGGCGCCGGATAAACCGGCTTTAAACCCTGCAGCGTTGGCGGGTGGTGGATAGGAGATTAGAGCACCGAAAGGGTGGTGATGCTAGTGAGTGAGGAGTCATCAGACACCCTTTTTCCGTAACTGTGTGTGGTACACACTGTGGCGCATAGAAGACAACACCAGAAGGGAAGGAAAAAAATCCACCGTTGTTTCTTCAAAAACCGGTTCTGCGAGCATAGCAAACATGGTGGGAGATGGTAACACCATTACCAACAGCACCATCACCACCACCATCGACACCACGACCCGACCAAGTGGGAGGAAGTACGTTTTCGTGTTGATGTCTTGAACGGACAGACACAGAGCACGAAGAACTTGTGGTAAAGTATACAGAGACGACTACCGCAAAAACATACAGTACAGAGTAACGTACCGGCGCACGAGAGACCCAATACGGCCCAACGCGCCAAAGAGCTTCCGTTTCGAAAGTGAACGTGTTTTTGTTGGAGTTCAGAAGGAACTCCTCCAACACCGGTTCAGTTTCAGATATCAGTTTCTTTCCGCGTGTTTGTGTGAGGCGCGCCACAATTGCGAATTTTCTGTTGAGTGATCTGATATCTCTGGGTTCTAGGTTAGCTATTTCCAGGGAGGTCGTCCACAATTCTGGAGTCTATTTTTACGTTCCTCACATTTTAAGACCTCCCAGCTCTGTCTCGAAACAAACTGCCACCTTGAGATGCCTTCGGGGTTCTTTTCCTGTTACAGAGAGAGACACCCTTGATGCACGAACCGATGCCAACAGTCGCCCCTCTACCACTAACAGTACCTCAGACATTTAGCGGCGAGTAGTCGGTTGCCCGTTAAATCGTGCAAATGAAACTCCACACCCAAGCAGACGGAGATCGGAGAGCTAAAGCCAACACAACATCAAACCGGTCTCTTTGAACCGAATCGATCAAGGCAAATCCGATCGAGGGACGCAGGCACTACCACCGCCCGTCCCCAACATGCTAATAATTGGCGCACCTTTCCATTTCATTCGGTGCACTACTACCACAACAGCATCATGCAGCGTGCGCTCCAGGGTAATCTGTGATATCTTAGACGAGAGCAGGAGTGAGTAAAAACCGCAACAACAGCACCACCACTTTGTGGTCCCGAGAAGAAACAAGGAAGTAGTGTGTGGTGGAGCGGTTTTTCTATTAATTTTGTGCCCGAGGAGAAGAGTACAAGCGTTTTGTGCATACACATAGAGACACTCAGAAGATGCAATTTACAGCACACTCTGCTGGTCTGCAATTTACTTGGAACACTCTCTTCCTCGGGGGCATATGAAATGATGGCGGAGAGTGGCTAACAGAGGTCCTGCTGCGACTCTCTGTATATCTCCTCCCGGAGCTGTTAGTACACTGCTCTACAAATGCAATCAGTTTTGTATTTTTGCTTTAGGGCATAGCAACGCTCGCCTACGTCGTGTGTACGAGAGATGGCGAATAGAAGATAAGAGAAGGCACTCACTTATAATTTCTTCCATGCAAATCCAGCCCGTGCTGCCATGACACTATCCAAGAGCGCAACAAGCTCTAGTTTTCGCGATTTGCGAACTAAAAAAAGCGGTACAGCGACATGATTCCCGCTCTGTCAGCCGTAGAGAGCAGTGAAATCGAAAGTGAAAAGAGGGGTCTCGTCTCTCGTGACACATCCCCCGTGTATAACATGGCCCGGGTCTTTGAGGTGCAAAACTACACGAGTCTCGTTCCCACCTCTCTCTCTCTCTCTCTCTCTCCTCTTGACAGGAGATTGATTTTTCTTACCTTCACTTTTTGCGCTAGACTGAGCAGCACTAAAACTATTAAAGCTCCGCCAGAGAGTGTGTGGGACGACCGATGAGGGAGCTCCGAAAGAAATCGAGTGCGCGCTCGCGCCCGTTTGTGCGCCCTTTCTCGCTTCCTGGAGCAAAAATATGGCTCAACAAGTGCACTAAAGTCGGGCGTTAGGCGGCATGCACAGCACATCGTGCAGCAGAGTGCGGGCGATAAAGAGAGGTTGCAGTAAATTTCTTTGCGCTCCTCACAACTTCCCACCCCCGCCAGTAGATGAGGCGTGAATTAAAGGGCACCAACGCCACCACCTCCACCAGGCAGGAGCAGCACATCGCGCACTATCACACAAAAAGGCAATTTCGCTTCGGGTGGATTTTCACTTATTAATCAGCGGAAGCAGTAAAGTGGAGGGCCTCTTACAGCCTCGAAGTGTACACTTCAAGAGCCGGTGTGTGTGTGTGTGTGGCGGAGAAGGTAGTTGGCAGGGTCCTCCTTCCCACCTTAAAAGGTGATTAGATTAAATTGAATTAGATGTGGTTGGGGTGGAAGAGTGGAGAGCGGAGTGTTAATGATACATTTCGCGATCAGACAGTGCCTCCCTTTGATAGGCTCTCTCTTGTTGATTACCAGAGAAGCGATATTCCAAGCAGATCTAATCAAAAACCCTGAACAAATACTTCAAGAAGTCCAAGACACTATCAGGCTTTTGTGAAGACTATTTCTATGTCCACATCCAATGTTTCAATTTTGTGTCCAGGAAGTCCAGATGACCTAATGACTCTATTCCTCAACATTGGATGTCTCCACACAGAAGTTACGGGCACATTGGTAGAGACCGCGAAGTCACACTGTTTTAATTCCCCATTACTGGCGACGACTTTGGTCAATGTCAGAGAGGCACGTGGAATTAAGGTTTCGGACGATTTCGATCCGTGTGTACGCGCGAGCGCGCGTCTTCTGATACGCTTTTACTGTGGAGTAGCTCAAGGTCAAACGCTTAAAGTACCTCCAAAAACTAAACGGTGGGGACAACTCTGATACAAACACACACACACACACACACCAACATTCGTAAGTCTCAAGACACTGAAACTATCTCCACACCTTCATGGGAAGGTGTATTATAAAAGCAGCAAGACTTCAAGCAGCGGGGGCACACACGCACCAACCCAAAAATAACCTAGACAAAGTCGTCGGCAGTCGTTGTGGTGTCTCTTTCTGCAATCGATTGTTGGTGTACTGGTAGTTGGGTGATTTAGGCCACTGACACCACACACCTCTTGCACCACCGATCACTTCCTCTTTCGCTTCCACGATAGTTGGAGGAGAAGAAGGAGGACGGCTAATCGCGATCGCGTTAGCTAACTGCTGAATAATGAATGAGCGCACACCGGAGCGGAAATAATGTCGAAGAGGGGCACAGCGACCCTTCCCTCGTTATGCCTTCAGTTCCGCTTGCGTATTGTTCGCCGTCGTGTGTGTGCTAGGCGAATTTCTGTGTGAAATAGTAGCAGCATTAACATCAAGTGATCTTTTGATATTTAGATAAGCCCTCTCCCCCCCGGTCCCGTGTCTTAAGGGTGGCAAGTACAAAAAGGAATGCAAAAATTCACTTTCAACACCCACACATCACCCTGGAGTGGTGGTGCGAAAATAGTAACGCGCGAATTAATTTCCTCCCTTCAATATCCTCTCTCTCTCTCTAATAGCTTGCACAGCCGTCTCTCGCTTGCAAAAAAGTAACAATGAAACGTGCTGCCCGCCACCAGGGGCAGGCAGGCCGCACTATAATTCATTGTTGCAACCGAAGTGTCTCAAGAGCGGCTGGGTTTTTACTTAAGGTGTCGGACGTAGTAGACACACATACACACATGTGCGGTAGTCACTTGAGACAACGTTGCGCGGGGTTTTTACCACCGGTTGCGTGACTACGGATAATTATTTCGCGCAGGGAGTTACATTTCCAAGACGCACTTGAAGCTAGAGTGTGAAGTTGGAGCAGAGTCGGTGCTATGGCCCTACGGACAATGGAAGAATAACACACTAGCCAAAATGACGACCACGATGACCGGAGAGTATGATATGAAATGGAGTTGGAGAAGTGATGGTTTGGAGAGCGTAAGGCACCGAAGTAGTATGCTCTATGTGAATTGGAATCCAACCATCGAACGGAGAGTATAGATGGTAGATCACTCACATTGAGTAGCAATCATCGGGAGATATCACAATCTAGCGCTCTACACGCTATTTTGATTCTTTTTTTTCAGAAAGAAGCCATTATGTCAATAGTTCAAAATTAAGTTGATATAACAGATCATCTTCCAACATTATTTGTGGAAAGCTTGATACAATTTCAATAATTGTAAGTAGCATTAAAGTGAAATTTTTGAGTTACGTTAGAGCGATGGAACAATGCAACGTTACACACTCATGGGGACAACAACACCACTACCACCACCGCGGGACACGATTCCATTTGAAGCTTTTGCAACAATTAATTGTCTCAAATTAGCAACTCTCGTCCATTAAGATTTCAATTAATTATTTGCGCACACTCTGTACAAGGGCTTGAGTTATTTGCCGGACGTGCCCGGCATCGGGAAAAGAAGGAGCAGCGCATTGCTATTGTGTCCACCTTCTTTTTTTTGACACATTAGGGAACTATGTTTGTGTTTGGCGTGCGCAGCCCTCCCTTTTGGTGCTGAAAGACAAGGAAAGCAATCGTTGGCGGCAGGCGGCGAGTGCATTGACAGAGCAGCAGCAGCAGCGCAAACGCCTACATTATTTGCGCGCGGACAAGAAAGTAAAGGAAATCCCTCTCCCAGCCGCACACGCCTGTGTATCACATAACACGTGAGGCAATCAACTAGCTCTTAGAGGAGTACACACAACAGTTGCAATTGAATCGTTGTGATAAAGTTTCATCTCGTTACGGTCCACTCCCCGTCGCGTGTGAGTAGTGTGGGTTTTGTTGAAAGCACGCAGGGAGCATAAGTGTAATGTCGAGAGTTGAACCAAAAACGGCGTGGGCCGTACCAGAAGGGCTCCAACGGGCACCGGAGCAGGCAGCCACAGCTTCACTTAATTATGAACTGGAATAAATCCGCCGCTCGTGCACACATTTCCGCGACCAAACTGTTAGTGTGAGCCTCCTCCCACACACGGTTTTGCTGTTGTGTGAAATGTGGACGAGATGCAATTTCTGGCATGTGACAAACAACGAGGAGCTGTGTGTGTGTGTGTGGTGAGACATGATGCTCGTTTTTCCACCGAGATTACTCACAGCGACAAAACAGCGAAAGACAGAGCGCGGAGGGCAACCGAGATAATCGTGCGCTGCACTTCCGGTTTGATTACTCCGACGCCGCCGCGCTTTCGTGTGCGTCTCTCTCTCTCTCCGTGGAAGTTTAAGGAAGTGGCTGTTAATGAGCTAATCTTTCCCCAGTTATTTTTTTCGTCTGCTAATTGACAGGCGCTGTGTAACTGATCAAACCGGATGTGCACATATTAATTTTTATATTTATTTTTTGCTGCTCCACACGAACTGTCACCTAATTTGGGCAACATACACAATCGTCGTACAACCTCTCCACAGCAAAACTGCACCCACTTTCTTTCTTCTGTACATTTCTCTCGGCTAGAGGAGACAAAAAAAACAAACAACTTCCTCTCGCGCGATTGATTTTAGCCCTCTTGCAAATATAAAAAAAAAGTCCAAATAGGGAATGCAAACACAACAGGGATAAAGGATAAAGAAACACACAATATATCCCGCGCGCAAAAAAAAACCCCGACTTGATTATGTAAAAGTCGCACCACCACCCCCGCACTGCTGAGGGCAAATTTAACTCTCGCCCTCGCCCCGCCATCGCACGACCGGTTTTTTCGTTATTGGGCAACACACAACACACCACCAAGCAGCACTCTTTACATCCGGGCCGGCAAAAGTGAGCAAAAATCATACAATCCTATCTCCTCCTCCTCCTCCTCCGCGAACACAAGGAGGGAGGTGATTTCGCGCCTTTTTTCACGCCAAACAGTGGTTTGCGCCACCCAACAACCTCGCCCCACGCACACACGCAATGGGGATTTGTTTGTTTCAAGTGATTTCAAAGCGAAATGAAGCAACGACACTCTGCAGGAGGAAAGAGGAGGCTGTGTGTGTTTGCAGTGCGCCAAGAGAGAAAACTATTGAAGGCGTTTTGCAATATGAATGTGTAAAAGAAAGCAAAAGTGAACACAGATACAGTCGAAGTGTACACACTTTTGAAGGAGAAGTGGACAAAAGGCTTCTTCTAATTGTAATTGGTTGAAAAAATATTGAACATTCAAAAAGGATTTTGAGTTCAAAGGAACAAATTTGTGACATCAAATGCATTGACTGTGATATCAACAGAATCTATTATGATATCAACTGAATCGAATGTGATATCAACTGCATCGATTATGATATCAACTGAATCGAATGTGATATCAACTGAATCGATTATGATGTAAACTGAAACGATTGTTTTACAGTTTTTAACATTGAATTCTAGTCTGAGTTCTGCAAATATAGCATTTTTTTTTTGCTATTTCCGATAACTATTGAAAAAAATGTGTGAATTCAAGAGAAGTTGTTGTTTCACCTATCTATTCATACAAAACATATTCAAAATCTTTGGAGGTCGTGGTGTAAATTTTCTCCAAAAGAAAAGAAAAGCACACGCAATCTTGTCCTGCTCCTCTCCGCGCACGCACTATTACACAACCACCCAACCACGGGTGGAAGAAGTGTGGACGGGTCTGTCATAACTCAATGGAGCGCCCAGAAAATCTACGACCAACGTCGCGCGTATGGTTGAGGACCTGGAAAGACACGCACGCACGCAGACCAGTCGAATAACAAAACGTGTTAGCTACGCGCACCTCTCCACTCCAGGGCCGCGAGATGACACACACACACACGCAAAGACGCAGAGTGTTTTGCACAAGCTGCACACCATCTCACACCATTCGCCCTTCGCGGGGTGTGTGCTCCCGGACGTACTTCACGCAGAGACGCACAGACTCGCGTCGCATGATCTTGCCCTCTTTCTCTCGGGCAAGCAAAGATCGCGTGATCGTGGCGATGAGACCACGATGAGACAAAACCTTCTTCGAAGTGACCCGGAATGGAGAGTGTGTCTCTCGGAAGGAAGAAGATAATGCCTCGGTTTGTGTGTTGGATTGGCGTTGGGTGGTTCATTTTTTTTTGTTTCGCTCTTCCTGCGTTTGGACCCACATGGGGGTTAGGGAGTGGTTCCGCACTCGTAACGTGGTAGTGGCGGTCACCTCGTCCCCCCACAACAGCATAATAGAGAGAGGCATGGGAGCATCATCATCTTTGCCGTGGTGTGATTTCGCTTTCAATAATACACGCGCGGCTCGTAGCTTAGCGCCCGCCAATAATGGGCCGCGCGATGATAGTGAAGATGATGATGATGATGAAAGAGAAGAAGGAAAGTTGTGTAATTGGCGGAAAAGGCACTTGCCACCACACTGGGTGGAAAGGGAACTCGATTCGTGTGGGGGTGTGTTGGTAATGCTGCTGCTTCTGGTACTACTTACACTTCCACCTTCTTTCTTCTTTCTCTGTAGTTCCGAATTGGTATTAGATCACGCGGCCGTGTGTATCTGCGTGTGTGTGTTTCACGGGTTGCGGGGAAATGGGGAGTTTTCATCGTTTCGCACACACTCTTAGCTGATTTGCTGTTGCTGAAGTGGGTAAGCGTTTATGGCAGAAAGACTGTTCAATAATACATCCAGTACTACCACCACCAACACAACAGACAGAGCAGCGCGCCACAAGGCGGAACTTAAACGCCCCACAACCTTTTTTTTGGTGTTGTGTTATTAACATGCTGCATAATCATCAGCGTGAAATGTGGGGTGTGATGCTTTTTTCGTCTGTCATGGTGTGATGGTAAAATGAAGGCATAAAAATAAAAAAATTGAGAGAGAAAATAGGTACGGTGGGTTGGACTTGTTGCATACATTTCAAGGGAGCGCGCGCGCGCCCCCTTCGACGTTCTGGGGGTAACTTCAACGCAGTCATCGAACAGGAACCTCTCGATTTTATATTACGTGGGCAGTCAATAACCGTGCAAAGCTAAAAAGAAGCATTTGCATGCGCGCATTAACCATTAATCAAATGAATAAGTGCAATTCATCAGTTTGCTTTCAACGTTGCCTAGGATTTAGGTCATATGTTGAAACTTACATTTCAATCACACGCTGTGTGTATCTGGATGGTTGGTAGTTCAAAATGCAATTCGAGCAGTTTCATTTGCTGTACTTGGAGTCTCTGCACTCTGTTTCATGATATTTGTTCGCTTTTCGTATGGAAAATATGGTTATCTGCAAAAAATCAATTGCTCGAAAACTACTCGAAACTGCTCGAATAACCTGCAGAAGGTGAATTTCATGTTTATTTAACTTCGCCATCATGAAACGATGCATTTGCATGATATCTTACAACCCCACTGTTTATGTACCACCAATTCAGAAGATGTTCTGTGGTAATTTTCAAAATTATGGCATAGTAAAACCCAGGCTATGGTGTATTGCTCTTCAGAAGTGAAACTCTTGGGTCAGTAAACATATAAGTGTAACCGACCCTAAACGTAGCAGCAGGTTGAAGAGCAATTAGCAATACGCGCGTTTCATCCCGCTCGAGGGCTGTTATTAAAACAAAAAGAAGCGTTACACATCGGCAGACGACGAACCACCAACAACACAACAAACTGTGTTTTATGATGGTGTTGTTGGTGGTGGTTAGCAACTTTTGCGTTCTCTCTGCTCTACACACTACACTCTTCCTTTCAGTTTCTTTATGGGCACAGCTCTATAACTCTTTATATCACCCCCTTCATTCGACGACATGCTTCGTTTCGTGCTGGAGTCGGACACACAAGCACACGCACGCAACAAAACCCCCAGACACACACACAACGCATAAATTGTTGTCCATAAAATTAGAGAATTCTACAATTCTACGAGCATGGGGTGGGTGGTTGTTGCCCGTACCCTCCCCACCGTTCGGACACAGGTCCATAAACAGTCACCCGACCAGTAGTGTGTGAGATCGTTTCGAAACAAAGTTGGGTTGTGTGTTGAAAACTGGGTAGCATCTTTAGCAACAACAGCAACGAAAAAAGGCAGACAGGAAACTAGATGGGGAGGGTAGCCTTAGTAGAAACTTTAATTGGGTGCTTTAAGTCACTCAACTAAATCCCCCCTGTATCTCTTGCGTATATATGTGTGACGCAAAACACAAACCCCAAAGCAGGGGGAAAGGATGATAAAAACGCGCAAAACAAAAACTGTTTAAAAGCGCACTGCTGCTTACTACTTTTATGCTATTTATGCAAAAGCGGGAACAACATACACACACAAACATTCATGGCGGCTTGCGCAGAGAGCGCCGGAATGATAACAAAACAACGTGCGTTTGCGCGAGCGCACGCGTGCATGCGGAAAAAAGTGGTTAAAATATTACCCGCCCAACCCCCTCTGTCTCATGCTGGAAGATCATGTGGAAAAAAGCGCACTTATCGTGCGCCGTACATTAACGCAAGAATTAAAACCAGGCAGTCTTTCGTCGCTGGTAAAGAAATGGTATGAGGGGGGAAAATAACTCATTCAAACGAAGGAAGGAGTATGTTGGAAAGGGTGTGTATGTGCCTCAAGGCAAAACAAAAAAAGGGAAAGGAGAACATCTAAAAAACGCGAAATTGCCAACAATTAATTTATGCAATTATTCTAGCAGCGGTGTTCGGCTTCTTCGGGACGCTCTTCTCCTTCCCTTTCATCTTCGGAATTTATCCAAACACACAATAGTGTACCCCTAGAAACAGAACTTCGTATAAGGCATTCAAATGAAAAAAAAAATGATATGAAGAAGGAACAAAGCAACATCCAAAGTGAGAAAAACTCTTACTTTTTGCAGCACAAAACACAAAAAGGAAGTCCTCCTAAGAAAGTGAGTGTGGTACAGTGGAAGTGTGGAAGTGGGGTTTGCCCAAAAATGTCCGACGTAACACGCACCACCACCCACCACCATCATGAAATTTGTTCACTTTGAAAGGAATGCCGAAACATCCATTGCCAAAATCCAACGAAAAAATCCGATTGGAAATCCCCTCGTAGTAAACAAAACCCATCCCCAATACCCAATAGGAGACCAACGGGGACAGGTGGTTGTGGATCCAGGAAGTCTCGAACATACCACCCCACCTCAACACGAAGAAGCAGCAGCGCAGCAGCAAAAGGAAGAAAGATTAAATTCCCACTCTTTCGCTTCCTCTCTTTCTTCTCCTCTCTTTTTCCAAGCGATTAGATAATCCGTGCCCCGCTTCCGACCGAAGGCGCCGGAGAAAAGGCCTCATAATAACGATGATGATGATGATGATGATGAAGATGAGCGGGAGTTGTGCAACACCTCTCGGTGCTTCTTCTTTCCTTCCTCTTTGTTGTAGCACAATTTTCCTTTCGTTTGGAAATGTGTGGCGGGAAAAACTATTCGCCAAATGGGTGGGCACGCGAGAAAGCACTGCGCGCTTGCTTTCTTCTCTTCCGGTGGCGGCCCGCAACACAGACAGACAGACACCACCCATTTAACCCACATTTTTTCCACTAGCCCCACACACACGCATGGCATTTCTACTCTGTTGCGCCTACTTTGACGTAACCAACCAACAACCACTTGTTGTTGGGTGTGTGTGGAGAGATTGAGAGAGGAAGAAGCCTTCGTAATTTCCCACACGAAAAGACGTAACAGGGTATATTACAAAAGGGGACCCTCAAGAGCCGGCACACCTTATCACGACAGACACACAGGCGACACACGACAGCTTGGCTATCATGTTGTTACGCCCAATTTTTAGTTAAAACGAGCCCTTTTTCCTCTACATTTGAATTTTCTGAGCGGGGAAACCCGTCAAACACACCCTACCCTCTTTTTGGGTTGGGAAAATGCAACCGACCAAAAAGAAAACAAAAAATCAATCGTCACAAGGGAAAAATAACTGCACTTAAATGCAACAGAGCGTTGTTATTGTATTGTGACTTGCTTTTAGGCAAGACCGCCCTACCAGCATAACAGCATAATTCCACCCATCAGGCTTAAATATGGGGTCCCCCTCCCCCATCAACCCCTCACAAGCTATGGGAAAAAGCCAAATTCTAGGAGCCCGCATGAAAATGCGCTGTGTTTTTCCTTCCCATGCATTTTGCTACATTTTATGGACCCATATGAGAACCATGTGGCGAAGAAGGGGTGGTCGGGAGAAAGGAACATTATCGGAACCGGAAAGAGAAGAGAGGGAAGAAAAGCGTCCCCGATGACCGTGACGACCTTGTGTGTGTGTGTGTATTACACGCGTTTGTTGTTCTATACAACTTTTCTTCAGAGCCAAATATAGAATGAAAACGACGGTGGGAGAAAGGGAGCTGCATCGGAGTGCAATTCTGCATGCCCTTGACTTCCCTTCCCCTTCGTGAAAAACGTCCAGAATTATTTGCAGAAAATAAAACGAACAGGGTGTGCTGAGTAGTCACCGATGCATGAAGCAGCCAGCAAGGGGAACTTGGTGGAGAGATGCTTGTTGTGCGCCAGGGGGGCCCTCCGCTCTCCACGGCGCATGTTTTTACCAAACACAACTTTGCGCAGCCTTTGTGAGGAGTGAGAGGTGGTGAGTGAATTATTTAAAATTTCATTACTCATCGGTCAAAAAAGACACACGAACAAAAAAGAGACACCGTTCTTTCGGTCCGTGGCGTGCGATGATTCACCTGCCCAACAGAAACATCAACCCTTGATCCCCCTCTCTTTGCTTTGCTGCTGCTCCCCGTTAATGAAAGCATTAACGCATTTTTATAAGCACACACACGCACACTAAAAACGGCGCAAAAATGAAGCACCAAGTTGAGGCGATTAAGAATGCGCCACGGAACTTCCGCAAAGCGCAACAACACGCGGCGACGCGCACAACCCTCCTGTGTGTGAAGTGAAGCAAACTTTATCGAGCAGAAGAAGAAGTGTTGTTGGCTACACTGTTCAGAAGGAGGAAGAGGTGTTGAACGAAAAAAAATCTAATCAATGCTAATGAAGAGCGCGAAATCGCGGAACCAAACAACACACAACAAACTCACCAACACACTTCTTTCTTTATCGACTGCCTTATGACGTTCGATCGCGCAGCACAGTGTTCTTTGCGAGTTCTTGTGTGTCATAATACAGGACACAAATACACAAACACACACACCGGGACAGACATTTTGATTGAATTAAAGACACATCGCAAACACGCAGCTCGAAGAAGGGCGACGACGACGTGGCGCCAAAAGCAATAGGCGGTTTTCAGCAATAGTAAACACAAGAGTCCCCCCCCCCTCCCCGAAAAACTGAACAGGCACAGAGAGCTGGTGTGGTTCATAGCGAAGAAAAATGATTTGTGGTGATTTTAAATCAAGAGCAATTAAAATACAGCGAGAGAAAGAGAATGACCTGCTCCTCATCCTCCCTCTTTCCAGATGGTTGATGCCCCTGTGCGCTGTTGTTGTGTGTATTTGTTTATGGAGACGCACAACAAAAAGGCAAGGCCCTACTACCAATCTTACCCCACTCTATATTGCATCCACTTTCTTGCTGCTGGCGGGTTTCTCTTCTACTACACTCTGACTCAATTGGTTGTATTCAATTTCTTCTCATTGAAGCCAATTTGTGTGACATACAGGGGAGCCGAGCAGCAGCTACACAACTGAGAACGCGTACATTGGAGCGTCCAACGAAGCACAAAATATGTGGCATCTTCTTTAGATCTGCCTCTGTGTGTGTGTGAGTGTCAGTTGGCAATGTTTTGGGAACTTCTATCAGAACAGACTCAACACTGGCTATGCCGAATGAGAGATGTTTCACTAACTTCCACGAAGATGTCCACCGTGGTCCAAGGGAACCGTCCCAATTTCCCAACAGCTTACGCATTGGAGAGTTTGGAGATGTCTACACGACACATCGCGAGTTTGATTCCACCCTAAGATATGGTTTTAAGGGGGGTCATTCTAACCCCAAAACACTATCAAGATCTTAGTGTCATAACTCGACGTAATGTCTGGCTCGATGTAAACATATCAAGTGACACAATCGAAGTTAGAGGAAGGGGGGGGATTGAATATTGGTGGTTTTGAAATTTTCACCAAGGGGGGCTCTTGGTTGGTGATGGTACACCTTGGAATTTGTGGTCAGAACCTGCCGCTAGAACAGAAATGGAAAGAACATCTCGCAAGTGATATTCTGAAGGTTAAAGATGGAGGTGGAGAGTTAAAGATTTCACAGGATCTTTGCTTAGAAATTGATATCATTGCCTCAATATCAACTCAATAGCTATTGACAAGATGTAGAATCTAAGATCAACATAGAACAATCAACTCTATACCACACATTGTAATATATCTCTCATTTTAAGATACCTATTAGGATTTTAAGAAGATAGAAGATTCTGCAATAGTTCGTTAACTTAAGCCTTACCCAGAATTCCAGTAGATCCCATCAAAGATCTTCAATTTTTGAAAGCTTAGTCCTTCGATGCCTATCAATTTATACTTTCAACCAGCAGCAGAATGATCGCTTTATGAACTTCAGAGTTTTGCATTTAAAAAAGCTTGCAAACTTCATGTGGATTTTCAGGTCGAGGGGTTTGTTTCTTCCCAAACAATTGATTCTCTGAGAGAGCTCTGTGACCCTTCGTTCCGCATGGGTGTGCGGATTGGGTTTGGTTGGCAGGCAATCAGCCACCACAAAAAGACCTTCCTCCTCCTGTCTCAAGCCAACCACTACACCAAGCGCATTTTACACACTCCAATGCAAAGGAGGAAAAGATCAGGTAGCAGAGCCCTCGACCGTTTGTACATGGGAGAGATGCCAGTGCACCCGCGGATTCCTTATTCCCATTCAACCAAGCCGAAGGGAGGGAAGAAAACAGATGATGATGGTGGTAGGTGGTAGTAGTCGAAGAGGTCTCTCTAGTGGCACAGACTCCCCCCCAGCTCTCGGGGTGGTAGTGAAAGTTATGACTTATTTGCTGCCTATTGCTGCTGCTGCTTATTGTGTGGGGAGGACTTGGGGGAACGCCAAATCGATCCGAACACTGGGTATGGGTTTGGGTCGGCGGGGAGCTGGCTGCACAAGCTTCCGGTCCAACTCGGGGCCTTTTAAAAATATGGCAAAAATAACCCACAGAAGAAAAAAAAACCGCAAAACCGTCAAGCACATAACGTAAAACTATAAACCTTATGCAAATGACAGTTTCACTCTGACTCTCTCGGTATCGGTCTGCGCCTCCACACCGAACCCCGATTCCCTGGACCAAATTGGGAGGTTTGATCGATCAAGGGGAACACTGGAGGGAAGGTGTTGTGTGCAGGGGTTGTCCTCTTTGCGTCCTCTCGGACAAGGGAGCTTCACGAAATCGAATCAAAATGGTTTGGTTTCGCACACGAAAAGGGTGTTTCGCACTGTAAGAGAAACTTTTCCATGTTTCGAGGGGCCTGATGCTATAAAAGTCACAAGTAAAAACACGAACGATGGCGCGCTGGATGTGTTTCGATTGTTGGGCGCCATATTTCAATATTTCAAGCTTGACCCCACACTCGAGCGATAAAATGGCACCTCCTTGCTGGAGGATCGATTTTTGTGTGTGTATGAGCTTGTGTAGTTGTAATCCTCTCTTACCTTGCGTGGGTACTCTCCAAAGTCGTACAGTGACGTGCTGTGGTGCATTATCGCAGTAGACATGGTGGTTGCTTGCTAAAACACGTTTTGCCGCGGATGGATCTCCTCTGCCGATGCTGCCAATTTCACACAAACGCACACACGGATATGTATCACACAGGAGCGCGCGCAGGAACAGGATATTAGCGATTGCGCACACACTCGTATCGAAACGAAGCACACACTACTCTCGTAGAGGCGAACAACGATCGAGATAACACACTCACGACGGTCGCGCGGTATGCAAAAGAGGTGAAAGGACTCTCTCCTTTATCCTGTCGCGCGTGCACTCTCACACAAATGAAGCTGCTATTTTTTCACTTAGCCGCGATGCATAAAAAAAACACTCGTCACTCAATTAAAAATTGCTCCAAAAATATAAAAATCGCACCACACTTCAAATCGCGATTTGCTCACAAACACACACTATTTACGGCGACAAAAAAAATTGGCAATATGGCGCAGGCAGAGAGGCTCGTGGTGTGTTTAAACTCGACTTTCTTTCGCACGCTTTTGCTTTTACTAGTAAAAATGCACTATTTTCAAGGCGCATCAAATAATGATTTTCACACTCGGATAACACACTTTTCGTCGTCGTCGGCGTCGTCGTGAACACGTTTCTTTCGTAGTGGACGAATATTTCACGAATATTACTTTTTCTTTACTGAAATGGCAGTTCTCGAAACCGGGGGCTCGTACCAGTGTGCGGAGCTTTTTTTTCTCGTTTTTTCTCTCTTAGTAGGCGCTGTGCGCAAAAAAAGGATCTTTACGAAATGCGTGTGTGCTAAAAGGGGGGCTCTTTCAGGAAAATGGATTCCTCCGTGCACTAAACACACACACACACCGCACCGCACTTAGAACAAACAATTCACTTTTCCTGCTTAGGCGGATGACGCTCGCGCGCACACACTTAGGACGAAAGAGACAGTTTTTTTTTCCTGTTTGAGTGTGAGCGAAAGTGATTTGCTGGTGTGGGGGTGCGCTAAAAAGGATGAGAAAAAATTAAAGAAAAATATTAGAAAATAGGAAAAAAAACATTGGTTATTTATAAAGGTAAAGTAATGTAATATTGTTGAGTGAAGTAATTTTCATCAATAAAAAACTATCAAAATTTAACTTACATATTCTAGCTGTATGGTTGATTCCACCAACTTCGCAAAGAATTGCACACACACGCACAACACTTGGTGATATTTCCACGCGACGAATCGAAAACCAGAATTCGCGGAAGTTGTCGGCCGCGCGCGCGCGCGTAATTATCACAAAGAATCGAAACAACACAAACTCGCGGAAGAAAACGGCAAAAAACTGTTGTGGCTGTGCTGTTCACGGAAAGTTCGCTTGCCTGTTGTGTGCGTAGCAACACTCTGCTGGCGTGGCTTTATACTGGAACCGTACTTTTTCGGTGTCACCTTTACTGTACTGTAATATACACTTCTTGCGCGAATCGCTTTCAAAGGCTAAGAACTTAGAACACAGGCACAGGCTGAAAGGAGATGTTGTGCGTGCTGCTGCTTTCGACTCTGGACACCGAAAACGTAACGTTTACACTGCTCTGCCTCGGGCGCGTGTGGTAGATTCGCTCTCTTGTGTCGGTGTGTCTATATCGTTGTACTGCTGCTGCTGCTACTGCCGCTTGGTCCGCTACGATCTGCACTGGACGCCGCTCGTTTCAGTTCTGTGCGGTGGTGTGCTGAGCCCGATCACACTAGCCTGCGCCGCCTGCCAGCGGATGATGGAAGAGACAGACCCGCACACCAATACTAGCGCGCGCGTTGAGCGCTCGCGCACACGCACGCACACAACGAGAGGGAAAGTGTGTGCGCGCGCGCTCGTGCAACGGGGTGACAGAGATAAGGCGTGTGTGTGTGAGAGAGAGAGAGAGAGAGAGAGAAAGAGCGAGAGTGTGGAACAGCGTACTAGTTGCGCGCTTGCGGGTGTGTGTGTGTGCGAAACCAGCTGTGTGGAGAACGGCGAACGGTGCGTCGTTTCAAGCCGACTTTGTGATGGATGTACTTTTGCTTGTTTTAGTGTAATTTTCTTAGAAAAATGATATAAAATCAAATAAGAGTTAATAACCAAACATTCTTGCTTACGTTTGACAGGACAAAACAGCAATAACAATACGTTTTGTATGTATTTATACCACTTTTGTTACCCTTCCGCAACACAGTGCAGTACTCAACTCGACCCGTTAAACGCTGAGCGCTACACACACTGCGATGAAAACGAAATGAGCAGTGCGAAAGAAAGGAGGAAACCAAACAAAACAAGTGTCCAACACAGGCGCGCGCTCGCGTGTGAAAGAGAGAACAAATCGCATCGTATGTGCAGGGTGTGTGGGAGCAGTACAGCATGCATGAGTAGGCAACTTCCCCTGCCATCAACGAGACTCGACTACGGGTGCGTGCGTGCGTGCATGCGTGTGCGTCTTTCGAGCTGCGCCGTATCGGTGTGTGTGTGTGTGTGTGTGTTTACTTTGGTACCAGTTTAGCTCTTTGTTTGGATTTTGTGGAACCGTTCGAGCCTGTTTGCTGTTGCATCTCGCTCACTGTGCTCTCTTTCTCTTTCTTTCTTTCTCATCGCGAGACCATCGAAATGCGTGCGGGTTGTTTACGTGTGTGTGTGAGTGCGCGTGTGTGGTGCTATGTGCAGTTTTTTTTGTTCACTTCTCTTTCCTTTCTTCGTCTTTCCCTTGCTGCTCCCTTCTTCACCCACTCTGCGCACACCACTTCGATGTGTGGATAATTCGGAACGAAATTGATTATGCGGACGCTTTCCGCGGATGACTAGACTGGAGCGTGTGTATTATCTAAGCGTATTACTAAACCTACAGGGTGTGATAATTAGCATCGTCAAGGAAGTGGAAAAGAAGGCTGTTGATTGTTGAATACCATTAGAACAAGAAGAAGAAGAAATTAATTTACAAGAAAAAAAGGACACTAGTGACTGGGAAAAATGAAGTTTTCGTTGGAATCGATTCCGGCTAGCTCTGCAGTTTTCTGGAATCGATTACGGATAGTAGGCCCAGAATCTGTGTCCGGAATCGGAATCGGCTCCGGAATCAGAATCAGCTTTGGGATTGAAATCGGGTTTGGTTCCGCAATATCCAACCACTAATTGGCTCCAGAATAGACTCCGGAATCGAAATCGTTTCCGGAATCGAAATCGGCTCCGGAATGGAAATTGACTCTGAAATCAGAATCGTCTTCGAAACGGATTCGGATTCGACATATCCATAAGAATAGGCGTTTGGGTCCAATGATGCTACGTATTGATAACCGCAAAGAATCAAAATTTATTTGTAAACGACCCATTCTCATGGAGCTGGTTTCGCTTCTGAAACCTTCGTATTTCAATTCAAGAACTGATTCTCATTCCGGAGCAAATTACATTTCTGGAGTCCAACCTGATTGCGTTGCCGGAGCGAATTGCGTTTCTAAGGTCGATTCCGATTCCGGAGCCGATTCTAATTACGGAGCTGATTCCGATCCCGGAATCGATTTCGCAGCCGACTCCCACCACTAGTTGACACCCTGTTGAAACGATTTCTTCACTCCTCGGTACGTGCGTGTGTGTGTATATGTGTGTACCTGTGTCCCCTCGTAATAGAAATAGGATACATTTTTTTAAATTATTACCTTTGACACCTGATAAATGGAGGCCACTCTGGCAGAAAGAGAAGCCTTGCCAACTTGCCATATTCCTTGTACACGACACTGGTAAGGTAAGCGATTTTCCTTCCGTGCTTTTGCTTGTGAGTATGTTCCCTTCGTCCCTATTACATACCTGCTAGGTCCAAGAGGGCCTTGTGAACCACCACCCCATTCCACAAAGCAGTGCGCATTGCAAATTACCTCATAGGACATTTGTCGTTTTGTAGGCGTTTGGTATAGGTACTGGCACTGTCCTTTTCGGACTGTACCCTGTTATTATTGTTAATTTTTTATCACAAAAACACAAAAGCGAAAAAGCTTTAAATTAGTTTTTTACTCCAAAAATTCTACCTGTTTCGTTTTAGCTTAGGTATCCCGCAGGATAACAATGAAAACGATGGTACCTTGGAAGAAAATCATTGCCGAGAGAGCAGAATCACAGAGGAAACCTTCCAAATCGCTGCGAGTAAAAGCCCGGATGATCCTTTTGGCTCGTTTGCATAACCGTGACGCACGAGCAAAGGCGTCAGATCAGATGATCCCCGAACCGGGCTGACAAACTTCCCCCCGTAAGGTACTGGCATGGTGGATTACATAAAACGAACCGAAACACGAAAACTTTCTTATGTACGTTTTTTTGTTTTTAGGATAAAAAAAGAGGAAGAAAGCAACACACACACACACACGCATTCTCGTGATCCGGTTGGTGATCGGTTTGAAGATCGGTTATTGGCTTCCTTTTTTTTGGCATTCCACCATCCATCCAGCCCTGTGTGCGCCCCCCTCCCCCCCAAACAGGACTCATGACACGCCAGGTCCATTACGGGTGAGTAGAATGGGTAGAAAGGAGAGAGGAGGAGAGCTTGGTAAAAAAAAACAAAACAAAAAAACATCCCTGTAGAACCAAAGTCAATGGCGGACCATTACCATTAAGCGAGAGACGCAATGTAATCGGAACCCATCGAAAACCCGCGGCGAAGGAAGGAACGGTCCCGAAAAAACCAGAGGACCACGGAATGGGACGGCGGAACACGGGGAACGGGACAGGGGAAGCAGCACACACAAAACTCGCATTGAAACAAGTTTTCAAAAAGTGGAAAAAGGATTCTTTTCTACCCTCTCTCCCCCATCGTCCTGCGAGGCAACGCCCTCACTCATCCACTCCCTGCCGACCATCTCCGAGAACCAAGGTTTGTGGCAGGAGAGGTATAGGATTTTATGATTCTGAAATGTTCCTTGTTTCCTTTGGTTGTTTGTTTCGTCCACTGTTTTCTTTCGCCGTTCTTAAGGCTCTGTCCAATTGTGTGTGTTTGCTTTCTTCCTGCAACTTGTTTCAAGCTTTGCTTGTTAGTTGCCTTTTTTTGTTGGTGTGTTTGTATCGTATTTTCGGCTGTGTGCCGTGTTTCGTTTATATAATTCCTTCAGCTCTCTTCAGCCAACTACCTTTCCTGCTGGTAGATAGCTTCCACAGCTTTACGTTTACGTTTGCGCGTTCCCTGTTTGCGTGGACGTGTCCTGTTTTGGCCTGCACAGGAGAAGAGGGGGTGGAGTATGCATTTCGATGGGCGAAACGGAGAAGAACCCAACCAACGCTGGAGATTCTTTTCTGCGGAGCCCTGGTCTGAGCGATCTGATTCATGTAGTTTTTGTTTTTCCTTTTCCTTTACGGAAGGGGTTGTGTTTTGGGGGCTCGGTGGAACTCAATCTATATGCGCAGAATTTGATGTTGTATAGAGATGAGATTGTTGTGTTCAGGGTTTTTTTTTGCTTTGTTTTGAAAAGTACAGGGCCACAGCCCTTATACCTTCTACCAAAAAAAAAAAAAAACGGGCCATTGTTTTCGAAATCGCATCCC
Source organism: Anopheles arabiensis (assembly GCF_016920715.1). Lineage (NCBI taxonomy): Eukaryota > Metazoa > Arthropoda > Insecta > Diptera > Culicidae > Anopheles > Anopheles arabiensis. The sequence goes on along the minus strand of NC_053518.1, from coordinate 67,952,223 downwards.
CCTGCACACCTTGCGCCTTCTGATGATCAGCAACCACTATGTCTCTCCGTGTCGTGTTTACGTTTTCGTGGAACTAAAACGTGTCCTTACGGGTGATTTTGTAAACAAAAAAAGATGCGCAAAGAGAGATGGCAAAAGGCCCTCTAAGGCACACCCTAATGGGAAAGGGGAAGATGTTTAAATAATTAGACAAAGCTTTGATTTGTTGTTCGCGCTGCGAAAGGTGCTGCTGCTGCTGCTAGTTTCGACATTAACGACTGGCGGGACACGGGAGCATGGGCGTTTTGGCGTGTAGAGAACGTGTAGAGATAATTGATTGCAAAAGAGCGCCATTAAAGGCCGCCCCAGGCTATAAAACCCGCCATGCAATTGATCTGTTTTAGGTGTTGGGCTATGTTAAAGACAATTAATTAGTGGTGGATTTTATGGGCCAGCAGTTGTGTTGGGTTTTATGTTGTAGTAAAAGTGGAGTAAAAGATGGTTTAGAGAGAGATGGGTTGTGGGTGATTGAACGTGTTTGTTAGTCGCTTCGGTCGTATCGCTATCTATTTAATGCTTGCGATGACGATTTTGACGACAGTGTAGTTGGTTTTGGTTTTGATTTGTAATTAAATAGTCTAGCTTCAGTACTTCAAGATGTCTTATTGAATCATTTCACTCGATTAAGAGTACTTTTCTGTCGTTCACCGTGTCTGATAGCAAACCCCTTTGCCACAGTGTTCGGTTTGGTGAAATGACGCAAATGAAATGATTAATACCTTCCGATGCACTCTCAGCTCTTCCCGTGCTGCACTATCGACCATTTCCGTCGGTTGACCTACCAGTCCGACCATTGCGAGGTTCCACCATCTTCCTATCGCTCTGCAAACCGAATTTTTCAAAACCAAAATCCACTTGACACATGTTTCAATCCAATTGTACACACACGCAAAAAAGAAGCACAACGTCTCTGTACCGCCATGTCCAAATAGGAAGCCGCTTTAACTTAGACGAAAGGTTAGACCCCGAGACGGGCGAACAAAAAACGGCGTGACCTTCCTTGAGCACGGATGAAGAACGGACATCCAAACCAAAAAACCGGCACCAAAATGTTAAGTAAATCCCATCTCATCCACAAAAGTATAAAAAAAAACATGCAACCAAATTCCGTCGCGCAGAACCTTTGGTGGCCTCTCAGCGTTGCTGATTGTGGCGTTCGCTGAGCCTCATGATGATGCCCTGTCCCTCTCTCTGTCTCTCGGATCGCTCGGAATCGTTGACGTTTACAAAAGTTAAACAAACGGTTCTTATCTTCCCCGGAGTATGGGAGGGATGGGGTGCTGGTTGGTGTTGTGTGAAGAGCCTTGGCACTGGCAAGCGCTCATTTTGCCGGCATGATATGACTGAGGCAGATCAAACACACACACACGCGCGCGAGCGCGTCCGTCTTATCAGAGGGTCGCGTCATTAACTCGCTTGTTATACAACAGCCGTGACTAGGCGCGTACTGGACATTTTCAGGTCATAATGGCAGCAGCGCAATAGCGGCAGCGCTGCTGGTGTGAGCTGATGGGGCAGCCTGGGCAGCTCTAGGAGGGAAGGGATTTCCTTATCAATCTGGTGTGTTGCAAGAGGGTGGAATGAAGAACGGGGGAGAAGGCTCCGAAGTCAAGGAGGGTGAGAGTTCAGACTTTTCAATGAACTTTTTCTCTCTGTCAGCATGAAGAAAGCGCAGTTCCGTTGGCATTTCCTTATTGCGCCCGAGGGGTTTTTTTTGCGTATCAGCGAGTTAGTTTGGCTCGGTTACAGGGTTATGAAAAGTATCTCGTCGGATTAAAACAAGTCGACTATCTCTCAGAGGTACTAATAATGTCTGACATCGTCCCATGATCGCATCATTGATGTCTTCAAAATGTAAAGAGAGTCAAAGGGCTGTTAATCAGTTTCATTGATAGTGTCTATGAGAGGCTAAGATCACAATTCCAACACTAGCGCCACATCAAGAGAAGACCTCTGCGATGTACTAACTAATTACCAGGTTCAAGCCTTAGAGATGCTCTAATGTCTTACGGTCTCTGCATGAGATAACAGCTAAGATCCCTTACACTTCGATCTCTTTCATCCAAGTTCCTGCTTTGAAGAATACCAGCAGATAATTGGAATACAAAACATGATGAATTCTGAATATCCCAAGACTCTCTAAGAACTCTGACTTTAGAGTTTCGAGATATTAATATCTTACTTCTAAATCTGCAACTGTTCCTCAAACTAGACTTAATGAGCAATCATGCTCTTTTTCAAATGTTAACAGCAACGCAAAGCAATTCAACATTCGAATGATGCAATCCCATTCGGAGATGCTCAATCAGAAGCAAACCGTTACCGAAAGTATCACTCTGTCCGATATGCGCATGTGTGTATGTACACGCATGATAACATACACACTCCATCCCAAACAAAAAAAAACAAGCAATCGGAAAGTGGAAGGCAACAAACTGTCAGCCAGCCGTCCATCTTCGTTCCGCTGCTTGTCTACGATCGGCGATGCCTGTGTGCGCGCAGTCGTTCTCCTCAACCGCGAGCGAATTCTTATCGTGTAACGCACCAGATATTGCAAATATGTAAACACATGCGCCCCCTTTGCCGGTTTATTGTTTCACGCTGGGGGTAGGTCATCGCGAAGCCGCACACAAGACGGGGCAGTACATTTTAATTAACACCCATCATGACGGGCTGACGCTGGGAGTAGGGCATGCGTTTGGAAGAGGTGCTCGATTAGATACGCAATGCTAGGCTGCCGGTACTGGCTCAATGAGCTTGGGAGCCACCGACAGGCCAAGGACCGATAGGCCGACCGAAGCTGATGATGAGTTCTTCCTGAAGTCACGAATCTTCCTACCCAGCGGCCTCTGTAGGGTGCGTACGTGCGCGCCCTAATGGCGCGATACGTCGCCACGTGCTGCCACGGCGGGTTCTGCGTAGCGGTACGACAAACTGATACAAATTCAAGCTTCCACCACGCCCGGTTTCAGGTGCGTTTGGCGTCGATAACACGATGGACCATTGCTGTGAGTCTATTACGAGATTGAGCTAGTGAATCCTTGGGCCACAACGATGCTGCTGCCATTGTTTACCCTTTTCGCAGCAAGTTTTGCATTGCTGTGTGTGTGGCGTTCTGATAATGTGGGGTGTGTGTTTTAGTGTGCCTTGGAATACAAATTATGTATGATAATCTTCGCCGCATACTGATGATTATGCACGCCCCAAAAAATATTAGCGCGCGGACGGTTTATGGAAAGCTCGGCCTGTGTGCTGGCACGTCTGACCTTGAACGGGATGATGAAATGCAACCTCGAAAGGACATCGAAAACTTGAACCATGAAATTTACATTCTCCAGCATAATCTAGTAATTTTGGATACGTTAATTAACTAGATAATGCGGGAAGGTAGCTCTCTGTGGATAGGTTTGGTGGTAGAAATTAAATTTCGGCTTAATTTAATGACATTGGCATATTTATGGCTTAATTCATTAGCGTGGCACAGGCTGCCTTATAACCAAAACGGTGTTTAATTTCGTATCGAATATTAAGCTTCAGTTTTGCATCTTGCAAACTGCAGCAGCAAAAAAGAAGAGCCGGAGAAGAGCCATCAGCAATTATTTATGTAACACACACACACCGTCTGGTATCGTATCGTAAGTTAAAGTCCAATGGAAAATAGGGCACCGGCCGGCCGGCCGGTCCGTTGTTTCGATGATGTTTGCGATCTTGTCCCCGGCCTTCTCCTCGTTCCTCTCTTTCCTGTCGATAATGGCGGCTAGGCTACGGCCAATTTATATTTGCCAGCATAATTTCACGGACGCTTCGAGCGCATCGTCGCCGTCGTGCGTTTTTGCTGCGCCCCAACCTCGTGTCCGATACGTCCCAATCAAGCAACGCTAGCACCTTGGTTTGCTCTTTTAACGTGTGTGATTGTTTTTTTTTTTTGATTTTCATTTTAGGATGCCGAAATTCGCTTGCCTGTGCGCTAGAAGAGGGAAGAAGGGGTACGGTTGATTAAATCATGTAGGTTGTCGGAGCGGTTTCAGGTAAGTGCTGGTATGAAATATTTTCTGCAAGCATACATTGTGAGATGCAAAGGGTTGCAACGGGGGGAATCTTGCCCAGAGAGGGTTTAATATTTACTTTTAATTGTAGGACGCGTTTTGGGATGCTTTTTTATGTTCGTCAAAACTACTCCGCAAAAGGCTCTGCTACAGTGAGAGCATCTTGCTTGGGAAACAAGTCTTTCGGGAGAAGATGATCCTCCTCCAACCACGGGCTGCGGAGGATAATGTGTTTGGGACAAACTTGCTTTTCCGAATCAAGCAGTTGTGGATACGTGCAAACGACTGTTTTTTTTTTATTTTGCTCGATGTGTTGCTTTCTTTCTACCACCTTTTTAGTATGTATTGATCACCATTTCGCGCGCGACGTCGATGCCGATGCGATTCAAGGTTAATTTATTCATAAACATGCGGCTTTTTTTCTGTTGTTTCGTTTGCTTTTGCTCTATTGCAACCCTCCCTTTCCGAGCCCCAAACTGTGTTCGCACCCGGTTTTGTGCGGGGAGTCCGTTTCACAATGCGCGCCCGATATTTTCAATTTATAAAAGTTTCAGTTTCGGTGCACGATTCACGCAACAGCATGGCCAGACGGGCCATGTAGCAAAAAAAAAAAAAAAAACGGTCACCTCGCGGTAATGTCTGCGCCGAAAACGGGGGGCGGGTTGGTGGGATGGTGAAAACTGAAATGAAATGAATTTTCAAACCCTCTTCCATGCTCCGACCGAAAATGTGTGGTAAAACAAAGCCATGAAATACAAGCATAATAAAGTAACAGCAAAAAAGCCATCCACTCCGAGACACATACACACATGTCGGGGTATATGGAGTGAATGCCGGGGTCTGTTTCAGTACGATAAGATATAGCCAGCGGCGGGGATGATGGGAAAGGGGGTGTTCGGCAGCCAAGCGACGACCCCCAAAACGATCGCCAAAAGGGGGATGAAACGGACACATAAATGAATTTTACGAATCGATACACCCGGCTCTATGCGCGTTTGGAGTGCGAAGTCACGTAGCCGCCGCGCACCAGTCGCACTGTTGTGCGCCTGCGACCTAGCCGGTTCCTGTGCGCCGAAGGTCTTGCTGCTGGCGGAGAACCTCCAGCAATGTCTGAAAGGATCATTTTCGTGTATCGAGAGGGGCATGATGGCAAAAAAAAAATCTAAAAGGAGTGCAGAGTCCGTTAGTTTATGGGCAAATGGGTCCTAGACGAGAGAGGTCTCGAGCCCACTCAGGGACCCCCGAAAAATTATAGGGGTCGTCGGTGTAGGGATCGCCACGTTTGACAAAGCGGAGCGCGGGTCCGTGCATATTAGCCCGTCCGAAGCAAACCTTACCTGAGAGCGCGCCCGCGCGCGCTTGCGGTTTGATCTACGAGCCTAATCTATTAATATAATGGTCAGTTGCGCGAGTTGGAGGACTACAGGGGTACCACCCGCTTCAACGTGGGAAGGGAGAGAGGTTGCGGTCGGAGCAATAAATTTTGGACGTTGCTTCTTGCTTTATTGCCGGCTCCGTGTGTAGCCGCCCAGAGCCGCCGGTATCATTAGGCATAGGGATTTTTCGGTATGGTTGCGTACCACGTACTCCACGCCGAAACCACGCCAACAACCTCACGGGTGGGAGACCTTTTGGCGGGGCGGGTGGTTGTTTAAATTCAGTTCTGTTTTTTTTTTGTTCGGTTTCTTTGTAATATTGCCTCGCGAAGGCAGTTGTGTGTTTTCAACGGCTCTGCACTTTGCGGCTCTGCACCACCCCCGGGTGGAAGGCTAGGGTGGTGCAATATCATCGCCGGCAGAAGACGTCCGCCGGCTGAAGGTGGATGGGTTTTCACTTTCCAACAACAGCCGCCACCGCCGGAGTGGTCGAAGGGCAACGAGGATTCCACGCGCGGTACGTGCCCAATCGGTCGAGGGTCAACCCTCGACGAAACGGAAGAAGTTTTCAAGTTTCGTTGAAAATGTGTGTGTGTGTGCTGGATGGAATATGAAATTTCGACTTCAAACCGCTGAGAACCGGGTCAAGAACAGAGAGAGAGAGAGAGAAAGAGAGGGGCGTTGGCGGTCGACTTCCCTCCGGTCGTGGGGTGGCATTGAAAACCTCTGCGGAATGGTTCATCTTCAATGATGGATAAGAAACCCTCCGAACAGAAGAGCGTGGCTTATGCTTTACATGTAGAGGGTTTGGAAGGTTTGTTGGAGCTTCGTGTTTAATGGAGCTCTTCTTAAGGTTTTGTCGTTAGCATATGAGTGCCATGTGGTTGGTCCTAGGCGAAACTAATTGAAGGTGAATATGGTCTTCCAGTAGCCAATGACCTGTCTAATTAAGCTAAGAGATGGTTTCATAATGTACGATGTTAGGTTTATTAAATTTTAAGTAAGAATCACTTAGCACCGCATCTAATTGGCCAGGTTGATGTCTAAACAAGTTTTACGACATCTTGGCATCTAGACACGTTGATGTTACTTTATCCCAAGCTTAAGGCACCATATCTGAAATAGTCGTGATGATGTCGCAAAATGATGTGGCAAATTCAAGAATTGGCAGTTTAACATTATGTTGTAAAAATTCCAGAAATGGTTTCTTTTTATTGAAATCAGAACTGGAAATAGTCATGTAATGCATCATGAACACATTTGGCATCATTTGATTTAAAAAGCTTATTTTTTTCTGTATTGTGAGATGAAAGGCTATAGATTACTTTACATGCGCGCTTGGACCTTGCCATTCATAGTTATTCATAGTTTTTTTTAGCAAAAAAAAAAAATAGAAAAACCGAAGAATTTCTGTGTTTTGTCTTAATTCCTCGAATGTATGAATATTTGTGAATGTTTTCTTTGTTATTTCATTGTTTATACAAAGAGCTTTTTGCTTCAAAAATCACAAGATTTAAACTTCTTCAAAAAGGGACGATAGCTTTGAGTTGTTGGATAAGTTTTGAATACATGATCGATTAAAATTGGGAATGTACATAGGCTTGTTTAAGCGCCTTTAGCTAGAAATGTTAAACAAAAAGCTAGTTTGATCAAAATTAATTTTGATATCCTCTAAATCTTACTTACTTTGTCAATAACTCCAAGCTACTTGCTTTTGGACCGAAAAAGTGTATCTCTCACATATTTTCCTGCCATGAAACAACATGCTTAATTAACACTTGCCAGCATTGGTTATTAAATTTCAATTCCAACTGCACAGAATGTAAGAAATGTTCGCCTCGTACGCTCAATTGCATAAAATGCAACCCTACAATTAGGCATACGGTGTATTGCAAAATCGGCAACTCCCACGGGATGTTCGGAAATGCGCTTGAACCTCTCCCCTACTCCTTAAAACGTTTCATCATTCAATCGTACTCCGTCCCGCGGTCATTTCGTAGCGGTGCTGGAAACAAACTGGCTCGTTTTTTTCCAGTAGTAGTGACCTGTCCATTGGCTGTTGACATGTTATTAATGAATCGAATGGCTGAAAGCCGCCGAACGTACACACACTCTTGGCGGTCCGGCCTAACGTAAACCTGTTCCATTCTTGGTTGACGCATCGGTAAATACTCCTTGCAGATAATTTGAAAATGAAACGAGAGAACAGCAGCAGCAAAAAAGAAAAATAAGAAACATGCAAAGAACCGATTCACGCAGTGTTGCAAGATTCCAACTTCCACATACACAACAAACCGGACGAACGCGAATCAATGTGGAAATAATCCGCTCGAATAACTACCAACAACAAAACAGATAGAGAGAGAAAGAGAGAGAAAATACAGCCAAACTCAGCAATAACAACAACTGCTTAAAATAAATAACGCGACAAGCAACGTCGCAAAATGCTAACTTGTTTACGTTCGTAAATCGTAAAAAAATGACCCAAGCGGAGAACCGGAGAAGGCGAAAAAGGCAAACTACAGCTCCACCAAAAGCCCCGAAACCTGGAAAGACGACAACGGTGCTGGCAAGAAGAACGAACCTGTGGAGAGAACCATGGGCATGAAAATTGCCAAAACGTGCCACCCTGCGCCGCACTGGGGGCTAGAAGCGGCGTAGCAGAGGGAATGCCAGACGACGAACCCGGTGAAACGAAGAGCACAAAACGGTTAAGTAAACCGATATTTTTCAACCCAACCTGTGTGGTTGGAGCGAGCGGAGAGAGAAGATTCGTGGTAGGGCTAGCTGCCCCTGGAGGATCCAGTTTTTCTCGATGTCAGAAGAGATCCTTCCACCACGCTGCCGTGGTGCTCCGTTCCGCGAAAGCGCGGGGGTTTTGTCGGAGGCCTGTATTTGGTTGGTATTATTATTCGATCGCATGATTTGTCGACACACGTAGCAGCAGTGCACAGAGGAACCCGCAACCCTCCGAAAAAAAGGACGCAGAGAGCCGAACGAAGGGAATTTTTGGTTTCGCGAGAAAGAACGGCTGGCCAAAATTAAAACAAAGCCCTTTTGCCTCCTCCGCAAAGCGCGTGTCTTCCCTCCCTTTGGAAGTGGTTGTTCTGTCTTGAGGACTAACTCAGGTTTTGTGTGCCCGAGCAACCGGTGATTTTTGTGGTTCTATAGTGTTTCCGATCGGCTTCAATCGTTGGAACTGGCACGACAGGATAGGCATTGGATAGCAGGACGATGACATTCCATTCAGGGAACATTGTCCGCACCGGTTTTTTATTTTTTTCGGAGCAAGTTTTTACGAGGTGATCCTGTCTCAGTTCCCCCTCTCAAAAGGACAATGATTCCTGGTACGCAGGTACGCCTTCTTGGGGACTTGTTGTTGAAGGGCTGAGAATTCGCCAACTAACTGCAAGCTTCTTGCCGTTCCCTTGTATACTATCAGACGCATACAAGCACTTGAAAATTGGCAGATTTTAGGCGACGTCCTAACGAACGGAACGGTTTCGCTCATTGAACATTACATTCTGGGCGCTCGCTGGAAGGGGCTGAGCCGCTGAAGGCAGAGGGAGTGTAACGAATTGAAGCAACAATGTGTCGATCCATCACTTAAAACCGCAGCCTGCCCTGCAGAACCAAGACGACGACGTCGGGACCGATTATGGACACGGTGGTCGATAATGGTGATGAAGATGATGCAACCGGTTATAGTGGTCGGGCTCCTCCGGACCAATTCGCCTGTAGGTTCCGAGCTCCAGGCTGCTACTGCTGACCATTTTTCAACCTTGAGCATACGTGTACAAAAGGAGGCGTAACAAAATTCCCGAATCGAGGCGAAACCAATCCTTTCCATCGGGCCCAGTCCCCGACACCGATGGAAAGATTAATGAAACGTATTATAGAAATGGCGGAGTGCGCGAAGGGGCACATGCAGCAGCAGCAGCAGCAGCAAGAAAGCAAGAAAGAACCCTGCACAAACTGCACTACATAATAAAGGGAAACGGTCAAATACAAAGAGCACGCGAGGGTTTATAAATGGGTTGGGCGGTTGGGGATGGGTTTTTCGGGAGCAAAACATTTTGGTAACGGTTGTGCACTGGGACTATGATTCCAATCTCCCTTGCGGTTGGTGAGTGTTGCAATTTCTGGCATTATTTGGTCATGAATTTGATTTTTAATTTAAATCAAATGCGTAGTATCTTTTGCCAGAATATTATGTATTAAGATAAATGGATTAATGTCACTTATTACAATGTTTGGTATTGGCAAAACTTGATTATGTTTTCCTAAAGCCATCCTCTAAGTATGATAAAGATCCAAAATTGGTTCACGTCCTGATCTTCTCATGAGGGGAAATAAATTAAAACTTCAAAAAGGTGCATGATTACCGATCGAACCGGAATTCAAACAAGTTATGGAAATAATATATCCATAAATAATAATGTATCCATAATCAATGCCATAACTAGAAGAAACACACAATATTTAGTACGGATGGCAAAAGTGCATCAGTCGAAAGGAATCTTACAAGGAAGAATATTGGAATTTTTGTCAAGAAATCGTGTAATTTTATTAAAGGTTTTAAAATTTCTTGAAATGCAGAGAAAACCCCTGTAATTGAATCCTCATCTCAGTTCTTAACGACTTTACATGTGACCCTTAGGACATTTATTAGCAATGTCACTATTTAAACCACTATTCAACATCAAATGTTCGAGAAAAAGTGCTACAGCACACGAGATAAAGAGACGACCCCTGTAAATGAGTGTTCCTCTCATTTCTAAATAAAATTTACACTGTTGTACCTTTTACTGAGCATCTCTAAACCTAAGATGCTCACTAATGTTCTAAGAATTTAATCTCTCCTCAAACAGCGTCTATTTACACTGCCCCGCTTGCATACATGGCTGTAATCGGTATGTTATGATTACATGGCATTCGGGAAAAAAACTCTACTTAAACTATGACTCCCCTCAAGTGATCCCCGGACAGAACGCTGCCAAAGGCAAAAAGAGGAGACCTCCTCCTGTGTGCAGCAATCGTTCCCATGCACGGAAAGCGGCCAGTAATGTGCACCACACTCCGCAGTGTCCGAGATGCGGATGTGCTGGGTTGAATATGTCAGAAGTTATCAAAATCCCCCGCGCCGAGCCCGGATGATGGGTGATAACGTCTGCCAGAGCAGTCTGTACAACAAGTGTACAGCGCTCCCGGTTGTGTTTTTGTAACACTACGATTGACGCAGTCGTGCCCAGGGCAAGTTTTGTCAACAAAGCCATCAAGCGTGCGAGACGACGACGACGCGAGTTTTGCAAGCAAATATTTCTGTTATTGTTGATGTTTGCAAGCCTGGAATGGGTGTTTGAAGTAATTCCGGCGCACTATCAAATCTCTGGGGTGAGAAGGGAATGTGTTCAACAAGAGTTCAATTCCGGGATGCAGTTTATTGCAGCAGTGCCTGTGGATTGTTGCTGTGTGGTAGTCAAAATTTGGTAGTTTTCTTTGTGGAATTTAACGATTTCTAGACAACGACCTCCTACACTCATTTGTGTTATAAGATATATTTGTTGAATATATAATTATATTATATTCCTCATAGGAATTACAGTTCCTTCCATAGTTCAAACTCATCGCCCATCCAGGCTGTACTTTTTATACACAACGCCATGCTTCAATCAAGCGATAAGCCTTCCTTTCCTAACAGATAATCTTTGACTCGAGACGAGATGTTTCGAGTTACAAACGACTTGCACAGTGCCGCCATCGTTCTACAGCTGTCTCGCGTAGCGTACTATCCCAGAGCTATGGTCCAAACAAAACCACTTTCGATTACACTGGTCCTCATAGCCGTTCCCGCTGCTCTGGAGGACGTACTCGTAAAGAGCTCATTGACAATGTTGCATAGAGGAGTGCAACTGTTGAGCGTGATAAGAATCGTTCCAAAGCCAAGGATGGGATTTCTAACATCGAGTGGAGCATTTCATGGGAATTGTTGCCCCTTAGAAGTGGACTAAAGTGTAACGCAACTCCTTAAAAGCTCCCCCCAAAAGTATAGTACACTCTACGCGGGACATTGAAGATTGGATGTCTTCGAGTAGGGCGCAGGGTGTAGTAGAGGCCTGCGACATACTTTATGTGGAACGTCAAGGAAAGGTGCCATTTTGCAGACACGGTTATTGATATTCCGTTCGTTTCGTTTGGCATCAACCAAGAAAATAAAAACCTGAAACATGCCGAAATTGGCCATTGTAGTACGCCAAGTTTGCCGAAAACTACACCGAAAAGGCCTCACAAAAACCATCACCGTAGTACAACCATGGCGAGACAATGGTTTTCGGAATACATTAAGGTGTGTATTTTTGTGCCTATGCACATCCAAAGACCATACAGGAGACACGATCCTCTGTGGAACATGATCATGCACCCTGTATGTAAAAAAAAGGAATTGCCTTATGACGTCGACTCTACCAACTCTGGTTAAGTTGAGAGCGTGCGAGAGAAAGAGAATTGTTGCATAATTTTATACCTTTTCCCCTTACTATTCTTCTTCTTCTATTGTGTACATAATTACTATAATTGAGATTGCGTACGCGGGTTGGTGTCGGTGAGGAATGCCGGGAGGATCGCGTTCGATCTCCGCAAGCATCTTTCGCTAGGCTTTTCAGCGTCGAGGCGGACCCGTTTTTGGATCTTCGGAGGGAGATGGTAAAAAAAAAACATCGTAACATTTTTATTTTATGACGATCACTCTTTTATTATTCTTGTGATGTGGGTAGGGAGCATTAAATCTACGTTTGATGTAAATATTGATTTATGAATATTAACTTCACTTTTAAGGATTTTGGTGTGTTTTTTATGTCACATCTTCAATGTGTATAAAAACAGTTCCCTGTTTTATTCGCACATTGTTGTTGAAGCTCCATTAGAGGTTTATTCATACAAATGGACCAATTTAAGTAATTTTCTACACCCCTTTCTGTAATTGACATCATTGACACGTAGACACAGACAGTTCGGAAGGAGGGGCACTTGGGTGCGCTAGGAACGATTTTTTACATCCATTCAACCCCCGTCCCTTGCAGTGTGCTGCTTGTTTTGACTGACTCATCAAACAATTTGGGGTAACATTTAGCGAATACTTTTGGCAGACGACGACGACGACGGCGGGAGTACGCCACTCATTCTGCGTGACGCAGCACGATCAATTTAAAAGAGCTTTATTATGCTTTAAGGAAGCGCACAACGCGCGCACGAGGGTTGTGTCCGAAGATCCGGACAAGCCTAGTGTTGCTAGATCCTATCGCGCTCGATCGGCACCATTTTTATGTGCTGCTTAACTGCTCCCTCCGAGCTGAATCGGCCTATTCGGTAAGGTTAATTGATACGCGGACGGACGCACTTCACTAAAAGTGTTTGTGTGTTCGAGAATCTTGTGACGAGATCCTGTGAGGTGAGTCGTCCTACTCGGGAGATAATAGTGAAATCTTCTCCAGCAGTACGTTCTCGCGATCATGGAAGGCAGAGCTGGGAAGAGTTGGGAGCTTCGGCAATAAAAAAGCCTCATTATCGAGCAGTAAAATGGCGCTATGGTGGGAGGAGGAGAAGCAACCAGAACACTTCCACACGTGCGGCCTCTGTGGATCGCCCCCTTGGGAGTGTCCCTGGAGCTACGAGGGTGAATGGGAATGGTGGAAATTATTACCAAAAAATGCAAATACCACACCGAAAACGATCGTGCTGCGGGTGCCAGAGAGAGAGAGAGAGAGGGATGTCGATGACGACAGCAGCAGCAGCTCCAAAACCTGACACAACAGTGCGTCCTCCATCAGGAGAAGATGATCAGGCGATGCTGGCGACCCGTTCTGGGTACAGCTTCTTTCCCCTCCCCTCACCTTGCTCGGTTCGGGGCGTCCGACAACAAGTCTGGTGACTGGTTTTATGAATGTTTTTAATTTAGATAAGAATACCGATCGTTTCATGATCCCTTGCGAGCCGCCATCCCTCCTTCACTGATCATACGAGATGATGATTCGCAGCCAGAAAGTCACATTCTGGGCAAACGATCGAGCGATCGGACGTGGGGGACGTTGTCTCGAGAGCACTGGAGAGCTTGTGGTTTTCCTCCTTCGTCGTCATCGTCGTTTGGCAAGCGTGCATGCGCGAATGTCTTTCCACACCGAAATGTTATCTTTTCCACTCAATTATGCCACAGCGAGCGCGCGTGCACACACACACACAACTCGGTTATGCTGTTATGGGCCGTCGGACCATTTTCGGCAGAAACCGGTCGCACCGACCGTGCGCGGCAGAACCGGCCAACTGATCTGCAAACTGGTTTCCGCCCGGCGGGAGCGTATCCCCCTCCTGGATCTAAGGACACGCCAGCTCTCCTCCCATTGCGTATGGAGGAGGCACGCAGATGGTGTGGCGTAGTGTCATTGATGATAAACAGACATGCAGTTTTTTCGTTGCCATTACTGTTGTTATTGTTGCTTTTTCGTTTGTTTTTGTGAAAGGCGAAACATATGGCCCCCCTGCAACAACCCGGCCCTGTGTGACATGGCGGATGGTGATGGTATGGTGGTGCACTTTTTTTGCTGGTGCTGTTACTGTTGGCCGACTGGTCATTCTCTTCCCATCTTATCGTGTTTTCATCTGCCATCGGGGAATGGTTCTCGTTTTGGGGGGCGACTAGCTTGCTTGCTGTTGCATAATGAGCCAATTTCGGGATGGAGAGAGAGAGAAAAAAAACTGTTGTGACTACCGTGAAGTTTCGCGGAGTGGTTAATTAATTGGCACAGAGGCCTTTTTCGGAGGCTTCCAGATGCTAAGTTTTGCACATTGCTGCGAATGTGGCTAGTGCGACTAACACTTATGTTGTTGTTTTTTATGATAAAGTATAGTTTTGAGTACATTTTTAGTATCATTTTATTTCTCAATTTTCTTATATTTAATGCAACTTATGTTAAATATTAGTGTATTGCAATATTATAGCATTTTGTTGTAGCACGAAATATATTTGGTGATATTGATTCCATTTTTTTTATGTATATGACTTTTAATATTCTTGTCCTATGGTCTACCCGTGGCGCCGTGTTAGCCTTTCCGGGTGACATACTGCTAGACGTTGGAACAAATCTATTCTGGAGTGAATTGGGAAATTTTAAATGTAGAAATAATAGGGTAAATGTACCAATAGTGGTGCAATTTGTAGTGGTACCGATGTGTTTTAATGGATATAAAGTGTTAGGAAGGATAATTTCTGAATATTTTAACACATAGCAATTGGAATATGTTTTATCTACGCAATCACAACCATTTTTATCATGAAATACATAAAATTTACGAAAAAAATACAAATTTTTGTGACTGCTTCGTTGTACCTATAATGGTGGTATGGTTCCTATAGTCGTCGTATTGTGTTCCTATAGTGGTGATAAACAAAGATGCATCAAAAACGGTGTATAATAACAATGAAACTTAGTTTCGAAGCTGTTTTCGTATGAATAGCAAGGATTACTGCCATAATATAGGTTTCTTGCGTAATTTGATCGTAAAAAAAATGTATAAATTTGATCAATGAAACTATTGACTAAAGTACTGCATCACACCTGTCATCAACCTACACCCGGAAGAGTGTGATTGATTTGAAGTCAAGTTTTCATTCAGCCATATAAGCGAATTTCGGCCTGTTTTTGGTAAATTACCTACATAAAACTCATTTCTGTTGCTTATTTTAGTGAAAACAGTACGACATGTCAAAAATTTCCCCGAAAAAATCTAAAACGACCTTTTTTTATTGATGTTATAACTATAACCACTATAGGAACATGCCTGTTTTGTGTACCTATAATGGCACTATGGTAAAAAACACTTAAAAATGCATAAATATGGTCAAAAGGCAAATAATTTTAGTAAAACAATAACATTACGTAACAGTTATGTTGAAAAACTAGTAATTGCGTGGTTATGTGGTCGTTTAGAACGTTAACAGAAAAATGAGTATCGTTATGAAATCCTAAGGATTTTAGAAAAATGTTGACACATTTAACAAAATAATGGATTTTTCGGTAACTGAGTAACGGAATGGCCCCATTTAACTTTTAAACCCTTTGTAAAAGGCTGAAGAACATTTCACACTAACTTAAATAACTTAATTACTTGTAATTTGCCGTATGAACCGCATTTTAGTGCAATACCACCACTATTGGTACTACCACCACTATAGGTACATTTACCCTATTCCTTTGAACGAAATAATACTATATCTTGTACTTGATACAATTATTATCCAGTATTCATCATGTCTTATTGACAATTATTAGGTCGTCTAAAATATATAGATGTTGTATATTAGTTAGTGGTTCCTTTCGCAACTAATATGTCTTCCAAAAATAGCAAAAAAATGTTTTAGTTTTATGATGTGTGATTTTTTTTTTACATTATCTTCATACAATTTGGCTTTATTCTTCTGTGTAAACGGTTTTGTGTTGGTTGACTGCATAACGAGAATTAAAAAAAAAACTAACAATTGTTCTTTACCCATTAATCAAAACTGCGATAAATACAGTAAAAGCTGCAAATAATAAGCGCTACGCTTTTCGATTGTGTCTCTACCCTACCTTCGATTATCGATCATTTTGATAAAGATCGATTCGATTAAACCTGCGTCTGCCCATCATTTTTGACATGTAATATGCATCTCCACGCACGGGTAAACGCCTTTCGCCATTCGGTTCCCTTGCCATACAAACAAACCGGGAGACAGCCAAACGAAAACAAGAAAGAAAAAAAAAGTAAGTTACCTGATGAAGAGATCTTCAAATATTATTCATATCCTTGTAAAACCATTGAAACG
The DNA here is from genome assembly GCF_016920715.1 of Anopheles arabiensis. Classification (NCBI taxonomy): domain Eukaryota; kingdom Metazoa; phylum Arthropoda; class Insecta; order Diptera; family Culicidae; genus Anopheles; species Anopheles arabiensis. The sequence goes on along the minus strand of NC_053518.1, from coordinate 67,935,907 downwards.
ATCCATTAGCCAGCCGTACGATCGATCGGGTCGAGTCATTTTAATCCTTTGCCTTTTACTCTGCTGCCGTGGCGGGGTTGCCGCGTCTCGCAGGAGCAACCCGCTTCGTCATGCCGATACATCCTCGATTCGTGGGTCCGAACCGGGGCTCTAATGTCCCTGTTGGGTTGTGTTGCAAAGCGCAGGAACCGGTTCAAGTGATCGTACCAGTTTTTTTTGGGAAGTGTGTTTATCGAGCGTTGAGATCTTTCGTAATTAGGAAAAGACGAAAAATGAGCGCTCGGAACCGTGCTTTAAACGCAACGGCAACTCCTTGCCTCGTAGAAATGGGGGTAAAAACGGACATTTGCTCAGGATGAGAAGGATAGAGATAGCGGTGGGTGTAGAGATAAAAAAAGTAAATAAACAAATAAAGCCCAATGGAAAATCTTTCTTCCTAGCAGCAGCCTAACACGGCGAGAAAAGGATTTTTCGGTTCCATCATTCACTGCACGTCCATTTAACGTTTTGAACGGAGGGGTTTTCTATTGGAGGAAACGACGGGCCCAAACGAACTATGAAATCAAATACGTTTGGAGTGGACGAGCGGGAGTGTGTATGTGAGTGTAGCGGTGTCTGTCTTTGTGGGGTTAAGTTCTCAATACGTACGACAAGAGACGAACCCGAGATCGAAGAAGCAACAAAAAGCAAAGTAAAATATTGAGTAAAATAATATTAGGGGTTGTAACGTGAAATCTCGCTCCTTTTTTTCTGTTGCTGCTGCTTTGGTTGTTCCTGCTGGAAGACCCACTGAAATCTTGAGCGATCACTTCTCCGGTGCAGGGTTGCTGCAGCCCCTTACGGGGGCCTCATTTCGGACCTCTTTCTTTATCCTCGTCACGTTCGGTAATCGGAGATGGATGGATAATGAATTTGTGGAAGGCGAAGGCGAGAGATGGACGCAACCAAGAGAGGACCCTTTGGTAGGAGGATATTTGAAAACGTTTGAAAAAAAAACTCCCCACACCACCATCACTGGCACGAAAAACGAGACGTTGACGAAATAACAAGTGCGAGATGAGGAGGGAGAGCAAATGAAGCATACGAAAAAAAGGATCTTTCGGAACGCAGGTCCTCCACGATCGTTCGCTAGATTGCTGAGGTTTGGTAGAAAAAGGAGCAAAGGAATGGTTCCGCTTCGAAACACTTGACGACGTGTACTGTAGGGGATTTCGGTTGGTTTACCCAGGGCCCTAAGCTAGCGACATGAAGGCAATGAATGGCATGGAGGGTTCAGGAATATACAGACAAAAAAAAAGAACCCAGGAAAATAGAAACTGGTTAGATGAGGTTCGTTTTGTCATGTCCCTTTGATCATTACTGGTAAGTGGTTCTTTCGTTATGGTTGGTCCTCCCGGGTGTTTTCGATGCACTTGGCGTGGCGTACGGTTCCGCGTATTTGTAATCGTTTCTTTAGCGATTATTTACGACAGTACCAAATTACGCGGCAGCATACTGATGGTTCCGAGGTCGATGAGGATTTCTTCCTGGGGGATGTATTTTCCTAATCTCTTTTAAAAAAAAAAGCTGCTAAAATTTATGACGCTTTCGTGTTTTGTGGCCCCAGTTTTTAGTTTTGTGTTTGTGGGCTTGTTTGTTGAAATTATCGCTTCGAGATATTGGAGGGTTCCGAACGAACGACGCGAACTCTCTCATATGTTTCGTGTCATATTTACCTATAAATTAGTCGTCCGGGGATTTTGGTTATTTGTTGGCTTTTAAGCAAACGAGATAAACGGTCTCGAAAAGTGGCTCGAGTTTTCCCGCTTTCCGCACAGGATTATGTGTGATTAGATTTGATTTACATATGTAAACCTTACGGAGATAACAAGTGTGATTGCTTAACAGTCTTAGGAGTCTTTTTTATTGTTTTTCGTGGAAAGAAGGATGCAAAGAAACGATCGAAACATCCATTTTATCAATCCTATTTGCTTTAAAGCTCGTAAAAATGATGGCGAGGATAAGCATAAAAAGTATACTCAGAATTGTTATCTCGGTTTACGCTTTCTTGTCGGATGTTGTATATATTATAAGGCGAATTGGGGATCAATCGAAAAGCATTTTTGAAATTCAATAGTTAAAATCGGTAGGATGTACGTAAGTTTACTTTACAAGTACGAATATGCCCTTTCTAGTATATTTATTTAGTAATCCTTTAGTTTTTTTTATGGTGTGCTCTGAATATGGCCTTTCTAGTATATTTATTTAGTAATCCTTTAGTTTTTTTAATGGTGTTCTCTATTTGCACTGTTGAATTCAGTGAGTTCGTACATACATTCCAAATTTCTGTATGTTTCCTGTTTATTTAATGTTTTGTATCAATATTGCTGTTTGTTGCTGTTCCTTTTGCGCTTGTTATTAATTCTCTTCTTTTTCTTACAACTTCAACTACTCTTGCTACTGTTTTCAACCATTATTATGCTCTGCTTTTTTCAAAATGTTAAATCTATGTTCATGAAATATTATTTATTACTTTTCGCTTTCTTTTGTTTCTGAAGTTCTTTTTTATTGGTAATAGTTTGATTGATAACTGAAATGAAATTGATTGATCGAAAAAAAAAACTGCAACATAAAAAGTCAATAGCTCTTTACTATATTGAGTATGTTAAGTTAAGGTAGTAACAAATAACAAGTTAAGGTATTAATTTTAATTTAAATACATTTAAATCTTTATTTATAGTGCAAACTAGTTGCAAAAAATGCATAATTTTATTCAAAATATATTAGAATATATGCTTTAATTATCCCAGAGCATGTAATATCACAGATCAACTGAATATAACTAAACATAGCACAAACAAGTAATATAACTTAAAAAGACTCAACTAGTGAAACATAACTGGATACGTGTAGCAGAACGATTCAAAAATTAATCAAGAAAAAATCAAATCAAATAAAACGATTACGGCTATAATTCCATACTATTCACTAATTGATTGAAGTAGCTTTTTATAGATCTCCGAGCACTCCCCTCGTAGTAGACCCCTATTCTTGCCTCAGGCTGCTCGCTCCGGTCGGCGTAAAAACGGCCAAACCAGGAAAAAGGTGGTACAGCCAAATTTATAGATAATCTACCCCGGCTTCAACCGTGTCTGCACGCCAACCTTCCCTAGCACCACCCACACACATGCTTCTGGCATGTTTTTGAATGTGTTGTCAATCGACTCACTCCATCCCCACTCCCTTTCATGCCCCATCCTCTCCGTCGCCCAAGCCAGAACCGTTTCGTTCGCTGCTAACACCACCATTTCGATACCAACCGGACCCCGGACCACTGGGGCCTGCCTAACCCGCGCGTACGCGTTGATTAACACGACCGAAATGATCATATTAATTACTGGACCTGTTGCCGCGAGTGCGCAATCCACCACCGCAGCAGTCTCGGGGCCGGTTTGCGCCTTAAAGTCACGATCGCGGAAGCCTTTTTGCGCCGTCTCAATGGTGGCGCGCGGTGCGAGAAGCAGCCGATGACGGAGAGATAAGTCACTCCATGAAACAGGTCCTGCTCTGCTGCTGATGCTGAATGTGTGCCGCCTCGTGGCTCGGTACGTGGGGCTCAGTTTGTGTATGTTTTTTTTTGTTAATTCATCAAATCAATTCCACTCAAAGTAGTATAATCGCCGGAACATGTGAGAGGTCTTAGCCGTGTTTTGTTTGTTTGACTGTTGTACTACGGCACGAGTGTACGCGGCTAACGGGTTTCGGTACGGAGTTACCGGAGTTACGATCGACGAGATTTTGAAGAGTTCACGGATAGGGCGCAATGGTAGTTTAATGTTGTGTCCTTACCTTCTACGACTCGCTCGTAGTTAATGAATCGGTCGCTCTGGTATCAGGTAGAAACTGCTGCGGTTGGGCATAGGACGACGGAGGTCATGCATCATTCGCAACGGAGCGGAGCCACTGAAAAGTGTTGATCGAGTAGATGGATCGAGTATAAATCTCCATACATATTGTTGCTCTAGGTGTTCCCAACATCAATCAAGACCTCCCCACTGATGGAGAGAGAGCGCTTGCCCAAGTTGTGACCTATTTGTGCAGCTGGACACAATGCAGTCCGAGTCGGGGTTTTTGCACGTTTAGTCGATAGTTTTGGTTCTGTGGTTGATGTTTTATACACGTCTTGGCTGTCCATAGCACAGCTGCGCACAGTTTGGTATATCTATAATTTAAAGGCCATGTTTTTCCTTTCGGTTTGGGTCACCCGTCGGCTCTACCATGTATGTAGTGTCTAATTTTGTCGATCTATAGGCTACAGCAATCAAACGCGCTCATAGTGAAGCCTTGTTCTCTAGTTGGTATGTTGTTAGCTAAAGTTAAGGAATTCACAATTAAAATGAAAAACACTGGAGGAGAACCAACCAGGCTCCCTAGTGCGATCGGGAATTATGTTTTTTATCTCATGGAAACAGAAGTTCTGGTTTTTTATCCATACCGGTTCGACACATTTGCACACGTCGATTGTCCACAGCTGGGGACTTGTGGGCCTGAACACAGCCGTTTGCGGTTGTAGTAACCCTTTGCATCGTTCGAGCGCGCGGTAAGGCGCAAATCAAGCCTGTGCCTCTGATTATTGAACCACGATACCGCCACAACACACTGGTGCAGCAGCTTGGTCATTTCCTGCCATCATGCAACATGCTCTCTGCATCGCCCGGTGCGCGGTGTTGTGCACATTACGCTAGCAGAAAGCGAAAGTGTAACTGCAGCATGCGTATTAGGTTCAGCAATTTATGGGGCAGCTTTATTTATAACGCGCCCGCTTTGCCACGCAAACACCCGGCCAATACCTCGGTACGGTTGGAATCGTTAATGGTTTTCCTGTTTCGTGTCAACCCGAACGGGGGTTGATGAAGTGTGTTTTTGCACTGCTTTTATGGAGAAGGGGAAGGGTGGAGGTAAAGCGTTTCAGGAGTTTTTTCCCGGGTTAATCGACAGCATGCATAACCGTGAGCCATGAATAATAGTATTATTTTACAGTGTTTTAATTACATGCATTGCAAGCGAAAAATCATATAGTGGAGTTGTTTTGTAAACACCAGGAAAAGGTTTAACTTTTGGTTCGTTCGCAGATAAAAAAGAGAAAGAAAGGGATTGTCGAATAGGAGACAAGATACTATCGTTTCGCTTACAGCGCTCGACGATCGCTCGATGTTGCGTCGTGTTGTAAGTATTTATTTCAAAACTAGCGCGCTTCTTGCATGTCGGCTCAATGGTCTAGGGGTATGATTTTCGCTTCGGGTGCGAGAGGTCCCGGGTTCAAATCCCGGTTGAGCCCGATGGTTGGATCTTTTTTGGATGATGCAAAAACGTTTTTAGAATAAGCCTCCAACACGTTTGCTTTCCATTGTGCGCGAACACGTTATTTTAATACGAAATTAGACGTTTGTATGCGTTGTGTACCTTTGTAGGTGTTTTCTATTGTTTCTATCGGCTCAATGGTCTAGGGGTATGATTTTCGCTTCGGGTGCGAGAGGTCCCGGGTTCAAATCCCGGTTGAGCCCGTGATATTTTATAGCATCTGAAGGTCCGATCGGCGGATGCTGTCAATTGTGAGGTTGTGTATCTTTATTGTGAATGTTGTCGTTTGTTTGCAGGCTTGTGTGCGTGATCTATTGTTTTTATCGGCTCAATGGTCTAGGGGTATGATTCTCGCTTTGGGTGCGAGAGGTCCCGGGTTCAAATCCCGGTTGAGCCCGTGATA